>NC_138906.1:95835767-97155805 GCF_965231255.1 Vanellus vanellus | reverse complement strand
TTCTTGTAACGCTCTAATGAGATCTGTGGTCTGAAAAAAGCATGCAAGATTAAGAACTAGTTTAAATAAACAGATCCTAGTACAAAACAGTATTTCACAATAAGCTTAGGGAATCAATTTGATGGCATTTTTAAAAGCATTTATGATATCAGTGTTATAGCAACATTCTATCCCCTCTCAGACTGAAAATAAAACAAAAGCCATTAATTCTCAGAACAACATCGCAGTGCTCCTAGTTTTAAAGGTCATCTTCCTAAAATAGATTTTTCATTTAAATTCTTGGTATAGGACTACTTATAAATCTTTTATTTTTGACAGTAGTGATTATTTTACAGTACCTTTCATTTTACTACGCTTTTTTGAAGTTATTTTTCTTGCAGTTTTGCTTCACTACCACATCAGACTAGATCAGTGTACTTTTGGAAATAGGTCTGATGTTCATAGAAGCCCAGATGTCTGCTACAGAGAAACATACTAAATTGTGATTATTTGATGACAGTCATTCTTTGCCGTAACAAAAAGCCTTTTGAGATGAGGCAGTACAGTAATAAAAAACCCACAAGAATTATAAAATCCATAACAATGCAAGGTAGATAACAACTTTTCCCAACCATCATGACTGCAACATTGAGAAATATTTTACTGATAAACCAATAACAATCTTACTCTAATACATGTGTTACTGGAAACCAAATGAGAACCCAAAACATTGTAGAAACTAATACTGAAAGCCTGATGTGGGCAAAGCTGGATACATAGTTCATATGCTCTAGTTTACTGTTAAACTGACTAAAGTTACAGCATGCTCAACTTCTTAGCTCCACTAAAGAACTGTGAAGGAAAGTTTCAGGTGTAGCCACCCCTGCTCAGAAACAGTACCTCATTTAAAAGGCAGAGACCATTCAAAAACAAGAGTAACTGAAAAATTCTATATGAAACCATATGCAAATACAGAATTTTATAAACATTCTTTTACCTGTGGAGGGTCAGTGGGAGAACTTCGAGGTGAACAGTTATTTTCATCAACTTTTATCTGTTCATATGTGCGCTTCCTCACCTTTCTATCTCCATCTAAACGAAAACAGAGGAGTCAGAGAAATAGTATTTCACACAACAGACTGAATTTTTGTACACACGCAAAATACTTACACAAAGCTTGCCTAAGTTGTTCTAATACATCATTTTCATAAACAGACCTTTCTTCCCAGATAGAGAGCACTCGGCCAAGGTGCTTCTTACAACTCTCATCCGACTCACTGTTACAAAAAAAAAAAAGGGGGGGAGGAGGGGGGCAAAAATCAGCACTAGGTAAAAATACAGCACTGCCGTACTATTATCTTTCACAGAAGGATCTTGGCATACTTTATCAATATCAAAGTACCAGAAGTCCAATAATTTCAGAAAATAACAAAACCACATTTTAAAGAAAAGAAAGCAAAGAGCAGTTCAATACGTCTTAGCAAGCATGTAAAAAAAGCCAATGCCCAATTCTCTTTCTGTTCGCTTGCTTAACCCATAAAGCCATAGGTCTCTAACCCTATTATGCAAACACTGCAAATAGGTTTGTGTTGCTTCAACAGCTGTGTACCATGTGAAAATAATTCCATATCAAGACTCCAGCATCCTCATGCAACAAGATGAACGGCTGCTGGAAAAAAAACAAATCATGCAACACTAGTAATGAAACACAATCAAACTGCTGTAGCATATAAACTCAGACTGAAAGCAAGTCTTAATTTAAGGCACAGCTAACAGCTTTCTAAGGCAAAAGGGACTGAATGCAGATGAGTTTACTACATAACTTCATCCAACAGCATTAAGGCTATCCAAGATCAAAAGAACATTGAATAAATTAAATTAACAAGACTTCAAGTACAGAACTAGCACACAAGGACTAGCTGTGTCAGAAGAGATGAACTGAGGACTTCTCTAAATCCCTCTCAAATACAGTATGATGAAGGACACTGCACGTAAGTTTACTGTACCTTGAAACATGCTTAAAAGCCTCCACTATTACTGGAGCAAAGTCCTTCGTAAATTCTGGTCCTTTCCTTTTGCTGTTCTGTATGACATCATTGGCCAAGTACAGGAATGTCAGCTTCCTATTTGGTTTTGCTAATAAAGAGTGATAAACAAGAATAATTAGAAAATTTAGTTCCTCCAACTAATACCTATTTATGTGCATTTATACTAAACACAAAAAACTCCAAATCACATTTTTTCCTAGTCTCATGACTGCTTACAACATTTCACTCTGATTTTTTATTTACAAACGTGAAAAGACTTCAGCCACCCGTTCGCTTTTCTCTGTCTTCTGCTATAACTCTTTCCTCAGATTCTTCCTCCTTCATAACACAAGTTGCCTCTAGCCCCATCTCCAAAAATAAACAGAAAAAAAACATGATATTCCAAAATGATTTGGAAAACGATTTTCAGATGTTTTCCTGAGCACAATGTAATTTGTCTGTTTGGTAGCCTTCATGGATTTCTTCTACATCCTTCAGCTTCCCTTTGAGCCTGCATAAATTTTGTACACCCATGAAGTCCTCTGACTAGGAGCTGCACAGATCCACAATCGTTCATGTGAAGAACCTCCTCCTTTTGGCTTGAATTTCACTCAGTCTTATATAACCACCCCTCATTCTTGTATTTGAGCAAACTGAACAGTCAATCCCTAGTCGTCCTCTCCATATCACTGTGATACTTTCCTCTCCCAGCTCCTAATCATTAAAACACTCATGTGCCTCCAACTGTAATATCAAAGAAACATTTTCAAAAATCACTTTCAGGCTGCTGTAGTGTATCTCTTCTCCAAGAGTCATAAGCATTTTACCCCATTCCCATTAACGTACAATAGATTACAAGCTTCCAATTCACTAATTGCTTTTGCAAATCCATTCTGTGTTTTCTAAGTGTTCCTACTTATGTATTTTCATTTACCATCACACTTCATCTAATCTTCATCTTCATTAGTCTACAGGTTTCTCAGAGCTGCAGCTCTTATTATAACACTTCTACCCTTGTCTTAACACCAGGAAAACCTTCAATATCTATTACCACCACACAAACTCAGTATGTATGCTCTGACGTTAAAAAAGTTTGTATTGAAAGACAAGTTTTTTCTGCCTGCCTGAGGAAAGCGGCATTGTGCTAAAGCCAATCTAGGTTTTCTTAAAACTCATGCTTAGTTCTCAACACGATTTCATTTTGTTAATTTCCATTCCAACCTCTCAAACATGCAGAGCCGTCATCCTCACATACAAAAAGAAAATTCAATGTTAACATGCTTCATTCTAAAGAAACATTTTTGAGAATAAACTATAGAGACTCCTCTGAAGGACTTCTCTGGACACAAGGTGGATCTATTAAAAGTCTGCTCCAAACAGCAAAGTCACTACATGCCAACACCCAGGAAATTAATCTATTTGGGTCAATATCTGACTAAACTAAAATGTAGATTTATAGACTATTTAATTTCTATATTAAAAACTGACTGACAATATAGCAACACATCTACCTATGTTCCAGGTAAATCACAGTTCTGACACATAGAAAGCTTTAAATTATTCAAAGAAAATCTTCAAAAACATGGCTTGTCTCAGGGGTGCACCAAAATTAATAAGCATTTACCAAAGCTGATCCTGCCCTCTCCATTTCTTAAATGGGCCCAGAATCAGGACACAAAATCTGATGAAGCAGATTGTTCCCCATACTACATCCTCTGAACTCTATGCAGGATAGGTCCTTGTCTATCCATTTCACAGAAAAAAGTCAAGTGTTAATCCTCAGTGATGTAATACATTTGTGACAGACCTCAACTTCCTTGTTTCCAACAAGTAACCAAATCAACTGAGCTGGTATAAAGACAGAAGGTGCAGTGACAAAGTCAGATGATGTTGATTCTCACAAAGCCTAGACTTTATCTATTCACTACAGAAAACGGAGCAATACATCGTATTTGGAAAACACATGCTAAAACCCAGAAAGTCATGTTCAAGCTTATTTCCTCTAGTATTATATTTTCAACTTACTACTACAATTCAACAGAAACAAAGCCAAATTTTATGAACAAAAATCCTCAAAACACTATTAGGCTATCTGTAGCTTTCTACCCTCATGCTCACAAAGAATATTGTGAAGTAAAATTTAATTCCTCTTGCTGTAAGAATGCTCTGCACAAAATTCCAAAGCTAAAAATTATGCCTACTCTCAAGAAGCATTCCCTTTCAGTTCACAAATCTTCAGGAGTTACATACTGGCCTACTACCCCTCTGCCTTACACACGAGACTAAAGTGCAACATAACCTTTAACAACTGAGGTTGACAACTCTTGAGCTGAAAAAAACTGAAGTGTTCTCTTGCTACTATGACTGTAAATTAACTACCGAAGTCTGAAACACAAAATTAAATTCCAGACCAGATATATCTGTTCTGAAAGAAATTACATGTTTAAAGCCTCTCTCCTCAGTAGCAGTGACACTAGCTTTTCAGCCCTGGGCTTTGATATACCTCAGAACACCAAAATGGATCAAAGAACAATTAGACTGTTTAAACAAAAAAGTGTCCTCAATGCTTGGCAAGACTATCAGTAAAACGCACTCTTACTGTCAGAAGAAAATGAAAGATAAAAGGTATAATCTTAGGTTAAGGAAGGATCTGAAAGGCATATACTGCCAGAGTGTATAGTGTTGGAAGTGGCTGGCCCACAGTATCTCTGGTACACCACCAGCAGTCTGCAACCACAAAACTGCTAAGAAAGCACCTACATTGGACTAAACCATCTTTTCAGAAGCTCTGTGCAGTGTTCACGTAACTCTTCTGCTTGTTTCAGTTAGATTTACCATTTACCCACCAAAGCCATCACCAAAGCAGCTCCCTGAAGTGCTGATTACTGAAATATTTTAACAGGTCAACAGTGCTGGCTAGCATAAAGCCCATACTACGCAGATTACTCTTAAAACATCTACAATGAGACTAACTGGGATTGGCACCTTGCAACTGAGACCAAGTCTGTCCCGAAAATGTATCTGACATTTAAATGCCAATTAATGAACTACAGGTATTCATGGCATTTCACCTGCAACTAGCATAATCAGGCATCTACGGTGGAAAGACTTAGCATCCACATTAGCAAGCTTTAGTTTTCGGCAATCTGTACTTAGGAACGCACGCTTTGTTAGCCTTGTTTGGGTATTCCTAGTTCTCCACCAGTCCGATATAGATGCCCTGACATCATATGCTTGAGTCCATAATACTCTAACACTGAAGTGCAAGAAGCACTTTTGTGCAAGAAAGTCTAGTATTTTACCGTGGAAGGCAGTAAGCATGTTATTTTCACGGAGGTTAACTCTGGCAATCCAAGCCATCATAATCACCCATATTTGTCTTCTCCAGGTTTACCTCCTGGCATTGGAAACTGAGCTTCCATGAAGATTCCTAGAAACAAGCCTGTTAATTTCATGCTGTTCTACACATCTTCCCTAGAGCTGAGAGACTTTTGCTGTCTTAGACATGCAGGAAGAAACTACAGAGAAACACAAAGGCACAAGGGATTTCACTTACATCCCACTGCAAGTGTATACACTACTGACCCATCTGAAAAAGTTACATTAGGCTTTTACCTTCTACAGGTGCCTTTGCTATGTCAACTGACCTTGAATGAAAATATCACTTAACAAGAAGTTCTGAGAAAATGACCATCAGTAAGTTAAAATTCCACAAATGTTATGAGCACTAAACAGTTTCTTTACTGAAATTCTCTATATCAATCTCAAACAAAGATTTTGATCAATTGCTTCTGAATTACATTAGTCTACATACATGCGGTACAGTATACGAGTGTCAGCACTTCTCCCAAAATCCCTGGGACACTTCCTGGGTCACAGAATGTTTCACACCTTTGCATGAGAAGTTACACAACATCTTTGTAAACATTTGACAAGCCTTCAAGCTTTTTATTACAAGACCCAACTCGTCTTTTTTTCAGTCAAGCAACGCTGAAACTTGACTGCAAGTTCACTGACCCTTCACACTGAGAGCTAACCTGAGTTTTTATGCAAGCTGATTAAGTGCAGCATCTTTGGTAACATGACTGAAAACACACCTGTAAAAAGTCACTTAAGGGTCTACCACCAGAAAGGACAATTCAAAGATAATATAATCCACAGAAGGCATGTTGTACAATAAGCACTGAACAATCTTAAAATTCATTGACCTTCCGTTGTGAAAAAGTTAAACTAAGTGTTCAACAGTGCACAGTCACCTGATTCTCCTGGTGAATTTTACCAAGGTTTGAGAACTGCTGTGTTTCCTTTTCAGAGGGGAACGAGATTGCCCGTAGAATGTGTGTCCAAGGTTTGAGGGTCCAAGTATCTTGACTTTGAGTTTGGAGGCTAGTAGCCAAAGGGAACACACCATAAAGCCACTGCTGGGAAAGAGGCCATCAGCATCAAATTACCATGGGGGTGTGAGAAAGTTGGTCACAAACCAAGGAAACCAATTCAACAGAATTACTCTGTAGAAACTTCCCACTGCACTTAGTGTATCTTGAATCACCTGAACACATGAAACAAACCAATTCCTGTCCTTGCCTGGCCAGTACAATGCCAAGATGGATATGAATTGACAGCAACAAGAGTTTTAGGACAGGAAAAAGACACTGAACTTAATTATTTACAACAAGAATGATGAAAGACAGGCAGGTACAGGTAAGATACCAGGACATGAGTGGTACAGCAACAAATGCATATAGATTTCTACCCACTGCATTCTTTCAAGAGCAATAGTAGAGAGTCAACTAGTAAGGCTGGATTACACAATCCAAACATGACTATTTTAAGTGAAAGATTCTTACATTGCTAATCTGTTACAAAATGACCTGTGGTCAGGAGCAAGTCACATATGTAGCAAATACGTTTCTCTAACTTGATGCAAGAACTCACGTTCACCTCAAGTTTTGTCTGCTGTTGGCTGATCTCCAAATTTTTTTGCACAGATGAAAAGATTCATGTGGATAAGCAAGAAGGTATCCACAAGCACCTCTGTTTTAAGTATCTTACTTGGCCTCCTCAAGAACACCTAATAACCAGTGAAATCAGTAAGCCATAGTTTCATTTCTTCTAAATAAAACAAAATTTATTTATTCTCTCAAGTGTATCACATTGGCCAATGACACTATACCACCATTAAGTAAAATCTTAAAACCACCACTAGTGAAATAGTTTTTCTGCCAAGAGAAAGAATCTACTACATAGTACAGAAACTACCTGCTTCAAATTAGGAACTTGCTTCCTGAAACCCACTTCACATCTGCAAGGCAATATTTTTCCACCACTTTTGGCTGTGGTTCTGCTCCAAAGCAGTTGACTGAATATCAGAGCAATTCAGATGTAGTACAACTTTCAAATCTGGGTTCAATGTTGCTAGGCCTTCTCAGTTTGCTTACTAAAATCTTTTATCTTCCAATTTCAGCAGCATTGAGCTGCCACAACAGCCACTAGCTTCAGAAAAATGTATTGCATCAATGCCAACAGCTATAATGAATGAGGACCCAAACACCAGCATATGTCCCAAGAGCAGAAGTTGTAGACAAACAGCCATAAATAAGCAAAACCAGTTGCTGCTTATACCACTGAATGACTTCAACACCCCAAAACAAACAAAAAAAGTTCAAGCATAATAAATTGGCACACCACATAAACTGGCAGAGCCAAGTGCTAAAAGTATGTCCCTCTATAGCAGCCCAGGTGTACTTATACAGTTGTAGATGTCTTAAAGACAATATACAATGGCTCTGCTAACCTGGATAAGCTTTGCAGCAAAGACAATGATCAGTGTGACACTGGTGAGGTGACAGATGACAGCCAAAAGGAGAGGCCAAGTGATTAAGGGGAGGGCAGTGTTCAGCATCAGTTTCTGAGACTGACTAATCTATGAGATGCCATGTCAGGCTCTGAGGAAACAGATATCTGAATCTGAAATTAGGTTTAAAGATACAACATGACAACTATTAAAATATCACTAGGCTGCAAATACCTAAAAAGTGATAGAGCTGGACCTGGAAAAGCTAACAGAAAATAAGTTGACAGAGAAAGAAGATATTACAGACAACTAACTGTAGCTTGAAATAAAAAGTCCCATATTACCAAACTCAAACATTTAGCAATTTTATTTTATTTTTTCCCTTTTAAACTGGACACGTTTTAACCCAGTATAGAAAATATCACATGGAGCCTACTGAACAAGCGCTTACTATTCACCCTTGAAGGCTGATGCTTTGAATTACGGAATTGAAATTTTTCATTTCAAAACAAAACACACAAACCCCTACAGTTGCAGAGAATTCTGAAATCGGGGAGCAAGAGATAGCAAGAGAACATAACTGATTTGCAAATAACAAAAAATAAGTCTCAACAGCCTCTATCTCAGAACAGCCTCTTCAAAGGGGTTTCCTAAGGGTTTTCTCAGCAGCCACTCAGTAGCAGTAGGCTTACACAACAAAGTTTAATGTGTAATACCACTACTTAATTTAAAAAAACCCTGTAAGTCAATCCCTTTACGGATACACAAAATTAAATAGTTTTAACAGGCCTACCAGTTGCATTTTGGGAATGACTGATATATTCACATTACAGTTAATTAATTAGTATTAAACTACTTAAATACTGAGTAAGCTTATGAGTACTAAGTAATTAACTATTTAACTTGGAGTGTTACATTTCATACAGCTGAAACCTAGCTGAAGCAGGATCATTTTTCTCAGGGAACACTTTTCAAGCCTTTACAAAATTCTCCCTAACTCCCACTCAAAAGGTCTCTGTAAAATAATTAGATTTTGTGGCAACATTATCACAATGTAATACACACAAGTTACTTTGAAGCAATCATGAAGCTGCCATATTACAAGTACCAAGAAAAAAGCCACACTTTTCTAGAATAAAAATCCAAACTGCATAAGATTCTCATGTTAGTAAGACATTTACTACAAATGAAGTACTAAAAGAGTAGCCCCACCAAATTATTTATTCCATAAATCAACTATGAAATCCAAAAGAATGCAGACTCATGATCAGCATAAGCCAGTGCTAATACCGGCTGCGGCCTAAAGAGGTGATACTATCATCAGCATTTCCTTTGTGCCAGCACTAGTTTTCCATCAGGGAACTCATCTATTTCAAAACTAATTATTCATTTTAATGGATTTTCATCAGCAGCACAACACAAAATATTGTCAGCAAAAAAGCATCAGAAATATTTAGACATTTAACCAACAGCAAAGTGGAAAAGGAGCTGTTCTGTTGTCATTGTAGACCTCTGCTTATCTGTCAAAACAGGAGAAATCTTTGTTACTTCATTACAGTTATCATTTAAGTTAAAGACAGTCTATTAATCTTTTCTCATTATTTTACTCACCGATGAACAAAAGACCAATGAACTACAGAATCTATTCTCCACTAATGATAGTAATAGATAGTGAAAAAACTTGAGCAACGCTGGAGTTCTGCAAGACAAATCCAATGTTATGTTAACGGTTCCATGTTATGACAAAGACCTGCAAGTTTTGCTCATTCTCCAAGATAATTTAAGTGCAAGAATTCACCAAAAGAATCAATGAAAGTTCAACTGTAGAAAACCTGTAGATGAAGGTGTATGGAACTGATCATCTGTAGAGATGCCCTAATATGGGACCAGAACACTACCAATGAATCCAAGTAAACAGAAAGGGACTAAGATTTTACACTGCCTAAGTTATATGTGCATTTGAAAAGCTGCCTCTTCACCTCGACTCCAACATGATACAAAGACAAGACAATTTTAAAAATAAAAGAATCGGAACCAAACATTTAGGAACAAAAGAGATGTGATCCTAGCACTTGTTTTCATGAATAAGGAAAGACATCTTCAGACAGCTTCAAGCAAGCTGATCTGAGACAAGGGATCTGTTACCAAAACTGAAAGCACCCAGAAAAAAATGTAGTATCATACTGTATTGTGTTCAAACCAGTGGGCTATACAATGTTCCACGAGCCTGAAAGGAAGTAGGCTGGAAGGAAGATCTGCAAACAGGCATGACAATAAAAAAAGGATACATCGAAAGGAAATAAAATTCAGAAAGGCAAGTTCAATTTTCAGTTCCAGGACACTAGTGGCTAGCAATAGCAGCAGACAGTGCCAGTAATTTTGTTGTCTTTATTCCCCAAATAGAGATCAATTTCCTCTCAGGTAGGACAGAAATCATATTTCTACAGCTTGGATGGTGGGCAAGTCAGGAGCCTTAGACTTACTCTATTTATGGCCTCATTGCCAGTGTTCTGCTTTGTGATGTTTTATGCAAGTCACTTCACCACAGCATACTGCTTTTCTTTCTCATCTTCCACATGCTGTCTGCTTAGACCACTAAATCCATCCTTTGGGGATTAGGGACTGTCTCACAATTATGGGCTGCAATTAGCAAAAAATTAGTAGCAAAAGTAAGCTGGCATTTCTGAAGCTCAGGTAGCTATCAGAGACAGAAAATTAAATACATCCCGTGTACCTTAACTATGTCAGCTTCAAATGAAGTGGTAGAGGAACATAGCAAAGAGGAAACACTTCATATAAGGCCTAAAAGCCCAGAAGAAAAGGTGCAGGATCTTGAAAGCAACTAACCTACTACCTAGGAGGTAGACTATCACATGCTTTCCACAGATCTTTGAAGGTTGGCTTCCAAAAAGAGGTCACCAGAAAAATCTTACTTTGAAGCAGCAAAAGCTGAATGACAACTTCAACAAACTGAAGATAAAAACAATTGTAGCTGCTATACTCTTCCAAAGCTCCTGAGCTACATCCTCCAAACAGACTTAAAAGGGGAAGCCAGACATTGAAAGCTGAGAAAAAGCAAAGCATTCCCATGAGTTCTTAAGAAGATCATTACCCTTGCTTCTCAATGGCACCTTCAAATATGTAGCCCATGCTTCAAACATTTCATTTCTCCAATTAGTCAAACAGCTCAAGAGGAAAATTATGCTAATACTAAAGTTAAGGACTGACCGTTAATATTATCAATTATTATGAACTGGTATGGTGCATGTTAATTAAGATGAGCAAGCAAAACTTTGCCAGTGTGCCAATTAGTTTAAGATACCTTTCTGATATAATTCAGAATACCAAACACACAAGCTGCTTGTTTAGAAAGCCCAGAAACATGAAAAGTTTCTGATGCAGATGAGAGATCCATTCATTTGTTCTCAGAACAAGAAAGCAAGCTTGCAACAAACATAGTGAAAATATGTTTATTTCATAAGATGAAGTGTGCCACCAAATATGTCTTCCTTTGTGCACCAGAAAAAAAAGAATTTAACTCATGCTTGAAAGTCCAAAAGATAACATTTCACCCAAAAAGCCTATTTTAAACAAAAACACAGTAGCCACGCAAAACCCTACAGTTTATTGGACAATATTTCCATACTATACCATAAAGTTTAGTATTAATTCATACTGAAGACTTTTTAAGTCAATCCATTTGCTATGAAGTTATGCCCCCTAACCAAGAGGCAGTTGTGACCCAGATGTGCACTCTTTGTATTACCTTACACATAATTTCTGCAAGTCGACTATTGCTCTTAGTTGCATGAAACTAAGGGACTGGTTTATCTTTCATAGGTCCTGTAATGGCTTAGTGCTACTTTTCCTCTCCACTTAAAAATCTAGCCTTCTACTTTTCCCATAAAAGATCCACATATTAACGGGGCTCCAAAAGAAGCTATTGGAAGACAATAACATTTCCTACGGCAAGGTGGAGTTCTAGCAAGTGATTTTTCTTTTTCTTAAATGAGTCAACTTAAGATCGAGTTATTTTTCAATCAGGTCAAATAAACCTTAGGTGCCATTTCTGCCTTTCAGTCCCTGAACCACTACCTATAGCTGCAAGTTCTTTCCTGTTAAAAGGAAAGACATGTAAAAATCTAAGTCTGCACACTCAACATCAAATACTCAATACAGCTAAAGAAACATACATCTTTATTATGCTAACATCCGTATCAGCCATCTGGCAAAAACAGGAAGTAAAAATCACTTTGGGCACATTAAATTGCTCTTCCCCCAGAGTATTCTCATCCTCAGTGGCCCTACAAGAATAGTTGCTGGTATAAGTGCACAAAGCCATCCTGTCAGGAAACAGTATTACAGCTAACCATCGTTATAAATGATGAAAAACAGTGCCTAAAAAGGGTCATCTTGGATGAGACGTAACTACTATTATTAAAACAAAAAGCCCCAAACCCCGTGCTTGCTGCCTTCCTTCCCTTTTCCCACTTTCCTCTCTCATTCCACAAAGAAGGGGAGTAAAACATGAGAAGTGGCCTCCCCAGAGGCATCTCGCTAAGGGAGGAAGGGGGATTGGGGGAGGGAGGAGAAAAGAGGATCCAGGGGAGCGGAGAAAAAAAGAGGGAAGAGAAGCGCCTCCCGGCCCACAGTCATCAAGGAATCGAGACCTGGGGTTTAGCACTTGCACCAGTGCCTCCGTTCTCCCCAGGCGCCGGGGCCGACCGGCCCGCCCTCCCTTTCTCTCTCCCTCCCTCCCTCCCTCCCTGGCTCGACAGGCCGAGGAGCCCTGCCATCCTCCCCTCACCAACCGCACATTCGAGGGCGGCCTCCTCCTACCGCGGCCGCGCCATCCGCCGCCTCCCCCAAACCCGCCGCCCCGAGGAAAGCCCCACCCGGCACACGAGGGCGGGAAAAGGCCCGGCGGCGGCGTGGAGGCGGCCGTGCCAGCCTCACCTTTTCGCAGCTCTCGCTCCCACACGCTGACGATGAGCGCCGAGTGCTTGCGGTGGTGGATGAGCCACAGGCTTAGGGTTTGCACGCTCTGCTGCGAGTTGCTCAGCTCCGACAGCTTCCGTTCTAGCGCCGTCTCTGAAAACGCCGACATAGCCGGGCCGCGCTCGGCTCGGCCCCGCCGCTGCCGCTGCCGCTGCCGCTGCCGCTGCCCCCACCACCCCGGCTCGGCTCGGCTCGCCTCGGCCGTGCTCAGTCCCCGCCTCTCCGCCCCAGCGGGGGAGGAGCCGGGCGAGCCCCGTCCCTTCCCGCCTCACCGGCCGCCACTTCCGCACGCCCCAGCAGCCCGTCGCTAACAAAATGGCGGCGGCCGACCCTCACCGAGAACCGCCCGGCCCCGGCCCCGGCCCCGCCCTCCTCCTCCTTTCCTCACTTCCGGCAGCGACCCAGAACGAGGCGGAGCGGGGAGGTCCGGGGCGGGTACTGGAGCTGGTCGTACCCCTCGAGCGCGCGCCGCTCTCGCGCTTTTCCCAGCAGCCTTCGCGCCGCCCCCAGGGCGCGGCTGTTAGGGCGGTAGGGCACGGCTGGGCCTGGCCTGGCCTGCTAGAGTCAGGGGGCCAGAGAGTGGGGCTGCTTGGTGATGGCTTCCCGCAGCCTGAGCTCAGACCAGATGGCCGCACTCCCAAAAGTCTGTGCACACCAACCATGGCCTACCAAGTGACTTTAGAGAGGTTTCCTGATGAGCTCCGGGTGACTGTAGGATGTGGCGAGCAGCAGCAGTTAGGGGCTGCTACTACAAAAGAACAGATACATCAGAATTTTCCCCTGGGAAATAACATGAAAAAAGAGATGCAAATAAGGCACCAGGCCTACCGTTTTATCTAGCAGGTTGAGGAACTTACTGTGACACAGGGTGCAGGGTATTTCATACTTGCAGGTGGACACATACTCCACAAATGTGTCTGGCCTCATTTTTAAAAGTTGTCTTTTTTCTTTTTTTTAATTTCTGGCATTGACAGAATCCCACTGTTCAATGACAAGATCACATGCAAAAGTGTTTCCTCTTTGTTGTTTCAAACTTGTTCCCTTAAAGCATTATAGGATGCTTGCTACTTCTACTGTTACGGAAATAGTGAATAAAAATGTTTCTCTGCTCACCTTTGCATTCTCTCATAGCTTTTGTATTGTGCCATCTTCAGTCATTTTTCAAGCCGAAGGATCCAAGTCCGTTCTTGCATGGAAAGTGGTCTGTGCTGCTGTACATGAGTAGCATTTTTAGTCTTTCTGCGGCTTTTCTAAAACACACTTGACATTGCTTCTTATTTTAAACATTACCAGCTAACTGACATTTTCAGAGAACTATCCATCTTAAGCCCTACAGGTCTATCCTGATTCCTGTCTCTGTAGCTAATAATTATGACTGCAATTAATGTCTTCCTCAGTATTTTTAATATTTCTATAAAATTACGTGTGTATTAATTATAAAATATGCATATATATTACTCTGGGGACATCCTGGTAATGGTTAAGTATCCACCCTTAAAATGGAGTATTCCTATAGCCTTTCACACATCCAGTTTGTCCTCACCAAACAGCAGAAAGTTATGAAAAAAAAAAAAAAAGTATTTTTAAAAATTTTACAAAGTTTTCTCCTTATTTCATGTCTGACATCCAGACAAGATGTCCCAGAGGATTATTTTCAGGCAATTTTCTTAATATTGGTCTTGGTGAAATCTTCCATTTAAACATAAGACGTTGGTGAGGGCAAGGTGGGAGTGCTAGGAGGTTTTAATGTGAATTCTCTTTGAGTGTGACTCGCTGTCGGGTCTCTTGATTATCAAACCATCTTTTCACAAAGTCACGGGGTTTTCAGAGTTGGAAGGGACCTCTAGAGATCATCTAGTCCAACTCTCCTGCCAAAGCAGGATTGCCCAGAGCACATTACTCAGGACTGCATCCAGGCGGGTCTTGAAAATCGCCAGAGAAGGGGACTCCACAACCTCCCTGGGCAGCCTGTGCCAGTGCTCTGTCACCCTCACCGTAAAGAAGTTTTTCCGTGTATTAGTCCGTGAATTCTACTTACGAAATCATCTATAGCATGAATGTTTTTGGGGAACTAGAAAGGATTTTGCAAAAACGTTTTTGACAGAGAAATTTAAGTGAGAAGCTGCACAGATCCCTACAGAGTCTCTTTTTGTTTGCATTCACTGCATTTTGATCGTGAATGCAAAAAACCCAGAATATATTGCTATTTTTGCTATGTACAGCAGAGGACACTCTGGCATTAAGTAGAATTGGCCAGTGAAGAAAAATTAAGACAGAGCTAACATGGATGTAAGTATTAGAAAAATGAAATATGAATTTTAATCTAGTAAATAATATTCAAATACCATTTTCTGGAGGCATATATTCTGACGTTAGCAGGAGAAACTTGTAGGCAACTATGGAGAAAGAAACATTTCTCTCACATATGAGACTAGAATAAAAAGTAGCAACAGCAACAAACAGCAAAATTTAGATGTTAAAGCAAAAAAGATAAGGAAAAAGAGCAGGAAATTGGTAGAGAATTTTAGTAATGACTGTAGAAGTGTTTATTGCTGTTTTCTCTGCATCTTTCATGCCAGATTATCAGAACAATTTACAAACAAGAATAAATCCTCTGAGATAGGTATTTATTCTGTAAATACATATATTTAAATACCAAGAGAGTGATCTATTGTCTGTGTATAATATAGTATACAGCAAAACTGAGATTTTACTTTCCCCATAAATCTTTGTAACACATTTTACATTTGTAATCGTAAATGTTTACATCAGTAATCTAATTTTAAAAGCTATGCTTATCCAGTCAGTTAATGGAAATTTACCACAAGACTCACTCAAAGCGAAGTGATTCTCAGACAGGAAGTATTCACAATGGAGGCTTCATTTGCTGTGGAGCTTTGAAAACCTCAGCTTTCATTCAGAAGCAATTCATACATTATTCACCTGCCTTTAAAAAATTCACCCATGTCTGCAGGGGCGGAGCTGCCGGCAGATGGCAAGTTTTCTTTTATCAGTTCCTGTGTTCAAAGCGTAATAACGTCTTTCCTCTGATTTCCTAAGAACAAAATTCTGCACTGCTTCCCTTCTGTCTGACCACCGTGGGTTAGTGGTAGGTAGTCCGTTGTGTTCTACCACTCTGGGAGAAAGGAGCCCCCTGCAAGTGTGAGACAATGACTGTGAATAAATTACTCGGTTGATGTTTGTGTAGAACATGGAACTGGAAAGCTCTGGGTAGTTCAAAGGTGTAATTACATTTCAGACTGCAGTCACCAAGGGGCTGTACAGCATCCTCACACTTCATGTGCTGGTCGCAGATTTTTTTCTTTTCCCCTCACCCAAGGACATCCACATAAAACCTTTTGTAAGAGGGGAATTTAACCCTAGTAACAATTGGAGGTTTTAAATTCTGTTACCTTGAGGGAATCCTAGGAAGTGTTTAAGCACTAGAAGGGCTGATCTGGGTCTAAAATAGCAGTGCTTATGGTGCATTGTGGGAAAGGTAAAAAAAAAACAGTACATCAGTCCACATCTTTGCATTCTATTTTTTTTTTTTTTCTAAATATCCAAGCATTTCTATTATCCAGTCTTAATTCAAAGAGAAGGCTTGGTTCTACTGAAGTACTGGGGCAGGCAGCATCTTGACTCTAGTACTACAGGGCTCTCTCAAAAGTGCCTGTTCCAAGCTACAAACCTGAATGTGTGCTCTTTCCCTGCCTGAACCACTCCAGCTGATCGTCAAAGGAATGGCAAAGGCCGTAGTTTGTGTGGGTTAACAGAGTGCCCAGAGAGGCAAAATGGGCAAATCCGCAGTGAACCTGGCCATTGCCTCTACTCACTCCAGTGATCGTGCAGTTTTGTGTGAATTGGCTGCTATTGCTCTACAGACCAGCACTCGACCTGACAAATCCAAGAGGTGTAGGCTATGTTAAAGATGTACACCTGACTACT
The DNA here is from genome assembly GCF_965231255.1 of Vanellus vanellus. Classification (NCBI taxonomy): domain Eukaryota; kingdom Metazoa; phylum Chordata; class Aves; order Charadriiformes; family Charadriidae; genus Vanellus; species Vanellus vanellus. The sequence goes on along the minus strand of NC_138906.1, from coordinate 97,139,059 downwards.
TTGCTTTTCGCCAAGCCTACCTATCTCATTGCATGGTTTGTTAATATGAGCATGTCTTAGTCTCAGAGTCGATTTTAATTTTAATTGTTTCCTCCGGGGCACTCTGATCTGATACTCCCCCCAAACTGCTGTCACCTTTAGAAGTAATTTTCTCTTGTAGCCCAGAGATGTAACAGGATGATGTATTTATCCTTAACAATATTCTATGCTTCACTGGAATTATTTAGGAACCCTTATTTTACACCACTACATAGAGCAGTAAAACAATCTATGTATATACTTGTTTACTGGTTTCCTACGCATTGCTCATCAGCCATGTGGGATTTGAGCTGCAACCAGCTCTTGCATCAGAACAGACCAGATCTTTCATTGTAGGAGGCTGGCCTTTTGTCATTTTTATCTTTGTTTTGTAGCTCTTTCTCAAATAGTCCCGCACAGGAGGCGCAATAGTATTAAAGGAGACATGAGGTTTCTCTAGTCTTATTTCCCGTCTGAGAATTTGTGTTAGTCAGCATACGAATTACTATCTGGATCTCAAAACTACGACACTGGCATATCAGTTCTTTTTGATTTTTCCAAGTGTCCAGTCCATCCAGTATAACATTTTCTGAAGTTTCATACTTAAAAATATTTTTCCATCTCTCACAATATGCTTGTGCGTCTCACAACCCAATTCCGTGTAAATGATCCTGCTTCCACATCCCAATAAGGGCATGAAAAATGGAGAAATGCAAAAAGAAGACACTGAAATACAGCTGTAAAATGACTCCTGATTGAAAGATGGTAATTCATCTGGGTCATTTCTTCAGAAACATTAAACCCCATTTATTACCAGTATAACAAGAGTGCATATCCCTGGAAGAAATTATAAATAAATAAATTAAAAAAAAATAATTAGTAGAATCAGTGTGAATTCCTGCAGGCAGAGAACAAAAGAAAGCTTAAATGGAAGGAAGAAACCCATTGAAATCACTTACAGGAGCTGCCTACTGGAGCCAAAAACCTCAGGGTGAATAATGGTTCTTTTTCATGAGTTCCTGCCACTAAGCACTTCACCTTTTAATGGAATTGATTAAAGGCAGAAATTATTTGCTGCTTAGGAGATTAACAAAAACCACTTACTGAGATATGTATATATGATCCAGCAAGACATTCCCATATTTTATGCAGAAAGATAGATTGTATAATCTAAAAAAACCCCAACAACCTGCCTCGCATTTCTGTGATTTCTTTGGCTCTCTGTGGAGATGTAAAGATGTTTGTAGAAAACCTTCCCTTTTCCCTAAGTCAGGCATTCAGCCAGACAGCTATGTACATCCGGCTTCTTCATCATTATGCTATTAAGTGAAGTCATACTATGTAAACATACACCGTGATTAATATATGGATGCAATCAAATCCCAGTTTGCCTTAGTAGAGAGAGTGCTGTAACTAAGCAAGAAAGCACTCCGGGGTGTGTATTAACTCAGGTGTGCAGAAAGGCATGAAACGTTAGGCTGAGTAATTTTAAACATCCGAGCAATATATTAATGGATCATTAATATGTGCCCTAGAGTGTATATAGCTCTTATTCACAGCATTAAAGTAGTAAAGCACATTCCTAACAATAAATAATGTTATCTCTGCAAGGAAAAGGAAAACTCTGTAATGTATTGATATACTGTGTGAAGAACCTTCTTGAAATTTCTGAAAGTGCAAATTTAAATTTAACTTTAAAACAAAGGAAATACGCTGATTCTTTTTTGTGATCTAGTAGAGGACATGTTGTCCCAGAAACCATTCAGGTGTAGGAAGTGGACACTATATTTTTGTTACAGTGTGCTCAGCTCATGGTTTTGGAGATGGTGGCTTGGTGGACCACAAGCACAGCCAGAGGGTTGAGAGAGGCGCTTATTCACCTTTACTCGGCGCTCATTAAACCACATCTGGAATAGTGCATTCAGTTTTGATCTCCCCTAGTATAGGAAAAATATTTATAAGCTTGAGCAAGTCCAGCAGAGGGCCATCAAGATGGTCAGATGGTTGGAGCACACAGTCCAGAAGGGGAGACAGAGGAAACTGGGCTTGTTTAGCCCAGAGAAGTGAGGGCTTTGGGGCAACCAAGCTTTCCAATACCTATGGGGAGGTTACTGGGAAAACAGAGCCATTCGTGGACATGCATGATGAGAGGCTGACAAGCAATGGTCATAAACTGACATGGAAGATTCCAACCAGATAGAAAAAGAAAGTTTTTTTTGCCAGAAGGACATTCAGACAATGGAACAGGCTGCCCAGAAAAGTTGTGCACTCTCCACTCTTGGAGATTTTCAAGACTTGCCTGGATAGAGCCCTGACCACCGCGTTCTGACCTCGTGTGATCCTGCTTTGAGCAGGATGAGGGTGGAGTAGTCCTCTAGACTATGTCTATGTACTATACTATTCACATTTGCTGAGCAATATACTTGTAAAACTTGGTTTGTACTTGTAGAAGTTCTAGTATGAACCCACACTTTAGGGCTTAGCTTGCTCGGCTTGTATCAGTCGGATCCGCATAGCATGATAGGTTGTCCAGCTACAAAATATTACTCTCCTGTCATTTAGAGCACCTCAGGCTATCTTGTATGTCAATGTGGTCCTTCAGTACAGAGGGTACTTGTCTTGTGGAGCGTGCTTACCCCCAAACTCCTACTGATCAATGAGCAGACAGAGTGGGATGGAGGAGTCTACTATTAGAATTGTTACTAAGCAGCCATCAGCCGTATCTTCTACAGTTATGTTGTCAAAAACGATTACTTAGTAGCCACAGTTTTCCCAAATGTATGAGGGGTCCATAAATAAAATCCATGGGGTTTTTGATGCATACTAGCTCTTTTCCTTACACTGAAAGCTCACCTGAGAATTGCCAGTGTGCTAGATGTCTGTTCCCCAGGGATGTTTATTCGTTCACCTCAAAACCGTATTTTTGAGCTTTTTGAGGAAAGAACAATGAAGAGGCAGGAGTATGTAGAAAGGAAGACTGTGCAGGCAGTAGGGGTTCTTAGTTTGCTTGTGCAACATCTTCAGGAACATGACTCAAGCACAGTAATTTTGCCAGTTGCTGTTAGTGACATGGTTCTCTGCTGTACTTGTTTTCTGTGGCATCGCTTTGTCATAACTGAGTTAAAATGTAGTCAGAGTTGGTGATGGATAAGCAGTTGTGTGCAGGAGTCATCTGTGAATGCAATGGAAAGTCCGTGTTTCCTCAGACATCTGCTGATTATAAAGTTGTGACCAGACATGCCATCATTGTCTGGTAGTGGTCCAGGCCACCATATGCTTTGTCGCTAGGTGACTCTCCTATGCTGTCACATCTGACCACAGCTGCTGCCCAGTTAGGGTAAATGCCCCTCATTTCTATGGAAATGGGATTCTTATTTCTCTTGGGAGATGGTGAGCAGGAGGCAGGGAAGTTTGGAAGCAAGGTAAGGATGCTGTAGCTGAGAGTGCTCTATCAATTCTGGGAGACAGTGGCTACCCAAAGACATTGTTGTCTGACATTTCCCCTATTCTAGCTGTCAGAAACCGTATGATTTGTCACATACTCATGACTTTTTGTCACCAACAAACAGAATTTCCAAACCAACATGCTTGCTTGTTCTTGTCCCAAAAGGGAGAACCTGACTGTTCTGGACAGTCCATTGGGGCCCAGAGTGGCCATTTGCTTTGCAAATGTGTGAGGGGAAGAAGGCTCATGGCCTTTGCAGTACTCTAGTGTCTTTGGAGTACTGAAAGCAGAGCAGCTCAAGCCAGACATGGCTCAATTACATCTCTTTTGCCTGTGAGAGTAGGAGTTGCACATGAGTAAGCTGCTTCCACTTCCAAGATTTCCCACCTGAGGAGCCAGATGGTAGCACCCCAAAGGTTGTCTCAGTGCACATCAATAAATACAGTGTGTGGACAGTCAGGGAGTCAGTCCCTAATGAGGAATGAATCATTTAGCCTGACAGCACAGATACAGACATGGAAATGTCTGTGATATGTTACAGTGTCAGTGCCTTCTACTGAGAGGCCAACACCTGCAAGCTCTGTGTCCTTTGTTGGAGAAGAGATTTAATGCACATTTTTTTATTATCAAAGTCTATTATCTTGAGATTATGTTATCCAGAACCTTCAAATTAACGAACCTGTAGCATCGTAAACGCAATCTGATGAATTTTTCTAAGTTGCACTGCTAACATAGCTACGGGTATTTTTCTTGGAAACTAGGTGTCACTAGTGGTTTAGAAATAGCAGATACAGTTTTAGTCCTATCTCCTTCTTTTTCCTGCAACTCATTTATAGCCTCTCAGCCTCTTTTTTCTCTAGAGCTTCATGACATTCCTGGCAGCCTGTTGAGGCCCATCCAAATGGCTGCCCTGCTCTCCAGAGCATTGACTGCCTTCCCCCACCTGCCTATCTGCCCACCAATGTGCTGTCAGCTGCAGACTTGCTGAGGGTACATGCTGTCTCCTTGCCTAGGTCGTTAGTAGGCATTAACCAGTATTGATGCTGGTATTGGCTTCAGGTCCCTCCTGTGGGACACACCTAGTGACTGCCCATTAGTTGGACTTTGTACCACTGGTCACAAACCTTGGAGCCTTGGTCATCCAGCCGTTGTTCACCACCTAGTAGTCTGCTTCGCTAGTCGATGTCTCACTGAGTTCCTAGAAGGATACTGTGTGGTAGGCCTTCATGTGCCTGGATATGGCTCCATAAACTTCCTGGAGACCGAGGTTATGCTGACTAGCAGGTAGCACCCCCAGTTTCCCCTTCTTGCCCATCTTGAAGTGATCTTAAGCTCTATCCTCTGATGGTAATCACAGCCAAGGTTGTTGTTGAGTATCACATCTTCAACCCGTATTTCCTTGTCCACGAGCAAGGAATCCAGCAGAGGCATCTCCAGTGCTTGACCCATCCAGCATCTGTATTAAAGAAGGGTATCTAATTTGCAGAAATTTCCTGGATTCTTGCACCCTGCTGTGTTGCCCTTTCAGCAAATACCCAACAATAACAGTACTGTATGGTGCTGAAAATAAAAAATACCATATAATACATTCTTATTTTAAAGGTAGGTTATCAAAGATCACTCTGAAAGTCAAAATGTGGAAGAAATCAAAGACCTGCATAGTCCTTTTGAGTAAGGAACTTGTCAGGTAATCATTATGTACTAGAATTCCTTCACTAAGTTTCATAGTGTGGGTAGAAATCCTTTTTTTTTTTTAACACTCCTCAAAGGAAATGTACAGATTCAATAAAGTGCACATAACAGTGCTGTGGACTGCAGTAGTATTCCGTGTGATCAGGGGATGGGTGCACACTAGTGATTCACGCTGTTAAGACAGATATAATCTGTTTTTTTCTTTGCAGAAAGGAACTCCACTGCTATGAAGTGCCTGAAATAAACTTCTGTACCTCACAACAACTTCTGTTTTCACCTGTCTCTAGTAATACCACTGTCACTGTGGTCCAGGCAGAAAATGGCAGAAAGAATGTTCCCCCAGGGAAACCTTATATCAGTGATGTAAATTTAAGCAGTTCCTCACATTTTCAGCTTGCACAGAGTGATGGTACTGATCATCGACAATTCAGAACTAATTTCCAGATAGTCCTCCCATCTCTGTTCAGGGCTGAGATAAAAAAGAATATAAAGATTTTAAAGCATATTTAAATAATGTAGAAGCAATTCCTTACTGTGTAGTTCTTGGTTACTGCTTGGTGTTTTGAATCAGACCTATATAGCTGTGATCAGTCATTCTTGTTTCATGAATAAATGAATGAAATAATCCAACTCTCTGGCCTAGGAATTCCTCTAAGCATTTTAAGAAAGAAGGATGATCAGTTGCGTGTTTGAACACAGTTGTCGTGGCACAGATAAATACATATTCTAATAAGATGAAACAAAACTTTAGAGTGATATTGTTTTCCAAACACAACAATTGATCACATAAAGCAGGTGATTTCTCCATGTTAAGACAGATCTCAGTTTGCTTGTACTCAACAGACCGGCTTTTCAGCATCCCTTCCCACCCTGGTTATTCCAAAACGCTTAAGAAAGTCATCCGGGCACTGTGAACATGAAATGGTGTCAGAAGAACTTGGCAGGACAGGGAGGCATTGATTGCCAGAACTGCCTGTATTGCTTCTCTTATAAGGAAGGAGCTCCAGCAGCCTTGAGCTATGTCAGTTCCATTGGTCTCGTAAGGTAGCAGGACTATGCCAACAGACTTCATATGATCATCAAGAAATTTGGCTCACCCCAAGCAATCAATGCTTGCTTCCAGTTAGTATATGATTTGTACTGAAAAAGACCTGAAATCTCCCCCCCTCCCCCCCCCCCCATGACTGCAAGCCTATTTTTTTTTTAAATCTGAAGCTTGTTATGTGCACTGAAGGTAACCACACACCATAGACAAGTGTCCTGAGTTGACATCTCCTGTACCTGTATGGTAAGCACCTCATTTTACTGCACAATACCTCTCAGGACTTGATGCATGGCTGCCAGATATCCTCATTCTGATGAGTCTGTCTTAGCTGTCTGCCATCATGGCATTTACTCCTTACCATTCTCCACCTGTCAGCTGTACACTGGCATAGCTTCAGGACTTAAAAGGGCCTGCTAGAAATTCCTAAGCATCATTTCCCATTCAGCATGAAAAATACCAGAAAGTCAATGCTGTCCTTTCTACCCTCAAACTTTGACCTTTTAAAGCGGAAAATTTACCAACCTAAGACCAATTTATTGCTTGGAGCGGGAATCACTCAGGCACTGAAACATGACTTGCAGGTCTATTTTCACCATAACACATAGGAATTACATTAACAGTTGAAAAAGGCTGGAAATTTTATAGATCCCTGTGATGCTTACATGCATAGCCAAATGCTTTCAGTCTTAGTATACTTTGAGGGTTGGTAAACCACTGAAAACAGTATTTGGCATCAAGAGGCCATAAGGCTTGAGGCAGAATGGGGAAGGTCTGCATTGTAAGTGAGATTTTAATCCATTTGCAGCGTGGCAAGGCCACGCTGAGGTCTCCAGTCTTTTTTCCTTCTTTTTTTAATTCGTAAAGCCATTATCTGACTTTTTTTTTTTATAGCGAAGGTAATTTGCATCTTTCTTATGCTGGTACCAATGAGGGTATATCCCATCAGTGACCTCAGCAGAACGCCACCAGTGTATAGCAGTCCTACAGCAATGTTTGTAGTTCATCTCCAGTTTGTACAGCCCGTGCCTCTGTCAGTGACATCAGTGTGCAGCCAGTCACTGGCAAGCGTACATCTGAAATGCATCTCCTCGCCCATCACGTTTAAGATAAAATAGAATTCAACCAATGTTGCTGGAGCTTTCCCTACACTGAAGATTATTATTATTGTGCTCTGGACGTGGGTGGGGACGTGATGCTGCAAACACTGCAATGCAATGAGCTGAGGCACACTGGGTCCTGCTTTGGCTGATGGCACTACTTGGCAAGGGAGTAGGAACAAGCTTTTTAAATGAGCCCTTATTGATTTGAGTGATTGTCTTTTCTATTTTGCAATGGCATTGTGCATAATCTGAGTTTCCAGAGGTTCAAATTACGTACAATTAACATTCACTGATTTTTTTACGTTCACCTTTGGTCTTGATGACAAACTACTCTCAGTTTAAAATACAGCTTTAATATTACAGTATATATATTGTCACAGTAACATTGCTAGCAGTATATTTCTTCCAGTCTGCTGTAAAAAGATCCACTTAGCTCCATATTCTCTGTTTGGACTGTAAAATTTATCTGTTAGAGTACTGAAAACAGAAGAAATAGCAGTCAACATGCCACTAATTGTATTGGTGCCAGAGAAGATTTTAATCATCAACTTTGAAATTAAAAGTGACATAAAGGTAGCTGCCAGGGAAAGAATTTCTGAAAAAAATTGACTGTGAAACAAATGAAAAACTTGCACAGAAGTCAGAACTGGTATCATCTTAAAAATGAAAAGAAAGAGAGCAAGATGCAAGCCAGGCAAAACAAGATTATATTTTGCAATTGTTTTCCCAGCTGATAAGAATAAAATCTTTCCTGTTAGGCTTTCAACAGTCTCCAGAATAAATCTTCCCATTTCTACTCATATTTGTTTAATGAATGCTTTTTACTCCGTGTGCGTGTGTGGTAAATGAGAGGTTCTGATGACACATTTCAGATAAATGCTTTGTGTTCCACCAGGTGCTACCCAGGTAGAACCTCTGATTGCAGCTCCAAGTTACCATTTGATGTTAGATGTGGCCACTGGATTTTATTTTCTTTAAGGAGTGCTGGTTAGGAAATTGATGTCTATAGCAAGACTGGTTGATATTTCACTTTGTTCTGCAAATACTGGTTTACAGATTGTAAATTTTGCCTTTTAGTCAATTATTTACCTTTTTCCATTATTAAGAAAATGGATCTTTTCTGGGTTTTAAGTGCTTTTCTACATTGCTAGAGAAAAACAGCATAGAAGACAAAGCCATTTGCTTTATTCTCTCACAAACAAGTATAAGAAACCAACGAGCCTCAGACTAAATCACTCCCAAAGTGTAATTACCTTCACCAGTAAATTCCAGACCCTATCACAGCCCTCCCAAAGCTTAGGCAGATCTTGTAGCCTGCCTGGAAAGTCAATCCTGAATGCCTGCTCAGTCCAAGAGGGAAGCAGGTGCCAAAACAAAGCATTCACCTCAAGAAGCAGAGAAGTGAGCAGCTCCCATCTAACTGTAGGGAGAGAGACCACCTCTGCTGCCTGCAGTGACCTGTGGTTACAGCTTCATGAGGGTTACAGCCTTCCCATTAATAACATCCACTGAGATGAGCATTTGGTCACACCTTCTGGTAGAGCTGTACTTTGTTTCCTCCATCCCACTCCAGCTGTGGCCAACCCCACTGGCAGAGTGACTGGGTGTCACTGCTGTGATCAGACCTCAGAGACTCTCTTAACTTTAATGTCTTGGGCAAAGCAATGCAAAGTTATGCTGTAAGAAAGGGAAAAGCTATTCTGGGAAAAGCTTTCATGGTGAAACAATAGAATAGAGACCCTGAAAGGTATATTTGGATAAAATATCCCAGAACAAAACCAAGAGCTTCCAAGAAAACCTCTTCTGAAGACAGCAGATTGAAAAGAAAGTTTTTTCTTTATTCTCTAACCTGGGTTGTAATAGCAGAAGATACGTAATGAATAACCATTCAGTTGAAAGCTTAAGTTATTGACTGACTATTCTGCATCTATATTGTTTTCAGAATACTTTATAGAGCTTTCTGTGTCTTCACTGGAATTGCACTGTGTGGTGGTGGGAGCTCCAAGAGCTAGGCTAGCAAAAGGTAAATATGGCTCCCAATTTGGGGACTGCGTGATAGGGCTATCAATTTATTTTTCCAAAAGAAACCACTCAGATACCTTAAAATTACAGTGAGATAACCATGCTGGCAAAGATCATGACAGAAAAACAACAAAGTTCATTTTCTGGCATGAACACCAACTGTCAACAGACTTGGTGGCATGTGACTGCCAAAAGGACAGCAAAGATGCGAGATTTTTGATGTTATTGGTGATGGGTGAATGTAAATGTAAAACTAAGCCTTTTTATTCTTTCTCCCAACCCTGGGGCAGGAGACCTTGCCGCTGCCTAGCAGTGCCGCAGGGTTGTTGTGGTTTGGTATCAGAGGAGTAGGTCTACTGGCTGGGGATCGGGAGAGCACCCCGGGTTCTGCCCTGTCACTTCTACCCTTACCCTTCACGCTCGCCTCAGGAGAAAACTTTGCTCTTGCCAGAGGCAAATTTCCTCTGGCAAGAAGATGGCTTCCTTAGACTGTGCATGTGTGAAGTTCACTCTTCTTTCACTTCTCTACTCCTCCAGCGATTCAAGTGGTGCAGTTGGTTACAGCATGGTACTTAGTCTTTGTTCCAGACGGACCCTTCTCCTCCACCACTTCTCCAGCCATTTTGCTCAAAGTTATTTCTTTCAGGACAAGCGTCACTGCTTAGTTCACTCTGGTCTGGATAAAAGGTTTACCAGGAATTTTAATATAAAATGATTTTTAGAAGAAGAACCGTGTGCCGTATGCCAAGAGAACAATTAAGGAATAATTGTTAGACTGCAGCTGAGTTTGATGCCGTGAACATGGAGTGCATTTGCTTCTGCATGTCTGCAGAACATCATTAATCATGATGTTTCTGGCTCCTGCAGCCCTGTTCTTGCCATGTTCCTCCTCTGCCTCTTCTGAGCAATCTGTTTACTGATGACTAACTGCAGTGTGAGGGGTTTAAAGGCCGAGAGTCTGAGATCAGGACCCTGTCAGGCCACAGGCTTTTATCATCTTCTCTGGGAATTCTTTTTTCACTGTGTCTGTCTTTCCTCTCCTTCTCTGTCAACAACTGATTGAGTTATGATTTAGGCACCTCTCTTCCAACTACATTCCACCTACTAGGAATGGTCCAGTAGGACTTTCCCCTGACATCTGTACCATTATATTTCTTTTCCATTGTGATATTCTTCAGCTTTCTAAAAAAATCCCACCCTTGTTTCCTTGCCTTGTGGTAGCTTTTATCTAGTTATACGTTTTTGGAAAAAACTCAAATTCCCATTCCCACACACACCCCCCGCCCCAAAAACACAGACCAAACTAAAACTAAGAAAACAAGGAATAAAATGGTAAAAATCAGGAGGAAGAAAGAATAAGAAATGGTCTTCTCTTTACATTCAGTAGCAAAGATGAAAAAAGAAGGAAGAAAGCAAACCAACCTGTCCCCAAAAGGCAATGTTAAGAAGTATCTTCTATTAGGTATTAAAAATGGTGATCTACAAAAATGTATGATACAAAAGAGTCTGTATCTAGTGTGAAGCAATTTCAGAACACCTCTATCTAGTCACAAATAGAAAATATATTTTCTTTATGAAAATAGTGTGTGCAAATACCATTTCAATAACAAAATATTTCCTGTCTGAAGTTATATCCTTATGTTTGATAGATTTTCTTCCTTGAATTTTTCTAATTCCTTTCTAAATCAAATTTTACTTTGATGTCCACAATTATCCTATAACAATGGATTCCAGAGTTTAATTTTACTCTGTTAAAATTTGCTTCCTTTTGTGTTTTTAAGTTGCTGATAACTTCAGTTAATTCCCCCTATTTTTTGTATTGCAAGGTACCATAAATAATCACTTCCTACTCATTTTCTCTCTTTCCATTGCTGCTTACAGGCTTCTGTTATCACCTCTCTGTCATCACTTTTCCAGGCTGGCAAATCCTAGCCTATATGCATCTGGTACAGCAGTTTTTGTCATAAAAACTGAAATGATACTAAACCTCTGCAACCTAAATAACTCACATTGCCGAAACCACCTGGAAGACTAATTCCAACTCATTTGCACTTGAGACCCTAAGTTATTTTAAATAAGTTACTCCCTTTAACAACTGCAGTTATTTAACCCCTTAGAATTTGAGCTCTTCTGTTTAAAAAATTCCTCATGCCAACATTATTCAAAGCCTGTACTTCATTCCTGAACAATAACATCATTTTAGATGCTCACACTTGCTCCTGTGTTGCTGCTGCTGGTACTCAAGGTCGGTGTGATGTACGCTACGAGTTATATCTGTCAGCTTGGAACCTGAAGGTGTAGAGTGTACACTACTGTTATTCCACACCAGACAATTTGAGAGATATATCCTGCCCTCGATCCTAAGCCTTTACATACCTGAGTGGATAAAAGTGTGACACAAGGAGCTTTTGCAGGATTACCATCGCTAGGGAAACTATCTTATTCTTGGTAAACAAATTCTGCGTTAGCTCTCAGCTGAAAATATTTTTGTATCGTACGTTTTTATAGGTCACCATTTTGGTAATGATGTGCTGAGTAATCGTTCTTGTAAATACCCTTAGCTGGATTTTTCTCTAGAAATGCAACAAGGAAAAATGTCACAGTTTTAAATGAACAAGGGGAAAAAAACCAAATTTTAACATACTCTAAAAATTGTGACTGCTTTAAATTAAATACTGTGTTTTGACTGGGACAGTTAATCCTTTTCCTCTCTCATTCACAAGACATTCCTCCCTGTATGTGTAGTCAAAATATCTTACAATTTGCTTATGTGCAATTTCCATTAATTTCAGTGAGATTACAAAGAAATGAAAAAACCTACCTTTTATGGAGGAAATTTTCTATTATGTACTCTATTTTCTGTGAGCACATCCCGTCTTTGTCAAAGGCAGATACATGCACAGGATTGTTGCAGAATGTGTTCTGCTGAACGAAACTACTCACGTACGCATTTGGGTTTACCTGTATAGCAGACTGTGTGCCAAATTCTGCTAAGGTTACTTATGGGAACTGTACTATTGATTTCATGCCTGGCTGTACAAGGAAAGCTGGATTTAGCCCACTGCATTTTTAATACATAAAGAAAACCATATTTCTCTGCCCCCTACTAGTTTTATTTCAATGTAAGAAAACACAACCAAAAAAGAACTAATTTCCATGAGCGTGAAAGACCAGGTAGTTATTAGCTGTATTTTGCAGCCAGTATCTCTTTGACGTTTGAAGAAGAAGAAGAGGGAGAGGAAGAGGAAGGAGAAGAAGAAGAAGAAGAGGAAGGAGAAGAAGAAGAAGAAGAAGAAGAAGAAGAAGAAGAACAAGAAGAAGAAGAAGAACAAGAACAAGAACAAGAACAAGAACAAGAACAAGAACAAGTCCTTTTCATTCTATGTATCGCACTATGTGGTTCTCCCAGCACATACCTAAGCCATTGGAGAGGGCAGATGTAGGTCAGGTCTCATTTAGCAGTGTTTTCAGGTAGGACCCCCCGTGTGGTAGCTATGTATGTTTCCTTGTTTTTCCAGTGCAAACCAGAATTGTCTAATCAGTTAGAGCTGAGCAGATACTGTCTGGGCCTCCTTTTATCCTAATGGTGCTTTTGGGTAGCGATCAGACAGTCACACTAACACTCTGGCCGAGTCGGGGTCCTGTCACATGCTGCTGGTTCTGCACGGCGTTAATACTGGTTGTTAGCTATTACATTGAGCTAAGTAAATAGAATGAATCACCATGTTCCCGAAAAATGCTGTGGCACAAAATGCATTGTCACAACACGTTGTTAAATAGACACTCAGACAGTTTGAAGCTGTCAGGTTCACTGGCTCTGAGCGATTTCAAAACATCACATCAATTAGCATTTACAAAGTAATTTGCAGAAGGCATTACTTAAAATAAACAGGAACATGTTAAAATTACTGAGATGTGTAATGCTTTTTATATAGTATACCATTTAAAAGAAAAAAAAAAAAAAGCATGCTTTCAGTTTATCTGCCTTCCAATAGCTCCAAAGTATTATAATTATTCTTGGATGGTTTAGTACGGGAATTTGGCCCCTAAACCAGGATAGGACATTTAAACAGCTTTTCTCTTTAAAAGGATCACATTATTTTCATGCCTTGGCATGATTTCTCACATAGTGACTGAGCCAGGTATTTCCAGTATGAAGGTCCAACTGATGAGCTGACAGAATATTATCATGTCTTATTGGAGTCACACATGGCTTGCTATTAGAGCTCTATATCAACAGGAATACAAATCCTACAAGTGTTAGTAATACGTTTATTATTTACAAGACAGAAAGAAGGCTACAGACAAAGTTATTTTCACCAAAGCCAGTTTCAGGGTTTTTTTGATTTCTAGAGTGGGTTTTTTTCATTTTTCCATGTTTTTTTTTTTTTGTTATACATTGTAAGCAAAATTGTTTTGTTGTGAATTCCTAACGGGAATAGTGATAAATAACTGCAAGCGTATTATTGTAATTCAGTTATATGAGTTTTCAGTTTGTCCTTGTGGGATACTACTGCCTGATGACCCTTCTAAAATGGCAGAACTCCAAAATCCTTTGGTGATGAAAATGTATGATTAGAGCCGTTCCTGCCATCACATATATATGTAGCTTTCTGAAATTTAGCTTGATTTAATCCTGGTGTTCATTCATCTGGAAAAGCCTGGGTGTAACAGATGTAGTCCACACACATTTTCTTTGGACTTTAATGACAAAGTTAATAGGACCTTTCATTCTTCATCCATTTCTCTGATTGCGGACCAGTTCACAGTCTTGCACAGTTATATTTTTGTGTAACTTAATACAATGAGGCTCCCCGATTCCAAGCGCATCTTGGAGTGAAACTCTTTCTCCGTCGGAGCACGTAATAAAACTTCCACTGATTTCTGTAAGGTTCATGGACTTCACCTGTGTTTATTTTATTAGGCTTGAACTGTATAATTCAGATCTGGTTCTGGATTTCAAACATTGCTAAGTTTGAGGAAATCTAAATCGCAGGTTTGACAATGGCCCATCCTGCATGAATCTGTACTCATTAGAAAAGGACATTTTGGGACTGAACACACACAATACTATTTTTTCATTAATGTCTGGTTGGGCAGTTTTTTTCTTGGATAGGGACTATTCAGCTTACTGCTCTATCTCTATGATTTAAAGTAAGAGTATTTTAACACATCATCCAAACTCTTAAGTCCTGCTGGCAAGCTACACAAAAGACACTGTACCAGTTCCCTGACAGTTGCCCCAGTATCCTATTAACTTCTCTGCACATAATAAGGTATAAATCATAGTGTGATTCATACAAGTTCTCTAACCACTAAACATTACTACAGTGGTTGACGTGAGCTTTGTCCAGAATTGAACATTTAGTCCTGACCTGGTTTAAATAATGGAAAAATAATTTTGCAAAACATATTCCCATTATGAAGTTTCTTTGATTCTGAAGGCTTAAGAGTGGAGACTTTAGTTTTTCCACCCACATGTTTGTGACCTTTCAGAAAAGAATATTTAAATAGCTATTTTTTCCTGTTTCTACTTTTTTCCAATGAGTGTAAAAAATGAACAAAGTTCAAGGTTTATTTTGGGTTTGTTTTTTTTTTTTTCCAACTACTTTTCTTCTTTGCTATTCTACAACTATTCAAACTTGCTCCAATTCTAAAACAGTTATCAGATCTGCAGTCATATTTTTCCAAAGGTATGGAAGTGCTGAAAAATTCCCAGCACAACAAAGAAGAGTTTATAAAAATAAAGGAACAGAGGGAAGATGGTAGGCAACAATTTCTTATACAAGGCGGCAAAAAAGAGGGGAAAAAAGAGAAAAAAAAATCTGACATTCAAATCAAGTTTGTCTCTGTGAAAATTTTTTAAAAAATAAGAACGAAATTTTTCATTAAAAAAAGACTTTTTAATGAAAAGTTTGATAGCTTCGCTCTTGAGGCTGGTGGTGATGACTCAGTCTCATTAGAGAGAGCTATCAGAACCCAAACCAAGCTTTAAATCACCTAACTACCTTAGCTAAGTTGCATAAAACAAAAGACATTGTAATAGTTTAATTTTGGGATAAAGTCTTTTCTACTAAAACAAGGCAAAAATTAGCATCTACTGAAATGTAAGGCATCCAGAAATGGTTGCCCTGTTAGGAAACAGAAGAATCTGAGCACGACATCTCCAGGATTCCTTGACCTTTGGGAGAGACATGGGGTTAGGAGGGTGATCATCACTTGCCTCCTCAAGGCGCCTGTTATTCTACTTTGATTGCCACAACGGGGACTTGAGAAAACAGAGGATCTGTTTCAATATTTAGTGGTTGTACTGGGAATCAGGAAAACTAGCATCCTTTTTGGCTGCAAATTGACCTCTCTGTGTCTTGGATTCACTCATCATAAGACAAGTTCGATAGCACTTACCTGTGCTTACACCTGTTATTGTGCTAATACAAATTTGGAAAGTTCAAAATAACATTCTTATTATTTTGCCAGCATAAGTATATGTCATTAGTAGTAACAGTTTTCAAAGCATTATTGTTCAAGTAATTTATGCATTCTTATTGGGTAGCATTAGAAGGATCAGGCAATGCAATAATTACATCAGTCATTCCTCACATCTCTCTTTATAACCCCTTTCCAGGTGTACCTGGCTCTAACTTTTTCCAGATACAGTGAAAAAGTTCAGCTTCTCACTCCTGCTTCCAAACATCATCTTGGAGATGAGTCGTTTATCATTTAGACAATGGTAGAGATGAATGATTTATGACATTCACTCAGCAGCTGTGAAGTTAGTACAGAGTAATGTGTGGGTTGTCGTACCAGCTGAGTAAACTTATTAACTGCCTAGGATAACTGCGTAACACTCCATTGCTTAATGATACGTTTATAACTGAAGCTGCCCCAGATGTCCGTGTCTTAAAAATTGTGCTTAAATATCAGATTTAAGTTGTTTTGTGTTTTTATGCAAGGATAAAAGAAAGTAACGAGTGAGTGTAGTGGCTCGAAGCCTTAATTTAGCAAAATGCTCGAGCACGTGCCCAGCATAAGTATAAATAGCTCTGTCAAAATCAATGGGACTTGATAATCATTGCAGATGTTGCTCTTACTCTGGAACAGCATGGATGCATCTTGCAACAATGTCATCAGATTTCAGAAAGGAGGAGGGACGGAACAATTAACACCAAAGTATAAGCCTCCTGTAACAGTACCCATTACTTGGGATGAAGTATATTGATGAACAATAAGCAAGCCGTATTGCTTAGTAAACAGCAAGTAAGTTGTTTGCAAGCACATACACATCCAAATAAGACAGTTGATTGTCTCAGATGCCCTCCAGAATATCATGCGAGACATTAATTTGTTTCTGTTGCACACTAATGATAGTCTTGCGCTACAGACATAAATGCTAGAATATAGGTAGAATATCGATGTGTCTTGCTTAGGCTGTTTCCGAGCCCATAAAGGAAAGAACAGAACTGGAGATTACCAAGATCGTTGGTAAAATTCTTCTATGCCCACCCTTCATAATTAGGCTTCTCTGAAGTTTCTCTCCCCAAATTTTGAAACTAGGCTGTACAGGGATCTTCCTGCTTCCCAAAAATTAGCAGTAAAATTCTCCCTTAATTATAGTTGGAACAAAAGCAGACCCTAAAATGGCTGCTCCTGAAGTGTTTAAGCAGAGACTTCAGTTATACATCTATTTTTTCAGAGATGGTCTTGAGTCATGGCATTCAGATTCTTTTCAGCTGACCCCAGAAGCTGGCACTGTACGTGAAATTCCTGTTGCAAAGCCATGATACCAGCCAAAAAGGGCATTAGAAGGGCATTCAAACAAATAAGGAAAGGAGCAAAAGGTAAAATCAGCTATTAGTCCTGGAGAAATAAAACTCACAATAATATCTGGATTCTGCATCTGCCCAGCATATGTAATTT
The DNA here is from genome assembly GCF_965231255.1 of Vanellus vanellus. Taxonomy (NCBI): domain Eukaryota; kingdom Metazoa; phylum Chordata; class Aves; order Charadriiformes; family Charadriidae; genus Vanellus; species Vanellus vanellus. Next base: position 97,121,820 of record NC_138906.1, on the reverse strand, counting down.
CTGGCAATGACTAACTACTGTTGGAGAAGTAAATAAAGAAGGATGACAAAAGAATCAAGCTCAACACCATGGCTGTAAAAATCAGGCAGGGCAAAGTTAATAATGAAATAACATCGACGGGCAAAGACTGTTACAGCTTTTTTTGATTCTTCCTGTTTTTTAGAAATGGATTCTGTCCTGCACATGCTGCAGACAGGGAAATGCTGATATACCCTAGTTCAAAAGCAAAATCATCATTTTGGTCTACCAGAGTTAATTTAGCATAGACATAGATGTGTCAAAATGACACAGGTAACAATCTCTTTCACTCTGCTTAGCAAGTTGATGTTTTAGGTTGTTCTTTTCATTCTGCAAAAGGCATAAAGGCTGTCTGGACTAAAAGGCATATGGAAGCCAGACAGTGCCAGAGAAGTGTTTGTATTTAACATGGAGATGCAGTTTTTTGTCCTGGGTTGATCGTAAACATTCAGTTCAAAAAGAAATGGAGTCGAGAAATGCGGTCCTCGTGATTTATCTTTTTATAAAATTCTTCTAAAGTTCATCTCAAAGATATTTTTCAGAGTATGTCTTCTATTCTTTCAAGACCCATAAAGAGCATTATGGGATACTACAGAAGTCACATTATATTCTTCTAATGACAGAGGGTCATTTTGGCCATTTAATACAAAGTCTCATGTTGGGAGGAGGAAGAATTGCATCATCCCAGGGGAACAATACCTGCTATTAGGCCCAGTCCTAACCCTGATACTGCAAGAAAAGCGCTCCAGTCTTTTCCAGGACACTTTCCAAGTGTCCCAAGTGAAGCCTTTTCTGAAAGACAATCAAATGAATAGAGTGAGGATGTTATAGTTCAGATTATAATGACCTCTTTTTCTTCTTTATGGGAATAAAGTGCAGAAAGTAGCTTCAGCACTTGCTTTTTGGTGTATGTCACAAGCCAAACGGCTTTATAATTCCAGGGAAACACCTTGGAAGCTGATAGTTTTACAAAGATAGTACCTGAAGCATCTACATCTCAACTGATGAAAGGGTTTTAAGTATTTAGGACAGACATCTTAAATGTGAGTCTGTTACACTGCTTCATATGGGAGAAAGCAGTAATATGGTATTTTCCAAACAGCCTGTTCTGCTAGCAAGTTGGCTGCCATATCTCATATAGCATATGGGTCTTCCCGAGTTTCTATGGCTTCATAGTAACCGTGAATCATTATGGCTAGTTCTGACCACAATAGGAAATGATGCAATGTCTGGCTCTTTCGTAAATTATCACCATTACTTGTGCTTCTCCATAAGATATGTTCCGGTATGATAGTTAAAGGACTCCAGTGCAATGGCCTGATCTAAGGACCAGTGCTTGCTGTAGATGAGATTTTATATGAGACGAGTCCCTCTTTTGACCAGCATAATCCATTACATGTTGTATTTCACTAGACATAGAGGAAACCAGAAAGCAATGCTGCTCATGTTTGAAGTAAAAAAGATGTTGAGTAGATCTTGCCAACACTGGACCTACTCTGCTCCTCCTGCGTGACTGCTGGCTGTGGATCTGCGCCTGTGTGGGTACAGTCACTGCCTCTGCCTGCCTCGGTATCAGTCTTGGCTCCTAGCTCATCTTCTCTTATCTCACAGAGCAGGCCTGCAATGACAACCAGCTTCAGTTAACAGTCCAGATCACCAGGCAAGTCTGTAGGGATGGGGCAGGTTCAAGGTCAAGGCAGAAAGTCAAGCCAGTGAGTAAGGATCAGGGCCAGAATCAGGGAAGTACAAGAGTGGGCATAGGTGAACCAGGAACGTAGCTCGGGCAGAGAGCAGGAGCCTGAGTCCTTGAGCAAGTACCACCTGAAGGAGGAGCAGGTCCTCACTGCAGCTTCTCACAGCACAGGTTTAAGGCTGGACATCTCTCTAATCAAGTTGGCCCTGTGCCCAGGGTGCCACATCCCCAGGAGGGAGGAGATGTGCTCAGGTCTGTGACAGTACAACTACTGAAAGTTTGAAAGTATCAATTGTTGGAAAGAAAGATGAAAAAAAGGATGCTAACATTGCCAGAAGAACCCATTTTTACTTAATTTCAGATCATTCTAGGCTGTCTTTCTAAACACTGGGAATGTCACGTAGACATCTGTTTCAAGCTTGGAGAGGGTGTGCTGTATTCTTCCCATTCAGTTTTACCCTAAGTATAGATGTAACAAAGCATTCTCACAATAACATTTTGTAAGACTACACCAATGCTGCGGGTGTCTGAGCATTTCACTGCCTGCTTGCTTTTCAGCTGCATGCACAAGCTGCTACCATCTTGCCTTGATACTTAGCAAAGAGGCTAAGTTCTCAAATACACTAAGTAATAAAGTGATTAATAGAAGTCACTAAGATCTAGGGATGAAGTCCACTTACACTTGCAGCTGTTCTTCTACTCCAGGGTCTTCGCTGAGGCTCTCCATGTGTATGCCCTGTACCAGACTGTTGAAAATCAGCCAATGAATTTGGGCGGAGCATCTAATAGCTTCATCTTCTGAAATGCACAGCAAAGATGCCAAATGATCATCTATATTCTTCTGTGGTCATTTTTCAGGACCTTTACATCTTTCTGAGATGTCTTAGAGAACATTCGTAGATGCCTGAATGACAAAAGAAGAGATGAGTGTAGCTAGCCAGGCACTTTGTACTGTTGACAGCCCTTATTCATCTCACCAAGCAGGCTCAGAGTTCCCTGAAAAAAAGTCAAACTTCAGATAGGTTTGCTATTGAATTCCCTCAGCAGCCCTGTGGTTTTGAAATTCGTTTTTGCCCTTATGCACCATCTTTTCCAAGACCAGCAGATACTGATCATAAAAAGTCTGCTGTCCTAAACATATAACAGCTCCCAGAAACCCAGATCTGTCTTAACTTTTGTCATGTGAAATCTGTAGAATGTGTTTCTAGCCAACATGTAGTCCACAGCACCTGTTTTCTTTATCACACTATATTCCTACCCACCAACTTGTCCTTGCTGGTTCTTTGTGAATCCTAACACCCCAGACACCTGGGAGTACAGCCATCATAGGATATATTTGGGAATTTGCCACCTATCCAACTGAGAAAGGCTTGTTAAGTGTTTGGAAATTAAGGCAGCAGATGAAAAGATAGTATGATGTTACTTTTTTATAAGTATTTTGATTTTAAACCAATCTGATGGGGATTTTAAGTGATCTGGGGGAGAAAGAGGTCTAAACTATGAATTTGGGGCTGACAAAGCAGGACACAGCACTTTCTATTCTAAATAAAACCAACGCTAAAGCAAAGCAAAGACTGTTAAATCAAATAGGCAGGAAATGTAGAGTGAAGTTTGAACTCTAATTCCAACCCTTGTATTTATGCCTTAAAGTAAAGCTATGCTTTATGTATTTTAAAATGATTTATCAAATAATAAGACTCACAATTCACTGCAACGTGGAATTGTTTATAGACTCTCAAAAACAGCAGTTCTGAGTCCTATGTGCAACAGCTGCACTCAGCTGTGAGCAAAAGCTCTTCAGTCTGAAAAAGGGACATTTTGAGAAATCTCTGTATTTCCCATCCCAGGGCCTGCAAAAGAAGGTGTTAAGTCAGGACAGTGTGTTTGAAGAGAAACATTTATATGCTTTCGTTAAAAAAAAAAAAAGCTTTCCAGCATACCCTTGAGAAATTGAGGGGTGGGGAGGGAAGGTGTTGAGTGTGTGGAAATGTTTATGAAACTGCATATTGATTTCACTCTCTCAGTGAGAACTTCTTTCAGCCTTCATTGCACAGAGCAGCAGTAGGAGAGAAGTTAGTCTAAGCTCAGTAGAAGTCGTCAGTTAACTCATCAACTATGACTCCTGCTGTAGTCAACAGAGAAAGGTGAAAGGTCTTCCAGAGCACAGCAATGGAGGAGCTCATTTTATGGGAACCTCTCTTTCCTCATCAACTGTAGACACCTAGGAAGTCCCTAGACTACTAATTTTGGCATCTAAGGTGATTACTGGAAGCAAGGAGGTGTGATTATCGCCACAGAAAGATTTCTGCCCTGGAGGCTGGGGAAGATTCAAGGGCCTGGGTCTTTTTTTGTGGTGCATCATGTAGCCTCTTCGCTGCCATGTTTCCAAGATCTGCTGTTTGTCCTCTGGAAGACAGTGTTACATTTTTCCCTTTTTGGAATTGATTGATTGACACAGTCTGGATGGGTGCCAGAGGATGACCCCTGCTGTTTGGAACCGGTAACTGGCTCTAAGGAGAACTGAAGTCTCTCCCCATTTCCCTCATACACTGGAGAACATGAAGGAGCTTTACCCCACTTAACCCAGCTCTTATCCTAATTCTTATCTGCAAACTCTCAAACATCAAGAAAGCAGGAGCTTGAGGTTGTTTATAGTTTCTGATTGCAGCTGGAATTTGGGAATTGCTTTTCAGCTCATTCGGGTTTTGTTCTACCAAGGACTTCTGATGACTTTGGGCTTTTCCGGTGTCCATGCAACCTTCTGACATCCTTGTAGAGGAGAAAAAAAACACTCTTCATTTTGGAAAGTTGCCCTCGTATAATCTTGTGTCTTTCCGATTTATTGTGGAAAAGGAAGAATGCTGGGAAAGGCTCAGCAGAACATTTGCAGCCTTTGCTGTTTCCTTAAAAAGCCTGCAAGCAAACTTACAGGCAGATTGAGGAATACAGTGCTCTCTCTACCAGTATCTCCTGACCAAACGCCTAAATTCACTGTGCAGGAGTTCGCTGTGCTGCTGTCCCTCTCCAGGAAAGTCTCTCAGACTCTTAAAGGCCCTTTTAGCAGACTGAACTCTAGCGTGTGTTCTGTGCTGTGTTGATTGCCTTCCAAATACGGAGGCACCGTAACGAAGCCAATCAGCTGTCAGGCTTTAGGGCTTACAATGATTAGGGCCAACAGCCCTCCACATTTTTTGTGCGATTCAACCATAGAAAACTGCAAAGGAGCAGGCACAGGTACTAAAAAAATCTTGCGTATTCAGTATTTTCGTGGCGTTTTAGTTGCTGTTGGGGAGGGCTTGCACTGATAAACTGCAGGCTGTGCAACCCTGGCAAACAAGCCAATATGGAGATGAGACTGAAGGTAAATCGTTCCTGATTTTTATGCCTGCCCCCTTCTTAGTTTGAAATCTTGTTTCATGGGAGTATTTTTCCTCCAGATAAAAGCCTCATCTGAGAATCAGACGTATTTGGGTTTGAATTCCAGACACTGACTTGGAAAATCTTGCATTGCACATGGAAAAAGTGATACCTGATTCTAATGGTTCACTGTAGCTTTAGCATGCTCTCATCTAGTGGCAATGCTTTCTTAGCATACTGTGCTAAACGAAGTTCTCTTTAATGAGGGCCTGCAAATGATTTGCAAGCCTTATGGGGAGAAGAAATCAGAAGTTTGCTTTACACAGGTGCTATCAGGGTTGAATTCTAACACGTTGCGGTATGAAAAACTACTTTTGTACATATGTAGAGGTGTGTGTATGTGTGAGCACAACGATACAGCTCCCCGTACTCTGTGGCCATTTCCAAGCAAGACTGTCTTTAAGCCGGACTGCACTTTGTATAAATGTAAGCTGTCTACCTTCCCGCCTCTGTGCTTTTTATCGCTCACCTGCCCATCTCCTGCCTGCTTGCCTCTTGAGTCTCCAGCCCGGTTTCGATCAGGCTCGCAGCCAGTCAGCCGTCTTCAGCACGGACAAAGGACCTCGGAAACCGATGCGTTTGCAGAAAATCACTTAGCAAACTTAATGGCCCCTCGGTTTCACTGCCCTGTGTGGCTTTCTCTTTTTCCATATCCTAACCCGTTAAATGAATAGGATTGGAAAATGTTCCTCGAAATTGCTTAAAAATATAAGGAATGGAGGTCATTTAAAATGGCATCTGGAGGACAGGAGAAATCATTAAATGAATACAAGCCTAAATTTTCAGTTACTGAGGCCTTTTCTTCTGTAGTGCAATTTTTGGCAAATCAAATTTCTACTGAAAAATGTAAACAAGAACTGTCAGGACTTCACTTTTTGGATGCTGTTTTTCAGGAGCAAAACAGGTTCTGCCAATATATCTCTCGCATTGTTATGGAGATTCGAAGCAACATGTTCAGTTCGGAGTGGGGTGTTTTTTCTTTCCAATGACTATTCCAATAGATCAAAGGAAAAATCTCCCCACAGCTCTTTGTTTGGTCCTATTTAAAAGGAAAAATCTGTAAACTTTATTTGCAATTTGTCATTATGATCAACCTCTTCCTGACAGAAAAGAATAGCTGTTGGCTCAGGTGTCTAATGCTGAGGCCAAATGAGATTAGGGAAGGTAATATTAGCTTGCATATCCCAGAACTTTTCATGGTTTATGATAACTGTTGAATAACCAGGGTCAAATCAGTGTTATGCCACTAGTAATTTACTAAAGAGCTTCCACAAAAAACCTGTTGCACTGAGCCTGTGATAGGCCATGTGTCTCAGGGGACAGCGTTGCTGATGACAGAAACTAGAGAAACCTGTCTGTGCCTCAGTTTATGCATCAGTCGAATGGAAAAAATAATGCTTATTTATTTCTTTTACAGGTCTTCCACAAGTTGAAGTAGTGGATATCTCTAAACGATTAAATAACCAGAACTGTAGGGTCTTTCTATTATTGTGACTCACATCTGATAGTTTTCTTGGCTTTACTGGTTACTTTTCTGCCTGCAACCAGTCATTTTGCTATAGATATTCTGAGCTGTTATATGTAGTAAATCCACTGTATGTACCTTTAGCATTGCTTTGAGTTTCATGTTGTTTGATTATGGAACTAAGCGTCACTTCAAATTGAACACAAGCACACGTTTATTTTGACTTTGGAGAGAACAGTTGCTATTTTGCTGTCCTGTCTTCAGAATGTCAGACAATAGCTGAGGCTCAACTGTTTACAACGAAGTTCTGCCAAGGCTCTATTACCTACTTCTGGCTCTGTCTGATCACTTCAATATGGCCTGGAGATTTCTTTGAACTTCAGTGCTTCATTATATTTCATTTCTAAGCTCATGGTACTGAGTCATTGATTACTTTTCATGGATTTGAATTATGTTCCAGTTCAAGAGATGATTGGAATTGCTTTCTCACACCTGCCCTCTTACAGATCAACTTAACTTCTTCTAGCCTTAAGTTATTAATTTAGGCATGCGCATCCTTTAAATGTGGCTATTATTCTTCTTTTCACCATCCTTGTGTAGGCTCTTATCTGATGATTGCAGGCAGCCAAGAATGTCTGCAGCACATTTAGAAAACCTTTCCAAAGCCACACTCTGATCCTTACTCCCATTGCTATTCACGAATATGCCCCATTCACTTTGCTCTTTAAATGGCTTCATAGGTTAATCCTTCTTAACTTTTCCCCACTACTCTTTGATAAAATGCCTGCTAACATAAAGGGAAATGAACTTGGGCTCTGTAGTCAATAGAGGTATATTCCTTCTTCATTTCTTAGATTAATCCAGCAAGGTGCTAAACTCCTAAAAGCCCTTGTGTTCTGTACCAAGACTCTGCAGACAGCACACTGGAGGATCAGCCATTACATCTTACAGTTTTGATGTCCTTTTCAGCCAGCAACTTTTGGATCCTGTGTTTAAGTCAAGACCCCAAAAATCAAGACCCAAAATGTCAAGATTTAAATCTGGAAGGGAAAATAATAGCTCAATTAGTGTCAATGCAAGTTTTCACTTGAGGGGTTTCACCACTGGCACCTAATCTTACAGATGCTTTTGCTTTTGTTGTTATTGTGCTAAAGCATCCAAGAGGTGAGATGGGAATCATGGAGAGACTATGCACTGGTGCATTTATACAACATGTCATAATTGGGGAATAATTTATAACAATTGTATCCGATCAGCATAATCTGTTTGTTTTTTTTTTTGCTGCAGCACAGTATTGATCTCTTCAGTTCAGTATTTTTCAGCTCATCCTCTCTTCTCATCAGAAATGTAGTTTAGTGCTTTATAAAAACAAGGAAGAAGTGAAAGAAGTCTGTGACATAGGAGGATGATTCCTTCTATCTGTTTGCGTGTATCAAATACAGGCAAGGTTGCTAGTCATATTTTCTAAGATAATGAGCTGCTTAAAGATTTGGAAAGATGCTTTACAAAATTGTCAGATGCACATAGGCACTTAGCTCCCCAAGATGCAGGTGGGTACAGAGATTCAAGCCCATTAAAGAACATGGGTGCTATGGCATCTGATACAAGAGTACCCTCAAGCAGAACCCATAGCTCAAGCTAGATACTGGGACTCTTCACACATTGCACAGAGTTGGGAGCTTCAGATCAAGAAAATAATGAAACTTATCAATACAAACGCATTCAGGCAGCAACAAGCCTCAAGTCCTTCCTTTGATGGGCTGATTTTTTCTACTCTGGATTCATAACACTGCAGTCTCTTGAAGACTGGTGGGTGAGGCCGTATTTCAGAAAACCAGAGGAGAGTTACTCCTTTTTCTCAGAGAACGGTTATGAATTCAGCAGGTGGCTTTTTGGGCACCTGTGAAGCTTTCATATGAGAAGCCTGAGCACCGACAGACTTTGACACATAAACACCGACTGAGGATTTTGAGAATCTGCATTTTAGACTTGAGTGTCTAAGCCAATCTTTGCATATTCAAGTCCTCTAAGGACCTAAACCTAGGTGATATTCTTTGAAATTTCTCAAAGCCTTGAGGTTCTTATTAGGTGCTTAGGTACACCTTAGGTTAACAAAAGACTTTTGCTCTTCTGGGTATGGTTAGCATGCACAAACAAATACTGAGTTGGAGTAGGGATGTGAACCAAAGGCCCTTCTGATCTGAGTAGTTACATATGCAGTCTACTTCTCATGAACACTAATATGTTAGTATATATGACCTCAAAAATTTGTTCCCACAAACGTAAGTGCTGCTAAAACTCCATCACTTTTATGTTTCCAAAGAAACGAATGTAAAAGGAGTGTGAGATTGACCCGTGCACCATTTAAAACTTTATACAGTTATTTACATTAAAAATGTGCAGTATTTGTCCAACTGTAACTGTAAGTGTAGCTTTTAAAGTATCTGAGACCCTGGACTAGTTATTTATTGTTCTAGGAAATGACTTTTATGAGAGCGGCACAGAAACTAGAGACTTTTGATTCTAAGTCTAGACTAAAGCTCAGCAAATAGTCCAGAGACAGTGACTTTCTGACTTACTGCCCAATGTGGAGGAACAGCTTCAGTGACCAAAGGGGTTACCTCAGATGAGAAAGTTGTCCAGCATCACTATAAGATCTATTCTCAGGGCCATACATGTACTGTAATGTCAAGCAAATTTCTCTGAGGCGACTGATGCCAGATGTCCTGATTTGGTGGCCATGGTGTGCAGTATCATTTGAAAACTCCTTACCAGAAATGTTGCTTTCATCCCGCTTTTCAGGCTTTTAGCACTCTGTAATTAACAGAATCAACAAGACGTTACTGTTTCCCAAACAGACAACTTTGATTGTTTCTCCAGTCCTTGAAAAAAATGGGGGGGGACACAGTGTTATAACAAACAACAAAGCAAAACGGATCCGAACGTAGAAGACAGAGCAACTGGTGATACAGCTTCCTTGTGCAAGAAGACTCTGCCCCAACAGTGCCCATCTGTGAATGCAGGTGACATAAGAACACCTCTATCGGTGCAGACTAGAAATCTGTTTTTTCCAGTACCCCATCCCTGACAGCGGCCTCCAGTGGGTGCCTAGAGAAAGGAGCACAAGAACAGGACAGCCATGCGATGCCACTCCCCAGCACACCTTCTCTGCCTTCACTGATTTACAGCTGACTGCCTCTTTCTTTGTGCTTCATAGCCTTCAATGGATCTTCTAACATAAATTTCTTCAGTTCTGTTTTTGAACTCATACAGCCTTTGGCAGCCAGGATTTGGATTTTGAAAGTCAAAAACAACAAAAGAGCGAGTCATGGAGCTCTCAAGTTCTGTGCCTGCTGTCGAGCAGGAACATGCTGTCTGTTAGGAGCAGTACCCTTCAGTCCTGTTTGATTTGCAGGTCCTTAAACATTTTCCGTGGAACTGCATTTTGCTGCATAGCAAATCATAGAATATAATCATAGAATCACAGAATGGTTTGGGTTGGAAGGAACCTTAAAGATCATTGAGTTCCAACCCCCCTGCCCATTGGCAGGGACACCTTCCACTAGACCAGGTTGCTCAAAGCCCCATCAAAGTTGGCTTTGAACACTTCCAGGGATGGGGCACCCAGAACTTCCCTGGTCAACTTGTTCCAGTGTCTCACCACCCTTATAGTGAAAAATTTCTTCCTAAGATTTAATTTAAATCTACCCTCTTCCAGTTTGAAGCCATTACCCCTCATCCTATCACTACATGCCCTCGTGAAAAGTCCCTCTACAGCTTTCTTGTAGGTGCCCTTCAGATACTGGAAGGCTGTTATAAGGCCTCCCTGGAGTCTTCTCTTCTCCAGGCTGAACAACCCCAACTCTCTCAGCCTATCCTCATAGGAGAGGTGCTCCAGCCCTCTGATCATCTTTGTGGCCCTCCTCTGGACCCACTCCAACAGGTCCACATCCTTCTTAAGTTGAGGGCTCCACAGCTGGATGCAATATTCCAGGTGTGGTCTCATGAGAGCAGAGGAGAGGGGCAGAATCACCTCCCTTGACCTGCTGGCCATGCTGCTGCTTCTTTTGATGCAGCCCAGGATACGGTTAATCCTACTGAGAATAGGCTTATTGTTCTTAGTTACAGCTTGTGTCTTAATTACCAATAGTCTGTGGTTTCCCAGAAGTCTACTGGTTTTACTTTCTGATATCCCTTAGGAAAAAGCCTATTAATCTACCATACAATTTTCTCAAAGAGACTTCTTACCATTAGGTCACTGGACCTTTGTGTTGGAACTATTTATGTTTCCAAGAGACATTCCAGTTGTGTAATAATGTATTAATTACCATTAGCATCATGTAAGAATATTCATTATTCTTGAAAAATTTATTCTATCTTAAATTGAGTTTGTTAAAAATAATGTGATTTTTCAGAGCAAAGTTAATTAGGAATACACAGGAATTTTCCAAGTCAGTCTTCAAGCATGAAGAATTGAAAAAGTAATTCGATTAATTTAAGAAACCTATATTTTATTTGTGATCTGTAGCACCAAAGGAATTGAGTTGTTCCTTTAAGTCTTAGTTGCTATAGCCATATATTTTATTTGGAAAGTATTTTTATATACGAATAAAAAGTCTTATATAAAGACTGAATACTGTTCTGCTACTTAGTTGGCAAAGGCATACTGTATAAGCATATCAAAATATAGAAATGTAAGACTTTCTATGGCAGGCTGAATCACAGCATGAAACTAATTTCTTGAGAAGGCCCCTACCAAATACTTTAGATGGAAATAAATGTCAAATGCAGTGGGCAGAAAAGCCTGCTTAATGCTCCATTGCTGTTTGCTGAAGTACAGAGCATTTTCCTTCTAGTACATATCTGGCTATAATACTGAAACCGTCCTACCGTCCTTGAAGCCTCAGTACTATCTTATGACAATGACTTCCACAGGTTAATCAGGCATTGTGAAGAAGATGTGGGGTTTTTTTTGTCAAGGGGAAATGTGTTGCCTTCACACTCATTGCCTTTCTTTATGTTCTCACGATGGCAGAGCAGAAGGCTGGAAGGCATCTCATGTACACAGAGCATTCATTATTTTCTCAGCGGTTTGTAATAATTACCTACTGGAGCTCTTTTATCTTCATACTTGTTTGCAAAGAGAAGCCTAAAAAAAAAAAAAAAGTCCTGCCTAGCAATAATATGTTTGCTTTTCTTCTATAACTGAAACCTGGTTGTCTGGTTAAGATCTACGATCTGTGTAAATTGCCCAGATAGTGGCTGGGGCAAAGGGACTTAAACTTCACATTGTTTACAGGAAAGCACTAAGAGCTGCACCAGAAAGGGTTACTTTTTGATACTAAATAATCTATACACTGTCCTGGTATTAGTGGTTTGATTATCCAAGACCTGGAAAGGGGAAAGTTATCATCTTTGAGTGGGCCAGTGAGGGCGTGACTGTGCCCTGGTAAGCGAAGGACAGACAGTAAAATTGGAATAAAAGAAAAAATGTACTAAACAAATGACTCAAAATCACATCACTTATTGGAAAGCCCTCTTCATCTCAACAGGCACACGCACAGGCCAGCTAAAACCTTCAGCAGAGGTAAATCAGCACATCCTTCCATTAACATGAATGACCTAATGATGATTTAATCTATCTGAGGATCTGGCCCTGAGAATTCAGCTGCGGGTTAGATCTGGTTTTGTCAGTTTTGCGGCCTAATTTTCCTGCCTAGATGGTTGGAATGTCTCTCCTCTAAGCACATAGTGTTGTCTGTGTCATAATTTTGAACCAGCCAGCAAGTTCTGTATGGCACCAAAACTAGTGCTGGAATGAGGTGCAAGCCAGAGATCCCAACTCAGACAAGCAAATGCTCCTGAACTCACGAGCTCATTGTCCAGAGTTTGTGCTGAAGAACAAGCCTGAAACACCAGCCAAAAATCACAAGACACTTGTACAGCTAGCAAGAAAAAAAGGAAAAGAAGAGAAAAAAAACCCAAAACCTAGACCAAAATGAAATCCCAAATGTTAAAACTATGCTGAAAACATTAAATAAATTCACACCAGCTCCACGCAATAAGGATTTTTTTTTTGCCTCTAAAGCAGCTATTTAAAACACACCAATGCTCTACGGTACTGTCTTCCATTATCATCTCTCTCCTTTTTGGGGCCAAGGAGCTTGAAGAAAAGCATCCAATCAGACAAGTGCAGATGACTCAGGACGTGATGGGTTGCTTCCAAATTGAATGCACAAGGGTATTTCATGACTGTAAATTCTTTCCCTCTTACACACAGGCCTGGTGAGAACTTATGTGAGAGCAAAACCGTTCTCATCTTGGACTATCATTTCTCGCCTCAAGTATCGTCATTTCAAGCTTATTTAGTTTAAAGCAGCTAGAAGACTGCTGTAACAGTGCTTGCTTGGGCAAGCAGCAGGTGGTGCAGCTGAAGGCACTGGTGGGGGAAGGCTGGGAGCAGTGCCCCGGGTTGGGTGCTCCCTCTGCATGCGGAGTGGGTGGGTTGCACAAGAACACCCTGGCTAAAACGGGCTCACGCATCGTAGGTTTTCGTCTTTACAGGTATGGTGACTGTGCAAGACTCTGTGCTTTGAGGTCCTGCAAAAAGAGAAGGATTTTGGGTGGGGTATGACAGACACTTGGCCTTTGGTTGTGCAACACTAACTTCAAAGTCTTGTCAGACATTGTGCAGAGAGTTATAATCCATCAGACTTCCATTAGGAGGCACTTTACTATGATACTAAATAGGAAAGCGAGCCTTTCTCTACAGAGGATCCTAGGCACCGTGACACTACAAATTGCAATGCCTAATCTGTGTTTCTCAGATATTTACATGTGTTATTCCCTTCTGACTAATCTCTTTTAGTGTTGTGCCTCCCAGCAGTGTCATTGCTGCATGGTAAGGAGAGGGGAGAAGCTGTGATTATTGCCTGTAGGTGTGGACACACTTCCAGGTGGGAAAACTCAGCAGTGAATATTAAGGACAATTTGTAACTCCCCATGTAGTGTAAAAATTTGCAGCCAGTATTTGCTTGCTTCTACGCTGCCAAATACAGCTTGTTCTAATTCTAAAAGCCCCGTTAAACAATCTACAAGTTGAGGAACCACAACTTTGTGCCCCCTGCTCCCACAAGAGAATTCACAGTCTTGACCTAGGTACTATGTCCCTTCACGATACAAGGGGAAAATGCACCACCTTGCAAAAGAAAATGAGATGAGTTAAACCCAAGGAAAATGAAGATTAGAGCCCTGAAAGAGGCAAGATAAACACTTGTAAAATTCAGAATTAACAGCATTTAATGGTTTTCTAATGGCAAGCACCTAAGTCCTTCAGTAACCCGGAGTGAGTCATTCCTTCATTTCAAATAACTGTTGGGCTGATACTCCCCTTTTATACAGAAACACCCAGAACTAACTTTTATCCTCGATGGGACTGAGGACAGTCCACTGAGGGCTGTGTACTTACTTGTTCATTCGTAGGGTATGTAGTAGTGTAATGGCTCTTTCTCTTACTAAATATGTTACAACATGAACGGAATAATTATAAATTGAACTATCACAGGCAAAGGTTTAGCAAAGGAATGATTTTCTGGGCTGGTGGCTGGGGTGTATATCTCACTGGGGTCAATGTGGGACCCAAAGGTAGCTTAGTTTCTAGACTTTATTACTGGGATGACTTATTTGCATTTTTTACAAAGACTAATTAGGTATTTAAAACTACTACTTAAAACAGGGATTTGGGAATAAGTAGTGTTGTGCATAATGGAGGAAGTAAAACCTGAGTATTCCACTGCCTTGGCTTTTGTTATCATTGTATATTATAAAAATGAGTAAGGCAGGAGAAGTGAACCAACTCAGCAGGTTGATGGAGTCAGAACGTAGGAATGCTGTGGAAACGAAGGAATATAAGAATGTTGCAAAAAAAAACATTTTTGAAATAAATGGGAGAAAAGGTTGTCATGGTAATATGCCAGCTCCACAACCAAATCTCATGAAGGACTGTGGCTTATAAATAGGATATTTTTTAGCTCCTGATGGAAGAATTCTGAATTTCTGACACAGGCTTAGAAAAGAAGAAAAAGCAAAATATGAACAGTGACAGGATTATGTGTAATGGACAAGAGTGTTGGAGAAGACATAGATAAGCCATGTGAAATCCTTGAGGAAATACATGATGTTCCTAAGAAATGTCTTGTGTAAGAAATGAAAAATGTCTTTAGGCGCTAAAGCTCAAAAATCTGGAAAAACTAAAGAACAACCACCCTGAGCTAAATGGATGAGGCCTGTCTTGTGAATTTAGCAAATATTGAAAGAGGAATTAATTTAAGAAGATAAAGACAAAAGATGTGAAAACTCAAAGAGCCATCGAAAACCTATCACGGGATGTGGAGATAGGTCAATGAACAAAACACATCTAAGGGCTAATAGTGAATGGAGTAGACATAGCTGGAATTTGTCAAGTAGCGCAGAAAAAGCATGGAATTACAAGAAAAAGCACACAGAAACAAAATCAACAGTAAGAAGCAAAAGAGATAAAAGCAAGACCAATATGTTTTTTAGAGAAAAAGTGATATTGATAAATGCCTTGCTTTTAGGTCATGTAACTATGGCAACAGAAACTGTCAAAGCTCACCAAAAGAGAAAAATGCAGGATGCTGAGGGGTGAAGGTGGTGTTTTACTTGCAACTGAGAAGAGCGCAGTGCAAAGCAGCAAAAACAAATGGTTTTTAAAACAAACCAGGACCAGAGGCAAAGGAAGAAGAGAACACAAAAATGAGGAGACTATGCCTGGGAGAAATCAGTACTGAGGTATAAAATTTTCCCCAGAGAGCAACAGGCTATCCAGACTCAAAAAATAGTATTTTGCAAGATAGCATTTACACAAGAAAAGCATGACTGGAACCCTTCAGGCAGGAGAAACATTGTAAAGAAGAGAGATGGTAAACTGTTAAGAGAGCATAGTTCAGAAGTTGCTGCTAATTGCCCAAAACACCTTCACTACAGTCTACTGATATAGCAATGCCATAGCTTAGGAGTAGGGAGGAGCTGAAAAATTTGTAAAAGTACTTCTATCCAATTAGCTTTGTGGCATGAAAATATGGCAACAAGAAAGGAGAACGAGACTTACAATGTGATAAAATCAGCATGCAATACAATGTGTGTAGCAAACATCAATATAGACCAGTTTCTGTGCAGCGGCTAGCAAGAATGTTAAACTACTCAAAGTAGGTTTACAAGTGCTCATGTCCATCATATTGCCAGAACAGCCAGACAGGAGGAGAAAAGCCCTACCTACCTACCGACCACCTAAGGGTACTGGACTCAAGAGAAAGCAAGTGTCCAACATAGCATCACATATACAAGCATTTGAGTAATATTCCTGATTTTGGCTGGGATAGAGATAATTTTCTTTCTAGTGGTTGCTGTGTTTCAGATTTGATATGAAAGAAATGTCAATAATGCATATTGGTTTAGTTGTTGCTAGGGGATGTTTATACTATTCAAGGACTTTTTCCCAGCTTCCCATAGAAGCTGAGAAGGAGCATAGGCAGAACAATGGAATGGCCAATGGAATATTCCATACCATAGACGTCATGCTCAGTATATAAATGGGGGTTGGCTGGGGGGCAGGAACACGTGGTGTCTGCTCAGGATGCGCTGGGCAACCAATTCAACAGTTGGTGAGAGTGACTTGTGTTGTATTACTTTAGCTTGTATATTCTTTTTACCATTATTATTATAATTGTTACTTTCCTTTTTCTGTTATTGTTCTATTAAACTGTCTTTATCTCAACCCATGAGTTTGGGATTTTTTTTTCCCTTTCCTCTCCCCTCCTTTTCTCCCTTCTCTCCCTGTGCTTCTGGGGAAAAGGGGGGAGAACTGCCCAAGCAGCTGCATGGTCCTAGCTGCCGGCTGGGGTTAAACCATGACAGTAATCATACCCAAGTCACTGGGAAGAGGAATTAATCACAAAAATACTTGTAAGCCAACTCAGAAAAAGGAGTTTCTCACAAAAGCCAGATGCACTACCCACTCTCCAAATGTGATCAAAGCTGACCAGCGTTGTTACGTGGGGCAACGCAGACCAACAGGAGGCAGAGAAGATCCAGACCAACACATGAGAACACCCAGCCTCGCTCTCCCCAGCATACACAGCATTCGTAGCTAGCTTCGAAGAAATAGTGGGAGTTTCTCGCTATAAAGCATGTATTCAGGCTTTGGGGAATCAGACAAGCTGTCAGACACTCCTGCAGCTACCACTGAAGAAAACATTAAAGCTTTTCAGCTGCTAAAATACCCCCAAAAAGTAGGACCCAGAGGAATTTAATTCCACTGTATTTGTACAGTTTACCTGTGAATGGGAATTCAATCACATCACATCATCAACATACACAGCTGGGCAAAAGGCCAAGGTGAACAGACAGTTAACGATTGCTTGGATTCTGTTAATGAGTGCTGAAGAAAAAAGTATCAGCAGCCTCTCCAGAGTGGAGAAGTGCTCTGACCCAAGGCATTAGCAGCAGTCTGAAACAGCACATCATGTCAAGACATACGCGTGGCTTGATGCTTATAGACTAGCACAAGTACACAGCTACAACCAGAAGCCGTGCAATTAAAATTAAAAATAAGCAGAATCAGGTAGTCTGAGTCACGGTATTTTCCTAGGGCAAGCCATGCATCTTGAGCCAAAGGTAGATTCTCAAAACAGCGCAGCAGAAAAACAGGAAAACAAACCTCAGCAAGCCCACAAAATGCAAGACAATCTTTGGTGAGTGCAAGAAGGATGCAAACCCATAGCAAAATCCTCTTTGGAAGGTATACATGGTATTTTGTGTGATATTGTGGTGTGTACCTTCCAAAACTCTCCAGCAAATGAACTAGTCCATAAAGTTTATTTTCTACTTCAATACGCCAATTCATAGCTATGTAAGGTGCAGATTTTGAAGTCTACGCCTCTGGGAGGGAGCGTTAAGTACAATGTCTGTGGCCACCATAACCCGCTCTCTCAGCTAAATACGGTAAAGGAAACGTGCCACAGGCAGGTTTCCAACAGGGACACTTGCCTGTGACTGCATGGGGGACTTTGGAAACCAAATACTGTCAGGAAGTGCTGGATGAGAGGGATGTGTACATGGAAGCACATGGCCAGGGGCGGGGGGCAGCTATCATGTTTTGGGCTCAGGGTTGGTGTTCACCGTGCTTTGGGCTCATCCCCTCCAGAGAGGCTGTGTACAAGGGGAGGCTGAGAATCACAGAATGGTCAGGGATGGAAGGGACCTCTGCAGGTCATCTAGTCCAACCCTCACGAAGCGGGGAAATGATGCGAAAGGGAGCAGATGAGGAGCAAATGGAAGAAGGATGGAGAAAGAAGAAGCAGCAGCATATGTGGAAAGAGAAGGACAGAGGGAAACAACTTACTGAGCAGAATTTTTGCAGCAAGGGAGAGAACAGTTTGGTCAGGGACAGGAGATCAATATGCTGCAGAGCACAGCAAATGGAGTTTAGTGATCATAATGTGGGCAGATGGCAGATAATCGTGTGCTATTACTGGCATGAAACACAAAACAGAGGTGCTCACACGCTTTTTATCTATCTCTACCACCTCGGAGTGCCGGCCGTGGCACCGTGTGCCAAGCCTGCCTTTCCATATGCCGCGTGCCTCCAGGTTACCACGAGCCTGCTATTTGTCCTCCCACCCCTGACTACTTGTGTAATTACCAGTTAAGTGAATCTAGGCTCGCAGACAGGCCATGCTGAACTGAGTGGAGAAGACTTGAGCTGTGTAATGGGAACTACAGAGCATCAGGCATTTTGAAAAGTTATGAGAAAATGAATGTAGCATCTAGTCCCATTTATTTTCAGCTAGTTAAAATCCAACTGTGGAAAAGTTCAGAGAATCTACTCCTGACCCAGAAAAGGGTAAATATAGGAAATAGCCGGTTTGGACAAAGAATAGAGCTTCCCGTGGAATTGGACTCTTACAGTCTGCTTTTGCTTTGTAGGAAAAAATAAAATTGATTATTTCAGTAACCTTTATATCCAGTTATTTAAAAATTAGACACCTTCATAACAAATGTGCATGTTTGTATATGGGCCAATGCCATTGGCCTTTGAAGGAGGTCCCAGGTAGATTAGGTCCTTTGCTGGGTTGTCTAAAAGATGACCCATAGAGGGACCCAGCCGGTGTGTTCGATCAGAGAAGTTATGTGTTGGGGTTTTTCGTTGTTCTATCTCCTTTCCTTTGTTTCCGATGAAGTGTTATCCTCTCTCCTGCCTTCTCTGGAGATGCTGATCATTCCCCTAAGCTCTTGAGCCTGGCAAGCTTTATCTGCTAAAATATCTTTCCTGCTCACCACACAGATTTTCCCAGGCTCTCTTTAGGCAAAATATTTGCAGGAAAGCTGACTAGATGTCACTTCTGGCTCCCTTTTACCTTACATGACCTAAATTAGTACCTACTTACACTCTTCTTAGTGATACAATGTGGCGAAGGCAATTTATGTGCCTTTTTCTGGCATGTTTGGTTTCCATTAGAGAAACTAAGGGATACTACAAGACCTCCAATTGGAGACATATAATTTTACCAGAGGAAAAAACGAGAATCCTTTAAATCACATATGTACGTGTAAGCTGTTGCATATGGATGCATTTAAGTTTTTAGAGGGCTAGCCATTTGCTTACAATTCACGTGGTACTATGGCAGCAGCAGTACTTATTCTGGTTCCTTTTGACATTCTTGCTTTGATACTTTGATAGCCAAAAGCATATTGGGTGGGTTGTTGGTTGTTTTTTTTTTTTTTTACTTTTTTCTATACATCTGCTTGCTTTGCTAATAGCAATGAAAATTAAGTACTGAGTCAGATTCTGTTCAGGTTTACAGAGGTGCAAACTTGTTCTCCGCTGAAAGATTGCGTAATGTGATAGGTAGCAAAATTTGGCCTGTCTTAACTCTACTGGAAAAATTCTCTGATGAAGATGAGCCCTTACCTTGCAGGCTTACTGAAAAGAGCAGCATCTGAGAGCTAAAAATAAAAGGCTATTTGGCTTTTCCAGAAAATAGGTTCATTTCAGTGAAAGTAAAGCTCGGCCCCACACTTTGTTTCCTGCAGAATGGAAAATAGTTCTTGAAGACTTGATTGAAAATACTGTTTGGTATCATGATTAGATACTGTCGTGTTCACTTCATCGTAGATTAGAATTTATGGATGTTCAGAGGTCTAACTAATCAATTTGGGAAACAGCCAGATAATACTTGGCAGAATTTGGTGATTAACCCAGAGAATAACTATTTGCCCCTGAAACGATGTTGATGAAAACAATTTGGCTATGGTGACTATGATAAGCTCTCCTTCCATACTGAGAAGGCTTACTGTTCACCTAGAATAAAGAACAGGCTATAGAGAAATACTGTAATTTTTACCTGTGTGTATTTTCACTGTTTGTGACAAACAGGTGTATGCAGCTATACTGCTTTTACAGTTTACCAAATAAAATATATCTAATAATGGTGTAGAAAAAGGCATCTGTAAACATATCAAACCAAAACCTGTGTATGCTATGTAATATAATTTCAAGGCCTTTTATTGATAACACAATAACTCTGTGTTTCTGGCAGAGTTTTAGAGTACATAACAGTATAGGAAATAGGTGGAACACAGTGGCATACTTTAATATCAGAAGGGTCCACTGAGGGTCTTCGAGGAAGTCTCTAAACAAGGACCATCTATTGAGATCATGTGTAGTATCTAGTGTCTCTAGAATGTTTTTAAAGACCGCTATAAAAGAGGAATGAACCACCAATTTTATTTGGAAAACTACCTGTACAAAGGAAGCAATTCACCATCATTACATTACTCAGGCAGCAGCATTCCAAGATCTGGGATAACTTTACAAAACGGTAGATAGAACATTTAGCCGCATAGTTCACATTAACACTGATGTCTGTCAAGTGGTGCAGTCACCTACCGACTTAATGGAGAATTATCTCTTTAATTCTAAAGTTATATTGAACATCTTAAGACAAAAAATGATAAATTATTAAACTGATAGATGAGGAGCTGCATGCCAAATTCTTGTTTAAAAACAGCAGGAGCTGTATGTGTGGTTCCCTGCTGAAGTAGCAGTGCCATTGTAACAACGATGACTTAAGAATCTAAGTGATTCGTAGGGCAAGATAATATATTCGTAGGCTATAAGCCATGGCTAGAAAAAACCATAAAGGCTTTCAGCCTTTCACGTGTGTCTGTGTGGGACAACAACTACTGGTTAAGTCACGTGAATGTGATCTTGTTGGCAACCTGGCAGCCCTGTTTGCCTTCAAAAGGCAACGGTAATGCTGCCTTTCAAGGCTATATGCCTCCCTTCCTGCCAGACAGTTTCCTTCACCTTCAGTTTATATGACCATATCTGTTCCTACACTAAAGGAGGCCAGGGTAAGGCCTCATTAAGGATCAGGGCTTTTAAGAAAGTGATACACTGGATTTTTTCAGTTGGAAGAGAGTCTCCTTCACGTATGGTTCTACTGTGAGCAGCTACCCAGCTGAAAGATGTGGTGGGATTCCTTTTTTATTGCCCTTCATTTCCTTCTGATTCAAATATTTTCCATTTGCTTACTCAGAGCTCTAACCAACCTTCTAACCATCAACCATGAAATATAGCTTCCCAGGCAACGCCCCTCATTTAAAGAGGAAATAGGTCTGTCACAAACCCAGTAAGGGGAGAACTATTTCTGCAGTCTGTGCCAGTTACCGTCCTTTTTCCCTTGATAAACAGACATTTCTCTTGATTTTGTCACAGAGCCTTGCATCAAGCTGAGAGCTAAAGCAGCCTCACAGTCGCCATCAAGATGGTACATACAGAGCTGCACAAACCCAGTGATAAATGTGACATTCAGGCATCACTATTTGTCATCAACAATAAAAATTCTGTGACCAGTAACTAACCATCAGTTGCCAATGTTTCTGCTGCTGATAGGCAAAATTGGGTATATTCTAGCTCAGAATCCCAAATCTGTGTTACTTGTACCAGATTAACAAGCCTGAAACCCCATCTGCCATTACTTAACCATTTGAAAAAATGTAGATACTTCTGTGGATACCTAAAATAATAAATTATGAGAGAGAGTAATATTATTTTACTGGTTGCTCTTCAGGTTTGAGCACAGCTTTAAAAGACAATCAGCAGCTGAACATTATCTCTGTTAAAAGTGCAATATACAAAAAGTTAGGGCACAGCTCATAAATTTTATTCAAGCTTTATGGCTCCGTGGTCCAACTAGTTATAATGGATCTGCAGTAAGTAATATTGGAGTATCATAGCAATCTCTCAAGCCTTCTATTATTAAAAGTCATTCTGTTGTTAACCAATATGTTTATGTTCCAGAAGACCTTAAAGAGTTTAAAGGACTAAGGAGAGAGATGCAATGTGCATTATGTAGTTCTCAGGGATAACATCTCTCTCAAAAATTCAGAGATTTGCTTAGTAAAGGTGCCCTGAAATTAGCGAGGTATCTTGGCTAGTTAGTTCTTGACCATGCAAATTACACTATTTTTGTGCTTCTGGTCTCTACTTATGCCAAAAGAAGATTGAGAAGAATTTGGTTAGTAATGTTGGAGGAGTTTGTTTCCAATCTGATCAAAAATGATTAGGAGAAGGAAAGAAGAGGAAGTTACTTTATGTCTAAGAAAAATTTGAAATACATTTAAGCGTAAGTGAAAATTTTATCCATTTCCATATCACTGGTGGACAAGTGAAATAAGGTACTTTGCCTTACATGGTTTGTAGTCTTACCTGAGAATTACAGCCCTGCAGTTCTGGCACCTTTGGAAACAGGAAACTTTAAATTGGTTCAGATCCAGTAGAAGGTACTGCAGATTCACTTGGTTAACCAGAGAAAATAAAAATGAGCTATATATTGCACCTAATCAGAATAGATGTGCGATGAGATGTATTTACATGCTGTTCTTACTGATGACTGAAAAGGGCAAAGTGAAATTTGAGTACAAGGATGGCCTGAAATGAGAAAGAAGTCTTTAATTCCTAATCCATTTTAGAAAAAAATAAAGAAACAAATGGCAGAAGGGCTGAATGCAAGAATTAAGTACAGAAAATGGGAAACGGAAACACTAAGCTCCTAAGAGCTTGAATGAACTTCTTGCATCATCAGACATTGTATCAGTCAATGTCAAAATCAGTAGAACCTGATAAAGCAGACTGAGTTTACGGCTGAAATAAAATCAGATGATGTGTGTCCTGTATGCATCATTGATTGATTTACAGATAAAGTGTCTAAGATGGAGCTGGCTGAGGGCTTCTAGGCCAGAAAGGGAGAAACTCAGTTTTGTGGTAGCAGAAGCCCAGGATCTCATTCAGGAGAGAGGAGAGAGAAAGGTGCGTAAGTAGCATCAGTGAGATGAGTAGATGAGGTATGTGGAAAGGAGTGGTGAAATCTGAAAGGGGAGAGTATCTCTGAGACAGGAGAGGAAAGTGACAATAAGGGGGTGACAATCAGGAGTCTCACGCTTTCTTTGTTCTTCTCTCAGCTCAACACTTCTCTGTTGCTCCCTGTAAAAATGACCCTGACAGAGTTTTAGGGTTCAGCCCCCCACACCTACAACTCTATAAAAGTCTCCAGAGGCAACTCTCCTGTATTCCTTCATACCCAGTGCCCCTTTTCTGTGATAGCAGCTGTGAAGGAAAGCATGAAGTTTTGGGAAACGACAGGAATCCCTAGATAATCACAGAATCACGGAATCTTCAGAGTTGGAAGGGACCTCTAGAGATCATCTAGTCCAACTCCCCTGCTAAAGCAGGATTGCCCAGAGCACATTACTCAGGACTGCATCCAGGCGGGTCTTGAAAATCTCCAGAGAAGGGGACTCCACAACCTCCCTGGGCAGCCTGTTCCAGTGCTTTGTCACCCTCACCGTAAAGAAGTTTTTCCATGTATTTGAACAGAACTTCCTATGTTCCAACTTGTGCCCATTGCCCCTCGTCCTGTCACTGGGAACCACTGAAAAGAGTCTGGCTCCATCAAAAAGCAGATTCTTCTCCTTCTGTTGGTGGGGTTAGAGGAAAGCGCAATGCTGCTACCACAAACAGAGCCACCTTCTTTTATGGGGACACAGTAGCAGGTCGTTTGGGCTAGAACAATAGGTAAGCTTTGGTGATCCATGGGCTTCTGTGCTGAGCAGTAGTCTACCCTACCCATTTCTTGAATCAACACTGATTGCAAGGGAGGGTAACACAGACTTTTCATTTCCATGTTGCTGAGAAGCTTTTACTGGTGCAATTTGGACTCTGCCCGCTTCATTAACATGAGAAATCATTGGACTGCATTTTCATATCACATACATTGGCTCAATAGCCAGCCAGTGGCAAAGATGCATATCTGGAAGCATGTTTTTTCTAGAAAGTAGTCTGTTTCTCAAGAAAAACATATAAATGTATGCATTATCCACATCCAAAATATTATGAGCTAACCAAAACATCATCAGTTGGGATGTGGTCTGCACGCAGACCAATGTGCCAAGGGAACTGGATAAATATTAAGATGTCTGTCCAACACCATTGGTAAGTACGTTGTTGAGCCATCTCAGTGACTACCCTCAGTTTATTAAATTGTGAAAGACTGGATTTATCCAAGTAATATCCAAGATATCCTTACGAAGTGCACTAATTATAATAGAAGATAACCACCAAAGCCTATATTTTTATAAAGTGTTGGAAAAGCTCCAATGTGGGCTGCCTCCCCTTTCCTTTTTTGAAACCTGCTTTGTAAAAAAGATTGTAACATAACCTTAAAATAGTAATTGTTGTTAAAAAAAATAATCCCTTTGGGGATTCCACATTTGAATAACAAGTCATAGGGTGTTTTCCATATTCAGGGTGCAGTTCCCAGCAAGCTAATGCCAAACCACCGGAGCTGATTTGCAAATGGAGCATAGCTCTATGGTCATTAATGCCATTTCTGACTGTTTCCATAAGACAACTTCTGCCAAAATATTGGCATTAACTCAAACAGCAAACTGTTCATTGCAGGTAAAAAGGATTAATAAACACACAGTGCAGACAATATCGACTATCTATTTTAAATTATGTTGAATAATGAGAAAAAAAATAATTAAAACTTGACAGCATAAAATTCCATTACCTTTGCCAGAGTGGGGCAAATCAGCTGAAAGGTCAACAGACCAGTTGCTTCTTGCTGGCTGAGAGGCATTCAAAGCATCTATATCATGTGATCTGCTTTGAGAAGGAGTAGCAGATTGTAATGAAGATTGTAATGAAGTGGTAGCATTGTAGTGAAGTTGTTACCCCACCGTAAGGGGGGCAAGCCAGGCCTGTATCTCTTCCCTTCCTCTTTGTGGCATTTCAGGGTGATTTGAGATATACATATATATATTTCTCTTCCCCCTGTGAGCATCGCTCACGGCAGTATCACCTTTAGGGTCAACACAAGCTTTCCCAGAGTGGATGATCATCATAGAATCATAGAATCATAGAATCATAGAATCATAGAATCATAAGGTTGGAAGGGACCTCTGGAGATCATCTAGTCCAACCCCCTGCCAGAGCAGGGACACCTTAGAGCAGGTTGCATAGGAACGCGTCCAGGTGGGTTTTGGATGTCTCCAGAGATGGAGACTCCACCACCTCCCTGGGCAGCCTGTTCCAGTGCTCTGTCACCCTCACCGTAAAGAAGTTCCTCCTCATGTTTAGGTGGAACTTCCTATACTCAAGTTTGTGCCCGTTACCTCTTGTCCTGTCACTGGGCACCACCGAAAAGAGCCTGGCCCCATCCTCCTGGCACCCACCCTTTTAATGGTTTATAAGCATGGATCAGGTCCCCCCTTAACCGTCTTTTTTCCAGACTAAAGAGACCCGATTCCCTCAGTCTTTCTTCGTAAGAGAGGTGTTCCAGTCCCCTAATCATCTTGGTAGCCCTATGCTGCACCCTCTCCAGCAGTTCCCTGTCCTTCTTGAGCTCATCATCTCCTTCTCATCATGTCCTTCTTGAGTCCATCATCATGGACTGATGGGTACAGAGCAAGGCCACATGGCCGATCCACAGCATGCCTGGAGTAATGTCGACTTTTCTCACCTTATGTTTGTTAACTACAATTCATATTCATCATTCTGTGGCAGAAAGGGACTTCCTGCTCTGTTAAATTGGTAGAATTTCCTTCTGATTTTCAGTGGTCTCCCTTAGAAAGGCACATTTGCCAATGCTGCGTTACACCAACACCTTATGGTACTTTGGAAATTCCTAAATGTTCCCTACTGGATGTATAAGGGCTCTTCTCACATCTCAGCTACATCAGCGTGGTACCTGCCAGTGCTAAGCAGATCCACAGCCAGTGCACATCAAGGCTGTGCTGCTTATACCGGCTCAGAACCTGCCCTGTTTGTCATTTTTATGGCATTCACAATACGCTAATAATTTGCTGCACGGTTCTTTATCACCAATTTGTTAATTGGCCTAGGCAGGGCAGAGCTGTGGCATCACTGGGGCAGGGACTGACACCACAGGGGACTGAAATAGGGTCCTGGTCCATGGGGAGCGTGGAGGAACCCTGGAGACAGGGACAGTAGAGCCTGCAGTGCCCTCTGAGCACAGAGAGTCTGGTACATATGAAGCAGCAGAGACCTCTGAATCCAGCCTGATGCACACAGTTCAGCAGCATATTTGGGAGTTTCAGTTTTAGACTGAAAAAAAAAAAAAAAAAAAGTTTAAATCTGAGACAAAGGTTAATTTTCAAAATGACAGCCTCTCTTGCCAGACAGGATATTCTAATGATGTTCTTGTGCTGAACAATATGAAACATCAAACAAGTCGCTTTACAATAACATGGGTGGATCTAACTGTCTCCATATGCACATTTTTAAAGCATCATTGTTCAATTAATACTTCATATGGTAAAAAAAAAGTAACAAAAATATTTCATCTGGAAGTATGATCAAAGATCAGTTCATTGCTCCGGAATATTGAGTATATAACACAGGACATAAGTCAACTTCTTTTTCCAAATGTCTTTTGGTTTAATACTTTGAAAGTCTTATGGCTTTTATTGCAAAGACTATATAAAATACCAGAGGAAGAGAAATATATATACGTATATCTCAAATCACCCTGAAATGCCACAAAGAGGAAGGGAAAAAATAGAAAGTCATATTGCAGGATTCTTCTCAGCTTTAGGAATGAAATGAGCGTGATGTCATATTGAATAGTTTATAGGGTTACTGTAGTAAAAAAGTTATTTTAAAGGACAAACTCCGGGATTTCTTGACTTTCAGCTGTTAAAATTATACCTTCTAGTAACAAGTGGGAATATCCTATCATCACGATGATAAGCCTGTATATTGGAAACACAAAAATGCATTGTTAACATGAATTTTCAGCTATTTGTATTTCAATGAAGCAATATAGATCAGAATTATGGCAGAAAAACAACTTCTCTCCATGTAGTGTTTCTTATTCTATGTCACGTCTCACATATACTCAGAGTAACATCCAGCTATGCTAGTGAATGATAAAGGTTATGGCTATCTATAATTCCCAGTGATACTGCGGCAGAGACAGTGTTTGCTCTGTGGTCTCCTTCCAAGCGCAACAAAGACGTTGTGGGTTAAAGGCTGCCCTGGGATTCCAGATTTCTGCATTCAGTGCTTGGCTCTGTCACCAATGTGATAAGTTACATGGAGCCAATATACTACATACTTTATAACCATGAGTTGAAAAGTAGGATAAATATTTCTGTGTCATTGTGGTGAGATATAAAAAAAAAAAACAAACAAAACATCACCCATTGGGAAATGAAGAGCAGAGAAACAGACTGACAAAACGTAACTGAACTTTAACTGAACCCAAAGGTTATGCTCATCTTTAGATGGCTGCAAACGCAGATAACCAGAAGCCTTTCTTACAGCTGCAGCCTCCGAAGCAGATCTCTACCAAGGGAAACACATTTGTTTAACTGGCCCCACTGTTCACCCATACAGCTACTGGCTGTGCAACCGAGAGCCAGCAACAGCTTCTGCCTCTTACACCTGCCTTTGCTGTTGGGGAAGATCTGAGGGTCCTCTCCTATGCCTATGTAGGACAAAGTTGTACGGGGTGGTAGGTCACATTGGACCTGGACCTACCATCACCCCACCTATTCGCCTTTTTCAAGTCCAGAGAAGAATTGCTAGAGATGCGTATACTCAGTGGATTCAGTAAAGGCAGGCACCTCCTTTAATTTGAATCCGTTTCTTCCAGAGAGGGACAAACCCATGTTTGAAATGAAGAAAAGACCATAGTTTTCCAGTTCCATTTTTTTTTCCCCGGCAGTCCGCACAGAGGGGAGAGATATGGTGGGCTCAACAATGCTGAAATCAACAGAGCAAATTAAAGATTATTTATCCAAAAATCCTACTATGGTGAAAATGAGTGAGGCAGATTAATGCTAACAGTAAAAAAAAAATCAACTCAACAATTATAAATCTAACTTGCTTCCTCGTGTTAAGGCATAAACAACTTTTAGTATACGTATGCACACAGTATATCACTACCTCCTGTCCCACTTGGTGTCTGTCCTTAGGGAAGATTTATGTTTCTCAGAATGTTTGTTTTGTTCTCTGTGGTTTTGTAATTTTTAGTTTTGCACTTTTGGGGGTTTCATTTAATTCCCATTTATTTTGCTTAAGTCACAACTCTGAATTCCTTGTAACAAGAAGAAGTGTTTTTTTGATACGTTATCAAAAATGTAATGGGAAAAGTTTTATGTTCTAACCACAAGCAAGATGCCAGACTTTTGTCTGCTGTGGACAAAAAGTATGGGTCTAAACAGACCTGAAGAAACATTTATTTTCCCCTCCTAGCAAGAGTGTGAATTCAGCTGCATATCATCTAAGGCAGTGGAGTCTGAGATACCTTGGAAAATACCCATTTCATGACAGATGCCATGTTCAGTAGAGAGTATGATGAGCAATTGCAAAGTCCTTTTACTGTGCTCTTTTGAATCCCAGTTCTAGAAATCTCCAACACTGAAACAAGGTCAGAATTTCTAGAAACTGTGTGTATCCAGGATTTTTTTTTAATGTTTCACCTGAAAAAGACTCCTGCATCATAAGGAGGACAACGCTTTTTCATTTCCCACCGTAGCCTAAGATCAGCTCAAAGCTGAGGCAGAGAAAAAAAGTTTCGGTATTTTTTTAATCTGAATAATAAGAATACATTTAGTATGTTGGACATTTTCTGATTCAATGCTTCTTTTGCATATTTCAGTCTAAATTGAAGATTTATCTTCCCCACCCCAGAACCTCCATGGTATGGAAAATATACAATATGTGGAATATGGACTCCTCAACACATTTCAAAATTAAGACTATCTGTCTCTATTCTTGGGCCAAGCTTTCTGGCTTACAAATCTGTATTGCACCTGAGTAGACGCTTTCCTCCTACAGATATCTGTCTGCATCTTCTGTTGCAGTAAAGCTGGTAGTGTAAATCACGTAAATGAATGCCATGCATTCAGTCTGCTTTTCAGCTGTGCATCCTCCACCACATAATGAACAGAAAGGCCACAGGGAGGAGATGGCTGGCAAACTAGGGAATAAGAAAAAGTGTATAGCTATACAACAGGCAATACACCAGTGGCATCAGGTTAAAGCAGCCCTTCTAAACATAGCCAGGGAAGGGAGGCAGATAGGTGAAAATGAAGAACCTGCCGTCAGTGTCATGCCAGCCTTTCTTCCCTTTCAGCAGAATCAGGGCTTACGTACTGAACTTTGAAAGTTTGAAAACGTTAACTATTAAAACATCCCTGAACGCGGCCAAGTATGGAAAGCTGTTCTTTGTGGAAAGTTGTTCTTTATATCATGCTAGTCTTTTCATTTCAAAGAAGGAGCAGATAATACAAGCGTAATTTAAGTTTTGTATTTTAAAGTCGGAATACTGTTTTTTTTGTATCATCATTGAAAAAAAAATCAAGTCTCGTAGCGATTGATGAGACTGGCATCTGGTGTGACTCATGGTGAATAATGACTTTGGATCTCGCTCTCTAATGGCAGAGAATGCTTGAGCTTCTCATACACTGTGAATGAATGTAAATAGACAAGGATTATCTGGCAGGTTCTGGTGCTGGCTGCTGCTGCTGGTTTTCACCGCTTTTTCACACATATGGCTTCAAATGAAGAAGAGTTTAGAAGTCTTTCACAATATGCTATGTCAGAATCACAGAAGAAAATACGCAATTTTCAAACCAAATATGATCTTAAAGAAAATATGCTGTTTTGATAAAAAACAAGTCATGCCTCTAAGAATGACAGTTTCAACAAACTAGAAGTACAATTCTTCCCATCATGGCAGGTTTTTCTTAAAGATAACAGCATGCAATGAAGTGGTGGGGAGCATCTGGCCCACCACTTCTGTATGGTCACAGAAGTGACCAGGGCCGCTTGAGGGACATAAGCCTTTATGGACATTAATTTAACTGCTTATTAGAATCAACCAATGTTCTTTTCCTCCTCAAGTTATTCTCAACACTTAAAATCAGAATTTGTACATGGATTTTTTGTTAGCACTTTTAAAATGAGACTCTTTACCCACTTACAGAGTAGAATGGCCTGTGGTGGCCTTCACTGAATGAAACAAAGGAGATGGAGCAGCCCTGTGGCTCGAAAGTTGATCAAAGCAGCTCTGAAACGAGTTGTCTTCTGGATGAACGTTTCTTGCAAATACTTCCTTCGTTCTGTTGCTGTGCAACCGACTTTCCAGATGGGGTTTGTCATAGCAACAAAAGTATGTGGCTATGAGCTCCAAAAGTTGTCATTCTAGCTCTGCTGCTAGGCAGATGGCAGGGGACAGGGTACACGCGAATGGTTGAGCCCTGAAGCAAGCTACTGTGTTTGAAAAAGTTCTTTTCAGCAGAATGAAAATATTGCTTTGCTGTACATTCTTAATTAATACTAATTGAAATACGATTCTCCAAGGCCAAGATGGAAGCCAGTAGGAATTTTCTTCTTGGTCTAGCAGCCTATTCAGGTGGTTTCCAGTGCTGATCTATATCACCTATTTAGAAAAAGTATAATGATTATTATAAAACAAAAATAAAGATGTAATCCATCTGTGAAAATATTTTTGATGTTACATGCACTTTGAGTTACAGTAAAGGAGTATATTTTTTAAAAGTTAAATTGCCTGCATAGTATTTATTTTCAAATCTCTTCAGCTATAGCCTGTACTAAAGAAGTGAAGACTTATTTATCTGTGTCACTCATGTGCACTGGCATGTCTTAGTTCTCAAGAATCCCTCAGAGGTAAAAAGGAATTTAAACTACTGGAAAAAACAAAACATTTGTTGTGTTACTATGGAGTCTGATTCCTAACAGAAGCAAAGAAAATTGGAGGTGAGACTTCAAATCAGTTCTTTAGCCCTAAGCATGTCAAAAGAAAGAGGGACAAATTTCAATTTTACTTTGGCACTAATAGCCTTCTGTGGAAGCACATTCTTCCACATTCGGTTTGTCCTTTAGGATGAATGTGCTCACAATATCCACGTGACTGAAGCACTGTCTAGAAGTTAATCAAGTTGGACTGTGAGTTTTGTATGTGCACTTTGTAGTCTTTCAATTATTTGATTGTTTCTTCTATTGTCTAATTACCTTAATTTCTTAAGGTAGCATTCAAAAGAGAAAAGTTGAATGTGAGGTTCTTTTGCACCTATCATCACATTGCTACACACATGAAGATTCAACATGAGAATCTGGCACAGAGTCAATGAAGCATTTACAGCACTTCCCTACCTGTGGAGATCTGAGACACATACAGAGCCGCATGTGTTTCTTTTTTTACTGTATTAGACAAAGTCTGCCCATTTTCTTAACGTATACTGACAAAAACTACGGTAGACCTGCAGGTCATCTCTATACTAGGACATGAGCCTGTTTAAATAGATGTTTACGTGCAGAACCGATATGTACCAGATCGTATGTGAGACGGACTTCAAATAAGCCTTCACCTCATCAAGTGCAGCATATGGCTGATTTACAACACAAAATAGCAGGTCCCGTTTTGTGAAGTATAGCTTTCCAGAGCTTCTGCTGACCCTGTTACTTATGTGCTTTTCCCTGATGACATGGCCCATGAGAAAAAAAATTGGAGTTTCTTAGTCCAAGGAGAATAGTCTTCAGATACTTAGGGGAATGCACCATCTTCATCTCCACAGTAAATTAAAATATGTGTTTATTTTGCAGAAATCAGGGTAAATTAGTCACTGGCACAACTCTACGAGTGAAGCTAACAAAGTTCTGGAAAGACTTGTTTGGGAGGCTGTGACATCTCTGGAGACATGAGACCAGGCTGCAGTTCTGCCAGGGATTGTTCAGGAGAGACTGGTCCTGCTGTGAGGCAGAGGATGAAACAGGATGGCCCTGGAGTTTTTTTCCTATTTTCTAAGACTTTTCCTCTCATGCTCCGTAAACTTAATGAGTTTTCTGTATGGCAACATAAAAGTATCTGAGTTACTTCTGCTGCATCCTGATTTACTTCATACCACCTGCCTGGAACAGGGTATACACACACACACACACACAAAAATGTTGAGAAGAAACTTCACAAATTTGTTTTGCTAATCAACTGCTCATCTGATGTCTCATTTCTACAGAAAAGTGCTTCAGGTGCACTTTACACCTCCATCCTTTTTCTCCCCACTGCAACTATCAGTTACATGCAACTTCTGCTGCTCTCAAATCTGAGATGAAAGTAGTGACAAGGTGAGAGCTTGCCAAGTGCTTACATCTCCTATCCCAAAGTTTTCTAGGAAAGAGAACTCTTGTCTGTCTGCAAACTCAGGATAAAGCACTGTATTGGGTCAACCCACCACAAAGACACAGGGGATTTAAATGGGAGAGATGTTTTGAGCGTGTTCTTCAGATTTTCATTCATTTTAAAGAAATGGTGCAGATCATAGAGAGAACAAGTGTGCTGAGGTATGCCTGCGCATCCCCCACCCCAATACTTTTCCTCAGAACTTTGAAGATGTGCAAGTGTTAAGCAAGGTTCCAGAAACTGCTGGCAACATGCTGTGGTGTATTTATTTCCTTTTCATGGGCTTATTACCAATTTTGCACATAACTTGTGACCTGCTGTTTCCCTTCATGGCAAGGAACCAAAGGGAACGTAGGACCTTAATGAGAAACAATCCATTTTGCAAATGGATTTCAGAGCAGCTTTTACAGGCAGCAGGATTGCAAGTGTTAATGCTGTGAAGATGCCCAGGAAACATGCCCTGCTACATATTTTGGGGTGTTAAGTACTTCAAAAAAGAAAAAAGAGATATTTTGGCTATCATTAGGTATGAGCCATAATAAGGTCGCTTCTGCCGTTTGTTGCTAGACAGCACCCTAAAGCTATTCACTGAGATTATCTGAATAACTGTGTCTTTAGAAAGCAGCTGTTCACCAGATGTTCTGCAAGCCATACAACAAGCTTACAGGTAGTTATATTCCTTTCCTTTTCAGCCACAAGAAAGACCGAGTACTGATAGGTTTGAAATCTGGCTTCAACTGTCCTCTTAATATCACCTTCTACAGAAAAATAATGTCTACAGCATAGTATCCGTAAACGGTCACATACAAACATGTATATACACTAATTACTTTTAAATATGTTATGATGATGCTTTACATGATGTACTAGCTACTGTGAATACGGAACTGATTAATCTATGAAAACTCTCCTGTGATTCCAGAAATATCTGCCTACAACATTAGGATTCATTCTCTTAATTCTGTAAAAAACAACTTTGATGTGTGCATTTTTTATTATGCACTGAAATACATTTTATTACCAAATGCTAACAGAGAAAATATTGAAGACATGCAAGTTACCTGAACACTGTTATATGAGGTTGCTTAAAGTAAACTAATGATTTATTAGCAATCACAAAAATTGCCAGAGCAATGGTCATAGAATCATAGAATGGTTAGAGTTGGAAGGGACCCTGAAGATCATTGAGTTCCAACCCCCCTGCCATGGGCAGGGACACCTCCCACTAGACCAGGTTGCTCAAAGCCCCATCCAACCTGGCCCTGAACACATCCAGGGATGGGGGATCCACAACTTCCCTGGGCAACCTGTTCCAGTGTCTCACCACCCTTAAAGTGAAAAATTTCTTCCTAATATCTAATCTAAATCTACCTTTTTTCAGCTTAAAACTATTCCCCCTCATCCTATCACTATGCTCCCTGGTAAAGAGTCCCTCCCCAGCTTTCCTGTAGGCCCCCTTTAAGTGCTGGAAGGCTGCAATAAGGTCTCCCAGGAGCCTTCTCTTCTCCAGGCTGAACAACCCCAACTCTCAGCCTGTCTTCATAGGAGAGGTGCTCCAGCCCTCTGATCATTTTCGTGGCCGTCCTCTGGACTTGCTCCAGTATATGATGCAGCATATAAAATTGAAGGTTTTGTAGAAGAGACGTGATTTTTCAGAAACAGCAGCTATTCACCATGACTAAGTCAAGAATACCTTACCCAGGACAAGTTATAGGGAGGGTATATCATGGTGTGTTAGGAAAACATATTTGTTTGCTGCAATTCAAATTTTCCACTTATTTTAATTTCTCTTTCTTAAGATTATTGTTGTAAGTCTGCAATTTCAAAGTACATCTGCGATAAAAAGAAAGATCTGTAGCATCTAAAAAGAGGCATAAGTTGAGCAGTTCCTAGAAAATGAAATTGAGAAATTCAGAGAGGATAACTAAGTCAACTGGAGAGACATATCTTGAATGATATCCATGAATGAAGCTGGCACTGGGCTGAAGTAGACACAAGTAAGAGAATGGCCCACAGGATGGTGATGAACTTGGATTGTTCATGGACACATTAGGGACATTTCTGCAAGAATACACAGAAACTGTTCAGAGAAAAATATGATCCTTGTGGTGGGATGAGGGATGACAAGGTGTCCAACTTCATTAAGTCTTATGACAAGTTTCTATGATATCAGTCTCCTTTTTCTCTCCATATGTTTTAGAACTGAGGACAGAGGGTCCGACACACCAGCAGGTGAAATCAGGCTGGCTGAAGTTTCTAGTTCAGAAGATTTCAAGGCAACCATGAAAACTATATACCTGATGAAATGCATCTTTGCCATCAGGAATCCTACAGGCGAAGCTAAGGGGAAAGATATATTGCAGTAGGTTCCCCTTGGTGTGGGAATTCAAGAAGAGCTCAGAAAATCTTTGGCCTACGCAAACTCTTAAAGTGCTGAGCATAGAAAGAGCTTTTGCTCTGAGGAATTCCTGGCTACCCAGCTGGCACAGCTTGACCTGACTTGAATGGGTTGACTACAGGGCCTGTTTCTCTATACTGCATGTACGTAGCTGGGAATCCTTGGTCAACATAGCCAGACTCTGTGTGTTGGTTCGTGTATGAATTTTTCCTAGCGCTCTGCAAGACCCAGGCATTTGGTAAAAGAGAAAGTGCCATACTGCGGAAAGGTATTTGGCAAACACATTTGATCATATGAGCCCCTCATTTCTACCTTATCATGAATAGAATAACTATAACAAGGCCCCTTTGCGTGCAAGAAGGCTTATCATCTTAATTACAGGCACAATATAGAAACATAAGGCAGTTGAATAGCTGTATGGCCAGATTTGCTCATGGTAGAAATGGCAAAGAATTCTGGCAGTAAAAAAAATATTATATTCATCCCACTGCGTCAACAGCAGGATGAGTTGATAACACTGATGTGTGTGTGTACATTTGTGTCTACACACGTGCACTTAAGCACCTGCTCTAAAGAAAAGTCTGTTCTCTACCCACAATGCTAGAGCTGCCTGATTAAAGTGGAACTGGAGAAAAGTATCACGCATATGGACTTGTCACAGAAATTACATGCATTGGAAAATAACATGTTGTCACCATCTACGTACTGCCAGAAAAGAAAGTATCACAATTTAAAGTGAACGAACTATAAAATGTAAGGGGAAATCATGGACCTGATTCTTGTACAGCCGGACACAAGAAAACAGGCACATGTCCACATTTGCATCCTAGGTTTCATACAGGTCTCTCTGGCCAGTAGTCATGGAGTAAGGATTTGCCCTTCGGTTGCTGAAGTTACATTCCAACCTCAAAACAGCAACTAACTTTGTATGAAGTATTAATTTCCTCACGCAAATGACAGGTAGCATTAAGTTTGATCATCTGTGGATCCATTCACCGTACCTCAGCCACCCTGTTTTCTTTGACGGTTTGGCTCAAGTGCACTTTCTTCTGGATCTTCTGCCTGCAGTCAGTGTCAGTAGTATCAAGACAAATAGGCATTTGTCTGTGAGCTACTAACATAGCAAAAATCAACTTGCATGTTTGTCAACAGTTTCTGCTATCTAAAGAGTTTAATTAACACTAGACATTTGCACTATGGACAATCCTAGTTAAAAGAGCAAGTCTAGTTTAGGCAGCTCAGTTTCACAAAAGCCAGATTATAGCAGAATAACTGAGGACATGTTTCTGTTTACTTGCTGAGGAGACTGCATTGAGATCATCCATCTGTTCTTTGAGGAAATTGCAAGGCCATTTTTCAGGGCAGTTATACAAATGTCGGAAAGCTAAATCAACTTTTATGTTCATTTTCTGCTGGTGCTGTCAAAATAGCAGAAAAAGAACATTGCAATATAGCTGTACATTCGGAAGGCTGTATACACACTCTGAATTTTAGCATTCTCTTCCTTGGTATTTTTATTTCTTTGGGTGAGAGTTTTAATAACAGCATTAGAAGGATGGGATAGAGTTTGCTGAAGATTAACAATCCCCTCTAAGAGACTATCACAACACAACTGTAATTAAACACTATTTCTAAAAAGCGCCCAGACATGTACTAGCCCCTAGACTTCAGGCAGTCGAGGTTCTCTATGTCCCTAGCATAAAACCAGAAGATAGTGGTAGGCTTGCACTTGTTTTCTGCTCTGAAAAATAACTAATGAAATGATATTTTGGGAAGCCCCTGCTTCCTTTCAGAGATTCCTGTTGCAGAGATGTTTGGTATTTTTCTCTCCAGCTGGGCTCTGAGGTGCAGACTGAATTTTTTCTGTCTTCTGTATCGCTATTAGCAAACAAATCATATGAAGAGCGGTTGAAGGAGCTGGGACTGTTTAGTTTGAGGAGGAGGAGTCTGAGGGGAGACCTCATCACTCTCTACAACTATTTGAAAGGACAGTGTAGAGAGGTTGGTGCTGGTCTCTTCTCACAGGTAATTAATGACAGAACAAGAGGGAATGACTTCCAGCTCCAACAGGGTAGATTTAGACTGAACATTAGGAAAGAATTTTTCACAGAAGGAGTGGTCGGGCATTGGAATAGACTTCCCAGGGAGGTGGTTGAGTCACCATCCCTGGATGTGTTTAAGAGACGTTTAGATGTGGTGTTGGGGGATATGGTGTAGGGGAGAACTTTGTAGAGTAGGGTAGATGGTTGGACTCGATGATCCCAAGGGTCTCTTCCAACCTAGACAATTCTATAATTCTATTACAGGAATGGGTGCATTGCATTGCAGGAGAGGTTGCAGATGCAAAAACTGAGATGACTCTAGGATACATGGATGGCGCAGCTTCCAGGCTGCATAGCCAAAAATGAATTGTACCAACAGAGGTTTTTCAAAACTCAAACTTGCTATGCCTCTAAATGCTGATGCAGACATACACAAGGGACAACCACAGTTCAGAAACACACAGTCCTTGGGGGTTGTGTTCCCTAGTACCTGGGAAACATGAGTTTACAAGTGGTGTATGTGGACAATTTTAAGTTTGCATATCTAAGAAATCGTGAAAGAGAGGTGACAAATTTCCGGGGAAAGACCTTTTTCAGTGACAGGAGAAGAAGTAGATCATGCGACTAATGTGGCCACAAATCACCACATGGGAGTTAGTTACATCACAGCGCCGCTCTTCCAGAAACTCCCACCATTTGCTGGTGCATTGCAGCTAATAATACCAGAGGTTTCATTACAAACAAGATGTACTAAAGGAGGGGATAAAAAATTACATGAAAACAAAGAATATGCTTATAGGTCACAGCACACTAGAGACCCGCATGAAGCTCCCTTAGCCATGACAGAATAAAAAGAAATCCCACAAATTGTTTTAAAAACAGCAAAAAGGGCACGTGTATCTGCTCATAACAGTCCTTCTTTCTACATATGGGGCCTTGTGGGTCTTGAGATCAGTATGATTTCCCTCTCCAATAACCAGCACCTCTCTGGAAAGAGGGAGTCCTTTTGTTTTTGTCAGTTCTTGGGCTGTTGCCCTTCTAGACAAAACCAGTCCAATAGTCTCAGCAGGAAATCACGCCAGTGCTCTCGGAGCCAGTTGGTCTCCTATTATCCTATTCCTGTGGAATGGCTTGTCTTGAGTCATTATTTCCTTACAGCCTCTTTTTAGACTTAGTCAATGTACTCATACACTGACTACCCTATAACAAGGTCAGCAGTGTATTTATACATTATTATGGCCCACTCAACATCCATCACAATAGTTAACTTGTCTGATTTTTGTCATTGTAAAGATGACAGAAGTTCGTTTAATAGCTCTTGCCTGAGGCCCATAACTTCTTGGCTGAACTAAAAAATATCTTTCAGAAAGATACCCAAAGCTTAAATAATTTTTGGAAAATATGATCAAATACTTCATAAAAACAAATGTGTAATGAGACAAAGAAATACAACCAGAAGAAGATGAAAGACTGGGCAGTCTTTTTTCTTCAAGAGATGGGAACGTGATATTTGGGACAATAAATAATATTAGAAAACAATTTCGACAACAAAGTAATAAAAAGGATCAGGAAGAATACCCTGGAGATCATCTTAGTTGTATCTGGTTTCAACATCAATTCATGAGTGCACTGATGTTACTCACTCCTCTCCTACAGCTGCCCCCTCCAAACACAATGTGGTTCTGTGTAACCCGGTAATCCACCGCATCACTTCTCTGCTGATTAAATAGCTTAAAGATGCTTATTTAGTCTCTCTAGCTTTCAAGATGAAAGGATTTTTCCTCAGATACTCAAGGCTTGTAGATACAGAAGGTTCAAGCTTCGTTCCATATATTAGCCTGGAATATCCTTGTAAGATTTTAACCATGCCTTCTTCTGTCAGCAAGTGAGGATCATTAAAAACAAGTATACTGTTCTGCAAGGGCACGCTGATACTCCATGCATCTTTTAAGCTTTTACTTCTCTCTCCTCAAGTCAATAAGGTCACAAAATGTACGACTCTTAACTGGCAGGTTTGCAAATTGACTGGACTGAAAAATGGGTAGTTACAGCATTTATGATAGACAGTATGTATGTGGAGCCATATTCAGAAAAAGTGCACTGTGATTACTGACATTTTTACAATTTTACATTTTGTCCAATAAATCTCATAGTAGATAAGTACAGGAATTTGTTCAAGAACCTTGCCGTGTTCATTATTTACAACCAAGGGGTTTTTTTGATGTTCACTGTAACTGAATCCCTGTTTGCCCCTTTAACTGTCTAAGACTTTCTAACTTTTGTTTCTAACTTTTGAACCTTCAAATGACAAATAAAAATGTATTAAATCACTGTGAACATAACCAGCTTATATATGCAGGGAGAATAGCTCCATGTAATATTATTTTTGGTATTTAATTCTGAAAAATTTGAAGAAGGAAAAAAGTGACATGGAAAATTGAGAGTGAAAACTGTGAATGAAAACTTTGAGTTCTGTGAGAGCTGTTGATTACATGATCGGGTTTCCTGGTCTTCCAAAGAGGAAAGAAGATAACATTGGCTAAAAGCCCATAATTTTTTTAGTGGTAAAGTGAAATCTGTAAGGTGATAAATGTCAAATGAAAAAAAGATGATGGCAGAAACAGAAATGATGACTGGCAGAACTACAGATGTTGAAAAATTTGCATATACTAGGCATTGATCCTTGCAACAGGATAGCTCATTAGCAGTAAAACTCTTAATGCGGGAATGTTGATGGAGAAAAGACAGAAGGATGGCATTAATATTTCTGCTCTGCATTTGGAAAGAAGCAGAACGAGATACTCATTTCATAAGAGAAAAGTAAGTTTTTAACCACTCTGCTAAGCAGTATTCAAGTAAGGGAGAAACTGAAAAAATCATCAGGCCTGAATATAGAATCATAGAACGGTTTAGAGTTGGAAAGGACCTTGAAGATCATCGAGTTCCAACCCCCCTGCCATAGACAGGACACTTCCCACTAGACCAGGTTGCCCAAGGCCATGTCCAGCCTGGCCTTGAACACCTCCAGGGATGGGGCCTCAACAACCTCTCTGGGCAACCTGTTCCAGTGCCTTATCACCCTTAAAGTGAAAAATTTCTTCCTAATGTTTAATCTAAACCTGCCCTATTCCAGTTGAAAGCCATTTCCCCTCGTCCTACCACTACATGCCTGAGTAAAAAGTCATTCCCCAGCTCTCCTGTAGGACCCCTTTAGGTACTGGAAGGCCGCAATAAGATCTCCCCGGAGCCTTCTCTTCTCCAGACTGAACAGCCCCAACTCTTTCAGCCTCTCCTCATAGGAGAGGTGCTCCAGCCCTCGGACCATCCTCGTGGCTATCCTCTGGACACACTCCAGCAGGTCCATGTCCTTCTTATGTTGGGGACTCCAGAGCTGGATGCAGTACTCCAGGTGGGGTCTCACAAGACTGGAGTAGAGGGGCAGAATCACCCCCTTTGACCTGCTGGCCATGCTTCTTTTGATGCAGCCCAGGATACGGTTGGCCTTCTGGGCTGCAATCGCACATTGCTGGCTCACATTGAGCTTCTCATTAATCAGCACACCCAGGTCCTTCTCCTCAGGGCTGCTCTCCAGCCATTC
The DNA here is from genome assembly GCF_965231255.1 of Vanellus vanellus. NCBI lineage: Eukaryota > Metazoa > Chordata > Aves > Charadriiformes > Charadriidae > Vanellus > Vanellus vanellus. Next base: position 97,081,375 of record NC_138906.1, on the reverse strand, counting down.
CCCACCGAGCCTGTATTTGTGCTTGGGATTGCCCCAACCCAGATGTAGGACCTTGCACTTGGTCTTGTTGAACTGCATGAGGTTGGCTTGGGCCCACCTCTGCAGCCTCTCCAGGTCCCTCTGGATGGCATCCCTCCCCTCCAGCATGTCTACCTCACCAAACAGCTTGGTATCATTGGCAAACTTGCTGACGGTGCACTCGACCCCACTGTCCATGTCACCGACAAAGATGTTGAACAGTACAGGTCCCAGTATTGACCCTGAGGAACGCCACTCATCACTGCTCTCCACTTGGACATCAAGCTGTTGACTGCAACTCTTTGAGTGCGACTGTCCAGCCAGTTCTTTATCCACCGAGTGGTCCATTTGTTGAATCCATGTCTCTTCAATTTAGAGACCAGGATATCATGTGGGACGGTGTCAAATGCTTTGCACAAGTCCAGGTAGATGGCATTGGTTGATCTTCCCTTGTACACTGCTGCTGTAACCCCTTTGTAGAAGGCCACCAAATTTGTCAGGTATGACTTGCCCTTGGTGAAGCCATGCTGGCTGTCACCAATCACCTCCTTGTTTTCTATGTGCCTCAGCAGAGTTTCCAGGAGGATCTGCTCCATGATCTTGCCAGGCACAGAGGTGAGACTGACTAGCCTGTAGTTCCCTGGGTCTTCCTTGTTTCCCTTTTTGAAAATAGGGGTTATGTTTCCCCTTTTCCAGTTGGCAGGAACCTCACCAGACCCCCACGACTTGTCAAATATGATGGCTAGTGGCTTAGTGACTTCATCTGCTAGCTCCCTCAGGACCCGCAGATGTATCTCATCAGGTCCCATAGACTTGTGCACCTTCAGATTCCTCAGGTGGTCTCACACTTGATCTTCACCTTCAGTGGGCGGTTCTCCATTTTCCCAATCCTCGCCTTTGCATTCTGCGTCATGGGCAGTGTGGCTGCAGTCCTTGCCAGTGAAGACTGAGGCAAAGAAGTCATTGAGTACCTCAGCTCTGTCTCTGTCACGGGTAACCGGTTCTTGCGTTTCCTTCCGGAGAGGGCCCACAGTTTCCCTAGTCTTTCTTTTCTCACTGACATACTTAAAGAAGGATTTTTTGTTTGTCTTGATGTCCCTGGCCAGATTTAGTTCTATCTGGGCTTTAGCTTGTCTAACCCAATCCCTGGCTGCTCGAACGATTCCTCTGTATACCTCCCAGGCTACCCGCCCCTGTTTCCACTCCCTATAGGCCTCCTTTTTCCTTTTGGTCATGTCCAGGAGCTCCTTGTTCATCCATGCAGGCTTTCTGGCTTTTCTGCCTGGAGAAGCATCTTGAATATCTTGAATGCAAAAGTCCTGAAAGCTTTTGCTGGGGGATCTTTAGTCGAGGGGAATGAACTTTTAATAATATTTTGAATACCAGCACGATTCCAGAATGCAAACAGTGTGCAGGAGTGAGGGAGGACAAGGGGGATAACCTGGTGGACTACAGCAGGCTCCTGTTAATCCCCCAAAATAAATGGAAAAAGTAATACTGTGTTGCCCTAACTGGAGGTATTCAAGGACAGTAATATAATTAACATGTGTTTTTTTCTAGGAAATAAATTCATTTAAACAAACTACAGATTATTACTTGATGAGAAAAAAAGATTAGATGATTGGATTATAAAAGCAATGAAGCAGATATAATCTGTATTAGGCATTCTGGAAGGCATTTAATTCTTATAAATGTGTTCCATTTCATTTTAATACAAATGGATGCTAGAAAATGTCAGCAGAGCACTTCCAATGCATTAAGAACTGGCTTTCTGATGTGCCATACTCCAACTGACTGGGATACCATTGCAGCAGTGATTGCCACATTAGTGGCAAAGCGAACACATAGATCTACACGTGACAGCAAAGCATTAAAATAGCAGAGCTGTATCTGTGACCAGTGGTATCTAGAGCCACCGTCCTACCCATTTCGCATGTGGACCCTGCGATATTCCCTACCACGTCAGGTAAAGGCGCTGTTGTGACCTGCAGGTGGATTGAACCATCCCTTCACTGCTCCACATCCCATAACTGTTTTCCGAGGCTCTGCTGGTACAATGAGGGCAGCTGCAGTTACTTGATTTTTGGCTAAGATGTAAAGCAAAGAAAATGCATTATCACTTTTTTTTTTAACTCCTCAAGGCAAGAACTACCTCTGCCTTTACTTACCTCTACAGTGCCAAGCCCTGTGTGCCGTCAATGCCTGTTTACAAAGGTGTTTTTATGCATGCAGATCTTTTGCTGGCACATCTTAGAGGTTGAGCAGGCGCAAAGAACAATATTCATTTATGCTAAGTGCTGATTACCTGTTCTCAGCTGGACTTGTCATGCTCTAAAGCACATAGTTAAGCCCTTCCTTCAGACACATATTCTCTGCTTTCCTCAAGTTTTTGGGAGCTACTCACATACACCCACAGCAAAATTTGGTCACCTGCTTGTCCCTGGCCAAAATATGATCTGCAGCGTAAACAGAGAGAGTGCCACTCACTTAACCACATCTGCCTTTCACTTCATAAAAGCTTGCCTAAGTGCTCTACCTTGTCTCTGCTGGGTTCTCCACGAGGTGATGTCTGGACAATTTGAGATGTCCTGCCACCTGTGTGAGGTGTGACATTACCTCTGCTTTTCAGAGGCCTCCTTGTCGAGAAGTTAATCAAATGTGCAGTATACTACAGTGTGAAATCACCCACAGTCCCTGGGAAGGGACCTTCTTCTAAAATTACTGCATTTGCTTGGGCTGGGTTTGGTTTATTTGTTTTTTCATTTCAGCTGCACTGTATAAACATCTGGGCAAACAGTTATGTGCTCAAATAGTCATTGGCATATTCTATTAAGATGCAACTGGTTTATGATTAAATATTAAACCCCTTGTTTACACACACAATGAAATCATAGCAGTTGCGACTACTCCAACTGACAGATCAGCAGTAATCAGTCCATTATAATCTAAAAGACATACATTTTAGATGGCAGGGATATTTTGTAGCCTCATACACAAACTTTAAAACTTCGGAGGTGACAGATAGAGAATACTATCATCATTTAAAAAAAAAAAAGTCTCCAAAATCTTGTGGTCTACTTCAATTACCCTCCAGGCATAACTATATTCATGAGGTTTATCACAGCCAGAAACTTCAGCCAAAAGTTCTTTCCAAAGCTGTGGATAATGTCATTTCTGCCAAGTATAAGTAAAGACTTTGAAAACACATGCCACAAGGCAGTTAATCCTGCAACCACAGTCCTCTCCATTAAGAGACCTGAATTGGTTGGTTGCAACATTTGAAATGTTGACAGGGCTGCTCTTAAGGATCATGTATTTTTTAAGAAGTCATTTGCTATGATGTGCTACAAAGTCAAAACGTCTCTGAAAAGGATCTATAGTGGAAAATCCACTTAAGAATAATGTAGGCTTTAATGATAACCAGAATTTTTCTGACATCAGTGCACTCAAGATTGCATTCACATTTTATAATGGGAGCAAGCAAAGATTGTCCCTTTTCCTCATTGCTGTAGCAAAGCACCGTTTCTTCCGTACTCGTACCGAGTGCAAGCATCCTTCAGTCTGATTCAACATCAGGCTCTTGATAAGTAACCATGACTAAGTGTTATATAAACAATTCTGTATCTAATGGTACTACAGTCTGCTCTGAAATGCATTTACAGCTCCAATACACAGATTGCAAAGAGGTCTAATGTGGTTCAAAGCAGAAGGAAGAAATTATCTTCTCCATTGGTTTGTGCTGTGAGGTCAAATTTCAATTTAAACCTGTGGCTCACAAAAGTGTAAGAGAATCTTATGATGTCAGAATAAAGGAGTAGTAATTGAAACTCAAATTCTGTTTTCTGCCTATCTGCCCAGTCAACGGAGCTGAGGAGATATAAATGCCTACAAAATTTAATCCATCACCTACTCAAAAATTATGCATCCATTTACATAGTCCAAACACATTTTGCCAAAGCAGTCTGTTTTAAACTCCCTTTTTCTGTGACAGTTCTTGAACTCTTATCGTGAGTATGAATATTAGCAGTAGCATCTTATACTCTTTTTGAAGCACTGGTGTTACCTATAGCTTTTCATATTGTATTAATCTAAATGACCTATGGTAGTTTTTGGCTCACTTGATTTTGCGGCTGGATTTCATCAGTTGCAGTCTAGTGAACACAGACTTCTAGATTTGACTTTTTTTCTTCCAACTTTAGTTTTTCTAGGTCTCAAATTGTCAGTGAAGATATGTCAATAAGCAAACTGTGGATAATAAGTAATTATTCACTTACATGAGCAATTCACATTCCGTTATGTCCTTATATCTAGATTGGCTCGGCTTTCCAGTCTATCACCTCCATAACTTGACAGAAAATGTCCTGTTAATACCTTTAAAGTATTAGAATGGTCCGAGAGTCTTAATTAGAACAAAGAAAGTAAAAAGCTTCAAACCTTTTGAAATTGAAAATCTGGATTTTCATTTTTTTCCAGATTCTTAACACTTTCTTTTCTATTTATCAGGATTTCAGAATTACTCTATATTTTGAACTTTAAACAATTAAATTTTGTTTGAAAGCATGTAAACAGATTTTTAAAAATCTTTTTTTTTTTTTTTTCCCAGGAGGGTCCTCAAGCCTGACTATGTTTCCAAACAGTGCTGGGTTTAGTTTCCTCATCAAGTTACTTCGAATTCCCAGACTAGATTCCATAATAACACCCCTCAGTTTTTTGTCTTCTGCCCTTCAACATTCTGAGTTTTCTGATGACTTTTACATTCAAGTTCTCCTTTTCAACGTACCTATATTTGTCTGTAGAACCTAGTAAAAAAATTTTCTGCATGAAATAGCGAAGAGCATCAGCTTACCTATTTTCCTCGCTTGCTAGCAGTAGTTTCTGTATTAGATTTTAAGCAAATATTAGAAAATGAGTATTTCAACCCAATGACCTGTATGGGATTCCTTATGTCTGGATCCCAGGAAAGGAAGCACAGCAAAGGAGCACAGCGATACTTGCTGGGAAATTGCGTGTCGTCAGGGGTCTGCTCCCAGGGGTCTGTTCTTACTCTTGGGTCGGCACTCTGGCATCAGAGACCACACAAGGAAATGTATAGATCATGTGCAATGAATTCCTGGAACCTTTTGCCGAGAAAAATTAACAGAAACAAAAACATAGGACAACGAATACCTGGAACTTTTACGGTGATCAAAGAGAAAGCCAACCACTACCTACCTGGAGTAAGAAACATTTCTCAAGGGCTTTTTTTCTCTTTGTACTCTGACTTTGCAAGAAAACTACCTCTGAATACTGTAAAGACGGCAATGTTGTCAGGAACAATATACCTTCTGTAAAGCTTTTATTAGAGTTTCCTGCAAATTGTGGTCCTTATATGCAGAAAACATATACATTTTCTGCATTGTAGTAAGCCAGCTTTCTCTCCAAAATTACACCCTTTTCACTGCCAACAGTCTGACTGGGGAGACCACAGAGCTATTTGACTCTCATCTTCCTATTTCCTCTGATCAGTTTTGGCAGATGGGGATGAATTGCATTAAACTTCGCCTGCATCTACTGGCCCAGACAGTTTATTAAGAGAGAATAACTTCATCAAGGTGGACAAGGAGTGACTGACAAAGGGGAAAACAGTCCCAAGTGTAACCAAAGGTTCTGTCAGTGATAGTTGTGAGACCTCTGACGACAAGAGGAGTGACTAACTGCATGTTTCATTGAGCGTTCAGAACCACCAACATAATCCTACTCTAATTTCTGCTTGTTTAGGGGAGATACACTGCATCTCAGCGGCATGGATTTGCAAAATCCTCCCAGCTGATGACTGAAGTACTTCATACCCAGGTCTTGTGCAACATAAAGCACAGGGCAGCCATCTCCACAATATTCAACCCGCCTTGAGATGTGAGGGCTCTCTGTGCTTTCTTGCTGGGCTTAAAAGACTGGCATCTTGTCTGAAGCCTCCAGCTTGTTCTGGTCCTTGCTCTCATCAATTCTAGTAGCATTGCATCAATTTTTTTTAGCTATCCTAAGGGTACAGAATGTTAATTGAAGGACACCTAAGGCTATGTTATATGAGGAAAACAGAAGAGTATCCTTTACCAAGGAGAATTGCTGACCATTTCTGTGCCCGCTGCCGCTTTAATACAGATGTTGAGCACAGGAGAGTTACAAGCCACGAAGCTGATGGTGCTCACCACAACAAGAGTCCTGTACACTGATCCCAGCGGCTGAGGAATCCCAGCTCCTTCTGCCAACAAAAGAGGTGCAACACCAGCTGAACCAGAGCTCACCCCCTGTACCCCAGTCAGGACTTTACTATAGCCCAACAAGAGGTGATGCCCTCGCTGCCACGCACAGAACTAATTTGTGATTTTCTGAAAGCAGCAAGGCCCAGAATGGCTTCTTTCTGTGACCCTTGCCTCATTTATGTTGCATTTCTATTTTTGGTGCTCACTGCAAAAAAGCAATCTGGGAAATTATCAAACTCTCTTAAAACAGATTTTAGATAGGCTGCTTAAGGCAAATCCAGTTAACACTCAGGAAATGTATGATGTCCCCTTTCTTATCTTCTGTCTTTGTACACACTGCCCTTCCCTCCTTATAGTCACACAGGTCATTCCCTTCTTGTTTTCAAGTAGTTTAATTAATACACAACTTCTCTAAAAGTCAGCCTTTCTACCTCGCACATTCATCTAAACATCCCCTTCCCAGCCTTCAAACGTACTACTGAATTTGGGTTTCACTTAGTCCAACACTTGAAGTGTTGCTGCCAAAATGATCTCTTTGTTTTTCTTTGCTGGGTTCAGTCGTATATCAAAACAAGAGTCTTGTCTTTGTGATTAAGGCTTTCCCTTGCTTATTCTTACCTTATATTGCTGATTTGAGTGTTGATGTTGCTTTCCTTTTTGTTACCCAGATTAGTTCATTCTTTCTCCCCCCGTGTCCTTTCTGCAAGGAGGAGCCCTCTTTGATGAAGTCTGAGTTTTCACATGTGTCTCAGTGTTCCCCTTTACTGGGACCTTGTGAGCTGATAACGCCTAAACACGTAAGAAGTTGTGATTGTAGAAGTGAATATCTGTTAGAAATGGGTAACAAACTGCTGACCATTCTTCAGGAGATCCATATCCCAGTGTACTAGGTCTTCTGCCTCATCATTGGTTGGAGAGTTCACGCTCTGAAAGATAGAAAGAGCAATAAGCCTTGCTACTTTCTGACACTGTCCAATCTCCCTTACCAATAAATACTTCACAGAAGTTAAACCACTCATATAACCATCTCATTGCCTTTCCACCTTGCAAAAATGTGTTCAGAAGTCAAAATAATAAGTTACCAGATTACAAAATCCCCTTGCATATTCAAAAGTCCACTTGTGATGTGCCACAAGCATAAATATGCACACAGATGAAGTTCCCGCAAACAAAACAGCTAAAGCTGTCCCTCATGAATCCCATACTCTGAAGGCAAAGGGGAAGGTCTGGAGAGAGGAAGATTTTCCCTCAGTTGAGGAGGACCGTGTCAGAGACCACTTGGCCAAGCTGGACATTCACAAGTCTATGGGCCCTGATGGCATGCATCCGCGAGTGCTGAGAGAGCTGGGGGATGTTATTGCTAGACCACTCTCCATCGTCTTTGAACGGTCATGGAGAACAGGAGAGGTGCCTGAGGACTGGAGGAAGGCTGACATCACTCCGATCTTCAAAAAAGGCAAGAAGGAGGACCCAGGGAACTACAGACCAGTTAGTCTCACCTCTGTCCCTGGGAAGGTAATGGAGCAACTCATTCTGGACGTCATCTCCAAACACGTTGAGGAACAGGAAGTTATTGGAAGTAGTCAACATGGATTTACCAAGGGTAAATCATGCTTGACCAATCTGATAGCTTTTTATGATGTTATAACGGGCTGGCTGGATGAGGGGAGAGTCGTGGATGTCATCTACCTTGACTTCAGCAAGGCTTTTGACACTGTCTCCCATAACATCCTCATTAGGAAGCTGAGGAAGTATGGGCTAGATGAGGTGACAGTGAGGTGGATTGAGAGTTGGCTGCGGGACAGAACTCAGAGGGTTGTGATCAGCGGCACAGAGTCTAGTTGGAGGCCTGTAACCAGTGGTGTCCCCCACGGGTCAATACTCGGTCCAATTTTGTTTAATATATTCATTAATGACCTGGATGAGGGGACAGAGTGTATCCTCAGCAAGTTTGCTGATGATACCAAACTGGGTGGGGTGGCTGACACCCCAGAGGGCTGTGCTGCCATCCAGCGCGACCTGGACAGGCTGGAGAGCTGGGCAGAGAAGAACCTAATGAGGTTCAACAAAACCAAGTGCAAGGTCCTGCACCTGGGGAGGAAGAATGCTAGGCACCAGTATAGGTTCGGGGCGGACCTGCTGGGAAGTAGCTCGGAGAAGGATCTGGGGGTTGTGGTAGACAGTAAATTATCCATGGCCCAGCAATGTGCCCTTGTTGCCAAAAAGGCCAATGGAATCCTGGGCTGCATAGGGAAGAGTGTGGCCAGTAGGTCGAGGGAGGTCATTCTCCCCCTCTACTCGGCACTGGTGAGGCCACAACTGGAATACTGTGTCCAGTTTTGGGCTCCCCAGTTCAAGAGGGACAGGGAACTGCTGGAGCGAGTCCAGCGAAGGGCAACTAAGATGATTAAGGGCTTGGAGCATCTCCCTTATGAGGAAAGGTGGAGAGAGCTGGGACTCTTTAGCCTGGAGAAGAGAAGGCTGAGGGGAGACCTTCTTATGGCGTACAAGTATCTAAAGGGTGGGTTGAAGGTGGATGGAGCCATGGATCTTTTCAATGGTTCCAAGTGACAGGATGAGGGGGAATGGGCACAAGTTAGAACACAGGAAGTTCCATTCAAATACACGGAAACACTTCTTTACGGTGAGGGTGACAGAGCACTGGCACAGGCTGCCCAGGGAGGGTGTGGAGTCCCCTTCTCTGGAGATTTTCAAGACCCGCCTGGATGCAGTCCTGAGTAATGTGCTCTGGGCAATCCTGCTTTAGCAGGGGAGTTGGACTAGATGATCTCTAGAGGTCCCTTCCAACTCTGAAAATTCTGTGAAATTCTGATTCTGAATTTATATAATGTTGCTGAGAGATATTTGAAAATAAAAACATTCAGCTTTTACATACCTTAATGTAAAGACCACTTATATTAACTAATATCAAGTAATCACAACTTTATGAATACCCTGATTACCTCTGGAAAGATTTATAGGATATTATTGAATAATAAGCATTTAACACACCATTCTATGTGCCAACCAACTCAATCCCACCACAGAAAATAAAAAAACCCTAAAGATAGTGTAAGTTAACATTCATGGAGGCTGCAGGTTTGGAGAAGGAACTAGGACATTAAGCAAAATTGCATGGCAAGAAACTTCTTATACCAGTAGTTCTGAAGACCAGCCTTAAACTGAAACTTAGACTTACTTGTTTCTAGTAACCCGTCTACCAGTGTCAGTCTGTAAAGACGTGATAAAGAATTTTGTAACAATGATAGAGATTCTACTAAAACTTTATGTTCCTATGAGGGAATTTAATGGTTGTCACGTTCCATAGTAAAAAAAAAAAAAAAAAAAATTGCAATTGACTGCTTCAGGTTGTTTTGTTTTCAGACCTTGCAGTGTTTTGGCTTCTAAAAAGACATAGAATTTGCAGACTATATAATTTTGGATGCTAACTGTGTTTCGTCCCACATGCTTGTAATCTGAACACATTTTGAGATAATTTCTCTGGAAACAAGGATTCACTCTTGGTTTTCAGGCTATAGTGTGCTCTCTGTTTTTGAAAGAAAATTCCCAAGAGAAACTGGTGAGGTTAAAAAGATTTAGGGCCTTTTCGTCAGAGAAACAATTCAATTTTCCATCAAGTTTAACATTCTAATAGTTATCTTTGGGGGCTTGATTCAACCTCGCTGAAGTCCATTAGGCTCTTTCCACTGCTCACAGAGCCAATAGCATCAAATTTTCATTTGGCTTTGGTCACTACTGCCTGATATTCAATACACTTTCTTTATCATTATATATTCACAACTAGCTTTATATAGATCATCACTGTTGACACTGTGATTATTTAGATTTTAATTTATTAACCTGCACAGCTATTGTTCCCTTTAATTAACACAGCATACCTGGGAGGTGTTCCAGACAAACCCATGCGACGGCAGGCTACTTCGTGTTCAAATAGGTATCTTGGCATTTTGCAGGAAGAGCTTTCTTTCTTTCTTGACTTCGCTATGAGGTCAATAATTTTCCATAAGTTTATGTGGGGAAAAAGTTTGTTGAAACGATATCCAGGGCCTCTTTTTAACAATAATTTTCCTTTGCTATATCTTGCCAAGATTATTTAAGCCTCCCAGTGCATATTTATAGGAAGTTTGGACAAGGATGGAAGGAGGATTCATTTTTTTTTGAGCTCTCGTTCAAGAGTCTGAATATTTCATTGCTTTATTAAAAATGAGAAGTTTCACCCAGCTGTAGCTTTTGGATACCTGCACAAAATGTGTTTTCACAGGTTACTCCAAGGTTTTTAGTACAAACGTTTATATCCAACATGCAGTCACGGCACGTGCCAAACAGATTCCCACACCTTTGCAGTGACAGATACACTCCAGAGCCTTTGCCCCCTGTTGGCCCCTCACCTGAGCCCTGCCTGGCTCTGCAAGGGCTTTGTGCTCCCCGTACCAGGCAGAAGATTTCAAACCACCACTGTTAAGCAAATGCAGAGCTCTTCCAAGAGAGGCTTGGCTAATGTTGCCTTGAGAAAGATCCAGTACAATGCTTACTGGAGGCTATGACGTGGCTTTGACCTCACCTTTGCCTTCGACTTCACCTATGCCTTCAAGTGTGTCCAGTTTCAAGTGCTGCTGGATTTCACTGCTATTTTCTTTTTCTTTGTTGCTTGTTAACTCCTGCTTTTCTTGTATTACCTTAAGTATGGATCAAACAAAGGAAAAAATATAAAAGTTAAGACTAGTCATTTTGTCTGTTGTCTAGGCTGAGAGATCTGAACACTCACCGACAGAGGCCTATAAACTTATTTGTAAGATTTTAACATACGCGTAAAGCATTTCTGGTCATCATTACAGAAGTAATGGCACAGGATGTGCCCAGTGATCCTGGGAGCCCCATTTGGGACACCAAAAGGGTCTCACCCTCCACAGTGCTGGTACACACCTTCTGTACATTGACATGCTCCGTGGTGTCTTCCAGATAGATCCAGATAAATAATAAACGAAAGGCTCTTGACTCGGCTCAGGCAGGAGAGCGAGCTTGGTGGAGCGGTGGGAGAGTGGTGGGCGCTGGGGAGAACAGTCCCCTCTCACTCCCAGGAACTGAAAAGGAATATTATTCAGCAGAGTACCTCTGCAGACAGATGAGTCCTGCTCAAAATCATTCAGGAAAAGCTGGGAAGAGAGGCCCTCATTGGCGTGACACCTCACGTAGACTCTGTTCCTTTCAGGATTTCCCAGCAGAGGTCCGTCTCATCAGACAGTTGACTAATGGAGTACAGCCGTCATTCTTCATTTCCTGTGAAGAAACTCGCAAGAGGTAAAGCTTCAAGAACAGCCCTCTCCCTTTTCCAAACTGCATTCCCATCAGAAAACTTGGAGAAGTTATAATAGGAAAAAAATGTATTTTTTTTCTTTAGTTGTGTGTTCTCAAACTGTTCTGAAGGGTCTATAAACCAGGGCATGCAGCTGTGCAATGGATAATCTGCATACTTACTCGTTCCCTGACTACAGGCCAGAGGCTTCTCTGTGACAACATATGAGTTCTGACTGGGCACCAGGTCTGAAAAATATATGTACGCATTGTCACTGCACATCTGGAATTTAGAATTGCTAATGGATATGCTGTGATAGAAAAGAAAAGTGTCTGGCCAATAAACTTGGTTTATATATTTATTTTAAAAAGCATTACCACATTTCTGGCTAGTAGCCTTTCATCCTCTAGACTTTACACCAGTGCATCTGGAATGCTAAGCAGCTCTTACAGGGATGCAGCCATATCCCAAATGACATCTTTTTTATTTGAAATAACTTTAAAAACTAATTAAAAAGGAGGAAGGTGGTGTTTTCCCCTATGGAGGCTTACATACCTAGCATTTTATATCAGCTCCGACAATCTCAGAAACCATAGGTGAAAATTTTTTCTTGGACCCTCAGGTAACCTACTTTACCTTCTGGGATGCTGCTATAAACATGTGTAGCCGTCTTTGAATAATGTATTTTGGCCTTGACACATGTGCAACTCTAAAGAGCAATTACTTGCGAGTAGCTTGTTGCAGCACTAGCAGTGCAAATCTGAGCACTTTGAGTTTCCACGTGTCACTTTGATCCCCCTCCTCGTTGTAGTCACCGAAGCTGCAAGAGTCCCTGTGCTATGGCTCACCCTCCATAGGGCTGGGGATGTCCCCTTTGTCAACTCTGACTCTCTCAAGTGCTGGGAAATTGAAAGAAGACAAAGAATCAGACACCAACAAATAGAGAAAATTGCAAGAGCACTGCCTGTCCAGGCACGCTCATAGGTGGCCACCAGAAAATTACACACCGTGGTGATGCATGAAACCTATTTCAGCCAAGTGAAAGGCATGTCTCGTTTACTGGCCACCTTTACAGTTATGGAGCACTGGCAGACACGGTGAGTGTTTCACATCTTGATGCAGAGGCAATCTTGAGATGCTCCCCTGCACAGAGGTAGTCTTTCATCTTATTTATATTTGCTTCTATAAATCTCATACCTATACGCAATGTGCTCTGTGCCCAGAGAATTTTTAAGACAGGAACCGACTCCGAGCCAATGGCAGCAAGCAGGAACCCTATATGTTTCATGAGGATTTGTAGGGCTGGATTACTGAAATCCTTGAGAACCAGAGACACATTTTCATTTTCTTCACTCAAGATTAGGCATTAGGCTCAAACTGTGAAACAAGGGATAAAAGATCAGCTTTTTATGATCAGACCACCCAGATGGTTTAATGACAGCTGTTTTGTTGTCCACATGGTGGCTTTGCAGGAACTTAGAGGATATGGGAAAACCAACCCATGACCTCCCCTTTCCCACCCATTTCCCACCAAAACTCCCATGGTTTGCGTCATCAACAAAACCAGAACCAGCCCAGTCAGTGCTTTATAAAGCTTTATTGCAAGATGTGTTTACATAATGCTGTAGAGGTGAGCTTTTTAACTACTTATATCAAGAAATTTTGGACACAGGTCTGCAGTCGGTTTTCCATATTGACCCTGCATGGCACAGGAAAAAAAAAAGAAAAGGAAAAAAAAAGTGTGATTGCATCTTTCCAGACAGTAAAGTGGGGAAAGTGGGGGAGAAGAGGCAGATGAGGGGTGTGTAAAAAAGAACACCCCCCCGGTTTACACTAAAGGTGACAAAGCTTCTGAAGGATCAATTATAAATGTTAGGTGAGCTTCGTGTGTAATAAAATCTCAAAGAGTAATTCAAGTTCTTTATGAAATAAAACTCAGAAACAAAAAAAAATGCAGTTTTATGGACAATTAAATTTAACATAAACCAAATTTACCTAAAATGAGAAAACAACAAACAAAACCAAAAACTCAACCAAACAGAAGGACCTGTAGATAATATCTCTGACCATGCATGGCTTGGTTTTTAAATTACAATTCACAGAATAACACTGCTGGAAAGCCTATTTTACACTATGCTACACAGAACACGAAAAAACATGAGTAGTGACATTTACACAATTTTACAGTATTTCTCCTTCGTCTAAGAAACACATCCTTTTCTACTTTACAATTTTTTACAATTCCCAGCTCACAAAAAAAGGACAATATAGGCGCAAAGACAGTCTTTAAAAAGGAGAAATGCACCCAATGCTACAAATAAACCTTTTCTTTCACAGAAGCCTCTGTATTAGATAGTGATTAAACAAAATATATCTCTATCTGCCACGCAATGTGAAATGGACTAATTAGAAATAATTTTAATTTTTTTTGAGTAAACATAAAACTATACAACATCTCTGAAACTCCTTGAATTACTTGCTATGTAACTATTAAACTGCTTGCCCAAAAACCTCTTGGGATAGCATCTGAAATGCCAATCAAGCCAGTTGCTGCCCCAGTCGAAAAAAAGGAAGGTAGGCTTTAAGTGTTGCTCAAGTATTTGCAAATCGTTTTCAACAGTTGCCCATAACCAAACATTTTCTCATTCCAAAATGCTTCAGTTTATTTTCTTTCAGAGCCTGCAAGTACCTGGCAGTTTCCCCTGCGGAGAAACATCAACAGTCGTAGTCCCTAGAGCTTAGAGAAGCGTTCCTTGCATCCCGATGCCGCAGCCATCATCCCAACCCGGCACGGGGTCAGGCTCTGCCTGCGCACGCACAACCCTCCTGGCAGGTAACGACAGGAGCGGTACGTGTGTAGTGAGCGTACAGGAGTGAAAAAGAGAGAGGAACAGGCTCGTGCTTCTGTCCGACCCCGCGTCCCTGCACACCCTTTAGATAACGGCAGGCAGCGTGCACGCCTGCCTACGAGTTGTAGCCGGAGGATAAAGGATGTGAAACCGGTAGGCTGCCACCTTGTCCCCGTTTCATCTCAGTGGAATCAAAGCACTGTAAAAACAATAACCACACAGCGTACACACACCTGAATCCACGTGCCTACCATCGGTCAAACGGTTTCTGAAGCATATTGGGTAGACACTTGCTGTTGTTACGCTGCCGGAGATGCCGGCGTACAGCTGATGCCTGACAAAAGGAATCATTTTACTTCACCTATAGTGGCATCCTGCCCCTTAGGTTTGCAGTAGGTGTTGTAGTCCTCACTTGCGACTTTTCAATGGCTTTTAGCATTCGCCGGGGTATGTTTAGAGCACAGCACACCAGGTGCTGTCCTGCCACGTTATCTAGTACCTTGAGGGGGAATGAAGCACCTCGCAGGAGGCCCTTGCTGTTCAATCATATCAAGACTCTGACTCCAAATTTCTGTTAAATCTAGATATTCACATATGACTTTCTATTAAGCTAAAGCCAAAGTCTTGTCTATCTACAAATCTGATGCCTTATTTTGCTGACAGAGCCAATCGCTACAGAGATTTACAATAAAAGAGGGTCGAAAGAGAAAAAGAAATTTATTTTGAAAACTGCTTTTGATGCTGTTTCCAGTATTTATCAGAGCAAGAAAGACCCTCGTTAAAACACCATTATTTTTTTTTTGTTGATTTTGGATTATGGACAGGGATCTATCAAACAGAAGGGTCACACGCAGCAGCCAAGGGGCTATAAAACATCTGGAACCCATGAGCCTGATGCCTGGTCTTACTGAAAGGTGAAGAGTGATGAATTTGATTTTTGTGAGGGATCTTTCACTTTCGATTGTGGCACACAGCATTCCCTGGGGGTGTTTCTTCACCACAGCCACATAACTGCTACTGAAAGTTATCCCTCAGTTGGGAACGAGGGAATACAAAGTATTTGTATGCAGTCTGCTTTTAAACACCAAGGGAGATGAAAGGAAATTGGGATAGCTTCCCTGTGGCGGCCATTTCGTATGCTAAAGTTTACCTCAGCATCCAAATCAGGAAGGCATTATGGTGGTAGACAGACAGACAAGTTATTGGCAGCAGATGGGTGCTGAAATGAACACCAGCAGCGACTCTGAGAGCTTGGTGGAGGTACAAAACTCTGGGCACTACATTTGCAGCTGACTGGTGCTATGAGAAAGAGAAGAGAGGTAGTTATTATGGCTACAAGTGTTTAAAAACAGCCTTCGTGGATCTCTAAGTGAGAAATGGGAACACGTGTTACTACACCGTGTTTCCAAGACTTTTATATTTGTCACGAAAACAATCCATATCTCACACACATTTTAAAACTGTTACATCCTTATGGCGAGCTCTTTCGATGATGGAAGAGCAGGCAGCAACTCAAATCCTGAAGGTTACAACCCGATTAGACAGACATAGAAAGGCATGCAAATACAGCCAATTCCTCCGTTTCATCTGGAATCCACGAATAAGATGAAGGGGAACAAAAGTTATTCCCGCAGGCAGGACATGCTAGCAGACTCCAGAGGAAATACTGTCACCTTACAGATTAGCACATTCGGCCGCTGGCCATTTTTAGCGTGAAATGAAATGGAAATCTTTTCTGTAGTTACTGCATTGTTACTGTGCTCGATCATCTGCAGTAAACATTGAGGACAGTGGAATTAATCTGAGTGTACACTACTGCATAAACAAGAGCAAGTTATCCTTCAGAAAAATTCATATCGGTTTTACAGATAGAGAGCAGGAACTTAGGCAAAAATACATAAAACCAAACATAATGGAAAAATAGACAAGGAAGAATATGCTTCACATGTAAGACACTCGCATCCAGAGATTCTGAAAGAAACCGGCTTTCTTTCCTGAACTTATTCTAACCCCAGTCCCCGCATTTAATTTCCTCCTCGATAAGGAGCATATGAAGTTTTGCACAATTTTTGGACAATTCTTGGAAAATACATATGCCCGACTATTAGTAATTCATCAGCTATGTTATGTTTCAGACACAGATGCTCTACTGTCTAAATGAAACGCAAATTTGTTTCCTGTTAGCAAGTGGCCACCAACAGCCATCTACTTTGCAAATTCAGCATATTTTAATTAAAATAGTCAGTTTTGAAGACTTGCTTGATTTTCCCCCTCCAGTCAAATATAGGACCTCTGGCAGCATAAACGCATTTTGTTGCATTTTTGCTTCTTTTATCACTTAGCAAGTATCACAGTTCAACATGACCATTACGTTCAGGGTGTCTTCCTCTCGTTTCAGACCTCAAATACCTCCACAAACCCCCATTACCTTCATTTCTTTGTTCTAAGCATCCTTAAGAGAGATTTAAAAAGTCCATAATGATGAGCAGCACGTAAAAATCAACTTTAAAATCCAGATGCTTGCAGGTCTTGCTTATTTTACAGTGAAATTAATTATATGCCACTTCTTTCTGTTTCCTAACCAGCTTCTTCCTTTTCATAGCTTTCAAATACACAACACTCTCTATTAATTACACAACTAGTGCCTTCTGCCTACTTGTACAATTGACTTTTTAACAAGCTGAGGGGAAAACCAGATCAAACTCAATGCTATCCTTAAGAACCGTGTCTCATTAGTGGCTTTTTACCCACGGACTTTGACATGTGAAGATCCAAGGCAACGGCAAATACAGAATGAAATGTTACGATCAAGAGAGGGACGGAATAGATAGGCTGTTCCACCACAGATCTCATTGCAGTGTGGTCAGCTACCTGGTTCTCTCATCACTTGGACGCTGTGCTCAATGTGATGTGATGAATGATCGAGGTTTCAAAGGTTCATTGTGTTTGGTTCCACTATCTTGAGCGATTATCCTGTCCTTAATGAGAACAGAGTAGAGTAACTTGTTGACGTACCTGACCTAGCTTGGGTGCTAGCAGCAACAGAGCTACGGCATTAGGAGCCCAGCATAGACTATTAATTAACTCTACTTTTCAAGTGTGTTCTGCAGCCAAAATCGAACCCTGTTACCTTGACTAAATGGCTGCGCTTCCCCAGTTAACTAGCTTGACGGAAGCCTCAGCTGTTACTGCTGTGCAGACACACCCTTAATCTTAGAGGCTAAGGCAATGGAAAGAGATAATTTTGTGCATCCTTAAGGATCAATTGATCATATACAGACTTTGGCTTAAGAAGTTCCCTTTTACATTATGGTTATTTGCAGTTCTCTTCAAAATGCTTGAGCACTGGCTAGGGTGACTGTGTTCAATTCATCTTCTCTGCTGTATATGTCCTCCACTTAAAGGCAGATGAGTTGACTAAAGGTTCTTCAAACACACACGCTGAGGGCAGTTATAAAAGTCAGTTATAAAACAGCAAGATAAGGGCAGACATATTGGAGTGTTCACTGTGGTACCCTCTCCACTTGCATCAAGGATAATCACAAAAAAAGAGTAAAGAATAGCGAAAACACAGCAGGCTTTTAGCAGGGCCATTTCATATTCAGATCCATTAACGTGAAATAAAATCACCACCGCATTATCTTGCAGCAGAGAAAAGCAGCATGAAGGGCACAGGCAAGTGAACAAAACTTCTTGATCTTAGCATCTGAATGCATTTATCGAGTATGTAAAATTGTTGGCATAGATCTCTTTGAAACTGTACAAATGCACAGTACGGCCATAGCTCAACAAGAGGGAGGTCTTCTGCATCCCCTCCTCGGTGTGCATGCTGCTATGTACAGTATGAGTGTGTATTAATACACATGAATTCAGGACCCTAAGCTTACCACTTGTATTGCAGGCCATCTTCTGCCCCACAGGGTCAACCCCATTGAGTAACATTGAGTTCCTACAAAAAGACATTTTTTTCCTCCTGTCCAGGTGGAACAGTAAGGCCCCAGAGTGAAAATCATGATCCAGCCAGCTTCAGCAGGAGCATGATTTCACACCATGACTGTATGGGTATAGATACATGCACACATGTCCACACATTCATTCTGTACATATACAGAGGTACTCATACATTTTTACATTCTTTGGTGGCAAAATAATAACAGAAAAACCCCCAAACCACAGGGTTGCACAGACCGTGCATCTTTGCTTAATGCATCTGCTTCAGGAAAATTGGGGTCGCTGTAACTGGAGTTATTTTGCCTCTTTAAGGACTGTTCCTTGCATTGACAAAATGCCGTACATTTACAATGACTAAAACAGGGCACGAGGAAAGCCAACGTAAACACAGCTCATGTGACAGATAACTCAGAGAGAGCCCCCTCCTGCCCACTTCAACACACCATGAGAGAAGAAGCAGCCATATGCTTTCGCCTACAAGCACTCAAATGCTTCCTCAGTTACTGTCTGGATGTTGGGCTGAGCTGTGGCTGCCTTCTGCCCTGGCTGTGGGGTTTCGCTTTTGTTGCTTACTAGAATGGAACTAACAGAGGACGGGATGTTGGGAGCAGCAGAGGAGGCTGGCAGGTCAATGCCACACCGAAGGGTTGTCAGCCTGTGTGCTTCAGTTGAATGGCTCTTCTTGTCGCCACCTCTGGGACGTCAAACCTGCATCTCAGAGGTGCTGATGAGGCCCAGTGCTTTGGCTTCTTCTGGTGTCAGTCCGCTCTTTAGTGTCCTTCTCACTGCACGGTCATAAATTCCGAAAGCAGGCCAAAAAAAAAAAAAAAAAACCAAGGAAAAAGCAAGAAATTAGAAGCCATAATTACACAAGATTTTCAGCTGAAAAAAACCCTTTTTACCATGCAAGCTGAGTCAAATCAAAAGTTGCTCTGTGGTCAGGGCCTCAAGTTCAGAAATACTAAGTAATTCCCTATGCCAAATCCATTGGAGCATCACGTACCAAGCAACTCCAGTCAGGCAAAAAGACATTTGTCACTTGACATTTAGTCAACAAAAACTTTTAAGGAAAAATACCACAGCATTCTGCTTTTATTTTTTCTCTCTGAAATTGTATCAGTTTATTTTCAGTCCTTAGAAAGTATCATCTGCCCTATTATTTTATAGTTTCATAACGATTTTTTAGAAGGGCTTTTGGATCTTTATAGGGCTTGATTAAATTTATCAATATTAAATCCTATATCACCCCTTAAAGGTGTAAAAAAACCCAACATCAAAAGTTAAAAGATTAAAAATGTAACTATTTTATAGTCTATTCAAAGCATTAAAACTACTGTCTTCATACATGCTCCCCTTTCTTCTGTAATGTTCCCCCGCCCTAGCCCCATTTGCGTCATCTTTGCCATTAGCAGTCTGTAGCATTTTAGTTGAATTTCAATGATAAATCTAGGCCGAAATCTTGTTTCTTAATTTTCTATGAAGTGTTCTGAACACTAGCCCCGACATAAAACTTTTAAGACTTGTGATTGCTTTTTTTGTTCAGAAACAAGTGACTATGTGACCGTACACACTGAGCATTAGCATCCTCCTGGTTTTACTGGTGCCATGATTTTCAGGTGGATGGGCTTTAGTTCAAGACACAAATGGGGTGTTCACTCCATACTTTGATGTTCCTCAAGTACAAAACACACATTCAGTTTAAGCTGCATGCAAAGCATAAACAATGACTTTATGTTGAATAAAATATATTTGGAGCCCCAAAATAATGAAGTCTAGAAGAAATGCTTAGAGAAACCGATTGCAGAGAGTGGTTAAGGACTTCTTGCATCGCTGTCATCTAGCACAAGTAAGATCTCTAACTTATTGAGATATTCAATCCATGTAACTGAAACTGGGTGGTCGCATTCAAGGGTCTAGCCAGAGTGAGAGGAGGGAATGGATCGGTATAGAAACAAGGAGATAAGAGAAAGGGAAAATACAGCATAGTTGAACATTTGTTACCATGCAGGTAGGACAAATATGATCTGTTTGACAGGCAAACTGCTCTCATCAGTTACTGAGGTTATTCAAATGAGCTGGGAGTGCCACATGGGTAATTCTTCCTCCACTATCGAACCCTTACTTGAAAGTTTTTCTTCAAGGCTCACTCCTTTCTCCTACAGTATTTGCATACTTATTAATCACTACTAGGAGTCTGCATGGCAACCTTTTATGACAGCCACTTTTTCCTACAATACTGATTGGCAACATCTTCCAAGCTTAACAATGCTCAGCTTGAAGCAGTACAAGGGTAAATGCAGCTGATAAAGCTAAGATTAAGACAGACTACCTGAAGAGCAATACACATCAAAAAATGCTCTGGTCTCCATGGTGCAGAATACCCAACATGGACTTTTGAGTCAGTCCTCATCACTGGCACCCTGTTATACTTCTCAAATTTGATATCCAAATGTCTATGGTGACAAATGTTAATTTCTAGCCATGAGCTATGAAATACCTTAGGGTCTTAAGGTCTCAGTGAATCACTCAATACTTATTTCTATATCAAGATGAACTGTATCAGGAGAGAAAGAACAAATCCAAGAAAGCTGCAGTAGAAACACTTCTGTCTCATTAAAAGCAAAGACTTTCCTGTGCAGTTCACCTGCTTAGCTAGCCACACTGCCTCTTCCCTGAATGTGTTTTTTTTCTGTACGCTCTGAGATGCAGCTAAACGCAGCCCATAGCTAGCTTGGCCACCAGATAGTAGAGCCACGTTAAAAAATATCTGTACAGGGGACTGAACTTTCACAGGATGACCATCTAGATGACATTACATCTTCCCACTGAAGGGAAAAGTGAACTGAAAAACCAAATAAGAAACAAATTTCCAAATTTTACACACTCCTGCAGACGTGTCAAACCAAACATATTCATGATTGCTCTCACAAATACCCCCAACTATGTCAGACCATAATCATTCACTCACATTCACAAGCTGAGCACAACCACCGTAAAACAAAGCTATTTTTCTTGTCAGATCGCAAGGAAGGAAGAGTGAGAGAACAAGCAATTGTTATTCCTGTTTGTAAACATTTAATAGGAACTGAGGTACTCTGCTAACGCCGGTCATGTACTGGAATAATCAAAATTCTGTTCTTATTTATGCCAATGTAAATCTGGAATAACCTTCTTTAGGTCAGTACAATTACTACTGCACAAATAATTGGGCTGAGACTCTGTCTAACAACTGAAAGGAGAACATGTGCCTCTGTAACTTCCATCAAGCAGAATACAGTTGTTTAAATTCCTCCATCAGCCTGAGCGACAGGATTGCTCATTTACTAGGAAAAACCAAATGGATTTACAGTAACATACAGGTCTCTCTGAAGAAAATTACAGGAGTTTATATTCAGAATTCATAATCAGGAGTTAAAATACCATGGCAGAAAACATCTTCATGGAAAAACAAGGAAGAAAACTAAGGAGCCTTCCTTTACATAAGCAAGATTTTTCCTTGAATCTCCAGATGCCTACTTATCAAACATACTCAAGTCTTAGTCTGAGGACCTCATGTATTAACCCTTGACTGAAAAGAAGAAATACTGTATGCAGCATGTGACAGGAAAAGTACCCTGTTCTGGGTTTGCTGTACGACTCTCACAATGGAGGCCAACCCTGGGTTTGTACGTTTTGTGTACTGCTAAACAAGTAGGAATGACAATACTCAATGGATTGCTGAGACATACGCAGCTGTAATTAAACAGAACAATCTCTTTGCATCCCTCAGTTGATTGTTCTAACTTATCTCAGCTCTCCTATAATACAGAGAAAGATGACTTGGATTTAAGATATTCCACTGACCAAAGCTTTTAAGGCCAGCAGTTAGGAGAAAAGAGCTCCAAACGATGTAGATCTTTGGTGGTCATAATGAGATTGTCAAGAAAATAAAAAGCAAAGATGTGAAGAATGTTTTCAGTGACAGAATTGTTCCCATAAACACTGACGCTGCTGACTTGTATAATAAGCATGTGCGGCCAAATACTGCAAAGTACGGTGACTACTGGCAAGATTAAAGCTGTCCGCCATCAACAGGCAACCAGAAGGATAACAGCGGACAGAATCACAGTCCAGACTCAAATGAGTGAATTCTTGCCCCTGCAGGCCAGTCTAACACAGATGAATCATCTTGTAGTTTGAAGTATTTTGTACTTAGGGAGATCAAAGTGGCCTGATAGAGGGTCTCTTTATATGAAAATTGTATCTAATATGTGCAAATTACCTACAGTACGTTTCCTCATCTGAAGACGCAGTGGATGGATGTAGTATCAGTAGTAACACAAGAGCAAATTCCTGCCCCACTATTCTCTGCACTGGCTTGCAGACTATGGAGGCTTGTGGGTGACGAAGCCAGGAGAAAGCTGAGTTATCTACAGAAGCAGGGACTACTCTGGGAGGTGGGTGAACTTTGTCTTGACATGCTGTTAGACAGTTATCCTCAGACATTCGTCTGTTTCCTCATAAAGGGCTTGGTAGGGTTCCTCTACCTTAGGAAAGGCCACGAGCACATTCGGTCATCAAAATTGAATGCAGAGAGATATTTTCCTTCCATGTTTTACAGACATTGCAAAATTACATTTCTCAAACTAGATCTTCACTCTCCCCTCTTCACTGAACTCTGTCGTGTCTCTAACTGGACTAGACATAATATCTTGGCTTGTAAAACTCTTGGCCTGCTGCAGATCACATTAAACTGAGTTATGGAATGCATTTTGGAGGCAGTGACAATAAAAATAAGACTTTAAAATGACCTTTTAGGTTCTTTAAGCAATTTTTAAAACATTTGCTAAAGAAACATAACATAGAGAGAAAATAACTTTTACTCTTGTCACAAGCAAGGCCTGCTGAGATCCCATAACCAAGAAACTAAATGTTGTTTTTCTGGGGTCAGAAGGTATGATATTCTTTGTTAATCGGGAAATCTAGAATTTTATTTGATATCCTGGCAGAATGCAGTGTGCTTATGAGGAACTGGATGAATTTGACTCTGCCTGTTGGGTCAAGATCTGCACAGATACATAGCCCTCACACTATACTAGCAATGTTTTAAAAGAGAGTAATTCCCTAAGTGTAGCTTTGTCAGAGAATATAATAATCTAGGGGTTGGTTGCTTTTCAAAGAGCAAATATTACTCCTAATTTCCCCTCCCCCTACCTTTTTTTTTTTTTAATATGCAATGAACAGTAAAGATCAGTCTGGCTGGTGCCAGAATAAAATTCTTGCATTTGCAATGGCTTTTGGCACGTGTGTCTACACTTGTACGGATGAGTCACTTGAAATGCAGAATAGATATGACCAAGAAGTCACAGAATAGGTGTCATTCCTACTACAAAAAGATGTGGCAGCCACAGAACTTTCTTTTACTCCCAGATGCAAAGGTAATGCAGCTGCTGATTTGGAACGAAGAAATTCTAGGTGGCTGTAAATTACACAGTGAGGACAGCAGGAAGGGCAGATTGTAAGAGGCAATGCAGGCCAGCTCCATCTTCTCATTTTATGTCACGTATCTTAGTTTTATTCTCTGTTACCTACCCACACCCAGCTTGCACACTCAGTCTATTTTCTCATGTGTTTACATTTAACATATTCTCTTGGACTTTATTCCAATAAGTCCAGCAATGGCAATTTGCAACTCAAAAGTTCAATCGAGACAGTCCTGGTCATATTCTCTTATTTTAATCCTTTTCGGCATTTGTGTATTTGTCTGTCACTATCTATATAACCTATGTTTAATTATGCATGTGTCATTGCTTAACGTGAGTACACTATGTGTAGAGATTTTCTTACAGGGATTTGTTGGTAAATTTTTGGATTTTATCACACACTTCTCTGAAGTAAAGCCAACTGAAATGTGGTCTCTTTGTCTGCGTCAGCCACATAGAAAGCTCCAGGAAACAATGTATTATCACGTATTATTATTGCCCTGCAGCTTTGCTTTGAGTCCTGTCAGCACTTCATAGATGGCACAAGTCTCTCCTAACAAGAAATTCTGTAGTTCATAACCATCTCTGGGTGTAACTTATGGTGCCCGTGACATAAAGAGGAGTCTAGCAGTGGAAAAAGGCAAAGTGGCATTTTGTAAGGAAAACTTGACCCGTGTTTCATCTCCAGGTGGCTTACCTTACCAGGAACAAAAAGTAACATTACTTTAGAGAACCTGGGCTGCAGGAAGAACATAGGGGTTTTAAAGTAATATTTAGCATGTAGTTGAAACTGTTAAAGTTTCCAACTTTATGTATTTCAGAGACCATCATTTACATAGTCTCAACAGTACAGCAGAAAGGAAGATTCAACTCCTTCCTTGAAAACCTTCTATGACAAAAAACCTCCTGATTTTCAGGAGTTCTGTGAATTCCACTGTAAAAAGTTACTACTAAAAGCAATCCTGCTGCCACCTCTTTCATCTTTTCTGCCACTTAGCTTCACTAGTCAGAAGTGATTCCACTATTAATAGGTAAAGCATCACCAGCCCTGAGCTCACCACAACTAAGTCTGCATGTATGCACTATATACTGTTTTCAAGACCAGACTATACATCAACAATGCACAGGACAAAAAGAAAAGGGCATGAGATGAGATACAGAAAGTAAGCCACCTAACACCAGTGTTTCAGGCATGCAGCCTTTATGTTCCGCTTGAAATTTAAAACTACTTGAAGTCAGTTTTAAAGTGATCTGTTATTAGATAATAGACTTTTGCTAATGGGGTAGCTCAGGCTTATGAACGTAGAGCTGTCTGTTGGAGAGTGAGTTGGCGGAGAAGTGTGACCATGTTTGACCACCCGGGTTCTGTGGAATGCAAATTAATTATCCCCATTAGAAATCCATGCTGGGGAAAAAAAAACAACACAGTAAAAGCCATCACCTCTACAAGCCCATTAGATTAAAAATAACTATGATAGAAATCTCTTGTAATTATGCTAATCAGGTGCTGTTATACTGCTCAGAGAAAGCCATATATACATGTTTTTTGACATATTGCTGGGGCAAAATAAATTCAAAGTAGCTTTGTGTGAACCATTTTTGTTCATTTTCTAAGACAGACTTCCCTCCAAACACATTTGACACTCTCATTCAAGTGTAGTCAGATTCCTGCCTTAGCACATCCTTATGTTGAACTCCTTCACGGCAGCAGAGGGCTCTCTTTGGCAGCTGTGGTATCGCGATGCTCTTCTGGAAAGCCACATAGGAGATCGCTTTTGTTACTGCACTTCTTTTGTAAGGCAACTTGAACAGCAACCCTGTACTTCCCCGTCTTTTCTCGTTCTCAAAGGAAGCGCCGTCCATAACATCCCTGTGATCTTGTCAGCCAGCAACTCACTGCTGCTGCTTCCTTACTCAGATGCTGAAAATAATCATCATCTTTCAGGAGGAAAGGATGATGTAAATAAGGAGTAAATTGCTGACCAGGGGCAAACTTGAAAGCCATTTTGATACAGAAAGAAACCAAGCAAAACAAATATCCTGTCAACTTAGGGCTGACAGTGCGCAACTCAACCATACATTATTTTTTTAATACTCAGAATGTATCTATCCCAATTTTGGGAATGAATTCTGTAACAAGAACTCAAAAGCCTTGAAACATACCTTTAAAATATGCCGAATACAAAGAAAAGAGAGGGTGACGTAAATGAATTCACTGAACGACAAACTGGCAAAAGTGAAAACGACTATTTGTATCTCTTGTAAGATGCAAACAGATGAGGTAAAATTAGTTTTTGCTACAGAAATACAGTTGAAAAAATAGCAAAAGTGTGTACCATAAATATTTCTATAGAAATGTCAGTACCAATCTTCTGAGACTTGGGAACATGGATAGCTTTATTTCCTACATATACTGACATCACTTGCTTTTTACCAACTACTCGTCTCCTGCCAGTTTCTCCCACATTACCTCCAGCTTGTTCTTTCCTTCAACAAAGAAAGTGCCATTTGGCTGAGAAGAGATGGCCAGAGAAATTCCAACAGTTGTAAATCCTTGTCTAGAAGTCCACGGGAAGCTGCAGAGCACTCCCTCTTTTTGGTTCTCCCAGTGCCGGAGACAGAGCACAAGGACGTGCCAATGGTTTCCCTATGCTGTAGGGTCCTGCTGGAACACAGGCTTCACCTGCTACCAGGCTGTGCTCTTTGCTAAGACACATTACCTTCAGCTTGTTCTTTCCTTCTATAAAGAAAGCGTCATTTGGCTAAGAAGAGATGGCCAGAGAAATTCCAGCACTTGTAAATCCTTGTCTAGAAGCCCACGGGAAGATGCAGAGTGCTCCCTCTTTGCCTTTTTAAGACCAAAACCTGAGCAGTGGCTATCTCTTCCTCCACAGAGCAGCAGATGTGGGCAGGGATTTAATCCCGTGAGGTGACAACAACTCTAAAATCACTAGGGACAACTCATTATAGTGGCAATTTTCTCCTTGTACCTAGATCATGTCCTCTGTGCTTGGGTAATATAACATACATGTGCATGTGAATGCCTGTGTAGTGTGCAACATCTCTGTCTTCTCTCTGGGAACTGAAATAAACAGGGATAAAAGATATGGATTTCCTTATAAACATCGCATATTTAACTCTGACTTCCCAGATCAATGCAAGGACTTCTCACCTTTTTTTCAGTTGCTGCTCAATTTTGAGCAAATACTAGATTCCACAGTATCTCTAAATACCGGTGCTGGAATCCAATGCAAAGTTAAGGAATGTACTTAATGGTGCAGGCTGGGTTAATTCTGTATCTGACTTTCCTTATTAAAAAAAAAAAAAAAAAGATAAAGCTACTTCAAGCAGAAAGTTTGAGGATAGGAGCCCCAAGTAAATAATCTGTATCAGAAAAAAATTCATTACAGAAATGACTCATAGATTCCTCTAAAACAGTCACTGGAAAATGAATTTAAGTCTCTTTTACAGGCAATTTTTTTCCTAGATTTTTAAACCAGGCTTTCAAAAACCTTTTGTTTTGAAGGCTACATGATCTAGAACTGTACAGAAAGATGGTGATTTCAGTTTCACAGTGCTAAGACCAGGCAAACACTCTTGAATGAAACCTGAGGTATAAAAGATACAGCTTGAAACTCATGGAGACTGCCAACAAAATACGTAGGTACTATATGTTTGAACAGTTAAAAAGCAGAATGTCTACCCCTGTCTGTCAAGATCAGTTATTTTAAAAGAAAGCTAGAAAAATACTTGTAATACACATTGTAAAGCAGAAACCGAACACTCATAAATAAATACGTACCTACTCAGAAATGGTATTAATATCAACAATCACAATGATATATGTTATCAATTACAATTGACAAAACTGAAAATATGGAACCAGCTATTCAGCCTCATGCTTCAAATAAATACGCTGATTTGAAACTATTAAAATCCATGACGAGACTTATAGGTTACTCAACTAATCCTACCACTCCTGTTTGTTCTCCTGCAGCTGCTGATGCTGTCCTCTGGCAGAGATGTGGGACTACACAGGCCTCACCCTGGATCAGGTACCTCAATTTTTACAGCTTCCTGTGGTCAACTATATTTATTATTCATTCATTAACTATTATTAATATTTTAAAATTATTGTTTCTCTTTTTATTTGTGTAGAACATGAAGTTTAGTTCTGTCATTTTTGCAACGATCTTGCCATTCTAAGGATGAAAGAATGTATTACTTAAAAGGCATCCAAAAGCCACTAGCTATCTTGGCATCCAATGGAGATAACCTTCCAGCTGCCAGAGTTTAAAGTGCTTTATCTCACGTTCTGTTTTCATTCAATAATTGGATTTTTATTAACTGGGTATTGACCTTCCGAAGGCTCAGTGCTTTGTGTGAGGACAAACAGACTCTGATACTGAATAACATCGGTGATACATTTACTTTTTCTAAATTTAAAGAATCGTTGCTAAAAGTGCATCACTCTGCCTCCTACGCTAACTCCTGAGAGGATCCAGTTACTCAAATCCTAAATAATTAGTTGCAAATTCTAAGTGAAGTTGCTTTCCTTTAAAGCATTTTATACAGACTTTCTTCTTGTAAGGTTTTTATTTTTTTTTTAAAAGCTTAATTTCCATTAACTCCTGCTTTTAGTCAGGCTATAAATACCAGAAGAACAGTCTCCCTCCTGGTATTTTGGCACTTCTGTATCTTTTCATAGCCAGAAAAAGTAAGTGGAGAGACATGAAAATGAAAAATAATGAAAAAAAAAAAACCAAAAAAAAAAAGAAGAAGAAAAAGTTAACTGAAGCACCCTACGAATGCCAAACAAAAATCACACACCTGTGGATTCCAATAGCCTCCCACCTAGGATTTTGTTTGCTTACAGACATGTTTATCCCAAAGCAGGGCTGCAGGTGTTACTAAAACTTGTCTAAAGCTTGTCTCCAAGCCTGGTCCTTTGGCAGAACTCTTTCCCATGTTTTGGCACCTGATGCCAAAACACTAGTGTGCCAACTCCTATTTCTCTTTTACTGAAGGTGGAATTTAGTATGAAATACCTGAGCTGGGATGTTATGTAGTTAAGTTTAATCCACCAGCCCTGAGTTGATTTGTCTAGGATTCAGATAATCTTGATTCAATTTCCATCTCCTCCACAGTCCACTCGCATGAGTCTGACAGATTACTTGAGTCGTGCCTCAGATCCAGTTCTGCATAATGACTGTAAGGATTTTTTTACTCCCTGCAAGTCATTATGCAAATAAATCAATAAATCCTTATGAGATGTTTCCATATGTCAAGGGTCAGTCACAGGGTATATTATTAGGCTAACGTGTGATTCCAAAGCCTAATAAAAGAACAAGGCATTATCATGTCTTTCATTATCATGTCTCTCCTCTCTCTTTTAAACATCACAAATAATTTTGATTGTTGTCTCATTTGAATATTGGATTAAATTCTGCTTCAATTATTATCTGCTCCAAACCTATTTCTCTAACGCAAATCTAAAGCAGGTTTTCAATTTTAATAAAATCCAAGAGAAATAAGAGTGAACACAGAGGGAGACCCTCTGAGATAAAACAATGCAGGGGAAAACAAGCCTCGCACTCTGCAGTGTCCTTATGCAGTGTCTCCAGCAGAATCCAACACAACCACCACTGTGCCGCTCACCCTCAAATATTAGTCACACCTGGGCCCTACATTATGGTTTAGCATTCAGGGTCAGCTGAAGATCTAGAAGGAAACAGTGCTGTATAGTCAAGCCATCTTTAAAGAGCTCTTTCCTTGGCGGTGTCTTTGCTCTGCAAATAATTATTATCTGAAATTATTTCTTGGCAAGACTGTTGGGATCCCTACTCTTTGACCACTGCCTTGACTTTAGGGAGCCAGGAGACACATTTTCAAGCGTGAAGGTTGCTAATACTAATAATTCATAAAAAAGGAGGAAGATACTCGCAGGTTCATGTTTTAGCCTTAAGGTAACTGCTAGTCAGCTGGTTTGTTTTTTCTACTCTGTGACTTAATCAGCACTTGAACAAGGTAAGAAATCCTTAGGACTTTCTCTTGGTCCTTTTTCAGAGCCCTGCTGGGGCCATTCACAAATCAACCCTGTTGGGCTCAACATTTGCAAGTATTGCTCTGCACATGCCAGAATTAGTACAAATACCTTTCAATATGCTTATTCACTATTATTAAACTGGAGTATGATTTTTTCGTGATGCTGACGCATGGGAATCATCTCGTTCTCCTGAGATAGCTCCTTTCAGTTCAATGAGACTAACACAGAGACAGCACCTCTATAACAGTCTAATCCTGAGAGAATAGATTTTATGTTAGGGGATGGATGTTTTAAATAAACAGCCAGGACAAGAAGGAAAACATCACTATCTTCCTATTTGCCTATTATTGAGTTTTGTGAGGGTTCTTTTAATTAAATGTACTTAAGTAAAATTTTTATCTTATGGATGATCCTGCTAGTCTTTATGTGTCTTCTGTTGCCTCAAAGCTACTGTGGCTATAAGACCTATTTTTCTTCTCTTCCAATTCGAAGCACTTGGCACAGGCTGGTTCATTATGGTGTGAAACTCTCTACTAAATGAGAGTTTCACACCATAATGAACAGGATTTTCTAAGCAGCCCTATTCTTCTTTATATAATTTCTTCTCTTACCTCACTTCTTGTAATCTCCACAGCAAACTCTGCTTATCCACCTTATATTATTTTTTTAATTCAGCTCTCTGTATTAAATAACCTCCTTTCTTGACTGTTTTTTGAAATCTCAGTGGTATCTCATACATGGAGTTTCATTTTTATTTCCCCTAATCCACTGGTGCAATGCCTGTAATACTGTCCAATAAGCTGCTAAAGTTCAGCAATTGTATTCATTGGAATTTGGACTATCAAATAGAGTGATTCTTACAACTTCCTTATCCCAGTTTTCCTTTGCACTCATTATTTGTTATGGCGTCGTTTGAGAAGGTCATCCTAACCTTATGGGAGAACCAGACAATCCTAAGCATATTACTTTTTATTTCTCTGCTAAGTTGAACAGCTCCCCATAATGTTATAAAACCCTTTCTCACAGAAAGCTTTCAAGAACAGAAACAGTATATTTTCAACCTAATTTGTATTTTATGCTTTTAAAATATGCTGAACTGACATCGCTAGAGGCTGAGGTCTGTTGTTTACACACAGAATAAGGACATCAGAGAGAAAAAATCAGCAGAAGACTCCCACGGCAACTTGCCTTGAAGCTATCTTTGAATGACCACCTCAAGGGGTGACAGAGCATTGCAGTTTCTGTGGCCCATTCCGCCCTGTGCCTGTGACTTTCTGAAGAGGCTTCTGATGAACAAATACAACTGCAATGTTGTTTTCTCTTATATAACACCACACCAGTATGTCTGGTAGGCAGGTTTCTGAACACCCATCATGAGGCAATGACTTCCAGTTGGTTACTGTACTTCTAAATGTCAAATTTTGTCTTTAAAAACCTCCAATGTGTAAAGGTCTAGCACAGAATTAAGTTCTCTCTCTGCAGATCACCACAGGAACTCAGTTGTTATGCACTTACCATGTACCTTAGCTTTCTGCAGTCCACCGAAAAAATTCCTTCCCACTAGGTCTCAGTTGACTTCAGTCATATCTGGATTTATCAGTGACCCTTTGCATCTTCAACCAACAGATACAGATGTTTCCATCTGTCTTTTGTTGGATGACTCGCTGCCTGATTCTTCCTCCCAATTTATGGTTCTGCAGATCGCTCCGAGAGTTGAAACTCTTCTGCGTCATTAAGATCTAACTAAACTCTCTGCATACCAGATACAGTCACACTGCTCAACAATTACAAAAGCTAAAATGGTTCAAATGAACATGTCAGAATGTCTCATTTTCCCATTACAACTATTTCTTGAATTTAACTTAACCTTTTCCATATTCCTGTTTCTGTTTTCCCTAGTTATAAATGACTTGAGTATCATTTGCTTTTTACTTCACATTTTTCTGTCTTTTTTATGGCAAAAAATCCCTTGCCCATGAGAACCTTCTACCTGAACCACAGGAAATTTTACAGCGCAACTGCATATAAATCTTTTGGATTTCTGACTTTGCTAAAAGCACATATGTCAGCTCGGGTTCACTGAAATCTTTGCTGAATACTAAGTAAGCCTGTCAAGATTTCCAGTTCTGCACTGAAAGCAATGAGACATATGCAACATGATGCACAGTGAAAATCATTCCTTTCAACTGAGTTTCACTTTGATGTCCATGAATAGATTGAATACCAAGCTCACGGCAAAAGCCAAAGAATGTGTTTGGGAGCCTGAAGATTGAAGGAGGTGATCAAACCCATCAGATAATAGGGTCTCTTTGCTCTGTAGATAATAAATGTCGTAGCGTCTGCTAATCTAAATCATTGAAGTACACCTAAAAATCTACTTTCTACTATGTTTATGGAGGACCTGTGTTATATTTCTACCTGCAAGATCATCATGCATTGACAAGGGCTGGTCTCTGTCCATTTCCTGAAGGTGCCATATTATCAGTCCAGTTGAGTGTATTTTGGAGCTAAACTACTTCATTTATTCGTCATCCAGGTATACTGACTATCAATCAAAGTGAAACAGTTCAGTTAAGATATTCTCTTTTCACACGTTCTTTCAGCATGTCAGCTGAAAGTGATGCTAAACTGCTGAACTTCATGTTTGTTTTGAAACTGCCTTTTAATCCACTTAAGAGCCTCATGCAGATCTTGAAGAACGAACAAGCAAAAGAGCTGGATTCTATCATGATTAATTACAATGGAAATCAGTCCCAGCCTAAACATTTACTGAATGTTTAATCCTTGTTAATGTTTTTAGTGAACATAAAAGCCAGCTCCATGGAAAAATATATAGTATTTATCCTGTTTTGTTTTGTTTTTTTCCTGCAGCAAGTGCTTCCTTGGGAAAAAGGTACCTGGTAAAAAGCAGAAATAAGACTTTTTGGTGTGTATGCATGAAGATAGTGTTGCTAACAAAGGAAATATTTTAGCGTAGGATAAACCGTGGAAATAGGCAAACATACAGGAGGTTTATTTGATATGCACAAGCCAACTAGGGCAGTCAGCACGTGCAGAAGACCAGAACCGTGTGGGGAAGTGGGTAGCAGCAGAAGGTGATGCCACAAAGAGGTACGGCACAGTGTATGACGGAAAGTAAGACAGACAATCCAGTGTCAGCTCATTTTCTTTGCTTAGACTCTGGCTCGTGTAACCAGAGCATCCACTTTGCTTTTGCTCTTGCCACATGCAGAAGTCCCTTTCTTAGCATGTTGGGGAAAGTGAATACGCTTTCAGCACATGCTAGCTTATAGCAATCACTGCTTATACCAAATGTTTTTGATCACCCACTATGTTAGAACAATTCCACAAAACCCGAGAATCTGTGTGATTTTTCACTCACTGTTGTTGTCTCCTCTTTGTCCTAACTTCCCAGAAAAGCTAAAAAAATGGATGGAAAGGTAGTCAAAAAGCCACATATGGTGAATGACATTAAACACTAAAAACTTAGGTTCTTTGGGCACTTATCCTTCTCACGGTAATTGCAGTAGTCTCTGCACATAAGGAAAAAGAACTAGAAAGGTCATCACCTCTTAAACATTGTATTTAATAAAGCACAAAATCAAACTGCTCAAACTGTGGTGCCGCAGCTCAGCCCTGTGGCCACACCACACCGTTGAAAGACCACTTTATAAATGTGCTACCTTTTCTTCCCAGTTGAAGTTAAGCTGCTCTGTAACCAATTTGCAGCCAAGCAGCAGTAGATACTTTGTTTTCAGGGCTGTGGAAGGATGGTACACAGCACAAGAGTGAAAGACTTTAAGAGGTGCATTCTCTCAAACTACTTTTTGCTTTAAGAATAAATTCAGCTGCAGGTACAACTATTAATCTTCATGCCAGTACCTTCACAGTCTGCATTTGAGGTCTTGATCTGACTTCTCTATAGTTATTCTGAATGAGTTCTGTCATCAGAGAAGCTCTAAAGCACCATAAAGCCTTCTTCTCTTACTGCTAAGGACTTTTCAACTTCTGTAGAAGACAGAGTCATTCACTGCAGACATCGTTTAAACGACAGTAAGAGGAATATATGCCAGTCATTAAGTATACACTTGAGCTACTATGAACTACCAATGCATGTCTGCAAACTAAAGGCCTGGTTCCTACACCAATATACATAAATATTTGCACCTTTGCTTATTTTGAAAAATTTAATGGCCATATACTCACATGACTTCCTATTTGCTCGTGACCGCTTCCTCTCTCTAGGCACCGCTCGCTGGCTTGGCACTTGGGTGGCGGACTTTACAATGCGATCCATGATCTCATCTGCTGCATCATCTGTTGCATTAGGTGAATCATCGTTGCCAGCGTTCCATGAACCGATACGACCTGGAAAAGTCCAGCAAATGAATTGTGGGAAAAGAAGACAGAAGTCTCTTGCATCACTTTGGTTTTGCAGTTGTTGGTTTGGTTTTTTTTTGGGGGGGGAATTACAGCGGACAGCTAAGTCATTGCTACTTCAAATTGGCGAAAGCAGAAGACTCTGCCTAATGGAGAATAAAATAATACCCTAGACTCTCTGCTGTATCAGCAGAGACCCAAGAGCTCAAATGCAATTATAACTTTCTATTCCCTTCAGCCTCAGAGTCTTATCCTTGACCATACGACTGGCAAATGTCTGCTAGAGACTGTCTATAAGCCAAGGATTGCTGGAGCGTTGTGTGACCATGCTTCTCTCTGCTCCTATTACACAGAGACTAGAAGACACGGCACATACTAGAAATTGATGCAAATCAGCAAGACAGGTCCTTTGTACCAAAAGAGAGAATGAATCCATTTCTGAGCATCCGTATCACAGCCTAGTGCAAAGAAGTCATGAAAAGGGCAAAAAATGTGGTTTGACATGTCTACTTGTCCTTTTCACTATGAAGAATTCACCTTCTCATCATAAAGCTGTATGTGTCCTGGCACAACTCTGTGTGCTCTGTTATGAGCAGAAAAGCAAGAGTCGCTGGCAAGCTGAAAAGCTAAATAAGCAATTTTGGTTAAAACCACAAACAAACAAGTGAGCCATGGCTCCGAAGCCAAGGCTCTGGCAATCCTTACTCCACAGAGCTATGTCAGACACAGCTTTGGGTTCCTCCACTACAGACTCCTGTTCTGTGTGCTTTTTGTTTTTGAGTAATTTGAAGGCCAGCATGCAGTGAGAACAGTGACAGCGAGCTTTGCAAAAGAGTGGGTGGGGTAGAATTGCAAAAATTCTAAAGAATTGCAAAAAAGCTAAAAATTCACTGGCGAGGCCACTCCGTATCATGTCCCTGATGTCGATAAACAGCAGCTTTGATTAGCACTTTGCTCTGCTGCTTCTCTCCTGGCTCTCATCAAGAGTATTACAATAGTGCTCCTGACAAGCTTCTGTCTGGCTCACCCATCCTCTGCCTCTGCTGTTCTTCAGGAGAACACAAGCTGACTCCCATTATCAGGATGCACTGCTCGTTAGCATTCAATAGATTACTTCAGCTATTCAGCTTGTTGCAGTGCAGCTTGAATTATTTCATCTTTGCACTTCAGCTAGTTGACTTGTTTCTTAAATTGGAGCTATGAAAGCTCCAAATTAGACAGGATCACGGTTTCAAGCCTTAATAAACCACACACACACAGACCTAGTGGTGGATGCACTGGGTGTGCTATCAGTGGTACCAAAAAAGAATCAAGAAAGTCTAAGATATCCAGAGATGAGGGAAAATAAATACCAGAACAGAAAATCGAAGACTTCAATTTTGGTGCACCACCTTGACTCCAAAACCATCTTTCAGGTATCACGTGTATGGGAGGGGGTGAGTGGAACAGAAAGAAAATAAACTGGTGAAACCAGTGTCTGTGAAATGATTTAGCATAAAGGAAGTGGTTTAGTGGCTTCTTAAATGAAGACGTGTACCAGTGAATCACATCTTGGACAAAAAACAACGCTATCTCATTGCCAAGAACGGTTGTACCAGTGAGCTCTTCTGTCAGAGTATCAGGTGTTGGAATCAGCAGATTGGGTCAGGTTCTCATTTCCTCCCTGTCAGCTTTCAGAAATCACCCATGCTGATCTTTGGAAACAGCAGAGCACTGTGGACCTCAGAGAAAGAGGTATCTGTCAAGACAGCAAGGACATGCAGGGCTGTCCACAGCAGCTTTGTATGCTTCTAGGCTCCACTGCCTTTGCAGTTTAGCAGGGAGGTGGTTAGGAGATACGCCATCTTTTTCCTACCCTTTTTCTTCTCCCCAGCCATTCCTAAAATGCTGTAAGGCCCTTCCACTTCAATTTGAATTGCTACTTTCTACTTGCTTCCCTTGAAAATAAAAAGAAAACCACATCATGGATCCCCTGTTTTGCCTTCACGATGAGAACAGGAATAAAACTTGGGGTGTTAGTGGGCAGCTACGTTCACGGGGGTGGGGGAAAGAGATGCCAATTTCTGCAGGCTTGTACTCCTAATGCCCCCCGGCACTACTTTGGCTGTGACCCACATGTTAAAACTTCAGTCAAATTCTCCTACATCCCTGTGCCCCAAAACACCACCTTCAGTATGGAAACACCACTGGGGTTTTCTTCAACCCTTTCTGCTGCAAGCACTGTGCAAGGGGTCCACGACCTGCATCTGGGCCAACGTGTGGCTAATGTGCCACAAGAAATGCGGCCAAAAGGAAAGTGCTGGCACTTACCTCGGCTGGCCCGGCTTCGAGTGCGGACCCCGAGCGCCGTGGTGCTTTCCCCGCCGACGGAGGAGGTCTTCAGCACGGCCTTCATATTCTCGTGCTCTGCAGCGTCCTCGGCGTACTGCAGCCCCTGGGGCTGGCTCTGGCAGGGGGGTGAGCTGCTGGAGAACTTGCCGGACTGCGGGAGAAAAACGAGTTTGTTATTTTAACAGCAAACAGCACAGAGAATAGGCCAGCATCTAGACTGGGAATGGCAAGGAGAGAAGTGTCCTCTCAGACTGGTTTGGAGGGCAGATATTCCCAAAAGAGCCAGGCAACAGTCGCTCCTCTCCCAGAGCATGCACCCTGAGCAGAAATAAACTGGAAACAGGGTGACAGCAGCAGACAAAATCAGAGGAAAACCAGATGCATTAGCTCAAGCCTTACAATTTTGACCTTCTGTCTGGTCTGAGAGTATAAGGTAGAAAGCTTGCTTTGAAACCTTCGACCCAGGCTGGGCCCAATCTGGGGTCAGGTATGACACAGGAAGACAGCACGAGACCCGACACAAATAAGAAATTGTTTTTTCCTTTACTGTCAGCTTTCAGCAACAAGGCAAAACTGGAAGAGCAGTCTAGGAAAAGAGACCCTTCCCTCTTGCCTCTCTGCATTGCTGCATAGAAAACTCTCAAACCCGTGTAAAGCACAAATACCTACAAGTAACCTTAAAATACATTACCAGTAACGCTAAAAAAATCCCTGGTCCCAGAACACCCAGCCAAATTATTTCATGGCCAAAACACAAAAATTGCAGTCAGCAGTTAGAAGAACAAACAAAACCTTACAAGAGATTTAGGAATCTGCCCTCTGCTTGCCCAATCCCCCCCCAGTGTGATTTCCCTGTCACCACGACTACGTTAACAACAGCGGGTACATCAGCTGGGCTCGCACAGCGCGGGGATGCAGCAGCTCCACCAGTTACTGAAAACAGCCGTCTAGAAATGGACGAAACTAGCAGAAACGGATAATTTCTAAGAAAAAATGCATGGCTGGGCTGCTCTCCCTTCCCAGCCTCTGCCTATGCTGGTATTCACTCCACTGCTCTTATCTATAAAAAGGCAAAAGCACATTTAAAATACAGTCCTGGCTGCAGAAAAGACAGGCTCTGTCAACAGCAAACAGGCATCAACAGATAATAATATCCCTCGGTATTTTCAGTCATATCAGTCCAGCATCAGAAACTGAAAGGTGTTTTCTCTTTCCTTTTGATCTTATTCCTACCAATTAAGCACAGATGAAATAAGGTGTGCTGCATTCTCTTCTCCCTTTTCATAATAAACAACATTAATTATTCACTTGACGATATCGAGCTAGTCAGTTAAAGGGATGCAAACCTGCAGAACCTTTCTGTCAAGGAACGGTAAATTGGAAGAAAAGACTGGGCCCTACTGTCAGAGCTTTGATCAAGTCCCTGTGACTGTCAAGAATGCAAATTGAAAATATTTAATTTGTAAATCAATGACAGGATGATTCTATTTTAACACAATGACTTTTTGGGGTAGGACAGCAAGTTCAACTAAGTAGCAAAACAATCATCCCTACAAGGCACTGAGCTAAATATACCACTGTGAGACTTATTTTTGATGCTGAGAAGTTTGTTTTCTTGTTAAAATATGAGCTGGCAACGTTTTGATGCGGTAAGTGTGCAAGTGCTAGAGTATCACATGTGAAATTAAAAGACAGAAAAACATTAGAAAGAAACTTCTATGAAAGTGCATGCCATTTTTGCATTAAGAACACTCTCTTACATACAATGGGTTGTAAAACTAAACAATACCATCTCAGAAAAAAACCAAAGGATAAAGTCTTCACGTAACTGTTAGTTACTATTCACACCGGTTAGTTAAATGCTGGCACAAACAGGCTAATTCATGTAATTTTCTTTCTGCGCCCCAAGCTGTACAGCACAAATCATCACTGGGGGAGAAGCTCTATAGCCAGAAGTTCTATTTCACTGCCTTAGTTTTCAGACATTGCTGTAGATAAATGGCCAAACCCCAGCCTCTTGAGCAAATGACTGCCATTATGAAACAATGAGCATTAAGCCACATTGTTTATGTTCAGCAAATTGAAGAAAGCACTAACGCTGAACAAAAAATGCATTGCACAATACATGCTCCTCAAATCAATAAATTGTTTTATTATGAATATACCTAGTGCATTATAGTTCTTAAATGATTTATTCACTCTTTCATTTATTTTCAACATCACCTTCAGGAGCACTTTATGATGAATACATGAACTACTCCATGGCTCACCTCTAGGGTTACTGAAGTATCTTATTTGCAATTCATACAGCAAAGAGAACCATTATAATTTACTTTGCATCCCTATATCCTGATGCTTTTGAACACTTTACAAAATAATACCATTTAGACTTACACATCTTAATAATGACTATGAAATTATCATGGTAATCCATAGCCCAAGGTAACTGATGATCCCCACAGCATTCACATCACTGATGTTTTGGGTAGTGGGGGTACTTTGCAGTTTAGTAAACAGACATTAAGGAAAAGAAATGAGGAAACTTAAAATTATTAAGGCCTCAGTTCAGGATATCCTTATTTGAGACAGCAGGTATGTATATGGTTAAAGCTGACAGTAAAAATGCATTCTTATGATTGCACAAAAAAGCTATGAGAAAAATGTCGTGGTTCATAGTTCCAGTTGAGCAGATGGAGGCGAGCAGTCCACACTGAGTTAGAAATTAGATGTCACAGCACACAGGGGACATGGGAATGACATGCTCTTTCAGAGAACCATACCTCCGCATCCTCTTCTTCATCGGTCTGCCACCAGAAACAATGGACAGGGTGGAGAAGGACAAACAGCAAGATTTAGGAAGGACAGTATGGTCAAACCACAACAGAGTAAGAGGTAACCATGGTACTGTTTATGCAATTATAGGAGGACATAAAAATACAAAAATACAAAGCATATAAGGAATTAATTCCTTAGACAATCAACTTCCTTTTTTTTTATAGTTAATGGTACACAGAACAGACTGCGACTGTCAGTAGTGTATATTAGAATTTCCTGATTTTTCTTAGAGAAATTATGAACTGAAGGTACCCCTAACCCATTCTATTTCTCTCCCTTGAGTCATGCGGTTGCTTGCCCACTTTTTGCCCTGTGGAAACTGAGAGGACTAGGAAGGACTCCCTCTCCTTTTTCCAGCTCTGTTCAGCACAGGGAGGTCCTGGCTGCTCTTTCTCCCAGAGCAGAGGTCAGTTTCTTGGCAATTCCCTTCCTCTACACTTAAGTGCTTGTTTTAATTCCTTTTTTAAACTGGGGCTTTTCAACTTCAAGTTCCAATTTAACAGACCACTTAAATCAAATGCTGAGTAGCCTTTGAATAAATGCTTAAAGTTCTTCAGTAGCTTCCCAGTATCAGATCCTGGAAATTAAAGAGATGCAATTATCCTTTGTGATTCAGGGCTTTCACGCTCTGTGACACCAGGCATGTAAAACTATCTTGACAGTTACACTACATTAAATGCAATGGGTGTATCAAAATATGGCCTATGGAGTGTTCTTCAATTTGGGGATTTACAGAGAATGAGCAAAAAATTTAGAGCTGTGTTCCCAAATGCCTGGGGAATTCTTCACTGGGTTGTAGAGACGCCCCACATGGAAGCTTCCCAAAGTAAAACACAGTTTCTCAAGTATCTGGGCTCTTTCTTTCCATAATTTTCAGTTTGATTGCTTATAAAGTGCAAACATAGCCTAGAAATTCAATGCATCTTATTTATTTGTGGGGTTTGTTTTGTTTTTTAGAAGAAGCATTCCACCAATTCTATTCCCCTCCCTAGTGTTACTAATACATATTTTTGACCTTATCTCCATCTCAGCTATGATTTCTGTCTGGGATTGATACGTTCTGTTCCAGCAACATTCATCACTAAAAATTAAAGCCTGATTTACTTTGGCCCTCAGCTCAGTTTCAGCACAATCTCCATAAGAAGATTAGCTGTGAGAGTGCTGAGCAGCACATTAACATTACTTTTTAAGGGTATGTTTTATTCAAAGAGTGAGATGCTTATTTTTCTTTGGACACAGTGGCACTGACAGAAACACAGGCAGATGTTTTGCAGAGGGACCTCGGCAGGTATGTTCCCTTTACATTATGAAAGGATCCATTTGCTTTTTTCCATCCCCCAGGGGTAGGGAGTCACGATTCTTCTGAAGGCCACTGTTCACTTTTTGGCATGAATAAGAAACAGAAAGGAGAAGGGAAAGCAAGAACATACTTGTATTCTAATGTGTACATCTATCTCAGAAATAAAAGGCGGGAGGAGAGCAAATTAAACTAAACAACAGGCAAAAGGCACTGAAGGAAAAGTGAAGAGCAGAATATATACATTACAAAGAGTGCGCTCCAAACAAAAGTGTATTATGTTATTATTTTGTATCAGGCTAGATTTTTACAGGGAAAGTCCCAGCTGCTAGCCCTCCTGCCAATTTAATTTGGCTAAAGGTGATTTGTGGTGGACTTATATTAAGGGCAACGGGCAATGTACCCTCTGACTTTGCTCATCTCCAGTAGCAGGGCCGTTGCCATTTCCCTTCCTCCCGCTCCGGGCGGAGGGGGCTCACACGTAGAACCACTGTCCTACGCCCAAAGCAACTCCGGTGCACAGGAGGAGCGGTTCACCATCCCCACCACGTTTCCATGTCTGGAGAGTCGATTGCCCCCAGCAAATATTGAGAAAAGGAGTAAAAGTAGCATAGTAAATAAATCAAACTTTTGTTCCAGGAAGGAAATCTGCTCTCACCCAGGTGTGTGCATTCTGCCTTTTCTTTTCTTCTTCTTTTCATCATTACAAATACACTTGGGAATGTTAATAAATTAGGAAATTTTTAACATGTAAAATTAGCAAAATGCACTGGAAGAATATTGCTATACTAAATACCTCTCATCAAGATGTTAGTTTTTAGAAAAAAAAGGCTGCTTGATTCTTCTGTCATCAAATACTGGATGTTGCGAGACAATCTGAGGAGATCTCCTTCCTTCCCTCCCTCTCTCCCTCCCTCCCGTTTTTCCTTTAGGCTAGCATTTCTATGTGGTGGATTTGCCGTTTCAAAATATTACTTCTATTACATAGCAATTTTGGAATTGAATCTCTTAAGGATCATAAAAAGCAGAACTTCATAAATCTGGGAGACAGATGCTTATATTACCTACTATTATTAAAAATCATTAAAAAGCTCAGACTTACATCTATAATTGCATTTATTCCCTATTTTGCTTGCTTGTTATTTTCACTGTGACTGAAATGAGCAACTGCTATCATTGGTGAAAGCCAGATATAAGGTTACAGAGATTCGGCAATTTTCCCTGTGAAACTGTGGCAACTCCCTGTTTTCCATTTTTTCCCCTTACCCCCTCATCCTCCATCTTTCTCTCTCTCGCAGACAACATTCACCAAGATTTAAACTCACAGTGCCCAGTCCACTTCAGCTATTAAAGAACATATAAAGATCTCTGTGGTAAAAGGCTGAAAGAAAGACTGGAAACATTCCCCATCGTGTTTCTGAGCCCTCCTCCATGTGAGCAGTTGCTGAAGCTGATGCAAGTTCTCCATGCAAAGAGCCAGCAGACTCTCTCCATGCGAAGAGCCAGCACCCCTCGGCCTTCCAAGTCTGCAGGGGGGACCAAGGTTTAAGAGATACATGCCTTCGTGTTAAGAACTGGGATGGTTCTGGCTTATTCCTTTCCCATTTTTGCTAAAATCCTTCTTCTTCTGCCTAAAAGCAATGTACTGTAAGGTGATAAAAATGAGATCCTGAGGAAACTTCCAAAAGGACAGGGAGGTGAAATATAAAAAAACCCACATGATCCCTCTAGGTCATCAAGAGCAGAAATTCAAATTCCACATGACGATTTCTTATTAGAATGACTTTCTACAAAGAGTTTCTTTCCAATGTCAAGATCTAAACTTTCTCCTATCAGTGTTCCGTAACTAGTTGAACATACTGTCAATGCATTACTGATATATCTTCCCTTTCCAATGCCTTCAAATATAAAACACTAGGAAAATCAAGACCAGATATGAACCACAGCCAACACAAGACTACAATAAAACTCCCCTTTTTCATCATTCTTTACACAGAAATATCTTCCATCCCGCTGATTTGGAAACTTGTTTTGAGGTAGATCTGACTTTGAAGTTGTCAAAGCAAGCTGTGACATATAGTCTGGTGCAACTTTAATTCTGTTTTACCATGTACTGCAATCAAATTTACTGCAATGGTAAATGAGGCCATATTACTGGGCTACAGTTAAAAAGATTTAGTAAATCCTGAAATAACCGTATGACCACAGGAATAACTCCCTTAAAGAACATCTCTACAAGGGGAATTTCAAAGAATGTTTTTTTTTTTTTCACTCCAGCAGGCTTTCTGTTGTTAAGCTAATAGGACCTTTATATAATTGTAAATTAGTGACTGGCAAAAAATGCTCCCTTTCTGGGGACCTGCAAGATATTTTTAGGTGGAACACTAGCTGTCAGATGGCATTTAATTC
This sequence comes from Vanellus vanellus, assembly GCF_965231255.1. Classification (NCBI taxonomy): domain Eukaryota; kingdom Metazoa; phylum Chordata; class Aves; order Charadriiformes; family Charadriidae; genus Vanellus; species Vanellus vanellus. Next base: position 97,038,244 of record NC_138906.1, on the reverse strand, counting down.
TTGTCAAATCTCAACATTATCTTGAGCTGAACATCTTCTTCCAATAATGCATTTTTCTGGGAAAGGCCTAGCTGCCTCCTTTCTTACATTTTCAGAAAATGGCCATCGTCCCTGGCTCTGCTCCTCCCTGACTCTGTTCCTCCCTGACTAGCTGTCAACCTTGAGCCGCTTTCTGGTCTGAAAGGGTCCCTTCTCTCTGCTTCCCGGATCCAGCTGCCAGTGATGAGATTTCCTTTTCCCCTTGTGTTTCCCTCAGGAACAGGACGTAGAGAAGCTTTCTGTCCTGCCGCAGCCAGTTCTTCTGGACAGATATTACAGAAACGCTACATCATACAGGAGGAAAAACAGTAACTCCTCCACGTCTCAGTGTTGTTTAAACTAGTAAAAAGTACTGAAGCTACCTGAGGAAATGAACGTTTTAATTTACTAATCTCTTTGGTTAATGCTATCTTTTAGCTCCTCTAGAATACAGCCGGAAAACAGAGAAGCAACTGAAGAAAGTGACCTCAGTTCCCCAGTGGTAGTTTTGAAAATTTGTATGACTATATTATACCCCTTGCATAAAATCAGAGCCTCTTCCTTAACCTGAGGCTAGATCAAAAGGAAAATCTTTTGAGATAATAATATAGGTTAAACATTTTCTCTAGATGGGGCAGATTTCCAAATTTAAAGATGATATTGCCAGGAAAGATCTACAAATGATTGTGATTCAATGACTTAAATACAATCTCAATTTATACCACTCTCAATACATATATATATTTTGACCTATGTTGCTTGAGTCATAAAGCTGTAATCAGCTTAGGGCTTTTTATGCCAAAGGCAGGGGCAGCTTCATATGCAATGACCTACTCACATCTAATCGAGACTGCAGATTTGGATTTTGAGACAGCTGGAAACTTTTATTAAGTACTGGCACTTCTTAAAACTTTATTTGGATCGAGTCAAACTACATCAACGTAAAAAAGAAAAAAAATATATATAAAAAAGGGGATTTTAAAGCTTACTATGGTGAGAAAATTAATCTTATTTTCATTTATTTTATCAGTATGCAAGTGTACAGTCAAAAAGTTTGCAGGGTAACATCTACTGTGAACATAATTTGTCCATTTTTTTCAGAACCCCAAAGCAGTCTGTTCCCATAAAATTGCTGTTCTATGCTGTCCTGGTTTGCTGTATGCGTGCATGCATGTATACACACATAAAAATAGATAAAATACTAAGATTAAAGGCTGTATATCAGAGTATTCAAAGATGGAGAAAAAACCAATTAAAATTAGATTGTAACCACTTAAATGGTTACAATGGTTCATCATTTAAATCATGTCCTCAATTAGGAGCCTAATTTTCTAGTTTTCTTTCTTTTTTTCTTTTTTTTTTTCTTTTCTTGGTTGATTAGGTGCACACACCTCCTGGTGCCTTCTACATATTTTGGGCACAGTCTGCACGACAGAAAGAGATGCTCTTTTTGGATGCTTAATTTCAGTTTGTTCTCATTCTATAAATTCGTATGAAGCAAAAAATATACACATTCAAGGACCTGCAAGATTTGTCTTCTAAGAGAACAGAGTTCATTATGTACAGTAGAAGAACCCCTTAAGAATAAAAATAAAAGAGTAACAACACTACACATATGACATTCAATGAAAGAAAGTTTTAAAAATCCATGCCGTGGGAGACACATTTTGCCACTTACATCTGTTATCATTTTCCCCCTGGTCTTGTTTCTTTCCCTGTGGTTAGCTCGTTTCTGTTTTTGCTGCAAAACTCGTTCCCTGGTGGTGCGGTATTCCAGAGCAAATTCGCTAATAATTTTGCAGAACTTATTGATGTTGACTTCACGTATTGCATAGGGAGGATGGCCCATAAATAACAAAAATGAGTGAAACCTGGAAAACAATGAGTTCATAAATGCAAAGGGAAAAAATCTTCCTTGATGGTTTCTAGGAAAAAAAAACACATTTCAGTGAATCCATTTATTACTTTATTAGCTCCCATCATTTCTTTTGTGCTACAGAATTTTCATGGATGCTTTGCATAACATTGGCATGTTTTATAATTAAAACCATGAAAGTCTAGTCTATGATAACTTCATCCCAGTCCACTTTCCCAGGCTGATGCAGGAGATAAGATGTTTATGGAACTCCATCTACTTTATATGACTAATTTGGTATGTGAATGACCAATTTCATTTCAGTTATAGGAAAAATATTTATTAAGTTTCAATCTTATTTATTTGTATTAAGCAACTTCAAAGAGGTTGTTAGGATGTTGGGGAAAGTCTAGACAAGAAGAATGCAGATTTATAGGCTAGAAGACACAAGAAGGAAAAAATTTCTGGTTCACAAAACTGACCATAAAATTATATTATCTACCAAGTACTTTAGTTTGGGACACTCTCAATTCACAGTTTTACTGCTTCCGCGGTTATTCAGAGTTTTCGCACCATACGTAACTTTTACTATTGCTTCTGTATTGCATGATTTACAATAGCATACTGAATGTTTAAAAATGTATGGGAAATCCTTTTAATGGTATCTACATCCCTGATGATAAAAAGCCTTCCCAATCCTAGAAAAATCCAAATTCATGAATACGTTTTTTTGAGATGTCTATAGTAGCAGCTGCAGGGCATAATAGGAAAAGTTAATATTTTTCTTATTTGTCCAATGCATACAGAAAACACAAAAGGAAACTAGTGAATTCACTTCCCTACTACTGCAATTGGGATTTCTGTGCACTTGTGGCATGAAAAACAAGTCATCATGAAAACAAAAGAGCTGAATCAACTTCTCAAGTGTGTATCCACAAATTTGGGATCATTTGGAATCCAGAACCTAATTTTGACCACAGCAGTTTGGAAATTCTTCAGAAGTTGGAAAATGTCTCAAAATTTCACTAATAAACAGCATGAACACAGATAAATTACTCAAATGACTTAAGCTCATACAGCTACAATTGTGAATCTGAAAAAAAAAGAAGCTCAGGTGTATTGTAGAATTATCGTGATTATGTATATTTCAGAGCACTGCAGTTACTATTAACTCCATTGGATGAAACTAAATCCAACGGCAAGTCCTAAGGAGAGGAATCTTTATTCTGTCTTCTGCTGTGTAGGCATAAAACACAAAGTCGTAGATCTTGCAAACAGGAGTGGTGTTGCTTATAAGAAGAATTCATTGTACCAGACTCATTTCAGCTTCTGTATATGATAAATTTATCATTAGAACGTCATTGGTTTTTCTACAGCCTGTTCTCCTTTATCGGACCGTAAGCCAACCCCTGCTCAACAGCATTCAGGCAAGGACAGAAAATGCAGCAACTTAACCAGAAAGCAGTTAGCTTTTGGGGACTAGGAGTTAAAAGACCCATTTATTGCACCTTGGGAATAAATGACTGCCTGGATCATTGCTTCTTTTCATCAGAAATAGAGAAAGTTTCTGGACTGGGGATCTTTCTTAAGTGGTGTCTGTAACAAAGTATGCACCATATACATCCTGGTAACATTACTTGTTGGAATGTGGATTAAACACTTATAAAAAACATATTTATGATTACATAATTTATAATTTTAGCAAGTCATTTATTATCAAGATATTGCTGTCACCAATCTAATTCTGTACCTGTTAATTATTCTTCTATGAACAATCTTCAGGATTATGATTCTTTCTGCACAGTCTTTAAGGAATTCGGACATTTTTTGCTTGAGAGTTGGCTTCATTTCATGCTTTGCTATAGCCTTAAGGTGATCCCATGATGCTTTACACCGTCTTTCCATCTGACACAAGTTTTCCTGGAGTTGTTCAAAGTCAACCTGAAAAGAAAGAAAAGAAAATGCAACGCTTTAAGTAAAAATATTGTGGTAGTATCCTTGGATATCTGAACAATGCAGTGTGTGAATAAGGAAGGGTCAATGTAGTGGCAGCACAACATTAATTCACATTATTAATTACTACTAAATAATTAAGAAATAGCTTTCTCTGTTGCACTTTGTCTAGACATGAAGTGTTATCAAGGAAAACTGAAAACAGAGAAATACCCACATACATACATATTTGGTTTTAGTATTGGAGGCCCAATACCTAAAGAAGGGACAATAAAATATTGTGATGTGTTTTTTCCCTTGCTAGTAAATTCATGGCTACACCAAGCAACCACATCACTCAGTTATTTCTGAGGTAATACAGAACTTTCTCTTTTTCTTAATCCTTTTCTCTACCACTCATAGCTTTTTATACCCTGCTTGCTGCTCACTGTTATATCCAGCCAACACTTCTCCAATTTAGGAAGCACTTGGATCTATTCCCTAGCCATGCACTGACTTGTTAATAGATTATCTACTTCTAATCACAAAATTCATGGCCCAGAATTTTTTAAAGCTCTATTGAAAGTAAGTGTTATTTAGTGATCTCAGGGCTAACTTTCGTCCTTTCATATACAGTACAAATTTGCTGGCTTGTAACAAGATCATATAATGACTATGAAAGTCTCTCAACACAGTTAAAATAAATGACTGCATCCTACAGTAACATTCATCAGGACAGAAGCCAGCACATTCCACAGAAGGTGAGAGAGAGCTTCTCCTTTACTCATCAACCAAAAAAGGTGTTCAAGTCGCAATGCTCTACAGAAGGCATTCAGGATGCGTTGCTAACAACTGGACAAAGTGCATTAACGACTCAACCACAGCACACAACAGATGAAAAAAGTAAAGCTACCCAGCATGTTCTTGAATTCTGAAGAAAGGAAAAATTTACTTTACAATACCACTTCACAATTCAGATGAACTTAAGCTATAAAATACAGATTTAGCTCTCAGATTCTAAACACATCAGAGCTTGGTATGTTACAGTCTGGTACTCCAGTTAATTTCTTAATGCTAAATGAAAACCAGTGTCAGAGACAGGCTTGAGTTCACTCTTTTTAGCTGTGTGCTGCAACCACTCCTGAGACCTATACTGAGGACAGCCATAAGAAATGCATTATTATTAAAAAGCTCCTGGTATTGATTTGATTTAGTTTTGCTGTGATTTATAAAGTGATGAATTTTTCCTCTTCACAAGGAAATAAAAACATCCTTTGATCCATTCTGCTATTCAGAAAAGCCCTGCAGGCGGAGCAGCTGTGGGGTTTTTGTTTTCCTTATAGCTGTATTAAGGCATATGTTTGGGTTATTTTAATAAAGTAAAGTCCTTTCCAGGTCAGTATCTTCACTGTTGATGATAAACACATTGCTGCTCTCCATAGATGGTATATCTAAAGCACACACGGGGAAAAATACTAGCATTCCTCTTAAGAAAAAAAAAGCCAAGAGGAGGTATTTCTAAGCCTTACGAGTAAGAATTATCCAACCTGGCTGGGGAAGCCTCTCAGTCCCTGCACCAGACAAGTTCCATTTTATGACATTTTATGACAGCTTTCACTGAAAACAGCATGAGCTTTAATCTATCAAAAAAGCTGTGAGGTACAAGCCCACAGAGGTTCAAGAGACATCTTTGGAGAACGGCGTATCTGCAGGGAAAAGATGTGGCCAATTCTCTGCCGCATGAAACCTGCCAACAGCCAGCGCATTCACAAGACTTTCAGCTGGGACTGGAGATGGCAGGTCAGGCTACGGGATGCTCAAAGGAATCTTTGAGCACAATCAAAAATTCAGATCTCTGGGGAAGTCCTAAGCAGACCGCAGCTCTTATTCTGAAAATTCTTACATTTTCTCAGCCTTGTAATGTCTTGGAATATTAATCAAGACAGACAGCTACTAATTCTCCTAATTGTGAGCACCAGATTCCACTGAGAAGCAGGATCCTAAGGAACCTGACATCCTCAGAGCCTCTTCTCTCTTCACTGTGAAGCCAAACGCATCATGGACGTGAAGAAGCTTTTACAGTCTTCCAAGCAACAGCAGTCCAATGACTGTATGGCCAACAAGCCCCTTCATTTTATGCACACTTGCCTCATAAAACAGCAGGTACTTGCATCAGTGGAAAATGTAAGTAAAATACAAATCCATCTGAAAAGCAACAATTTAGCCTCACTTTAACTGAGGCAAACAATCATGAAAGATGAGCACAGTCATCCAAATCTAGATGAATTATTTGTACACAAATGTTTAGAAGCAGTCACACTGCTCAGCAATATCCTCGTAATTTCATTTTTGGGGCATTTTTGCTATTGTTTTTGTTCTAAGACGTTGTCTAGCACTGGAAGTGTTATATACAAATATTACAGTAACAAGGATAATAATTCATATCCCAACTACGCATCCCTATGATAAGGAGAACAAGAACTTGTGTGGAGTAATAATGACAATTACTCAACTAATATGCATAAAGGAAACATGAAAAGGCATATATAATGCCATACTACCTCCCTGCCAGTCCACACAGCATTCCCTAGGGAACGCGGATTGCACCTTGTTATTTATGTGTTTGTTTCCAACACTTTACTAAAAGAATTGATGCTGCATAATGGCAGAAAGACTTGATTCCTTTCTTTTCTTCATTCTTTCTTTCTTTAAAGGAACGATGCAACAATCCATGCCTGCAGCTGGAAGGCCATGCTAGAACTAAGGAGGAATTCAGGTGAGTTTTGCATCCCGTTGTGGCTCCAGGAGACCTCAGCACAGAAGGTGCTTGGACAGGAACCACTGTGGCATTATTTTATGACTATGCTGTACTGAATAAAAGGAAGCAATAATCCAAAATGTTTTCTTCCTAGATAGTTGTTGTGCCCAGCCCCAGGCTTTGGAGGAAAGTGGAAACATACATTCTTCTTCTTCCTCCTCAACTCAGGGCACGTATGTATGTGCAAAAGGCACGCAGATTGCTGGTCCTGCTTACTGTTACCTTCTGTTTTAAACATAAATCTCTTTTTTTTTTTCCCCCTCAGGCAAAAGAAGAAGCAGTCTTAAGCTGTTATGCAAAATAAAAAAATAGTTTTCTTTCAGGCACTGTGTAATGTTTGTTTTCATTTGTAAACCAATTTAGAAAAAGCTACTTTCTAAATACTCCTGAGTTATATTTGATACGTTCCTCTTTTCTCCTGCCAGGTTCTTCTCCATTGACAACCGCACTAGCTGAAAAATAGTCAGAACTAATTGTTATTTATCTGTGCAATCTCTTGCTAGGCCCACTGTTCAGTCTTCTGAGAAGTGCATTAGTAGACACTGTTGCAACAGAGTGGAGTAGCCGGAGACAGTCTATCTAAATACGATTTAAAGATTAGTTTATGTGACACAAGCCTTGCAGGGTCAGCCTCTTTCAGAAAAACATTGCCCTAAGTCACTAATGGGCAACTTAAAAAAAAAAAAATATTTTTTTTTCCAATTTAATGCACCACCACATTTTGCACAAATGACTCTCAGACCAAGAATCAAACCTTCCAACCACACGCCAGCAACGCCAGCACTCATTTTAATCCCTTTATATCATTATTTATCACTTGCTACCATGGTAGCATGACTCTGCCATAAACAGCAACACAGAAAAGAATTCCACCAGGTTTCTCACTTCATTGGGCTGAGAATTCAATATTGCATGATACACCTACTGTCCAGATGACTTCTGTTCTCGCGGGTTTTCACCTGACTCAAAAACTACCACCACCATCAAATGGCTCAGCACTTATTTCACTGCCCGCTCGGGTTCCGTGAACATTGGTCCTTTAAAAGGCCTATTTTTACCAAGTTCAACTCCATGCCATACATCCAATATCACCTGCTGTGTTTACAAGTTTAATACTTTCTAAGTCATGAAATACGAGACCACGCCCCAGTCATTCAGGCAGGACAGGTATCAGGGAGCCCTTCTGGTTTTCAGGTTGGGATGTTATTTCTCTGTGTGGCCACGAGTATCTCATGGCAATGCAGGAATTGGACTCCTATTATTTGTTGGGAGAGAGAGGAAGGACCGCTTTGAAGCGACAATGGGCATTAAATGCATTGGCTCAAGCCTAAAGTGCCTTCTGATACATACTCCCTAGGGCAGCATATACAATTCCAGGTATGCATTGCCACGCACAGCAAATAACTGTAGCTGCTGTGAGATAACAGGTCATTTTTCTTCAGTGTTCCCTCAGCTGGAATGTGCTTCACGCACACGTTTCCTCTTCCAGCTAAATCGCCTCTGGTCTCTGGGCTAAGCTCCACCGCTACTGAGAGTACGAAACTGTCCTAAAATCAATGATGCTGCACCTGATTACACTCACGTTTCCTGCCTCCTGTATTTACACTCAGCCCTTGAACAGAGTTAAAAATGTCACAACTGGATTGAAGTAAAAAACCCGCAAACAAATAAATGAAGGGAAACTGGTGAAGCTGAGGTTTCTGCTTAAAAAGCACTTCTTCTCAAAGTCACTGTAAATTATCCAAAGCTTTGTTATGAAGGCCACTGAATAACTTGTTATGCAGCCTCAGTATCCTTGTATACGTTTTCTGTTGCTTGCTACTATACTTATCGTTTATTGCTACAGCTTGTTTCCTTCAGTGGTGAACATATCAAGACCAGACTTTTTCTAAGGAAGACTTGGATCTCTGCATTTTTATCCTAGCCCCAAGGTGCATCAAATAGAAGACCCATGCTTTCACAATGACAAATGTTGCCCTAAATTCAAAATAAAATGACAACTATTTTAACTCACATCATAGGAAGATACACATAATCACATGCAAAATCTTTCTCTTTTCAAAGTTCAAGATAGCTTCTGCAGCAGACCACAGCCTAGCCTGAGCTGTTTACAATTCAGGGTCACACCGTTCATTCTCACATTATTACAGGGATGCGTTCTGGCAGGGAACATGAAATCTTTCTCTTTTCCTGAGCTGGTTCAGCGCCAAAGGAAATTCTGAGAATCGCTCCTTGCAAACACACTGTCATCCGAGTGCAGCGACCTTCTGTGGCGTACGTTCAAAACTCTGTCTCCTCCAGTATTTCCACACTGGCTTGCTTCACCAAATGTCACAAGAATTATCCCAAAACGAACGTTAGTCCCTCTTGAACACTGCTGGTCACACATTTTAAGTGAAGTAGATGCCAGATCTCAAAATATAAAGGAGGTTCTGTCCAGACATATCTAATTCTAGGGTAGGAGGTGGCATTCCAAAATAATTTTGGAAATGAGAACACCTGAATCAATCCACTAATTAAAAATTAAAGGACAGAGATGCTTACTGAGCTATGACCAGATGAGTCTACCCAATCATATACGCATCTCCACTGCGTTTTAGATCCTTAAACAATGTACAATAAACACACTAATACGCAACCTTTTTGCAGATGCTGCATGACAGTTCCCACAACCCGGGATGAAGAGGAGCAACACCACTAAGCGGTGATGTAGGTCCCTTCAGATGGAGTTACGGCACCCGCAACACTACTTGCAGTCGTTTCACCCGGAACGTTATTGCAACACCACTGTGCTGTCAGGCACACCTGCGAAACTTCGCTTGCTCTCCTGCAGACATAACCTCGAAGTCTCATTTGCCACCGAAGCTCCTTCCCCCTTGCCCCAGTCTGCCCCGAAACCAGCAGTCTCTGCCTTATCCTGCTCTGTCTTCACCTCTGCTGCCACCAGCCCATGCCGGGACCTGGGGCAGCTGCAGCAGCCCTTGCAGCGGGCACCACTGGGAATGACACAACCGTAAGAAACCTTGCATCCCCCAACCCCCTTTTTCCATGGAAAATAATCTGACTTTTGGCATTTAGTTTTGTTTGAAATGACGTAGGGAAAGCACACTTGGATGATAATTGCACACAAATACTTCCCGTCAAGCAAGACAAGAGAAACCCCGCTGAAGCAGCGCAGCAGGCAGCATGATCTCCCTACTTCTTTTTTTTCTTTTTCCTCCTTTTCTCCTTTCTCTGCTTTCCAGCATATCAAGCAGAAGCTACAGCACGCCAGAACAGCACTTGTGTTTCAGCCACCTCCTTGCTCCCCGCGTATCCCTGCCAAGTCCCTCGGAAGGCAGCTGCAGGCTTCCTTGTCCCCTGCACAGTTCTCAGTCTTGTCCTAAGTTCTTTCCTACCAGCAATCCTTTCCCCCTCTCCCCTGTGTTGTTAACATTTCCTGTTGCTCCCTTTCAGAAGTTGCCTCCTTCTCCATTGCCAAGTATCTGCAACTAATCCAAGTGTCTTGCTGCAGGGGTTAAAAACCAGCCAGGAGTTTGGCATTTTGTAAGAAAGTTAAAATTAGGGGGAGAAAAGGACAATTAGTAGTTTAGTCTATGGAGCTGGCCAGCTTTCAGCTGCATGGGGAAAAATAGTTATGGAGATGAGAAAGAAGATGAACATTTTTAACAAGAATACATTTTTTATTCGCTAACAGAGAAGGTGATGCAACCCCTCGTTGCTGTACTGGTAAGGAAACTTCTAGGAACAATATTGAGTTTAACTGCAGAAACCCGGGGGTCTGCTTCAGTATTAGGTACATCAGTTCTGGGACAACTCCAGTGAAAAACAACTTAAAATATGTTTAAAAAAAAAAAAAAAGCAAGTGCTTTTAATCCCGGGATACTAAACAATCAGTTGCCCTGCACAATTTTATACATTTTGGTACACCTATGAATACTTTTATTTATCTAGATTTCTATTTTTTGGTCATTTTTTCACTTGTGTCTGCTTTCTTTTGCCATTTATGACTTCAGTCCTTCAACAAAAAGCCACAAGTTTTGCAATAACTATACCATTTTGTTTCTGGTCTTTCTAACTACTTTCTGGCGGGGCAGCCTGTTTTCTTTATGGGTTTTTTCATGAACTAAGGCTCAGGAAATTCTCATATGATGTGCATCTCAGGGGAGGGGGCATCTCTGTTTATCTACAGGATGGAAATTGTTTAGCCTTTGTGGTTTCTGAAAGATGTTTGTAGACAAAATGGAGCTCAAAATACAGCCTAATCCACAGTGAAATATTAGTTCTCCTTTCCTGTCAGCTCTCCTAAACCAAGATTTCGCCTTGTCTGTGAACATTCCCTTGAAGAGGGCAGTTTGGATGGGTTCCATGTCCTAACTCTTTGATTTGTGGCAGCTAAGATCAAGTGGGAATAGAGCTTGTTACAGTAATCCATCAGTGGTATAACACATGCAGGAACATCCCAAGGAGGGAGACCTTGGGCGTCACGGGGAAGTTTAAGGCTATAATTTCTCTTAATGTGATTTTGTCTGGCCTTTTCAGAATTTCGTCTGCTTTGGGCAGGGCCACTAGATCAGCAAACCACAGACTGAAAGACTGTGCTCAATTTTGTATGCTCTTAGACCTAAAAATTTTTTAAAAGTGACAGCATTGGGTTAAGCTATCTTCCACTTCGTAAAACTGAGAAAGAGAAGATGCACTTCAGAGTACAGCGTACCTGCTGTTGTGGATTCTGGAAAACACGGACTCTTCTCTTTCATGGTAATTTTCATTTTAGTGATTAACTTGGTCCCAATCAAAAAAAAAGTGAAATAACTTCTTAACAAAGAGAAGAAACAGGAAGTGAGAAACCAATATACCTAAATGCTAAGAGATGAAGAATCACTCAAAGCAAAAGAAACATAAAAAAAACATTAAAACCTTCCAAACATGAGAGACTAACCTCAGTGAAGGCAATAAAACAGAGCCTAAACATAGGCTGTACAAGAGGAAAATTAGGAGAACAGAGATGGAATCCAAAGAGCAAATATCTAAGGAAATAAAACAAAACCCACAAATTCCTTTATGGTATCCAAAAAAAAAAGAAAATATGTAGGAGGTCCTGGATCACTGTGGATGAAAGAAACTTAGAAAGACAAAAGTTAGGGAACGGAAGCAAGATGACTTCTTCTCATCCAACTTCACCACAGAAGATGGTGGGGAGAAACCTATACTGGTGCCTGCTTTTATTTTTCTGTTTTTTTATTTTTTAATAGACGTGAACTAATAGCAAGGTTCAAATACTTGCTAGCTGAAACAAATGCATTGAATATGATAGCTTACAAAGCAGTAAACACACAGAAGACAAGAATTCTGACAGCAATTAAAATAAAGATATTAAGCTGCTGGCTAAAGTGAGTATGCTTTCACTACACTTAGTAACTTAAAGAATCAGAGAACAGCAAATGTTTCACCTAACTTTACAAAAGCCTCAAGGTTGATTCAGGAGACTTTAGAGGTCCCAGCTTTATTACTATGCCTGGGAATCTGGCTGAAAGGATGAATAAAAGGAAACTCAACACATCAAAATAATCACTAGATTCTGAATATGTTTATAAAATAGTGGACAGATAAGAGCAAGTAAAGAAAATTAGACTTTCAAAATCTTTACAAGAGCCTCATGGGAGGCCACCTATGAAGTGTGAGGTTAAGAGAGCAAAAGAAAAGAAGGAATATGTATTGATTCTCATCTGATGACAGGGTTAACAGCAGGTGTCTCATGGTTTCTACTTTGTATTTCAAAATTATCTGGAAACAAGGAAGCACACTGAAAGGGCAAAACCTACGGATGGCAAGAAATTATTCAGATTAGTCCTGATTTAAGATTATTAGGGATTTGAGAGATGAGTAGTAAATCTGCTTCTCAGATTACTGTAGGTCACAACGAAGTGCACATTACAGGCAGGATTGGACTCCTCTGTGCACTGGGCCAAGTTCTGAATTGCCCGATCAGCTCAGGAGACTGCCTGGATGTCCTTGTGAACCGCCTGAAAACAACTGGTGTCAAAAGGATAGCAACAGTCAAAAAACACAAAGCAACCTAAGGACATATAACAAAAGATAGCACAAGCAGAACGGACAAACAAAGTAAGCACATAACATTTATACGGGGAGGCTGGCATACTACATTTGCTATCATTTAACCCATTCTAAAAAGTCAGATGGAGAGAAAGTGGGGTAGTGGTCTCAAAACAAAAGATGTAGAAGGATTATTTGAGACTAAGGCAACGATCTGAACAGCCTGGTTTAATTTGGTCTTGCACTGAAAAGGGTCATGGACCAGATGACCTTCAGAGGTCCTTTCCAACCTAAGTTATTTTATGAAATAGAGAGATAAAAAACGTTTCAACTGTTCAACATATTCAGACAGTAAATCTTAAAACTGGCAAATTCAACAGCAGATAAAATTAGATTATGAATTCATTGTCACAAGAACTGTGCTGGAAGCCAAAATAAGATTTGATTTTTGTGTTTTTTTTAAAAATTGTATTACACAAGGTTTGCCCCTCTCCCCCCAAAATATGTAAACATGGTGGCTTTTGGAGAAGTCATCAATTCTGCATTTGATGCCTATGAGTATTATGACTCATGAAATAAAATATTTCTAGGAGAGATCCTTCTCCTTCAAAGCTTCTTGGGCTCTCCTCTCAAGCAGCTGCTATTGGCCACTGTCTGAATCAAGACAATGGACTAGATGGATACTAGTAGTATCTGCTGTAATTATTTCCATTTTCACATGAGACATGGCTCCAAACCAGAATGTTCATGTTTGTTATCTCCTGACGATATTCTGTCATGTTTACTCCATTAATCAAGTAATGTACTGTTTTTAAGGGTCACCCATGAAATCTCACCCTCTGGGAGCTCCAAGAGTGAGGTTACAGTGTTTCTATCACACCTGCTAGCAGCAGTAATAAATAATCTGCACACTGAATTGAGCCACTGACCAGACCTATGCATTACCCAAGTGACCACCTCTTTTTAAGAAGAGATGCTGCCACAAGTTTCCTTTATTTCTATTTATCTCAAAAATAGAAATCTCAAAAATTCTATTTAGTCATCAAAATTATTGTCAGGAGGAGGACAGAAAAGGAGTTAAACAAAATATTTCAAGAACATTTTCATTCTGGAAACAATTTTATTACCAAAAATATTTCATTCCTTCCATTGTCCTTAAAATATAATCAGACAAGATCTGCCCTAAAAAAGAGATCCCTCCAAACCACAGAATATATTTGAAGATACTGGTGTAATAAAGTTTTACCTGCAAATAGTTCCTTATAGTTATATACATTAGTAATGTATATAGCATTAAATGGCTGTCATAATGTGGCTGCCTATTAGTGCACTGATGAGGAAATCATCTGACAGACAAGAGATTAAGCTCAGAAAAGAGAGTACTGGCATCTTTGAAGTTCAGTAGGAATGACACAATGAATCCATATTCATAAGAAAGGTTGTGACCAGGGAGGAACAAAATCAAAGAATAAAATAAAATCGTGAATATTTCACTTTAAAGAGGGTTTTTAAAAACATATATATATTTAGCCACTTGACATACCTTTGCTGACCTAGTGATGGCCCCGATCTCTGAATAAAGATCAGTGCTGTCTGGGAACTTTTCTACCACCATAGTGCAGACGTGGTGCAGGAGGGACTGCTTATGCACCGTGTCCTTGACTTCTGGAACCTTCTCGAGGTAGCTCAACTCAAAAGCTTTGGCCTGTAAGGAGGCAAAAAGGCAAGAAATTAAAAATAAAAATGTTTACTCCTTCCCATGCAGATTAGTAGACAAAAATTATTACCAAGTAGGGGCAGAGGGGAAAGAAGAAGAATAATCTTACAGCAGAAGAAACTTATTGCTTTTATTTTTTTTTAACTTGCTGAAGAGTAGGCTTAAAATCACTCCCTCTGCAGTGAAATGACTCATGACACAGTTCTCACAATTTGAACGGGAAGCATCAACACTAAACTCAAGGGAGTCACACCAGAAGAGTATCTAGCTCTACATCTCCTTCAGGTTATGCAAAGAGCATCCCCTGCCACACAATAAAAAGTAGATTCTGTTTTATGTTCCTGGTACAAAATAAAGACTGGGTTGCAACCATCAAAATGGTTTTGATTTCTGTTTTTGAAGGAAAAAGCTGCAGGGGAAATGTTGGGACATCAGGCTTACGTTGGTTCCATTCAGAAAGTTCCCAATGGCCAGTAGAGTAGAAAGGATAAATCCCAAAGTTTTATTGTGCTCCAGTTGATCCATTCCTTCCTTCAGGTCTAGAAGTGGTTCTGCAACTTCCTGCCATGAGAAGAGAAACGAGAAAGTGAAGGCTGCCGTTGGCTATGGCTGCTTCTAGTTTTTAATTCTATGGTTTAGATTAATTACTGCCAAAAGTTCCTGAACTGGCGTCTTGCAGAGTGTAAACTGGCCATGTGTGCTGGCCTTCTTCCATGTTCCAGCTCATAAATCACATGCAAGGACAGCAAAGAAATACGTAAAATACTTTCCTAATGTTGCTTCTTTATGTATGCAATTGCCTTACTTGTCCTGGGGATTATTCTGTGATTCCAAATAGGAGAGAGAGTATGAGAGAAGAAGCTGCTGCATTTGACTTAGATGCACGGACATTCCCTTGCCCCAACTGATAAAAAAAGCTTCTTGTAACTATTTTTTTTCTAATCTTTGAAAACCAACCAAACAAAAAGAACCCTGTCTGTCATGACATTTGTAGCCTGACTCTAAAGCTTTCTTCAAACCATGGCCACCTCTGAGTTTTAGATATGGTTTTGCGCTTGTGTGACTTTAAAATTGAAAAAAAAAACCCTCCACTGTAAACATCAAGCTTTACAAGCGTTCTCATTTTAATCTTTTAACTTAATGCATCTTCCATCCACACATGTTATCTGACTATAGGTATGTAAACTGATAAGACCTGAAAACATAAATTCTGTTCCATTACCTCGGGAAGTGAACTATGCCAGAGAGTTCAAAGGAAGAGAGGGAGGGTAATTGAGTTGACTGAGCTTATTTCTGTGTCTTGGTGTGAGGCCCAGGGTTATTTATTTTGCATGCACGATAACAGTTCACATTGTTTCTATCTCCAAATGCCATCCTAAGCATCCATGAGCAGATTCTTCTGCCAAATTATGAGCCAAGAAGCCAAAATTAAGTTATTTTAGACCAAGAGGCAAAATAACAGAGAACTTCACTTTCTTGGGGAAATACAACGGCTCATTCAATAACAGTACTGATATTGTACCATAAATAAAAGCACAAAGATGAAGGAAACATACATTTCTAGTCACTACAGAACAATTTATCTCTTGCAAAGAGACCAATATGGCAACTTCGAGACAAATTAAGAGATGGTGAGCATGGTGAGCAAAGTAACTTATACATCAGAGGAAAGGTGCTAAATAATCCAAGACTTTATCAATTTAAACTAAAAATCAATAAACTGCAGCACAAAATTCTTTGAATTGCTTTAGAGGTCAGGGTTGATTTAGCTTGTTTGGTTGCATTATGGGCATGAATCAAACTGCTCTGCATCTGCTGTAAACACAGGCTTTTGAACTATTGCACTTGCATCAATGGGCAACCTGTTTAAGAATCATTCCTAAAAGGTTAATTTAAAACATTCTGAAGGTGAATAAAAAGGCAGCATAAAAGGCTTCCAAGCAGCCCATACTGTAGCCCTTCATTTAGCTACTTACATGCAAGTTGTCCAAGCTTAGACTTTCTTGCGTATAGTGTACATTGATAATTACTCTTTATTTTTTATTTTATTGTAGCATTAAAAAACAATAAAAACTAATATGCTAGATGCCATATTAACAGATGAAAAAAACATCCTTGCTGCCTATAAAACTCATCATCTACCTAGAGAGGCAGATACATAATGCAGAGCCATCTCATGTCCTTAACTACCACGTACCCTTATTTACCCTGTTTTTATTTTTCACCTAGAAATTATGCTTGAATGAAACTTGAGGATTTGTCCCAGATTTCTGGCTGTGAGACACCTGATAACGCTAGATAAATGTTTGACATGCGTACACAAATGAACTTAACTGTACGTGAGCAATGAATTCAATGGTCCAGGGACAGGAAGGAGGTAGCAGAGGTGTTCTGTACAGCCAATCTGGCATATATGTTGTTACCAACCTGGTATACTGGTCACAAGTTTAGGTTACTGCACCTATACAAGTTCATGTGTGCGCTTTTCCAGGAGGGGTAAAATCTTGGTCGGGATGGGAACTTTGAGATGACCAAAATCTAATTTGCCACATTTGCATTTAATCAAGACTGGCCTGCATGAAGCAGCATGCCCTTTTAAGACAACAGAAAGTATCAGGATCATACTGCAAAACTTAAAAAGCCCTGATGCACTTTTTAACATTTTCTGACAGTTTAAGCATCACTCAAAAGTAGAATCTTTTTGAACACTTATTTCTCTAGCACACTGTCTCCAGGGAGACTAGAGTCAGGAGTAATCTTTCTGCTCAGAAGGAAAACTGAAGCAAGCCCCTTTCTTTACTGGTTCTACTTTTCTCATTTCTACACCTGCTTATGTTCATTTATGATCCTTTAAAGTTGTCAGCAATAAGAATATATTTGCCCAGAGTGACCTTAAGAAAAAGAATAGCTGATTTAGGAAAACTAAAGATCCTACTTCTCTTTCTAAGACCTTTAAACTCCCTTTGAGATAGTGAAATTTGACAGCATCTGCATCATGAATAGTTCAGTACAAACAACTAGCACTGACACAGTGTAATTTTTCAGAGCAATCAAAGTCTGAAAATGAAGATTTAAAGTTGAAACTCTACCTTTTTTTGTCTATAACTTTAAAATATGATACCAAAAGAAAGGTGAGAAAAATTATTGTTCCACTGATGATCTTCAGTAGGCATACAGTACCTTAGGTACATGTCAACATTTCAAAACAGTATATACATTATCAAGCAGATAATTTGGAAAGGGTTTTCCTTTTCCATTTTCAATGCATATATTTGAATATCTAAAACAACGCATCGATGCATGCTTCACAGCTGACAGCGAAAGCTGTAATTGTACCACAACTACCTCTGAAGAGCCCAGAATAACTATTCATCTGTCCAGTTCAGCCCCTCGCAGTCCGAGGCTGCTCCCTACCAATGTACCCTGGTTTGCTTTAGTTAATTAAATTCAGCCCAAGAAAGATGACTGACTTCATTATCCCTGAAAAGCTTTTCTACAAACAGGAACAATATCGTACTTAACCTTTTTCTTGAACAATTTCATGCCATTTTTATTTCATGTTGTCAGAGATGGAGCTAAGACTTAGGCAAATCTCTGTTCTGATTAACAAACAAGCCTCACGAATGAGAACACCAGCCCTATGTCAACGACTCAGGTATTTTACACTGTTGATATTGTGGACCAGCTAAAACTTTCAGCATCATGGAAATAATAGTAAGATCAATTCACTTCTTACATAAAATATGTGTGGCTCGATAAATAATGAGTGAATTCTGAACTGTTATTAATTTTCCTAATTTTAAAATGAATAAATTAAAAAAACAAGCAAATGCTGGACAAAAAAAATGTACAAAAACCGTGGAGGTAAGTGATTTGGCACCTAAGTTTCAGGAAGGGTCTGCCCATAGATAGAACTATGAAAAAAAAATAATTTCAAGAGCAGAAGAAAGTTAGCAGGTTATGGGACTCTCTTATTATCATAATCAGTAATGCAAACTACTTCATTTTATAATTGGATATGCTCATGGTATCTTACCTCCGTCTAAATAAGGCTTATGTTTATTGGTTACCCGGAACTCAAACTCTGACTTTAACCTTCTGTTATTGGAGAGACCCAATTGCTCACTGACTCTCATACCTCTGATGTCTAATCCCGTATCTTCCTCTTCACCCAACTAAAACCCGAGATGTCTGTCATATCTGTGCTTGCCTGCTCGGCTGCTTATCACATGCTGCTCTTATTTTATCATAGTTATCACCTTTCAACAGGGATAAAAATCTTGGTCCAATCTTCACTCCAGCTATCGCTTCTTTCAGTAACTTAGGCATTTCAGACATTTTATACTAGCATCAATTCTACATGGATTTGAGCTAGCAATTCATTAACTTTGTGGCATAAACTTTACAGGATCGGCAACAGGGAAACTATCAGAATTTCTTTAGCTTTTAGCGGTGCTTCAAATGCTACTTTTGGTTGAGAGGAAGATAGAAATTCTAGGTATAGACATAGATTAACAGCTACAGCTAACTCAGATGAAAGGAACATTTTAGCTTTGCGGTAACTTCAAAGCAGAATAAATAGCTGCACCAGAGTGAAAAAAACCCACCCAAAACTGGCAAAAAAATATTCAGGCCTGATACAAGTATTTTATGTTTTACAAGTCAGAAATGTAAATGTCTAAGACTAAAATGGCACAATTAAAAAAATCCTGCATATTAGTGTGACCGTATTTCCTATAATCTAACAAAATTAAGCAGAGGTTGAGTAATCTTGACAGCATCATCTGCAAATCAATCCTCTGTTGTATAACTTGTTAAATAACCATGGCTAGATAAACATAAGGCATTCTCAGAAGCATGTTCCACTTCTCAGAATCCATACCACCCAAAGTTATACCGATTTTTTTAACATACACATATGCGCACAGATACACATACAAAATTAATATCTATAGGAGAAAGCTGGTTCAAGAGCAATGCATGGGTATGCACCAGAAGCGCAGCCAGAAGAAGGTTCCTGTGCTGAGTTTCCTGAAAGAGCTTGTGAAAATCAGCAAGCAGCTGAAATCACCTGCACGGTTTCATTCTGTTTCACCTATGGATGGAAATTATATGCTGTAATTTTGAAATTTTTGCCCGTGATTCATCATTCATGGCAGACAACCCAACTATAGTGTTCTCTGAATAAATGCCATCCATGAAGGAGGTGGCAACAACTGTCTGTGACTGAACTGAAAAGAGCATCCCTGAAGGATGCCTTATCTTGTTTGTAATTTTAAAAGACAGACATAAACAGAAAAAACTTTAATGGATGGTGTTTTCCTTAGTCCAAATGGATGTAAGATCAATACTCTCATTTTACAATGTAAGGCTGAATACTGTAGTCCTCGTTCAATCTCTATCCAAAGAAAAATTCTTACTGCTCTGAAGTAAGAATTTCCTGAATAACAACATCTGGAAAAGATGTGGTAAGGATTTAGCCCTCTCCTTTGTTTCAATATCATTACTGCCTAATTAAAGGAAGGAAGACATAATCTCTGATTTTCTTTTATAGAAGGAACAGATTAGGAAGGATCATTTTAGCTGTTTCCTGGTTGGCCACTGACACAAAAGCGACCCATTTACCGTTTCCTCAAAACATACGCTCATATAATAACAAGGTCAGGGAAAGATTAAGCAAAGCCTTGGAAGAGTCTCCACCCCTGACTCCCTGCTTTTCCCTCACCTTTTCCACTATCTCGTAGTCCATCTTGAAAGCCCAGAGCTGGAGCCTGGCGGAGAGTTCGCTGATGGAGGAGAGGGTGAGAAGGAACTGCTCTGCGCTGCCCAGGGGGACGTCGGGGTTTGCCAGCTGCGCCTCCTGGATCTTTTGCTTCTCCTCCTCGGTCGGGATCATGGTCAGGATTTTCTGCAAAGGGAGACAAAAGGCAGACATCAGCAGTGGGGCCGAGAGGTGTGTGAGGGCTGGATGTTGGGAGACCTCACAACAGCAACAGCAGAAGTCCTCAAGTCCTTGGCTGCTAAATTAGGATAGCACCGTACTAACCAAGAACTAATTCACTGCACAAGACAGCAAAACAAGGCCCGCTATCTCAACCATCTGCAGTTTCTTGAAAAACACATCTGTATTAAAATGCTTTTCTTAAAAAAAAATTGTACTCAGTAGATATGGTTAATCATGGGATGAAACACTGAAGGAGACACAGGGAGACTGGCTAGGACTGCTCTCCTCAGCTTCCATGTGTTTAAGTCAAAACTGGCCACCTTTCTGCAAATTACATATGGAAGTGAGGGTAGGAGGAGTGCAATTTTGTGGCCTGTGATTTACAGCAGGTCAGACTAGATATTAAGGTCTCTTTTAGCCTCAATATCTACGAATCTTCCAGCCCACTTGTAGGTATAGAGAAAAAACTTGAGGACTTCTGTCCCTTGCTCTTCTCATAATCTATTATTTTTTTTTTTTTAGGCTGTTTTGTTTTTTATGAAACATGACAACTATTGCAGCTTATTAGGTCACTCCCAAAAATTTCACCTGAACTGAGGACAATTTCCCAAGGAACATGCATTGAATTTAAAGTTGAATTATGCATTGCATAACATATGGCCTTTTTCTCTTGTGATCTGAAAAATCCAAAATATTGATGAAAAAGGATCTCAATATTTTCAGTTTCTGCTGTCAGTATAGCTCAAAACATTTATATTTTCCCTTTATTTCTTGGAATTCACATGCTTGCTTACATGTGGCAGCTTTCCTTCTCAAAGTACTGCTCTCTAAGGTATTGCTTCTTAATTAGTTTTTAACATAATAAATGCATTTTAAAATGAAAAAGAAAAACAAAACAACATAAAGGTAAGTTGACGTCTTTACCCTGCCGAACAATGCCTCAATAAAACACAGCAGAAGATTTTCAATGCAACTTATGTTTATTCATCTGAGGAATGACATGTTTTTGCTCTAGTCTTCTGTAATGATAGAGGCTCTTTTGGAGGGGGGGAGAGAATAATAAAACTACAGCCAAAGAGTTATCAGACCTGCCAATCCAAACTACAGCCTTGTTCCAGAGCTGGACATAGCCAATTCATCGAAGTAGCACAACTGTCCCACTCCAGTACGGATAATTCATCTAGATCCTTGAACAGTGCTGGAGCTAAGCATGGAGAGCAAGGGACTTTTCCTGGTCAATTAGGCAAAGAACAAGAGTTAAGCAAACAAATAATGTTCAATTTATTGGACTGGGACTTATTTAATTTCAGCCACAGCATTTGTATTGCTGTCCATCTTCTTGTGCTGACTTCCATAAACATAAATAAAGGAACATTTATTTCTTTTAACATTGGCTCTGCCTTTCAGTTAAAAAAAGAAAGCCTCCTTGCTTGGACACTGCAAGCTTCTACCTTAACAAATTAATATCCTGAGGAAAAAAGAAGAGGAGGAAAATCCCTCGATACACTCTGGTTCTTTTTCTTCCCCTGTCAATGACTGTTTGGAAAATATTCTGATATACACCTGTTCCAATTGACAGCATTTGTATATTGATTAATTTTGAGATGTGCTATCTGCTCATCCATCCATCCATCCATCCATGCTGAAATATGTAACTTAGGTCATACCTAACATCAAACTAGATTTATAAGTAGCTGCTTCAGGGCATTTCTCAGTGCTCAACCAATACTTGTCTAAAAAAGTTCATAAAAAAGAGAGAGTGAGTCTGAAACGCATAAGAAGAGGTGTTTCACAGAGTGTCCTTTGAAGAAGTCAGGCCTCCTAGTGCCTACTCCTGACTTCAACAACGAGAAGCCAACACCGCCTCAGCTGAGCCAGGGCAGCTTGCAAATAGGATCATATGGACATCCATACATGGAGAGTTCAGCAGTAGCCACATGATGGATGTAAAAATGCTTCTGATGCATTTTTGAAGGCTAACACTTCAGCAGTATTCTCAATTGCCTCCTACAAATAACTAGGACTTTTGGCAGCTACCCAGGGATCCCACAAGTATTTTGTGGTGGTGCAGAGCCTTCACTCCAGAGATTTTGCACTACTTTTGGGCATTTTAAAGAGAGCAATGAAACAGTAAGCTTTATTTCCAAAGGGACTCTCCTTCTCCTTGAGCTTTATGTAAACACCACAAGCCAGATGGAGCTGACAAAAAGTATTTGCGTCCCAGTACTGCTGTGCCACGTACCGTAGTATGTGCAACACAGAATGCCAAGCACTCGTGATGCCAGCTGCTGAGGATCACCCCTCCTGCTGAAAGCCATGCCTCGATGAGATCAGAGCTGCTGGCAAGTCTCACACCATCCAGGGTGCAACAGCCCCCATAACAATGATGTACTCACCAGCAATTCTAATCTGCTTGGGCAAATAATTCTGATCCTGCTGGTCATCATCCTTGGTGTGCCCTGAGCAAGTGGTAAAATGCTCCTACTCTTGATTTCCACTCTATGACTAATTTGAGCCATTTGTTCAGCGCTGGAAACTGATGAATACACCACCTCAGTTTAATATTATTTTTTTATAAGGTTGCTGGCACTTGATGCAACCATTAAATCACAAATAGCTTTGAATATAATCATTAGTTCATAACGCTTTCCCCAGCACAGCATTCTTCAGGTCGATTAAAGAAGAACTGGTTATCAACAAACCCTATGCTCATATCTTCTAATATGTGTGATACACATACTTCACCTCCAAGCATTCTCACGCAACTGTTTGGGCCAGAGACTAACATTCTGAGAAAAATCAGCACACAAATCTTTTAATGGAGAAAAAGAAGCAATTTTTGGAGATCCTGTTCACATGACATAATGGATCCTGATTTATTCTGCTCCTGGACTGCTGGACCCAGCCACTTGCTTGAACTTTCAGTGAAGGGATCAAACTGCTTATTTCCTGGACTCAGCCATCCTGATGCACGACCTCCCAAAATTTCTAAGAGGAAAGCCTTACAAGGCTCACAGGGCAAAATTTATAAACCCCATATGCCTGAGGGTTGCAGGCCTCAGTGTGGGACGCAAGGAAGCACCTAACTACAGACTGCAAATAGCCCAGAGTCTCTGCGGAAATTAGGTGCTCTAAGTTATCTTTTTCAAGAGATAATGGGGCTTCTCAGTGATAACGAGGTTGCAGGGACGCCTTGGCTTTCATATGTGGTTTCAGCTGATTTTACCAGGTGAACAGAAGGCTAAAAAAAAATTAGTAAACTAAATAACTGGTTGTTGTTGGGTCCAAAGCTTTCTGTGGCTCAAGGCCCACAAATTCACAAGCTGCATAACCAAATACATATTAGCGGGTATTTCATCAGATATTTGACAGGCCTCAGCAGACGATTCAGCTTCAAATAGGCTCTCACACTTCAGCTTTCCAGACAGCTATTAACAAGACACATCGGTGGTTTGCACTACCTGCAGAAACTCTAACCAATTATAAAAGCATATGAAGGTCAGCACTCCACAGTAAGTGAGGCCACCTGCACTAATTTCAACTCTTCCAGAAATGATCCAATTCTGAGAAGGGACTGCATTTAATGCCTGACAGCCATCCCTGTACATTGGGAACTGACAGCCATTGCCTCAGTCAGACCATTCCACTTCCTCAGCTCTCTACTGAAATACATGAACGCGCCATTGCAGGTCACAGAAACTGTAGAAGATGTTTTGGTTTGCTGCAAGGAGTGAAAGTGTAGCTTTTTTCCTTTAAATAAAGTCTGAAACTCGTTAGGGCAGTGATACGCTGCCTGTGGGTGAATGGCCAGCAAGGCACCATTGAGTCCATTCTCTCTTCTGTCTAGACTTGAGAAAAGAGGTGTTCTTTCAGGTCATGCAAGCTAGCATAATTTGAAACATCCCACCACACTTCTACAAAGCATTAGCTAAACAAATTAGAACCTGCAAATGCCAACGTACTGCGGCAACTATGAGAACAAATACTTAAATACCTTGATCATTTCAAAAAATCAAATGTTGGGTTTTATTTATATTTGTCACTATCTGCCTTTTTAACACCAGGCTCTCGTTTCTTACCCTTTTTTACGTCTCAGGGCTACCTAGCCACACATGGACTTCAAAGCACTTAATAAATATGGGTATGGAGGGCCTAGCACACCTGAAGAGTTTTTTCATTTCAAATACTTTTACTAAAATTTATATCTACCAACACAAGCAATATTGTGTAGCATCACAAAGCTATATTGTAAAGCACAAAGCAACCCACCTTAATTTTCTCACAGCATTACCCTAATTTTACTCTGCTAATTAATCCTGCTCTTTGGTATGATTTGATTTTGATCCACATTCCCTTACTGACTAGCACCTCACAGAGGGACCCCACTCATTTCCTTTACAGAAGACAAACAGCAAGGACTGATTTGATGGACTCTGTTCTTGCAGTTGCCCACGATACACTTCAATAAAATTAGGTGCCAGGATTCTAAGCTCGTCTCTTTTGCTTAGCTCACAGAAAGCCCTCATCCATGCTAAGCAGGCAGTTCTTCATCCTGCAGCAAGCTCCACATTGTCTGAACACAATGAATGCCAAGCTTTCAAAGAAAGGAAAACACAACCGCTTTGGCAAATGTAAGGTGGCAAAATTTTTTTTTAGTTGGATTGACGCATGCTTGCAGACACACATTGTGACTTCCTTTGAAAATATGTTTCTAACAGTGCCTGCTCTGCATACTACATCTGCCTTTCTAGCACCGTGCCCAATTTTCTGCCCTTTTTCACAGCTCAGGGGTACCTAATCACTTCAAACACATGGCCTAAAAATATGCAACATACTTAGATATAGAGGGCTTTAAAATACCTGGATTTTTTTTTTCTCCTATCTTAGTTACATATTTGAAGTTAAAAAGCAAAGTATGGATTACTAACAAGAGTTAAATGTCACAAGCAAAGCAGCATTCAGCAGAATGTAGGACAGTAGCGGAGGGTTTACTAAGTCACCATGAACTTGATGATGAGTTGGGCTATCACAAACTTGCAGCCTGCATCCCACTGCATCACTGTCTTGTTGCCAGCAGTACTGCCAGCACTACTTTAGTCCACTGCCCTTAAAGGTCAGTTTTAAGATACCGTTTAATCTGAACTTATCCACCAAGGTGCAGAACTAAAGTCACAAGCACACTAACACTACAATGACGACGCTCCTCAGTGAAGGGCATAGCACAGAGCTCACAGCCAAGGCCCAGGTGTCTTTTTACCCTGTTGGAGCCCTGCTCTGTGTTGGATCCACTAAAAGCTGAAGATTATCCTAAATTATAGCTTCTCTGAAATTTTAGCAGCGAATGTTATGTCCTCACTGCACTCATTACATTTCTTCTCCTGCTCTGCTTACATCTCTCTCTCCTGCTTACTAGCCGTGACATCTCTTCTAGACAATTAACCATGCAGAAAGGCTTTTGAGTACCCACTGTGATGCAGTTTTTTAATTAGACCAACTGCATAAATTTTTTTCCATACCAGTCCTGCCTCATTCAAGCCACAGATTAGCTACAAAGTATATTATATAGCAAATAATTTGCTTTATTCCCTGCCTTTTTATATAAACAAAGCTGATGCTTACACTTTTACTGATTCATTCATCATCACTACCAATTATTTCCCAGTACTTAGGAACTGTAGATATGAACCATTAAACTTTCCAAAAATCTAGACTGAAAAGACAACGCCTGTTCCCTCTGAGCTAACTCTAAGGCTAAAGCCAATGATCAGATGGATAGAGTGGAGAACAGAAAAAGGAAACAAAGCTTGTCTACATTGTAGATCAAAGGGGCATTATGGAAAACTGAGGCAGGGCTCTGCTGAAAACAGTGGGACTTACAATGATGCATTTCTGTATCTCTCTGTGCACCTCTTGGCCAATTCTCCATAGCTTCATCCAGCCCTCTGTCTTGGTATAAATGTCTGTCTGACTCTATAACAACTTGCTATAAGAAAAATCTGTAACTTGGGGATTGGGGAAGGGAATCTGAATTCAGTGCAGGGTTTTATCTGATAAGAAGTAAATAAATATGTAACATTGAGGAAAAAAAGCTCTTTTCTGCATGAATATCATCCTTCCCAACCGATGAAGGCTTCATCCCTCAAGGTGCAAAGCACCTGGGCTCTGCTCCACTTCCTCCTTCTCTTCATTTTAAATATCTGAATGATCACATCTGAATGACCACATCCTTAGCTTCAAGCTGTGGACCCAGAACTCAGAAATCCCATTAACACTGGGCAAGCATGTCAACAGTGTATCATTTCCTGGTTTCTGAATTCTTCAATTTGAAAGCTACCTGCATATATACTTTAAACGAAATTACGGGTTTCTGGCAGCTAATGGAAAGGCCACCCAAAGGAGGGTGTGGTGGTACACGGCATATGCAACTGTGGACACCACAGGTGGTTGGCAGATGGGCAGCCCAGCTACAAATGCTGGCACTGGAAAGGGTGAGCTGTGCAGAGCAGCTGAACTTCTGTTAAGAGTGCCAGAGAAGGACACAATTCAAAGGAGATGATATGTGGAAGATAATCATAGAATTGTGTAAGTTAGAAGGGACCTTTAGGATCATCTAGTCCAACCAAATAATGACGATGTGTCCCTCTTTATCAGCCATTTTATGTTGGACTGGGTATGGAAACACTGCCTACAGCACTGAGAACTAACTGGCGCTCTGTGATTTGGGCTTGGCTGGAGGTGCACTTCTCTCCAACATTTTAAAGCTTAGTACTGCAAACTGCAGTGGTGGGTGCATGGGCTGGGTCATGAAAAATTACTTTTTTAGCCTGATCTGTCACCTTCATAATATGAGTAAGGTATGTACAGAGCAAATAAGAAATATAGTCTTGGGAAGAAACTATATTCTAGTAGGGATAAATCAGGCCTTGCCTCTAGCTGAAACAATCTTTTGTCGTAAGTATTTCTTTTTCATGTAACTGTTGGCAACTCCAGTTCCATTCCAGCCAGCTTTTCTCTTTTTCTTCTGTAGTCAGCACAGTGAAGGTGGAAAGGGGGAAATTACGAAACACAGCGCCAAACCACTGAAAGGTGACTGTGAATCAATACACGAACTCTGCAGTCAGCCACTGGTTGAGATTTGTAGTTGTGCAGATTACTCTCACTAGATGATATAGGCTTATTCAAAAAGAAAAAAAAAAGATATTTGAAATGAATACAACCACAATGAAAAAAAACAGGGGGACCAGCAGGTTTCTTTTACACTTCACAGAAGAAAAATGTTTTGATAAAAAAATATAATAAACAGAGCTCATCTTGGATCTCGGTAGGAGTATCTGCAAAGTCAAACATGTAATGGTAAAAATTACATCATCTGTAATCTTTATACCAACTGCTTTTCTTCAAACAACAGTAACACAGAAATGCTATTTTGAGCAGAGCTAGTCACTGTATTTGTTTTCCATTAGATATACAATCTAGAGTGACTCCAACAGCTAGCTGGGCATGAACTTTATTAAACCTTGTACCAGTTACATCAGCCCTAGTAAGTCACTGCCTAGTCTTGCTGCTTACAATGTGTCAGTCAAGCTTCAGAGGAACAGATAATACTCTGAAAATCCTGACAGGAATTAACACCATTGTTACTGAAACTTAGACACTGAGCATGCCCGACCTCAGGTGAATACTACATGCTTCTGAGCACGTGGCATTGATTTGACGAGTTTCAACACTCAGTCTTGTTATAATACATTCCCTTTTCCCCCTTGCCATCAAAAATCTGGCCTGTACCATGTGAAACATCGAAAAAAAAAAAGGAAATGTTGAAAATACAGACTTGAAGACATTGACTATTATTTCTTACCTCTATTCCTTCCTTGTTTAAGGCATATTCGTCAAAATTCAAAATAGCAGTCTTGATAGTCCGGGGAGGGGGCAACACAGTCAAGCCAATATTAATAGCGTTGCTTCGTTTTGAGTCTAATACAATGATCTCCTGTCGCTTCCCATCTGCAGCAGTTTTCTTGGTAAAGAAGAGAACAAGAATATTATTCCTCCAGCCTGTTTTATAAAGAAACAAAGTCACTCCTTTCACTAATGACTTCCCCTACTCATGGGTGCTGACACTGAATGTAAATCTAATTCATTTATAGTCATTCAAAAAAGCTGAATTCTTCTACCACATCCTTGCTGGCACCAGCAAGAGCTGCCAGGATTTAACCAGAGCACTGAATGCGGACTCAGATGCCATGCACAGCTGAGCCAGCCTGAGACACAGGAGTCCCCGCGAGGGCCGGGAACACTGCAGTTAGGCGCACAAGATGGGCTGAAGAAAGGCTGAAGCTGTCTCTGCTGGGTGACAGCTCTGCCGTGTGGCAGGACCAGCCGGTGGAGGGCCGGTGGGGCAGCAGCTGGGTGGCTGATGGGCTCCAGGGCTCAATTCCTCCTTGGATGTATCAACCCAGAGTGGCCACCGACCCTCTCTCACCTGCGTGGCTGGCTGGGAAACAGACAGGATGGTTCCCACCTGCCTGCCAGCACTCTCCTGTGTTATAAATCCATCTTGGGCACTGGCAAAGGAGCTGTAGAGGCCTTTCTGGAGACACTGGCATGGTTTCCTGACCTCTGGCTGCCAGAGGAAGGGTATTCTACCCTGCTGCTCATGATATGACCGTCAAGCGCTTCACAGGTGAACAATTTCAACCCTTCTGCTTTTTTTCAAAGTTTTATTTGAGACTAGACAAAGTCTTTAGATCTTACCTCCAGTATAAACTACAGTATAAACAATAATGAAAGCACAAAGAGCTAACAACAGATGCTTTAAATTCCATTCTAGAGAAGACCCAAGATATCTCTTCCTGTCTCTCCC
The DNA here is from genome assembly GCF_965231255.1 of Vanellus vanellus. Lineage (NCBI taxonomy): Eukaryota > Metazoa > Chordata > Aves > Charadriiformes > Charadriidae > Vanellus > Vanellus vanellus. The sequence continues at coordinate 97,009,040 of NC_138906.1, read as the reverse complement.
CATCCTCGTAGTGCCAAAATGCGAACCATTTAGGCAAGGTGACTCACAAACCATTTCCATAGCATAATGCAACACTGAACGTGGTCTTTGTTTTTACGCCCCAGCACGCCTCTCTTTCATTATCCCATGCTAGAAGGTGTCTCTTTGGCAACTATATGTGACGTACCAGGCAGCTGCAAGAGGAGAGGACTCTGGTCCTCATACTACTCTGGTCCTCATACACATCCTTTGCCCTATCAGAGATGGGATGAGGGATGCTGTCAAGCACAGGAGCGCAGGGAGAAGACCCGCACATTGGTGGAAGCAAGCACAGACATGCTTGGCTGTGTATAAACCCATGTTTCAGCGAGGCACAGGCTGCAGAGACGTGACTGTGACCTCCTTGTAGAGTCTGTTACCTGGGCTGTGCTTAGCGGCTCTGGCAGCAGCTGCTGTAGAACAGATGCACCTCAAAGGGGCAAAGAGAGAGACTAAGGAATCTTTCTTTCCAGGCTGCAGTGTGGCAGCCCATACAACTGTTCAAATCACCAGTGTTGTCTACAGCAGTAGTGTCTCTTGCATCTCTTGGGGATTTGGGGGAAAGCCAAGGGACCCGGAGGAGACTCTTACTGCCCCAGTCTTGATCCACGCTAAGGACTGCTTTTTAGACCACAAAGCTTTGTTCTCCCCTTCCTTTGGGTCTGAACTACAGCCACCACTGAGTCAAAAAATGCCCTCCTGCCAGGTCTACACGCTGCTTCCGCATTGGAAGAACTAAGTTAGTAAGTATGATTTTATCAAAAGTACCTCCAGCTGTGGTTCAGCCCATAATGGGAATGCAGTTGTATCATTACAAAGATGCCTTTTTTCTGGCATAGCTGAGCTCCTTGCCCGCACAGGAAGAGGTACGCCCACCTGTCCCAGCAGCCTGCCCAGCACGTGTGCGGCACCACAGCCCTTTCATCATACCAACACGATTAACGTGGTAGGATGCACCTTCTGTGTGCAGCTGAGATGAAGGCAAGTGCAATTTACAGGAGTTGGGGACTACCGTATGTGAATGATCTGTGAAAGTAGTAAGAGGGTTGTGTTGTTTTTTTTAAACTTAAAAAGAAACAACATTTTGCAGTAAACAGGACAAATTTTAGGAGAGCAAAGATAACATTTGTTTTCAATTTTCATATGTCTGTTCTGTCAGAAGTGCTCTTTTCTTAATGCCTTTAAAGCATCCCTGAAGCCTTCTTGAACTTTTCCTTCTTTGAGTTAAGGGAATCCTCTTTTTCTTGGGGAGCTACCTGAAAGATCTGAGATGCAGCTTCTCCTTTAAAGCAGTCATTTTTAGTTCCAGGGCCATTAATCACATTTTCAGGACCACAGTTAGTGGCCAAGACCACATAAAAACAAGTGGGATTCACCAGAGACTGCTTCCTCTTGAGTCCGTATAGCACTAAGCCTTTTCTAAACCACCACTTTTTACCTTGTCCTTCGCAGCACAGAATTACACAACTCCAAAGAATTTAAGCAGAAGGGAGAAGGCTGGGGGGGGGGGGGGAAGGCATTAAATTTAGACTTTCCACATGCGGTATGGGTAAGTAAGCCTCAGATCTGCAGCTCTGTTTTTAGGCTCCTGAGTTTGACGAGAGAGACATGTTCATTTGGGGGACATACGACGCTAACCGCTGGGCTGATTGCGATTGCAACAGTGTGCTTGCTCCTTAGCAATGAGTTATGAGAGACAGCTGAGCTGTATAGGGGATGTAAGCACGTAGGTATTTTCCAGAGCTATAACTGCATATGGGGTATAAAAATTTGGGGTAAGTAACTCTCCAAAAACAGGGGCAGAAGAGATTTTTTTAATCCATTCTGGGGACGATGGTTGAGTTACAAAGAAATCCTTTCCAAATGAATAAAAGAATGAAGAAAAGACAAAGATTTTACTACCGTGAACTTTATTACCCTACCGCTAGGAAAAGAATTCCTTTTTGTCTGCAATGAAATTGCACATGTGTAAGTGTCTGACTGTTAAAATAAGCTACAACTATTAATTTCTATTACAATATTAGGTGACTTCAGACTGTGCTTTATAAGTTCATTAACAGAGAATGACTTCAAATGTTTGAGGGAACAGTGCACTAGTGCACTTGATTTTATATTTTAATGTCTTAGTATGTAACATAAGCCCTGAACTTCTGAATATTATATTATTAAATGTGAATAAAAAAATAATTATAAAATACAACTATATCAGGTGGTATAACTAGTGGGAAGCAAACGGTCCTGCAATATATTAACAATCACAGTGAATTTAGATCTTTACAAGACCTAACCGGCCATATTCTGTTGCCTCTATTGAAGGCTGTGTAGTCCAGATAGGTTATTCAAAAATGCTACCATCCCACAGAAGGTGATTTGTGGTCTGATGAGTGCATATTCTAAAGCACACCTCTTTGCTTTAGTTAACACGGGAAGCAGAAAAATCTAAATCACTTTTCCAGTGGCATATAAATAAGTAATTATATATGAGCATCAAGTCAGAAATATTTCCTGCGTTTGCGTTTAAACTTGCAGAACAACCTGCATTAGTAGTACAGAAAAAAAAAAAAAAAGAGAGGCAATCCCTTAATAGTGAGATGGCAATTTTTAAATTTCTATCTCAATTAGCAAGGATTTAGCACTAGGGATTTAAAATGGAATCACTCAGCTACCACTGACTTTGTCCAGGATACATATGCATAATCTTTTTCAGAAAGTCTGGTCCACGTTTATGGCGTGCCTTGGCATGTATTCAAATTGCAACAAATGTTTTCAAATGGAATATGTGTCTAGGCATGTATATACATGTGAATGTGAAAACACATTCCTTAATTTTTCTCTCCTAATAGTTTTTATGTCTGTGGGCACATGATGGATCACTATATCCCACAGGGTATAGATGAATCTGCAAAATAATACTGCAAAATGACGCGCAGAACCAAGTGGATGGCAGAAGGGCTGAACAACACAGTTTGATTCAGTAGTGTCTGTGTGCTTTCATTTCTCTTCTCAGAAAAATAAACACTTTGAAGTACTTTGCCAAAATACCTGCTTTGTTTGGCAGAGTGAGAAGGAAAAAAATTTTACACTGGCTTGGAAGGGATACCTGATCACTCTCTTTCTATTCGCAAACAGAATGTTGTGGTCCTCTATTCCAGAAAATAAACATTTAGCAACTAAAGGTGCTCCTCTAACTATAATCGATGTCAAAGTTGTCCAGTGTGGCATAAGTTTTCCTAAAATCGAGAACCTCCCCTCACAGCCTTGCCCCCCAAACTCCCATAGTATATCCTACAATTTAAAATCCACTTTATTTTATTGCAGTCTATTGTGTTTAATGAAAAACTTCTCATGAGCCAGGAAGTAGCTGCTTATAGCTGTGTGTTGTGGAAATCACAGTGAAGGATTAGAAACTGGAGTAAAATTGGTTACAGCTGTATGAAAGAGCGTATGCACAAGACAGAGCCAAGCCCTCCCTACACACCCTGACTTCGCTTTTCCTGTCATCCTTCTGGACTGTTCCTTTTCCATGCACCTGCTTCCATCTATTGCTATGAAATCTGGAGATTTGACTTTTGATTTGTTGCTCTGCGCTTTTTTTTTTTTTTTTCAGCTGAACCAACTGAGCTGTGAGTCAGACTTTACGATATTATAGAATAAACCTGTTTTGGATTGCAGCCATTGGACAGGAGAAACGAGACACAACGGGGAATGTACTCCCTGGAAATAAACCAAGCAGTCTGGAAAAAGCGAGAGCTATCCTAATTTGAGGGCAATCTTCGTACCAAACCTCAAGTCTTTTACGGATTCGGCGGTCTGCTTAATTATTCCCACTCTCACTTGATCTAAGGACCATTCCTACCCGGGAAGATTTGCTGGTATTCACCAAAGCCAGGCAGGAGTCTCAGAAGTCTGAGTAGACCTCCACTACGGTACTCCTTGGTCACCACTGTCTTCTCTACAGAGACAATGAGACTTCTATGTCTGTGTTATGGGACGGGGTGGAAAGAGAGCCAAAAGCATAACGTCTCATGCAGAGAGCAGTTATTAGTCTCCAAGAGGAAAGCAGTCACCTAAATCATTCCTCAGACTTGCACTAATTTCAAAGAAACCTGCTCACTCATCTTCCAGCCAGAAGCCAAAAGCTGTGCCAAAGCATCAGGCAGCCCAGGCAGGTTTGGGAAGAAAGCGTGAGGGGATGGGTGGGGTAATGGCCAAAGGTAGTTTGGAAATGTGCATGGTAAATGACTGAAAAAGTAAACAAGACAAAATTCCAACAATTCAACATTTTATCAAAAAAATTTTGGGTAAGAATAAAAGATTAAGAACCAGCCAGACTGATCCATTACAATACTGGCATTTAGCACAAACCTGAAGTTTGGAAATGGCAAATATGTCATAATTCCACATTCAATTTGAGGAATTAAATGTTTTATGGATCTAAGAAAATACTCTCATTCCTTCCATCTATGAACCATCTGTGGCAGATTTGTATTTACAGGGAGAGAGATGAGGAGTAACACACCACGACGTCACCAGCATTCCTTCCTCAGCAGAAAAGGAATTAGAAAGAGCAATTAATCTCAGCATTGGCCAAATGAACAACCATCTGAATGTGTTTTTAGAGCTGCTACACCATACGTTTCAGATCTACGTGCATCTGTGTCACAAAAAATTCAGCTAAGAACAGCGATGGCAAGATCTACACCAACCATGTATTTATGTACCTGTTGTTTGCCAGGTACTTAATGGGGGGCTTGATTGTTCAAATTGCTATGTTTCCATTTGGCCAAGAAGATCAAGAATGACTATTAGAAAATTTTGAGTTAATAACCCAGATAAGTGACACGAAGAACTTTTACTGCAAGACATCCAGTCTCCCCAGATTAAGAGCAAACAATAATATATATGATGCATAACATATATAACGCATAACATATAAAACAACTTTTGCCAGCCAAAGAGAAGTAAAATATTCAAGGTATTGACTGTTTTTTATGCCACTATAAAACATATAGGCATACAAAGAAAACATACAAAAAATTTATTTAACTAAGAGAGATAGGCATCTTTTACTAGCGTTTTGACTGGAAAAAAACATTGTTTCCCTGGTACCGATTATTCTGCTTAGAAGAAAAAGAGTTTCTGTAGCCATGAAAAACAAATGTTTGAGCTAATAACTTTTTTAATGCTACTTCAAATTCCTACTAAATGTAACTATAAAAGACTTCCTTTTGTTGTCGAGTCTAATGTTAAACAGCCGTGTCACCAGCCTTTGTGAATTTGTTTTACGACAATGCTCCTAAGGAAGAGGGAATCCTAGCTGCAGAGGTATTTCCTGTGCCAGCTTCTATCCTAAAATTTGGATAGCCACATTGTACAAATTAAAGATTTAAAATAGGCCTGTTCACCAGTATAAAACAAAAACCCACCACCCCTGCAGAGTTTAGCTGTAAACTTGGTCCAGCTGATAAATCGATCCTTCAGAACAAAGCACACGTGTAGGCTCTTTGCAGCAGATCCGGTTCGATAGCCTAACCTTTCCACGTAATGATTAGGAAAATATTACCAAGTGAAGAACTGTCAAATACATAGATATGAATCATCATGCCGTGACCTTTATGTGAATGTAACAGAAAATATTGCAGATTTCAGTACCTAGTTCGGCAATCAGCTACCAACAACCTAATGTAAAATTTGTTGGTATTCCCCACCTGAAGTGATATCCCAAAACTGGTAGACCTGAGGTAAGAGGGCAGCTTGACACGTACACCACCCTAGCCTCATCTACTAGTTTCAGGCCTTGGAATATCTTCTGTCATAGGCCAAGCTAGAAACACATCCAGTAATTTCCACTGTTTTCATAAACAACATAAATCACCTAAATCTAAGTCAAAATGAATACCAATACAATAGCAAAATAATAGCAAGCTGAATATGAGCTGTACCTTCGTGACAGGCAGTTCCTTGGATTTAGACTCAAAGAGATGCTCCAGTTTGGAAGTGTCCACCTTAATGGGTTCCAGTTTCGACCACAGGAATTCTCTGCAGCGTTTGTTGTTTTTACACTGCCACTCAAATGGCCGTACCTCGTTCCAAAACAGACGGATGGTTTTCTTCTTCTTTATAAATGCTGGCTGACCCCTAGAAACCTGGGGTGACCCTAAACCCTGAGGAGTGCTGAACAGTGGAGGAGGAGCCAATAAATTAGCAGAGGGTGGAGGCGGAGGCGGGCATCCAAACAGCGGGGGAGGTGGTGGAGGAGGCAAACCCAGAAAAGAAGGTGGAGGTGGAGGAGGGGGAACAAGGGAGTCCCCAGGACCCATATCCATGTCCAACACATCTACATCATCCTCCTCCCCCAAGTCTGTAAAATCCATGTCTTTGATTTTAAGTTCCCTAGGATTAGCCATGAGCTGATCCCAGATGTAGTCAGATTCCTTCTTTGGCTGTGCTGGTGTTTTCTCAGGGACCTGTTCACTGATTTCATCTTCAGGCATGGCTGTCCCCTTGGCCAGCTCACCACTGTTGAACTTTTCTGCAAAGGCTTTCACGCTGCCTTGGTTGTCCAGATTTCCGATCTCCATCTTTTTGACACTTTCATCTTTGGCCTGCTTTGTGGCCTGAAGGATAGAGATCCTACTGGCTAGGCTAGTGAGTGACTCCTCGCTTTCCTCCGTCTCCTTCTTTTCCTCCTTCGCCTCCAGCTCCTTCTCCTCTTCATCCTTGGGTTTTTTGTTATGCGCATACAACATGTCCAGCATAAACCGCTTGTTGTTGAGGATGTTGCTGCACTGCTCATTCACACCAGCATCCTGAATGGTCTGTGACCATGGACCTGCAATCACACACACACACACACAGATGGGAATGAGTCAAGGGGAGGGACCCAGAACACCAAGAACACTCTTCGACCCACCAGAAAAAAATTTGGGGGACACATGCACAATTAGTCTGCAACTGGGCAAGCAGTAGCTTTGAAAATTTTGGAATAAATGACAGTGCTGATATATGTCCCAATCTTGATGGGCTGGGAGTAATTCTCAAAAAAAAAGGAACAGGAGCAGAAAATAATCAGTGTAGCTTGTGAGGGACTATATAACCGTCAGGATTTCAAGGTTCAGGTTTCTCCTGAAATCCGTCAGGTTTCACTTTGTTCATTTTATACAGTGCATACATGTTCAGAACCTTTAGCAATCTGAAATGGGGTCTAAATATCAGGACAATGGCACAACATAGGTTATCGGCATACTTTTCACCTGGCCATAAACTGGAACTAACCCAGCAAAAATTCCTCATAAAAGAGATCTTCCCTGCCTGACATCAAGGTCAACATGTAACTGCTTCCTCCTCCTCCTCCTCTTCCTCCTCCTTCTCCTCCTCCCTCCCTGCTGGCTAGGGGAGGACAGCTTTCACATCTGACTCTTCTTCAGACCTCCAGGCTGGTTACCTGGGCCACCTTCACAACACGGACTATTTGAAACCCTGAGCAGGCTGCACACCCAGGGTACAGCTCTGAGGGCGACCCAGTGAGTACAAGGATAAGCAAGATTTTTAAAGTTATTTCTAGGAATATGAGTACCTTTCTAAAAGATTTTTTAAAATGCTGCTCATCAACCACTGTTACCTTCCCTGTAATATATGATGGCATTGAAAGCCTAATGGCCTTTTTCCCACGTCACAGTCATTTAATACGGCACTGTAATGAAGCTTCATCTTTCTGACTACTACTTTTCTCAAAAATAACCTGCAAAATAACATGTTTGAGACAGCACCATAAATAACAAAATACAGCAGTGAAATTGTAAAAATAAATTATATAAGCATCCCTTCAACTACATTTCCCTGAATATAATGCTTCTAACCAGTGTGGATAATGTGTCTAAAAATTATGGTGCTTCTTTTTCCAGCAGGTATTAGATGAAGTGATTAAACATGGACAAAGATAATTCTTCACACTTACTGTATTTCCTGTACAGGTTCCCTTCTGTCCCCCACAGTCTTTACACATTTTATTAATATATTTTTTATAAACTCAGTTTCTTAAACACATTTTACTTTGATTGCTAGCTTGCTTTCCGTTTGGCCCCTCGTGGTTAAAGATTTTCTTTTATACCTGTCAGTTGCCCTTTCTCTTAAACTTCCATTTTATCTTTGTTTCTCCCCTTATGCTCCCAGATTTTTTGATACTTTAGCATTTTAAACACCTTTTACAGCTTCCTTTGTCAATGCAGTTGCTTTCTTACCATGACATCTAGCCCTGTGCTCTGAGAAGCTGTACCCTGAGTGAAACCCACATCCAGGGCCCCACAACTCCTCCCTGCCCCTTTAAAATAAGATCACGTTAAGATGTAGGATGGGTCTCACAGCACAAAGCATACGGACAGCAATGACTCTCACCTCTATTCAGATCAACCGCTAAACCACATTTTAAAATGAGTTCAGAGGTTTAACCCCAGACTAAAGAAAGACATTGTTTTCAGCCACGGATACAACCTCCAAAACTGTTTCCTTCTATTTTCCTACAGGAGGCTTGACTTCTTCCATCACCTGTTTATTTTTCCTCAGATTTTATCCATGGGATTGCTTGCTTTGTCACCTGAAGCAGTCTCTCAGATTTGTCTCAGGTAGTTTCACTTGACAACATGACTAGACAGCTCCTTCCCCAAACCATAGATTCCATCCAGCTGAGGCCCCACAGAGGATTTCCCCCTACTCCCAGCCTCTCCTTCGAAGATGTTCCAGACTGCTCCCAGGATCCCTCCTACAAAGCCCACATGACCTACCTGGTCTCAGTCTCACCACCTGGGATCCTCCAGGATTTAATCCGTTTGCAAAACTGCTCATCAGAATTCCCCCAGACACAATCTCTAATTTCGGCTCCCCAAGTCTGCCTCCACCTGCCCTAGCTGATCAAAGATTATTGCTGGGAAGACTCTGGCTACCTTGTCCTCCTCTCCACAGGTAAAGCTTTGAAATACCACTGGAGAAACAAGACTTGCTGGAGGACAAATTCGGGAGGATGGCTAACGAAGGAGGAGACAGGACCAAAGTCTTTATTCTTTTGTCCTGAATGCATCCGGGCAGAACCAACGGGTCGCCTCATAAATGGCAAACTCCTTGCTGGGAATGTGAGAACTGCTGGAGAAAGTGCTCTCATTTGCTTTCTGAACCTCCTCACCTACTAGAGAGCAAATAACTCACTACATGAGACCTCCTACATAGCACAACCTAATAAATCTTTAGTCTACTGATAACATAGGTCAATTTTAAGATGTTGATTTTTCAATAACAGGGTACATTTCTTAGCTTTTAACAAAAAGTACATAAGCACTTAATTAGAGTGGTAACAGGTTGGTAACAGAGAAGATGAGTGGAAAACAACTCTAGCCTGTTCTACTTTACTTGCACTTAGATTATCTTGGACTATGCCACAGTGTAGCGACATCCTTCATCTGTCATTCCTCCCCTCCCTTTCCTATATATATACTTCTACATTTTTTAAGAGTACAATAGCATTCTAAGTAATCCAATTGTGGTGCTGTTTGAAAAGAAGGTAGCTCTGAAATTTAGAATAAAATTAACTTAATGCTTCCCAGAAAAAAAAAGTAATAGGTTTTAAACATAAACAGTACAGTCTGAAGATTTATCTCTGTGAGGCAATCCTTGTGATTCAGAGTTATCCCTCTTCTTTCAGGAAAGAGGAAGACTATTTCACACTGTAAAGCAATTCTTGTTTTCTTATCTATAATTTAGAAAACTTTGGACAATGCGCTCCACTGTTCAGCCCTAAGAAAACTTGGGAACCAAATGCCCTAATTACATTATGTTCCTTAACCTGCCTATAAAAAAGGGGAAAAGAGTAATTAATCAACAAAGGTCAAAATATGCCTTTTACTCCCTCCCTGCCTGGGCTGCATGACAAGCTCTGGTTGTCATTATCTCTCCAAGCAGAAAACTGTTTCTTAAGGTGTTTTCCAGGCTGGGCCTTTACAGGTGCCTGGTGGCATATCTGACCAGAACCATTGGTCACTCCAGAACTGGTCTTTTCCAGACAAGGTCTATTTCATGTGCCTCCTCCACACAAGCTAAAGATGGTCACAGCCCAGACCCGTCTTCAGCAGCTCCTATGTATGTCTCTCTGCTTTCTGAAGCCTAACCAAGACAGAAGAACCTGAGGGAAGGAACAAACATCCCAGCCCTCGTCGCTCTTCCACTAAACGGACGAGAAAAGGTATCTGGAATCTCATAACAAATCATGTTGACCCCTCATCTCACTGTTTTACATGTAGAAAACCCAAATAAAGTCTCTGGGAGCTGGAGATGCAAGTCACTGCAACATGACAGTTCAACAGTTAATATATTAATCTTAGGGGAAGAAAATGATCTCACATCAAAGGAAACCTCATTTCGTCAAGGCCTTACTGTCCCTCAAACACAGAAACCTCATCAAAGTCTATGGATTTCCAAGCAGAGTGCAGATCAGACTTGGCCATGGTGAAGAAAGTCTTAGATAAGTGCAAAGGGTTTGTTAGCTAATTAACAAAAACAGAGCTGTTAATTTAACATTTTTTTTTCCACCAGAAACCCTTCATTATTGAAAAAGCTTCACTTTACCAGTTTCATTGTCACTGGTTAACTTGTCCTCTCTCTCTTCCCTCTCTAAAGTGCTGCTTGCTGAGGATATGCTGGATGCAGAGCAGTTGTCTTTTTCATTCACTTCCTCATTCTGCCTCTCTTTTTCACTGAGTATTGCACTTTCTTCTGGCTCTCTCTCTGGTCCTTGCTCCACCTCACTCTCTGGTCCCACCTCTGTAGCCTCTATTTCCTTGGGTGTCTCCGTTCCCTGCTCGGCCTCAGCCTCCTGCTCTGGTTCTGGTTCTGTCTCTGTCTCTGGTTCGGGTTCACTTGCACTCACTGGTGGAGAGAACAATGGGAGAAAAAGATTCACTTAACATCGGAGTCGTCTCAGGCTCACCCCTCTAAATGAGAGCAATGTGAAAGTTGTACAAGCGCCTTATGGAAAGAAAATAAAAAGCAAGTCCACGGCATGCTGAACATTAGGAGCAACAGATTGATGAATGTTGTGCGACAGCAGCACTGCACGTGAGAGTGGCCTGGCAAAGCCCCTCGCTTGCTGTCTGGAGCCAGCCCACTGTTTTTATACATACTTCCACAGCTGGAGTGTTGGACTCGCATAAGGATTTGAACCAGCAGAAAACGGGCATTCCACCTGAGCATGACATTGACAACTCAGTGCCTAGACAGAGCCAGGAAGGAAGAGATCTTAAAAAAAAAAAAAAAAAAAAAAAAAAAAAAAAAAAGGAGGAAGATTGTGGTTTTTGGTTGAATTTTCTCTGGGTTCTGGAAGCATTCTTTTTTCACCTGATGACGAACACTTCAACAAAAAAATAAAAATATTAGTTTTATTAACACAGCTGAATGGCACAGTCTGGAAATGGCACCGTCACACATTTGGCTGACAAAAAACATGTTTTTTCATGCACATTTACTTCAGAATAGCCACATCAAAACTGAACAAAGTTTCCAACTGCTTGGCATATGGCACAAATTTAGTTTCCAATTGGTTGGCATATGGTGTATGATAAGCTTTTTTATCGGTTGGCACACAGGAAACACTATTCATAGTATACTTGGTTTCTTCTTCCCTGCTTTATCACTGGCAGTGAAATTCATTCATTTACCTTTAGGGTTTTTATGTATAACAGCAGATTTTCACATGCAACTACTCTCTGCATGCTGCAAAGAAACTGAAAAGCATCCACACATATTCACATCAAGCAGCTGACAATTTTCTGAAAACTGAAATGGCCATGCAAGAATGATGAAAATGGGCATGCATGTTAGTTCTGCATATTCCTCAGATTCCCTCTGTACTAAATCTTGTAGGGTGGCTGAACTACAATGTCCAAGTCATCCTTAGTTTTTCCCTCTGTTAACTCCTTTTCATTACAATATCGCCTTCGGGACTTGTCATGGTCATTGGATTGCATGATATGCAATGAGACTGTCTTCAAGAGCTACATGAATCTTTGAAGGAAAAAAAGTACCACACTGCAATGCAATCTAAACATTTCAGTCCTCTACAGAGCCAGTAAATAGATTTATCCTGAGAAAGCATAAGCCAAAATAATGAAGGTCACAATGTCTTCCTAAGACTGTTTCATGTTGTGTGCCTATCCTATTTTCTGAGACACCCATACAAAGAATTATGACTTCTAACAATGCCTGTGCCTATCTTTACAATAACACACATGCTTTTACATTAGCTTCCACTAATGAATCTTCAGTACCACACGATTCTACTTAATTTCATATAATTTAAGTGTAAAAAATTGCAAATTATTTTTTGCCACTGATTTTATTGGAGCTGAGCTTCTACACTTTCACAATTGATTTTAAATGTGTAGTCAGTTAAATAACTACACTTACATATATAGTGCATATACGAAAAAGAAATGTACATGAAATATGTTTAATATATCGTCCATGCACACTCAAACCCCTCTAAGATGTTTTAAAACAGTCCCGATTAGCAGCTTACCTTTCTCCCTCTTCTACATAGACAGCATTTAAAAGACTCACATTAGACCAGCTCTACACGTGCCTTGTCTCTCTAAATGTATCTTACCTACGAATGTACTCTGGGTACAAGAAAATCAAAATTATAGACAGCTGGCAAGAAGTTGGCAGACACTCTGAATCCCAGCGGTGTGTTTCTGAGCACAGCTGTCAGTGCGTAGGTATAGCACAAGAGCATTCTAAAGTCAAGCCAAAATTTGAATATAATTGAGATGCAAGCTTAGGAATCCTTCAGGAGATCCTGGAACTAACACGGTACTGTAGCATGAAAGACTGACCTTCCCACGCTGGAATGGTCCATATAAACAAATGTCATCAATTTATCCTTGAACAACCATAATTTTGTATGAATTTTAGACGTTTCTCTCTAAAAAACAAAAGCTGTCATTCAATAACCAAAAAGGTCAACTCAACAGCTCAGGTGGAGAAAGCAGCGACTGAAACATGGCCAGGACTGCTAATGCTTATGCCATCTTTGTTGTCATGAAGGTACACTGAAGTTTTAATAGGATAAAGTCAGGGGAGACATAAGAAATGGTTGAGAAAATGAGAATGTTCAAAAGAATTCTGGGTACTCTTCACACCAGAAATATTCCACACACACCAGAAAGATGCAGTATCTTAGTAGAATCTAATATACAACAAAAAATGAAGAGCAACATACTGACACAGACTGCTCTTTTGCATTCAAGGACTACCAAAAATCTAAGCACTTCTAAAACAAAACAGGGATATGTTGACACTCATTTTGACAGTCTCTCTCTCTTTGGGGATCATGTCAAACAATCCACCCATAACCTAAATAACTTATAAGTAGTAAGCCTAGTCCAGTAGTGCTTCCCTTAAAAAGCAGTTCAAAAATCAGATTAGTCAGTAAACATTAGGAGGAAACAAAGCCAGCAAGCTAGATGTGTGTCCATCACTTGCAGTTCCATTGTGTAATCCATTGGGCTGATATTGATGACAACTTCTAATGTTAAAAAATACGATTCTCAGTGGATGCTTTCTGGTGGCCTATTTGAAATAAGCTGGAACATTCAGTCCCATATCTACTGAATCAATTTTCACACCAGTCAAACACTACTCTAAGTGGCAACCTTGCAGGTAGCAACAGACCATGCTCTACTCCCTGTCTTCAGACTTCTGCCGGTGGAAAGCACAAAGACCCAAGGAAGCAAAACTTGGTTGTATCAAAAAGCATCAACAGCAAAGAAAGCATTCCCGAGACATAAAGAAGTGTGATGCCATTACAAGCAACATACTTTTTTTTTTTTGAAAAAAAACAAAACAAAAACCCAAACCAATTCTTACACACATACAGTTCTTAAAACCTAAGTTGGGATAGCCAGATTCAGTAGTAGAGGTAATCTCTTTTCACTTGCATATGCTATTTTTCACATTTCTCTTAAGACTTAGCTTTCCCTCTCCCCCATTAAAACAAATGAGTGAATTGAGGTCTTTAAATTAGCAGAAGTTTTACTTGCAATTGTATTAATCAGGAGGAGGAAAATTGAATGTGGCTTTAAGGACTAATTTTTGAGTCATATGTCCACTTATTTTTCTGCCAGAGCTTAATCTCTAAAAATGTATCACTGGAAAAAAATGCGAAGACTTCTTGGAAGAATGAAATCTCCCAAAGAACCTGTGTAACCTCATCACTATAAAAGACAGTAGCATGGTCCCTCAATAAATGTGTAAAGATTTTGTCATTTTGAGAGATGGTGTAATCTACATGTTCTGACATTTTCAAGACTTGGCCACATAAAACCCTAGCAACCTAGGGCACATAGTGACAGGACAAGGGAGAATGGCTTTAAACTGGAAGAGGGCAGGTTTAGATTAAACATTAGGAAGAAGTTTTTCACTTTAAGGGTGGTGAGGCACTGGAACAGGTTGCCCAGAGAGGTTGTTGAGGCCCCATCTCTGGAGGTGTTCAAGGCCAGGCTGGACGTGGCGTTGGGCAACCTGGTCTAGTGAGAGGTGTCCCTGCCAATGGCAGGGGGGTTGGAACTTGATGATCTTCAAGGTCCTTTCCAACCTAAACCATTCTATGATTCTATGAACCTGATCTGATCGGATGTTGGTGATAGCCCTCTTTTGAGCGAGAGGTTAGAGAGAACAGCAAGCTGCTCCCTTCTGAAAAAACACAGCTATGAACTTGTAATGCTACACAGGAACATGGAGAGAAACAACTTGTCTTTTGACACTCAACTATAAACAAACTCTGAAGCAGACACAAGATGTCGTATCCTTAGTACCTGCTGGTAAGACCTCCATCCCCACCCTGTCCTATAAGGCCTCAGAGAGAACAAACACCCCTCCAGGCCCACATCTCCACATCTAATACCCTGCCAGGGTAATAGATTTGCCAACCACATCTTCATCTGTTTCCTCTGCTGCCTACTTGGAGCTGGGAGCTACAAACTCTAAGTGTCTCTTGAGGATGCATCCAGTAAGTCTGAAGACGGTTATACCCACCCAAGCCCTCTTGGTTCAATTATTCAGGCACCACTTAAAGTCTCAGTGGTTATCTCCCTTCAGTTCCTCCAGCACAGGATTCCTCTTGCTGTGAATTCAGCAAGGACTCTCTCCCTTTCTCCACCCAACCCTAATCTTTTCCTTCCATTTCTTGTGATAATAAACACAAGCATAGAGTTTGCTTGCTCCTTCTTCATGAAGTCAGAAATTATCTTTCTTTGTCCCCCACCCCAGTTCCTCCTCTGACTTTCTGTGCTGTGGTTCCTTTGGATCTACAACTGGGGCTGCAATGGCCTCACTGCACCCTCAAGCTCTGGTGCTTCTCCGTCTGCCGAGATGCTTCCACCAGTCATACTTTAGGCAGTATTTGAACCTTGCTTAGCTACTAATATGTTCAGAAGGTTTTCTACTGTCCACAATGTGCACTTGGGTTGGCCTGCTTACATCCTCAAGTGCTAAAAAAGTTGTTCCTCTCAGAGAAGTGTTCATCTCCAATTCCTTTGTGGATTGACTTCAGAGACGTCTTGGTTATTGTTGCTCTCCTTTACTGCACATGTGCACTTCATAAAAATTTCTCCAATGAAATTACAAAGGACGAGGTAGTTGCTCTGAAAAAAAATATTAAGTTCTATTTTGCAGTTATGGGATTGCCTTCATTTCCTCTGAATGCCATACCCCAAGTTTTACAAGAGTGAGTCTTACAAGACTTGATTACTTTAGTGGAACCAATTGTTTTATATGAGAAAACACTTCAGCTCAGTAAGTCCAGATTTTTATATTAGGTAAAGATACTGAGACGTTTCACAGCGTGGGACAAAGTTCCACGGAAAAAAGTCCATTTCCTTCTTAAACCCAGTAGATACTGGATGGCCAAAGGATACTTCAGCACAAATGGAGTAAAATAAATCTGACTCCAAATATCACTTATTGTTTTGCTAGTTGAGGAACACACTTCCTGTTTGACTTCACGTTCTGAATTGTGCAGACAAATATCACACATCCGTTAACATCATTTCTTGCACATTCTTTGAAGGGACCTATCCACAGAACCAAGGAAGCGTTTTCCTTCTGCAGTTTTATCCTTGCTTGGGAAGATGGTGACCCTGTGTTCAAAGCAACTGCTTGGGGTGCAAGTAATCTGGGTTATGTCCATGGCTCTACTCCAGCCTTCCTACAACTGACTTAAGCAAGTTAATGCCTCAGTTTCTCTAGCTGTTAAGCAGGACTGATAACGTTTCCTAAGGACAGTAAAAGCTGGGATTTTAATTCATTATGGAGCATAAGAAACTCAGATAATCATCCAGAGGCTGTGGCACAAAATCTGTAAATAAGCCTGCCAGCTGTTGGCTGATACCCAATAATCGGGCCACCTCCAGATGAGAAAGCCTGGCCTGCCCACGTGCCTGTTACTTCATATGACCTTTCCAATGGTGAAACAGCAATCCTTCCTCATGCACAGCTCCCACTGAGGTATGCAGATTTCAGGCCCCTGTTCTGGTGCTGTCCTGGCCATCTGCCGGCAGCTGCCTTTGGCTGGAAGCTTACCCTGCCCCAGTCATATGTCCTCTCCTTGCCAGGCTTCCAGGTGCTGCCCTCTGATGCCTACCAATATTGCCTTGAGTTTTGGTAGAGATGGCCTGCCTACCCATGTGTTGATAGCTTTGCCATATTGTGGCTGCCTGAAGTTGCCCTGTACACCTGCTCTAAATGTATTCTCCAAATGGATTGAGCTGCTCCATTTCATGCCGCAATTATTTTTTTTTGAATGCTTTCAGAAGAAATATGTTAAAATAATCACCATAAAAGAGATACTTGCTCCCTACCCAGATCTGAAATCCTAATGGTGGAAAAATCCAGCTTATTTGCTCTAAAAGCAATATTGCACTCAAAAAAAAAAAGCGGGGGGGGGGGGGGGGGGGGGGCATCTGGATGCTTCTGAATATCAGTGTTACAGGAAAATATCCGTGTTTTTTAAGTACATATGATTCCACTGAGTCTTTTAAGGTGCCAGACAAGAAAACTGGGAATATAATTGGGAAAATATACAACCCTAAATTAAATAAACTTCACCTACTTACTACGGTGAGGATAAACATATTGAACATCCAGTATTTGTAACTTTTTTCTTAAATTGCCTTGCTTTATAGCATGCTACCAGCCATAACACTCAATAAAACCAAGCAGTGCAAGTTACAAATGCATTAATCACCAATAGCATGTAGCAGGAAATCAAATAAAATAAAAATGAATGATGGCGATAATTCACCCTCAACATGCATTCTAGCTCCCAATGTTAATGCAACATCATGTGGCACAAATATGAATCTGTATGGTGGGTGTTTTTTTGAGGACCGAGGGAGGGGTATATGATGCAAGTGGCAGAATGACGTGCAAACACAAAAAATATTGCTCTGTACACCAATAAATTATATGACAGCAAACCAACCGTGCAAACACTAATTATACTTTCCTTTTTACTAATTGTCTGTGGTCTCTTTTAAGTCCTTTACTACTTGTGCTACAATTTTAAGAGTTTTTGCTGGTGTTAAAAATAACCAACGCACCCTCCCTGCCTTCAATTCGAGACCTTTTCTGTTTGTCCCATTCAGCCTGTGCTCTGCTGGAAGGTTATTATAATCTTGGCATTCATCTGTTGCATTTCTTTCAGAGAATCCACATAAGCAAAATCTGTTGGCAGGAATATTGTTGGTTTAGTATTCAGTAACTTCTAACATACAAGGAACATGATGCTAAAATTAAGACCCTCTGTATACTGTATTTTCCAGTTATTCCTTTCTAATAGCATCAGACAATGATAATATAAATCATAGCAACAATTAGCAGTGTATTCTTTGCTTGAATAGACTAGAAGACATCCAAATCTATGGAAAAAAAGAGAAAATTTAGGAAGACAGCGTGAAACAATAAATGAGACCCTTTACTTTGGCATCTCAGAGATTATATTGCGCTCATGCATCAAAAATCACTGCCAGCCTGAGAGAAACTGTGACAAAATCACTGCTCTTTCCCATGCCCTCCTCTTCACTTACCTTCTGAGGGCTGAGGGGTCCCACAAGGGGTGGAAGGGGTCTTCAGCTCTTCCTGGGACTCTATGGATGCTGGGCTGACGCACTTGGGTACAGGCGAGGATGGGGCTGAAGGAGATCTCAGGTTCAAGGACAGCTCACTTCTGCCTCGGCTTACGCTCCGACTCTTCAGCTCCTTCTCATATTCCTCCGCTGCCAACCTCTCCAAGTATTTGTATCTGAAAGTTAAATTCCAGAGGGTTTCCGTAAAGAAAAAGAAGTCTGTGGCTGATGCTTGTTTATGGATGAAACACCTGCAGAGAATGAGCTGACTTCCTGACACAAGGGGTACAGCACTAAACTGCCTGCCTGGTCAATCTGCCAAAAAACGTACACTAAAGCAAAGACTATTGCCCTGAAAAACCTTAAATTGCTCATGACAAAACAAAAGCAAAACCCAGCAGAGTTAAAGAGTCCTTAGATATAGTATTGTGTCTGCATAGTCTTTCTCCTTTTGGAAGCATTTGTCTGTCCTCCTTTTCACCCTCCTCCTTCACATCCTCCTCCTCCCAGTCCTCCCTCTACCAAAACTAAAACGGGAGGGGAAAAAAACCAAAAGAAAAAAAAAAAACCTCCAAAGCCAGAGCCCCTTAATACTGATGCAAATACCCAAAGTCTGAGGCTTGCTGCAAGGAGAGGAAAATGCAGCAGACAAAAACAGATCTGCCTGAAAATAATACCAATAATAAATGTTTGGATTGACTATCTAAAGTCTCTGAACCTGCTTCTATTTGCTCTGAGAGCAATGCACTGGAATTCACTTTGTTCTCTCCAGACTCTACAATGGAAAGTTTTCTTTTTTTTATTCTAAAAAATTTCTCTGCCGGACTCAGACATCCAATAGCTTGGACCTGACGTCACATGTAGTTTATTCATCAAAGTCACTTTAAAAGAACAAAGATACATCTGTTTTGCATTTTAGGCAGGCAGAACTCACTAACTGTTTATTAAGACCAGCTACCAATCATATACTTCATAGTGTGCTTTATACATTTCGACCAAAATAACTTTGAAATATGTGCCTCTTCCAGATGTCTGCTAATTTTATCCACCATTATTTGCAAAGGAATAAATTCATGAATACAGCTGGATTGGGCTTTAGACTGTTTTTCTTACCCACAAGTGAACTGTTAAACAGGTTAATCAAGACTACTGCTTATGTCCCCGAAAAACTGTGGTCATCCTCCTATAACTCACTGTTGTAAACACTTCGTAAGAAGGAACACCTCTCCTCCCCGCTTCTGCCTCACTGACAGCCCAAATTAGTGTACGAGGGTGCATTAAAAGCAGGCAGGGTAAAGAAGTCCGCCACACGTGGTAACAAACATGCTTAGTTCATATGGTAGCCACACACGCATGCACATTTGCAAACAGCCGTATAGAGCACAGAAACGTGTCTTTGAAGAGCAGTCCTTGTGTTTTCAGAGGCAATTTGCTTTATTGCAAACAGCAATAATGAAGAACAAACTCATTTTCTTTTATTCCTCCAGAGGTACGCACAGGCTTTGAACAAATCCTGCAAGAAAAAGAACCCCTACAGACTCCGGATGAAAATATAACAAGCCACATACTTGTATGGTTGTAAAATAGGAACTGTTTACAGTTCTAACATGAAGCCAATTCTCGGGAATGATTTTTGCCTTCTCAATAGAGGAGAAAGCCTTTCGCTGGCATGAGCATAATGTTTTGTTACAGTTCATGAAGCCAGTCTTTCTTTTAACTTTGGTCACTTAATGTATTGCGCCTTCCGCCTCCTCACAAGCAGAGCAGATGGGACTTCGGACGCATAAAGAGCCATTCAGAAAAACCACGTAGCTCAAACAGGTACAGCCCAGCTGGCTGCTGCCGAGGAGGGCTTTTGCAGTTTGGCAACAGACTACGACAAAGGTCTGGATGGATCCTTCTATACTGGGGGGGAGCTACAACGGTTTATTGTCCTCAGCTCTTTTTCAGCTGCTTTAACATTTTAGCTTCTGTGCTGTGCGCTGCACAGCCAACCAGCAAAGCAGAGGACTATCATCAAGATATGCCTTCTCAAAATATACCTGTTCATTGTACTGAAAGGAAAAAAAGGGAAACAGGACAGCAACTCTCATGGCAGCACATCAGCATAACTGATGGGAAGCCTAATAAGCAGATACTGCAATTTAACTGAGAAATGAAAATCATTCAAGAATCAGTTATTAACACCTCGCACTTGATAAACGAACTTTATTTTGGTTATTTTTTTGTTTCTGCCCAATGTCTTAACAGTGAATAAATGCCAGCATCAAATACACCAGGTCTCATGAAGACCAAAATCTGAAGGAGTTGAAAGGATGAGCTACTGTCTCTCTGCTGCAATTAGTTCCTCCACTACAGGATTAACACATTGCCTCGGCATATATTGCCATATCCTTTAAATCATGGAAACCTGCAGCCATCATCATGTCTACGCCGACTCTTCTCTATAGACAAAGAGGAAAGGATTGTGGGCTATCCATTTGGTATGCCTCATGAACATTACATTCCATGTATCATCTTTAACTAGATAAAAACATTATTGTGAACTCTCTAGGTCTCTGAGCAATGCTCTAAGTGTGACTTAAAATGTTTACGTACCAACAAAGCCACCGGGTAGAGAGCATTTGAGCTGTAAATCACACTAGAGAGGACTCGAGAGCTCACCTTTGTTGGGGTATTTTTGAACTACCACTGGAAAATACTCAATCAAGCAAAGTGAAAAAAGGCCTCAAATCATCAAACAGCAAGAACACAGTGCTACACTCAGACCCCCTGAAACTGCACAAATATTTCTCCGTTATAGCAAGGCCACCCCGGAGCCATTGCAAAAGTAGGTGCCTGTATTCTGGAGCTCAAGGGTGACACAATAGTACACAGAACGCTCAAAAGATTTGACACAATTTGGACAAACCAGTGCTTTTAACAGAGCATTCCATATGTGCTCAGTCTTATCGCCTCCTGCTTTTCCGAACTGATACGGAGGAAACGTACAATCCAGATTTTAGCACCTTGGATATAGCATTTTCTCACGCTTCTTGCATTCTGTTAAAACAAGTCACCATTCAACTTGCTATAGGAAATGAAACCTCATTTGTGCAAAGGTATTTTTTTAAAAAAAAAAAAAGTTACAGAAGGCCAAAATAACAGACTACTGATGCAAGACTTCATTTGCAGAAGTGTTCCCCAATATTTCTGTGCTATCAAAGCAAACATATGTCTTTCCTCTTTATGAGGAAGAACCGATAGTCTAACATTTCAATTCAAAGGAGCCCTAAGGATAAAGACACATTCCTAATGACCAGTGAAATTTCTCAGATTGCACAGCAGTGATGCCCTGCTGGTATACACTTCCCCCAAAATACTCCCGTTTACTTGGCGTGTTCCCATACAACTTGAAAATGCTGGAGAGCTCGCTTCTAATTTGTTTCAAATCTTGCTGATGAGCACGCTTGCTGTAACAGGTTTTACTCAGCAAAGATCAGTGTATGATGCTTATGTGCTCAGACACATTTAATTTCAAAAATTTAAACGATTTGTAATTGTTTTGGCTGGAAGGACAAAGGAAAGCCCATCCACCTTTTCTTACCCTTAGAGATGTCAAGACCGTTTTTTAATATTAGCTACTTCAGCCACAATAGATCAGACTTCAGTCTGCAGGAAGAAACTGCCTCCTGTATGATGATTTTGTGGAAAAAAAGAACCCCAACCCAAAACCAAAATGCAGCAACAATGATTTCTGACATGGCTGCTCTCATACTTTGATAATGTAATTCCAATTCTTGACAATCCAAAAGTATTGCCGGAGACGAACCACTGGAGCATCATAAAAGCAGAACTGAAGCAATCTGGATGATTTTTCATCTAGTATTTGTTCAGTACCATGCATACTTCCCAGGTAAAAACAAGAGCTCCCTCCAGGGTGTAGTTACTAGCAGAGGTAGAGATGAAGCTACTGAAAGGCAAAGGTCTTTAATCGAGTATTCCTTGAAAAATGTGCTTTCATAAGCACATAGCTCTCAGCCTAGCCCAGAGTTCTAAACTACTTAATTGAATTTAAAAAAGGAAAAAAAACCCAAAACCTCAGTCCCTTTAAATACGCTATTTAAATAAAACTAAAACAATGCTGCAATGATAAATACTGCTAAGCTTTGTAATTTGCTTGCTGATGTTTAGAGAGATCGGCAAAGAAAACTTGGCCCCGAAAGATAAAAAAATGCTGGGAGTGGGTCAGAACCGTTTCCATCAGCCTGTGACTGCAGTTTTGCAAAGCATGTGACCTCAATTTCCTTTATCCTCAGCTGCCTTTTCTGACCCTCCAGAAAGCTCGGGACCCACTGGGTGAGAAAGACAGGCTTATTCAATTTGTAACTATACTAACTTTGGGCAAATTTCTGAGGGAAATGGAGTAAGCTTATTTCCCACACAAATAGATAAAAGATAGATCATCAATCATACTTATGCATTCCAGTCCCACTGCTCTTCATTTATTGCTGTGCTTACAGCTGGACTTCATTCTCCTCTTTAATGAAACATTCACTTTCCTATAGAAGTCTTTTGGAATAAAAGTATTCTGTGCATGCAGAGTTAAAAATGTAAATACACAACAGCTCCACAGTAAAGAATATAGGAAGCACAAACAACCAAAGGGAAGAACGGATGCATTATATACAAACCTCTCTTCTCTTGCTTGTCTTAGTTCTTCTCTTTTGTCTAAATAATCGCGGCTAAAAAGAGAATTGCAGTAAATTGCAGAGGAAACCAGAAGAATAAGGTAAGTAACATAAGCGTAAGTACAGCAGGAGAAACAAAGAGCCGTACAAACAAGCTGATCAGAGACAACAAAGGCTCTTTTCAAAAATTATTTGGTTTTGTGAAAAAGACTGAAAAGTATGTGTGTATACGTATCAATGCATACACCACCTGTATGGGTACACCAAATATGTAGTTCGGAAGATCATTACAAGCAATTATAAAAAAAAACACCAAAAGTTAAGAACTTGCAGCACTTTTGAAACCTGGTATCTGAAATTAGATACAATGAACTGGACTTGTCCATAAGGGACAGGCACATTAGTGGCTATTAAACCATTCCTCATTTGCTCCAACTAGAATGCCCCTAAACAGTGACTGCAGCATCTGGCAGGCTAGACCAAGGCAGGGAGCACAGCATATTGGCCCTCTTTCTAATACACCTTTCCTCAGTGTGTTTTAGTTGCTGTGATTGGAAATGAGACAGGGGACTGGCATTACCGAGTAGGACGATTCTTCGTTCTTACAAGGCGCATGCAGGATCATCGGACAGGTAACAACCTTTCGCTTTATTTTTCACCCTGAGTTTTAGATACAAACCTCCCTCTATCTCGGCTGCCTTCCCTCTGCTCCTCAAGTAACTCATATACTTAGCTTTTGCAGAGTCAACTTTGCCAAATGCCCGGGCACTGTGATTTCAGGCAGGCCTGTCGCGTCCACAAATGTGGATACAAATTTAACTTGGAGCACAGCAGAACCCAGTGAATGTCCAGCCTGCCTCAATATCACAGCAAAATAGTTCCTTACAATATATTTTTAATATTTTGTTGAATCTAGTGGACAAAATTGATGAGACTTTCACCTGATCTGTTAGAGTCTTCTACAGCATAACCTGTGAGTACCAGAAAGATTTTCAGAACTACTCCATTTATGAATAAAACATTTTTTCTCCTTATATTGTGTCATAAAACGAATTACTTCTCATCTACTACATGACAGCTATCAAACATCTGCTATCAAAAGCTCTTCAGAAGTCCGTTAACATGGAACACATTACTCTTTCAGGCTATCGCCACATCCTTTGAACCCCTGAACTGGTTATACTTTTATCATATTTTCAGAGTATTCTTTGGAATTACCACAGCTATGGGAATAACCCCAAGGGGAAAAAAAAATAAAACCTAGGAATTTTTCAACAAGCAAATTTTAACTTTACTTTCTCCCCTCTGACAACTTTCACTCTTCCCTACAGCTGAAGAATAACTCTTGTATTTTAGGACATATATTGTTCTATATATGCAATGGGTACAATAGTCCTTCTACTGAGAAAAACGTTCATTATGTAAAGCATTCCTTCTGCTAGCAATAGCTTATGCAGCTTTTTAACACCTCTCCTAAAACCAAGCTCTTTCACAACTGGTGATGGTCTCCTTTAAATTATCTTCAATTTGTCAATAATGGTGCCAGAACCTAGTGCAATGTTCTTGAAGCAGAGTTGGAAAGAATGAGATAACAAATGAGTCATGATGGTAAATCCAGTACTGCTCACGAGTTTAAAGGCTGTGAATTGCAAGTGCTATTTTTAATCAAAAATATATCTTCAGAGACTGGGTTTCTAGCCAGACTGATGATACGATAATGTAATCCCAAGAACTCTTACGAAACTGTCCACGACTGTTTGCTGTGGCTTTGTCCTCCTCCTGCCAGACTGTCTAATCAACTGTGGGATGCTGTCTGTCTGCAAAGTTTGGTGGCTTTGGAGACCCTCTACTCAAACATAAGTTACAACTTTCGGGTGACCAGGGAACTCAAATCCAGAAGATGAAAACACTGGGGATTGAAAAATCGTCGCCTTAAATATGCAACACAATCACGGCATTTAGTTAACCAGTTCCTGACTCTGGAGTAATGGCATGAAGATGTATATTTTAATTTTATTTTTTTTTCTGACTTTAAGGAAGCTCTTTTAGTGACAGAACAACTACTGTAGCCAACCTCTAGTGAAATGTGCAGATCTGTTATTCAAACAGGTCAAGCTGCCAAATGTCCTGGTGGCTTTTTTGGTCTGGGAGTTTCCATTCTGCAAGATCATGTTGGCTGTCCATGGCAGCCTGCTGCAGCCTGATGATACCACTTAGAGGGAGAGTTTTTGGAAGAGGCTTGAAGACTGAGACCTGATTGTTTCTGTTTCAGGAGAACTTGGGCAGCTGTTGGCTGCCAAAGATCCTATTATGGTGCTCTTCCACCTTCCCTCCGCCTCTCATTTTCTTCTAAACTAGCTATCTTCTGGAGCCAGGAGAATATCTCCTTCTACCAACCAGCCAAACAACCACTACTAAGTGACTCCTCTTTCCAAATTCACTATGACACAGACCATTTCCACTTCTTACTAAAGAGATGATTACAGTGAAAACAATCCTGCATACTAATAAACAAGCTCACATGAATCCCAGTGCCATCTTTTCCTTAAATATCTGCTCTAAGGCTAGGAAACATTTAACCTACCATTCTTTAGACTACTACATTATGTCTTCTAACTACTAAAAATATGCTTACTTTTCATTCCTGTTTATGAGGAAACAAAATGGTTTCTTAGTGTATGCTCTTCAGACACTTCAGGAATAGGCACCTTATCTATCCTAAGCCCACCGCAGTCTTTGCTAATGCCTGTGCTGGGATTTCCAGGCACGGATTTAACAGGGGGAGAGGACTGCCCTCTTCGCAGGCAGCACACCCTGGGATCCCGTGGCACACCACACGGTCTCAGATCTGAAAAAAGAGTGAAAGC
The DNA here is from genome assembly GCF_965231255.1 of Vanellus vanellus. NCBI lineage: Eukaryota > Metazoa > Chordata > Aves > Charadriiformes > Charadriidae > Vanellus > Vanellus vanellus. The sequence continues at coordinate 96,983,321 of NC_138906.1, read as the reverse complement.
TGAGGCCTTTGTCTGGCCATGGTTTGAGCAATAGTTCTGATAATTATTTTCTATCGGTTGCTGCTTCCAGGAGGAAGAGACATATGTTTAGCAAAGCAGGAAAAAATGCAGTTTAAAAACACTACTATACATCCTGAGACCTCAGAATATTTTTACTTCACAGAACATAAAAGTAAAAAGATGTCTTAGTGCTGTCCCGTCCTCCCTTCTTGATGCCTTCCTCCCACTGTTTCATTTACAAATCCTATGTCTCACTAGAGATTATACTTTGAGAAGTATATTAGTTAATAAAACCTGGACTCTGCAGATATCTAGTCCGTATAATTGGCAAATACATAGCTGTCTTTAAAAAAAAATATGCTGGTTCATTAAATGCCAAAATTCATCACAATGTGTTTAATAGATCAGTTCTTAAGACACTTAGATCAAGAACGGCATCTAAAGAGACATGCAAACTATTCATCAATTCAATTATTTTGTAATTGAATGTCTCAAAGATTTACAGACCCATCACACATTAAAGCAACAGACCGAGAGCAAATTTGGTTCCTACTTGAATTTGTTTCTTTCTTCACGTTCTATCCTTTGCAACCTCTCTTCTCTCTCCTTACGTCGTCTTTCTCTTTCTGCTGCCAAGGACTCCTGGTGCTGCCGAAAAGATGATGTAAGGAGACCACCCAAAGCTGGCCTGCAGAGGAGGAAGATCAGATTTCTCAGTGTCACTTTTATTGATTATACTGGCAAAAAATGAGTAGCAATCATTCAGTAAGTAACATAATCCCAACCAACACAATGACATGGCAATATTTATGTACGGATGCTTCAAAGCACTGGCTAAGTATCTTTTTGCTAAATTGATTTTAGATACTGTGATGAGCTTAAGAACAATAGATAGGGTAGGCTTCTTAAATTGCCAAATTTCTGAAACACAAATAAAGTACGTGTAAGAATTCTTCAGTCTATTTCAACTGCAATATTGTCATATTGTCTAAATAATTTTTTTTTTTACTGTATAATCCTATTAACTGAAAAGCTGAATCCTGTAATGGATTTTTTAACTTTAAAAAAAAAAGCTGGAATATTTTTTCAGCATTTTCCAAACACGTTGTGCAATGATGTTAAAAACAGATGTGTCACAAACACCTGAGAATCCTGTATACAGAAAAACAAAAGTAAAAGAAGATGTCAGAACTACCCTTCAGAATTTCAATGCTCTCTTCAGTAGGGGCATATTTTTCCTTTACATATTAACAAATTCTGTAATTGTGATTTCCTTGCTGCATGTGCTGCAAGAGCAAAATGAATCACGTATAGCAATATATCAGTAAAACACATAGGGACAGTACAGCTAGTTATAATAATCATTAAGTGGCACGAAAACAGTTTTAAAAGAAATCAGAGGAAATGGGGCTGGAGGAGAACAGATTACCCATCTTCCTCTCCTTGCTCAGGGCAGGATTTAATTTTCTTGAACCATTCTTGAAAACTGTTTGTCTGATCTGCCTTAAAAATCCTTAATGATGGACCTACCACATCCACCTAGTGCTTAAACACCCCTGCCAGCAAGAAAGGCTTCTTTGCTGTGTAACATAATTTTATTTATTTATTTATTGCTATTTAGACCCGTTTGTTCTTGTTCTGTCCACAGTGAACAAAAAAGAAGAGTTTACTACCACACGCTTTATGGCTAAGCAAGAATTAGTCTGGAAGGCGACTTTCTCTGCAGTCCTCTGACCATAACTGTAAATGTAAAGGTAAATGATATTTTCTCTGACATGCAACAGCTTCAAGTAGCAAATACATTTTAAAAAAAGCTATATTTGTATTCACTTATAGTTTGGTCTTGACACAGATTTTTAATTTTTTTTCACTGTAAGTACTACTTTGGCTAGGAGAGTGGCTCCTCTTACACACATCTTTCCCCCAACATGGTGGTATTGGTACCACCAACCTCTCACGTGGCAATAGAGTGACCTCAGAGTAAACATGTCTTTCTTTCTGTCTCTTAGACAAGAAAAATCTTTTTTGTACAGGGTAGCTTTATACAGATGTAAATGTATCCACACTGATTGAATTAGACTGATAAAATCAAAAAGACATAACTCATGTAGAGTGGTTTCTGTGCATTGTTGTAACATGAGTTTTGCAATGAAAGGATTAATGAGAGAAATAGATACTGCCTTTTCTGAAAAGAAACTAAATGCTGTCTGAAGGAAGGCTCCCAAACCAGCAATGCAGACCTGAAGACATTTTCATTATTTTTAAGAACTGAGACCCTTTTCCTTAATTATTTGTATGCCTATGGCCGCACAATGTAGACTTTTAGTGTAACAGCACCAGTTCACCAGTGAAAATAGGTGCAGGAGAAGACAAAAACACTAATGCAAACCTATTGTCCCTGAGTGTCCGTGTCTGTGTGAGCAGGAATGCCACAAAACACAGTCATTTCAGCCCCACTGGCAGCAGGGCAGTATGAATATAATTTCAATTATTTCAATAAATTGAATTTCAATATGTCAGATCCCACCCGCATAAACATTACATAAGATGGTATAAAACTTGATATTCTGTAAGCCTCCCTGCTGGCACTCCTCCAGAGCTATAGTATCAATGCTGGATCACACTCAAAACCATAAAAATCTCTAATATGCCTCAGCACTAAGAAAAAAGGAAAAAATCCCCAAACCCTGACAGTCAAGTATGTGCGGTGAATTTTCCCTTGAACATATTTTAAACTTATTTTAACCTATGACGTTTTACTGCATGTCGCAAGAGAAAGCTCTCAGCAGAAACCGTGGCACCACTGTGATAAGACTCAAGAACTAGAGCTCCATCCCTGTGGTAGCATGAAAAAACATGGCAATAAGGTTGGATATATCATCAGAAATTGCCCTAGCAAGGGGAAAAATGGACAGTGCCTTCACATGAAAACATCTGGAAATAAACTGGAAGAGATGCAAAAAGAGGGTCCCTGTCAAGTCTGTGCTCGTATCTGCTCCATGTATTTAGTCTGCTATCCCACCCCGTCCCATCCCATCCAGCTGCCCTGAAGTTTGCAAACCCCATTTGGAGTCAAAGGAAGTTATGACTTAATTGAACCTGAAGAAAAATTAAAGGGGAGGATGGGGTGATGCTCTGAGACCAAAAGAGTGATTGTAGGTCTGCACAGTATCTACCAGGTTGGAAACCTTCAGCTCTGGCTAAGCTCCACAGTAAATACACGTTCTTATCCAAGGGATTACAGGGGAATCACAGGCTGATGTGCAGCTCAGTCCTGCAGACGGGATTCTAACCTGACCCTGGTAGCAAAATGTCTCCACATGCCAAAACACCTTGTTTGGAGGTTTGATCTAGCACAGTTTGGCTAGCGATGCTCACTTGGCTAAAATCTGCAGATGTATGAGCAGCAGCCTCACAATCTAAACAAAAGATCCCCAACCATAGAGCCAGAAAGAAAAGCCAATGCCTAAGAATCCGAAAATGAATATCCATGTGCCACATTAGCTTGCCACCTCTTGGAAACTAATTAAATTAATAATAACTAGCCAAAACTTGCTATTTCCCACTGGCTGTTTTATGAGGCCGTAGTTCAGCTGAGTTACGAGCTACAGTACAGCGTGCACACCCCCCCACCCCCCCGATTCAATTCATTTGTCCCAACCGCAGTCAGTTCTGGACTGCCATATTGCATACAACAGTTTAGTGCACGAAATGGTCAGAACTAACAGTCAAAGCTGTGAAAAGTTTCTGCTGAAACAGATAGATCCTGCACTGTCCAGACACTCAACTGGACACGTCCCCTCCATGAAGACCACACCTCACGCCAAATGCTGAGACCTTCTGTCTTACGAACTGTCCTGACCTCAAAGCTTCACTGTTGCTATCAAACACTGCACCTCAACTGCCATTTGGGTGCATCAATCCTCTTTTTAATGAGAACTGCAACTGTAAATGAGGAGATTTTAGTATCTAATAAACTCTACCCTTCATTTTCTACATGTGCATAAACCAAACCTGGAGGAAACAGGTGTTACTCTCAGGGCGTACAACCCTGTACAACAGCCAGAAGGAAAGGCAAGCAGCACGAGGTATTCCTTAAATATTCTAAACAATTTGAAAGGGGATTTGTCTATGTTTGGTTTGTCTGTAAAATCTGGGGGTTTGCCTCTGTATCCCCCCGGCAATAAGGCCTCCCCTTGCGCCAAACTCATACTTGAATTGCAAATGGCAGTGGGACTGGCCAAACCAGCTGGCGGGAAGGCTTGGGCTGAGCCTTCAGGTAATTTTTGTGCTTTGACGCTGTTTGAAGGGTGACAGTACCTTCAGGCCTCAGGAATATTTAAGTCTTACTGCCGTAGGCCGCACCTTAAAAATGGGTAAGCAAGAAAAAGGCTAAAAAAAAATATCTGGCATTGAATCAAAGGTGGTAAGAGATTTTAACAGAAAAGAGTATGTGGCTACTCAATGAAAGCATAATAGAGTGATCACTCACAAAACGGGGTTACAGCTAACATATGCCAGCATTTTAATGTTGGTGTCATATGTTACCAACTGGTAATACCAACCATTTGTTCAGTTCTACAAATACAATCCAGAAGGATCCTTACGCTGACTACTATTTTTAGTCTGTAGAGAACACAAGGCTATTAAGAATGGACTGTTAATGCAAAAATACTAAGAAAAGCTTTCTTCTGCCTGCTGTTAAAACCAGCAAAAGTTAAACAAGCTATGTTATTATACTCTCATTCCAGAAAGAAAACACGCAGTAAGAATATGTCTAAGTCTGGGAATTTGTGAATATAAGTCCACACCAGGGCATTAGGACCTGGGGTCAAAGAGGTCATTAGTTACTTATGTTGGAAAAAGATATGAAAGAGCAAAGAATACACATACACACAAAAAAAAAAAAAAAGGAAAAAGAAGGCAACAAAAATATACACAGGGTAGAGGATACAAAACGAAAACATTGATTGCACGGCAAAACTCTTCTGAATAAAAATTCACCTAACCTGAATTAGTAATCATTATTGAATACAAAAGTCCAGGGAGACACAAGATATCTCACACTGTTTTGCAAGTACTTGCAGTTTCCTGACAATACTCCATCACAGACTATATATTGTGAAAGGGAATATGTGATCTGAATTACCTTAATCTTGTTGAAAATTGAAGAAAAAAATATTTCTGTCTTACTCTAAGCCACTTTGTTACAGCAAAATTGCAATTATCAACTTCAAGTGTTCTTCAATCATGTTAACTCTGAAATACACTTCTTTTGTGGCTGTGTTTTCCTCTGTTAGTTGAATTTTAAAAATTGCTAAATGGAAATGGATTTCTATAGCAAGAACAAAAAATAAAAATGTATATTTTTAGGCCCTAAAAAAAAAAATTAACAGATGACTTATGAGAGGAAATCCCTCTAGGTCATAAGGTTAATATTCAGGATTTTCTTTAATATAACATGGGTCAGAATCATTAATAACCTTAATAAGGAAGCAATAATTACCCATTTTTCCAAAGTGCTCCTGCTCCAGCAGTCATGGGAATGCTACAGAGAGGGAACAACAGTCAGCAGCTCCTACTCGGCCCTTAAGTAACTCTAAATGTCTCTTGGCTTTAACAAAATAAATCTGCTTTCCAGCTTAGAAAGAGACAAAAGAGGAGGCAAAGCTGCCAAGAGCCATATTGCTTTTCACAGTTAAAGAAACTCTCTGAGTGTTATGTCTCCCTACATGACACGGCAAATTCAAAAGCGTGTTGATATAAGATTTTGCAAACAGACTAAACATTACTTGAGGAATCTTTACAAAACTTCTCTCAAAAATAAACACAAAATTGAGAGATAAAACTACTGACTAATGCTTCCTCCGAGAAAGAAATTTGAGAATGACAAAGAGAAGAACTGATTAACTTAAAGACTTTTAACAGGCCTGAGGGGCTACATTAAATACAGCTACAGGAGGGCAGAGCTGCGCGGAGCCACAGCAGTGCACAAGGACTTTCTACACACACGCTCCTCTCGCAGCCTAAGCTTCACAGGTTTTAAATTGTGTTCCTGTCTCTCTCCAACCTGCAGCTTCTCAGCCCCACACGAGTCACAAATTGCCTGGAAGTGGCTTGCAGAGCCCCCCCTTCCTCCCCACAGACCCATACTAAGGCACACGTCCTCTGAGCAGCAGCACGGCGCGCTGCGTGTTCAGCCAGCGGCACGTTGCGGTCTGAAACTGGAACCCGGCTCATGCTTTCTGCTTCAACATATGCCCTATGATAAAGCCTACAAAGCTGCAATCAAGAATACTGCTTACACAGTAGTTCGACAAGCAGCTAAAGCCAGCGTAAGCCACCGCTGCTTCCCAAATTGTAAATCATGGAGTAATTCCTAAGGTCATTTTTCCTAGTAAAATCTCAGCAATATAGTTGAGGCTTTTGCCCGGGGCCACTATTATCAAGGACCAAGCTATCCCTTCCTTGTTATGTTACTCAGAGGCAAAGATGTGCTTGGCATTTACCACAAGAAAAAAATAGCCATGGTCTCTGGTCTGAGAGCCCAGAAGTACATATTAAGACACAGAGAAGACGGTAGAAGCAGAAAGAATGGAAAGCCAAGGAAAGAGGAGCTGTTCTTGAGAGAATAGCAGCTTTGTAGGCTGTCTGGTGGGTTTTGTTTCATGGGATTCTTTTTTTTCCTTAGTGCTTAACAACTGGAGCAAGGTAATCCCAGAGTGCAGTGATAGATGGCTAATGAAAAAAAAAGAAAAGAAACGTCTTTCTGCCAAGAAACGTCATCCAGCAGCATCTCCCCGGTGTTGTGAATTACAGGGACCTTTAATTTTAGTAGAAAGTCTAACTGAAAAGCTGTTTAGCATTCTCAAGCAGGCTTTTTTTTTGTGTGTTTGTTTTGCTTTTAGGACACACAAATTTGAAACAAAAGCACCAGATTGACAGAAAAATCACTGCTTCAGGCACCTGGAGAGTGCCTCCAAAGGCACAAACTCAAAAGTATTTGCAGACTTTTGCTGCACTTCATGTTTATGCTTCAGGTATGGTGTTTAAAGTGTATTTAAAATCAGTGGAGAAAAACTCACCTATAATCTAGTCATGCTAATCTCAATGTCTGTGTGCACTCGCTGTAGAAATAAATGCGTGAAGGTTCATTTCCTTTAAAAGATACATAAGAACATGGAGATGAACACTCAACATTTAGGGCCTTGTGTATTGGGTTTGCGTGGCAAGGTTTTGGTAGCAGGGAGGCTACAAGGGTGGCTTCTGTTAGAAGCTGCTAGAAGCTTCCCCCATGTCTGATAGAGCCAATGCCAGCCAGCTCCAAGATGGAGCTGCTGCTGGCCAAGGCCAAGCCCATCAGCAGTGGTGGTAGCGCCTCTGAGATAACATACTTAAGAAGGGGAAAAAAATTGCGCAACTGCAGTGGGAGAGAGCAGTGAGAATACTCTGCAGACACCAAGGTCAGTGAAGAAGGAGGGGGAGGAGGTGCGCCAGGCATTGGAGCAGAGATTCCCCTGCAGCCCATGGTGAAGACCATGGCGAGGCAGGCTGTCCCCCTGCAGCCCACGGAGGTTAACTGTGGAGCAGATACCTACCTGCAGCCCATGGAGGACCCCATGCTGTAGCACGTGGATGCCCAAAGGAGGCTGTGACCCTGTGGGAAGCCTGTGCTGGAGCAGGCTCCTGGCAGGACCTGTGGACCTGCGGACAGAGAGGAGCTCACGCTGGAGCAGGTCTGCCAGCAGGACTTGTGACCTCATGGGGGACCCATGCTGAAGCAGTCTGTTTTGAAGGACTGCACCCTGTGGAAGGGACCCACACTGGAACAGTTCATGAAGAACTGCAGCCCCTGGGAAGGACTCAGGTTGGAGAAGTTCATGGAGGATTGTCTCTAGTGGGAGGCACCCCATGCTGGAGCAGGGGAAGAGTGTGAGGAGTCCTCTCCCTGAGGAGGAAGGAGCGGCAGAGACAACGGGTGATAAACTGACCACAACTGCCATTCCCGGTCCCCCTATGCTGCTCAGTGGGAAGAGGCAGAGAACTGGGGAGTGACGTGGAGCCTGGGAAGAAGGGAGGGGTTGGGGAAAGGTGTTTTAAGATTTGGTTTTATTTCTCATGATCCTACTCTGATTTGATTGGTAATAAATTAAACCAATTTCCCCAAGTCAAGTCTGTTTGGCCGTGATGGTAATTGCTGAATGATCTCTCCCTGTCCTTATATCTCAACCCACGAGCTTTTCGTTATATTTTCTCTCCCCTATCTAGATGATGAGGTGGAGTGATAGAGCAGCTTTGGTGGGCACCTGGTGCCCTGCCAGGGTCAAGCCACCACACCCTGCATCACAGGAGCCCAAGGTAATGTACTGCGGTAGATCATAAAGCAAGCAAGACGGAAAACAGACTAAGGGATGCGAAACACACTTCATCTTTCCTATGTCTATTTTCTAACAGTCTGGAAAAGTTGGAGAGTGCATCAAAATTTGCAAACACCATAGCAGGCCCTTACCAAGCTTGGAGATTTGGAAGAACTTCAGAGGGACCAGCCAGAGGTGGAGACTAAGTTCACACTGACTGGCCAAGAAGATCCAAAAGCGGAGGTTTGCAAGCTGAACTTTCTAGCATTTGATTTAACAGAGGCAAGAGAATGGGGACCATGAACTCCTGCTGCCTCGGCACACAGTGCCCTGAGTAGAAGGCTTTTCGAGTTAGGCTAACTGCACTACCGTCTGACTATCAAGCCCAGTGGGAATAGTCTCCTGGCAAACGCATCAAAAGAAACCTACCTCGGCAAACACAAGCAGCATATTTTTCTGGCAACTGAATGAATTAAAGCTCGTGCTAAATTCAGGAGCTCTTGCTTTAGAAGTTAGACTCCTTCAGGTTCTCCTCTAACTGGCCATGACCAACAACTCATACACTTCACCACCAAAAACACACTATGAGGGGGTGTGAAGCTTTACAAGTTGAGTTTGCTGTCCTGCTACAGATTCCAGGCTGCAGCTTTCACTTTGAGTGACCGTCTTAGATTCAGAGTCTGAGAAGGCAATCTTTGGCTACACAGAAATATCCTAGGTTTAAGAACAAGGCATGGAAATACAGACGAGTCTTACAACATCTTCTTTCCCAGGCAAGGCAGCAACTTGGAGGTATGGGAAAATGCTTTTCTCCCTGGTGTGCTGCAGCCATGTCTTGTTCTTCCCCTTTGTAACCAAAATTTATGCAGTTAAGAAATTGAGGTGGGTAATTTTGTTTTTCTTTAGGAACTGGGGAGAGAGTTAATTGGTGATTTAAGTCATGAAGGGTGGGGCCAGTATATTTATGGAGCAAAGCAGTCTCTGGCAGTTGAATACAGGTGGACTGGCTTATACTTCTTATACATCAGGAGCAACTTTCACAAGCAGAGAGATATGAGAGAACCAATGTACCCTTTTCTTCTCTCCCAACGAAGGGCTGAACAGAAAGTGCCCTGCAATGTGCCCTCCTTCAGCAGGATTCCCATGGCTGCAGTATGCACTGCAGAAACATGGCTCTCCACGGGGGACCCACATAAATGAAAGAGAACAGCACTACTGCAAGAAGTTGGCAAAAGGTTGCAGCTGATTTTAGAAACCGAGAAACAGTCAAGTAAGCCTTTTCTTCTGCTGTACAATCAGAAATATATACATTATGTGGATTTCAAAGAACAAAATCTTGTTACTGTTGCACTGAATTATACTGCTCTTTCGGATTCCCTACTGATCGTAGCCAAAGAGGGTTTTAAAAATATGTATGTCAAAATGTCAACCAAACTGCTTCTTTCCACCTAAGTTGTAGCTCTTGTTTACATAAGCAAAATGCAGCCAAGGGTTTGAAAGGCCCGTCAGGGCAACTGAATGGAGCATGAATCATTTCGCTGGGCACTGGTCTAAATGCTGCTTCTTCCTTCCTCCTCGTTCTCGAAGGTCAGATAAACAGTACCAGGAACTGCATCTGAAGCTCTTCCCTGGATGATAAAAGACAGGAATTTTTCTGTGGAGGCTTTGGATAACTGCAGTCGTAAGCTGAAAGCAGAAAACTCACCTTGGAGCTCGCCAGAGATATGCATCTGCTTCTTATCAAGTGTCTTCCTCTCCCCCCCTCATCTTTTAACTTTTTTTGTGTGTTTGAATCCATGTAAATTTTTACCATCAGGAGGTAGGAAATAATGTTTACATAATCTAAAGCAAACACCATTGATAGAATACTGTGAAAACTTCCACAATAGTTTCCACTTACTAATTAGTGCTGAGTGTTGCATCATGCACTACACAGCCTACTCTCCACTGCACAAAATTCTATCCATCAATCTCTGCGTGGGCATTTTGACAACCCATGTCTTTCAGGAAAATGAAATAAAAGCAGGCTTCTGCCCTTCTTCAAAGCAGTCACACCATTAAAGCCTGCTAAACTATACATCTGTAATGGCAGCACATTCAAAAAGATGACTTGATGCAAAATGTCACCTGAACCTGCAAATTTAATTATGTTTCAAGAAATACCCACATCTATTCTGCCGGCAACGTACAGCTATGGCGTGCACACGTTTTTCACATTTCTCAGAGACTAATATACAAAAAGCATCAGGTTGTAACATCCCTCAAATATAAGAATGCAGAAGTCCCGGTGAGTTCAACTACCAAGAATAGCAAGCTGCAAATTTACATAAGAGGAAAGAGCAGTGAATGCAATGTGAAGGAAAGAAAGAGATGCAACTCCAAACAATGTGTTCAGACACTTAAAACATGTAAGAGAGATCTGATAGTTGAAGGCAGAGCACTTTCCAGTTTCACAGAGAAAAGCAGAACAAGGTGTAATGGCTGGAAGACGCTGCTAGACAAACTGACCTCAAAATATGAAATATCTTCCTAGCAGCGATGATAAATACTGGAATGTTTTCCAGCAGAAGTCATGTGCAGCCACTTGAAAACATGTGAAGGTACAGGGGGCTTTCATTTAGCTTCTGTGAGACTCATTACAGGTCACAACAGATGATTACGAGAGCTCCCCTCTGGCCTGACTCTCCATGAATCTGCGAATTTTACAGCTTCGTCCTGTGGGGCCAAGGCATTTTGGCTCCAAACCAGCAACGCACTTACGCGCATGCCTCACTGAAAGCTCGCTTCCTTTACTGGAGCAGGGCCATCGCGATCAACCTCTTTCAGGACAGGCCCAGCGATCTTTAGCCATCTGAGCATTTGACGACTTTGGGGTTTCTTTGCTGCAGTAGCAATCAGAAGCTTACAACAGCAGGGGCTTAAAAAGCTGAAACTTCAAACGCAGTGGGATACCTTTAATTCTTGCTTATCTTGCATCTATTTTGCTGAGGTAAAAGGGGGTGAAAATGCCGGTTTACAGATTTTTATTATGGCTTCACTTGGCAATAATTTAATTCAGATCAGGAAAGACAAATCAAGGCAAGTTACTCTAAGAAGATGAGCAAATGAAAAATGATGCCTTCCTCTGAAGATAAACTTAATGTAATTACTCACTTGAAAAAAAGGATTAAATCAATACCTTATGGCTCGAAATACATACATGCTGGAAGAACCTAACTCGAATCATTCTGTGTAGTAGAATAGAAAGGATGTGAAGCATTAGGTGGGTTCAAACATATACATACACACAAAACATATATAAATGTATTTCTATACACATACAGATATATTCAAAAATATCATTAATAAAAATTAACTGGAATATAGACAAAGGATCCTGAAAAAACCTTCAGTTTAAAAAAAGGGTGGGAGATGGAATTTTTATGAATTGGAGGCCAGTCCGGCAACAAACAATCCAAAGCCCATCTGGCCTAATTGGAAATTAATTAAATTATTATATTAAATTATTTAATTAAATCAATTAAAAACTTCTACCTTTCCTCCTTAAACTCAGCATGACATCCTTTGAAACTGTCATTTACTTTCAGGTTGTAATGGTCAGTTAATTTCTGGTGGTCCAAATCTCTTGTCAAGAATTTGTTTCTTGTATCCGTAACATTTTCCTAATAATTTTTCTTCCCCTACTACCTTACATAATTCAAAAGAGTATTTTGATTGTTCAAAATACTACTTTTTTGTTGCTGGTGTGGGGTTCTTTTTTATATTTTAAAGTGAGCTGATAACTGGTAGGTTAGTTTTGCCCTTGAAGAAATACAATGAGATACATCATGTATTTTCAAGGAAGGGCAAAATTATGGCCTAGGAAATTCTGAGCTAAGCACATTTCCAAGATTTTATAGTTGATTTAAAATGATAGAACTGAAAATAAATGTCTGAATTTATTTTAAAAAATGGAAAGAAATAAAATGTGCTTCAATTCACCTTTTAATACTTAGAACAGCATATGTGTGAAACAACTCTGTTTTATCCATTTAAGTGGAAGAAGAAGTAGTAGGATGGAAATACATCCAGCCTTTAACACCAAGTCAGAGAAAGGCTTGAGAATGAGTGGGAAATGAACAAGTCTAGATTTTTGTACCTTCTCTTTCCAATGTTAGAAAAGACCTGGCTACAAGATATTTCCAATACCCATTCAGAACAGCTTACACTTATCTCCTTCCTCCTGTCTAGAAAGGAACTGTTGTTAAAACGCTGATTAATTTACAAACCTGTCAGATTTGGTCTCTTGAGGCGGTGACAGAGTTGTCCCATAACGAGAAGTGGGTGTCGCAGGGGCACTCACACCAGCGTAAGGTCGTGGAGAAGAATAAGAGCTGCTGCCATAGCTATTGTATCTGAAGCAATGGGAAGGGAAGTGGGAGAAAGGGAGAGACAGAAAGAATTCATCAGCAAGCAGCCACGCAACAGAAAGTCCTCGTTTAGGGGTTGGTGGTAACCCCATACCCCAGAACTTTTCAAACATCCACCTTCTGAAAATATTGCTCTAATCCCAGGAAAACAGCAGCTCTCCCACGACATGATCTGAACACGGGCATCCATGATTTGCAAATGTTTGCATTATAAATGAAAAGCATCCACATTCTTTTCAATTAAAGCAGGCAGTATTTTCTTTCCCCTCCCCCAACATAAGCCATAGCTTATGTGCCATTTCTTACAATGTCTGTAAAAAATCATCACCATGGTTAAAAAGACATGTCTCCGGAAGCATGGCTTTAGGAATTTCTACCAGCCATTCCCTCCATTAAAAAAAAAAAAACAAAAACCTGCTTGACTTCAATGTGAGCTTGCTGATCAAAGAGAAATTGTTTCCAGGACTCCTGGAACAGCCACCTCCCCAGAGTCCCTTGTATCAATGTTTTCATCCTGGCTCCAATACTGAATAGAAAAGGCAGTTGCATTGCTCTGCTTTGCCTTTTAACCGTCGTACTTAAACAGCATGTCAAGGAGAAATTCCTGATTTGGAAAAATGTTAACATTTCTGTTCACAGATGATACCATTTTCCCACGGGGAAAGAGCCTGATGCTCTGTAGGTGATGTCTTCCACAAGGCCAACTCATCCAAATGACAAAATTCACTTCAGGAAAAAGGGCAACATCATTTTCCTCATTATAATTCATAAGTTATAATATATGCCCCTGCACCGTATCTTTTCTCTGCTGCTTCTTCTCCCACACACATCAGCACTCAGTAATTTCACTCAGCAATTTTATTTGAAAAGGCGGGTTGGTTTCCTTCAGCTCCATTTAGCACACTCGTCTAGTCATGCAAAATTTCATTCAGAGTTTCAAGCTTCATTCCTTAGGGTCCAGCAGCACTGCTGCCTGCCAAGGCCCGTGTTAAAATCAGAATAGATTTCAGTTAGGGGTTTTTATAATGGAAGGCTTCGTGTTTTAGAGAACACACCCCCTTTGCAACAATTCCACGTTTACGTTTTAGAAAACACCCCAGCACCACCATCTGTTTTTGAGACACCATGCTGACTGCCCAGGAACAAGGGAATGATTTGGGGAAAAAAATGGTAACGTGCACGTTTCTGAGCTACAAAAGGAATTTTGCTGAATGGGAAATAATTGCTTTCCTGGCATTCCTGCCCTAGAAGAAAACTAACTAGAAACTGGAGATGGTGGCCTGGTGGAGGGTTGTGTAGCTGGGCAGTGCACAGACCTGGCACGGGTCTTCCCTCTTGCAGGCTCAGCTCAGAAAATGTTCTACCTGTGCCCATACTGACTGAGTGATGAGAACAACTCAGAGCTCATTTGGTGTGTTCCTGAGACTAACAGAAACCTCCATTTCTATCAACGGAATGCAGACCTTCTTATCAACCATTGCATTTGCTTTTCTTCTCCTCTCCCCCATGAAAAAGCTGACACAGGGCAGTATCCTTTTTTAGACTAAGGAATTTCAATTAGTCCAAAGATAACTCATAAAAATGGAGAGAACATACCTTCTATGGACTCAGACCTAAAAGTACTAACAAAATCAAATTCAGAGGGACTGGCCTGGATGCAGCAACCCTATATATCAAATTTAGAGGGAGACAGAGATGCTGGAAGAGTAGCGAGGCAAAACCTCCACACCAGGGTAAGTCTGTATCCTGTACACAATCCATTTTCCCTTCTTGTCTCATATACCAATGTAGATTCAATGGCCTTGTCCCAGAAGCCCTCACTCTGAAGAAATCCCAGACATTAACCTCTTTTATGAACACATTACTGCCCAAATCATGCAAGCTTTGCTCTCCTTTTTCTCCAAATAAACCCAGCACAATTCTCCCCCACACCACTCCCTTGATCCTATGTGGTAACTAGAAGCACAAGGATGGTTGGAGGAAAAAAAAAAAATCACTGGAGAAATACTAAATATTCTAGGAACAGGAGGTATTTAGGAATCTACTCTCTAAAAAGTATAACTCTAACAGCAGCAGCAATGAGAGAGCAATAAAAGAGTGTGAGAGGCCTAAGGGAAAATTGCACCTATGCAGGAAAATGTGAATTTAGAGGAATCTCGGCGTTCAAGCTGCAGGTAAGGAAAGATGTGGACTAAGTCTCTTGTCAACAGCTACTTGGATTTACAGGCTTTTCAGTGAAATGAAAAAGCAACAAAAACCACCCACCTATTAGAAGAGAAAGATCGAAAATTAAAAGGATCAAAGGAATCAAAATATTTGTTCACATGCAGAAATTCAGAAGGACTGCTGCAGAAAGGAAGAAATAAATAGGCTCAAAATATACGCGTACATTTTCAGCACCTATTTCAAACAACACTGACCATTGGGAGAGATGGCTAAAAATCATCAACTTCTTTTAAAGGTGATTGTCTAGCACTGGTTTTAGTGCTACCTATTGTCAATCTGTTATACTTGAAAACAGATTGAGACAAACCAATTTATTTTGGGTTTTAAAAATCGTGGGATGGGGAAATTAAAAATTAAAATTAAAACCTAAGAGAAATGTATGAGGAACAACTGAACTGATCAGATGTTGTGGAGGGAAAACTGTCTATTCTGATTGCTATATTCTCTTTTTAGGGTTTAATCTACTTCTCTTATTATGAGCACGAGTTGAAATTGCACATGACAGGGATGTACACTGTAATCTAACAGCAAATTCAGGATTTGGCAGTTCAGTCTTTGAAGCCAGGATTTCACCCCTGAATTCCAAGTGCTTGATCTCTCTTGGTTTTATAGCAGAAAAGCTCCATTAATTTTCATGAAATCATGTCGGCAAATCACATTGTTGTAAATGAGAGCAAAATGGTGCTCCTTTCTGTGATCTCCCAAACCACAGGTTATTTATCTACTGCTGTATAGAGGGAGACAGGATACTTACTAACTATAGACCTTGAAGAGGAGTAAGATGAAATGAAGGCAACAAAGGCAAGGGGAGAATATCAATCAAATCAAAATACAGACTCACAGGACTAAAACTAATACAGTATGTTCTGGAAATAATACAACACAGGGAGTCCGTTATTACCACCATAAAACTCTTGAAAGGTGGTATTCATTTATCTAAACATTGTCAGCTGTATAAAATCTACCTGTTTTCCCTCATCACCTCTGCTTCCTTTTCTTTCACAGACACTGGAGACTCTTCGAAGTCGTACGAGAAGAGGTGAAAAGGAGTATGCGGTACGTAAGGTAATTTCTCCACCGTTGGAGATGCCTTTGGAGTAATGGATGCTGATGAATTTTGGGAAGAGCTTTGCAATGCTGCTGCAGGTGAAGATGGTGACGAAAGGACAGAATTATGATGAGAGACAGATGAGTCAGGCACAGAAGAGGAGCTGCTAGAAGAGCTCTTTGCTCTAGAGCAGGGGAGAGGTCTCTCAGCTGGAGAAATGGCACTGGAGATGACTGAAGAATCAGAGCACCGTGAAAGGTTTTCGTTCACAGCCTCCCGCGCACGTGGGACCCCACTGCAGGAGGAAAACATCGTGAGAAAGGGAAGGGAATGGGAAGGAGAGAAAAACAGGGAAAAGAGAGATCAGTAGATCATACCGCTTGGAGGAAAAAGAATAAAATCTAGGAGAGACAGACAAACAAAAACTTCCAAACGTAGACAATCGTTATCTTTTTTTTAAAAAAAGTAAGGAAACCCACATTTTCGTATCCCAGTGGGGTTCTTCTGGGGGTTGTAAATACCGAAGAATGGAAATGACTCAGCTTAAAGGAAAGCCCACAGGCTTCAGAACTAATTTTCACAAACCTTTTCATGACCGTATTCTGAACAATTTTCAAATATTTCAAGTTAGGTTGCAAGCACTGTCGGAGCAGCACAAAGCAGTCTCAACATGCTGGTTGACATGGTCCACAGAGACTATATGCTTCAAGATACAATCTGTATGACTGCCTCTTGAAGGACAGACATCTGATTATCATCCTTCCTGGTGATCTGATATTTTTACTAAAAAAGCTTATCCACCAAAGGCGAAAATAAAAAAATAGTCAATCAGCACTGTTCCGTCAAAATTAAGGCTGAGAATGATTTCAAAAGTGACGCCTTACCAGATCATTTGTCTAGGTATGAAGGTACTAATTTCTCTGAGTGTCAGCATCCCATGTTGGTGTTAGATAGAGACTTTCGGAGTTGCACTGAGTGCAAGAGAAAGCACAGCTGCTTTACTCTAGTGAAGGCAGGTGTTGGTGAGTAACAGAAGCAGCAAGGCAGGTGAAAAGCCATGGGATCTGCACTCCAAGGTATCTGTTTTCTCTAGTATCTCCAGCAGTGAGAAAGGGAAGAAAGCCCACCGTGCATGGGCTTTGGGCTGGATCACTCAGCAGGTGGCTGATTTCCTTCTCCTGAGACCACCTCTGCAATCCACCTACAGGCATGCAAGGCATGGCCCTTATCTGAGCGTGGGTTTCGCATAGAGTACAAAAACATAACACGTTATATACGTTAGGATATCATGAAGTTGATCAGCAGGTATATACCAGGTAATCATTCTCACAACAGAAGCACAGTAGGCAATCTGGAAGCCTTCATCTATTGCACCAGCTGGGCCGCAGGAGTCCCTGAAGCCAGGCTAGTCCTACCCATCCTGACAGCACCTAATATGAACAGCCAGGGTATGCGACAGTGACAATGAAAGGAGGTATTTAGAAAAGTCATGGGAATATCACCCGGTTATCTCAAAGCGACTATTATTTTAAAAGATCGATGACCTAAAAGCACATCGTGCCCGGTACATGCCCCTTCCTTGTCTTTTTTAACAATATTTTAGTATATTCACGTGATTTACTAATAACTTGTGTCTTAGCTTTGACTTTTGAGAATTGGATTTGAGGAAATTATCACTTAATTTTGAAATTTCAGGCAGCCATTGGCAAGATTTGCAGACTGGAAGATATTAATAACAACAGTACAGTATTTTCTTTGGAATTTGCACATTAAACAGTTTCCTTTCTTACTTCCGTGCTGTATAGCGTCTGCATGAATGTGGTTTATTTAAAAAAAAAATCCAATCTCATTTGCCGAGTTGCAAAGCCAAACAATTTAACCTAAATCAAATGGCTGTCTGGAAGAAAGAACATATTTTCTTTCTTCCCATTTATTAGGATAAAGTTGCCAGATGCCAAACCCATATATCCCTCAGAAATAAGTGGAAAATTTTACATGAGAATATTGTTTTCATAGGTGGTTTGTTTACATCTGTATATACACAGATCAGCAGGTATGTGTAAGATGATATCTATCAGCTTTGCCTCTAAGTAGTTCTTTCCTATTAAAACATGAACAAAATTGACAGAAATCCTAAGCAGCCTTCAAAAACTGTTGATCTTCTTCATAGCGACAGATATTGCTAATAAGGTTGTATCATGAAACTAAGGATGAAAACCTATGAAACCAAGCAACATCCTAGTTCAGTGAAGCCCTGCAACATTTCACCATTGCCTTAACTAAAAAGAAAAACCCTAATCCATGCTTAGAAGTTACGCTTTCTGCAAAATCTTTCAAGATTTGTGAGCGTTACTCATTTTGTGCAAAGGCAGCGAGCGCAGGCAGTTCTTAGTGCATAGAGCCTATATAATTAAACATGTTTCCATTAACACACACCCTCCCCAACAAAACTTTTAAATGCAAAAAGATTTCCTTGGGGGGTGGCTTTAAAAGGTGATCTAGGAATGGGAATGAAAAGGCAGATGCTGCTGTACGCTGTGCTGGTGAGTTCATGCCAGAGGCTGAGGAAAAGGTGGAGGGACCACGCCGAATGCTGGTACCTGGCTTGGACCTGCCTACTGTCCTCCTCCTCCCCCTCATCCTCAGTATTGGGCTCTGTGACTGGCTGTTCTTCTTCCTCCTCTTCATAGTCTTCCTCCTCTCTGAGGTCAGATCAAGGAAAGAGGCATGCAGTGGAATGGAAAGAAAGAAGGTGGAAAAGAAAACGACATGAGTCCCCAGAAAAAGAAATGCAATGAAGTTAGAAATGGAAGGAAAACACTGAGAGGGGTAGTTATGGCACTAGACAAACAGCCGTGTAAAACTTCCCACTAAGTATGTGAGGGTGAAAAGGCAGGTACCAATACAAAAGTTTTATCCTCTCCCCTATTTAGTTTTTTTACTATTGATTTTTAAGACCCCAAAGATGCCATTTTTTTTTCTCGAACTTGGCTTTCCATTTGCTGCTGCCCTACCTGCAGAGGCATTAATGGAAAACATTCACGACAACACCAACGTTCAACTCAGTAGTCATTAAGTTGTGTCTGTTTGGCTTAAAGACACAGTACACGCCGTGCTGGCATGGGACAGCTGGCACTGGACATCATGCTTTCTAAATGAACACAAATAAAGCATTCCTGTTAAGCAGCCGATAGCTCAACTGGAAAACAGAACCGGGTGAACCATTAAGTTAGAAATAACAGAGACACCAAATCAGTTCAGGACTATTTGCAAATAGCAATATTTAAGTTATTACATGTCGTATATGATTTTTTTCAGTAAAGAGTCATTAGTATGGTCAAAGCAGGCTTTGGTTCAGCAGTAATTCTGGCAGAAGAGAATTGTAAGTCACGCATAAAGCCTCCATAACCTACAAACCACATAAGTAAAAAAGAAAACTATATTAAACAAAACAAAAAAGGCTACATTGTCTGCCTCCTCTCTCTCCCATTTATGCCTTTCCTTCCCAAACACACAGACTTGTGGAAGATTTAGAAAACAGTCTCTCCTTGGACTTCTTCTGCATTTGCAGTTGATCCAGTTCTCCACTTGATTTAATGATGAATAAAATCAGGTTATGTTCCATGCAAAAAGTAAAACATACAAATAGTAATAAAGTTTGTAAGATACTCATATTCCTTGCATTTTCCTAAAAGCTAGTTTTCTTTTCTCTAATTCTGAAGGGATGCTCTGTGCATTTTTTTCCACTTAGAATTAGTTTCCATGTCGTAAGAACAATGAATATTTACAATGCAAGATCATAAACTCATCGAGTGCAATGCAAAGGGTCAATCCAAAATTTGTTGCATTTGTATGGAGTTAGTTATAGAATAATCAGGAAATGGGTAGCACCTGGAACTTTTCCAATACTCAAGCAAACATCTATAAGGTAGATGCTTTCAACCACTCCTAAGCTATCATAGTGACATAACCATCTCAGTTGTCATCTCTCCATCTCCTTGTCTTTTCCACAAACATATTATCTCCCCTATAGAGACACCTCTTGTCTTCTTCCACACACACATACATTGGTATACTGCCCCCATACACCCCCCCCCCCCCCCCAAAAAAAAAAAAAAAAAAGGAGTTGACCAAGAACAAGAGGTAATGGGCACAAACTTGAACATAGGAAGTTCCATCTTAACATGAAGAGGAACTTCTTTACTTTGAGGGTGGCAGAGCACTGGCACAGGCTGCCCAGAGAGGTTGTGGAGTCTCCTACTCTGGAGACATTCAAAACCCGCCTGGATGCCATTCTGTGCAACTTGCTGTAGGTGACCCAGCTCTGGCGGGGGGGCTGGACTAGATGATCTCCAGAGGTCCCTTCCGACCCTGGCCATTCTGTGATTCTGTAACCAGGCAGCACTCATATCATCCCTTTTTACGAGCGAGCAGCTCAATACTAGCTTTGCTCTTATCTCCTGTGAAGGGCCAATGTCTGCATCTGCCATTCCTACAGCAATCACATTTGGGAAATAACTCACGAAGCTCTGTGAGATCACGGTTCTATGATAAGTGCACAATGCATCGCATAATGCTGATAGCACAGCTATTGCTAATATGAACAAGAATGGCCTTGTTATTACTATGTTTTAAGCTTCAGATCGATGATGTCCTTGCTCTCCTCAACTGTATCAAAATGCCCAAAATCATAACAGAAATATTCATCTGATATGGCAGATCCTATAAATTTGAAAGGTTCTTTAAGAGTTTATTTGTTCACAAGAGTGCATGGTCATAAGGACAGGAGTTTATACAATATGGGTTGAACTGGGAAGCACCGGAGTTATATTGGCACTGAATGGAAAGAGAAGGTGAGAAGAAAAAAGTGTCTAGAACCGAGAGGGTTAGCATGTGGTTAAGGATCACTTTATAGCACGGGATCATCAGGCCCTTAAACTAACATTTGACAGGTGAGTGACACATCCTGGGTATTTTCCTTGAGATCTCATCATCCTGTCTTTACATCTTGTGTTTATAATTCTGAACCTACCGTTTAAAGTCTTGATACCAGGTCTTTTATTTACCAGGAGTGAAAGCTGTTCCCTTCCCCACTGTTTTTGCAATCAGTATTTATCAGAATAGGATATCTAATCGGTACCTAGAGACCCAAACCTACTTTTACCCTCTAACCTATTTTCCTAGAGCCAGCCAAAGTTTGGAACTAAATAAGGACTTACTATTCGAATTTTAGGCACATGTTTTCGAAAATGCTGAGGTTCTGCATAGAAAGTGTAAACTGTCAAGTGAACCATATATTAAATAACACAGCTGAGAAGTAATCAATTAAAATACAGTCATCTGGGTTTCTTACTGGTTTGCAAAGCATCATTCAAATCCACTATTGGGAAAATTGGATTCCCATACAATGAGCTTAATTAAAAATATCAACACACCCTAAATTAAGTAAATATAAAATAGCCTTCATAAAATTAGGATATATGACCAGTCCCTCACAAAAAAATTTACTGCACCTTACCCTGGAATGACTAGTTGTCTGCAAAAAAAAAAAAAACCAACCTGAAAACCAAGTAACTTTCAGAATTAACACAGAAACGTCCTTATAAGCTCAGGTTAACAGCTGAAAAACAAACCAGGAAACAGAGCTGTGATATACCAATTTCCAGAGCCATCAATGACATATTTTCCATAAGCACTAGCACTTACCTAAAAACATGGTTAAAACAGAAATAGCTCTTCAGAATACTTATGATAGCTATGCTTAAAGGACCTTAGCTTTTTACATACACACTCCTTTCAGGTAAGCTGTGCAATATATGCATGTACTGAAGGCTAAGTTATAAAACAGGGAATTGATTTTATCTTTAAGTCGGTTAGTATACTGAAAACCATTATCGCGTGAAGACTGGTTTGTGACCTGTAAGGTTTTGGTTTCAGTCTATAGGTAGAGACACACTCCTGCCTACAACGAGAAACAGACCAGGAGATGATATGACCTACATGGAGCTGAAGGGAATGTTTAGCCCCTGTCCTCCTTCATGATGGGTTGTGAACTATTAATAATGTTACATGAAGGAAATACTTCTGTCTGCCGTGATGTTTATCTGCAATTTCATTTTAGGAAGTAAAAAGTCAAGAGCTCGCTTCACGGATATTATGACTTGCTGTACTCTTAAAGAGCAGATCAAGAGTAATGGCCCTTAATTTGTATATTACTTGAGAATATCATATTTCAGAAGAACTATGTATGCACAGCAACCTTGTGTGGCACACTTGTTTTTACAGTTTATCATAAGCCATTAACACATGCCTAATGGGTACTGTTTCCAAGCTGAATATTTTGTTAGAAATCATTCTCTTATTGATTATTGCACATACATCTGAACTGTAGGTAACAAAAAAGAAAACTGAATTAACACGGTGAGCCCTAAGAAGTGAGCATATGCAAATCATACACACACTCCATCCTCTCAGAGCTCATGGAGTATACCAAGAAGGTGTCACACACCCATCAGAGCAACTGGCTCGGTGGACTGGCATTCCCAAGGCTGCTGGTAGCCCACAGCAGTGCCTGCTCCACAAGAGTCAGATGCTGAGATTTCAGATGGAGAAAAATAATGAAAATTATCGTTTTACTCCTGATCCAAAACGAGGACCTCAACAATCCCCTGAGACTCAGCTTTTCTTATGACAGAGGCTGCAAGTCAACTGACGTGTTCATTCCCCTTCAGCTGCCTAGTAACAGCGAAGTGGCTCTGTGGGTTCATCAGCATACCCTAACTGGTGGATTAATTTTAGAGATGCCAGCCAGATGATTCTCCTGTCAGGCCAAGGAATCTTTCCTCAAATCTCCTTGACTGCCAGATCAAAAGCTTAGAAGAAGCTTTGATTGGAAAGGTCTCTTCCTCTGCTAATATTAACTCTAGGAGGACAGCAGGTACATGGCAATGGGCTGGAAAAGCCAGAGGAAGGAGCTGGCTCTGCTTATGTAGGCTGCAGAGATGACCAGTGTTGCGTGTGGAGGTGGGCATGCTCTCCAACCTGAGGGAGCCAGGTTCGGTCGAGGGAATTTTGCACAATAGAAATAAGTGCATGCTTAGGAGAGATGCTCAGTGCTTGCAAAGTCCTCTTTCAGCAACTAAACTCAGTTTCAGACCTCTGGACTATCCCTAGAAAGTGGACCAGATTTAGATCAGAGAAGGGTAAGCTCACAGGCAGAAATCAAGTGTGTTCTTCTTTCAACCAAAGCAATACTGGCAGTTGTTTCTCAGTATTGTTTTAAAGAGCAGAGATTCTGTCCATAAAAACAGGTAGTAACTGCTGCCTAAATCTTTCCCAAAAGGTAGAAAAGGAAAATTTCCACCAGACTATTTATTAAAACAGGAAAACACCAATTACAGGCAGATGACGTTCTTGTAAAGCTCAGAACGTCACACAGACGGATCCTCTCAAGGAACAGCATATTTTTGAATTCATCTGGACCCTTCAGGGTTATGTGTACATTTGTGTGTGCAATGGAGAAGGCATGATGTGGAAAATCTCACTTTTCCACAGACACGTGCAAACTTGGTGTCAATGCAATAGTAGAATTAAATTAAGAAAAATGATACATAGGGAGGTTTTCAATTAAACTAGGTTGCAGAAGCCAGCATGTTTTTCAGTAGCACAGAGGAACCTATCCTTTTCGACAAAAGGCAAATATTTACCCTGAGGCAGGGAGGAAGGGCTTCAGCTAATGCTGAAGGATCAGATATATTCTGCTAACCTCAAGGCTATTGCTGTGTTACTTCAGTTCCATGATAATAGCACCAGATTTGAAGTAT
Organism: Vanellus vanellus; assembly: GCF_965231255.1. Taxonomy (NCBI): domain Eukaryota; kingdom Metazoa; phylum Chordata; class Aves; order Charadriiformes; family Charadriidae; genus Vanellus; species Vanellus vanellus. The sequence continues at coordinate 96,959,458 of NC_138906.1, read as the reverse complement.
TTAAACATAAGCTTTATAGCAGAGAAAATAAACTTCAAAACAATCACTGTGTTTATTTTCATCTTTAAAATGGTTTACTGCTACAGGCTAGCACCCGCACCAAACAAACAAACAAACCAACCTCAAACCCCCACAAATCTTTATAAAGTGTATTATCAGTCATGGCAACTAACATGCACCTACTAGGGCACCGTTTTTGCTCCGTTGTTTCAACTAAAGTTTCACATGAGAGTATTTATAGCCCCTTAAAATATGTGCATGTTTAAAAAGACTACGAAAGTGCAGTTTACAGATAAAGACTAGGGCATCAAAATGAAATCTAGGCAAAGGCTTTAGAGCTAATAGAATAACCTTTCTCCTTTTTTAAGTAAATTAGAAAAAAAATAAAGACACAAAAACAGTGCCAATCAAACTTGTGCTGCTGATATTATATAGCTACTCTAAGTTGCAGAAACGCAAACACTAACAAACACAGGCTGACGAAAGGAAATTATAATCAAGGGACTCATCTACAAGTTTAGCTGAAGGCAGGGGCAAAGTCTGCAGGATACTAAGCATCATACCTAACACATGCCTAACCTAGCCACAGCTAGATGATTTCGAAACTAAGGCACCACTCTGAAGACACCGACTCTCACGTCACAAGAACTCAAAGCACCGAAAAATGATCTCCATCTTACTGGTCCCTAGAGCCGAACAACATGTACGAGGTTATCTAGCTGCTGTCCTCTCCAGGCTCCCCCCTCAACTCTTCCCTCCGTAGAGTTTTGAGGAATGCGGCCTGAAGAAACTCAAGCTTTCTTTGTTCTAGCTTGTAGCCCAGAAACACAAGTTTCTTACTACCACCTTCGCCCCTCTCCCCACCCTCCAAGATACAGCTAATAGAAAAATGAAAGGCTGTGCTAAAGGAAAAAGAAAACAACAGACCCAGAAACTAAGCATGAGCACAGAAACACATTCTGCTCTGCCTGGTATCAAAGGAAATCTTTAAAGTGTAAGATATGCTTTATATCATTTCAATCCAGGAATAATTTGACCACTCATGTTTGAATACAGAACAACAGGAAAAAGGATGATCTTGCCATAATTAGGCTACCAACGTTTTGGTGTGCACATACAACGCACATAAAAGTTAATTCATGAGATAAGAGCACATTAAAATATCTCCCTTTTGATATATGATTCCAATTTGTGTAGGGCTCATTTAACCTTTACTAAAGTCTCACTAAATATTTCCTTCTTAATTTTTGCAGGTTATTAGACAAGGCCCTAAGTGTACTTCTGAGCCTTTTGCGACCACCCACAGAATTATATAGAAATTCCCAAGAAATGCAAACACTGGACTTCAATGAAAAAAGGGGTCGTGGAGTTATGAAGTGACCCAGGGAAGAAAGGACCGGGGAACTGTAAAGCTGCTGGCCGCTATTCCCACACTCTCTGAAAATCAAACTATGTGCAGTTAATTACTGATGAGGAATGTTCTCTCTCTTTGTAATTAAGTCAAGTGCTTTTCAGTTTAGCTTCTTTAATTTACTTTCCTTTAAACTTTCACTGCTTTTCAGAGGAGCAGCTCCTGACTGGGACTACAGGCCACATTCAGTGAAGTAAGATCACCATTAGCCATTCCACAATATTATTCTAAATGAAAGACTACAGTTGATCTCAAATTTTTCTTTCACCGTTGCTCCCCAGCCCCCACCAAACCTCTGACCTGTTTTACCTCTTGCACGGCACTTGGAAAGCTGCTTCTCTGAACCCCTCACAGGTGAACAAATAGAAAATGAAAAACGTTCCATCAAGGAGAGATCTTTATAAGTCACAGTGGATGTAATTTTATTTTCTTTTGCAATCGCTTGCCATTGTCCTCAATTTATGAGTGAAATTCCACTTTCATAGGTTAGACAGCACAATTCGTAGCCAAATTCCTAAGTCCTTGTAAAACAAACAAATGCTTTGGTACACTTCTGCTTCTTCCTTTCTTCTATCCTAGCTGCCAGAACAGATTCAACTAGTCTATTACATGAAAGCTGAAAGTGAAAATAATTTAAATTCATCTTTTACGGCTCTGTATAAAGATATGGCAATATACTCTCCTCCTCCATTACAAACAAAACTAACAAAACCACCTATTAACCCCCCTGTCCACTTCCATTCTACTGCTATGTGTGATAGACCACTGCAGTTGGTGCAATTATGCGAAGATGAAAATACATGAAGATACAGAAAACAACTTACTTGTGAAGCCTTCTGCACAGAAGGGAAACTAAGATGCATAATCAAAAAGGTCAAAGGAAAAATTATCCTGGTATTTCTGCCCTAAATAAAGAAAACTGTTCAGAAAAACAATTGAGGAAGCAACAAATAATGTGAAGTTAAGTGTGTTCTCTATAACTTCATATTATGCTGTTCTTTACCTTCAGGTTACTGTTATTTTCTTATCCCTATATCAGTAACAACTTCTCACACCTAAATAGTATCTAGGTAATGCCTCCACGCTTTTTTCATTGCTGCAGTTGGTTTATATAGGACACATCAAAGCCGAGCAAGACAGCAGTCTCGCTTGAGATACTGGCAAGGCTCCGCAAAGACTTCAAGAGTCCCAACTCTCTGATCATTGAACAGCATTGCTGTTTTTACATCTGTACGCGCAGAAGAGGTAAAGAAACAGAATCATGATGTAGAGAGACTTTAGGAGCAATAAATACTGAAACATATACAGAAAGAGAGAAGAAATGGTGTTTTCAGAGCTTGGAACTGCATACTGGTTGACACTTGAAGGTCACAGTTATTGCCCTTTACTTCAAAGCGAGGGATCTGGGAATGGCATCCTGCCAAACTGCTGTCTTTTTTTCGTCCCATCACATCATATGCGTAAAAAACTTTCCCGGCCTCAGAGGGTCATGTTTACAAATACTGGGAACACACTGTGGAGGTGAATCCTCCAAGGCACACGTAGGGCAGTGCATAAGACACTACCCATGGGCCTCTGGAGAAATGTATTCAAACCCTGGTTTGGCATTACATTTCCTCAGGTAGTTCACCAAAGCAAAATACGGGGCGGGGGGGGGGGGGGGGGGGGAGAGGGGGAGAAGGAAGAAAAATCGGGCTAGGTCACTCTGTGCTTTCATTCGCCATGTAGCTATAACCTCATTTAAGTCTCAGTGCTTTCTTTATTCCTACCAGTATTCAAACAGGGAAAATCTACCACTGCTTTTACTGTAAAGTCCAGTGCTGTCAACTGGACTCTGCATATATAACAAGTATAAAACATTTCCTTTCAGCAAGATCCACAAACAGCCAACAGTACCCCTACTACAAAATCTGACATTTCCACAGAGGTATTTTAATTCAGACAAAAACAGGTGGTATCAAACTGAGACAGTAATAGCACCAGTACATGAGATGCTCATCACGCTGTAACTTTTTTTATTTTTTTATTATTTCCCATGCATTAATAGGTCAATCCCTATCTATACATAAATAGAGTCTTTTGTTTATGACATGTGTCTGAAAGAAGACTTTTCTTAACCTGTCTCATGTCTCTTCCCCTACTGCATTGCTTACAGGTACTTCCAAGATATTCTTACAAAGAACAAGATCACAAATTTCACTTTTTTATTCACCTCCTTTCAAATATGCTCGACTTCATGCTTCAAATAACCCTACCTGCCCGAGAGAAATAAATGTGTCCCTCTTGTCCCAAAACTAAAACAGCAGCACCTTAATGGATCAGATTTTGTATGTTGTTGTTATCAATGACTAATAAAGGTCTGATGCTATGAATAGGTGTGACCTTACCAAGCTTTTTAATTTCATGGATCAGTCTCCTTTCCAAACGCACTGCTTTTACAACCCATTTCCATTTTTGCCCATACCAACCAAATTGTGAAAAAAGTTAACATCTCCCCCATAAATCATCATATGCCATTCTATTTCAAAGCCACCAACAATGCCAGGTAGCTCAGGCCACATATGTGTATGTTTTAAAGGGATCCTTAGAATATCCACAGATAGGTGGCTGTGCGTTTATCCTGGAGATATTTGCTTTATCTAGATTCCTGCCTCAGTTGTTTTAAACATCCAAAAACAGGAACCAGGGACAAACATCTAGGAATAAAATACATTTGTTTCCTTCTATTGAAGCAATAAAAATAAATTAATTTCTTTTTTTTTTGTAGGCCTTTAATAATGTACATCACAGCCTGAGTCCTACATTAAATGCTGATGTTGAGTTTCCCCACTTTGCTGTTTCATACTTAGCATACCATTCATCATATTTGCCACAGACAGCAACTCTAAGAGATGTGGAATGTACCCATCCTAAATAAAATAAAATAAACCCCACCCACCACTGTAACCATCACTTTGGTTTATAGCCCTAAGTATTCACATGATCAAAACATTTCGCATAGTGTAGTTGAAAGTCACTAGAACTTGAAACATCATGACAAAAACTAGAATTTTGCCATAATAAATGCTAGAGAAAAATCAAAGATTAGTCATGGTTTAGGATGTCTGAAAACACAGAAAATCATAATAGAATAAAAAAGGAAGTGTCAGCTGTATTTTGGACAAACCACCCCTGCAGGTCTGGCTCTACATGAAGCAATTTGAATAATCATTTAATGGTGCATAATAGCCAAACTAAGGTCTGTGCCGTTGGTTAGAAACTCGACTGGAATCCGAAGTTAAGCAGAAAAAATGCTTAGCATCAGAAGCTCAGCTGTGTTTATTGTTTTCTGGGAAAACCAAAACAGCGTCATGATCTCTTTCTGCATTTCAGCCATCCTCAAGCATCAGAAACACGTATTTTCTAACAAACTGATCCTTATGACTTCTCACCACAGCTTCCCTTTATTTAGGCAACAATTTTCCAACCTTTTTTCTAGAGTTGTAAAGGGTGTGAAAGCCCTTGAGCCCCGTGTGCAGCATGCAGTGGTGCTGTGTCCAGCTAGCCCAGAAATTTGCAGGAAACTTTGGAATTCCCTGTGGTACTCTGCTCAGAGGAAGAGTCCTAACAGCCTTCCAGGCAGGACCCTAACAAAAGCACAATTCACAGGGACATAATCCCCTGTTTGGCCCTCTACTGTTTTTTCCTTATCAACACGGTTCTCCTGAAGACCAAGTTTTTTCAGATTCGAAAAATCTGGAAGCCTCAGGTGAACCTGAACAGTTGGTCTTCCTCATACCTTTTTAGCCCCACGGTCTGAAAAAGATAGCTCGTTAAATCCAACTTTGGTCCCCGTTTCAGGATGCAGGCTCTGCTCTGATGGGTTCTTAAGATAGCACCTCATCTCTTCAGCTTGTTAGGTTTCAAACACAGAAATACTGTCAAGTCCTAACCAAGGCCTGGTTATCGCTAGACAAACATGTGTAGTGTTATACGATCAATCCTAGCCATCCTTTTGCCATTTTTGATGATATAAAACAAATCAAAGCTATGAAAAAGAAGAAAGCAGAGAGTCTAGTAAAGTGAGGTAAATACCTAGTCCCAGCTATTCACAACTTTATAAACCTCAGTCTTTGATTATAACTAATTCCACAAAGCTTTGACAGTTCACTCAAATGCTGTTAAGATGTGTCAGTGTAAATCTCATAGAAGCTTCCTTGATTAAGTTTGCTAAGTCTGGCTGACACAGCTCTGATGGGACACCCGGGGAGAGAGACGGGGAGGTCACTGTACAGTGCCGAAGAAAAGGGAATTGCACAGCAAAATGTGAAACACATTAATTTGAAAAACTAGAAGTATTTGGTTCTGGTTTGTATGAATAGGGTTCTTGCAGAGCACCAGTACAGTGCTCAAGACAGCACTGAGAACTTCCAAACTACTTGACTTTTACTCCCTCAAAGCCAGACACGATGACACTGAAAGACAGACATATAACAATTTGTTTTTTAATGCTTATATAGCCAGAAATCACTGCATACAATAAAACATCAATCTAGTGCAAGTTCCATGCCACTCCTTACATTCTTCCCTGACTCTATCCATTGTGTGGTTGGAAAAAGCTAGCTTTACTTTAAAAAAAGAAAAAAACAAACCCCATGGAAGAATTTATTTAAAAGTCTACCGCTTAAGAATCAGCATGCTATACCACAGATTGAGAGCACTCAATTTGGACCAGGGCAGAAAACCTTAGGAGATGCCCTCAGTGAAGCATTTAAAATGTTATGTTAACAGGACTGAAGTTGCCCTGGGTTTTTTGGTGCTCTATGCCATCGTGGTAAAAGAAAGAAGTTTTGAGCAAAGCAAACCTGCTGGTGGTCAGGACTGGCGTTTTAAAGTACCCTGCAGCAGCTACATATCCTTAAACCAGTCTTCAGCTTTTCTTAGTTAGTAGTTGTTATCAACTTCTTTATTTATTTATTTAGTAACAGGCACGTTAGCCTGGGTTTCACTCTCCATGAAAACTATTTTAACACAAAGCAGATTTGGGTCTTTATTTGTTTTGAACCACAAGCGAAAAAGCAATACATTTAGTTTGAAAGAAGGTTGCCAAATGGATGAAAAAGGCCAGCAAGTTTTCCTTTTGGTTGCCCTTAGCATTTATGGTCAACTTTTCCCAGGTCAAAACCCAAAGTCTGCTCTCAATTAGCCTGGCATAAATCAGAGCAACTCCATTGACTTCAGACAGCTTTTCTGGATATAGAGCATTGTGAGACAGAACAGAATTTGGCCAATATTGTCTTTTTTTTGTTTTACCGGCACCATGGATTTTTCTCTTTTTGGAAGACTTATCGGTTGACACAAAGCAGATGACTGTGGACAACCTGTTTGATGTGGTAAACAAAAGCAAAGTAACTGCCAAACCAGCTGACGGAGTTAGAAAGAAAAGAAACATGAACACTGTGGGAAGGAGAATGCTGAGGATGAACTTGAACCTTCTACTGATTTCGGTAGTGAAGTCCAAAATAACCAAGAATATTGCCCAAAACACAATTTAGTGCAGTTTAAGAGTGTGACTTTAATCTCTAACCATGTCCCATCAGAAGCAATTCCACTGAACCTGACAGTGCTAATCCACTGTAAAATCAGACATAGACATCTGCAACCACACACAAAGTTTAGATTCCAGCAGGAGCAACACAGTAAGATTATCATTAATATTGCTACATGTTTTCTACTGGTAAAGAAAATGTAGTGAAGGAATAGAGACCGCAACCCCTATTGCAGACTACTTTTCAGAAAATACAGTGCTGCAAAAATTTATTGCAAAATTTTTCCTTCCTCGAGAGGGACTAGGATTATGAACCAAAAGAAGGGCATTAGCAGAAGACAGATCTTTCCTGGATGAACAAATGTTACTTTCAGTTTAGAGAGTTAATAAGTAATTTTCATCCATTTGTACAGATTCCTCTCTACAACATTAATGATGGAAGCAGAAGAGACACAACAAGCATTTCTTTGGACAGAAACAGGTGATGGCTGCATCGTATTTTAACACATGATTTTAAAATTTCATTGTAACTTGCAGCAAGGCCTAAACTTATGATGCTCTATTAAAATCCTTTAAACCAATAAATACGTTGCATCAGAAACCTCTTTTCTCTTAAGGTCAATTCAAACTTTATAAATATGTAAGAACTTTGTACGAGTCACTCAGCTTCACTATTTTTCTGTTTAAATGTTAATGAATAGAAGCCATGAAGCTTTTACTTTATTTTTTTGTCCCAGTTCAGCTATTAGGTGTAGAGATACTGTTGCATTCATCTGGACTATTTCACTGAAAGCCGAGAGACGCGCTGGGATATGATAAAGCAGGAAGGCTGGTTTTCCTCTTCCTACCACAACAGCAGATTCGGGTAGATGATGAGACTAAAAATGTGAAGGACAGAATCAGCTTTTCTGAAACACTCGTTTACCAGAAACCCAGCAGGAATTCTGGAAAAGCTAACAGTTTACCAGCTTCTTGTCACGGCAACTTTGAGAATTTCACTGGGCATAGAACTTATATCTTCAGGTACCGAAAAATATTCCATGGTCTGTAACGTTCAATGGGAAAAATCCTGATTTGCTAGCTACAAGTAATACTCCCTGTCTTTAACTCCTAAGAGGGCTGGAGAATGGGAGGACAAAACCAAAGGATTTTTACTTAAGTAATACACAAAGTGAAGATCAGTGTTACCTATATTCATAATTGAATACCTCTTTCCTCAGAGAGGCAGGTGAGCAAGTTAGAAATTCCAAATAAATGATCTTCCTAGAGAAGATTCCAAGGACAATATGCAATTAAATTTGACTGTTTAAATGAAGATTTCTTTCTTGGATTTAAACTTAAATTACGCTTTAAATTATGTCAGCTTCAAAGAGGATGTAGAACAGAACTGGTTAATTTTTTTGAAGAAAGGAAGATAATTATTGAAATTACGCTATGTTGGTGAAAAAATATTTCAAAGAACTTATAAAGCTGATCTGTCATGTTTCTACTGCCCTGATACTAAAAATCAGCTCAAACACAAATGCATTAGTAATTATTGAAAACTGCAAAATAAAGCCAGTAAGGAAACATTAACAGTGAGAAAAGGTATTGGCAGCGGTCGTCCTTCTGCATGACTTGTATTTGTTTAACTACACTAAGAGAATCAACAATTTGCCTAGAGTTGAAGCATCCCCTTATTCCTAATCCAAATTAATCAGTTTAACAAACCCACGGTATCTGCTGCGCATCCGTGGGTATGGGTACAGATTCTCAATCACATTGGTTAAGCCATGAAGCCGGGCCCAAGATCATGCTCGAGGCATCCCATGCAGAGCAGCGGAAGCCCCCAGCTGTACTCACACGGAAGATGCTTTAAACTCAGCCTCAAATGCACTGTCATCCTCATCATCAGCCTGTAAGACCACGGGGCTCTCAGCCTCCAGCTCACTAAATAGAGGCCAATAGAAGGTGATGGAAAACAAGCATGAATGTTTTGCCAAATGAAAAAAAAAAAAAAGAAAAAGAAATAGAAAACCAAAACCACTACGCAGTATACAACACAGAACTACTGTTTAAATTATCTGGAGTCTTGTATTTTCATGTTGCCTGAAGCCATATTGAGCTTTAGTCAACTCAGTTTGCTTTGCAAGAAAGGCTGCTTTTCATGTAACACAGGATTTTAAGGCTCTAAGTTCATATCCAGTGCTAACAGACAGAACCCCCCGAAGAACTTCCCAAATGTTATAATCAACACAAAATATGCTCTTCGTGGAGCGTATCTTCGGTTTTGCAAATTGCACCTTCAGCCACGAGATGACAGTGTCCAGCTTTAGCTATCTGCAGCGTTACGTGTCTTCACCTGAGCCAGTCAGCCCGACTCCCTTTATAGTCGAGAGAGAGAAACAGCCAGTTTCAGACCATGATTCATCCTGGCTGAAATTTCAGGCATGTAGAATACGTTAGATAACTGAAGGCCTACCAGTGCTTGCTGCAATCCACTGACATCAAAGGGAGGCGAGCTGATCCGACATCTAACTTAGGCAAAATTAATGCCAGCACTCTTGTACGGTAGTCAGGCACGCTGAGGATCCGCAGCTCCCTTTTCTCCTAAGCATGCATAGCCCAAGCCAACCGCTACGGGATGGGGAACATCACTAGCCTTGACTGACTGCAGTGTTACAGACTACTGCTCAACTAGTCATTACTGTTTCTCACTAATTACAAAATATTAGATGTATTCAGGATTACAGCGTAGCCTCAAAGGAAAATATTTATTCTGGAACGCTGATTGTAAAGGGGGGAAGAAAAAGAATGAACTGTAACATATTGTGCTGATAGGAAGGAGGGTTGTGGTTAATGAGGATGTAGTGGATAGTGTGGGACCTAAGCATGATGTAAATGGTATAGAATAAGGGATGGAGAATGTACTGGTTTTGGCTGGGATAGAGTTAATTTTCTTCATAGTAGCTAGTGTGGGGCTATGTTTTGGTTTTGTGCTAGAAACAGCGCTGATAATACAGGGATGTTTCAGTTACTGCCGAGCAGTGCTTACAGAGTCAAAGCCTTTTCTGATCCTCACACTGCCCCGCCAACGAGTAGGCTGGGGGTGCCCAAGAAGTTGGGAGGGGACACAGCCGGGACACCTGACCCCAACTGACCAAAGAGATATTCCATACCACATAACGTTGGCGGGAGGTTGGCGGGGGGGCCGCTACCTGGGGACAGGCTGGGCATCGGTCAGTTGGTGGTAAGCAATTGTTTTCATTTGCATCAATTGTCTCTCTTGGGTTTTATTTCTCTCTCTTTGTCATTTTCCTTATCATTACAATTTGTTGTTGTTTTTATTATTAATAATAATAATAAGAATTTAATTCCAATTATTAAACTGTTTTTATCTCAGCCCACAAGTTTCCCCACTTTAACCTTTCCGATTCTCTTCCTCCATCCTGCTGGGGAGGCATGAGCAAGTGGCTGTGTGGTGCTTAGTTGCCAGCTGGGGTTAAACCACGACATATATATATGAAAAATAGCTCTGCATTAATGTGACTATGCCCTTGATACAATCTTCTATTATGTCTCTATATTGAATATAAACTCTCTCAATGGGTGAGATTAACCTTGCTTAGTTCCCATATCAAATGCTCTACCTCATGTGGTTTGGGTCCATTTACTTAGGGCAGACGATGCCAAAGAACATAGCTATGTAAATAAAACAAGTCACCTACAAATCCATTTCTTTTTCTTTTTTTTTTTTTTTTGTTTTAACTTTAAATATGCTTTTATTCCTTTTTTAATTCAGTGGAAAGATGGAAAAAATTAAACAAAAGTCTGGCAGATTAATAAAGTGCAACGAACAGAACATAACAGAAAATAATAGGGGAAAAGACAGGTGTATTCCCCAGCTCACGCCCTTACCTCTCACTGAGATCTTCAACACGCTGTCCGTGGCCCAACATGAAGCTAGGGTTCGACTGACTACACGGACTTGCAGGGGCTGATAAAGCGCTTTTGATGTTCTGTACTGAATGCCTGCGGCTCCGTCGGCGCTCCAGCCCCCTTCGCTCATTAGCACCAAGACTGGACCTTCTCCGGTCCTTGCGCCCACTGGGAGGGGGGTCAGCACTCTCATCTCCATCCTCATGTCTCAATGTCATCTGAAAAAGAAAGGAAGAAAGGCAACGCTTCTGACACGGTTCCTTTAGGCACCACAGGTTTTCACACCTAGGCTTTAAAAATTAACTGATCTCAAAATTGTTAACTCCTATTAACGTCACCATTTCTATAGCTATCCCTATAAGTTGCTGTCTATCCATTAGTGTGGTGTAGCAACACTAATAATGGAACTATATACTGATGCCTTGTATAGAACACTACAGGACTAACACCGCATTTATATATCTGCTAGGTTTTTGTTGTTGTTGTTTATTTGGTTGGTTGTTTTGCTTTTTTTATGTAGGACTTAATTTTCAAGGAAGTTGAGCAGTGTTGGACACCTAGCTCTCTTTATTTCCTTCCAAAATGCTTAGGTGAAGTCTTGGCTCTAGTGAAATCAACAGAAGAACCTCTCATGTCTGCGCATTTCCTCACGTCCAGACATGACACTTGTAATGATTGAGTAGAAGTTACCATCTACTACTTCAGAAAGTATTTTAGAATAGTGCCACCATTTCTTCCCAGAGAAGGAAAAGATCAGCAGATGTGTATGTAACTGCATTCCTCTTAAAAATCTCTATTTTTACAGATCTCCCTGCAAAGCAAACAAAGGAAAAAAAAAAAAACCTAACAAACAATAGTATTTGTGTGAACCGGTACCACAATGGATTAAAAGAAAAAAATGCAGACCACACATGTCCTCTAAGCCTCCCAATTTTTGGGTTAGCATAATTACTTTCACGTATGCCTTTCAGTGGAAAATTCAGTATTTCCTGCCAGTTCAGAAGCACTGTCAATTCAGAGGAACGTATGTATAATATCAGAAAAGAATGATGCTGAGAATAGCACGGCCACGATGACATTTGACAGAAACTTCTGACACAGGTTGGGAGCTCATCAGTTGGGAATAGTAGAGGAGTAAAATACAGGTGCAGCACCTAGTTTCTTGAACCATAGCACACCGTTGACATGCCAATGTGACAAACCTCTAACAGAAACAAAGCAAGTGCTACCTTAGGGTATGTGAGGAGAGACGTTGCTGGCAGAAACAACAAAGTTACTGGTGGATCTCATCTGAAATGGAGCACAACATTTAACTAATCTTTATATGAGAAAGATCCATTCAAATAGGCAGAGGTACAGAAGAGGGCGATGCGGGTGATCAGAAGAATGCACATCATCTTGTTTCTATTAGTCTTGTTATTCTGATAATTGTCACTGGAAGTGACTTTAGCAAAACAAAGGTGGGGGAAGTGCGATATCCCTGCTTAGGGTGTAAAATCTCTTTCAGTAAGTAAGAAGAGATTTTTCAGATACAGACAACATTGGCAGAAAAAAGAAAGAATGTTCATAGGCATGTCTAAATTTAGACTGGTCATCAAGAGAAAGCTGGCACCCAGCTAAGCCAACAGCTAATTTTGCAATCAAGTCTTTCAGAAGGCACAGTATGCACAACCCCCCTGCTTTTAAGATCAACGATCATCTTTTAAAAAGGATTTTACAAGCTGATGCCTCTGACAATAGGAAAAGAAAAAAGAACATGGACCCACTCATTCCTATCTTCCTATTTTGGCCTGACTCTTCCTGAAACTGCTGTATACAAACTTAACTCTGCTAAAGTTACTAAAGTGACATGGGTGTAGTGCTGATGAAGAAAAAGGAGAATCAAATCTACCAAATCGTCTGCTGGACTTAGAAGGAGACAAAGTCCATGATTTCATTTCATCACACCAGAACACGAATTCACATTTACATTTCATTAACTTCAGCCTAAACGTTCCCACTCCAACAGTTCCCGAACTCTGAAAAAAAAAAAGGCTAATTATTAAGAAACTGGATATCCTACCCTTACATATAAATACTTCAGAAGTGGTTATTTTATACCTAGGTGGTGAATGTGGAGTCACTCATTACTCCATTGCTGCAAACTGTACAGGATCTGGTCCAGTGTAAACTCGTAAACAAGGACTTGCTGGGTATTCAGCTGCGGAACAAGTGGTATTTGTGAAGCTGAGCCCAGCTGAACCTTTTTCACGAGCTGAATACTTCTGCACGTGGAAAGAACTTCTACTTACTTCAGGAGGTGTAACTAGCAGTCTGAGAAAGTTTTAATTGCAAGCAGAACTGCCTCTAAGGAGACCAGTAATTGTGCTGGTTTGCCTTGGAGTATGCCCCAGCTCTAGTACGAAATGCATTGGCACTAAACGCAGCTATGTGCCGTAGCAGGTCACATATACGAATGTGTGTAATAATTCTAGCAACCAGATGGTTTTCTTTTAAAATAAAATAGATAACCAAATTTCACCTAGGTTACATTCCCCCCCCTCCCCTTGGCTTTGAAGTCTGCACAAGCTGTAAGATGCATAAAACAGGGCATGTTATGTTACCTCATAAATGTTAAATTGCTCAACTAAGTCCAAGTCTGTTCCTTTCTTGTTCAAGTGTCTCTGTGAAATAGCTTCAATGCCTAACTCTTCCAGACAGTCCACCACGTCGTAGAAAGAGTCTTGATCTGGCAACCCCGACAGCGTCTAAAAATCAAAGGAAAAACATTTAAATCTGTTTGTTTTGAAAAGAATTAAACAAAGGTTTCTAAAAGCGGGTGGCAAGTGGTGCTACGTATGATTTCAATAAAGTAAAACCCATGATGTGGGATTAGAGACACCGCTAGAAAATAAAAAACAAGTGGCACAGCTTTTAACAAACAACTCTGTGCACTGTGTAGAAAAATGAATAATTGGCAAAACAAATCAATGTTGTTATTTCATACAAAAAAGTATGGAAAATACGGGTCTTTAAAATACACAGTTGGATTCTTCCTGGCTTCATTCAAGTACAGATTTAAAGAACAGAGAATGTTAAAGCATCAAACACAGGGATAAAAGCGAAGAGAGTGAAAAAAATGGTTTAGCTAAAACCAGTGAAGCTGATTTCCTACTGATTCCTTTAAGTTTGGCCCGAAGAAGAAAAAGTCCAATGCACAGCTGTGTGATGTCAGGACAGCAGGAAATATCCTGCACTGTGTGCCTACTGTCCTCAACACCTGCAGCAGAGGTTATCCTCCCAGCGCACAAATTGTTTTATATTAGAGAGACAGTGACTCCTTTCCTCCCTTTCAACTTGAAAAGTCTTATTAAAGGTACGCTGACTCCTTAACTCCCACAAAATTTTAAGAGAGTTACTAATTCCTGCTTATGGGGTACGTTGTTACCAGTGACACTGGAAGGAGCTTTTGCACACTAGAAAATAAAGAATGCCAATAATAACAGCTATTGAAAATGCACTGTTTGAATTCAGAGCTTTCTATGCCACCTGCTCTATGTTCAAGAGCCAGCATTTTTCTTACCATAGTCATTTCCCATTTTTTTGGTGAGTTCAGAAAACTGAGAAAAGGAAGGTGGTCTTCTGCAGTATACCACGTATACCAAAGTATGCCACCGCAGTGTATGCAGCGAGAGGGACTGAATCAAGCCACTCGCAGCTTTACTGCAGAGTGATGCATGGGAAGAGGACGTGGGCACTGGACAACTTTGTCCAGAGCACAAGTGAACTTTATCCACTGGAGTCCTGTAGACACTTACAAAGTCAACAGAAAACACTAATATTCTGGTTTGCCATTGATTTCTGCTCAGCTTGTGCTGATTTTTTAACTGCTCCTTATGGATGATGAAAAAAAAAGTGTAATCCTGTGCATGTTGAGCAGAAGCTACTGAACACACCGTGCAACCTACTTGCAGAGCAACAGGCACCTCATTGCAAGAATCAGTCTGTACAGAGCCATTTCTGCAAAACACGGGAGAGTGCAGACTAGAAACAACACAATTATTCTGGATCAGCTCACCAAAGAGATGCTTACTCTGAAGTAGTTTCCTCTCTCCTATTTAATTAGCTAAGTAACTTATCTCTACTCCCAGTAGAGGAGAGAAGGAGTAAAAGATAGAGACAGCACATGCAAAAACCAGGTCCTTGCCAGAAAGAGTTTCATCTTCTCATGCCCGGGATGGGATGAACTGCGCTCTGAGAATACTGGTTTTCTGGAGTGTGGCTTTCCCAAAGCGGTACTGAGCGGGAGAATGCAGAAGAGAGCAGCCACTCCGGGCTGCCTCCCTACATCCAAGAAGCTTTACATTCAGAAAAATTGGTCTGAATTACGTGACTAACGAGAGAGGAACAGCGAACTGACATATCCTGCCCTGTTAAAGCAACTCTTTCCTGTGAAATGAGGCACTGGAAAATGCGCATCACCAAGGTACTTTAAATGTAATATTTATTTTTTTAAAAACTAAACCCAACGCAGCAACATCTTCTTCTTCAGTCATTACAGGACTATTGTCTGATGTTTGGTGAGGTCCACCGCAACAGGAATGCTCAGCACAAACACCAATGAAGTGTTAGGGTTATATGTTCAGAGTTATATGTTCAGGCTCTAGTTAAGAATTTGTCTCTGTCTAGGACCGTATTTAAGCCTCTCTTTAAAACCCACTGGGGACCATGGAACTAAATTTTCCTGAACAGTGCTGAAAGTAGATACCACGTACATTTTGTTCTTTCCTAAACTAACACCTAGCATTGAGTAGAAATCTGAGGATTCAGCAAATGAAGCTATCACACCGTAAATTCAACGGAGCTTTAACACAGACATGGAAATACTATAACAGAACACTATGTCTATCACGCTTTCTCTTGCTTGTGAAAGAAGTAGACAGCAGCTTCGCTGACCTGAGTGTCTTCAGGAACAACAAAATGTAATGTCTTACATGCAAAAGGGCGGACAGTCAGATCTTCTGCATAGATCTTCTAAAACATTTACTTCTTAAAATATCAGGAAACGGTCTTAATGTTGATATGCAAATCACCCGCCTTCAAGTATAGCTTCTTTTAAAATCTGAGGTCAGGCAGGCTGCAGACAGGGAAAATAGCAGCATAAGGTAGAATTTACTGGCAACCCTGCTTCTGTCAGCAGCCTTTTATTGGTTAATATAATTTTAAATCATGCAGCAGTGGAAATCTAATCTTCACTGCATGCTACTGGCCAGAATTGGGCAATTGAACTCCCAAGTACAGAAATCAAATATTTTCCCTTTGCACAGTTTGCCATTAAATCCACAGATCCATTTTCGGACCCTTATGCATATCAAATTCAATTTCTAACATTATAAAATGGGATGTAAAAGGGCACCTCTGGTGTCACAACAAGGTCAGTTCAGTTTAGCCCAGGAGAAAGTTATTTGCAGCAACTAAACACAAGGGACATGAGGTGCTTGCATAAATGACTGATTAACTCTGGCTTGTGATATTAGAAAGCAAGAGTGGGCCCCCATTTTCTTGGTGGCTTTATAAAAGGAAACAAAGGCTGCAACCAGCAGAGCAGAGGCAATAAATTGGGCAGGTCCTTCCAAGGTCCTGTTCCTTCCCAAGTACCTGGTGAAGTTCGAAATGATACTACAATATCAAAACAGACATACAAGTCCCATATATTTCTTCCTGCTCTGAAGACGGAACTTTAAAATATGAAAACCTGTCTAGAGAATTAAAATTTAGCCACTTGGAGAAGCATGTTTGAACCATACTCTGTAGTTTGCTTGCTGAATTTTGTTACGTTCAGAACTCAGGTGTACAAAGGAAGTATGAATATGTCAAGACTCATTCCTATGCCTCTAACCAGTTTTGACTAGAGGGAACACTCCTGAATTAAGATTTTTATTTGTTTGTTGTGTGATTTTACAAGTAGCTCTCAAGCCCTTGTGGGAAAGCCTATGCAACTTTGTGTTCTTCCCTCTCAAGTGGCTGCTTTTGAAATGGTGAACTAAATTAAAACCAAAACCCCAGCCTAGGACTATTGAGCTTGATGTATCTTCTTAACCATATTTTTACCAAAGCCTAAACAATATGTTTTACCTACTGCTAACTGTAACAGTCCCAGAAAAGAAAGGCAACAAAACTGATCTTGTATTGGGGGTAAAAAAAAAAAAAAAAAAGTTTTATGGGAGTATAACAGCCAAATGTTTTCCTAGGTGATAAAAACTATTAGACAACATGCTCAGCTGGTAACAGCATGTTATCCTTATCACAATGTATCCTCAGTTACGTTTCTGAACAAAACCTGACATTAATTAGGGCTAGCCTATGCCTGGCTTCAGACTGAAAGGCTCTCTTTATTTTCATTTTTTAAAATGTGCAGCCCTGGCTGACACTAGCTAGTAAAACCAGTAAGTATGGTGCCTTCTGTCATTTACAAAACAATCACAGTATAAATCAGTGGTGCAGAGAGGTTACAGACAACAGAAAGTCCAGCTAAATGTGTTTGGTGCGCAACGCTTTACAGGCAAGTCCAAGTAAATAAGAGTACTGCTCTGGTTACTAAACACCCAACAGAATGGGCTCCACTAGACGGCCCAGGCACCAGAAAGACACTATCGAAATCTTACAAGCTACAGTGAAAAGCACTAGATGGTAAATAAACATGCTTATGGGCATTAGCCAAATTTTCAATTGCTTTGGGATGGGAAGAAGCACCTCTCATGTATGTGTTTTCCCAGGAACCGCAACTTCTTCTAGAACATCTGGTGTGGCCAACGTCAGACACAGGACGTAAGATGATCATTGTTCTTGTGGGGCAGTTGCGATGTTCTTAAAGCAGGTTACCAAAAATTGATGTGCCAGCTGCTGTATTAATGCCACACTGGACTGAAACAGCACTTTTTTCAGCTACAGCTGACGGACCACTCACGGGTGGTCCATCACTAAGCTCCCACTAGTAACCACTGGCTTGGAAGCTGGTGCTTAAAGTCTTATACTGGACTTTCTAAAAAACATTCAGTGCTTAGTCCAACTATAGCAGAATGTACTAATTTTTATGTACCTCATAATTATTTTATCTTCCTTTTTTTTTTTTTTTAAATGTATTGCGTGATATGAGAGAACAAGCAATATTAAATACAGGTAAAAAGAAAATCAAGAGTAATCTTACAACTACAAAGCTTCCAATAACGAAGAGGTTTTATAGCAAGTAAACAGAAAGTAAACTGAATACAACACAAAACTTTCTTTCTACATTTGATGAGTAGGGTGGGTTTTTTATGTAAAGGAAACACAAAGGCTTTAATCTATCCGTAGTAATAGAAATGAAGAATTAGAATAAGATCTAACAGATCATAGGAACTAACCTAAGGAAGATAACAAGGTTATACTGGAACTACACATAACCTGAAGTATTGGGATCAATCTCATTTAAGAGATTCATAATGCCTAAATCCCCCTAAATTAAGAGAGGGTAAATGAAATGTCAGCATAAGTAAATTGGGTAAGCATCAACAAAAGAGAGGGAGAGGATGAAAGGATTGGAGCAATTCTTATGTCTGAGCAGATGTGTTTTCTGCTCCTGAGCAGGAAGGAAAGCACTCTGTAAATGTACTCATGGAGAAAGAAAAAGGAGTAGAAGTATGCTTCCTCAAGACAAATCCCTCATGAGGACTTTGCCTGCACTGAAAACTTCAATGTTTCCCTGCCTAGAGAAGCTGAAACCATCTGAACCTTCTTTGTATTCTCTGTGGGGGAAAAAAATTACAACTGTGACATGCTGCTTGCTGTTTTCTCTATAATCATGAAAAAAATCCCATTAAAAGCATCATAAAGCTGTCCATAAGCCAGATCATAATTATAAGCGTGGCATTGTGGGATTCCTCTCTTCCTTGATCTTCATAATAGCCTTGCTCCTTTGACTGACTTTTTGTGTGTTTTTAAAGAACTACCTCTTCCTAAAAATAGCTTTAAATTTAGTTAAAAACTCAGACTAAAGGAATCAACTAAAGGATGATAAAAGAGTCAACATAGAAAAACAGTTTTGAAGAAGTCAATCGCCAGGTAGATTACAACTGCACAAATGATCTCAGAAAGAGGAACTGGTACATGAAACAATAAGGTGTAAAAGGGAGATGTTAAAAACTAGTCGCCTTGGCTTCAATAGCAGCTACAGACAGGAGGATATAAAACTGGTGATGCCTTTCAGAAAGAGTACATCAATGAGATAAGGTGGTCTTTTAAAGTCAAGAGGATCCTTACTACCATGTCAGCAGGAGCAAGGGTGGCTCTAAGTAAAATTACAGTGACGTCAGTGATGTCACGGGGCGACATTAGTCCCTCTTGGGCATCTTTGCAGCCATTGAGAAATTATTTTATCAAAAGACCCCAAAGCAGCTCTCGGCTCCAAAAATGTGGCCATGAGCACAGTAAGCTGGCAGCCTGATTTATGACCTCCCCCGACGCTCAGGATCTTTAGCTGAATAGTGAATAACAATGATATTCTGTAATACTCTGGCCTATTAAGTAAAATCATAAAACACATGGTTATTTTGATTTGCTAGTAGTATGTTGATCTGTGCTCTTTAAAAGATCAATTTTTAATTTTAGTCACCCTAAGATTTGTTTAGGACTACATGTTAATTTTTAAGGAATTTACACTAACAAATGTCTAACTTTTACAGGCCTTTCACTTTCTCCCTCCTCATAGCATAACTGAGTACTTTGGAAAACGTGATTTTACTGCAAAACTACTACTCGTAATACAGAACACCAGAAAATATAAAGAAAGAAAAAAATGTAACTTCATTTTTTTTTAAGCAGAAACCCTCTTACTAGTGCTCAGACCTGTTAAATTCATCATATTTGGTTTGCAGTAAAAAAAAAAAAAAAATATTTAAACGATCTGAACTAGAAAATTGTGCACAATGCAAGCCTTTGTGAGCATGTGATTTTTTCACCAGTACTTGCTTGCTTTCTCCCCTCGGATAATGTGTTGAGCTAGCTTGTTGAGTTTTGTTTTGCACTGCATTGTCAGCGTTGGGAGAGGAGCCGTGCCATAACATGTTTCCGCACAGCACCTAGCAAAATAGCAATTCTGCTCCCCGCTGCTGCCTCTGGATGACTGCAACACAAATAACAAGAGCGTGCTGACTGACTACAACTCGTCCAACAACTTCACTGGAACAGGTCTCCTTTGTCATATATTCTCAACGGGGAAGATCACTACACAATGGAAAATACTAACATCTCCATCAGTTATGCTAATAAAGTTAACAAACCTTGTTAACCAATGTCATTGCGTAAACCAGCAGTTCAGTATCAACCCCATCCTTCTCCTCCAGGATCTCCATGATGTTGGACCACGGCTTGACCCCTAGAGGAAAAGCAGAAATCACTGGTGATGGTGATCCAAATGGAAAGCTGTTACATCAACATTTATCCAAGAGGTAGTACAACAAGGCGGAATGATGTCGCCAGGTGGAAGATCAAGACGAAAGATCCAGCTTCCTCTGCGGTCTCCCCCGGTTCTCAAAGGGTGAAGTTAATGCAGACAGTGAAAGCTACAGTGCATCCTGATGTGGGGATCTAAAATATGCCACATGGTCTTTCCCCAAAGGTACTTCACCTTGACCATGAAGGAAGCTTTGTTAGCCCAGTTCTATTGACACTGAACTTCTAAAGTTTAGGCGGGAAGAATTTTATCCCACTTATCATAACTTCACATAGGTTTAGAGAAATCTGCAACAAAACCCTATATGCTATGCTTTCAGTGTATTTGTTACTCACCTTCCTAGTGATATTACTGAGTTATGCTGCATTAAGGTAAGTCCTATTAACAAAACGGTGTAGCAGAGAAACAGTTTTCTCTAATGACAGGCTGCATGTCTTGGTTAAAAGAAATGATCAATGAGGAGGAAAAGATTTTTGCTGTGGTTCTTACTCAAATTATTTTAATAAAAATCCCCTCTGCAGAACTTTCAGATACATTTCTGTCATTTTTCCACTAAGTAAGGTCAAAATTTGTGCTTCTAGTTACAATCTATTTGCTAGATTTGCATGTTGATTTGCATTTGCATGATTATCTGATTGCCTAAAGCCAAGTGGCTTAGTGAGTTATTGTGCCAAAAATGGCAGAGAGGCAATGCCAGCCAGACTCAAGATAACGCCTTGTGTGGAAGGTACCTTGTAAAACCATCCTATTTCATTTGGCTAAAAGGTAAATGGTTGCATTTACTAAAGAAAAAACCCACATAACTATTTTATCTATGAAAATGAAGTAAATAATGAAAGACTGTAATTCAATGTTTTGTTTGGAGTAAAGTTAAAGGTGAGGAGAACGAAGCCGAAAGCTAACCCTAACTTATGGAATCACGGAATCACTTAGAGATACTCAATTCAACTACATGAGCATAACTACGACAGTCTTTGAATTTCAGGGGGAAGAATGCAAAGCACTCCGAGAGCCCACATCCCCTAAACACTACAGGGATGACGATAACGTGAGTATAATCAGGCAGTAAAATGCAGATGTTTCATCACTGTAACTGACTGACCAGTGACCCTGGTGTTAAAAATCTGCATTACTCTCACAGTGATAATGGCCCTTGTTTACTCATGCTGATATTATATATACATCTTACTACACAGACATCAAATCTCTGCTAACCCAGGATCTCCGTTTTCAAGGCGACGGCAGTGCACTGTGTGGAAAAACCTCTCTAATAATGAACACACAGACAGCAATATTTCTCCTGTTTTCTTTTCCCTTCTTTTTGAGACATTCTCTGATCTTGACTACTGAATAATAAATCAGAGCTTCTTTATCTTGAGCAAAATTGAAGGAAGGGGGGATTCGCTCTCAGCTTTCCAAATGTATTTATGTGCATTACTAATTAAATACTAATTCAAATACACAGCTGTAATGAAAATACACTAAACACCTCTTTACCAGATTCTCTATAGTGCGAGACATTTTGTGCAGTACATGTTCAAAAGACATGTGGAACAAATTCACTCGGCTCACAAATGATATATGATCAGCAGGAATGATATCCTCACTACAAAAATGTCTTCCTGTGGTTTCCAGTGAAAAATAAAAATGGAAGAAAATAAGAAGGAGAAGCAAAATGGGGAAATTATGCAAGTCTGACTTATAACACTGCCATTTGGAAAAAAGCGAGTTGACAACAACATAAAAAATTAATTACTTAATCCACTGCATTATTCACTTATAGTCCTTCTGCGGAAACATTATTTTGCAGGCAGGTTTTATTCTTACTGGAACAATCCTGTTCTGCTTTTTAAAGACAGCATCTTGATGTTTGATTTTTTTGCCTGAATGTCTCGACACTTCTCCATTATCGTAAAAGAACATTTTCAGAATCACCTTGCTTTTTTTCTTGCAAGGATGATGTATAATTTTCTTCTATCCATGATGCTTCTCTGTTTCAGAATGCATTTTTTTTAAATTGTTAATCAGGCACACTTACTAGTAAGGCAGCCCAGTAACAGCTCATCCATCTTTCAAAGTCTTTAATTAAGGTGCTGCTATTAAACATAGGCAATTCCAAAATCTAGCCTTAAATTTGAAATTCTTCATCTATTGCCTAATTAAAATCAAGAGGATACAGTACCACCAATAACTTTGACAGAGCTATTCCAACCTGTACCAGATTAAACTTTTCTTTTCAAATTGTATCTTCCTCATTACGATGTCAAGTTGAACAGCCAGTCCTTAGAACATGGAAATAGCCAGAAGGCCACCTACCCACCTGGGGACAAGGCAGTTCTGGTGTGGAAGTTGCACCATGAACTTACTGCACTACTATCCTTGGGTTAATATACCTTGCTAATACACAATGAGAGCCCATAGTTTCCAACCTATGACCCAGACAGCATGGGATATGAGCAGATCTAGAGCAGGTGTTTGCTCTCATCCACTCTCCTGTCCGCTTGGATTTCCAAATATGTTGTTCCTGAAGAGTCACCACAAGATGAGAACACAGGCTGAAGTCCTGCAGCTTCCATTTTCTGTGTAACGATTAGAATATGACAAATCCTGAAAAACAACTAAACTCAAATCTAGATTTGGCAACGAATGTGTATTTCTAGTAAACATGAAAATTCATTTAATGTATGTTACGACGTTTATTTTTAAGAACAGCAAGTGTAATCATTTATGCTTGCCAATTATCAAGAAGGTTTACTTTCCAGCCTGTCTCCTCCACTTGATTGTCATGTAGAAGAATGATGAGGTAAAAGAATGATGATGTAACATCCCAGAAATTCTTCTGGGAGCGGACTGGGATGTTCCCTTAAGGTTATGGCTTCCATGCAGCGCTTGCAGCAAAATTGATGGGACTGCTGAAACAGGCTCAGTGAAGTAAAACAGCAGAGGGTCGAGTTTTGTGTGTGTTCTCCTGCCTTCTAATGGGTAAAAGGAGAACTGCTCAACTGCCTTTTCACGGGCTTCTCACTGGTAACAGCTCATTATTGTGGCTACTCTGACAGGAAGGCGGGAGCCTCAATCCTGGTGCTACTACAGCACTCTGAGTAGTCACCCACTGCGCATACACCCACGGAGAGCAATGGGGTTGCAACAATCAAGCCTGTATTAAATTGATACGGTCTACTGAATAACGTTGCCCTTTGCTTTAAGCCTTAGTCTTTTCTTAGTTTCCCTTTTAAATGCTTTTACATATGAATCTCAAAAAAAAAAAAAAGGAGAAAAATAAATTTAATGCTGTCATTCATTCCTTACACAAAATCTTGGCATCACAACTACACAGGATGTGCACGACATGTATAAAGCGTGAAAAACTTCGCATCAGGCCAGAACCATGCATGAGGACCACCACCAACTTACAGAGTACCCATCTCTAGTTGCCATAGGACGGAAAGATATTAACACGTTTGGAAACACCTCCATATCTTGTACTCCTGGCTATTTACATATGAGTGAACATACAGCCTTCCATCACACCTGCAGTATGGGCATTAATTTAGTGGACATCGATGCGTGAAATGGCAGGAAAAGCAGAGAACTGATAAGGAGGGCCATTTCCAAACAGTGTAACAAATCAGGCAGCAGAAACTTAATTCACTAACATTATGGGAGAGTGTCCAGGTCAGCAACAGGGCCTTAATGTCTGTCCTAAAAAATGCTCATGATAAAGCAGCCCCAGACAGCAGAGCGCAATGCCAGCTCTGCTTTCCAGAGCCCGCACGGTCCCGGTATGCTTAAACTGAAAAGAGATCGAATTCCTCTGGGGCTCTGAAACAAGAAAGGGCGGGGGGAAGGGGAAACTAGATGGAAGCATAAGTAGAAGCTATTTCCTATATGATGGGGACCATGCAGTTATTCAGTTACAGTCTGCTTGTATCTGAGAGTAAAGCCGGCACTTCCACGGATCTCTGTACTTCAGTTTGCATATGGATGTGTTCTCTCATAGAAACCACAGATGGGATCGCTTTGAAACCAGGCTGAGTTATTATGGGGCTGTTTCTGTTAATCATGTGTGGTACACATGTTGAGGAATTATGTCGTATCTCATCACCTTGTATGTACATGAAACATTGGACTTTTTTCAAAGCAGTGCTAAACTTAATTATATACCTGCAAGATTTATGACACCGTTTCAAGAAAAGGCACATCGCTTTTTCTTCCTCTGTATTTCTGTTCCATTAAATCAGTCATTAAAGGCATGTGCTCCTCAGCTATAAGTCACTTATTTTAAAATATAAATTAAAACATAGCACATGCACAGCTAAAAGTGAGGTCTATTACACTGATGACCTAAAAAAGGAACTAAATATAAAAAGAGGGAAAAAAAATCTCTTTTGTTGCTAAGTGCAACTGCTTAATAATAATAATTTAAAAAAAAAGAAAGGAAAACTGGATATTTGGGGCCAAATTATTTGAAAGAGACAATTTTTCATGACACAATCCGCCAACCCACAGGTATGAGAATTCTCATAAACCCTCTCTTCATACTACTAACAATTCTCCATCTAAGTACATGCATCACTTTTTTTTTTCACGTTTTACATTGTTACTTAAGTTGTTTTATTACTTTGGGGCATGAAAATGTTTGCCTGAGGCTGTTCTACAAATACAGAAGGGAATACACAGCTCATGGTAGTGTGTTTTGGGTCCTCCTTTCTCTCTTTTCTTTAATGAGTTTAACTAGCATGTGAGCAGATGGCAATTTGAACATGTTGAGAATACGAGTGAGTTCAGAGAGCTGAGGAAATACTAAGACTGACTATAAAAATAAATCAGCGCTCACAATTACATGAATATTGTAATTACATTTCTGCTTATGGCACTGTAAGGTTTATTGGCTTTAATTCAAAACAGAAAGCCAACCTGGAGTCCACTGTTTAAAGTATTACACTGTTTTGGAATTGCCCCTGCCTGCTCCCCTTCCACAAGAGACAATCTGTGATTTTTTTTCTGGGGCCTTTTCAACACACTCATTCTGATAGCTGAAAGCAAAATCTGGCAATTTTCTCTTATTTCTGGCACCACCTTTCTCCCCATCCTCCAACTTTTTTTCTTTCACTTTTACCATATCAAGTCACTCAAACAAGTTCAGCATGGAGGCAGTTGCTCCACAGAGGGGATCTTGCTTTCAACCTCCATGTGTTTGAGACCACAACAATGGCTCTCCCAACCTCAAAAACTCTCCTTGAGGCAAAGGAATGTTTTGCATCAAGAGAGAATGCCCCGGGAGCTTAGCAATGGCTTTGTGGGAAGAACAAGAAAGAACCATTTTTGTTCTATTTATTTGTAAAAAATACAGTATACATATTCAAGTATTTTTCATGAGCCTGAAGGGTAACAGATTTCATAGTATAATATCTGCTTAAGGGCTTTATTTTAATGTAACAACAGATGGTTTTGCTTTTACTATAAAGCCTGTACTATTACTGACCTCGTCTTTCTCTTCAAAGGGATTACACTGATTAGATATCATTTTCTCTTCTAAATCAGACTGTTGCTTCTCGAGAAGGAAGTGGAAAGACGGCCTGGCCCGAAGGAACCTCCAAGGTCAGAAGATGCAACGGGGCTTACTTTGCACATGGGTGCAGGGAAGGGGCAATGACTGCGGCGCCCAGGGACGCAGTTGAGTTCCTCAGCTTTTCACTCTTCACCTTCCCCCTGTAATTCATTCCTCAAAACAACCTTAAGTTGCATGCATACTTAAAATATGTTTTTAATCAAGAAATGAGGGGTATGTCGCACAAAACGGGCATAGTGACAGCAACTCTAGAGCCACTGCAATCAGTGATGAAATGCAACCCTGACTTCAGTGGTGTTGGGATATTGCACCCCCCGAGTAAGGCTACTTACCTCTCTTTTCATCAACGGTAGACACTGCCTGGATTAAAAGCGGTGCGTTGGATTCGGTATACTCCACAAACACCAGCAGCAGCTTCAGTGCTGTCTTTACCACTAGGCGGAACTGGAAGAAAAAGAGTGTGACTTGTCATTCAGCAAACCACAGCATTTCCAGATGGGCTAAATGACATGGGGCAAGACGCAAGCGCAGCGATCCAGATCTGGTAATAACACACAAACGGAAGAGATTAAGCTGTGCCAGGACTGAAAAAATGAAAGGTAGCCAGTTGGCTGAAAATTTCATTCGCTGGGCAGTGCTCTCCGAGGGAAGTCTCAATAGTTGACGAATCCAAACAAAAGCTTATACGCTGGCATATGTAATAAAAGGCTGAACATCCCACTGATGCTCGCACCTATGCATATCCCCAACATTGGTGTCCAAAGCTTGATGTACACAGAACCTACTGAGCTAAGAACGCACATATTCCTCTCTTTCTCAACATTTATTTCCCCCTTTCACTGTGAGCTTTTAATGCTGTCATATGGTTGTATGATGGGATGATTTTCTCCTCATGCTTTCTTTTCTTATAATGTTACTATTTAATGCTTAAATTACTAAGTAAAGTGATCTTCATTATTTAACACAACTTGGGAGAAAGTGTGTTTAATCTCTGACTACCCCATCCTGTCACGAAACCGGTGATTTACTGGAACTGAGCATTCTGCCTGCAAGTTTTCAAACTCGGTTTTTTGTACATCCTCAGGAGTGTGAGTTCAGCAAAGGTTCAACATTGGTAAAATGGACCTAATGGAAATCAACAGCCAAACTCTCTCAGTTTCATCACAGATCTCCCATTTCCAGAGTGGATCATTTGACTATTAGATAGTTTTCAGAGCGCTCAATCAGAATCTGTAGGGACTTGCTTGGTGTGATCAGGTACGTGAAAAAACAACCCTTTACTTAAGGGAATATCTGGAGTTTTTAATCAAAGGAGGTGTGAAAGAGGAGGACTTTTTAATAGGCAGGACTCTACATGGCCAGCTGAGAGGACTTTTACTAGGAGCATTGACTCTAAGTCAACCTGCTATATGCTCAATCTAAATAATGGATTTAGAGCCAAATAAAAGGTGATACACTGCTGGTCCCAGAAACACAATTTCCAACCTTTTGCCATTGAATCAAGCTCCAGAAAAACAAGTATTTGTAGGTTTACTGTATTTTCTTGCTACCTTGTTCTGCAACAAATCTATCCAAAAACGAGTAAGGTTTTTAATGAGGCAGCTACAGTAATGTGGTCATTACTCTCTCCTTTGCCACTGACAGATTTTTAAATCTACTTTAGGATGCATTCATGTAGAAATAAGCCATGCTCCAGAAAATCCCTGTCTTTGTCTCATCACATTAAGTTGGTAGCGCTCCGAAACATAACCGTCTGGACATTAAAATGTCTCACCCAGGGGGAAAGGAAAGAAACCCACCTGTATTGCTAAACTATTTCAGGAAGAGAGAGAGAGAGATAGCTTCTGTCAGTATTAGCTCATACCCATTCCCTCATTTTTTCAAGTCCTCTCAACACAACCCTCCTAAGAGGCAAAGAATCACTATTAATCATTTCATAGATGCACTCTAAGACAGTGACCCTGTCTATATTTTAAAAAACACCACAAGCACAACGGCATAGACTCAAGCTACTGTGTTCACATTGCCACTCACAGAGACATACCAGAGCTCGCTTCAAAGTAATGAGATAAAATGCAGCTTGCTGCTATAAAGACAGAGTTTAGTGCGAACAGTGACCCAGGCATTCCCCTAGTTTCTTGGGTTTTACCCACTCGTGCTGAATTGAGCTTAATGCACTGCAATGCTACTACTAGCAATGCAAAACCTTCTGTTGCTGAATCAAGACTCTTTCAGATTCCATGTATCATCAAATCAGTTACTTTTAAGGCTGACAGCCAGGAAATCCCAGTGACAAACCTGACCAGTCCCTTAAGATGCTCTGTTAGCCCCATTTGCAGCTGTACTGCTGCAGTGGTACTTCATAGATACATCGGGTAGTTAAATTAAAGGCAATTGAAATCCAATGACACACCAACAAATCACTTCCCCACAACTGTATTGGACATCTGCGTATTTGCCTGTGAGGCCAATACCACACTGTTTCTGCTCTTCTACAATGACATTTCCCTTAGCAATCGAGTTCATATGTTTAAAAGACATATTAAAAGAATTTCCAACAAGTCTCCACTTGTTTTGTAAAGTTATTTCGTAAAATACAAGTTACCAGATTACTGTAAACAATTCTAGCATTAACATACTTCCCAGATAACCGCTTGTGTACTACCTACTAATCCAATCAGGAACCTTTCCCTAGAAAGGAAATCTTGGATATTACTTTTGATGGTTCTTAAAACCTCAAGGCTGGGCCACATGGTAACAATGGGATGCATTTATCCATAAGTACTCCATGGCAAAGTTCCCATATGTTTCCATTTGACAGCAATCCGTGGGGGACACACTGGGCTTATGCCTATTTTTGCAAATCTCTTTTTCTTCCAGAGAGATACCTTTGCTCTAACTGTTGCCTGCCGGCCATGGCAGCTGCTGCAATAAGGAGGTAGTCCCCACGCACCTCGTATGTGCCACACTCCAAATCCTGTGAAGCCGCAGGGCGGCCCACTGCAGCCGCACCAGACCAAGGCTCAAACCGGCAGATTATTCGGGTCCCGTCTGCAGGTGTCAACCCCCTGTGCTTAACAAGCTAACAGATGACAGCGTAAGGAATAAATTCCACCCAGAAGCAGGCCTGGAGAAAACGAGTGGTTAGAAGAGCTAGGCTTTGCCTGCCATTTAGCTACTAGAAGGACACCGTAAGTTCGGTTCCCCAGCCTGAAAATTTTCAGGGCTTATCCAACTCCTCACAAAACACTCATACAGCCCCGGGGAGCGGAGGTGTCTGTAGGTGAAGGTACACATCATGGCAGCTTTCTGTGGGTAGTCAGCACAGTCACTAGCTTGGAGAAAAACTGCATTTAAAACCCACTGTTTCGTCCTCAATAGAAAATGGCACTTGAGACCCCTGTGGGCACTTCTAAGCCTGCTTTGGCCACCACGGGCAAGTACAAAACCAAAATACTGCACTCCTAGGCTAAGCCACACAATGCCTGCACTGGGCACTTACTAGCTACCTGTGACTCACATAACCTCTGCCCACATCCTAAACTGGGGCTTTTTAATGCTGCTTTAATAGGGCTTCTTGACAGAAGCAGGCAATCATCGAGCAGTTGCACAGCCCCTTGCAAAACTGAAGTCTTCAGCCAGCCAAAGCCCCTCTAAGACATCTGATAGCCTGTCACCCCCAGACACAAGGACAGTCCAGAGCCTGACGTGCTCACACTAAAACCAACTCTAATTATCCACCATGGCACCAAGAAGTTTCTGAAAGGTCTGTTCCAGGAATACTTGCTGCCAAGACCTATGTGAAGCATGGTGTATTTTCTTACGTGGCCTCCAACATGATGTCCTACCTGTTAAATGATCTCCTTCGTGACCCCCTGTGGGCTTGACCTGCCTCTAGCAGCTCACGCACGCTGCTGATGACACAGTGTCAGGTATCGCGACGGGAAGGGTTTCAGCCAAGACCCAGAATGACTGTTTCACAATTTTCAAAATACCAGAGCTGTTCAGAAAGTTTCCATTTGTGATTAACTATGAAGACTGTCAAAGTGGGAGATCCTCATATCTTTGTCAGTGAATCATAAAATGTGTTTAGAGGGCATTTCCGATTATTTAAATAGTAGGCAGCTACATTGCAAATAAAATAACTGTAAATCTCAAAACTGGGAGATTGCTCAACAGGAAAAAAGAGCAGCAATTAATCAACTTTCTTGCTTCCCTTTGTGAAGCCACGGAATTTTTTGCCAGTCACTGGTATCATTTTATTTCTCATGATGTATCCAGATGGCACGGCAATGGGAGCAATAGAAACAAGTTTCATATTTCATTCACGAGTAGGTAAATCACTATTAATTTGAATCATTGTTGAAGGCTTTTAAGGCTGTCTTTGGCATTTACTGGGCTCTTATTTAGTATTGAAGATGGACACAACTGCTTTGTGAATCAGCTTCAACAGTTCTGTTAAAATCCACAAGGCAATCATGCTATTACTTCAAACACGACTAGATGTCAGAGGGGCAATAAAAGAAGTAGACATATGCCGTGCTAGCTCAGAAAAGTCCTGGTATCATCACTTTGCACACATTGGTTGTTGCAACTAACTCCAAATTTCCATCCTAAATATTACCACTTAGTTTAAAAAGAAGGCTCATTGTGGCAATATACACACCCATTGGCTAAGTAAAGTGATGTTTTAACAGTTCTGAGATTAAATCAGAATTCTTACATGTCAAAACATTGAAGTATCAAAAGTTTTATTAAGTTAGAAAAGAAAGTCATGTTACGTTTTTGTATCACGTGCGAGCCAATTTATAGAGAGGAAATGATATTAGCATCTTCTGGCTAAAGATAAGATGTAGCCAGCAATGTAAAAGGAAGAAGAAAAATTATAAACCTTTTCCCTCTCACTCGCTTTACATTATACAGTGGAGTTTGGCAGTCCTTTTCCTTTTTATCTGTTTATATTTAGACAATCGGAAATGTGTTACAGACCCAGCCAAAGAGACCACACAACAGGCTGCAAAACGCATGTCTTATGGAAGGGCTTGTCCCAGTTGTTAATTACTTGCCAGGAAAGGCTTTAGCCTTTACAAGGAATGTTGTCAGAAAGTTCATTGACTTTGAGACCAAAGCAATAGTTGCAAAGTTCAGACTTAAAAAATTCCATTTTTTTTTTTTTAAAAGAAAGCGAAAACAAAATTGAGTAAAAACTTAGTATTTCACTCAGTGCAATGTAGTTGCTTTAGATTTTCACTATTAAAATTTAAAGGAGAAAAGGGCATTGGATTTTTACCTAAAGATTTACTAGACCTAATCCAAGCACAGACATGGCCTTGTAGGCAATGTACTCATCCTGTTGATATGACACAGCCAGGCAGAGCTGCAGCTAAAGAAGCATGTGAGAGCTACGCAGGAAAGCTGAAACCCTTCTTTCTTGCGGGGTGCAAAGAGATGCCCCCAAGTTCAGATGTAGTGCTGTGGGAACAGCCCGCTGGTGTCCCACCAGCACCTGCAACGTGGCTCAGTTTCATGTTTCACAAGGGGATAAAACCACCTTCTGTTCCCAAGAGGAGGAAAGATCTTCCTGGAATGGAAGATTTTATATACATATATATTTAAATAAAACACATAATATATAGTATATATAAACCCCAATATTTATTAGAATAAGTAATAAATATAATATATAAAAGAAATCTATTATAATGTAATATATTATATTATTTTCCTTTGTAGTAAGCAAGGAAAAGGAAACATAAATACTGAGCTTGAGAGAATCTTAGAATAATTTAAGTTGGAATGGACCTAATACCACTTTCCTTCTCATCTTTGGTGAGCAACCCCAGCTGCCTCTTCCTCATATATCATGTGCTGTAACCCCTAACCACTGTGATGAACCCCTGCTGGACTCGCTTCAGTAGGTAGATATCTATCTTGTACCAAGGAGCCCAAAACAGGACCCCTGAACTCCCGATCAGCCTTATGAGCACCAAACGGGGAGAGGCGTTTCCTTCAACATGGTGGCTATGCTCCCGCCAACCCAGCCCTGGACGCATTTGGCTGCCTTTCCCATGAGGGCACACTACTAACTCTTGTTCAAGTTAATTTTCTCATATTCAGAATGAGTAGACAGAATTAAATGGTGTGATGCTAAAAGAAACATCTGTAATTTTCCCTGATTTATAAAGAAGAGTTACCAGGACTCAGTACCCCTTTAAGTGTCATTTTCAAAGAAGAATCACAGGCAAATGAAGAAAAGGCAGAAAAGGAAGATGTACAAAAAGTGCCAGTTAAAACCTGCCATGAGAAAACTGAGTCCTAACAACATTCGCCTTGAATTCGCCTTGGCACCATCACTGCCAAGGTCAAAAATAAGTACTGGACATGTTTACTTGATCTATCAAAAGGTTAGATGTGCCAATGTGCCTAAACAAAAAAGTATTCCAATTCTCCGAGGATTTCTTACAACGTTGGATGTTCCATGTATTTCTATATCTGTTGTTCCCAATCTGCCTTTCCTGTTCAGACAAGGGAGTGAGACCAAAGCGTAGCTTTGGCTTACATGTCTCTGGATGACTCTCATAAGATAGGCAAGGATAAAATTGGAAGGGGGGCGGATGGGGGGGAGAAATTAAAAAAAAAAAGCCCTATAGCAGAGCAGTGATGAAAAATGTCTCTTAACATTTCCAAATCATAATTTGGGTTTCCAGCAGAGTTTGTATCTAGCTCTTTGGCTTCCTGTCATATTTGTCATTGCTAATTGGTCAAAAAGCTCCTTCAACACCTGGTAAAACTATAGATACATAAATATATACACACACTTCCACCTGTACAAAGAGACTAGAACATATATTAGATGAATATATGTACTACAAGAAAACCTTGTTTTCTCTGTCTACTTGTTTGCTCCCAGCTTACTCTTTTACTGTTGGTTTACACGGTACTAGAAGCCTCAGGATTGTGCTTCAACTTCAGCATTACTGGATATGGGCAATGAGAGCTGCCTGTTCTGTGTGAAAGAAGGTTTGCCTCCAACAACCGCACAACGCAATCTTATCTTACTAGTGCTCCGCCGTAAGGCATCTGTATTTTGTGGCATATCCCAGAACCGTGCCACTTTCTGTCCCTGGGAGATAAAAATGCACCTGGAACATTTCTTCCCTTGTTCTCAGAGAAACATCTAATCTTGAAATCAGCTTGAAATGAGAAATATTGAAAACAGATGAGGAAGGGAAGGACAACTGGATAATCTTATGTTGGCATCCCTTTGCATAGCCCAGCTTCGGTACAAATTAAGATACCTACAGCCCATGCAACAGGCTGTGTACTCAGCAGAGGCTGACCTTATTTCTCAGTCAGGTAGTCAGTGCCAGGTATGCGCACACATGACACACAAAAGCCCTCTGCCAAGGATGGTATCTGTAGCCAGTCTCTTAGAAGCATAATCTGTCAGACACATACAACATCCCAGTATTTTCTGACAAATATTAATTTTCTCGAATCTCTGGAACAACGCAATTTCAGTATTTCACAAGCTCTTCGCCCCTCTTCATGTAACAAGGATGTCTCCGCTGCGGCCAGCATCTTACTGGGCCTTTCTCACATCTGCACGGCAGAAAAACAAAAGTGGCACTGATTTCAGCCAGCCAGCACTGGGTGCACAAGGAGGGAGAGCCCCCTCCGATACGATGGCTGGACACCAGCTACCTCAGAAGTATGCAGGGGTGACATGGGAAAGAGCCATAACCTCTACAGTAAGAGCAAGTAGCTTTGTTAATATGTTGTATCGCGTTTACGTAATCCAGACCAAAACATATCAGAATGGGGGTGGGAGGGTGTCAAACAAGGAGAAAGACGGGTAAAACATCTGGAAACCCCTATTACTAGGATTTGCAAACGCCTTACAGAACAAAGAAACAAACCAAGCCCTCTCTATTCTCTGACTCTCTTCTCCAAACCCGACATTTGAGGTCAATTACTTCATTCCAAAAGGGGTGACAACTCTATTTAGTAATGCAGTTCCTTTCTATTCATAGCTCCTGAATGCCAGAACCATCAGAAGAATGAGACCCTTCTGCGTCACCTGAGCCAAGTGTTTCTAGTCAGCTTAATTTTCCATCTCTACTTTAAAGCAGCCTCTTTTAAGGAGAACAATGAAAATATTAAAAGTCTAAATAACCTACAGAACACCACAAACCTTCTCAAATGACTGTAATCATCCTTCTCTAGAAGGGAGAATGAGTTCACACGTGCTGAGGCCTTAAAAGCTGCTTTGGAGGCTGGCATGAAGACCCGCCAATTTCTCCACTGTGTTATCAGAGAGGCAGCAACTGCCCAAGCCACAGGGTGTGAAGGGCACGGGGAGGCATCGCAAAGCTGAGATGCATGGGAAGCAACAGCTAAATACAGTATGCACAGAGTATGTAAATACCCCATACTAGGTACACTCGGGCATTTTATTTCATTAAGACTGTGACCATTACGTGATCTATGCATCTGTGGGCTGACATACCAGTAACACAAGTACGAATGTGCATGATGCCATGTGTGGTTTAAGCCCTGGAATTTTTATTAGTTGGCACATATTAAAATAATGGTAGACCCCATTTTAATATTCAGCCATTTTCCCTCAAATCTTCAAAGAGGGATGCTTAGATAAGGCAAATTAACTGCTGTGAAGTGCTTTGCAGGCTCAGGACTCAACATGCGGATTGCAGAAAGATGAGTTAGATAGAGATGAAAAAACCCTACATGCTTAGATGAGAGAAGCCAAAAAGTTATCAATTAAACAACAGCCTTTTAATTCTGAATGTTCCTTTAAGCTTTTCTCTCTGCAGAGTGCGTAATGCTAGATATGGCAGAGAAATACATGCATTTACTATTCTGAAAATGAAATTTCTCAGAACTTTGTAAACATACTGGATAATGATTATAAGGTCTGCACACTGTTATGTATGTGGTGTGTATCTGTCATTTATCTGCGGTGAGATTTCTGACATGAAGAGAAAGAAGGCCATTAAAAAGAAATTCATCTGGCTTACCAACAAAACACAGGGATGAGCAAGTAGTGATTAGTTACTGGTCAACAGGAAAAAAAAAGGCTTATGCCTGGAAATTATTATTTACATCATCAATCATGGTCCAGAAGCAGAAGGGGGAAAAATGAAAAAAATCTGTACACAGAAGCAGGCAATTCATACAACAAATCAAAACATCTTATAGGCCAATGCGGCCCTCAGATGAACACATGCAATTCTGATGGGAGCTTTAAAAATATATTGGGGGTAGAAATCAACCCTGTGCATTTGTAATGAACTAACAACGTAGCTACATTTCTCATGCAGCAATCACCACGTCATACAGGCGTTTAAAAATCAAAGTGCTGCAGAGCCTGAAACGTGACAGGAGATGCTACAGGGTTTCTCGGGCATTTCCCTCTTCCCCTCTTGGAACACCAGCGACAATCTTCCCATGAAGTGGGGAAGTGACTTTCTCATCCCATGAAATAGTCTAAAATGACGTTTTTCTTTGTTTTATGACAGGATCAACGGAAGACTATTCACAGCTTCGCAGGACAAAACACAAAGTGAGAGAAATCTTTTCTTGTTCTTCTCCTGTACAACCAGACCAATCCCCTCGGTTTCTCCCGTAAGAATTGTTCATTGTGTGAAAATAACATGTAATTATTCAGCCAGAAAGGAGGACAGGATAGGACCTGGAGATTATAGAACACTAAAGGATCAAACTTCTTTAATCTCAGGTGACTTTTGAAATGGTGTCATCGCACCTTTGTCAAGGGCCCCAACCATAGAGCTGTTAGGTGTTCCCCAGTTTTGAGTGCCTTTCTCTTTTGCACTTTCAGAAATTGCTGAAACAGAAGGATTTGGTTTCAATTAAATTCTCAGCTTTTTCCATTGCAAAACACAAAACAAAAATAATTGACTGGGAATTTGCCATCAGCCTGTGTCCAAAACAGGAATTATGCTTCACTTGCAAAGATTTACACTAAGATTTTCTTTTCTTTCTCTCTTCAAATTGTGCAGTTTCATCACATTCAACCTGTTGATGCTTTTATTATCCCTTCTCAAGCACTAGTGTCTTCTAGGACTCCAGCCAAATGGACACCATCAGTACATCTAGACCTGCCTTATGTGCCTGGGTAAGGATTGTGATTATATTATCTTAGATAAGGCATAAAACACTTAGCTTGAGAGACACGGCAGTAACGTGAAAAGCAATTTCTGCTAAAACTCATGCTAGCATGTAATGCGCTATCAAACAGCTTTTGATAAAGAATAGGCATTTTTCTTCTTTTTTCTTCTACAAACATGCACCTCAAATTGTTTATAAATAGCAAGGGTTTTCAAGCATTTTCATGTTACAGACCACAGAGTAATGTTGTCTAGTAAAGTCTGTTCCTTTCACTAGATAACATAACCTTTGTTGGGCACATATGAAACTAGCAATATGCAAATATAATAAAAATATGATGATGTGTATAATGTCATTCTAATGCAACTTAGCATCTGGAAGCGTGCTGTCTGATTAGGTGATTTTTCAGTAGTTACTGCAACTGCACGAGCCAAAGGTCTACAGGTCACAGCCAAAGTAGAAGTATGTCCCACTTTTTAAACAAGAATGGTCTTTAGGCATCAGTCACACTTCTGTTAAATAAAACTTGCAATTGTGATGAGCAGAATGAATGAAAAATAACCTTGTCTCTCTTGAACACTACCCTGATGATCTGTTCAGCAACAGATACAACTGTGATATTTCATGTCTTGCTAAAAAGAAGATTAGATAATAAGCAACAAGAAACCACAAGTAATTAGAATTCCACATAACAGATAAATTTACAAACTATAATTTAACCACTGGGTACTGTTACATTGATCACAAGAACTGGGTGTGTGCCTACACAGGAGAAATATGATTAAGGTCATTTGGCACAGTTTTGGTTTTTTTTTTCTTTTTTTTTTCCTTGTAATGATGGAAGAGTTGCATGCCAAGCCTTCCCACCAGCTCTCTATATTGATGTATGATGTTAGCCTTGAACTACGCTGTCCTCAACAGATCGTCTCTGGGCTGAACCTCTGGCAACAGGAAAGAATGGGAGTTTCAGCAACTTCTTTTCCTTGGGCAGGGCCAAGGTGATATTTCCTTAGCTGTGTTCCAAAAAAACTAGGAAAGGAAAAGAGTTTTTGTGAACTTAACTGCAGACAGGACTTTTTCTTCACTCCCCTCTCCAAAATCCCCTTCATATCACACTATTCTACCTTTTATGCGGCCGAATGATACGTTGGTTTGTAAAGGCATCTAATGTAATACAATGTCACTGTAATCAAGACAAAAGGCATTCAATTTTAAAGAGAGAAGGGATTAAATAACTTGTTAATACTTCAAAATACTCAGATAAGTAACTGGTGCGTTACTTATTCCATGCTTTGAATTTAAGGATCTGAAAGCCATCTACAGTTAATCATGTCATGCAACAGTTCTATGAAGCGGGAGTGATTCGCTACATTTTACATGTGGGAAAGCTGAAGTCCTGTGAAGTTAAAAAGCAGATAGAAGATGTAACATTGCATGTTATTTCCCCCTTTTTTAAGCCTCTAAGTAATTATTTGACTAATGTGTGTTTTCAGAAATATTTTAAATTTCAGATGCCGACTATAGATTTAAGGTTAAATCACTACCATATCATTTTCATGAGTGATTAGAAACTGTTCAGAAGGAAGTTGAGTTGCTCCACATCAGTTTTCCACACCAAATCACCTTTTTCTGAGACCCGTCTCCTATCATAGCCCAAGCTCTGATTTGTACAGGCTGGCCTGTAGGTGATGCAAAAAAGACTTTCCTCTCGATGCTGGCAGAGAGTGCTTCACAAGCTTCAAACCTGCAGTACGTTTGACGTGGGAACTGTGTACAAAGCAGCATCTCAAAACTTCAGCATCTTCATGGACTTAGTTTTCCTCCTGTTCAATGCACAAAATGGCTCAGGTGAGGTGACCCTATCCCTGCCTGTGAAAGTCATCACCAATAAAACGTGTGGTTCTGCTGAATTATAGTCAAAGCCAGAAGAAAACAGAGAAGTAAGGGAACTATCAGAGTACCTTCTCTCAGAGCTGCCTTTCAAAATCAAACCCGCTCAAACACACAACAGTTTCCTTAGGGACCTGTGCTGTCCCTCCCACTGTCCACTTGTAGACTAACTCTTCTCTATAACTGTGGGATCTGCCCATGGAATTCAGTCATATTTGACAGTAATTGAACTATATTCCTACCCAAATTGAAAACTGCATTAGAAAAGACCCCCAAGTCGGTGTTCCTATCAGAGAAAAGGAAGTTTCCAGCCATTTTGAAAGGGAGCCAGCTAGAAAATGAGTCCTCATGAAGCCTTCCACCAACCACACTACAGGCTGCCAGTTGTACCAAAGACAGGCATGGAACACACTACAGAACTGATGGTGCTGCAAACACAGTGGGTGGGAAGGAAAAAGCAAGGAAGGAGGAGAACAAAGAAAACAAATGGCTTCATTAGTTCTCCTGCTCATGAAACAACTTGGTACAGTGGCCTTGGCGATGTCCTGTTTAAATAATATCAAGGTTGAGTTCAAGGGCCCTAGAGGAAAAAACTATTTGAGTCTGCAAGTATAGTGGAAAACTACTCTGTTATTATTCTGTGGTTTTATGCACGTGAAATTTGTTCTTTCAACAGTTCCATTAAAAAGTACTCATATTAAATACCGAAACTATGGCTGGGTTTAAATAACTTCACCTGAAAACCCCTGTGAGTTTAATGATATGGTTGGCAGTCCTTTCCTGACACTGTACAATCTCACAGACAACATTTCAACAGCAAAAACTCAAAATCAAAACAACCCACGTATAAAATGTGTGGAAGTGGTTGAAGACAGTGTGTTAACAAAGAGTCCAAACTGTAATATATTATCTATCGCAACATCTTCCTTAAGCAAATAACTGTTAACAGGTTATCCCTTTTAGGCACCCTAAAAAGCAACATAGTAGTGGTTTGAACTACTGAAATAATAAAACTGTTGAAAGAACAAATATCATACATAAAACCATGGACTGTTCCCACCACAAACTCCTCTTGAAAGAATCATTACTAAAGTAAAACTAGAGAAAGGAGATATATATGTATATATTCCACTTATTACTGGAATGGTAAGAGTACTAGTATTGCACTGTATCTATAAACTGAGGATCTTTCTCTATTCTCAAACTTCTGAGTACTATCAGGCACAAAAAGGAACCCAGAATCAGTGGTTTGACAGCAAAGACAGACCTACTGATTTATCTTTGGACAACTTGCCAAATAAAGTTATTGAACAAAGCTGCTTTCTGAGGAGCATCTAAACATAACAGGAGCAGTCACATTTCTCCAGCAATTACCTATTTGTCACAGCTTTCCCAAGTCTGGAAGTTGTGGCTATCCTCAAATCTAATTCACGTTGGCAGTATAGCCCAGATGCTTTTTTCTACATCCACAGGACTCCATGAGGAAAACAGAAATGTAACTGAGCTCAGACACATTCCCGGCTTCCCATGTGGTGGGTTTCCGAGCTGAGTGGCAGCATCTTCCACATAGCTAACATTTAGAAACCTCATTTATGGGGGCACAAGTCACTGTATATCAGCTACGGCACTGCTGAATTACACAGCCCTAGCAATTTCACATTATTCTAACTCCCTCCTTCATGGAAAGAGGACAGAGATGAGGATATTTTAAATTTTGGCTTTCATAAATGTAAGCAGGTATGCAAATTCTGCATACAGCTTGAGAGTGGCAAGATTATATGATGTTATTATGGTAGGCAACAGTACTCTCAAATCACAGCGATAACTAACTATTTCGGATGAGATACAAAGTTCTGTGTCTGAGAAGACAACGCAATTCTTCCATCTCGAGCTAACTCCTTACCCTGAGTTGTATCAACCAAACTCATCACAACCACCCTCAATTTCACAGCAAATCAAACAAACATACAAACTGAAAAGATGTATACTTGGTTTCGAATAACAGAAAGGAGAAAAAGGTGCTAAGAGACCCCTGACTCCTGCTTGGATAATAAAAATGGAAATGTTTCTATACAGCACTCCTCCTGGTAACGTGGGCATGGCTTCCCGAGCCCAAGTTGGGGTTAACTAATCACACTCGTGTTCACTTGCGTTCCAAAGGTTTGCAGGTTAGATAAAGTCAACTTCAGCTTCATCGACATCCTTGAGAGGACTCTGATGCCCAGATTCACACCATGCCCAGATCCCAGCTCTACTTTGACCAAAAGTAAATTTCTTTGTTACGACTCATGACAAAGATCTGGCTTTTACTGTTTTCTTCATAGTATAAGGCATGTGTATGTGGGTACCACCACAGCAGAAAGAGGAGGAAGAACCTTGGGTGATCCACAGAATCACAGTATGGTTAAGGTTGGAAGGGACCTCTGGAGGTTATCTCGTCAAACTCCCTGCAGAGCCATCTAGAGCTAGTTGTCCAAGAACGGGTCTCAATGATTTAATGTGACTAAATGATAACAGATACATCAAGAACATAAATAACAAGATGGAGACCCCTGGATTTTTATTTTAAAGCTCTCTTTGTTTTTCTAAGCCTGGCATCTGTTATTTATTTTTTGTCTTTCTCTCACACAGCCATACCACCCCCCAAACACAAATATACTGAAAGGGACATCAGGGTGCAAAAAGATCCATAACACTTGTTATTTTCACCAGATCACAGTGATCACCTAATTTCAGTATAACAGAGCAGTCCTACATGCATTAAGATTCAGATGCCCGTCCAGATATCCAAAATGTACTTTTCAGTTCAGAAATCACCTGAAGACAAGACCTTTCATGCAATGAGGTTTTCGTAGTTCTCTGCACACCAGGTGTGGTCTGGGATTATGGTAACCACCTGTGATATTGTAGCTTAAGTGACTTAATTTTCCCAAGCACTTAAGGGAATACTGAGCGGCTTGCTAACAAACCTCCTATGACTCACAGAATTTGTGTTTCAGTTCCTCATCAGTACCACAGGGACAGCAATCCTTACTTTTGGTCTAGTTTGACAGCAGAGAGAGAGGGTTAGAAGCATGTTTTCTACACAGCAGGCTCAGAACATGGCTATGACAAGTACTTAAGGCTCAGAAACTCATTTTCAAAACTGACAGGTCCAGCAGGGCTTCTGAGTTTACACATGTGTACGTGTACAACTCTCCCTACAGCCTGGTTTCCTGGAAATCTGCATGTGCAGCTGAAAGACAAGCCTGGAGCAGGTTTCTTATCTCTCAAGTGAGATAGAAGAGCCTCAGAAGTACCACAGAGCATCCTCCAAACTCACCTGAAATGTGACCAGTCTTGCCACAAGTTTAAAAATACCAAACAGCAATGTAATAAGACAACCCAAATCAAATATATGTGTAGGAGGCTGTAGCTACCAAGCTACAGGTAGGTTCTCAGCAATGGTGACCAGGAGAGGGGAGCAGCTAGTAGAGTAGCAGAGCCCAGATTTCTCTTTATTTGACCCTTCTCAGCGCCCTACCCTGAAACTGAGGACTAAACACATTTGACACAACCACTGCACAGTCAGATATGCCTTTATTGCGGCATTATTTAATGTGCATTTCAGTTTCATCATTGTCAGCATGAAACGCATTTGAGATGCAGTATTTGAGAATTATTCAGCATCTGGGACTTGTATAGTTTTTAGCCAAGTAATTGCCACGGTCATTCAAAGAGCTGAACCCACAGAAGTATGAGATCATAATCAGCAGTGATTTGACTTGCATCATAGATCAATTTTGGGCTGCTGTTTCAGTTCTTTGGGAGCAGTACAGATGGAAAGAAGGAGAAAGAGCAGAATAAAAAAAAAAAAAACCAACACCCAAGCCTTTCTTTTTCCTGAAGTAACCGCAAGAGATCACTTCTACTTTCTTCTGAAGTCAAGAGTAACTGCAGGCAAAATCAGTAAATACAGTGATGCCCTAACGAGGGGTAGCAGTTCACAAAAGCAGTAAAATAAACTGCTGCAGAACATGATCCTTTATATCCCAGAAAGCTCAACTGAAATGCACTGCGGTAGCTGTAATGTCTGACGGGAATGGTTCCTATGGATTTAGCCAAAACCAAATGTAATTGAGATTTGACCCTTTCAACTCAGTAGAGTACAGTTTCTGAAGAGGTGAGTTTATTGAGAATACTAAAATCACACTGAAGTCTTACTTCTGGTGTTATTTTTCTTGCTTTTAGAAAATGTTTCATGGTAGGCTCTCATAGCACTTGACAAGGAACATTTACTTAACATCTAAATAGTTTCATAAAAGAGATGAGAAGTACCACGGAGCAACTGTGTGAAAGGCATGAAAGATATTACCACGGTGATCATGGAAATGTCAGAAAAAAAGTTTGGTGTTTTTTTTTAATTTTCCAAGGTACTGCATAAGCACATTTCCTTTCATAAAAGTAAAATGTATCACAATATCTGAAAGAATATTTTAGGTGCCCACATATTGATTTAGTTGTACAGTTCTTGGCTCTGAATAATAATAATAATAATAACAACAATAATAATTTTCTCAATGCTACAGAGCAAATTAAGAGTCTTGATAGCCAGTCCCCTACTTTAACCAGGAAAATAAGACCCCAGAACCTGGAATGGACTGGGATTTTAGTCTTGCTGCCAGAGATCTCTCTGTACTGCCCCTGAGTAGTAAAGCAGGTCTGCCTACATGCATAATACCAGACTAAAAATCTTTGCAAGTTCAAAGTCCTACAACTCCTTCCCATTACTGAGTCATGTTGTTTCCACAGCACAATTCACAGGAGGACCAGTGCCGCTCTAGTTCAGCATAACCAACTGCAACTTGTGCTCTGAAACCACTTCTTTCATTGCAGCCCTGACCCACTACCTTCGAGCTCCTACACAGCCTCCCACCAGCGGGCATGGGCAAAGCCTTTCATATCCACCTGTTTAGGATGGCAGGGCGAAGGCTAAAAGGCAATTTAAGGTACAGAGATGAGCAAGATTAATTAAGTAACACAGTAAAGGTCACAGGCTGAAATCTGCTAGTTTCACAAAGAAATACTTCACATTTGCCGCCCAAAAGCAAGCTCGTGTTCTGGTCCCCCTAGAAAAGCAACCGTGTACAACAACTACTTTCAAAAATGGAGGCAGCCAGCAGCTGCAGTCTGACTATTTTCTAACACATCTTGCCCAGCCACAGGGATGGGACCAGGCTGTGCTCACCACGCTCTTCGAAATCCGTGCTCTGGCAGTATTCCTCAGCAGGCTGCTGGGCCGTTTCCTTCCCTGGCACCTTGGACTAACGCAGACAAGAACATAAATAGATTGCAAGACGACTGAGAATGCCGTCACTCCGATTAAGCTAGGTGCGTTATGTGGGGCCAAAGAGCACAACTCGAGTACAAAAAAAAAACCCTCAAAACTGAAGATGTGCTTCATCAAACATGCAGAGAGCTTCATTAGCTGTCTCAGGCTACAAATATTAGATGCTGAAGGGTAACAGCTGCATGAGACAAGGACAGCATGACTCAGCTCCTATCAATGACCTGTGTTAGGTGGAACAGCTGTTTTAAAGCACACAGTCTTGCTCAACATCCTATTCTCCCAGGAACGTTTTGCTCCAGTCTTGTCATAAGTCTGTTTATTCATATCCATCTGTGTCTGCTAGGTGGTGCTGTGGGATGGCTTTTCTCAGGCAGAAAAGGCAGCTTATTTCCCCCACACACACCGTTTTTTTTCTTCTTCTGCATGACAGCAGCTGCAGTGCTTTCTGCATCTTGGTAGTAACAAGACGTGTCCTGTCTGGTCTCCTCTCTTGCTCTTTACTTGCTGCGGGCATGCAGTGGCCACCACTGATGATGCTGCTTCTCCAGAGCAGAGAAAATGCGCATGTGTCAGCGTTCATCTGCAAGCGTCTGTACCCATGCAGGAAAGCAAGAACCTCAGATGGAGACAGGAGGTATTAAAACCTACTCTAAAGATTTCAAAATTTCATTTTCCTTTGGTTCTACAGACAGAGGACATTTACAATTTTTATTGACAAAGCGGGATTTCAAACTAAGTCAGGCAAATGAATTCATGGCATGGTTTAAAAAGAAAGGGTGAGTCTAAAACCTCCTGAAGCTCCAACGAATGAAATATCTCCCTCTTCCTCTCTCAAACTGCAACTCACTTCCGCGAGGAAAGGAAACCTACTGCCAAAACTTTAAAAGGCAATCGTCTGAAAGGGGAGGTAATGGGAAGGATGCTTTTTTAGGCTTCATTTTTGTTCTGGAACTAAAGAATAAATGAAATAGCAAGATGCTATCAGTGCTTTAACATCCATAGTATCTTAACTGGTGCAGACTGGGATTGAACTATTCAGACCTGTCAAAACATGTTGTGCTAATGACCTGTACGTAAAGGCAGTCTGGTGATGTCCATCTGTTCCACATAACTTCGTGTCAGTTTAGCCAAAAATGACGAATAATCCCAACCCACCCTTCTGAGCAAAAGGAAAGAAGAAGAAAACAACCATCTAGATGAGTAATTGCAGTATTACTACACCAGGTGATGACGTCAGGAAAATCTTCCACTCAAGTTTTCAGATCCCGTCCCATGGCCCAATGCCGTGGGACACCCTCTGAGCACTCGCTGTTCCTATTCAAAACCCACCCCAGTAAACAGCAAGGCTAGCCTCTTTGACATATACAGCAATTTCTAATATTTTGTGTCCGACGCTCTGCTCTGAATGTAGATCTTCCACTGACAAACTGAGCTTGGGCCTTCACGGTGCACCCCCACATCAGAAGGGGATGACAAGAAAACAAGAAGGGACATCATGCAGGCCAGT
Source organism: Vanellus vanellus (assembly GCF_965231255.1). Classification (NCBI taxonomy): domain Eukaryota; kingdom Metazoa; phylum Chordata; class Aves; order Charadriiformes; family Charadriidae; genus Vanellus; species Vanellus vanellus. Next base: position 96,914,686 of record NC_138906.1, on the reverse strand, counting down.
GAAAGTTGAGGTACATCACGATTCCAAGCAAGTTTGGCACAAATCTCACTGTCAGATCCACAACTAGTACAGACGTCCATCTGAGAAAAATCACCAGGCAGTGCAGATCTGGAATCAAACCTATCTTTAGGTGGTCTATCACGTCTTTTCCCCTACAGCCACGCAGAATCCTGACCATAGAGGGCTCCACAGTTCCCCTGTGCATGGAAGAGTGGCCCAACAGACATCAAATATGAGGAGAGCATGTACATGGGGAAGCTGGACCACAATGAGGAAGACAAAAAGAAGCAGCGACCTGAGCACAGAGGACTGCAAACAACAGACAATGGTAGTGACACAGTGAAGGAAAAAATATGAAAAAGTGGAATTCTGTTCTCTCTATTTAAAGGAAAATGATGAACAGAAACTCAGCCCACATGGGCTTAACAATTTTGAGGCAATCACATACCTGCAGGGGTCTCTTGTCCCATTTTACTCTTTCCATTTATATTCTGCAAGAAAGGCTGTCATATGCAAAGCTTGACTGGGGAAGCATTCGAACTGCAAGTTAGCAAAGAGTTGCATTTCCCTCCAAAATCATAACAGTAAGTGCTTAGACAACCACACTGTGAAATTTTAAGTGCAGTGGAGAAAAAATGGCTTCTAAAGACGATGCTTTCATTTTCATAAACTAAAGAAGGAAGCAGCTACGCGCTGCTGGAAACAAAAAAGACAAAGCATACATTTGCTGTATCTTTTAATAAGAAGAGGAAATTCAAAAACTAAAAGGGACCTATCTGTAAGAATTCCACACTGGCTGAGGTATTAACAGTATTTTTTTTATATTGAACACCACATTCTTGTTTTTCATTAACATGGTCTTCAAAAAGGAAAATAGTAGAGAGATAGAGGGGGGCAAACCAAGAAGCATCTGAACTCCTTGTTTGATTGCTGTGATCAAAGAGGATCAGAATATGGAAAGAGAGTACACAGCACGTCCAGATGAGACTCATTTCAGTGTACCATGGGAGCCAGCTAAGGAACCTGCTGGTACGCTGGAAATTATTCTGAAAAGACTTTATATGGTGTAAACTACTACTAAAAAACTGCGGAGGAAAAAAAAAAAAAAGAAAACATATCAGAGAACCTTTCTTTTGATCTTGATCTTATGAAAAGTAACTGAAGTCCACACATTTTACCAGATATCTTCCTTCCTAAAGACTAGTTCTGTAACTGAGCAGACCAATATAAAATCTATGAGGTAACCATGAGGAGTCCTCGGGCTATAACCTGGTAAGGTAACTTCAGGGACCTGAGCTGGTTGAAACTCAAGAGGTTCCTCGGGGTGCATTACATGCTGAATATAAAGCCATCATATATGTTTTCGTGGTTTCCATTTTTGATACAGCATATTTTTTACTGTTATCCAAGTACCTTCAGCTCGTAGCTGTTGCTTTAAAGAACGACTATAGCTAAATAAAGGAATGACAAGCATTTTTGAGAGATGCCAGAAGGAAAGATATGGTAACAATTAGTATTAGGTTCAACTTTCACCTACGTATCTGTCTTCAACACGTATAATCTCTCCCTCCCCTCCCTCACGTTCTTCCCCCAGGGCTCTAAAATGCAAACACCAATTTTCCAGATGAGGGACTGGGGCACAAAGGGATTTGGAGACTGGTTCAAGAATGTGCCTGGAAGCTCGATTCAGCCTGCGTCTCCCAATGTATGGACTCCCTCCCTAGCTGGGTCATTCTTCCAGCCTAAGCTACAAGCAAAACACTGGTATATTAACTGCTGTGCTGGCTGTCTCAGACCTGGTTTACATGACACTGCGAAAAATACTGGATACCGCCTTCTTTCCCGCAGGCAGGATTCCACTATTGTACTATATATATGGCAACCAGGACAGAGACTAATTTAAGAAGAAAGTTAAGTCAAATTTTAGAAGAAAAATAAAGATTGATTAAAGAATGATTGATTAATTCAGTTGCTGTGTCAAGGAGTTTCCAAAAAGATAGGACATTCAGAAAATAAATTGAGTCATCTCAGCGCACACACACCTGCATTTTCTCCTGGCAGAACAACCAAAAAACTTTCTCTAAAACTCAGGACACTTAATTGAGCCTCAGGAGATCTGGATGCCAGGTTTGTTTCTTACGCTGGTCTCACTATGCAGGGGAAAGAAGAACAATATACCAATTTAGCAATAAGTACAGGTGAGGTACCAGTACTCGGCACTTTCTGGTAACAGACCCATTCGCTATGGTGCATTTACTTATGTTTTATACTGATCTATCTCATGTGCCGCACATGGCGCAGACGTGGGCCCCACTCCCCATAATTCAGGGCCTCATTGCATAAAAGTACACCGGCTGATCATACCTGGAGAGACTTGCCCAGTACCTTGCTAAAATGGGGATACAAGGACAGAGTACAAAGGGTATTTGCTACTGACATGAGCCTACGACTCTGATTTTTGATACCCATGTACTGATGAGAGTAAATGTATAAACCAGAATCAGTCACCCAATAGTCTGGCACAATAGCTAGTTTAACATACAACTGTATTTGATAACGCGTGCGGTTGTCTCAGACTGAAAATGACTTCCAAAATCTTCTTTCAATGTCAGAAGCTGTCGAGTTTGGCAGCACAAAGCATTAATGCTGGAGAACAGGGCTCAGGGGAGCAAGGAAGGATTGCCAAGTGGCTTCCCACCAGGATGCCTACATTTAAGGCCACATGTAGGTGCCTGGATGAAGAGGTACTTATCTGCGCAATTGGCATCCTAGTTCTGTGACAGTGCTAAAACCGATGTAGTTGACAAAAGGGAAATGAGGGTAAAAGAACCATTGGGAAATTCTGAGGAAGTACATCATTGTGAAGCATTGCCTGGACTTTTTGCATGCACTTACTTCAAAACAGAGTAAAAAACCGCGTCACTTCACTCTGTTAAATGTCTGGCCTAACAAATTTGAGTTTGGTGGCACTTCAATCACTAACTATGCACCAGAAGACCTTTCCCTCATACCACCTAAGAGCAACAGAGACCAGAAAACAGGTAAACCTGCAAAGGTAACCTTACAGACCGAAGCATTATGCATCCAAGTTCATGAAAGAGTGATTCCAGAAAAGCTTCAGACATAACTGTTTATTTTAAATTTAAAACGCAGTATATTTCCTTAAACTGCACCTTGCTAAACTCGTAACTTAGGACTAATGGTATTTCTACAGTGCCAAATGATTACTTAGCTATCCCAAAAGGTTTGGCATAATGACAGCAATGTGTTTGATATCAGCCAAGTTGATTTCTGTGTTTAGATAGGCATAAAAACCTCAGGTTGGTACTATAGGCTTGGATTATAACCAGCTGCTTTTTTATCCTTGGAGCCACTCTTTCATATTTCTTCATTCTTTTCTAACTGACAACTTACGGTCGAAAATTTGCTGTTTTTCTTGTTCAGGCAATCGATTTTATAGTCGAAGACCTTTCACACTGTCTGCTTCAAGCATGCTGGAAAGACAAGTAGGCTCCATTTTGTTTAGTCTCATCCCTCTATAGAAACTTTCCACTTGCACCTTCCCCTTTCACAGCAATGCTGGACCTAATGCTTGTTAGAAAACACCAGTAGCTAACAGAAAATTATAATAGCTAGGGACTGCGGCACAATAATTTGCACACAAATGTGAATGGTAACAGACCTGTGACACTGAACTGCGCTAGTGAGAGACCAAGGTAATTCTAAAAGCTAGCACCGATTTAGGTTGGTTTTCGTTTTTTCCCCTACCTAATTCTAACATAACCCTAACTTTTTTCTTTCTTCATGCCTTTCCTTTACAACAAGAAATTTGAACATCTGCATGGATATATGGTATTTTCTGGAAACATTTGGACATATTTCACTCATCGCTAACAGGACATTTTCTCATACAGATTTGAACAGATGAGACTGACTGAAAAGTTGGGCCTGAACATTTGCCACATTGCTGGCAGTTAATCATTACATTTTCTTATTCTCCACTTCAAACGAGTTGAAATCAGATCTCTGATATGATGTGGGCGAACTATGCGTTTTCTAGTATCGTCTTAATCTACAAGAGTTCATTTTGAACCCAGAAAAATGGGTATTTATCCCTTCAAAACACTCAGAAATGAATGCAACAGACAGAGCTACAGGAATAGTTATTGCTGCAGGACTGGACTACTGCAAACTCTCACTTTTGATAGAACGACTTTGAAACCCACCTACAAATACAGTTGGTAAAGAGCAGCACTCGTAGCAGTCTGTCTGCGGAGTTGGACAGACCAAAGCGAGCGCATAACGCAGTCTGCACTGGCTGGCGTATCCTATTCCAAGTTTGTTGCAACATCCTGATCCTTATCTTCAAAGCACTAATTAAATACAATTCAAAATAAACTCCATTCATGCAACAGTGCCATTACAGATTCTGAGTGAGAGATGGAGAGAAAGTCTCTGCCGACCTGGGTGAGCGTTGGCTCAAGCCCTTGAGAGGCAGGAAGTAGGAAAGTTAAGTTCCTATAAATCCAGGATTTTGTTTCTCCCTCACACGACCATTTTCATAACAATAGTTCAACGGCCAAATGCATAGCGGATTAAATTTAAGAGCCAGCTGCTAAGCTGACATGAGTGTTCACGGTTTCACTGAACTCAAAGCAGTTGTACCTGTTCACCACAGCTCAAGGTCTTGAGCGCAGGGCAGCCCGTGGCAGAGACTGCACTGATTTTAGGGCTGGAGGGAAGAGCTTTGCTCTGAAGCCTTCCAGGAAGCCTGAAAGTCTGTAAGACTGACACCTAACTGACATATCTGCCTGGGCTAAACCTGAAAACAGAACAAACCCACAGGCTTATCAGAGTTGTGGCTGGAGGGAAGAGAGATGGTGCAATCTACGTAGCTCGTGCATTAGCTGTATGTGAAGTCTTATTTGTCAGAGGCTGCAAAAGAGTTTGTTAACCATTGAGGAAGCAGATTAGGAAGAGGACAACATATGAAATTAATCAAAGTAGGTCCCTGAGCTGTGTAATTTCTCCTGGATGCTTAACTCTTTTTAGCAGGCCATCTTTTCTAGATCACCTTCCAAACATATTAAGAATAAAAAGTGGAGGATGATTCTACAGCACAACCTCCTGCTCACAGAGATTAGGCATATTCCTACATATATTCCTTTCCATCATCCAGGCAATGTTAACTCAGGATAGGCCATCCGTACACACAATGATTTTCAAAATATATTGCCAGAAAAATTAATGAGATGCAAATACATTGTATTTCCAAGACCCTCAACAAGAGAGTATACCATCCAATTTTGGTGGTGATTTAATTCAACATGCTTTGGGCTTTAGTGCTACTAACGATGCTATTTTAGTTCTATTCACATCTGTTAAGCCCCTTACATTTGTAACTTTCTTCATGACTACAAAACAGTTTTTAGTATGTATTTGTAGACCCTCTTCAACATCCGTTTGCCTAAGATTTGGCAAGAAAATTCCTGAGGAAAAGAAAAACACAAATTCAAGTTATATGGTATTCTCTGCTCTGCTTTTTATGACTTCAGTGGAGCACAGACATAAATGACTTGTGAAATGGAGACTGATTTAATTAAGTTCTTAAAGTGAGTGCTTACCTCTACATCCCTTAAGTGATTCACTTGTTAAAACAATTTTAGAGTTTTTTTGTGAATATTATTTCTCTCAAAATTCTGAAATGACTTACCAACCATGTGCATGTTTTAACATGTCACTGGCACTGCATAGGAAAAGCAACCCTACTGGACTTTCCTTTTGAAATCAACAAATTCCCCCACTACAACTACATCTGTTTGAATGTTGTGGATTTTTTTCCCTTCGCTTTCAAATAGTTTTTTTCTTCTTTTGGATTGAATTACATTTGAAACATTCAAAAAGTCCTTACTTCAAATACCAAGGGAAGTAAAAGATTCACACAAGGCACAGAGAACAACTGGCCAGTTAAAATTTGCATTTAACCTTGCAATCTAGGATCCAGACAGAAGCAAAGTAGAAAGAAAAAATTAAAACAAGATGTGAGATAGGAATCTTTAATCAACCTCGTTGTATCAGCCTGGGCCCAGAATTCCACCCTGTCTTCTGAGGTTACCCAGCACCACTTTGAAAATGGATTACTTTCCACCAAAAATAATGCCAAAAAGGGGCTTTAGCTCCCCTGGGGGAAATTAGAACAGTCTGGATCATCAAATGGGGAAAAATAATCATTATCAGCAGCAGTCAGAAATGAGGGGAAAGAAAAGGTGAAACCAGACTCAGGTTTTGGACCACTTAATGCCTTAGGTGTGCCTTTGAAGACTGAGGTGGAGTGGCAAAAGTCTGTGGGTTTGTGATGCAAAGGATCGTTTGCTTCTCTAGTGGACGATATAAACACCTGGGGGTTTTCCAAGATGTTTGGTTCAGAAATGTGCTTTTTGTAAACACTCGTTAGCCAGTCCTGGACAGTATTGTACACATTCTATTATCAGGCCAGAGGGAATACCAACACATATAAAAGATAATATACTTTTTACCTCATACATGCTAACCGATGAAAAATACATTATAAGGACTTAATATAGCTTAGTGCATATATGTCTTTAACCTGGTGTCCCTTGTTTTGGGTGAGAGACATTTTCCAACAGTCCTCGCCATGGTCATTGATCTGAGACTCTACCTGCAGGTGATCCACCACAGAGCTCCACAGGGCTCTGGGGTGACAGCTGCCAGCACGAACAAATGCCTCAGGCGTATTTACAACCGGGCTAAACGTAACTTGCAATATGATGCAAAAACTTAATTCCAACTTCAGCAACATACTGCTGGCAGAAACAACAAGAAAGTGATGAAATATCATTTCCTAGATGCTGTGAGGTTGAAACACGGTTTGTGTTATGGCACATGGTCAGTTAAGGCAATGTCCTTGAGAGGTTCATCTACCCACTTTAAAAAAAAAAGTAAAAAATTAAGGAGCAATTCTGAAAGCACTGCTAACTAACATGCATTGACTCCTAGTTTTGTCTTTTAGAAAGTAAACTATCTTGCATGAATGTTCCCTGCTACCAATGAACGCTAAAAGAAAACTTGCTTGACACAGATATTTCCTATTTACCTAACTTATAGCTTCTATAAGATGGTCAGGGCCTTGGCCCTGCTATAGCTCTCTTTTGCACTTATACAGCAGTACACTGCTGACCTCAGTTATGTATTAACGTTCCCTGGAAGCCAACAGCATGTAACCATACACATATAATTAAGTACATACTTGAATGCTTTGTTAAACGGGGAAAGACTGATGAATTGCTGTCTATATAACTAATGATGAAATAGTAGTAATGTACGTTTAAATTGGGATTACACTGTAAATGCCAAGGATCTATTAGCCATCGATGATTGGAAAACTGTCTACAGCCAGCCTGGGGCAGGGCACTGGCACACAATGGCACGGTCACACGCTGTCGGATGTGTCTTGCAATGGACCAGCAGTAGCCCTAAGAGCCTGGAATACGCTGATAGTGCTCTTCTCTTTCAATAACACATCAGAGGAAGGGTACTGCTAATTTCTAATTTCCAGTCTAACACCTATATAATACCAATCTGACACAGGAGGGTCTTTCTGCTCACTAACAAATGAGTCATCTAAGATTAAGTTTCTTCCCACTTGTCAGTTCCTCAGCCTGACACCACTGGTGCCTCTTACCCAGTGTAAGGGCAAGCAGCACTAGCGCAGTCACTCTGCTGGAATTTTAATCACCTCCCCAGTAACTTTGGTCAGAACAAATTTAGACCACAGTGCTAAAATTATCAGCAACTTCTGATAATCCATCTATATAAGCACCTATTGACACTTAGAGGGGTACAACTGCAGAACTAGCAAAAGCAAGCAATAGAATGACAACAATCCAGACAGGCTCTCAGAAAATTTCTTATAGCCCTTCTTTCTCACTAATTTCAAATTTTATTTCTCTTTGCCGCCCCCTTCCCCTATTCCTGTACAGAAGTATCGCTGGATGCCTGAAGTGAACTTGGAGCTGGGTGCCAAAATTAAAGCTGAGTGTGACAGACCCAAGGTCCTTGGCTGCACAGGCGTGCTGCAGGGGACAAGCACATACAATAATACACTACTCTGACTGAGCAAGGGCAACAGAGCCAGCAGCTCTATGCAAACAGAGCAGAGCAAGCAACAGTACAGGGTCAAAACCATTACAGAATTCCACAAAAAAAAACCCAAACCAAAATCAGTGGAAAAGAGTCAAACACCTCCACTGCTGAGTATATTAGACCTGGTCAGAGTTTTTGAGAAGGCAAGAAACCATGTGCTGCAGCTGTGGCAGCTGAATGACTGTGTTCCTCCTGCATCCGATTAGAGGGATTTGTCCCAAGACTTAATTGGCAATTTTACCATTCTTTTTTTTGTTCAGCAGTGTTAAGATATTTTTCACCGCCTTTGCTGCAGAGAAGGCAGCAGCATAGCAGGGCTGCAAATCAGACCATAGGTGCATTGCAAATTCCAGGGATTCATTTTTCACAGAAAGTCAAAACCACCTTTAAGTGCATAGAGCAGCTGTCCCAGCACACTCTGACGGTACCATACCTTCAGTTAACTTCTGGCACACAGACAGGGACTTAGATCTCTTCCAAGACCGTCAAAGAATAATGAAAAAGCAACTTTGATGCTACCTGAAACCAACCTAATCAAAGCACATTGCCTGCATTCCTTAGCTGCAGGCACCAAGCCAGGACATGGAGATAATCATTTGGGCTGGCGATGGGGGAGGGAGAAAGGAGCTTAAGGACCAGAGAGCTGAAGTACCCTGGTCAAGAAAATCTAGACAGAATTTAATCTGCGAGGTAGCAATACAACTGTGTTTCTCCCCCATCCCACTCCCATTAGGTGCATTAGAGAACTAAAATAATCATGGACATGGTAATATTTTTTCCTTTTTTGCTTGTCTGTTTTATCTGTTGTATAGAAAATGAGGATCCATACCCAAGCAAACCATTTCTCTCTCATCTGGCATCAGTTTTTCCCACTGCGGCTAACATTTCCCATTTCAAGAGCGCAAACTGCCCAGCATAATGCCCAGCCATCAGTGGAACATTTTACATGGGGGAAAAGTTTCTCCTCATCTTCTCCCAATCATGAACCCTGCCCTGCAAGCCTGAGATTTGATAACCATAATTATCTTACTTTTACATATCTACGTCAGTCCAAGATAAAAGAGTTCTTTTAATACTGCAGCATCTGTTCTTTGACTTGATAATCTGCTGCACATTGTAGAAAAAAATTCTGTTGTGGTTCGAAAAGGCCCTTGGGACACAGAACACTTTTTCTCCTTGCGTTATGAAAGCTATCAGGGGAAAGGTGGAGAACATCAGCATTTCTACGTCACTACAGTATCCAACAGCAACTTTCTGCAATTTAGCCACTTGAGGAAAAGTTCCTGGAAATTTCCTAGTGATTCTAACTATGGATTCAATTCCACCAATTACGGCAACTTTTGAGTTGCTAACAATAGCTAACATACCCTGCTCCAGCTACTGGGTCATACAGATCTGTCCCAAACAGGTCTACATGGTAAGAGCAGCATCAGTCCCTCCGGGCCTTAATGAACTTCCTGAAGTTGGAGAGCCATCAGACGGGAGAATGGTGTATTTGTGGCTTTACCTACACTTCCAGTAAAGATGTCCTTAAAAGTGGGTTGTGCACTCCCCTGGAGGAGACCAACCTGAGGCATATATACACTCTGGCCTTCAGCTTTTGCCTCCTTGGATGTAGGGACCAACAAAGAATCCTCTGAAGGCAGGTACCAGACTTTGTCTTCTCGGGCTCTTCAGGCACTAGAAGGAAGGCACTCTGAATTGTCTTCCCCAGTGCTCAGCAAAGTTGAGCAGTGTAGAATGGTGAAAATGTAGAAAAGATTTGCATTCACAGAATCGAAAGGTGGAACAAAACATGCCAAAAAGTGGTTCCAAAGAATGTCTTGGGAACTACAACTGCAAGACTAAAATATCTTCTGTATGGTCAATTGCAATGACAGCACAGACAGTAAAGAGGGCATCTTTAGTACCTTTGTTTTTAAAAGCAGAGTATGTGCCAACAGCACAAATGAGTATAAAAACAGTAGAAAAGAAATAACAGCTCAGCGTGCCCTGGTTTCCGTGCAGAGTGTTACGTACTCATTTAGAACCTAAAATGCAGTCTGTTTATACCCTAAATGAATACATAATACAAATGCATTTACAAAAGAACACCAAAACCATATAAAATGAGAATTTTGGAGAGCGTCTTACCTTTGACCCAATAAGTGTGTACAGCCATTGGATGGTTTCATTATGATTTATTACGCCATTCATGCCATCAACATAGAGCATAATCTGGCCCAAAGCTATCGTAAAGAAAAGAGATAAAATATAATCAGATGTGGTGAATATTTTTTATAATCCTAAGCATTGCTAACAATTTTCTATAAGCAGGGTTTTCCAGAGATAGGGGGAGCTCAACTAACGGAAGATATATTGGGCAAGATTGTGCTGGATGAAATCCTGGGCAACTGCAGTAACTTTACTGACTTCATCTGGATGATATAAGTGTGAATTTCATCCAGGAACAAGCACAGGCCTTTGTTCCTTCCTAGAAGATGCCACATTTTATTGCCCCAAACTCTGCAAACAGGACTCTAGACACTGCTTACTGTCACAACAGTTCCATCATCTGCAACGCCTTGCATCTTGTGAGCCAAGACTTTTAACATTTGTTGCAGCATCATATAACGTTTGGAATTAGTATATTTGGATTAAGTTGACTGTTTCAGTGAATTCCAATAATACAAAATTAAAGCAGGGCAATTAACACCAGTAAGGACAGCAAATATTCACCATTGCACAGCGCTGTCTTCCAAATGAGTTTTGTATTTTAGTGAGAAGATACAACAGAGCACGGTTAACAAAGAAGCATCTTTATTCATTTATGCTAAAGCATTTATAACAACTTTTCAAAACATGCAAATAAAATATTTCATACTACTAATTCCATAGTTTGCAATCCTGATAATATGAGACTTTATAGAGACAACAGTTATTAAATCTTTTCTGACTGATAAGGACAGACATTTTTTGTAAGGATTATGAAAAGTGGATTAGCAAAATTCATCTATCATCTTCAAAAGTTTCCACTGTTAGATCTTCTGCTTTATAGCAGGAGATCAAAGCACAGTGGGATGAAAAAGAAATCACTGATGTAACACCTTTCAGCACAGCCTGTTGGCATAACAACTCAATTACCTAACGCACAACCTGACAAGCCCCTAGTACACCGCTTTATGGGGGTATAAAAGGAAAAAAATCCACAGGGTGAGAAAAATTACGACATAATTAATCTTCCAAACACATTCCAAACATTTGCTAAGTTTTGCACAGGTTGTGCACAGTGCAGCAATGTTTTCCTTGAGGGCAGATCTTCAAAGACATGAATGTTAGGCAAGCATTTAAGGACTCCTATAGCTAAGCAGCTAACTTTCATTTTTACGTCCAGTCTCCTCCTTTTTCCTTTGCTCTAGTTAGTCTACTTACAGTTAAAAAACCCAAGGTACTAATTCTAGGTACTTATATTCCTTACACCAAGCTGGAAGCAAAGTCACCCTACACGGTCAATGAAGATGGAGTAAAAGCAAGAGGGCTACGGCAAAGAGGTAACTCGTATCTCAGGCAGGCTGCGTTGCCACTGGGGTATGCCCATCTCTCTCTGCTCCTCCTCTCCAGGAAGCAATCATTCATCACCCTCTGAAGACGCGTGTCTCAGGTGAATAACATTAGGTGGGAGGAACACAGGCCCATGTGTTAAGGTAATATAAAAGATGTAAGCCAGTCAGCGAAAAGAGATAAGAACTGTACTGACTGAATAAATGGCTGCTTTGTAGCCTTTCCTTGCAGGTAGAAGAAAGAGAACACTGCTATCCCAGGCGTAACCAAAGTTCTTAATTCTTGTTTTTACTTCCTTTCAATGCTAAAATGATTTGGCCCTTGATCAGGATGAGATCCAGTCATGATAAGGTCACCAATCCCCTTGGTCTTTTTCTTGCAGATTCTTTGGTTGGGGGTGAAGGGATTTAATTTGAATTTGAAACAAATGTGAAACAAATTTTACTCTTGGCACATGCTTTCCAAATTAATATAGAAATCAAAGACAGCAAGAAGTCTGCTTTTAAAGGGAAAACACGCACACAATACAAAACTACTCCACTGCTTATACTTAAGACCAGTTAGACTGGATGCATAAGTGAGATCTGGGATGCATTACTCTTCAGCCTCTTAGACGTGACTCTTCATAACAACAACAGGTTAAGGCAAACTAGTAGACTTTAGAAAGAAGCCACAAAAGAATTTTAGGGATTCCTGACAATTTTCATATGCTACCACTAATCTTCCCCCCCCCCCCCCCAAACTCTCCCACCATCTTTTTTTTTTTTTAATTATCAATGCTATCCCAAGTATATGATATTATCTGTATCTTTCCAGCAACAGAATAGGTCTTTTGGATATAGGTGAAAAATTACTGACACATGCAAAAAACCACTACTGCTGCCACTTGAACAAGTGGTCAATAAGTTTCACTGGACAAAGACTTAGAAAGAACGCTATGAAACGGCCAAGATGAAAGACAGGTTTGCTATGGAGTCATGCTGTCCACATAAAAGTCATTACTTCAGTAATTATCTGCCACACATCAAGTTATCAGCTGCTGACAGACCTTGCTGTGGAGCTTCATATTGCTATTTCCTGTCTTCAGGGGTCAGAAAAATGAAAGCAAGACACGATAGACAGGGTTGAAGAGAAGTCAGCTTTCATTATGAGGAAGAGTAAGCTAGGGAGAATCTGTACGTACTTTGTACAAAACTGATGCCTTACAAATTCTTAGGCAAAGAAGTCCACGAGACGAGTTAAAAAAAGGAGAATGTCGGGGTTTATACCACGAAGAAGAAAAGGTAACACCTAGCAACCACGCAACGCGATGGCAAAATGGAAGAGACCACAAAAACGCCAGGCAGGAGCAGGCTGGTGGGCTGGAGGCTCTCGGGCTCTCCCGGGGCTCAGGTCTGGCTGAGTGGGGCACAGCAGTTTTGCACTGGAAGGAGACAGACCGGCCATGGAGCACTCTGCACTGTTTTATATTCTTTGCAGCTTTTCTACCCAACTGATAGCCTACCTCCCGGCCCACGACCGTAGTCTGCTGAAATGGCTGCAAACTCCATGCGCCCACCACCCCGTGTGGGCACGTCTGCGTGCACACGTACCCACCAGCAACACACAGGTCCTCACCACGAAAGGGCACGCTAACTTGCAAGGCAATCTGAGGTTGTTGAGAAGGCCAATCTAGTCCAAAATCAGTTAAGTTTTGTGTTAAGTTTGCCTTCAACCAAAGTTCTTTTTTTTTTTTTTTTTTCACTGAAAAACGAGGAGGCTATTTAATCCATTTAATCCCATCTCTCAGCTAACTGGAATTCTTTTTGGAAGTATATCAACAACCTACTTGCATTAGGAAAGCTTGCTATTGTGCAACAGGGGGCTGGGAGAGGGGGGTTTAAATATGGAGCAGACTTAATTTGGAATTTCTTTGTTCCCACTACCCTTGTCAAACCCTTAATCTTATGTGAAAGTAGTGTGTGACTTTACCCATAGCTATTTTCAAGTGGAAAATTGCTGGATTTCTTAGGAAAGGCTTAGGCTAGAAAAGGACAGACCAGCCAGAAACTTCATAGATTTCTGTGAAATAAGAGGTTTAAGAAAGCCTCTAAAAACTTGCCAGTATTGGCACTGATACTCTCCTGGGATCTTTCCTATATAAAGTTAACAGGACCAAAGGGGAAAAACTCTAGTACAAAACATCACGATGAACATCACTTTAAGTAAAAGTCTATTTTTCCCACCCAGAGCGTCAAAATTTTCAGAGCTGTTTCTTGCCCACACACCTGCTTCTCTCATCTGCTCTATCTGCTTCATATTTTACCACAAGACTAACTTAGGGAAAGCAACAGCACTGAATGAACGGAAACCATTTTCTTACGGTTTCCTCTGAGTCAAAACCCCATTCATCACGTCAAGAGCTATGGCAGGGATGCATCTTCTGATTGCATTTGTTTCCATCAGAATAAGCGAACATTCAGGTTGAAGCGGGCCAAAGCCAGACCTTGTCACAGCAGGTTTCAGCTCCCAAGGAAGCTTCTGGCCCAAGTTCATCAGGCACTTCGTAACACGCAGCCGTGGTGCACGCGACAGGCTGTATACAGCAACAGGCGAACATGAACGACATACAGAACTATGATGAAAGTAGTGGGCAAGAACTGGCTGCTAAAAGTTGTCTTTCTCATTGTTAATTAAAATCTTATCATCATCACGATGAGAAATTGATGAGAAATTAAGGGTTTGTGTGTTTGCCTTCATTCCACTTAGAAACAAATTACTAGCTTGCGTATGTTGTCCTGGGCACCAAAAAGACATACTCTGTCAAAGCAAATGTCCCGATCGAGAACAATATTTCAGTATTTCTCTAGTGAGGGATCCCAGGAGGGAGATAATACAGTTATCTATTATTTTATTACAAAACACTAGAGAATTATTCTGAAGAAGAAAAAAAAAAAAAAAAACACCTCAAAATTTCTTTGTCCGTGTTTCCTCATTAGAGACAGACAAGAGCTCAGCTACCAAGTGGGACTGCCTTGATTTTGGACACAAAAATCCCCAGCTCAGCTCAGTCCGGATACGCTGGATGTCGGGAGCTTCTACTTTTGCTTGTAGTACATTCCCATAGAGCATGCTCGCACACGCACCCTTGGGGAAGAGCTTATCGTCTCCATAACATCCACTGATATTGGACAGTGTTTTTGCTGACGAGAAATCATTATTAAATACAACTTTCGTACCATCCAGCTACTTGAAACTTAACAAAATCGCAGCAGAGCCCCTTGCTTCTAAGAGGGGACATCAGATAAAATGGATGACCTGGCCTCTCCACTGCTTCTGAACATGATCTTCCAGAGCAGCACTGTGCCAAACCTTATGACTCACACCCAGTACACAGGGCTAGAACCAGCTAAATTTTTTAGTTGGGTTACCCCCTCCCCCCCCCGCTGTTAGTATTGGTATGGTTGCTCTTAGCTTCAGTGCAAAATCTGCTGTTTACACACCTATCCCCATTTCTTTACTCCTGTCAAAGACATCCGTAATGTCATCTAGCAAGATAATAACAATCTTATTTCTGACCAAAAATGCACAAATATTTTATTTCTTATCAAAGTTTCTTTAAATCCCATCTCTTTGCTTAATCCTTTTTTTTAAATCCCCTGTTCATTTGTTCTTTCCATTATCACACACATCATGGCTGAAACATGCTAAGAAATTAATTTGCAGAACTCCCATATTAACCATGTACTGAACTTGTATTAAGGGGATTAACCAAGAACTGAACTTTCTCACAAAAAATACATCACAGAATTAAAGTTATCAGCTGAAACTGCAAAGACGGTAAAAATACTGCGTTGCTAATGTAAATCTGAAGGTTTTATGCTAGCTGACACTATTAAAAGTCTAGCTTTTAGACTTCCCCCCCCCCCCCCGCCCATCTACTTTAAGGCAAAATATACAAAGATACAATGAAACTCATCCATTTTTAATACTGAAGATGAGTGACAAAAGTGACAACCAGAATTTTTCCCCGCATCACAGGCTCAAAGGAAGCTGAGTCCAGAGGTCACCCCTGGGCAAAGCCGAACAAACCAGGAGGCCTGGACACACCACCTTCCCGTGCAATCAATACGGCTTTCTGCAGCAGGCTCAGGCCTGGCGGTGTACATTATAACCGAGCGGGTACAACAGCGGCATGCTGCAACTTGCCCTTAAAAGCACATCTTATTTAAAAAACAAGGTCAAGCTCGCCGAGAAACAAAAATCATAGAGTATCTCAAGTTGGAAGGGACCCATAAGGATCATCGAGTCAATCCTTTCTTTACTTGGCAGCTGAAAACATGCCTTTGCCGTTATTTTAATTCTAAAGAGACAGCACGTGTATGTTGACACTTATTATTTTAATCAGTCCGTTGAAACTCCATGTTAAACAATGTTTTCTTAAATGGCACAGCCTAGCAATAGTTTCCACCCTCTACAAAATCCCACAGGAAATACTGGAGGAGATTTATAACTTTGACATTCCTGGCACGAAGGAGAGACCTTTAGATCTGTGTTATTATTATTCCGTTCTACCTAATTGTCCGGCTTTAACAATAACCTTAGTTTTGGTGAACCCCGAGGGCCGCTAGCAAAGAAATATTCTTTCATTGCTGATTACTGCATGAAAACGAAGGGGAGCAGGGCTGCCAGCTCTGGACTTGGAGCAGAGCTTCAATCAACCACGAGTCTGGGAAAACGTTTCAAAGCTTTGAAGCCTCAATGACATTTACAGTCATGTGTGCTATAGGTACTCAGAAGTCATCCACAAAGAACACTAACATTTTTCAGCCTCAGAAACCGATTGCTGATAACACCTTGTCAGTAAAGCAGGCGTAAGGACCACAGAACCTTTACAAGCCTAATTATCCACTTAGAAAGGAGGTTGTGACTGTGGTTTGGGGGGGAGTAGCAGGTTCTCCCCCTCCTCTCCTTTTAGGGAAAGGTACCTGCACAGCCAGTGCCTCCATAACTCTCTGTTCTGAGGCTCCATAATTTGAAGGGCTCTACTTATCCTTTCAGTCTCACATACACATCTTCTTTCCCTAAAGCCCACTTCCCAACAGCTCTCGGTGTCCCCAAGGCTCAAGTGAAAAGAAACGCAGCTCTTCCCATGGCCAACACATGGCAAGTCCAGGACTGTAGAAACCTCGTACAGAGGAATTTTCTCCTCTTCGTGTTCCCTCTGTCACCCTTTTCCTGTGGCGTTTCTCTCTTTAAAAACCAGCACACAGCAAGGTCAAAGGGCATAAGGCGGCTTTAATCAGCTCAAGTGTTTCAGCAAAAGCCGGTCCTTTATACACACCAGGCAACACCTGTGGCAGCACACAAGCCCCACCAAAGCCAAAGGAGCACATCAGAATTGCTCCTCTTCCAATATTTCTTTTGTCATATTTCTTACAATTTACTCGAGTTCAAAGAAAGAACAGACTCCCACCTGACTCTGTCAGCAGTTAATGTAGCATGATGAATGCCTTTTTATATGAACTGAAATCTGGCTTATGTATATGCATTATAAAAACTTTGCATGATTAGTCATAATTGTTTTAATCGTTATTTTATGTTGCAGCCCTCACATTTTAAGTGCGCTATATTCCAGCATGCTTTACAAGATGAATAACACCAATGTACAATAAGCTGGGTAAAACTTAAATAGCAAAAGGTAAACATTTCTGCATAACAAAGAAATCCGTAATTAAAATACCTTATTAATAAATGAGCAAGTCTACTCCAGCATTACATCACTATTTTGCAAGCTGACTAAAAGCGTGAAAGTATGAAAAAAAAAAGGGAAAAAAGGAAACAAAGAATTAAGGAAGAAAGGAAGACAGGAGAAGGGAAAAAGACAAAAGAATAAAGAAAATAAAAAAAACCAAACAGATTATTTTAAAAGATGACCATTCATCCTTGTGCTTCATGAAGCAAAACTCCTGTGGAAAAAGAGAATGTGGGGTAGCCCTGAATTAAGATGACACATTATAATGAATGCCTATATAGCACTGAATTAAGGCAGCTGCTTCTTAACTGAATCAATATAGGCTGTAACACTGAATATTTTTCAAACGTGTGTATGACGTTCCATGTTTTTCATAAGAATTTAGACTTCTGAAGTTTTAAAGGATTTTCTGAGGAGACTGCCACGTCGGCCCACAGAACGCCATTTCTCAAGGAACAGGACACGACGGTGAGATTGCCAGGCAGATTTTCTTGTGAGCTGAAGCATTCTGCAAAAGCACCATGCTGGTGCAGGACACTACCCATGGAAATACTGAAGAATTAACTCCAACGGGCGTACACCCAACTCCCAGCTATGACTTCTTGCACTGAGTACTGATGCTGCAGCAAAAGAGAAGTAGTTTGGTTTTAGGGCAGAAATTAAGATCTGTTTTAAAGGATTAGGTGTCTCTTCTCATCTCCAATAAAACAGTTCACACACCAGTTTCAGAGAAGACTCATCTTTAAATGTTTGGTTTTTTTTTTATAATGGATTTATCATGCTTAGGCATCCAAGCGCTTTATAACAGCAGTAAAACTGAATCAGAGGATCACAGGTTGGATGGCACCTCTGGAAAGCGCCTAGTCCAAGCCCCTGCTCAAACCAGGGAAATCCAGAGCAGGTTGTTTAGGACCCTGTCCAGTTGGGTGTTGAATATATCTCCAGGGGTAGAAACTGCACAACCTCTCTGGGCAACCTGTACCAGCGCTCAGTCACCCTCACAGTTTCTTTGGTTTGTTTTTTAAGTTTAAATCAAATTTCCTGTATTTCAGCTAGTGCCCATGTCTTGCCTCTTGTCCTTTCATTATGTACCACTGACGTCTGGCTCTGTCGTCTTTGCTCCTTCCAATCATATATTTAGTCCCTCCCACAATATTTAAATTGAATTAAACTAAATTTAAATTGAAGATTAATCCGTAGTCAAGAAACAATAACTACATTTAGCTAGAAGCCAGGAAAGAAAATTTACCTTAAATTTAGGATTAAACTAGGGAAACTTAGCGAGACTCCCAAGTTAAGAAGTGATACCTTAACCCTTCTATTTGGGAGCCGATTGAGTAATTTAGTCTGGCAATGCGCTAGCTAGACGTGATGGATTTCAAGGCCTTTCCTTCTCCATTAATCATCATGAACGTAAGCCTTCTGTCTGTGTAAACAATACTAATCCTGACTTTGAAGGTACAAAGAGGGAAACACAAACCAACCTTTGCAGACTGGAAAAGATAATTTCTGCAGCTCCCTCTCCTGAACTCCTCAGACACCTATTTATCCTGCACAAAGAAAGGTCCCACAGGTGCTAGCTGTCTTTTATCAATCATTATCAACTACACACAACACATCAGTTAGGAATTCCAGCATCTCCTTTACACGCCAAAAACCTAAGCCTTGAGAATGAACGCAGCTTTCGGACTGGGAAACACCTTAGAGTCAGATATGAGTTCAGAAGAAAATGCAATCAAGGTTCAGTCTCAGCAAAACCAGCTTATTTTGACTGGCAGACTCTGTGTGCCTTTACACCTGGGGCAGAGAAAACTCTGAGGGAATACATGAAACAATTTTTTTCCTATTATATGCCAATAGGATTTTCGTTGACTGCAGTCAGGCACTTTTGCGATGATTGTGAAAAAAAGCGCACTGTCTTGGGGTTTCTGTCCTATGTGGAAAGTAAAGAGAATCAAGGGGTAACACAGCTGGGCTGTTTAACAAATGGACTAACACTAAAGCACAAAAAGGGCACACGGTAGAGTAAAAGTGTTCACGTCCCGAGCACTTTCAGTGATCAACTGTATTTCTTGTTAGTACAACAGTAAACCTTTCAGGATGAAACCTGCCAGTTCTGAAGTGAACAATTGATAAGATTCTGACTACTTTTTTTTTCCTCCTGTTTTTCTTGCAAAAAACGCCACATTTCCTAATGTTTAAATTTTTCCTAAACAAAAAGGAAGATTCTTGGGAAGCAAAAAGAGGAAACATAAGAATTCCCAGCACTATGGTATAATAAGAGGAATAAAAGAAGAAGAAAAAAAAAAAAAAAGAGAAATTCCTGTGCCAGTTGAAACTTTAAACATTGCTCTACCCCCTAGGCTTCAGCACAGTCTTTGTACAGCACAAACATTGATCAACAATCTTTTCTTGTCATGTAGTAACATGTTTTTGCTATCATGGGTGCTATTATTTCCCAAGATTGCAGTTCCTTGTTTTTTAAGCTCAACTTCATTCTCCCAGG
This sequence comes from Vanellus vanellus, assembly GCF_965231255.1. Taxonomy (NCBI): domain Eukaryota; kingdom Metazoa; phylum Chordata; class Aves; order Charadriiformes; family Charadriidae; genus Vanellus; species Vanellus vanellus. The sequence continues at coordinate 96,894,743 of NC_138906.1, read as the reverse complement.
TGCTATACTGGGCACATTAACACGGGCCCCGTTTAGCATCCTGAAATAACAGCATTGCAATTGGTAAGGTAGCTAAATACACTTAAACTAGACTTTGGCAGGGAGGCTTGCAGTGAGTCAAAATGATTTCAAGCGGGCATGTACAGTTACTTCTGCTACTCAAAATCCCAGAGCCAGTCTCCAAAATTCATATATTGTGGCATATTCTCAATAGGCGTGGACTTCTCAAAATAATACACACTATATTCTTGAAGAAAAGAATACAAAAAAAGAAAGATGAATGACAGTCAATGAAACTAGTAATCCAACCATCAGTGTTTCACATCACAGAGGGTTTTGCGGGAAACAAAACAGGCTGTCAAAAATGACACTTTGGTAGCCTTCCAATTCTTAGTAAAATTAAAACTCTGCTTAGTCTAGCTGGTAGTCTAAGGTGTGCTTGGGGAATAAATACCACGGAAGAGCTACACTGAGAACAAAAAATACGAGTAAATTTCTCCAGCTATATCCTTTCTATATTAAGCTGGTTTTTAATTCCCACACAGTTTCTTCACCTGGCAACGTATTCCAAATGGTGTTCCCCCTTCTCCCAAAAGAAGGGACCACGTATGAAAAAGTCTCACAATAGAAGAAGAAATATTATTTTAAGAAACACTCCAAGATACCTCAAGTAGGTATCACTTCGAACATTTCTCAGTTCTTGTTGCTAAATGGATAACAGCTATAGGGTTTTAGACAAGCCTGAAAGTTCCTATGAAGTATTGGCTTTCTTGATCTGAATAGACAGAAATGCAACAAGTGAACAGACAGCACAGAAGCATTAAGATCATTCTGGGGACACTTGAGTAGTGTTTGAAATGTTAGTAGCAAAAAGGTAAAGTAACTGCTTTTTAATTTTTTTTTCAATATAAACCTCAGATTTCTTCAGTGCTTTTGTCATCTTGAAACCTACTGATTTAAAGATCACTGTAGAGGAGCACAGAAAGTCATGTTTTCCCTGTCCACCTATATTCCAAACCATCCAAAATCATTGATTTCCTCCCCTGCTCAGGAAGGACTGACTCAAGAGCAGCAATCAGTAGGATAAATAAGAATTCACTGTGCCTTAAGTTCAGCAACTAAATTAACACAATTCTTAAGTGAAGTGGGAGACGAAAGCCTGTCTGTTGAAAGCAAAGACAAGACTGGAAGTCTCACAGTGTCCCAGCCTTCTCACCATAGTATGCTGGCTACAAAAGACTGAAATCAAAGAGCCTGAAAATAAAAGCAGATTCAATCCAGATCTCTGTGTCTTTGTCTACTGAAGGATGCAACCCAACATCAAGTGATTTTAAGGAAAAATGCATCTGTCACTTTTTATTCACTGAGCCGCCTTAAAAAACAAAAGTGAGTATATCCTTCTAATTTTCTTCACCGTAATTACACCGTGACAGATGCCGAAACTGAATTCCTGATATACTTTTCAGATATTTATTGCTCTTCAGCGTGCTCGGTCCGTCTCTAGCGTTTCGGATAGATTCCACCCTGCAGTAATGTGCGTGCCATTAAAGAATTCACTTTCATCTCCTGAATTTATGCTTGTTAGGCCAAATTAATGAAAGACTCTATTCTTTAAGTACTGGCTAAACAAAGCCAAAGTCAGCACTAGAAAGCAAACTGATACAACACTTCATTAAATGTGCTTTCTATTCTTTTTGTTTCAAGTATGTCTGCTGCTATGTGAAATTTAGGGTTATACAGTCTCCTTTCAAATCTCACAGTGAAGAATGTGCTCAAGTCACAAGTTCACATCTCGCATTTGAAGTGGACTTCCCATGAGAAAAAGGTGCAGGGAAGAGACATCATTACAAATCCCTTTAAGTACAGAGCTCACACTCTTCCAAAATATTGATTGAAAATGCTGTTTTGTGTCTCTGCTCATTCATCTCAGATAATGAGCAAAGATTCCTTCCAAATTAACTGTAATTCTCTTCTAATCCCTCTATTCTTTTTTTTTTCCCTTCAGCACGGTGACAGTGAGAACTCCTTTGAATACTGAATCCCATCTTATTACAGCAATTCTTAAAAGAGAAACATAGCGAAATCATCTTCATCAGTGTCATGCTCAGACTTCTCTCCTCTCTGACTGAATTTAGATAGGTGAATAGCTAAGCAGAATGAACACCAATACCATTTTTTCCCTCTTCTGAAAATTCTCAGGCAAAGATACGTTTACAAAAAAATATTAAATCCTAATTTCTGATCAACAGAAAGACAGTTTACAGAATCTCTGCTTTTCACTTTATTTCTTTACCACATAAAAAAAAAAAATGAATAAAATAGGTTCAGAACAAAACAAAAACGTTTGGGCATTTGACCTAGAAATGTGAGGTCTGTCATTGGTGACCAGTTGTCACCTGTGTGGTGGCAGGGAGAGACAATCATGTACTGGCTGAACATGAAGACGCAGGTGGTGGATTTATTCAGGTTTGACGGTCTACATTTCTTATTTACCAGAAACTACGTAAATAAGAAACACAGTTGAACAATCACATTTTATTTCCAAAAACAATTTGGGGTGATTTTATTCCATCTTCTTGATATTATTACAATTCAGCGACCACGGCATTGTTGGTAATCCTCAGTGTGAATGGAAGCATACTTCTATGACTCTACTACTGGTCAGCACCCTATCAGCAGGAGTTACATAGGACCGCGTCCCTTGGTAACACTAACACTGAAGAAGATGGTGCAGAGGCAATTTGGAGACAGAGGAATTTAACAGCTCCTTGTGTTAGACAGTTTGGAGCAAGGCTGCCGAGGTCTGCTCTGTAAGCAATAACCTCGGGCTCCGCATGGAAGCTGCTAAATTAATTCCAGACCCAAACCAGTCCTGTAAGTATCACGGACACTCCTGCACAACACTCCTTCAGTAAGTGGTGTGGACTGAACCCAAACCATCTGTGCACAACCGGCGTAGAAGACTATGCATCTATGGCATAGTTAGTCCACAATCAAGACAAATGCCCATAGGTAATTAATGTTTTCTGAGTACTTAGAAAGAAGTTAAGAGAACATTAGGTGTAAAAAATTCAAGCACTTGAAATTTAAGAAATGACAGAATTAAGATTCCTGTAGAAAACATTCAGCGCATTTTGTGCAGAAACTTAACTACATCAAAATCAATTTCAAGAAACATTATTTCTGAGCTGTGGAGTACTACTTTATTCAAAGCAAGTGCTGGAAAATACCGTCTAAAAAGCACTTTCTCAGTGTGTGGTCCTTGGAATTTTTTACTGCAAGCCTCCTGTGAAGACAGAGTATTTCATTTCCTGCAGGGTTTTCTATGATGTTCATCAATATACTGAGTGCTTCACCAGGTCTGAATACTTTTTCTGCATAGCACACCGATGAGGTAAAGAAATGGTTCTGTTCAGCTCTGCAGAGAAGTCGAGGCTTCCGCTAGCTCTGGACGTCACATCTGAGACACCCGACAATCGGATTTTTCAGAATAACTTTTGATATATTTTGATGCTTTTGCTTCAAGCATCCACAGAAGAGCTGCAACCGAGTTTAGGTTCAGCTCTGCGCAGTATGATAGCCCCTCAGAAAACATCGAACACATGCGAACAGAGAACATAATGACACTTTCTTACACGTTGAACTGAAATGACTTGCTTAGCAAGTACATTATATACTAATGTTATGGCAGAGGTTCAGTTAAAAACTCTCCTGCCATGTCAGGAACCTTAAAATGAGTAACAACACCATCCTTTTTCCCCCTGAACTTTGAGGACTGGAAGCCTTATTTCCATTGTCTGGAAAACCTGGGTTTGCAAACATTATGTTCCTTTACTTCTGTAACTGTTAACTGTTTATGCACCCTAAAGCAAAACAACAAACAAATCTACAAACCTTCTCTGGTTTATAATAGAAGTCATGTTGTTAGAAATTGGTTCACCAGACACGATCCGAAAAGTTCAGGCTGTCATTGCAGCAATACTTAGAGTTTGAAGAATCAAGAGTTATTTCAGATGGACAATAATTCAAGTTGATACATCCAGAGGCACTTGCAGATCAAAGAGTTTCAATATCCCTGAGCTACTTCCTATGTTCACAAAACACCACCCATCAACCATCATGCGTGGCTTTGTCATCCTCTGATCTATTTTCCATTTTTGGAACATCTCCCCTTTATCCCTGTTTCCTCAGTAGCAGCACCGACAAAATGTCACCCAACTCCAAAACTTTCTCATCACCCTACCAAATTCTTTGAGAATGAAGAGCATCCTGTGGCTCTTCGCACCAAACTCTGGCAAGGGAAGGTTATGAGATGGGGAGAGAAGACAGACCTCTGATCTGCTCCAGGCCACCATTCCTCCAGGCTGCTGCTCCTACAGCCTCCCAGTTGCCCTGGAAGGTCATCTTTAGCTCCAAGCATCTGTCCAACAGATATCGCACTTTTTTGGGGGGTTGGTATCCTTACGCCTGGGAGAATGCTGCAAGCAGCAATTGCTAACCCTTTGATCATCACTGCCATCCAGAACTTCTGCTCGTGAAAGCCCGTCAAACAAAACGGGGTAAATTATTATTTGTGTCCACATTAAACTATGAAGTGGGTGTATGCCATCTTCAGTGGAAAGAGTCCTTCCTCTTCACAAAACCATTACTACAATCTCTAGGGCTGTTAATTTTGTTTCATAGTTGTGACTAATTTCACTAATCTCATCCTTTCTGATCACTCAAGGCAAAAGGGTAGTCTTTCACTTTTCATCCAGTACAGATAATGGAAATGTTAAAAATTAAATAAAATACCTGAGTTGTTTTATTGCTGAAGAAAAAGTGCAACTGAAATATACTCGTTTCGATTCACTGCTCGATCCAAACAAATTTATGTTAGCACAAAGTGCAAAAGCAACAGAAAAGCCTGAACACCAGTAATTCACATTTTGTGGTCAAACAGCAGAAAAAATAAATGTAAACAGTAGTTATCAGTTAAATAAGGACAGCTGCTTGCTACTGTGTAAAAAAATCTTAGAGCTTTACAAAATCAATACTGCAATACTATAGCTGATTTAAACCTGTGAAAAATTATTTCACAACCATTGCATAAAAATGTTACTAAACTGCTCTACATCTTCCTGATAAAATGTTGAGACTCCAAAATACCTCTCTGTTTGAACCTCTGAGGGCTCCATTTTTGCATATCAACTTGTAAGAGAGCTTCTAACTTGGTTACATAAATAAGTTGCCTAAAATGCATCCAGTCCAAGTGACTTTACAAAAAGAAATAAAATATGAAGTGGTGAGAGAAAGAATCAACACTGCTGGTACAAGCATTAAAAAAAATAAAGTCTATTTTTTCCCGCCTGCCTTAATCTCATTTCAAGTTTAACATACAGAAAGGCTCAGAGCCAGAATGCTTATCCAAACTACATAAATCTTTAAACAAATTCTCCAGACTACACAGCCCTGTCCCCACAAAACCTTCCAATTCTTCCTAATACTGCTTTTCAGCAGGAAACACTAGTATAGAGGTATCTTTTCCTACCAAATCTTCGATCAATCTTTTCCTACCACATCTTCCCTTAGAAGAACGACTCTCCTTCCTTGCAATGTGTTTATTAAATGAGACGGGAATGGAAATCGGCCCCTAAACCTGCAATGAACCCTACAGCAACAAGGTACCCCACACCGCTGGTGCGGCCACCTCTGAGAAAGACCCAATTAATTCCCTTATTCCCTTCCTGAATTCCTGAGCGGGGTCAGAGGGAGGGAACGGCATTTACCACCATGCAACCTAGTTCAGGCAGCTGGTCCAGCTTATAATGTAAACATGGTAACACCTTGGGAAGGTCACTCAGAGGAATGGTAGCATTAGCAAAGCAATTAATTTTGGGTTGACCACATGCATACTGCCCTTTTGCTTTACTTTCCTCCCTTCCTTCCCCCACCTTGTAGAAGGAAACACAAGGAAGAGTTTTTACTCATTCTCTGAACAGAAATTTTCAGAAGGTGAGAGATGGCATTTTCTTGAAGGTCTTCTTGTTTGGGATGATTTCCAACATGATATTTTATTTATCTGTTGCCAAAAGAAACACTTTATAGTTTTCTCATTAGTCAAAGGGCTTTAAGAACACGCTTGAAGGAAATGATCCAACTAACAAAACAAGCAAAACCTTTCCATGCACTCCACATGCTCCATGAAAAGCAGCCGCTTTATGGAAACAGCACCTGTAGAGCTAACTGTTCAACCTGAGGCATGATTATCATCTCTTTAAAAATCCTTATTCATAAATGCACACAGAAAAGTTGCAGATCCTCTATGTCCTTCTATCTTCTGACCACTAAAAAGTGAAATTCCAGGAAAAGGAAAAAAAAGAAAAAAAGAAAAAGACACGTTTAAACTCATGAGATTCAACGGTCACCTTTTGCTTCTTTGAGGGTTTAATTATATGACATTTCATAAAGCTGAAAAGTAAAATGTAAAACAGAGACACAGTGAGGTACCGGAGTCCCAGGCGGGTTTCCAAGGTCACCCCGAGCTTGCCTGCCCTCAGAGCCCTCGACGACTACAAAGCTGAAATTAGATATTGCTTCATTTACCTCCTCTGTCTTCTCTCATCATCTTTCCTCTTAAATCTAGACTGCCAACCTTAACAAGCCTTCTGTATACAGCATACGCCGTACACATTCCTCACCTAATTTACATGAAGAATATAGAGTTTATAGAATGAAGAACTCAAAGGCTACCTATATTTTATTCTCTGTGTGATGGGCTGTCATGGTGCTTTCCTCTTGCACCTTCTCTACCACATGTTTCCTTGCACTATCAGCCACAAACACTCTGGGATCTAGCAAGGCCAGTCAAGACTTATGCAAAGAATTGTGCCTTCCAAACAGGATAATATTCTCCTTTTAGTTTTCCAAACACAGCGACGTTAGCACCTACAATTATGATTAAGCAAATAAATTTCACAGAGCTAGGTTAGGAAATCTCCAAATGCAGATTAAATGCATTTTTGCAGTGTAAATTACTTCTTCCAGGACGTTTCTACAGTTCAGCAATGTTTTTTTTCTCCTTGCATCCTGCAGTAATGCTTATTTGGTTTTGGGTTCCTTTGTGCGCGTATTTTTGGTTATACATATACATCATGTATACAGATGCCTATCTGCAGAGAAATTTATCTAACTATATGTATCGGCATTTACACATCCCTCTCTCAAAATTCAAGGCTTACAGTATCATAAGAAAACCCATGGCCGCTTCATGATAAATTCTTTCATGTGTGTATAATTAGTTTAAAAAAGGATTGCTGTGTATTTGTACAAGATCTTTCAAAGCTCAGACCCTCACAGTGGTTTCAGAATTCTGTTTTTATGACAAAATGCGTGCTACAAACAACAGATGAGATTGTCTTGTTTAGCATCCATGGTAATGATGTACATGGAGAGAAAAGTTTATGTTTCACACCACTTTCATCACTGATTTCTACTAGAATACCATTTCAGTGGCTGCAGAGGGAGATCCCAGAAAGGTGAAGAAAGTTTGATTTCTAAACCTAGCCTTTCCCCACCAATCTAGAAGTATTTTTCCTCTGGTTTAATTCCCACTTCAACAAAGTTTATCGAAGTTAAACTTTAATTCACTGTTTATGACAACTGTGTAGTATTTAGTGAAAAAACAATGGTTCTGCTGCTTTCATTTTCAGAGTTGCAATGCAAGGCATCTTTGTAGCCTGGATTCTGGAAAGCAAAAAGTCAATCCAAATCAAAGTCACAACTAATGTCATCACTCTTAGAAAGTAAACAAAAGAGGAACTGCCACAAGAAGTTTCTGAAGCCAAATGAAGGAATATGAAAATGTGAGCAATACCTGTGAATTTCTTGCTTTAAATAGCCCTAAATGATGCGTTTTGCCACACAAGTCTTTCTGTAAGCAGGAAGAACACAGTTTGCAATGATCTCATAAGAAGCAGAAGGAACAACATTGAAGAGCAGGGAAACCAAAGAACAAAAGACATACTGGAAATCAGACTATTTCCACTGATAAAAGTACACGCATCCAGATAGAGGAGACACTCTATGGAAGATATCCATTTAGGAGCATGTTTGATTCTACTGGCTAAAGTAAACATCTGATTAATGGATTAATCATTACAGAAACAACAGTGAGCAGAAAACTGAAGCAATGTGCATCGTCTGCCTGTTTCTGACTTTTTCTGAGTGACTTACAGAATAGCTATAAAAAGCCATAAAGGCAATGTCAAAAGTGTAAACAATATGAGTCTACTGCTTCCTAATAAGTTGAAGTATCTTCTTGTTAAGTTTTATTTTCAGGAGAGAGAATTATAGTAGCAGAGCTATATAGACAGCCTAATTTACCTAAACCGTGGCCGTGTCTGTAATATAGCAGGAACCAGATTTCCTGCTGAAGAGGGACAGGCCTCTCCTCTGGACAATTTCCAGCAGTTATTAGCTTATGGCCACTTCTCCCCTTGACCTTCCCACACGTCAAGGAAGCAGGTTCTTCCACAGAAAGTCACAGCGAGGGTTCTAAATTACCTTTTCCCTTCCATGAGACAGACGCTTCATTGATTAAGGACACAAATTAATGAGAACACCAGAAGGGGCAATCACTACAATAACCTTGCCAAAGTACATTCAAATAAATTTCACTGACAGCATTGACAAAGAGGGCACTGTCACACCTTCACAGGCCTGGTAGGGATGCCCCAGTGTTTTGAGGTCAAGACTATAATTAAAAAATCACAATTTATTTATATTAATTTCAGAAAGCAGCTTTGCAAAGACCAGCCCTCCTCTACTTGTTGGTTTTACTAATGAAAGGGACAACCACCTAGTTAATTAAGGCTGTTTTTCACTTAAGTACTCCAGATGCCACTTGAATCTGTTGTTATACTCCCAAGATGAGATATCAAGCGATGGCTGCTTGTTGCAGTCTACGTAACTCGTTAGCGCTCAGTGCTGGAAAGCAGGATTTCATGTATGTGACCTGTCTCACTGAAGTAGGAGGCCTGGCAGAATCGAGTGTGACATGAAAACAGCACTAATAAATACAATTTTCCTTGCAAGGCAATTTAGCCTTGGGCTTTTGTTTTTACATGCAATCCAAAAGAAAAGTCCAGAGTAGACAGTTAGCTGCCATTTTTGTAAGTGACCTTTTGCTTAAGGGAAAAAAAGATTGTGAGAGTAATAGCTTCAGTTTGAGACCTAAAATACAGTCATTCTGAAACAGAGAACACCAGTCATCCACATAACCTTGGAGAAATATTCCATAACTCTCCAGCCAGTACCATGCTCTGGTAGCGGCACCATGCTCTGAAACTAAAACGTGCTGCAAAAAGGCAGGAGCCGATGGAACCTCCACCGTATTAGCAATTCCCACAAGACAAAAAAAAAAAAAATCTGATTCTGGGGATGCAAACTAAGCACAGGTGGAACTTGTCTGAAGGGACGCGATGGGTTAAGCATGGCAATCAGGATGGCGGGAAGGGAATAACATTTGCCTTCTTTCCCAGCCAACATCTGTAATATGTTAGACTGCTTCACCCTTCTTATGTTTTGCATCTCAAACACCCGGGTAAAACTGGATTCAGAGAAAGGGTGTCAATTTTCCTTTATCTTCAGCAATGAGATTCCATTCAAATACCATGGCTCTTGAATAAACTACATAGAAAAGTGTTAAACGACAAATAAAATGGATCCTTACTGTAATCTGTGTCTCATAACACACGCTAACAACTTTTGGACTGTTACATTTTAATCTGATACAGGAAAGCAATCCTGTAACAACCTTAATCCTGCTTCATATATGAGTACTTAGAAAAAAGGTGTGTTTATTCCTGTGGATATCTACCCCACCCTCCCTCTGATGCACTCTACTACAAATATTATGCCTATTATGCGTTGTGCCATTATTTTGAGAGCATTTAGAGGTTCTTTGGCATGCTTGAGAGGAATTCCACCCTTCGTTCCCATCTCTTGTATCTTTAGGTATCAGCTGGATTTAGGTACCTAAGTGATTATCTGGCTAGTCTCCTAAAGTAAACGAATAAAAACTGGGCTTTGCTCTGCAGGGCTCTCTTGAGAAGTCTGCCTCTATCAATTACCCAGTGGCACTAAGGAAATTAGTTGCTTCTTTGTTTAGCCAGGTTAGGTGTGTAATGTTGAACAGAGTGAATACTTCATCTCTCCTCCCTTTTTCCAAAAAAGGATAAGAAGCAAATTAACTCAGTTTTTCCCCCATCTTCCCTTTCTCTACCCAGTCTCTCATATGCACCACTGGCATATGAGAAATTCAAGAAACCTAGCGATAGGTGCATACACTCATAGTAAGAGCACTTCCCTACGGCAGCAGATGAGTAGGACAGTCAAACAGCCGCAGTTTGTTGCTTCGCTGTGCTAAAAAAGCCAGGTTGGTTCAGACTGTTGGAACAAAATGAAGAGGCAAGGCTGAAAGGGTGGTCTTTATTACTGGAGATGTTTTCAAGCAGTAGCAACCACCTGCTACTCCCCCCCACCTCTTTTGGATCAGCAGCAAATAGAGGTCTCCAGGTCACTTCCCAGCTCTCTCCAACTCAGCCCTCCCCAGCAGAAAGGGCCCTGGTGCTTCTGCCCTCAAGCAGCAGCATCCAATTCCAATTGCAACAGGGAGAAGACACGAGGCTTCTCCATGCACGTTCAAGAAAATACCCTAAGTATCTAATTTTGCCCACAAACTTAAAAAAAAACCCTTAAATTTAAAAATAGCGAATATAATCGCACAGGATTTTATGGGTGGCCATATCGAAATAGCTGGAGTCAAAACTGCCTTGTGTACAATCAACCCACAGGCCAGCAACAGCAGGAAGAAAACAAAGTTGCTTCAGCCCAGTCACTGGAGCAACAATTTCACTCGCACCGTGAAAAAGCCAATGCCATCACTGGATGATGATGGCCCTGCTCAAGGGAGCTGCTTACCCTCGGCCTGCTGCAGCTGTTTATATGTGCCCATGAATAACGGGATCGAGAACTGAAAGAAGTCCAACTGACCCACCACAAACAGCTAACCAGTGAATTTAACCCAGACCAGCTCCACACTCTAGACCAATGGAGTGGGTGGTGGAGGATATGGAAACAAACAGCAATAGTGCAGGAGGACAGGGAGGGACTGGCATTTTGTTCTGCTTTTTTGGAAATGGAAAGTAATGCTGTCCCTAACTTCTTCCAAGCTAGAATAGAGGCAGCAGACATACCTAACTGCCATACCTAACAGCCGACACTGTTGCAAACTGATGCCAAAGGAAAGCTTAACGCCTGTTACAGTGGGAATACTGCTTCGTAAAAGCAAAGCTGTTTTTACAATTTTGATTTGCTGGATCTTATCTCCTGGTGGTAATGGAGGTGTAAAGATGATGTGAATCATCAAGGAGAAGAAATTAAAAATTGAAATTTTCTTTTCTTTGACTGAAATCTCTCTGAATTTCATTTGACTGGAAAAATAAGACAAAAAAGAAATAATTTCCAAAAACATAGCATGCAATGTTCTTCATTAGCAGCACGAAGAACATAGATTTAAAATTCTTTCAAGTTATTAGAGCATATAAAAAAGCCCTCAAATGCAGTGTGGTTCTTGTTGGGAACACAACAGTTGGGGGAAGAGTAGAAATGCCAAAAAATATCACTGTATTTAGAGAAACCACAGCCCTATGTAATATATATGAAGTACGTAGTAAGACATCTACTGGCATTTCATGATGTACAGTAATGTGTGTGTTGTTCTCACAGAATAATCCAGCAATCAGATGTTGTAATCTTAAGACTATTTTTTAACTTATAAATAAACATGAGAGAACGTTATTGAAAAATGAGCTCTTCAGCTAAAGCAGTACCGCGTTACTCTGATTATTTTTAATGAACTTTTCCAAAGATTTCAGAGCATTTACATAAAAAAGCTCTTGTGTTTCAAGAGAATTATCATGATGCCTTTGAAAAGAAAAGTGGCCAGTAAATGTCAATACAACCATGTAGGAAAAATAAAGATTACTTTTTCAATATTAACATAATTTTCAGGATTATTGTGTTTTTGTTCGCTTGAACACTACAAGTGACAGGCAAATAACTATGAAAGAGACTCCTACGTTTCTTTATGATTTAAGAGTTCTGGACCCAATTTCTCTGTTTCGCACACATGTCAAGCGTTAACTCCTATTTGTGTCAGTAGGTTAAACAAAAGCGCAATCAAGCCTATCACATCTTAACCTAGTTTGAAACAAAAGATTGTAAATTCCTGCTGGTAAGAAGCATCCTGGTTTACAACCTCTGAAGACAAAACTGTGCCCGCTGGGTGATGATGCACATACATCGCGCCTGTATGCAGCCACAGCAGCTGCTGTTCCAAAGGACATTCGCATTCAGAAGGAACAGTATTTCTAGCACCATCACCTGATAAGGAGCAGTTCCTGTAACTCCACAGCAATCTGTTTATATTTTAACTACAGTCTCAGGTCTGGAGTGATATCATTAGCTGTGAATCTCCTCCAAGCTTCTTAGTCTTTATACTGCAGAGTAAAACTTTAAAATATTGTAACTTTTATGTGCAGAAATCAGTCTGCAAATACAAAGAATTCAGTATGTTTTACTTCTAATAACTCAATGCTATTTAAGCTTGTCTTACAGCCTCAGAGTGTTGGTGTTCACCATGCTTTCCCTCACTTTTGCAGGCAAAAAACTGCTGCTGAGAACACATGCTGAATTAAACGTACTCCTAAACATCTGGACAACTGATATACAGATAAAAAAATTAAAAAATTAACTTTACTTACAGAATTCCAACTGTAAATTGAATTATTCCAGCAAATGCAAAATAACATGACATGGGAGCGAAGGAAAAACCAGCAACCTGGCTATCCATAAATTTCCCAGGAACTTATTTTCACTCTAATTCATACATAGATTTAATTCAAAGGCCAACATCATCATTGCCATGTCCCTCCATAGGCTTGGGGAGAAGTAACATTTTCAGGCACCCTGCCAGAGCCCATGCACTGTTTACAGTGCTGAAGCTGTGCTCAAGTATGGATCATTCCCCCTGGATCCACTACAAGTTGGTCCATGGCCCTCCACTATGCCATGCACAAAGGACAGAGCAGCCATAATGGTCCTCTGATTCCCTAACAGTTACAAGTGCAGCATGGGGAAAGAACCCATAAATCCAGGTCACACCATGCACAGCCTTATTCACACTGACCATATGCCAAGAAATTACAGATTTTTGAGAGTAACCATTAGTTCTTTTTCAGGTATCTTCAGTATGGGTAGCATTGTACATGTATCCTTATAATATAATAGGAATAAGAAGCTTCAGTCTCTCAAAAGTTAACACTGTTTTCTTGATCCAAACATAACATCTTTTTCTTTTCTTCATACCTGGTCTTGTCTGAGGCAAGCAGATGATGTTGACTGCCATCAGTGAAATATTTTAGGTTAGAAAACAAACAAACAACTTATTTTTTTGCCACAACCTTTGCAAGAGCATGCTTCTAACTGCAGCCATCTATGGGTAACCACAGCCAAAGAGCAGTCTGGATACTCTGGTTGTAACCAAGTAATATATTCTGACATATATCTGGAAGTAGCATGTCAATGCTCCACCTACAAGTTAGCTCACGTGAAGTTCTAAAGCCACTCAAGGAAAAGGCTGCTTAAGATCATAGCATCACTGTGTTCAAATGAAGTGTCACATAAATAAAGAGTACGGGCCATAACTTCTTGAAATTCACTCTACACAAAAAGGCATTCAAAAGACTTTTTTCGGCACCAAGTGGGAAACACTCTGAAAGAGGAATCCATGAACACTTGCAGTGCCTTCTCAAAGTGTCAGGCAGGAATAGTTTTCTTGATCTTTCAGACAGCATTTTACGGGCCTTGAATAGCTCTGGACCAAACACAAATGCATGGGAGGGCTGAATCTGAAATGTCCAGTAGAAGGAGTCCAGAAGGGCTTATCTATTTCATATACAATTAATAATTGCTAATTTGGCACCATCTGTGCAGGCTTACAAGAACCTTTCCGACAAGGCTGTTGAGCTCCCAGCCCTGTGCAGGCTGTCGCTGAGCCGCCCCTGTCCATGGTACTCGGCCAACCACCCCCGGGACCCCCACGGGCCACCACGGGCCACCACCTGCACAGACTTTGGCTCTAGGTAGCACATCCAACCAGGACATGCACTGTAGTTCTGCTGGCCAAAAGCTGGCTTTGCTGGCATGGATTAGTGAATAGGATTCTGGCTTGCTTTCCTGATTTTGGAAAGCTCAAGTCTTTCTACTCAGGTCTTTGTTTAACTGAAGCAACAAGGCTAAAACCCCTTGAAATGACAATTCTGCCATTCATAAATGCTAGCCATGGAAATCAACCAAGTCCAGCCTTTGAAAATACGGGGCTCTTAGGTGTCATTCAGTCCCAGCAGAATCAAGTGCAGAACATGAGTCTTTTTCTGACTGAGTCCTGTGTGATTCCTGTCCTGACCAGCCTGGCTGTCCCGAGCATGCCAGGACAGTTATATGCTAGAAGTCATAGAAGATCCAGTTCTCTGAGTTTAAAGGTTGTTCAAACGTCCTTCCCAATTTGTACTTTTAGAATCAGCATGGCTAAAAGGTACATATTACACAGCGGTTGTTGTTTGTATAGTGCATGTCCTATGGATATAAAACATTACAAAGCTAGCTCCTAATCTTAGGTTTTTTCATGTATTCCATTTCATACTTGTCTACAGAGAAGAGGTATATTCACAGTACATAACTTTGGACACTAAATATAGGATCCTAGCCTTCCTGAGATGCCCCTAAAATCAGAGAGAAAGTCTGGCTCTTTTAACAGATGATTCAGAGAACCATTACACCCACTAAATAACGGTGCGCCTTGGATGTTTATAACAAGCATCTACTATGCCTATCAACTACAACAATAAGCATGTCACATCACCAGCATTCCCAAAGCCTGAAAATGTGTAGTCTAGATGTTTACCCTCTACAATTCTTGAGTTCAGGAGCAGGTTGACAGGGACTTTTCTGCCTTCTTCCTCATCTCATCCCCCTCCATACAAACACCAAACATAACGCAAGACACATACATTTCATAAACCTGATTATAAACCAGTTTACTCAACCTCTTCAAAGAGAAAGAGACGAGCCTCACTGTTTTCCAACCACTCATTCAATAGACTGAATAGAGGGAAATGACCATGGATATTCAGACTGAAACTATCACCAATAAATTTCTTGTCATAACTGAGATAGCATACAGGTCTGAAACAGCTTCTGCTGAGTTCCCTCTACTGTTCTTGAGGAACTAGTTCAGATTAAAATTAACTAAATTACAACAAATACTCAAGCTCCTTCCGTGTTAAACTGTAGGCGCAGACACACGCTCATGACCTCATAGGGAAAATGGAGAGAAACAAAAGATAACAGCAGATACAAAGGAAACTGCTAATCAGGGAGCAAAACCAGTTTAATCACAAAGGCGTGTGGAGTTCTCTCTTGCTCAAAGAGTCTAGTTAACTACCTGAGACAAGGTAACTGGAATTAGGTGAGACAAATCCTGCCCTGTAATCTGTCTGAAAGGGATTATTTCAAATGATACTTACTACATATTTAACTGTCCTTATATACTCCAAAGGACTGATACAAAGGCGAGATTGCAACAGAAATTTCTGGTAAACATTTACTTCTCAATCAGGTCTTGCTCTCCTAATTCATGATGAAGTTGTTACAAAAGAACTCAACATTAGAACATTTCTTTAAGTTCAAAAGATTTTTAGGTCAGTTTTTTGTATGTAAAAAACAAACAATTGCACTCTGAGTGTAACTGGTTTAGTAGTCACCTCATCAACTCGCATTACTAGACCTAAAGACCAGAACAAGTAATTTTATACTTCTAGCCAATAAAGCACTAGTTTCCTATGTATTTTCAGTATTTAAAGTGAGCTATTAGCTTCATGAAATTAGAACTGAAGGCTTATTGCATATGGGACAGGTATTGTTGCCTGTTACTAGAACTGCCTGATAGTTCCCATGAAAACACTCCTGGGTTTAGTTGTCCATAATTTCCTCAAGTTTTGAGTTTGGACTGAAACTTTCTCTCTGTAGTGTTTGAAATACAACACTTATTTTTTTTCATGGAAAATTTCTAACACTTATGATATTCAGGGCAGGTTTGTGGGAGGCAGGAGGAGGAAGATAACATCTCACTGGAATTAAAAATACTGTTGATAATAATTTTTGAAATTGGAATATTTGGGGATTTTGAGCTCTTTGGAAAACTCAGGAAAAATTATAATGTCCTGTCAGTGAAAAATCTCATACAGACCACATTAAAATGTTTCCAAACTTTGTGCAGTTATAAGGTTTTGAAATAACTATTGTTTGAACTTACAATGGTCTGTACTGAACACATGCAATCAGCTAAGACCTCTGAATACTCCATCCTTGGAGCTCACAAGATCCCCATAATGCTCCCAGCTGCTGCCCACCAAGGAAGGACACAGCACTCAAAGCAAGAGCAGGCAGCTTGTGAGAGTTTTTTGGTTTTGTTTCAAAGGATCTGTCTTGTTACTCAGATCATGGGGAGGAGAATTCTGATCTGAACACCGAAGGAAACAAAATTTAAACCCAGAGAGGTTCAAAGAGATGAAAGAGTTAAGGGAGGAACTCTGACAGAAAGCCTGATGAGCTTCTGAGAGTTATGCAAAGAGACAAAGTGACTGGGATAAATGAGGGAAATAATGGGAAAGACTAAAAGCTATTTGGCTGGAGGGAACACAGAGATTAGGACTGATGTGAGAAATATTGAGGAAAGAAATGGATAAGAGACTGAAGCTGTGACTACACACTTGATAGTGGTACTGCAACACTCTCCCTTATTTGTTTGTCTCAGGCCAAACTCAGGGTTTTGCGTCCCACCGGGGGGTTTGTGTCCCACCACAGAGAACCAGACTGGATAATTCAACAGTACTAAAAAAAAAAAAAATATCCAAACTTACAGCAAAATATCTACATTTTCTCCCCACCCAAAATATCCACCTTTTCATCCTCATTTTTCAGATGAACACATTCCTCTATCAAGTTCATTACACCACAACACAAACACAGCTGTGGCACCAGAATCCAGGTCAGACAGCACAGAGGTGGGAAGAGGTGATGGGAAGAAAAGATGTTTAAGCCAGGTTAAACTGTTGAAGAAATTCATGTAAATGAATTGATGAATGGATTGATGATGTAAATGACCCGATAAAGCGATGAAGGTTAAGGGAAATTGATGAGGGAAGGGGAAAATCTATAGACCAGATCAGAGAAAGAAAGCTAGGACAGGTTGGACAAGAGTCTAAATGGGAAAAGAAGCCCTAAGAGTAAAGATAAAAACGCATAAACAGAAAGTACCATACCAAGTATGAAAAACCAGCCCAAGGACAAGACCAAAATCAGCACTTAAGCTTATTGAATCTTTCTGAATTCAAAATATGTCTGGTTTTAAGTGCCTCATTTCCTTATCTGCAACACGAAGACAATGCTGCCTTTTCATCTCTTGGATAACATTTAGTGACAAACCACAGAAAAATCCATGAGGAAAACAAACATTTCATAACAGAGTTTGCATAGCACAAAATAAATCCCAAAGCCTTGGGAAGCACTGATGATAAGACAAGCTATTGAAAAGGTGTTCGTGAAGTGCACAGGTGTGATGGAGCTCAGGAATTGAAGCAGAGCAGCTGTGGAAAAAGCCGTACCACTGTGCGATCAAAGACTGCAGCAGCTTCCACACAAAGCGGGCATGCATGCCTGCCAAGTAAGATCACAGGGGTATTTTTTCATTTTCAAGAGTTTTATTAATCAACCTTAACAGTATTCTTAGTGCATTTGTCTATAATGATCTCAGAGAACATAAGAAACCTTTATGAAAGGCACATATAAAAGAATATTCTTAGCAACTAATATATTTAGTTAATAAATAGTACAATCACTGTTTCTATCATAGATATTAACCTAAATACTAAAAGCAAGCTTATGGTGACCCACTAATGAATTTTGAGAAGTTGGTCACCATGTCTCAACGTTACTGTCTTAAAAGCACAATTTTGGCCTTCAGCAGTGCCCGAATGAGAAAACAGTTTCTGCTCACCCGGACCGCTCTCTGCCCGCAGGGGCAGGCTACCAAGATTCGGAGTACCCAGGGTGAAGGTCTGCAGACGGGTACCCTTATTATTCCAGATACTTGAAGCTTATCAGGAGCAAGTGCTGTGCAATCCTGCTGTGCCCAAAGACAGTTCAGGGTGTAACTTTAAAAATGACAGAGCTCTTTTTGAAGCAGGAATTTGGAGTGCAAAATTAGGAAACCAGGGCATCGGGGGATGGGGGAAGTTGAGGTCCTTGTCTAGGCAGGTGATAACATATAGTAGGAGGAAGGTTAAATAGGAGGAAACAGGATGTTGCCCAGTATTGGCAGAAGTCTTTAAGACCCCACCTGTCATTTCAATAAACCCACTTAAAACACACTATAGATATACTAAATCCTGAGTAGCACTTCAGTGATTAAAGTCAATACACTGTAACCATCTGACGGCACTCCTCCTGGGAAATAGCAGTCTTTTTAATGTTTCTCCATTTCAGGGAACTGTGAAATGTCAAAAGAAAAAATAGTAAACTCCAAAGGAAAGTCTGTCTGTCCCAGCCTTTCACTAAAGGCAACTCTTAGGATCTGCCCTTAAACAGTAACCTTTCGCGTGGAATGTTAACGCTCCTTGGCTTCCTCACAGCAGGGAGACCTTTCTTTATGGACACCCTCTCAGTAGCTCACATAGCATTTTCCTTTCTTTAATGTGTCATTTCAGGCCTGATACAACGTTGAGCCACTCTGGTGTAAACCTTAAAATCCTCCTCTCTATATACTCTTTCATCCAGAGATTTTTAGATTACTGAGCAAGTTCAGCATCGGTACGTTGCCCCACTCCTACAACTTACTCATTGCTTTTTGGAAGCACCAATCTGTGGGACTGAAACATTCCAGCCTTGGTATTAAGTCCACAGCCCTGTGGTCTTCCCCGCTCCCATACACCCTGAATATCCCCTCCCTTTTCTTCTTTGATCACTTTCGTCATCTCCAGGAGTGTGGGGATAAAAACCAAAGTGCTTATAAGGTCAGAAGAGGGAAGTTTTCTTGCTGTCAACAAATTAAAAGAGGCAAAGGAAAAAGTGACTTATTTTGCGTGGCACCTACATCAGTAAACTCTCTTCACTAAAATCTCTGAGAAGAAATGTCAAAGCGATACATTATTGAAAACCCCATCCTAAATCACAGAGGTACAGTATTTTTGGCAGCTAGTGCAAGCCGGTGCTCCTGTATGGCTAGGGGGCGGGTGGCGAGCACAGTCTCCTCTCCTGGCTTGACAGCACTGGCTTTAGCGTCAGGAATTTAAATGGAAAAAACCAGAAATGCCTCACACACTGAAACTGGAGAAACTCCTTCTTGCCTGGAAATACAGTGAGAAAGAAATCATGTTACAATTAATAAATTCACAGTTTATCGATCCCCACTTTTTGTAAAACTTGGAGGAACAGGATAAACCTGCGCTTACCCCCACTAGCTGGCAGAAACCACCAACCCCAACTCTTCTCCCTCCGGCTTGCAGAGGGAAGATACAATAACCTGTCTGCTTTTCCAAGGCATCTTGGTTTTGCTGCTTCTCCAGGCCTGCTCAACCCCTGCCTGCGCACCCACTGACAACTGGTTTTCACATACACACGGGGAGTGGGAGGACACCAGCCCATGTTCGCTCCAACGCCACCAGCAGTGACTCCAGTGCTGCACACGGGAGGCGGTGGAGGGAGGAGAGGAGAAGGGCAGTAAGTAGCACTGACAGATGGTAAACTGGTCCTTATGCTTCATTACAAAGCAGCAAAAAGAGTTTGCATCTTTTCTGATTCAGCCTTTGTAAACATGCAGCTATTAGCTACTTCTGCCTTCCCAAGGTGTGCGTGCTGCTCCTGTGCTCCTCAGGGCGATGCAGAAGAACAGGCAAGCAGGAACCCTCCACAGCAGCGAAGAGAAACGTTAATATTCCCATATGCTCACTAAGATTATCCCTCACTGTCATCATCCTATGAATACTGTACAGTTTTTCTTAGACACATATGTATGAACACAGCATTTATGATAGGTTAATAATTAATACTGTGCTAATACATGCAAGTCCCATGGCTTAGCTTTTAAATTCTTGAATCGTCTGTGGTTTTTTAATACTCTGATGCAATAGCAATCAGAGGCTTAAAGCAGGTCACTGCCTCATGGTAATGAAAAAAAGTATTTTAAGAGTTTACAGTCCACTGCTCCCCTTTTCCGATTGCACCTATGAGAACATGACCGATAAAAATGCATATGCAAAATTCCAGACAGACAGGGCTAAGATGTAACTTAAAATAAATCAAACACATCTGGATATGAAAATTAACTCTGAAGACATTTGAAGAATATAATTTTTGGCATGTCCTTATGTCACACAGTAATCACCTTCATGGAATAATAGTCAGCACTTTCTAATTATCCTACACATTTGACACTGCTTCCCTCCCCTCCCCCCTTTAAAGTTCTTTATTTTCCCTGCTTCCATATCAGGATACAGAACTGTGTGGCATCCTAGCTATCACCATCACAAATAGTTGTGGAAGCATCTAATCGTGACATGGGAATAATCAAACACTATTTCCCAACTGTATTTTACTGTGTTTTATGTGCATATTTTCAGTACAAGTAATTCACAGTGAAATCCCCAGAAGCCACGCACTTTGTGCGAGCATTTATGTCTCTGACGGCTTATGAATGTCTTTATTTTACACACATTTTCTCCTCTAATGAATCAGGCTTTGGATACTTCCAGGCTAAAAGATTGCCACAAAAAGGCAGAAATACTCTGTAATATGCTCCTACCAGTTGGAATAGGTACATTGTTTTCAAGGCTCCTTCACAAAGTTTGAGTAGTTAAATCATATAACATCCACAATGGCTTTAAAGGCCCCTGAGACTACTTCCCAAGTACTTATTCCTTGCTTAGTAGTTAAGGATGTGCATTTTTTATGGTTCAGTTCCTCGTTTTACACGGGGTCTGCATAGCCCGAGGTGTCACATTTCATGGGAATTTCATAAAGCATAAAAAAAATTACACAAAACCTGAAGATTCATTTTCATGGAGACAGAAAGCAACCCAAAGCCTCCCAGCCTCTGTCAGCTTTCAAAACAAGGGAAATCCATAATTTTATGGTGGTGTTATTGCCGAATTCCACGTAGACCATAAGAACCCTATATCCCCCTTACGAGCAGTCCCAACATGAAAGGCCATTTCATAGAACGCACAGAGCAAGGAACAGCTCCGTTTATTTGTAGATGTGTAAATTACTATAGGGTGGTTAAACTTTTGAACTCAAATTTGCTTCAGTGCCAATTCCCATCCCAGACTGGGAGGACTTGTACTGTACGCTGTGTGTGAGGACCATCTGGCTCTGCTTCCAGATGGATCACGGATCAGAATCACATCCAGGGAGAAGGGAGGGAGGAGGAGGAGGGGGAAGGAGGGGGCAGTGCTTGCTCCACAAACTAAGTGAATGCTTAAGGTTGTTTTTGGTAGGAAACTCTGTGTAATGCATGCATAGATCGAGTCTTATAATTTTAAAATATGCAGATGAGAAATGGAGAAAGGAAACACTAAAAGCACAGAGAGGAAAGCAAAGCAAATGCTTTCCCTCTTTTTAAACTGCATTTCCAAGGTCAAGCTCTCCCAACTACCCTTGCACAAGTAAACAAATGCATTTAGTCTTACAGAGGTATCTGCAGAAGTGAAAGAGAATTCAGCTACTGAGCCAAGGAGGTTTAGTGTTTATATTGTTAATCATGAATGTGCCCTCTTTTCTGGTACAATGAAGAGCATTGTAATCTCATTATTTCTAATCTAAAGAGCTCGAACCAGGATGCCAAATCCATTTGTATTTTTTCATTCCATGGCTTTTCAAGACACAAAGAAGAGGCACATCTTGAGGTTTCTGCACACACAGAGCAGGAAGAGGCACTGAGCCACCAGGTAAAGGTCTGATTTTACTGGGACTGTTACTTTGGATAAAAACTACAACAAATGACACCTACCAAAGCTCACTGATGGGAAGCTGGCAGCATCACCCATTTCACAAAGGGAGATGGCACGGCTGCATCCCAGTGACGCCGTACCTAAGCTCGGCATTGCTGCTCCCTAACAGGTCTGATTAGCACAGGTACACTAATTTGCTAACACAGCTGTGGTTTGTTTGGTTTGGTGGATTTTGTTTGGGGTTTTTTTGCTGGTGGTGGTGGTAGGGAACCTAGGTTGTATCTCCATGTGGAGCTGCCCCATACTATGTGGGCATAACAGCTTCCAGGCAGAGCTGCCATCTGTTGGTATGGTTTCCTGGGGCTGCAGTCTGATGTGCGGCATAAAATGAATGATATGAATGTTCAAATCCCCACAGGACAAGTGTCCAACTCTGATGTGCTTTCTGATGGACTCAGCAGAAAGTTCAAAGAACTGAATTTACAGGGAGACTGAGCCAGCAAGTCCCTCTCATAAGCAACTCTCCTAAATAATCAAGCTTTAGGCATTTGATTTCTCTTTATACACAGGCTCCTACTACAGCTAGTTCGAGATCAACTGAGAAGTTTACCTAATTTTAAAGGACTCCACATAAGAAGTCAACTTGAATATGTAGAGATATGTGCAAGAACTTCACAGTCACGTATGGATACCTGCACACTGAAGGTTAAGAGAAGAAAGTCAGGAAAGCTTTCATACTTGGCTTCAGGAAAAGAAAGCAGTGCAAAGGTAAGCCTAATCATGAGCTGTCTGTTCCTATTTATTTGGGGCTGGGACACTTTTCTACAGCTGGAAAACTTTAAACAGTTCTCCAGTTCACGCTGAAACAGGAATAACGCAAAGGTATGCATGATACACGGCATCAGCTCCATTTTCACTACTAAACTTACATTAGTACCATCTGTTTTACTGCTGCGGTACCAACCCAGGAAGAAATGTCTATTTAGGATAGGCATAGCCTCTCACAGAACTTATTGCTAGTCTTTTGATATTTAACACAAACCCTGTTGATGATACAATGCTTCACATACATTTACTGCAGAAGAATGTGCTAAATGCTTTGTAATACCTAACCCTTAATGCAAAAGGCCAAAGCCACATAATCTATCAGGGCGAGGGAGGAAAATTCAAGAGCACTAGAAGCATTCGAGTCCTTGTAATAATGAGGGGTCTTTTTGATAAAAACAGCCGTCCAATTCCTGGAAATGGATCACCTCCCCGTTACAGAGAGCACACTTATAAACCCCGAGCATTCCTAGTAGCAGTTGGCTCAGTGCAGAAATGCCACCGGCTTGCTGATAACTTCACGTCTGGCTTTCAGAACGAGAGGGTTATCAGCAGCAGCTTCCACCGCCCGCTTGGAAAACCTCAACCCTCACCTTCGACTTCCTCTAGCTCCTTGACATCTTTGGGCACACAGTGTCCCGGTGACAGACAGTAACCAGATGGTCTTTTACCACCCAGAACTGAGTTGTTTCAGGAATTTAATCTGATTTCCCAGAATATACAGCACATCCCTACGTTCTAAAGTTGGCGTGCAGGTGGGATCGCATGCCTCTGGCTTTATAAATAGGCCTAACCACCAGTGGCTTTGGTACACGTCTGTGATTGAGCCATTTGCCTGTTGGTTTAGAAAACCTGACCCCCTGCCTGGGCGTTCATTGGCGATTCTAATTGACTCCAGTGGCTCCTGTGTGTGTTTGTCCAGCCTGTCAAACAGCTCAGCATCTCCTAATTCCAATAGCAAAATCGCTTTCTGCTTTACAACCAGTAGCTCTCACAGCAATTTCTTTCCACTTTTTGTTGCGGTCAGCTACAGTCTACTGATTAATTAAAAATACATGCAAAATGCACATTTAGAATCACCTTGCTGCAGTAGGAAGCAGAGGTTACTAGAAGGGTAACTACCCAGATATGGCTATGTCCTTTCCCTCCATCTCCCATTCACCGACTAGAAAGGCAAGGAATCAAAAGGTTCCCCCATCCTCATGCCCCAGGGTGGGATTGGAAAGTTTTAGGCTTCTCAATTCCCACTCTTATACTTTGGAAAGTTGCTGCTCTTCTTGGGAACTCCTCCATCACTGGCAGTTTACAATTGTGCAAATTGCAGATATCAAGCTTGAAGGGAATTCTTTTGGTGGATCCCTACATAATTTAAACATGTACCAAAGTTCAGAATGTGCCCTGGAGTTATTTTTCACACATGATTTCAGTGTTTAAAGATACTTAGTTTTTTCTACTTACGTTTAGGACACACATAGGACTCTTCCGGTAAAAGTTCCCCCTAAAAGTACTTAAAAATCTGAAAGGCCTTGCTAAACAAAGAGAGAAAATAAAATAAGAGCACTGCTGTATACCCATGCTATCTGAACAAAGGTAAAAGCACGCTTGTAGAAATACAATTCCAAAACAAACCACATTTAATATTTCTAAGGAAAAAAAAAGAGTAAGGCATAACAATAAAGCTGCTGTTCTATAAGACTGAAGACTCTGTTGACTTTGTGTATGAACCTATGAACCTTTAATCCTCTTAAGTGATATGTCATCATCTCTCAGAGTATGTCAGAACCCTCACCCAGGACCATCGCCTTCATCTTCTCTGCTTGCACCAGTATCTGTAGAGACCTACAGACTTTTTCAGAAGTGCAGTGAGCCTGTGATAGGAAAATCCACAACTGGTTCTACTGCAACCTTGTCTTCTGCTCAGATTATTGAATTAAGTATAGATTCTTGAAGTGTTGGATATACTGTCCCTGGAAGTACTTAAAACGTGTAGACATGGCACTTAGGGACATGGTTTAGTGGTGGACTTGGCAGTGCTAGGTTAATGGTTGGCCTTGATGATCTTTAGTGTCTTTTCCAACCTAAATGATTCTATGGTTCTATGTATCTTTCATTTTAGGTTATAATAATGGTTTTGGGGTAGAGGGGTTAACTTAAAGCACAAATATTGCCTCAAATCATAACTCTTAGGCTCCTTCCAAGCACTTGTTTTCCTTTATTTCTTCTTCTTAAACCCCCCCCACTAAAAATCCAAAACTACAAAATAAAATTAAAACCATCTCTCATCCAGACTTTAAACCCAAATTCTTATTCCCCGTATAAGCACACAGCTCTCACTAAATCAGAGAGCTGCATCCAAAAGATGAATTTGATTCAAACATTGTCTAGCATGAGCACAGACTGATGTCCTATTTTTTCCTCAGCCTTACTGCTTTGAAGTTTTGCACTGTAGCACGGTCAAGGCCTCTTCCTGATTGGACTGGACACCTGGCTTGTTTTTTCAGACCACAAGAACGAACTCTAGCTTTCATCTAATTATGGACACACTAAATACTGATTTGAATCCACAAGCAGGCAATCGGGGATCCAGGTACCCAAATACGCTCTGCAAAAAAGGCTGGATGACCTATTGACAACCTCCTCATTGGATGTGAGGGACAAATTGGACAGGATCCCACCAGGCAGAGCTTCTCACATCATGGTGTCAGAAGACTCGCCCCTGAACTCCCATACCTCGCTTATTTAGTATATTTTTTAAACAATCAAGCCTTGGTCTACACATGCTGCTTTTCTTTCTCACCTTCCCAACAGCACTGGATAAATTAACAGAAAACACGAAGACAGCCATAATTTTACCAATTACTTAATTAGTCTGTGCTCAGCCATTGCATTTCATATGTTGCTTTCTCATTCTGTGCAAGACACAGAAGATTTCAAAACTACATCCAAAGCACCTTCAAAATGACAATAAGATTTATTTTAATTCTCATAAATTGTGGACATTTCCATTTATTTTTTAATATTTAGGCAACACCCACCATACTGCAATCTTGTAACTAGGACAGAAACATTTAACTTCAGTGCTATGAGTGAAGTTCATCATCCTTATGGATAATTGTCACCAAAGGCAAAAAAAAGGCAAGAAAAAGAAATAAATAAAAAAAAAAAGAAAGCAAACCTGTTTCTGTGGGGAAAACAATCCCTCAAAACACAGTTTCTTTACATCTCTGTAATAATTAAATGTAAAGTCAAAGAGTAAATTTAGGGTGAAGAACTAAAAAGTACAGAGGAACAAAAGCTGTTTGCTAAACTAGTTTTTCAACAGAATAACTCAAGACAGAAGCCCTGGCCACTGTTGGTTTAGTCCCTGTAGGCTATACACTGACAAAAGGGAACACTTTGGGAAAGGTACTGTCAAACAACCCTATTTCAGGGGACCCCAGCAGAAATAAAGTCAACTCCTTAGCACTCGACAATAAACGGTCTGGATTTCTCAGTATTGTATGCAAAAGCCACACTTCACTTACCCATTAAAGTAACTAAAACTTTCATGACTCATATTTAGTCATATTTTTGGCAGCTTGGTCTGGCTTGAACCGAGTCAAAACCGCTAAGTAGAAAATCACAACCAGGAAACACTAGAGTGAAACAACGCAGACCTTTGGAAAACGCAAAGCAGTATCAAGAAATAACTTGTACCTGGGAACACACTGAACCACCTACAACCCTTACATATACGTATATGTCCAACTTATTTTCCCTCCTAGGTCCAAATCTGTTTCTTGAAGAGTGCAGGCAAACAAGTTCCCAGGAGACACGGGGAAACCACTCAGTCAAGATGCTGTGGAGCCCCACATGGGTGAGCCCTGGGGTCGGAGGAGGCAACGCCGTGCCTAAGGCTGCCATTTACTCTCACAAGCCCCGCAAGCTGGGTTAGGATCACAAGAGGAAAACAGTGAATTACACTAAACGTGCCGTAGAAATGCAGCCAGAACATGGAACCAAGGAGAAATCCCATCCCTTTATGATTCAGGTTAAATGCAGTGAAAATAAGGAGGATATATTCCACTCCAAAAGGATCTGCAGAACAAGGACACCACAGCAGTAAGGCATAAAAAGTCTAGACAAAGATGACTTTTTATTTATTTATTTCTAATCTCCATAATTTAACACTGAGCTTAAAGTTTATGGGACCACCTCAGCGTTAACTGCAATGTATCTTCAGTGAAATTTATTCACTTATTCACCAGCGCTCCAGGTTTAGTAAAATGCAGCACTGCAATAATACCCACGACTGCCACAAAAAAAAAAAAATCCAAGCAACCGCTATGCTCTTCCAAAAATAATATATCTGAAAAACACTCTTACATGACGTATTTAATGTTTCTTTTCAGCACCCTTCTCAGTGTATTTGGATAAGATTGTCTGGCTACACTGTACTTCCAAACCTATCTTTATCTCATTGCATACGCAGACCTATTCAGAAAGTCCACACTGGCTCCTGGAACTGCAAACCAGCTGACATAATCTCAGAGTTCTAACAAGCTTTGAACTTCCTGAAAGACCATCGAGACCAATTTAGTTTCTGAAATAAACCCCACATCACACAGAAAAATCATAGTGCTGTAAAAGATGCTAGGATACGCTACCCAGAGAGAAACTTCAGCTTCATGCACCAGCAAAATAGGGGAAATGGCATACTGCTACATGGTTAGTTTTTGTTGGTGGTTTGTTTGTTTTATATTTATTTTGAACAAGCCGGGATCACTTGTTAATAACAACGTAACAAGATGAGTTTGCAGTTTCCTTAGTATGATGCCGCGGACATGGGCACTAAGGCTCTGTTTTATCATTCATTGAATTCAGCAGGAAATCTCTAATTTCAGACCATGGACACCAAGCTCTCAGACACAGCACAACTAGAGAAGCCACAGCAAGAAAGAGACCACTGTGATCTCCCTGAATTATGGATACATTAGGGTATAGAGGTTCAGTGCCCTGGACCTCATCTGACACTGGAACAGAAGAGCTGCAGGGCTATCCACCGTTCGGATTATGAGGCCACTTGGATATTCAGATAGTGTAAACACCTATCAGGCTTCCTAGTTTTGAATTTTCACTATTTGGCTGCAAAACCCAGCTGAAGGGCAAAGACATCATCCAGCCACACTAGATCAATGCCAACCTGATAAAGGAGTAAGCCCCCAGACTGCAGGCCAAATTGTCCAATAGAGCACCTTTATTTTGCTTCCTGTCTGAATTTTCTGAGACCATCTACAGCCAGTTTTCTCCCAGAAACTTTTTCCCTCAGCTGTAAAGAAAGTCTTCTTTCTTTCACACATTTCTATGTCCTCGTCTAGTTTCACTGTGGTTAACACTCTTTTACTTTGAGTACACACAAGCTACTATTCAAGTACATTTATAACACTGCACAACTACTGACATAGAATATAATTCTGTGGTATTGGTTTGGTTTCTTTTATACCCCCAAAAGTTGGTATTTGTGCAGTCTAATCTTCAAATTCTTCGCATGAAGCCACACTTGCTATCTGCACCCTTGCTTTCTAGAACAGCATTTCTGGTTCTTACAAAATCCTTCTCCGCATTTTTGTATTTGTTTTACTCCTCAATTTGCAGTTTGAGTTTTGGCAGCTAAATATATCGAAGTGACATTTTTAAAGACAGCTATATACGTCAGTCTAAGAAAATTCAAATGAGCAATCCACCACAACTATGCATTCATTAGCGCTCTCTATTTACTATGAGATCATCCAGCAGCAAAGATGCCTTGGTGTGACCGTTCTCCCCTCACTCATAACCCCTTCAAAACACTGAAGGAGCTCTCTGAATTTGCAGCCCGAGTTTCCTGGTTCGATGAAAATCGCACGCATTCATTTGGGCCTCAATACAGTAAATTAGCTTTCTAATCCAGCGACACACGTTTTCCGCATCACTCTTCAAACCCTACCTTTGCCGGTTACCTTTTAAGTGCAAAGAACAGAATGTAAACTTCCAATTACCTGCTTAACTCCAAAATATCAGAGAGCTAAAAATTATTACTAGCTAACTGACCGTAAGATACGACCATCTCACTGTTTAGTCCATAGCTACTAATCACATTCCAAGTTATTTTGCTCTGTGCCCTTTGACATTTACAACTACCTGGTGAAAGCTTTAGAAGGCCTTTTCTTTCTTAGAATTAAAGTTTTTCAGTATAATTTACAAGAAAAGCTGAACAATGGAGAGACTATCAATATTTGAATTTTCCAATTCATCCTGCTCAGCAGCGAGTATTAAACACCCCTTAATTTTCCTACACAACATGCAAGAATTGGGATCAAACTGAGGAACGTGTTCCAAGACACTTAATGTGGCAAGTTGCAGCAGACCTGTGAGAGCAATAAAAACAACTTTTGGATGCATTCCTTTACCTCTCAGGATGTAGTTCTGATAATTCTGGTCGGCCTCTGCTCCCACTTTGATTAAGCAAGTCAGACCTTCAGCGACAACAAACTCATGAACCAAGTCCTTGTCATCCTGCCACAGGAGAAAGGAAAAGCTGTGTTAGAATTCTGAAAGGCAAAGAAACGGGATATATCATAATGTAAAAACAAATGCATGCCTGCGACACTGACTTTATGTTTCAGATGATGTAAGCAAGTTGATATGAAAGTTGTTATATAGAAGACCAGAAGCAGAATTCTGAATTTTAAAATCGGAATTAAATACATCAATGCAAAGCAAGAAAAAACAAGCTTTTACCTTTAGGTCAACTACAGAAGATTAAAATCAGTAAAACACGATTTTTGATTTTTTTTTCATTAAAGGCTTGCAGACATTTTTCCCGATACTATAATCTCATCATACCACATAAACAGACATCCTTAAAGCCTTTAAGTGTCAAGAGAAACAAGAGAAGGTCATCTCTATGCCTTAGCATAATTCCAGTTTCAGTATTTTAAGTGCATACAGCACAAATTTAAAACTGGCGTTTATTGCAATGTAATACTGTATTCATTATCTTAACATAATATTAATTCATTATATTTAGAATGGGAAAGTATAGTGTTGAATATAAGAACACTAGTAGATAATATTCCCACACTGTGATGGAAAACACAGCAAACACAAGAGAAAATACTCCTCAGTATTTCATGGGAATTTATACTTGTTAAAGTGACTCGCTTTTTTTTTAACCATCAGTCCTTTACTCAGTGCAGGAGAATGACCCCATATCACAGGTATATGTGATACCAGGGAGAGGAGGGCTTTGCTGGGCGCTAAATGCATAATACTATGCCAAGGGACTATAGAGCATCGTATCGAAAGCTTGCCTTCTCCTCTTACAGGAGGCTCACGTAGACAAACAGGAGGCTACTAAAATCTTGATCAGACAGCACTTAATGAATTAGCCATACAAATTAGGGACAAAATCAATTTAAAATATTGATGGAGGATAACTACTCTGTGGACAATCATAGTTGCTGAGTCCCTTCTTTGAGTATTTTTAATACACATTTTCATACACAACAGTGTATTAGATAGAATTTTCAGATTTCCAGTAACGCAGCCCTGAGGAGCCAAGATCCAGACAATAGATACTTTTGTTGAGAGCGACTTCTGAATTCACTGCAAACACTGCCAAGGGAAATAAAATAATCAAGCCCCTTTTAGTGTGACAATTCACTTACTGCAAATTTCTTTCAGCCTGACAGTTTATTTGTTATGAATTTCCTTCTCTCACCAGAGCTAAGTTACTTAATTCTTGAAAGCTGATCAAATGTGGTATTTAAAATTCTAAGGTGATCTAGGAATTCATAAGAAATTTAGAAATTATGAGAAAAAGTTTGTTAAAACAATTTAAATATATATTATACAGTCATGGATAGATACACAAATCTATCACATGATAAAGGTGATTTATCCTTTAAAAAGTATATAAAGAGGAAGCACACAATCATTCCCCACATCTTTGCAAAAAAGTGTATCGTAAAACCCCAAAACACATGAGAGAAAATCCACCACTGTGGCACACTTTAGCTAAAAATGTTATTTATTTCTTAGTCTCAATGTTTTATTTTTTCAAGGTGTTATTTTTTTCTGTAGATAGATAAAAGCCTTGATAGTGTTTTCTGAAGAGCTAGGAAGTTTACAAACTCCCATGTCAGACCAGGGCCCTACAGATGCAAACACGATTTTAGGAAGACAAGTTTCCTCTATCCATTTGCCATACTCAAAAGATGATAGAGTAGAGGAAGAGTACGCTGACAATATACCTGTTAATACAGACAGCGCTAATTACATCCGGATTTCCTCTGCTTTAAAGGTGCATGCACAGATCCCCCTCTGCTGCAGCCCACCAGGGAATTTGCTTTGCCATTAGTGAAGAGAACTGAAGAGTTAAGGCTGTTTATATTGATCACCTACGGACATCTTTACAGGAGGGGACCTCTGGCTGGCACTGAGGTTGCTGTATGTTTGGCCAAGCCGCCAATCTAAAGACCGTGGGATGAGGGCCTAGGAAGGGGCATGGTCAGCCAGGGCCTGTCCCATCCCGAGCAGTGGCCTCTGGCAAAGCCCTTCCCCAATGCCACCGGTCAGAGGACTGAACTCTTAATTTTGAAGGAATTGATCTTTAGTTAGTTTGTGCAGCAAGTAATGCCAAAATTCACATGGTGACCTTCCAGAACAACATTTTAAAACAAATGGAGTCCTCAAAAACCAAGAAAGCACACGAGATAAATGCTTTCTGATGATCAAACCCACATCTCAAGTTCATTCCCCACAAACCTGGGGTTACTTCATTTAAAATCAAGCAACTACAAATAAAAACATTAAAAAAATATGCATGCATGCAATATACAGATCCAAATCACACTGGACAGCAAGCAACGTTCAAGCTCACCTTGTACAATGGAGGGCCACCTCCAGAACCACACCCAGGGACCCCAGAGAAGTCTCCTCCCTGGCCACCCCTCGGAGGCAGGAAACTACTCCCTCCCACACAGAGAATCATAGAACCATAGAATAGTTTGGGTTGGAAGGGACCATTAAAGGTCATCTAGTCCAACCCCCCTGCAATGAGCAGGGACACCTTCAACTAGATCAGGTTGCTCAGAGCCCCATCCAACCAGACCTTGAATGTTTCAACATCCCTTTGTATATGGTGTTTTTAATTCAAAGAAACTTGAGTGTTTTTGAATTTTGAACCTTGTTTCTTCTAAAACTCAAGAGAGAGGAAGATATCCCTGGAATTCATCAGCTAAGCTAAAAGTAAAGTTTATTCAAGGTTCAGGTAAACTAAGGCCACATGCCATGGTAATTCACAAGAACTTTGCATGCCTAGAAAGTAAGTTACTTTGCATGCCAAGGGTAAATGGTTAAAAATTCCCTGCTACTCAATAAAGAAGGTAGCAAATTTCCCCTACCTAGAGTGGGAGTGGTGGGAGCAAGGCAAGGGACAGAAAGGACAGGAGTACGTAGAATTTAGAAAAACTAACAGAACTTGGTAGCATAGTGCAGAATCAAGAAAGCTGAGGGCAAAACATCCTCAAAAATAGGTTTTCTACTAATCTGATGACAAATAGATGCATCTTTTATTGGACAACACCGTTGTCTATTTTAAGAGAAACAAGATATATAACAATATAAACTACTGAGTGAAATAATGACAATTATTTTTTCAGATGACAATGGTGTCCTAGCTCTGAGTACACTTCCTTGTTCTTTAAACATCTTTTGTTGATACCTGAGTAAACATTTTGATTTTCCATCAAGTGTGCTTGCACCATTCTTGAGTTGAAAAAAAAAAAAATCTATTCTGCATTGACTCGCAGTCAAATAAGCAGGACTAGAAAAAAACAGGAAAAAGAAATAACTGGTCTGCAGATTCTGATGTTTGTTAATAGACCTAACATGCCTGTTCGGGAAAATAAAAGACAATCGGATGATACAAAAAAAAATATTCCCTATGCTGGAGAAGTTAATAGTAGTTCAGCTTCAGAGACCTTCAGGTCAAACTCAAAAACGAAATAAAATTTTAAACAGCACATAGCCATTAAGGGCTGTTGACATTCAGTGAAAGATAAAAACTGAAATACCAATTATAACTTTAAGATGTTCCCCATAATCTTAAATAGTGAATGCATATTAGAGTATCACCTGGGGAAAAATTAGCATTTATTACTCAAAATATCTCATGCTAAAGATCTGGTTTATGTTGGTGCCTTTTTTTCTTTCAGAAAAAAAAAAAAAAACCAAAACAAAAACCAAACAACAAAACAAACAAGGACCTTCCCAAAGCTAATTCTGAGATCTGCATTTTGGAACTTTTTCAAAGCAGCCAAAGGAGTAAACCACTACAGCATAGTCTCATCCTTGACTGAAAGGAGATATATTACTGGAGAACAGAAGAGGAAATGAAGGGGATGTGGGACTCTAACCAGACTGCTTTTGGAAAGCACTGAATAAACAAATCAAACCTGAATTAAAAAAAAAGCTTTTAAGGTACTTCTCCTTTCCCAAATAAAAGGGAAAAAGAAGGTGTAATGAAGCGGAGTACAAACACATCATGCTCTAGACATAAATCTGACCTCAGTACATTATCTACCCCATCATGTATATACGATGAGAGGAAAGAAGCAAACATCTGGAATGTGCAAAGAAAGATGAAAGGCATCCAAGCCCATACGTTCTACATTGAAAGGAGAATGTTTACATCAGTTTTGGTCTAGGATAATCTTTTCAGACCCATTAACTCACTGACTTGCCAAGTTAGGTGACCTCAAGAGTAAAGGCTACTCTCTAGCAGTAGTAAGAGGTTCAGGTTTCCAGGAAGAGAGCATTCATTGTAGAGAATATATGGTGTCTGTGACAATGATATGTACAAGTAGCTGCCGCGTGTGTGTGATAACAGTTAGAAGGAGGTAGGGAAAGGTTGTCATTTGCTATGGAAATGGACTCCTCCACTAATATCGCAAAGATTTATGACCCCCTAATCAGCAGGCATTAAGGCACTGATGAGAAAAGCAGCAAAACACAGGCAAAGCTCTCTAAGCTTCCTGTTAAGCTCCTGCAACCATAAAGATTGTACAGTGACACAAAGGCTGGCTACTTAAAGTCTTTATGGAAAGATACCATTGGCCTCACCAGATAACTATACTTTACGCGTTCATTCACAAACTTGGAATAGATCATGTCTCTTCCTCTCTTTAGGCACCTCAGAAGGAAAAAAAACCAAGATAATGTACGTCACTTTGTAATAGAGCTCTGGTTTTGTCCAATGTATAATGAAAAAGACATTAAATATATTCAAACTGGTGAGTTTAAAGCTTGCTTATGTGGTTGGCAAAAAGTACAAATCATACTTTCACCTCCGTAACTCAGCTTAGCTATTAAAGAGACCCCTGTGATCAAGCAGTCTACACAGTACGCTCATGTGCTACTAGCAGAATAAGAAGTGTAGGCAGGATTCCCATCTTTCCTACCCGTTCTCCTGTCTCTGTACCATTCGATATATTCTCCAATGCAGTTTTGCAGGGTCTTATCTGAAGGTGGAGACTGAAGACTTCTTTTCCAGGAATGGCACTTTGCGAGAATGCATCTTATCTGATGTGCAGCTTCCACGTGCAAAGATAAATTGTTTACATATTGTTAAAGATAAATCTTTCTGAAGCCTGCTATTTCTGTGGGCCATATGTTTGAAAACTTTTACCCAAAGCATGATTATTTTTATGCCACAACAAAGTTGCTTCGCTTCCTAATAAGAATCAAGGTTTTGGAACACAGTTTCTCAAGGGGAATTTCTTTATTTTAAGCTAACAAGTACTGCTGAAAGCTCCATTCCAAGTATTTGGGAGAACTGGATTAGTAACTGAATGTTCACATTTGGATATGCACATACATATTTCTCTTTTACGTGGCTAACAGCTGTGCAGAACACTGTCTTTCCAAGGAATTATAACAAGATGCTTGTCTGTGAGTTTTGCAGCGAGAAGAACCTCGTTTTTACATTATTTTTTCCTTTCCTTTCACAAGCTATCCCATTGTTTCTGGTTGCTTGAGCATTCCCACATTTAATCCTATGCTGTACAATTCTCTCCTGTTTCTGCTACAAAGTTAAACATTGGACATTTTATAACATTCATTTCTTTAAATAAGGAACCATGGGGTTCCCCAGCCTGTTGTCTCCACATGACAGGTTACAGAGGAAGCCAGCAATCACGTTCTGTACTGACCAAGCTTTCCAAAATGGAAAAGTTGCAGTAATCCAGCCTACAAGTCAGAGCAGCACAGGCAGCCAGGGTACCAGCCATAGCCACGAGAACCTTCTGGCTAAGCTTTGCCTACTGGCTTACAGGAGAGGATTGCACTTACACTGAGCTCCAGCGGCTGACACACTTCACCCTCTGTCTGAGGAAGATCTTCCCTGTCTGCTCTGTCACTCTACAACATCCCTATTAAGAGAGATTTAAAATCTAATGATTCTCATGTCAGCTCTGATTTTGTCTGTAGACCAAAACCAGTAACTTCATAAAGATATACTGCACTCCCATTTGAACGTTGTGAGAACTCACCAAGGCAAAAGACAAGATGAATATTGCCATTTTACCATGCAATGTAGCATAAAAGAAGAAATGGAAACCCTACTGGATTCAAAGAGGAGGAGCATCCTCCTCTGCTGCCTGAAATCTTGCGGGACAAGATGCTGGCAGCATCCCAATACAGAGTCCTACAGGCAGAAAGGGCATGGCTCATTCAGACACTGCCTGGCTTCTGAAGTAAAAAAATCATTATTTTTAAGAGGGGGAGCTAGGAAAAATTTCACTTGTTGCTATGTTCATCGATGAAATAGTATGCTGGGAAAGTGTGCTGTCCCCGCTCCACATTAATAGAGCAAGGTCTCCTTGCAAACCCCTCTTCCTCAGATTCCCCTGCAGGAGTACACGCTGCACAGCAAGGAGGGAGAACTGAAACAGAAACCCTAGATGATTATGCTCAATGTGACAAAAAATAAACTAAACAAGAAAAAATAAATGCATCACTAAAACGCTAGTGCACTCGCAGAAAGTCCCCCCCAAAATATAAATGATGGCCACCCTCTTTAGAAGTGGAAAAAAGAATTTATTTTTTTTTTTAATCTCCTATAAAGTCAAGAGAGGATCACAAAGTTCATCTGGTTTTAGGAGGATTAAGGTTTAGGGATTAAGTTTCATTCATTTGGGGATGTAAATTAGTGGCAGCAGGACAGCAGCTGACTGGTGAGGAAAGGGAGGAAGGAGTAGGAAGGTCAAAGAGCAAAGCCTGCGCGACTGCAGGCTTTTTCTGGTGTAAATCTCAAATGACAATACATCTGGCACTCCACCACAAGAAAGTAAAATGCAGGACTATTACTGAATATACTTGAAAAGCCTCCTGTTACTAAGGGAATAAGGGCAGAATGATGAAATCTGGGTTTCCGTTAGCATCAATGATGGGTAGGTCCTCATTCCACACTTCCTACTCGTAATAGTACAAGCAGAACAGAAATTTACTGATCTTTTTTCCTAAGCATTCCTTTGGCTCTAGCAAACCCTCATGTATACCAAAAAAAAAAAAAAAAAACCAAACAAACAAAAAAAAAAACCAAAAAACAAAACAACCCCACAGCTTGCTCCTAACCTGACTGCCCTGGGCAGCAGTAGCAAGGTGGTAGCACAGGGCTTTGAACAGAATCACAGAATCATAGAATGGTTTAAGTTGGAAGGGGCCTTGAAAAACATCTTGTTCCAACCCCCCTGCCATGGGCAGGGACACCTCCCACCAGACCAGGTTGCTCAAAGCCCCATCCAAGCTGGCCTTGAACACCTCCAGGGATGGGGCCTCCACAACCTCTCTGGGCAACCTGTTCCAATGCCTCACTACCCTCAGAGTGAAAAATTTCTTCCTAACATCTAATCTAAATCTACCCTTTTCCAGTTTAAAGCCATTCCCCCTCATCCTATCACTACATGCCCTTCCATTACCTGAAAACCTTCATGTCCACAGGTTGCCCATATAATTTCAAATGCTTATATGACGCTCTGCCCTATTAGCAATGGAAAATTAAGAGCCAGTTCCTCTCAGCCCTCCTTTCAGATGCCTAGCTCTGTGACCCCAGATTATTAGACATTAGAAATATACCACAATGAAGTCTCCACAAGAATATTTTTAACTATTGCTACCTGCCTACAGTATGCATCACATCTGCTAAAGTTACCAGCAACGTAATTACTCCCATTGACAAGGCTACAATGATGTAGTAATAAAAGAGTTATGCTGTGCTCTATTAGAAACAGAAATCCCAGACCATTTCTGGAGTCCAGCTTTTTTACTGGCTAAGCAACAGGTTGCATTTTATAGATGAAGATTGGCTTGCAATGTTTGCAGTTAGAAAAGCTCATTTTGGCTTGAAAACTGAGTAAACATAGTCAGGAAGTGATTGAAGGAGAATGGACCGCCAAGATATAATTTATAGTTACTTTCCCACACTTTAAACTATAGTTCTGTTCTTTGGACTCCAAAATTATTGATATAATTAAAATACTAGATTGCCAATCCAGAAGTGCCTGATACTATCTAATTCAATTGTCACTGTTTATTTCAGTCCATTTTAAGGGCCAAGTCATCTATTGCAAACAAATCTGGAAAGAAATCCCAAAAACATACACACACGCACACATATATATGCACATACATACATAAACTTGGGTCCTATGAGTCCATCAAGACCGTATTGCAATTTCAACCTAAATTATTTAAGCAGCTACAAAACAATTCCATGTATGGACCAGATGAGCTGGTGGTTAAGCTGGCAAGTCTTCTATTAAACCCTGAAACCTCTTTTCTACTTTGAGTCAGGACACTACTTTTAGAAGATGAACCAAACACAGTTCTCAGGGGTAGGAGGAGAACAGTCTCCTCCTGTCACAAAGAGACGACCTCTCTAAGACAAGTATTTTTGCTCCCTGATACTTGGCAACTCAGAAGCTACCCCAAGACAAGGATGCTAGCCAAGTTCAGTTGCTGTCTTCCTTTCCCCTTGTTCCCACCAGCACACCTAGAAGAATTCCTTGAAAACAAGCGTGCCCTGGACTGGGATGTTCCAAAACTGCAGCCATCTGCTACAGGTAACTGAGGCAGTGGCAGAAGCGTTTTAGCAGTGAAGGGTTTGATGAGTACCAAGCAGCCACTCAATGGAATCTCCTTCCCCTTGGTGGTTGCAAATGCACTTCACCTGCTTTACTGCCCTCACTGGCTGTGCCACAGCTTCCACCCCTCTGCTCTCCAAGCTTTTCCCTACACTCCTCCATGCTTACTCCACACTCTTTATTTGCTTCTCTCCCCCAAACTCTACACCTTCTCAGCTCATTCCTTGTACATCTGTGTAGAAGCATGCCTGTAACGTGACATAAAGACATCAGTATTTTCACAGTTTCCGTTTTTCCTATTCTCCCATCTACTTACATGGAGCAACACTTTACAACAGCATGCAAGGAAATGACCACCCCCCTTTACTTTCAGTGGGGCAATATATCTAAGCAACCTGCAATGCAAAGTTTGGCTTCTAGTGATGATTACAATGACAATTCACCCTCAAGTATCAATTCTGTTTCCTATCCCTGCCATGAGTCAGTTGCCTAAGCAGCAATCACCAAATGCCAGCAATTTTTTTGCCAGCCTTTTAAACACATCTGTGCCAGCTAATCATAACATTATGCCATTAAAGTATTAAAAATAAATTTTCTTTCTTTCCAAGACAAAAACATTTCAAATAGAGACCACACTATTGCTTATTATGGATTTTCACTGTGGCACCAATAAACAGATACAGAAATTCACCCAAGAATAAAGTATTTGATTTTCAGCCATTAATCCCCTGTAGTGTCCCTTCTGAAATACCCTCAAGTCCAGAAATAAATATTCTGTTGTTTCTCAAGATCACGTTTTCTATTGCACTGAAAATACCAGAAAAAGAAATACATAATTTGCTGGTGTTTCCCATTAGCAAAGCAGAGAAGCTGCAACACTTATTATTTCACACCTCCTTTACATAGGGACACATTTTAATCTGTATGCCTTTCTGCAGTTTCTTTTGGATAATTCAAAGAATATATAGAGGCAAAAGAAATGTTTTAATAGTTAACATTACATAACAAATTAAAATGTGTGAAAACGTATCCAATATTTAATACCTTGAAAAAAATATGCAATTCTCTTACAGACAGAATTTCTTCAAGCTTGAGGATATTAGGAAGTACTCTAATGCAAAAGAGGTTCAGAGATCTCTGGACTTTTTTTAAATCTATCTAAATTTGTAAAAATATATAAAACTTTAAACAAGACAGTCTTTCGCAAAGTCTTTCGCAAATTTCTCAAATGGCAGGTATACAGATACCCAAGATATCCAGCGCTGGCCATGTAGCTATCCCAGGAGCTGTCCTGCAGCACACGAAAAAAAAACTTGAAAAAATAAGTAATGGATAAGAATCAAATCCTGCTTTATTAGATCTGTTGAGATTCCCCAGAGTCAAAATCTGTGTTTTTTAGACACAGTTAAGGTATGTTTACAGCATCAAGTTCCAGCCAACAAAACCAGAAGAAAAAGTATGGTACTAGCTAGACAACATTGCATACATTTACAAAAAGATTTAAAAGTTTAAAAAAGATTTTGAAGTTTAAAAGTTTAAAACTTTCTTAGCAATCTCTTATTTTTTTCCTTTTTAAAAAAGTAATCTTGTCTAGCGAAATTAAAGTAACTTCTTAGAATAACTGCTCTTTCCTATAGGGTGCCCATGAAAAAAAGGATAAATTTAAAATCTGAAAACTTTCAGCTCATATTTGTACTATTTTATCAAGGTCCAATACATCATTTCTTACCACCCATTTACCATTCATTTATTACTTTTTCTTCCATAGTGAGATGCATCTTATTTGTATATGAATGAAGAATTGCTCCTTTAAGATTTTGGGTTTCCTTTCATAAAGAGTATTCTTCCTTTTGTATACGTAAAACAAATTCTTTGAAGACCAAGGAGAAAAATCAGCCCATAGTCGTTCATGTTTATACTTTTCTGATGGATAATCAGTGCGTAAAAGACACATATTGGCACTTACACGTAGGGAAGGAAATAGAAGTTTGCACTGCTAAGACGAAAATAAAGATATCTTCAGTGGATGCAACTGAAATCCCCAAAGAATCACTCATCTCTTAAGTTAATTAAAGACAAACCAAAATTTAGAGAGAGAGAAGAGTGCTTAGCCTGCATAGCAAAGTTGCTCCCATACCACACTTATATTCTTACTTTAAGTCTGCTTTCTTCAGTTACCAAGACAAAATTATTGTGATCCCGCCTGATCTTCACCACCATCTTTCAAGAACATCCTGTTTCCCCTTTACTCTGAACGTGGTGTTTTGCTTCTTCAGTAACTTTGGTCATTAACTTCACTACTTTCTCATAACCTGCCCAATTCCTGTATCAGCTGAGGGAGCTGCAGGTAGAAAGCC
The DNA here is from genome assembly GCF_965231255.1 of Vanellus vanellus. Lineage (NCBI taxonomy): Eukaryota > Metazoa > Chordata > Aves > Charadriiformes > Charadriidae > Vanellus > Vanellus vanellus. The sequence continues at coordinate 96,854,288 of NC_138906.1, read as the reverse complement.
TGTGACTTACTGTGACACTGTAATGCTTGCTTCTGGTGCTCTCCCTGCACTTAACCTTGCAGTTGTTCACCTGAGAAAGATCTCAGAGTTACCATCAAGTTCTACCACTGGAAATGGTGGGCTACCTGTTTGGGTTGTACAGAGCAATAAACCGATGCACTCTTGTCTTTCAGGAAACGGAACTGAACTGTACTACAATTCTTAAAACAGGTTGAAAGAAAAGAACTTTGAAAAGAAATTCTACTACTGTTTTCGGTAAATGTAACCATTTGGAAGTAACTTTCTCCTTTTAATATTTTATTATTTCACTTCATGAAGACGTAGATAATTACAGGATCTTTCTCCCTAGATAACTTTTTTTACCCGTGAGTGTAAGAAGCAAGCAAGCAAAAATAAGTCGCACCTCAGTATCAGATTAATCTATACAATTATTAGCCAGAAAAGCTTCGGTTGCCTTCCCCTGTAAAGATAAAGCATTTAGAGGGAAATGCACAAAAAAGAAGTCCTGCTGTCACTGCCTCTGTTTGTTTACAACAGTCCATCTACCAGTATACACTCAACCACCAAGTAAAAATAACTCTGAAACTAAAGACATTTTATGACATTGACTTGACGGGGACAGAATTTCATCCTTTGCACCTTGAGTAGACAGAAGATACATCAATACACGGTAGTTTTTTCCTCCCAGTTAATAGTGGAATTATAAATTACTAGAAATGTCACCTAGACCGGACCCTACCAGGGATATTCCTCCTGGCAACCAAGCAGCAGATCAGACAACGTTCTTGCATCGTATACCTGAGGAAGCTAATGTAGACAGGCTTCCTGTTTCAATTTGAAAATTCACACAAATTAGAGAATAAATAATGGTGGCTTCCCAAATTTTTAGGCTGTCCTTGTGGTGGAAGAAGTTCACATTTTATAGTGTCATTAAGAACTGTTTAGATCTTGGCCCCTAACATTGCTGAGGCATGAAGACATTCTATTTCCCAACAAAACTGAGAAAATGCTTTTGACGTTTCCTGTGTCATAGCTATTTTATTTATAATCTCTAAACAGTAATGAGGCATATAATTTATAAAATAGGATTAAACAGATATGTAAATTACTACGCAGAATTACGGTGAATTAGATTTCGGAAGAAAATTAAGGTTTCTCTTTTTTTCATGACTTAAGAACCCTTCCAAGAGGGCTCTTAAAGGGGAGAGGTGGCAACCTGCCTCACAAGTGATGACAGCAGCCCCTAAATCAAGTGTCACGAAGCTTCAAACCCTAAGGAGTCATCAGTCATGCTTGCAAGAGGGGAAGGAGCAGCCTCCTTCCTTGAGATCAATGAGGCAAACACAGAATACCCCTTCTGCTCTCCTAAGGATGATTGATGACTCCTTAGCAGCTGAAGTGTGTGACATTTGATTTCACTCACTGATAAGATTGTCTCTATCCAAACACCTTCTAGTTAATCTTTCCAGTGCCCCTACATAGCTGTTCTTTGTGACATTTTACACAAAGATCAATTGTTCAATGATTAATGAATTTCTCAACTATAGAAGAAAATTCTGTAAGAGAATTTTTGTAACTGTTGCCTGATATTCTGATCACAACACAAAACGGGAATCTAGGTTCCTCAAGAAAAATAATGGGAGGTCTCCTGCACTTGTCAAATGACACTTAGTGGGGAAAGCAGTCCTAAAAGCAAACTGGCTTTTTTGCTTAACACTTTAAAATATACCTTTTAGGTCTGCTTTTGAGAAAAACTAATGCATTGATTAACTAAAAGGATTTTCCAGAACTTTAAGAAGCAGTTTTACACGAGTACAGATTTCAACAGACTTGAAACATGCTTTATAGCTTTCTTATTTTTTCTTACAACACCATATTCTTCTCCAGTTATTTCATGTTTTGAAATTATGCAATTAGCATGAGTTGAAATTATGGTCTGTAATATTTTGTAACTACAAGGCACACTTTTGTTTATAGGTTCTAAAACATGCCTGCTTTATATTACATCTAGTCATATCAGAGGTCTTGTTAAATAAACTTTTTTAATATCACGTAAATTGCGCGGCACTATTTACATATATTATAGTGCTCATACCCAATTTTTCTGCTTTTAAGATTGATATTGAATTAAATGTTTTAAGCAGCTGCATTTTTCTCTCTCTTATGATATCACAATCAGGAAATGCAAGAATGTTTTTTGACCCTTATTTTATAAGTGTAATGTTCAGCTGGATTCTGCCCTGGAGGCCTTCGGGAGTTTTAGTACTTTGCACAAAATTCACGAATCTCTGACAAATGCAAGAAGCAGGCAAGTCAGAATTCTGTCAGAAAATACATTCAGAGGGAGCTAACCTGTACTTCAGCAGGTTGTCAATTATATCTGTATTTCTTTTTTCAGTTCTTTTAAGGTCAAATGCTTCATATACTTCTCATCTGAACATTACTTTCCTTTCTCTGTAAGTTTGTTCGTCAAAAAGCATACTGGTAAATCAGAAGAAGGATACTACAGTACAGTCCAGCAAAAGATGATGAGTGTGGCTATCTTAACCCTTCAGAATGAACGACAGGAACACAATGGCATTACTGTCAAAGAAAAATGCTCCACATAACTTCATTATTTTGCCAAAACTAGCCCACCAGAAGAAACCAAAGAGAAATTCCAAGTTTGGACTTGCCAAAAGAATCTTTCATTTAAAATTTGAAACAAAGGGATTGCTTTTGCCAAACATTGCTAAGCTTCGCCGAGGCCTCGCGTGAAAAACCAAGAACTCAGACTATTTGGAATTCATATTTGATGTAAAACTTGGGCTCGTTCCCACTTAATACAAATAAGAGACTGCACGTTACCTTGAAGGTCTTTAAATTAAAAATTATACTGACACAGAACTGTGCCAAATTAACTCAGCTATGATGAAATGATTATAAAAACATGGTGTTACGAACTGTCTTGGCACTTAAAGACATGATGAAGTCTCCATAACACTCTGAAAATTTGTTAAAATGAAAATAAAGACCGGTTCTGAAGTCAACATTTTATTTCTGAAACGTTATATTCCTAAGGAATTTAAACTACTAAATATAACGTGATAAAAAATCAAACAGATATTTATGTTGAAAAATAGACCTTTTAAAAAAAATTTAACATAATGATAGCTTTATAATGCTAACAACACTTTAATGTTGTAGGCAAAAATTAAATTAGGTATGACCTTTTGCACAATAATGTTTCGTCTATAATATAACCTTGTAATATTAACTTGTATTTTTCTTCACTAAAAATTGAAATAGCTTTTCTTTCGAAAACAGATATAAAATCATCTTTCATCTTCTCTCATAGTTCATCACAAGATAAACTAAAATCATGCTCAAAGGATGCCCTTAGCAATGCCAGTAACTGTTGTTAAGGACAGCGAAGTTGACAGGTAAACAGGAGTGTACATCATCCAGGGTTCCATTTTCCAGTTTGAAGTGTACTACCTCAAATACTTGAGCATATGATATGAATACTCTCCAGCTTGAAAAAGACTTCTCCTCAATTATCCGCTAATGAGAACCTGTATTTTGAGAGTACATAAAGATTTTTTGAAGGGTATGTTTGTTCAACAAACAGCCACAGTTCTACCAGGTAGCTACTTAAAGTGGTAACAGATAATTCCCAAATTTGTTTCCATATCACATACATTAGGAAACAGGGAAGTGGAATTTTCCAAGGAAAGCTATGTTCTGAAACTGTCAGACAGGCTTCACTTGAAAGAAAAAACCCAACCACAGATATGGGTTTGTGTGCATCACTTTTCCCTTCCCTCTCACTAGGCTTCAACCCAGTCAACTCCAATTAAATTTATTCGGATAAATATTTACACATTTCCATGAAAACAGCTGATCAGCTAGAAGACAGAGATCTTACTGGTGTGTTCACTGAAAGCACTGAGCACTATGTGCTCAGAAATACCTACTAGACTTCAAATAACCCCCATGGAACAGAACATTTATGAATATCCAAACTGGGAAAAGTCATGATGGGAAGTATGGGAGGTCTGGGATGGCTGGGGAGAGAGGCTTAGCACTCACTGCTAATTATGTGTCAGTGCCCAGATTAACCTGTGGAATATATAAATTCAGAGAAATACAAATACTACCCAGAAACAACCGAGGTGAATAAAAAGAGAAGAAACCAGAGAAGACTGTTGGAAACCTGCCTAATTTCTTCTGAGCACAGAGTCCACCCACTTGGCAGACTCACAAGGAAACCCAACTTACATCACTGTGACTCTCAAACAGTCTTTCCCTGGGAGTACCTTGAAGAGACAACGGTTTTCCCAATCTGTGGCCATGAGATGACCAGACTGTTTTGGAGCTGGAACTCCTTCTTTATGCAAAAATTTCAGACTTCGAGAATATTTTTCTGAAACAGAAGACATCTTCAACTACCAAAATTTTCCGTTAAGTGGTCCACACTTCCCCATCCACTCCTGTTGAGAAAGTCTTCATTCTGGCATTTTCTGAATTCTTAATGCTTAACTTTGAAACCTGCAAAAAGCATTGTGCATTTTGGAAATTTGCAATTCTGCAGTCTTGCAGAATTGTTAAATGTTGTTATTCTTCTTAGACTAAATGTCTATTTAAAACAAAGCAAAAATGCTAAATTAAACCCTTGCACCTACCTATTGTGGCTGAAAAACATTATAGGTTGCCATCCTCCGTTTGGATCCATTAGTAAAGGAGGAGAGGTGTTTTTCTTATTGATTTCACTTTTACTGATAGAAATGAAATGTGTCATCCTGAATTCCATTTTAGGATCACGTTGGCAGTATGCTCTAGTTCCTACCAACTTTTTTTTTCACTTTTCCTGATCTGTTCTCTCCAACAAGTTTCCTTCCAGTCCTGCAACCTTCCCGAGTCCTTTTCCTTATCCTGTAAAACCAATCTGAAATCCAAGCTTTTAATCCAATTTCCTTTCTTACCATCCACACCACGTCTTTCACATTGGCTACTTCCCCACAGGACCCAAAATCCTGCTGATTTCAAGTTTCCTCCATAATGAACACTCACATTCTAATCCATGCCTTTCCTTAAACTGTTCATTCACCCTCCTCAGCTCTATGAAGTATCTTTTCAGCCAATCAAAAAAGCATTTCCTCTAACCTCAATCTAAATTCTAACACCTGTAGAGCTCTCTCATCCTGGCTCCTCATCACATCTGTCCCATGTATCTCGCTTCCTATTTCAGTTTTTGATGTGGCTTAAACCTAGTCTATTTATCAATTATTAGGTCAATGTTGGGCCATCACCCCAACTCATGGTTTCCTAGCCCCTTTTTTCACATCCCCCTCCCAGTCTTCCCAGTACAGAACTATGCCACTGTCTAATGAGCAGGTTAAGTTTCCATCTGAGAGTCACAATTTTCTTCTCTCCTTTCCTGGCAAGTTCCAAGCACTAACTCTGCCACTAGTCCACATCTGGTCCTGCCTTCCGACAGACTGAAGGAACAGGGGAAGGCCTGCAGACCATAAAGAGAAAAGACCCTAAGAAGCAATTGGCTAATTACACATTACAAATGAAGTCTTAAAATTCTCTTCTGCCAGAAACCGTGTTACATTAAAAAAAGAAATTCAATTCACATCCAAATCACAGAATGAACAGCCATTATTTGTTCACCTGAAATATTTGTTTCAAGGAGAAAAGTGCCCGTCTCAGCTCCCGTCCATTGGAATTATAAAGTTTTTCTGGAAAAAAAAAAAAAAAGACAACAGAAAGAAGTTCAGCATAAACAAAACTGACAACATGGCAAAAAAAACAGTACAGATTTCAAAAGAGTTGGAGCAGAAGGGTCATAGTGCCCATTTCCCATTAGGTAGACTGCTGTTAAAGAAAGCAGCTTAGATTTTTATATATACATGACTCATTCATTAACAAAGTGCAAGTAAAACCAGGTTTTAGTTGTCTATAACCTCAGAGGGCATCTCCCAGGTAAATTCACAATAGCTTGAACAAGATCAGTGAGAAACAATGCTCTAAGGGGTTTTTGAAAACGCCTTCAAATACTGCTATTTATGCATTAAGGTAAATTTAGGGTTTACTGAAAGTACCAGATTAGTCTCAAAAGACTCAACTGAGAGCACCCTTTGCTTTTGTTATCAAAGCTAGAGCCACTGAATCCCATCCTTGACTGCCTTCCCTCTAGACATTCTTTTCTCATGTTCTCATCTTTCTATTGTTAAATCCTTTCTGCAATGGCAATGAACGTTAATACCAGAAATAGTCGGACAGTCTGTTCTAAGCATAATTCAAAACAGTGTCTTATTCTCATGAAAACTGATCTTGATCTTTTTCTAAATGAAGCAGAAGCCTTCTTTTCATCATCCAATACTGAAATATATTACTTCATTTATTCCCCTACTAATGCATACTCATAGAAATAATTTAAAGAAGACAAAAGCAACTCCTCTGCTGTTTTTCTGAACCCTTGTTGTGCCTTTAGAAGAAGTCTTGGACAGTACGTCTCAAATTCACTGTTGTGTATTTGGAAGTGATTTGTGACTCTATGCATGGATGGAGCAGAAAGTATTCTCTTCAAAAGTCTTCCTGGTCTACTACATTTGGTATATCTGACAAAGAGAGATGCTACTACAGTCTTAAACTGTAATTTATTACACTAATGCAATCTGAGGACAATGACAAAGGAAAAATCAAATCGTCACGGTCACCTGCCATGACACACTTTGCCTCACCCACAGATCATCGTGAAAGGACCTCTTCTGCAATGGACGGCTTGCCAGCACGTCATGAGACCAAAGTTGGAATGACCGTGGAGTGGGAATATTCTTATGAGAAAAAGAAATAACAACCCCCAAAGTTTTATTTCTTACTTTCCCTTGTCTATTTCTCTTTTAATTACTACTTTGCACTACCAAATCAAATTAGATTTTATTTCACTCTCTCAGGAAGTTCAAAAAAGGCCTAGCATTGGAGGATTCAATGCATTTATAACTCAGTAATAATTTTTTACTTCAATCAAAGAGGGCAGGTTTTAATTTTTGAAAAACACTTCTTATTCCCAATGGTCATCTTCAACCAAGGGAAAAATGTGAAGTAAAACTTCAGCAAAAAACTTACACTTTTTTTTTTTGTAAACTTTGAAAGTAGTTTTGTTCATCCCTAATTGCCTCTGATTTCAAAGGCAGAACGTGTAGAATTGGCAAAACTATTGTTGTTATAAGTTGTCTCCTTCCTTGCGCTGTTTATAGATTCCTGACAAAACACTGGAGGAACAGATTTCACTTCAAGCCGTAAACTTAGAGACATACTTTAATTACTCTAGCTTAAAAATGCACTGGCATGTGAAACTACATTTCTTGGCAGGATAAAGAGTAATTTTGTCAGGAAAGCTTAAAGAATAATAAAGGTCTTTTAAGACCCGGTCTGTCAACTTTACATGCCATATTACACAAAATATTCCTCTTTGAAAGATACCTCCATCTGGCATTTGTTATTACTAATTTCCCTCTATTCATAATTCACCAGCATCATTACAAGCAGAGCCTCTCCTAACAAGGCAGTACATTATCATCTTAATTAGGAGAGGCACCACTTTTTAAAGTGCTGGCAACTTTGTACATAAATATCAATGTCCTAACAAATGCCATCTGTTGGTCTTGGTCTTAAACAGGAACAATCATCATCCCAGCCCGGGGAAAAGTCCTAACGAACCATTGTTATGATACTATAACGCTGGTTGCTTTCATTGGTGCGTGCAGATTTTTGGTACATCTCAGAGCAACAATGCCGAACATTTTTCTTCTTGGTCTTTTCACAGAGCATAACATCATCCTTGGCAATCAGCACAAACAATGCTCTCCCTGCTCGTGCGTCACAAAGAAGACAGAAGTTATTAACTGCAGCTCAAAAAGGGGTCTATCATTAGAGCTGAAGAATCAATAACTACCGGAAGTATCAAGTTTGGCAACAGAAGTGGCAACAAGACAGCAGCACGTATCGTAAACTCTTGGGCTGGTCTGACACCCTTTTTGAGGAGCAACAGTCCAGGTAAGTCACCTCATTTCTGACCTTTCTGACATTACCAGGGTGCAGCAATCTACACAGAGACAATGTACATTTGCAGATCCCTCCTCACATGGAGCTAATCTTGTTGAATCAGCTCAGAAATGCAAGTTCCTAACCTCTTCACCTGATATGGTTACACATGGGCAAGACACTGACTGTCTACAGAAGTCTTGGCACCCACTTAAAGTGCTGGCATCCATCAGAAACATTGATGGAGGATAACCCAAGGAGGAAAGCAAGATGGTCACTCCTTGGGGTCATGCTACATCTCAAGATGTTTTGGTGTAGAAAAACCACAGTCCAGGGCAAACCTCACCCAGGGCAGGAAAGCCTGTGTAAGCCAAGGTACTGCATGAATCACCCTATAAAAGCGTGTACTTTTATTGTATTTCTGTGTGCTGTTTTTTAGAAAAAGACAAATGCATACACCAGATTACAGCTCAGGGACGCTCAGCAAGACGCTCTCAAGGCCTTAGAGGATTCCCGTTTGTCAACAGTAACTTTAACACCACAGGGACCTCAGGGGCTCATCCAAAAAGCCCCAGACTACAATCAGGGCTATGAAAATGCATCAGCAGAAACCGAAAGACAATAATCACTTGTAAACACTTTTTCTATGTTAGAAAATGAAATTTAAAAAAAAAAAAAAGAGGGAAAGGAACATAGGCTTACGATGTTTTCGCAATGAAGTTGATGCAGAAACCAGCAAATGCTTTTTAACGCTCCATGTTCTACATTAGCAATTTAAAGTGTTGCCCTCTTTTAAACAGAGAAATAGCCCTCCATACTAAAGCACAGAGGTGTCTGTCCCACGGTGCATCCCTGACAGAGTTGTCTTTAACTGAAACAAATGATTCTTACAGCTTTGAAACAGGAGTCCAACCTGCTACAACCACCAGAACGAAAGAATTCTGAGGTGCTCCAACGACAGCCCAAGAGATCTACCTGCTCACTGCCTTATTATAACATGTTGTAGATAAGCTTCAATATGTACACCAGGACTGCTTTATGCCAGAATTTGAACCTCTGAACTTTAAGCAGGAACACTCGCTGCTATGCCTCTCCCTGGAACTTCACAAGTCTCTGGCCATTTGGTAAAACACATCTCCCGCCCTTCCCCAGGTCAGGTACAGGCTGGAGACATACTACACTCATATACTTCAAGATCAGAGAAGATAAAGCAGGTCAGGGAGTTTGAGATATCTGACTGTGCCTACCTATTAATGACTGCATTTCTGATAGTTATGTCCTGATAAGCTACGCTATTGCAGTTCTTTTTTACTCCTTTTCTTCAAGAAATAGAGCAGCAAGTGCAGCTGTGAAATAGGTTTAATTGCAAATGCCTAGATGACAGAAAATTCTCCTGGTGGTTCTCTCTGATGTCAACACTAGAGGGCACTGTTTATTTCTTTATTTTATGAAAGAAAAGGCACTCTGTCCCTCCATGGGCTTCCCACTGATTAAGCAATACTGTTTGGGATTCTGAGTTGGTACTTCATTAACCTTGAAACTCTGCTTTTTATCTGTAGACTGTAAAACATTCTGAGAAATTAAAAAGCATCAGCATCGCCGTTCTCAAACATTCAAAATGAGAGTCAACTTTTTCGAAAATATCTGATAGAAAACCAGATACTTGCATGGACTTGAGCTTTATTTACCTTTCTGTAACAAGCAAGAGTCACATTTGTTAAATTATCCTTCACATCACAATGTGTAGGTGTGTATTCTTGAAAGATAAAGAGATTCCCTTAGCTCATCACTTCTTTCTACAAGCAGAGCTTCAAAGACAATTGGGCTTCTGATACAGAAGTAGCAACCTACAACTTCCTATTTTCTTGCACCAGCAGCACTTTGGTTGAGGGAAGGTTTCACGCTCTAAAAGATAACTGCTACTTAATACTGAGTTTTTGTTGGCTTTTACTTTTGTAAAAATCACTCACCTAGAGAGCAAAGGAAAACAACTCATGCTAGGTGAAAAGGGATTTCCCTAGGTGCATTTGGTACAAATGTGGCAGTGGAAGGGAGGCAGCTTGGTTTGCAATTGGCATCTTTTCAGAAAGCCAGAGAAGCCTTTGAAGATCTTTATGCTATCAGACCACTGGTAGCTTTCAAAGGGGATTCTATATTTTCAAAGATGACCATCAGAGGCTCAAATTTCATTGGGTATTCAACTCTTTTGACTACTAAAGTCGGGAACAGGACTTTTTAAAGAAAATAATAATTGGTCTTTATAATCTTCATGAAAGTATTGACTTTTCTTCTGCTTTCTGTGGGAAAATGAGCGTTTTCAATCCACAATAATAAAAGGAAAAAAGAGAACTGGCTGAATATTGCTTGGTTCGGTCCCATGTATTACACCTGACCTCTGACTGACAGGGTACTATCCTCCTCCCTTCCTCTTCCATCACACCCATTGAATTAGTCCCTGGGATATAGTAATTTATGTAGCATCAGCCTTTTGAGCTATTGGCAAAAGCTCGTGAACATCTGGCTGAGCACAAATGGGAGTTGCTCTGCTTCACTTGCTGCTGCTTGAATGACCTCCATGCCTCCCATCCATGTCTCTTTTCTTTAAAGTATAATTTCAAGACGAAGCTCCTTTACTTACAATAACATAAAAGGGAGATTAACTCCACATTTGATTACATTAGCAGGGTACCCGATGCAGATCTAATTAAACGACATTTGAAACATTTCCTGCCATTCATTTCTAAAATCCTTGCATGGGACAGAAGCAGCAATATTCTCTGGTTTCCATTAGCCACTTGCAAACTGGCTAGTACTTAGAAACTAAAAACTTGAACCTTGTCCCTGTAACAATGAATAAAATATTATTTTAAGTGCTCACTAGGAAGAAGTATCAGTGATAAAAGTAATAGTCTTTTAGAATTTAAATGAACTGCCTAGGTTCCCACCAGCACTGATGGGGGGAAAAAATATTAAAGAATAAAGAAAAATGTTTAGAACAATAAAAAAAAACCAACATCTCTTTCTGAGAATGCCAAGTACCACACTTCCAAATTTATTTCTACACTATCCCAATTTTAAATGGGTGTTATTCTATCTGAATGAATTTAGGCAATTATAAAACCGGGTAAAAACGTGAGCAGCACAGCAAGAAGTCGGGCGTACGGGTCCAGTCCTGTAACCAGGCTTCAGGAAGCAGCCTGGCAGACTTCACTGGGTTACTTGAGTGAGCCCACAGGTACATACAGTGCTGCAGATCTATAAAACAACTGTATATAAAACTAATTAGTGCAGTGTGCCAGTCTTTCACTGTATGTCAAACAAATTAAAGCAGTCCTCTAAGAAAAGACCTGGTCCTGTGCCAAGAATAGGCTCTCTTTATAGTTTTGCTTTTGTCCACAAAAGCTAGTCATAAATGTGTTGGCCAGACAAGGCACTCTCCTTTTTCTCCCAGACCCCCCAGAAAATAAACGAAGAAGGGTTTCATTCACAGGCACATTGCCCACTATTTCATTAACACAATCGCTGCTTCTGCTGAAATTACTTCATTTTGCTTATTACAAATCCTCATTTTTTCTCCCAAATCTGGTCTTATTTTCTCTTTATAAATAGTTTGTTATGCATTAATGAGCACAACACACCACGTGTGAACTCAAGCTATGTATTCTCCCACTGATCCAGGTATGAATGGTTAGCACTTAGTAACGTAAAGGAGTTTTCTCACTATAAAGGACCCGAGGCCAAGCAAGTGGCTGCGTACAATTTTGGGAAGCCTGGCTGCGCAACGCCATGCCCACGTCTCCGTCAGCACCGACTGCTTTGAAGGAATGTGCAGGCTGCCCCCAAGGAATGCCGACCCGGTTCCCCATCAGAGCAAAACCTCCCTCCCCTCCTTTTCATTCAGACACAGCAGCTGCTTAGCTAATTATCTGGGACAGTAGGTCCCCTCAGCGAGCAGGGTTCTTTTGCCCCGGCTGGAACAGGGGCATCCTTTGTGGGGAGAGGATCCTATTACGCCTGCATATGAGAAGAGCTCCCCTTCAAGCCTGCATCCCTATTCCCTTTCTCTGTAAAGGACCCACAGGTGGGGAGTGGGAGGAGGGAAAGCCACAAAATAGCCTTGGACATCCTTTCGTACCCCACACCCTAAAGCCATGCTGGAAGAGGCTTAAAGCAGAGGGTGCAAAGAGCCACCTGCATACCCCAGGGAGCCCGTGGGTTTGGACAGGCAAGCAGGGAGAACTCCATGGTGGGATCTCCACTAGGAATGAAAAACAGCCGATGTGGCCAGCACTTCAGAGCAATTCTGTACACTTGTGCTTAAGGAGTTTCCTGCCTCTTCATGGGCAGAAGTCTGCTTTCCTGCTGCTGTAAGAAGCAAATGGCAGAAATAGTCTCCTGGATTTCCACAGGGAGAGCACACAGGGCAGAACCCCCACGTTGGGAAGAAGAATTGGAGCTAACCTTTTTTGAACATTTCTCTGAAGCACCAAACATTCTAACTTCTGTCACAGGGGAATTAACATAAAACTTCAGCACAAGAACGATTATACACTTAAATTCAGTGACAAATGCATCCAATCCTCCAGGTGCAAGCGTCCTCCCCATGAAGCATACCCTGATTCTTGCACCTGTATTCCCAAGAGATATGAAATGAAATTCAATCATTTGCAGGAAAAGGAGTAACGATAAGGAAATTCCAGAGGACCGAGGAGAAAAACGATGACCCTGAGGATGAGGAATCAGAGACAGAGAACAACAGAGACACAACACAAAGACAAGTACAGAAGAGCAGAGGGGAGTCAGTAAAAGAAAGAACAGACAGCAGGAGAGGTGAAGGTCTGGAGTGCCACTAATACAAAAACAATAATGCTTAAAGAAAGCGGTAATGCTTAAATGATCACCTACAGAGAACTAAACTTAAGAATTAGGGAGCATGGAAAGACCAAGTGAGAAACTGAATCATTTGTGCAAAACAGAGAGAAATCGTCCTTTCAGCGTACGTCCTTTTCCTTCTGAACACATCATTTCTGAATGTTCCGGAGACTCCCCCACCCTTGGTTCCAGGTTTTAGTCAATGCTTGAGATTCATTACCAACATACAGATAAACTACAGCAACATCTAAGCAATTCAGTGAGACTTAAAAGAAGGAGGGTTTTTACACATACAGCTGGCAGAAGGGACTTTCCAGTCTTTATCACTCCCCACTCTGGGAGCCTAACAGGTCTAAACTGATCTCTCCTCTCGACCATTTCTACCAAACTTCTGTTTATTTTGCTTGGCTTCAAGCAAACCATGAGGCATGGATAAACCATTCGCCAGAGTTTCCCCTTCACAAAGCTCTAAATTACCATCCCTTTGCTCCTGGAGACCCATCCACATGCATGTGGAACCAGGAAGAACATTTGTCACACTATCTGTACACAGTATGGCAAACAAATGGCAATGATTTACGCTAATGGGAGATGCTAAAATGCAGCGTTTATATAATTAAGTGCAAAAGGAAACCTTAGTTGTCATCTGCTGGATCCTATGGAAGCTGGTACTCTCTGTTGCACTGCATTATACTAAGATCTTAAAAACTGATGGTGTCAAAGCTGTTCCATTTCTAACTCAGTGTACGGCCCCGGTTACACATCAGCAAGTGAAAGAAGAACTAACCAGCTGATGTGGGCTGAGAGCAGCGTGAAGCTGACTGACAGAAAGGGCTAGGACTTTTTCCCTTAGTTATATACCTCTGTACTTGCTACTGTTTTCCCAACTCTGTACCGCAGAAACCTGTCTCAGTCGTCTTCTACTGCTGCTGATGAAAAAAGGACATAAGCAGTAAAAAAGCCCAACAGCAGGAGAGCACAACAGCAGGTTTTACTTAAATTATGAAGTAAAAATTAGAATGGGACATTAAAACGCAGAGTCAACAAGGAATCACTTAACTGCACAGAAAGCAGCAGCAACAACGCCAAGACTCGAGCATGGCTCAAGTATTTCAATGATTAAAAAACCCCAGGCTTTATAAATTAGTTGTCTCTGGAGAGATAGAGAATATGCATGGGGTGTTCATTGCAAAAAAAATCTTTTTTAGAACTGGCTTTCATAGTCAGGCTGGAGCTGGAGAAATTATTGCCAGGCCAATGTCACAAAAAGCATTTGCTGTCCTATGAGCTGAAAGCTATGAACAAACCAGAATAGCAAGGCATCTTTGAATCCATTTATCAGTTGAATATCACGGCAGCTTTTCTTTCTGTTTCCAAATTACTTCTCCCACATCTGTCCTTTCTGATTTTGCAAGCTAGAATACGGAATTCCCCTTTACAGTTACATTTCCCATCCAGTTTGATGCCTACTGATAACTTTGGACACATGGGGAACGCCTGCTGTTGGAAACAACAGCAGCGAAGGTAAGTACACTGTGTAGGTCCATGGACACAGTACCGATCTAGAACAACTTGCTCAAGCAGCTCAGTCTTCCTTCCTTCCTTGAGATAAAAAGCAACACTGGAAAGGCATATTCAAAGTTACAGCCTTGCCAACATATTAACAAAATAAAGATCCTCTGCCTCTTCAGCCTATTAATTCCAGCTATGGAACAGGCACCATAGTGTACTACCCTGCAATGATTTTTTTATACAGGTCCTCTCCACTTGAATGCAAAAGGCACTAATATGCTCTTTAGTTCTAAGTACAGGAAACAGTACTTCGGGTTGATAACTTCAAAGGAGAGCACTTCGGCATATCCAAAAAATGCTGTGACTGCTCTTCTGTAAAAGTCAAAGGGTTACAGAAGGGAAAAGGCTGCGTAACAAGGTCAAATATTACAGCACCGTATTACAGCAAGTGGTGATGGAAAAGACTTAAGAGGTCATCTTGTTCATCCCCTACTAATGCAAAATTGTTCCCTAGAGAGTAATATGGTAGGAAAGGAGTTGTTATACTAAAATATAGGTTACATTATTCAAGAGAACGGGGCCAGGGAAAATTGCTAGAAAAGAAAATAATATAGAAGAATTTACTGCTTTCTTTAGAGATTACTGTACCCAATCTGAGGCTAAAACATAATCATGAAAAAAGTATGTTGAGGCCAATCTTTAATGTTTGTTTCAGTTTAAAACTAGGTCTCTGAATTGCTGACCTGTATGCTTCTGCTTGAACAAGCACATTAGTGCCTCTTGGATTACAAGTACATAATAACACCATGCTGTCCGTGATTGGAGTTCTCTGGGTTTATTCCATTTTAAACACAGTGCCAACACGCTGCCCTGCACGCTCAATCTATTAGTAAACAAAGAACAACAAACAAATTATAGCAATCTATCATCAAAAAGGAGAGACAAAATATTTAGGCACACACCTGCTATCCCTAGAATTACGGATGCCTTATCTGTGCTGACAGCTTGGCAAGAGGCAAAACATCCGAGCTCAAAGACATCACAGGTTTGTGCCAAGAATGTGAATGAGCTCCTGACCTTCAAGTTCAGACCACGTTTTACTGTTGCGTAAGACATGCCAAAATATGTAAGAGGCTATCTCCAAGACTAGGTTGTTCCAGTGATCCCAGGCCATCCGCAGGAAATGCATCAGGTTTTACCAGCCTCTGGACCTCAGAGGATGCAGCCTCCTAATTAACTGCATACGTTTGACCCTGTCAGAGGTTGTTAAAAAATTCGGAGAGCAAGCATGGACCGCTCATCTCACAGCAAGGCAACAGGCAAAAGAGCAGCAGCAGCAGCTGATAGTAAAAAATCTGATAAAGGTGCTTCTCCTCAGACTGCTGCTAGCAATCTGAATGGTGTGTGCATCCTTAAATACCTGAGCCTGCATTGCCTACATGCATGTGAGACTTTCCAGTGTCACAGCCACGCTGCTGAGCGCAACAGGTTCCAACTCAATGTTGGGGGTTTTTGACCATTTGGAGAGGCCAAGACCAAGCATTCACCACAAAATCCTCACATTAAACCCCGTAGATGTGCTTGTGAGTGAGACACACAATATATTCTAAGGATTAATATTTATTTGTACTTCAGCATCACCCAGAAGCACAGTACAGCCTTGAAGATCCCCTCTGGAAAGCTCCAAGAGGGGCGCCCGAGTCCAGTGGACCTTCATCTATAGGCTTTTTTTTTTCCCCAAAATTAATTAAAAAACAGAATAAGCAAAGGATTCCAATGGAAATGACATAGCATCTCCAGGATATTTATTTCAATATTTCATTACATTTACTTATAATAATACTGGTTTCTAAAACAATCTTTTAAATTTAAATTTAATTTTCAGACCTCCTCAGCCTGAAAATTCTTGTAATGTCTCCATATAAAAGCTTCTTCCTTACATTATACAACTTTACTTGTAGCTCATCTTTCCTAAACCTCTGATAGTCCTTCTTGTTCTTTTGTACATCCTTTAATGAATTCACTTCTTTGAATGCCCAAACCCAGACACAGCAATTCAACGAAGCCTTTACTGATTTTGACTAAAGAGGAAAAAGAACATTTCAACAGATGAAGACTTGGTTTTGCTTTAGTATTAGAGTCACATAGCAAAGAAAAATCCCTTATGCAACAGTCTCATAGTTCCTAGCAGATGTGATCTCAGTCAAAAGCATTAGGCTAGTTAACCAGCTTTGTTCAAATAACTTGATCTGTCTTTTTCCATGTATCTTGTTGTGTTTTAGGGTTCTTGAAGGATGCTTCTTTAGGATACTTGGAGGATATAGTTAAATTAACAGAAATTAAGTTAACAAAGGCTGATTTACAACAGAGAGGGAATGAAGAAATATCAGATGTGCAGAAGGACTGAGTGCAGCACAAATACTTTTAGCAGATGTTGAAGTAATTCAGGGTCAGCAAGTTTCCCATCATTCTGAAATTGCTGGGACACATGAAAAAGGCACCAACCGAAAGGAAAATAAAACCCCAGGAATAAACTGGAACAGAACCACTAAGACCTCGAGCTAAATCCATGGCAATGCATGAATCTCATCTGATTTGGATGCCAGGTCAAGCACATGGACAGTCCTCATACAATAACCTCCCAGCATTTCTACCGCTGCTGCGCCACGTGCCTTGCCATCTCCTGGGTCACACCGGCACATATTGGGTGCAGATGGCTGACACTAGGAAGGGAGGTAACACCATGGAGAAGCCAACAGTCCAAACTTTCACATGCTGCACTCAACAGCCCTACAAGAGAGCTCTGCAGTTGCTATCTTCTGTACATTTTATTTGTCCTTCAATTACTATTTTTTATTACTACCCAGATTGTTGTGAATATAAAGGCTTCTCCAGCAGTGGGGACACTCCTTCATACTCTTTTAAGGACCTGTACATTGGACTGCAAAAATTTAACCATGGAATTACTGAGGCAGTTCACATCCTTATAAAAATAAGGTAAAAGTAGGATACCGGCTCCAGTTTCCAAGTAACATGATTAGCATGAAGGGAGGTGCCCAAAGCCACACGTATTAAAACCAGGAAATTACTGATAAAAGACTGTGTTCATCAAGTGAGAACGTCACTTTTGGAATTCCTCCCCCATTTTCAGGGGTTGAAAAATATCCCAGATTTTTCAGGAACCAGACGTATGATGCTGGTAGACTCCACAACAGTATGGCTGGATGCCAGAGTGAGAGAGAATACAAAGCAAATATGCGAGTAATCATTTTACCCCCATTAACAAATAGAACAAATAAAAACCTCTGTGCTAAATGCTTCTCAGTTGCATTTGGAAATCAGTGAGTTTGCTTAAATGCATTAGCCACACAGGTCCCACACAGCAGCACGAGAGAAGCTTTTATACAAAACCACCCATTGCTGTGGCAAGAGATTTTCCCTTCCAAAAAAAAAAGCTGACTGATGCCTGCCCAAGCAACGGCGTGCTGCTCATTGGGGCACCAGCTCTTCCCTTCTGTCATCGTCTACAGAGATGGAGGCGAGATAGACCCTGGAGCATGGCTAGCCTCACTTAGACTAATTTACAGCTTAAGTCTCCCCCCCCCCCCCCCCCCCCAATCACCTCCACATCAACAGTTTTTTAACACATATAATTTAAACAAAAAGTCACTCAAGCTATTGGGTTCCTTTCCATATGGCTCAGCCCTGTGCTGGTTCAGGGCAGCTCCCAGGCAAATTTGCAATGGGCACGGAATACCATGTTTGGAGCTTAAAGGCTGAACAACCCAAACAATTCTTTTTAGTACCAGCAAACTTCTACATCTGTATTTGTTAAAAAAAGTAACAACAATAAAAAGCTATTTCTAAAGCACCTATGAAGAGTTTTGCTTTTACCCTCCCCAGAGGAAGGCTATCCTCCCAGTGCTCTCCACCTACCACCTACCATCCATTTATATTTTCAAACATTCCTGAAGTGCAATTTCTGTTTACCGTACCGCACAGCACTTGGCCTGAACTTGTTTAACACATGTTCGCGTTATTTATCCAAACTCATTCATCACAGTTGTAAAACATCTGACAGATGATGGAGGTTTTCCAGTATGTATCAGGCCTCCCGCTTAATTCAACCACTGATTATTTCCACCTCTAAGTAATTTGACCAAAGCCACACGAAAGCATTCAGCTATACTAAATTTTTCTCTGTTCGTTATTAATTCAGTCACTGGCTTGGAAAACCTCTCCTCTACTTATCTAATTAATCAGGAGAATATCAACTATATACACACACATACTATAAATTCACACACAATATACATACACATTAGTTACATATAATATTATATATGTTTATATGTACATATGTTATATATTTTTATACATATTATACACATATAAATGCAATAGTTTCTTTTTAGGAGGATCTATGTGATAAGAAAAGCTTAATTGCCACATGGATTGGAAATTGCCATTTGTAATATACATACAGCCAGCTGCTATGTAAAGTGTTTCTCTATGAAAAATGTAAGGTTCTTTCACATTGGGGCCTTCCTTTCCCTCATGTTTACGGAGAACTGGAGAAGCATAGTGACACTCGAGGCCACAGCTCTGGTCCTCCTGCTCTGCTAAACTAATCTAAGGTTACCCCAGTTTCCCAAAAAATCTTACACAGGTTATAAGCAAGTGAAAGCTACAATTAACTCTTTCCATTTTACTATTCTTCTCAGCTACAGCTACCATCATTTCCATTGTCCAAAGCATGTGGTAGCTCAAAGACTACAGATACGATGATTAGGGCTGGCTCTAAAATCCTTCAAGAAAAAGACAGGCAAGTACTGATACTGATGCAAAAGTTATTCATACACCAGTGTGTCAATCACTCTTTCCTGATGCACTACATGAAGTGATTCAACTGATCCTGCATTACTCACCTACGACAACACACTCTCTTCTCTACCCCTTCTATCAGTTGATACTTATAAATAATTTTTCTCAGCAGAAACCCCATAAGAACAGAAATTTACTGTGAAGCAAAAGCCAGTCTCCCAGCGCAGAACATCTGTATTCCCTCTGCTAAAACATGAATAATTTCCAATTTCCTGCTGTAGGCTAAAATCTTACAGCTATGGGCAGCCATGCATTACCATTTATTGTAGCAGGAATAGGTCTTATTAAAGAGGTTATATCAAGAAAGTTAGCCACTCGCCCTGTCAGCTGAATGAATACTCAGATTTCCTTGTGCGCATCCCTAAGCAACCAGCCACCATCCCTCAAGCACACGAAGATGTGGAAGTTCTCACCCTCACTGATCCCCGCTGGTCAGGCCCTCCAAATTATGTCCTGCCTCACAGAACGGGCACTCCTGTTCCAGCTATGGAACTAAATGGTTCCCTGCTAAATCTTAAGGTCTTGAAACTACCGGTCCTATTTCAGCCGCAGCATTACACAACATTAGCTACTTCTCACAGTCACATTCGAACCCAACCACTCTTGAACCACAAAGCTGACTTGGGTAAAATACACAAGGAACAGTTGGCACCATGAACACCAGACAGCTGCTCCAGGTTCACCCTTCCCAACTGCTCATGGATTTATGTAGCCCTTGTGACTTCACCAAGGAAATACCACTACAGATTAAACATGCCATTTACATAAATGGATTTATTTATGACAATGGTGTGCATGAAGCTACCATTTCTTTTCCTCAGCTAACATGTAATTTTCCTGTTTCTTACCAGCTCAGCTAAATCAAACATAAAGATATATCTTGTATATAAATTAAAGGAATCAGCTAGTTGTGGAGTCTCTACCCTTAGGGGTATTCAACACCCCTGGACACAGTCCTGAGCAACCTGCTCTGGTTGACCCTGCTTGAAGCAGAGGAGTTGGACAAGACAATCTCCATCAGTGCCATCCAACCTCAACAATTGTATGAATAGTCTTCAAAAAGTTTTGCAGAGTTTCTCATGCAGTTGACAGAGCTGATGCATGCACATACTACAGCACACATGCTACACATGAATCAGCTACTTAATGCAACATTTTTGAATTCCCAGCCATAGAAAAACACAGTAACATAAAATCCATAAATTTGCAAATTCACTTAGTACAAGCATCATGTGCACTAAGTCAATGCCGTTTGGAATCAGATCCTGCAGGTGGAAAGTATAAACTGTTCTGCTTTTTGTGATTACTGAGCACAGTACTGTATTGCCTTTTTACTTCTTGTCTCTTCCAGAAGGAAGATCTTTCATTGTTCCTTTTTTCTTTTGCCTACTTTGCATTGCTCATTAATCACAATGACACAAGTCTATAACCACAAAACTAAAAGCTAGCGAACAGCTAGGATCTGCAAGAACAAGGACCAGATCCTCCCTTCAGGGTTCCTAATAGGCTTTGCAGATTCAAAAAACGGTAGTTCAAAAAGTGTCATATGTGCTACGAGAATTCAAGATCCATTCACTGTTCCTGACAAACTCACAACTGTTTGCTGCATGGTTTGGCTATCTCATATGTTTCTTTTTTCCCCCCTTGAAAAACTGTGTAAAACAACATTATGAACTACATCATCACATTTTCACTTGACAGCACAGGTTGGTTAGTGCAGACCTCAGAGTAAATAAATAATTCTCTATCCTTTCCCACTTCAGGAATCCTATACAAACCTGTTTGCTGTAAGACTGAATTTGAGAGGAATACTGAATCACTTCTCTTTTTTAGATTTTGATTTAGTGTTGTACAATTTTAAGTTTATGCTGTTTTGACGTTACTTGGTGGCTGAGAAACACACAGGACAAGTTATACATGATTTAAGGGACTCTCACAGGACAGAAGTGTCCTGGGAGACCGAGGCCCAGGGAAAAGCCTTAGTAAACTAAGAGTGAAAAATCCACTTCTCTTAACTCAACTGGATCTTTGCCATTGCCTTTGAGAGTCTTTACCTTCTGAGGGTTAGTATGGATCTGACCCCTTTGCCTCCCTCTGCCTCCCACCCTGTCATTATTTCTAAAGTCTGTACAGAGCCACCAGAAAATAAGGATGATGATGAGGGATGAGTACAGGAGGCAGCTCCAGCAAGAAAACAATAGGGTTTGTACATATGATTATATTCTATTACATTCAGAAAACAGGAAAATATGGTTTCTTAAAAGAAACACAGGGCATAGTATGACTATTGCCTACAGAAGGAAGACCATGAAGAAATAACCAGTTGCTCAAGGTTGCCTTAGCGGTGCTCCTGGTCTGCAACCAGTCCTAATCCTCCATACACCAAGCAGACAGTTGCAGGGACAAAATACGATAAGAAAAAAAAAAAAATTCTTTTTCTTTGGACTGAAGAACTATTTCTTACTGTATACTTATTTTTTATGGCTCTTGGCTAGCTTTTTTATGCAAATCTATGCCCTAGAGCCTACTGTCATATGCTGTATATGAGACAACCTCTCAAGTGTGTATAGAAAACTTCAGCTGGTGAAGGATTTGGTAACTTGCTTGTTAAGTGGCATTTTAATTCATGAGCATATTAAATCCGTGATGCATAATCTGCTTGGCGAGCCTGCTAGTTTTAAGATGGTAGTCTAGACCTATAAAGCCCTAAATGTCTTGGGACCTTTTTATCCACAGTGGAGCTTTTTTGGAGGTTTTCTGATGAAATGAGTTACAATCAGAAAACGTCAGTCACTAAGTTGGAAGCATTGCATTCTAAGTCTCTCATAGCCAACAAACTTTCTTTAGATCCAAGACAGGATGCCGATGAGGTTTGCCTAGATTAATTGTAGCTGCGGACCCAGGAAGGATATGGTCTTTGGCCCTAAGATGGTCCTGTGGGAAGCTGTGGAGCTGCACCATGGTGAGGCAAATCAGAAGGGAACAAACTCCAGGTCCTAAAAGGCTGAGAGCTAGCAGTGCCCAAGCTCTGCTGCAGGAATCCCGGAGAGCCCAACCTGAAGCCAAAGTGCTGAAAAAATGAGAAACGTGCATTTCAGCCACAAATTTAAGAAAGGAAAAATTAATCTGTACTCAAAGTACCTTTACTTCAATATCATTTTTCTGCAGCGGCATTAGGATGGTATTTCCTGAGCAGTTTCCAAGCTGTGCAACAGAATATTGGGTGTGTTTGTGAAATCTCTGTCACTCCTCGCTCCCTGAAACTTCAGGGGTTTGCATGTCTGGAACAATCTTATTTTTTTCCGGTGTTTTATTAGCAGCCCCTTTCTGAGAAATGCCAGGTGGCATCATGCCCAGAATCGCTTGCCAGCTAATCTCAGAGGATTGGGCATTATGCCATTTGAATTAAAAGAGCTCAGCTCTAACTCACTGATAACATTTAGGAATCAAACCAATAAAACAGAGAAACAAAACGATTATGAATAATCTCTGAATCCAGACAGATGATGGCTTTTACTGAAAATGTATACAGTTATGGAGAAATAAAAAACAAAATAGTATCAGTCATTTCTCCAAAAACAGAGTTCAAGTGAGAACAATCTGCTATGATTTCATCAGTTTCTGAGAATGGCAAAAAGAAAAAAAGGAATTTGCACATTTAACTACAAAGGTAATGTCACAGGGATCCCTGCAACAGGGGGCTCAAACTTCAGGCAAGCTGTGCTACGCCACTCACCCCACAGAGTCAGAGGAGAAAGAGGGAGAAAAGAATTTGCATCTGAAGGGAACAATGGAGTTTTTCCCTCAGTCCCTTCATTCTGGCCTTTTGAAATGTCCCTTGTAAAATAAAAAGGACATTTAATTTATGAAGACCAATAAAATCATAAATATCCAGTTAAAAAGTCTACATAATCCTCTCAAATCTTGTCCACATCAACAATAAAACATGGGACATTTCAGCATACGCACGTAGATGAGCAGGCAAGAACACAGACTATCAACATCTAACGATTCCATAAATTGTAAACTGTTTTTCTATGACAAGTTTTTAGGTTTTACAGGCTAGAAATTCCCACGTACAACACAGCCTGCAGGAGGGGTATGGGAAGGAAAAACACGAGGCTAATAAGGATGTGACTATTAGGAAAAAAAACAATTCAAAACCATTTCCTATAACACAATTAAAGAAAAATATGGGAGGCAACTTTGGCTTACTCTGACTGCTGTCTTTATAAAGCCTATCTGCGTTATTTACATCTCCTCCTCTATTCTTTCAGAGACCATGAGTCAGTAGAGGACAGTTATTTTTCCTCTGCTTCCTGGTACATGCCTTGCAAGGTCAGCTAGCCTCCCTCTTGGAGTATTTAATAGTTTAATTAACATCGACAACAGCTAATCAAACGAAACAAACCATATAGAGAAAACTGTCCTTGTCCTGCGACATAACAACATCCAGGCAATTTTTTTCAGGAACATCCATTGAGAAATAACAACTGAGAGTTGGTGGGTGTCTCTCCATCTTACAAGCAAGGCATGCTCCGCAGGGTGAAGCACTTTTAACTTTGGTCAGAACAAACCTCCACAGTTCAGATAGACAGAGGCCCAGAAAAGTCACTTGCTTTTTCAGCTCCGTTCGCAAAGCATGGACGTTGACCATAAACAGGCATATTAGCATCATTCAGAGGCGGACATTTCAGAGAGCCCATAATCTTGTGTGAGACGCTTGCTGTCTCCCCGCCTTCACCCCTCTGCTTGCAAAGCCCCTCGGTGAGTCTCACTGCCCATGGGGTTCTGCTCCCCTTGTGCTCCCAAGGCAGGAGAGGACAAGCCAAGTGTCCACTGGAGCTGCACAGGAACAAGAGGAGCTCACAGGAAGGCAACTCTGTCCCCACCCAGCGTGCTGCTTTCAATGTCAGCCCTGTGCTACCATCACCACTCAGGGCCCCGGGTCACAGATTGCAGCAGAGAAGTGAGCAACGGTCCATCAGGCTCCCCACGGCTCTGCCAGGCCACCAGGGGCTTGGTCCTGACCCGAAGTATCAGCTCTGCTATTCAAACAGGCTGCCCTTGCCGGGGAGAGGCCTGACGGTGCCGAAGGGACAACCGTTCTTCCCATGTGGTTTGGGCGGCCGTTTCCCACCTGATTTTCCATGTGATGGCCTCACTAGCGATTGAACCTGCGTTGGCAGGGGGGTTGGACTAGATGATCTCTGAAGGTCCCTTCCAACCCTCACCATTCTGTGATTCCCCAATTGGGTCTCAACTGACAGGAGCCATCTTCCAAGCACTGCCCATCGCTGTCTGGCCGTGACACCTGTGTTTTCCAGACTGCACTGCAAAACCCACTCTGCGAGCCTTGCCTCAAGACGCCAACACCAGCCTTGACGGAGTGGAGACACACCCCAGGGCTTGATGCAAAAACCCATCACTGGTTCCTGCGATCCACTTTTTCTCCTGCAGACACAGCACAATGACAGACAGTGCTGATGGAGCACAGCAAGGAGAGGGGCCCACAAGCAAACCCTGCAGCACTTCTTCATCCTTTCTGCTGGCATGGCATGCAGTAGCCACCACATTAAAAACAAGTAAAAAAGCAGAACGCTACAAAAACACTGAATTTCACATGTATTATCTTAATTCCAAAACACACTGTACTTAAAGGGGTCCTACACGAATGATGGGGAGGGACTCTTTATCAGGGAGTGTAGTGATAGGACGAGGGGGAATGGTTTCAAACTGGAAGAGGGTAGATTTAGATTAGATATCAGGAAGAAATTCTTTACTGTGAGGGTGGTGAGGCACTGGAACAGGTTGCCCAGAGAAGTTGTGGATGCCCCATCCCTGGAGGTGTTCAAGGCCAAGTTGGACAGGGCTTTGAGCAACCTGGTCTAGTGGGAGGTGTCCCTGCCCATGGCAGGGGGGTTGGAACTCGATGATCTTTGAGGTTCCTTCCAACTTAAACCATTCTATGATTCTGTGATTCCAGTAAGAATCATATCTGACTTGCTATTGACCCTGACAGGAATTCAGAGGGAAAGGGACTAGCTTCTAAGGTGCTATCCAAAAAATTGTTTACTATCTATTTTATTAGCTACTAATCTTTCATACTGCCAATTTCTGGGGTGCTTCTTCAACCCTTAGCAAAGCTTGTTCATGAGAAGACAGGCAACAAAGCAAAAGCAGAACAAAACCCCACTCCAGTGGGAGCAGAGCAGATTGAACCTAGAAATTAATGAAGGACAAGAAGCATAATTATGGATGACGCTTGTACAAGGTCACTTCCCATAGCCCATCAGTGTGTTTTTATATTGATCTTTTAGCTGCTGTAGGACCGGATTAGTTACAATGTTTACACTGCCAAAGATAGAACTTTAAACACTTCCATACATTCCGTTTCTTTCAAGGACATAACACACCTTACAGAAGTCCTCAGGATATCAAATGCCATAGATAGGCAGGAACTACACAGATTTGTGCTCTGTGTTATATCAAGCCCATCATCAATACTAAGCAATCACATAAGATGAATTTACAAGAAGTTTTTGGGGAATGCTTAACATCTGCCCACATACAAACACATGCAAGTAATCAAAGTGTATTGTGCCATTCTCATGTTTCTGGTGTCTTCATTTTAGCCACACTTTTGATCAAAATACTCTGTTGTTTTCCTCTACCAACAATATGGCTGATAACTTATCAAATACTTGAATACCAACAGAGACCTTTCACTGAAAAATTACATGCCGTGAATGATGCAAGCAATACCAACTGCAACTGCTTTTACTTTGGCATGCTGGCCTTCTTCCCAGCATGAACGGATATGACAACAGACAGATTACAGTTTACAGATTATAAGTAAAATACCCTCGATAAACAAGTTGGCTAGTTATACATGATCAGAAAATCAGCTCACTTCAAAATCTCTGAAGCAAGAAAACAGAAATGAAAACAATAAAACATTTAAAAAAAATAATCAAAGTTCCTGTGAGAAGCGACCCAGGACCTGAACTTCAGATTCAATTAGTCCCTGAGCCCTGGATTCGTAGATGAGCCTGAACGTGGTAAACGTGCTCTTTCTAGAGACTATCAAAACAAATGAGACTTTATTATGCAATTAAAATCAAGCACCATTTTTCTGTCATTACATCAGAATTTGCCTAAAGAAATCAACATTCCTGAAAGCTGGAGCACTCTAGCCATGCTATATGTGCTGTCAGAGGCAGGTTAAATCAGTCGGGAATGCTAGCTGCCTAGTATCTGGCTTCAATTTTCCCTGGCACTTACTTCCTTAGTGCTAACCTACAGTAAATCAGTACCTTGCAAGGAATATTTCCTTTTTCTTTCAAGATGCTGTCCTATGAAAATCCTAAGTAAAAGAAATCTTTTGCAGGTACATGGAAATTGTTTCCCAGGCTGCAGATGCAGATGCCTGCAGAGCATCACTGCACTACCTCCCCACCAAAACCATTTTCCACTAGATAAACATGTTTGGGCCTCTCCTGGTCACATTTTTGTTTTCTCCCAGATTGCTTTCTGACAGGCAGAGCAAAACACTGTGAATGCATTTGTGTAAGTCTTCTGGCATGAGAATGCCTTTACACAACACCATTTCCATACCACTCCAGTGGGGTAGCACAGCACTGGTCCAGCAGCACCAACTGACCTCACCTCAGTTTGCACTGGCTGCGGGTGAACTGCTCTGCCTTTTCCTATACACCAACCCTGCAAAATCCACAAAGTTCTGTCCAAATCTGGAGAGATTAAGTGAGAGGAAAAATGAACGTTTTTGGTTGTTTTTTTTTTTTTCATCTACAAAACAAGCACAAAACCCATCAAAAAGCTAATGTGAATTTAGTAAAGCTACAGAGATACAGTATACTCACACACAGTTTGCACTTTCCTCTCTTTATCTTGCTTCTGAGTCAAAAGCAGCTTTCATGACAAGCCCTTGAGGTTGAAATCCTTGAATCTTCTACTCATTTGGCTCACTTAGATGAAAGCCCAGAACATAAAAACTTTTGTTTTCATGCCATCCCCAGCAAGCGGAACCAAAGCAAAGACTTGACGGCTATTTTATGTTTGAAATATTGGCTTCAAAGCAATGGGACGGCACAGTGTGGGTGGGCCTGACACTACAGCTGTCTTAAAACAAAGAGTCTATATATCAAAAAAAAGTTCACAAGAGACAGAATTTACCCGGAAAGAATTACATCCAACAGAAATGAAGATGAGGAAGAGAACATGGGGGGGAGAAAAGTAATGATACAATTTAAATAAAAAAATAAAAGATACTCAAGAATGTTGTATCCAATTCCAGCTGTTACCATATATACAAAAATTAAGAGCTTTCTGACTGCATTACAGAATCTGAGCAATACCATATAAAATGGGAATAGGTACTTGAGCTACTAATAGGGCAAAATGCTCAAAAAGGGAGTCACTTTACTTTCATGTTTGTATTCAAATAAGACATACCATGCTTCTACAAACTAGTTTGGAACCACAAAGACCATCCCATTAGTGAATAAAAATGTCAACGAAGTGGCTAAAGTTTAGATCATGCTTTCCATCTATGTATTCCATTGCAATGGATTCAGGGCGATTTTTCTGTTTAAGCAATGAGAAGCAGCAAACATCCTAAAATATCACACCCACACAATTCTTGTCAGTGTGTAATATAAAAAAAAAAAAAATAGAAAGTCTTATTTTATAAGCAGAAGTGAAACAGAGAAAGATTATGGGGGCAAATCATTGCCACAATTCTCAGTACCTGTGCCTGAGTTTGCAAATGGAGTTTATGACAAATGAATGTTTTGATTGCAGCATTAGTTTAAAACATTTGACAGGTTTTCTGGTACCAGGAGTTGTAACTTCCCCGAGGCTATCTTTTCTCCTCGTACCGTTCCATCTGCCAAAACAGCAAGTGTGTTCACACACAGCAGCATTATCTTCCTACACCCACCCCAGCAAAAAGGCTATTAAGGAAGTAAATCAATGTGGGCTCATTTCTGACCCTCCCTCCTGGGATCGCATGGGACAACACCACAGCTGGATGGGGAGCCACCTCACCTCTTTGCAAATGAAAGACTGAAAATTTCACCTGCTGTTTCAGAAAGGCCACCAAGGCGCCGCAGTCCACACACTGTGCTTGAAAATGGCATTTCAGTAGCATCTCAGAGGTGAGCTGGTTCACCTTTTTGACACGGGCATGGCAGACTGGGGACAAGAGGCAAGGACTATAAAGGCATACACCCAAATGACATTGAAGTCAATATCCCAACACCCCACCTTAGAAAAGATGATACTCCGGGTTGTGCTGCAATGTGCCAGGCAACACAAGGAGCCTCTTCCCTTGGAGCTGGGAGCTTGATGAGCCCCCACCACACATACCCACTGTGCTCAGTAGACTGAGCTATGGTTTTTGGGTCAGAGGATCTGCACTGCCAGCAACAAGTAATATCATTAGAGGGGGCAAGACCATTCATTCGGTGCAATTTAGGATATCCTCATATGATAAATCTCTCCTCTCTCTCACACATGCATGCACAAAAACTTGCTGTTTGTCACCTTCTCATCAGAGTGATTTGTTTGTAGAGGCTGGGACCCTTCAACTAAAAAAACCCATTTGATGGGGGCAGAGGGAGCTACTTGATACCTATAGAGAGAGGATACACATGGCTTCATTTGCTCCCAACAGGGCATTTCACTTCAGGGGCCCCCACGCAGATGAAAGCTCGAAGTCTCTTTTGCAAATCTCCCTTTGTTTTGTTTTTCTCCTTTGCCAACTATGACGGCTCTAGAGTCACTGACAACAAAAGCAGATGTTTACAGCCACATGGGACGCTTCTCTGTATACAGTGGCTACCGCATTACATTGCATTACTCACTCCGTGACATCTACCATATGTATCACATTGATTAGTAGGCATTTTAAATCCCATTGACAGTGGTGGGATTAGATGTGCACAAATATTAAAATGTAGACTCTTTCCCTATCTGGTGATCATAAAAATGGTTCTCTAAAACACTGGTGTCCTTCAGGATCCTTCTTCCCCCAGTTGAAAAGCGTGCGGCTGGTTGTGTATCTCGTCAAGAAACAAAAATGAGGTTTTCGCAGTGCTTATTGTGATTGCATGATCTATGATTGAAACCTTCACTCTGTCTGTAATATATTTCAGAAAGCAGAAAGCGTCATCTATTTTGTATATTTCTGGAGACAATGCAAACAGCTTTGTCATTCAACACAACTGACACCCTAGGTAGTTTTCTCTATTTTATAAAATGCAGAAAAGGGCTTCTGGAAGAAGAAACAAACCTCTTATAAATCACTCACTGATACATTCGGCTCGTTGCTACCTAGCCCTGGCTGGGGAAACTCAATCTGTGAATTGCTCCCTGCCATCTAGTTAATTTTTGTGGTTTTGTCCTCCAGTTCAGCGTGGATTAGCTCACTGGACTGATTCACTGCCAGCCTTCCAGCTGACACCAAACCCCTCCATTCTGACCATCAGCTTTGCTTTCATCTGTGCTGAACCCAGTGCTGGGGTGCCCCGATCTCCTGTGAGCTCCATAATCATTATTACAACTAAGGCCTGCTAGTACTAGTATAATTGTTAGGCCCCTTGGAAAATTTATGGGTATAACTTACAGACTGAGCATTTCCCTGAAATTGCAAGTACGGCTTTAGATTAGTAACTCACACAAACATCAGTGCATTGAATGGAACAGAATGACTTATCAGCTGGGACCAAGACATCCACAAGAAATTTGTATTAGATATCCACACAGAGCAGAATCTGAATATCCTATGCTGATAAAGGCACAGATTTCAACTATCAGATAGGGATGCGTAAAACAAGTGACACTTTTCTGGTGAAGTAATTTACAAAGAAGACTGGGTACGTGATGCTGTCTGGGATTTGGCATTGTTACAATAATATCTTGAGGAGACGGCCCTGAAGAAAATTTGTTTTAGAAACATCACCTATTACTGCAATGCAGATGCCACAATTCAGGTGCAGGGGAAGGTGCACCTTGGATCAAACAAGCTCTGCGCTCCTGCCCTCCCCAGTCACACGTCTATTTCCTATGCTAGGGAGAAATGTGAAATTTCTTCTTACTATATGAATATAACTTTGGTGGATGCTGGGATTCAGCTATTGTAACTAGCAAAACCCATTTTTAGTGTTCATTTACTGTCATGATGGGAACAAGCTGTTGTCGTTACAAGGCTGATTTCATGCTCAGCATGATCTACCGAGATACATTCATCAAGGAACGATAAAAGTAGATAAAATTATCAGATAAAATCCCTGACTTTTCCTACAAATAACTGATGTGTTACAAAATCAAATATAAAACATGGGATTTTTTTTCATCAAACACTAGGCAACATACTAGACAGCCTAGTCCGTTTGCTGCGCTGCAGCACAGACAGCCCGCTGGGTCTCCTTCCCGTCTGCCTCAGGATCCAAGCTCTAACACGAGAGACAAACAGGACAGTTTGTGCCCAGCCACCACCACAGCTCAGGGCTTTTGGGACCCACATGGTGGCAGGGGTCCTGGAGGCTCTTCAGCACACTGGGGACCTGGAGGCTCTTCAGCACACTGGGGACCTGGTAGGACCAAATTCCCCTGCCAAGGGTAGCAGCAGCTATGCCATTTCTTTGTAGGAGTAATATGCAGGGGAGTCTATCCACCTTCTTTTCCTGCCCTCCCCAGCCCAAATAGGCCACAATCCAAAAGCCAACTTTGCAAATAAATATGTATAGTGATAGCTTTTTCTTGCAGACTTCCCCATAAGATCTGAGCTTTTCTTAAGAATATTCACAAACGGGTCAACTCTTGGGGTCAACTCCGGCTTTTGGGTAGGCTGAATTCACGGTCACTGACAGCCCTTAAGCTGATAAGCAGCCTCAAAGGTTTATCTCCTCCAGTATGCACTTCTCTTAACTTCATACAAAGCAACTGTTGGGACTACAAACTCAAGGTTGTGCTTCAACTGATAATCCCAGTTTTTGCCTGTGACATATGAAGTAGTAAGTATCACCTTAGTGGTATTAAATCTAACCAGAACTCTCTAGAAGGCACTCTTCATGCTGGAAAGATAGGAAAATAGAGGATTTACAGTCAGGAACATTTTCTCTATTCTGGTGGAGCCTGTGCTTCACATGACAAAACAAGACTCCACAAAAGACAGCTACTGCAGCTGAGACAACTCCCAAGCATGCCAATACACTCTAGATAAGTTTTGATTTCACACTAAAGTGCTTGTTCAGTCTCATAGGGACCTTCCCATCGAGTATCCAAACTGATAACTTCTGCCAGCTGCAAGCTAATCCTGTCGAGGTAAGGACCTGCTTAAGCTTTCAGGTGAGAGAAGTAGGAGACACAACTGCTTGCGCATATCCATCTTCTTGTTTCTCCTTACGGATCAACCAC
Organism: Vanellus vanellus; assembly: GCF_965231255.1. Taxonomy (NCBI): domain Eukaryota; kingdom Metazoa; phylum Chordata; class Aves; order Charadriiformes; family Charadriidae; genus Vanellus; species Vanellus vanellus. The sequence goes on along the minus strand of NC_138906.1, from coordinate 96,822,545 downwards.
TGTCTCCTTGGCTCTTATATTTACACCATAAGTATCTTCACAATCCTTTCTCCAGACCAGAAACAATAACAAAGAAAGTGATCGTGGAGCTGAAGAACTGGTCTGCACTTGGACAACCCCACCACAATCCTACTCCTGCAAGCAGGCTACGCCTTGACTTAATAAATTCCTCAGCACTTGCTAATTGTGAATGAAGCCTCGAAGTAAAAATACCATTTGTGTGCAAAGATTAAGGCTCAGTCCAGCAGAATCTTTGCTTAGCTATTTTTTGCTTGGTTTCTCATATTTAAAATGGGCAGAATAGTATTCTCATGCTTTAAAGACATTCAGATATGCCTTTGGAGCAGGCTACTTTAAGTTGCTTTATGACAGATTTACAAGAACAAGGCAAACATAAATAGATTTCTTAATGGATGCAGGACAGCACCAAACATTTGTTACATTCAGAACAGATTAGTTTTAATTTAAAGGGAGCGGAGGCAAATGTAATGCATCCTACACAATTATGTAAAGTGTCAATCTCCAGCCTGAGAGGCATGTGATTTGCTGCTATGCACCACTTACACCTGGGTTTTCCAACAGCTGGTTAGTGGAGCTGAATCACTTCACAAATTTTGTTCCACTTGGAACCTGACTTGGCTGCACGGCCAGCAATTTTCTTGCTATTCAGATACAGATCAGAGACCTGAATGGCATCTTGCTTTATTACTCAGCATATTTTAGACTTGAAAATAATTTCAGAGTAGCAAGGGGGGCTGCAGCGGGAATTGTCAAGATGCTTTAGCTCTGATGGTCTATGATCTAGGATTTCAATCTACTTTTGAAACAGCATGATTCCCACACAAGTCCGGCACGAGAATTTGAGCTCTGTCGTTCAGTGGCACTGCTCCTTCCCTGGCAGCAGACACTTGGAAATTGCAGAAGGTGCAAAACCCAACTGACTCCGAGTTCCCCTAAACATTAGAAAAACATGAATCTGAAGCTTGCAGCTGCATTTTATCACATTTATCCATATAAATAGACCAAACTCAAAGCGGATCCAGACCTGAACTTTTCACCTTGTGTCCCTCTGTGATGAAAATGTATCTCATTTTGTTAGCCAGACCAGAAATTCTTTAAAAGACTTGTATTATATTTCTAGCTAAGGAATGACACTCTCACCAAAACCCTACTGTGCTATGGTGCCTAAAATAGTTAGCTCACTAATACCGTCCAGGTTTGGAGGTTACATTTTGAACAACATGTTTTGACTGAGTAAAGTTTTTTTAATAACCTTTTCAGCTTTCCCCCATCATTTATCTTCTTGGAGCGTAAGACACTCTGAGCCTGGAATGGTCTCAAATACCAGTGAAGAGAACACTACTCTCCTGTGGGCGCTACCAGAAGACCATTAAGAGAGGAAGAGATGCTCAGGAGGATATCACAAGTCTTTTGTCTGGTCTTCAGTGTATCATATACCTTGGAATGTCTCTTATTAGTTCCTAGATAAATGTCTCCCATAACGCATAATAAAATTACCAACGGCTGATCAACTACCCTACTTTATCAAGCCCTGTCTTTCATCAGAAACAGACATTTTCACAGCCCTGCAGTGATTCTTTCCCCAGTCTTAACCCCAAGACACCCCCCTTTCAAAATCATAGCTCGCAAAATTTGGGACACCAAAAAAATTTGATAGATTGTACAAAACATGTGAATTGCACGCACTAAACAAACATTGTTAGTATTTAGTTTTGGTGGGGTTTTTTTAGACCCCAGAATTGGGATTTTAGGTCTAAGTAGCATATTTTGCTGGAGTCAACTCTCCACTCTAGTTGCCCTAGTGTGGAATGAGGGAGACACTAATTTTGTTGGTAAAGATCAAACATGGATGACATTACTGCTTTCTGAGTTTTATCTCAGAGAATCAAGCTCAGACAACTTTGTACCACACTCGCCATTGCACCCAGTATCACATTAACAAAAAAAGACAGTGGTGTCTGATGCCTGTGCCCCACTTGACTGAAGCCAGACCTTACAGAGTCAGTCTGGGGATCTCTGGAGCTGGTAACACAATCTGGTTAATTTGCTTATGGATAAAAAACCCAAGGTGATTTAATCAGGTTTTCTCAAGAAATATTTATAGGCAGATGTAAGATTTTCAAAGGTAATCTGATGCCTAAACAAGTGCAAAGAACCTCCAAGCAACTTCAAAATACTGAGGGACCTACCACCTTGACAAATGTAGGAGGTATGTAGCTCAATACAAAGGCACTGCAAACAAAAAGCCACACCAGAGTTTGCTATAGCCACTACTGGCTACTTTGTGGCATTTAAATAGAGGATGGGCCAGGCTGCTCACTCACTCTACATGGGACAACTTTCTTTGGGATCAGTGGAAGCTGTGTGTGGATGGGAGGATTTGCCACCTCTTTTTTTTTTTTCTTCCACCATAATTGTTTGAAAAGCCACATGATTCAAAGCTTAATTTTCATTGTTTATTCTGTTTATTCTATAATTTAAGCTGTCTCACTGCACTGAGAACCGAGAAACCAGAGCTCAGTCCTTCGTGAAGGTCCTTCTCTCTTGTGCTCGGTCCTTTGCTGCTGCAAGATGCCAAAGCAGTGGGTTTTCTGAGGGGTGAAGGAAAACAAGGGAGCAGCAGATCTCCATTTGTGCTGCACAGAGAGAAGTAGACTCTCATAACAATGGATCAGCGGTGTCAACCAAGAGCTCCTCTAATCACCATTGTTGCATCACTCGGCTCTAGAACAAATCTTGAACTACCTTAAATTACAAAGCGCCATGGTTTTAGTGTATCGTACCTGTTATGAGCAATCAAGGTGCAAATAGGCTTCTAGGCTCAATTCACTAAAAAAACTATGAAGTTACAGAATCAAAAATAATTTAGGCTGGCAGGGAAGTTGAGGACACCTGGTTTAGTGCCCCACTCAAAGCAGAGCTCTGAAAAGCTACACGTGAGCTGGCTGCTGTTGTATACAATAAAACCAGAAGACGCCAAGACACCTCATTCCAGCATTAGCTTTAATGGGGAGACAGTTTGCTACGTTTAGTTGTGAAATCTCCGTTGTCCTAATGAAAACTATCAAATCCTCTTTCTTCCACTGAATCGCTCTCAAATGGAAGGGGCATATCATTCAAGGACTTTTTTTCTAGCCAAAGACATCCCTTACACTGAAGAATCTGCAGCTGTTAAAATAGCTTGGGCTCATACACTGAAATAGCTCTGCCTGGCTACTCAGAAATATGCTGCTTAGAAGGAGAGTGAGACAGTCGCTAAAAGGAAGCCCACATTTACATGGGGTGGGGGGTGGGAAATACATACACTAGGAATCATCTTGCTCAAGCTGAAAATAAGAGCTGACCAGAAAGCAATCTGAAATAAATTTTTGGAATTGAAAGAAAAATGTAGGAAGTGATCAAATTGGGTAGAGGGGGAGGGAGAAAGAAAGAAAAAACCAAAGAGCAAGACTTGCTAGAGCAAGTTAATAACTGAACTTTTCTTGTTTCCAGCATTTGCAAGCAGTAGAGTAAATACTAAAAGACAGGGGTACTTTAAAAATAAATGGTTCTCTTTTTATTTCTTTCTCTTTCTCACTGCATGAGTTTCAGTTTTTAAATGGCAGTGCTTCTTAGTGCTACAAAAGGTAGGGACTTCAGGCACTTGCTCACATTGCCACGTGAAGTGAGTAGCTCCAACAGCTTGTAAAGTTTACTGAAGTCGTATTTGAAGCACTCCACACAGGCTTTCGGTAGGCATGCGATGGCTGAGCAAATGGCAGAATGAGCGATGCGATCCTGCTGCCACTGCAAAGCAATGGACAGCTTCACATTTGCTCCAAAAGGTTTCATGTGGCCATGAACATGTTTTGCTTTACTCATCTGCCTATCTGTACATCTCTTTGGATCTCAAAATAGCTCTACAGAAATAAAGTAATATATACTCCTTGCTTATTACACCAGCCAGACTTTGTGATTTCCCTGTACAGATGCTTTCTTAAGGTATCCCTCAGACAAACCATATAATTACACTAACTATGGTTCCCTCTACCACAGCCCAGACTTATTTCCTGATGTCTCTTTCACCATTGCCCGCTCTACCAAGTGTCTGCTCTAATGAGAGCAACAGACCTTCAGCCAAGGGCTGCTTTGCTACAGGGAATATAACCTGACACAAAGGGAGAGCCAGTTCCCGCGCTGGGGGGTGGCTTCCAAGCCGGGGGGTGACAAGGACTGTAACCAGAACAAAAAGCCCACGTCCACCTCTTCTGCTTATGGACCCCGCGGTCTCCAGGCAGCGGGACAGGATATTTCACGCACAAAACCAAACTGCCAATTGTGCAATTCCTTACAGAAAAGAAGGCTCTGGTCACTCAGATTTAGCCCCACCAAACAGCTGCCAGTGCAGCAAAAATAACCCGACCCTCCTGCAGAGCAAAAACCAGTGAATGTTATCACATCACGTTGGATCCTAAGCACCACCAGAGGAAGGGAAACAGAAGTGCTGCAGTAACACCTTTGCTGAAAGGGTACATTCAGACATAATTAAGCACTGATACACAATGCTGCTATTGTTTAAAAAGTCACCTATTTAAAACGCCCACTTTTGAAAGGTCTCCTCGGGGCACGATAAGAGGAGATCAAGTGTCTCGCGATGAGGTTGCAGATTGGACAGACAAAAGAAGAAACAGGCAACTATCTGCACTCCGATATTTATACATAACCATCAGTCCCTGCCTGCAGCTGATACCTTCCCCTTTCAGTAAGTAAGGATGTCATTTGAGTGCAGCCTATGAAGAAAATTTATTTTTTAGATGAGTAACTATCTGGGTAGACCTATCTAGACCTATGTTAAACACTAAAAAAAAAAAATAACCAGAAGTCATGCCAAAGTAAACCATTTGAGTTTAGAACATTGTAAATACCACGACCTGATATATTTATGACAACTTTTCAATTTAAGATTTAATGTCATAAAATAAACAAGCTGACATCAGAACTTACCCATAACCAAGCTCTTGGGAAGAAAATATGAGGTATATCTGTTACTTACTAATTTCAGATCAAACCACTACTCAAACTCCATTGATGAAAATTTATCTATGAAATTCTCGTGTTTCATGAGAATCTGAAATCCTTTAAAGGATGTTTCTTTTATAGGGACATATATCTAAAGATTCCACTAAGTGGGTAATCAAGAGTAACCTTCAATGGCTTAGTATGATGACAATTTGATTCTAACTCTTTAAGTCTTAAAGTTATAATTATTGCCATATTATTGTCATAAAGGTGACACAAGTTGGGATTACAACTTTCTCACCTGTAAAATAGCTTGTGTACGCTTACCAAGTTGTGGCTGTTGCTTCGTGGTTTTAATCCTGCAGAAAATCATATTACTGCAGATGCCTTTAGATTTGCCCTTGAATTGAACACTCCATCCTGTAGATTTGAACCATTTAAGGTTTTTTTTGTTGTGTCATCCCCCCCCCCCCCAAGTCCTTTCATACTTCTACAGAAATGACAAATTAACACACAGTTAACACAGAGAGTTCAGAACCTGTTTTGGAAAATGTTTTGAAATACCTCAGCACTTAGAGCAATGATGTAGATTGAAAGGTGAAGCTCCCCCAGACCAAAAGTAAGTTTTCACAAACTTTTTAACTTCCTCTCTGCCAGAACACTTCCCTTGAAAATACACTTCCCACTGCAGCACAGGCACCTTACAGTCAGGGAGCTGAACTGTGCTTCCTTAGAGAGCTATGAATGTCACCCAGAAATTTCAGGTCATTCAGCTCTTTGACGGTGAGACGCACGCTGCGTCTGCTTTTGCATTTCTGCTGATATCCGAGTAACTGTGCATGTGAGCAGCACTGCATGCAGTTTCCACGCCTGAAGCTCCGCTAATGCTGATCAGCATTCAGCGCGTATCCCCAATGACATATTTTTAGGACCATGAGAGCCTTACCGCAACCCTGCTCTCCTCTGCTAGCCATAACACAGCACCACGAATAGCCTGGCAGTTGGCAGTGCTTTCTATGCCTCATAAAAAGTTGCTTCTGATCACAAACCAGGCTCTTCTATATGTACTATTCTGTCCAAACAGGCCAAAGACACTATGGGTGTAACGCTATCTTTCTGGGCAAATAGCCTAGACATAATTTAACTTTTTCTTTTTTATAATAATTTGAACAAGAATTGCAGCCTGAAGACTCAATATAAAATTGCACCAAACATTTCAGTGTTACTTCTTTAATCTTGGCTTATTCTGTTCTCCTAAGGCAAATTCCACAGGAGGACTAAGCGTATGATTTGTTCTCATCACGTTTCAGGCTCCAAGAGTTATCTGCAGCACCAGATCCAATTTTTAGTTATAGTCTTCTCTAAAATCACTGCGTATCTGTAATTGGCCTTAGGTTTGAAATATGGTCTGAGACCCCCCTCAGATGCAAGAGACTGACAAGAAAATACTGGGAAACTACCCAGGCACAAACCATTACTGGAAGGTAATCAATCTTCTCCTTATTCCCAACCTGTTTCTTTCAGCCCTCGGTTACACACACACAACCTTTTGTCTTCTCCACCGCCTGCAGCAGAACAAATCCCACGCACAGTTCAGCAGCCGTACCCAGAAGAGGGCCTGGGGAAAGCCACTGCTACAGTTGGCTCGCAGTTCGGAGAAATGTGTCTTGGAGCCGCCGCTAAAACATACCATCCTAAACAAAGCCAAAAAGCACCAGCCTGAAAAATTCACTGAAATACGTCTACCAGTAAAGTCGTATGGTATCCCAAGATGTGTACGTTGACCATATTCCTGTGTTCTCCAGGTATGGAGATAAAAAAGACTTCTCTTTTATTTAGTAAAATGCGAGAATACACCAAGAAAAGTTTTACCTCAGGGCTATAAATTATGAAAAGAGATTTTGCACAGCCTGGGAAAACACTTCAAACCGGCAATGCTTTCTCCAGCGCAATGAAAACGTGAAATGAGAGGACAGCCAAGGGCAGGCTGAGGGGGATTTACAAAAATACAGATATTTGCGACTCCATTTCCCCACTTCTTTTCCAGCTCAGAGATTAACAATATATTGTCTCAAACTTACTAGAAAAGAACAAGGAGCTGCGTTACCCAGAAGGCCACAGGGTAAAGAGCTATCTGTGCCAACTCCAGCGAGGTCACAGGCCAATCACCGACCAAACAAAACGATTACCACAACTGATGCGAAGTAACCACCCGGTTAGTGCTCTCAGAATACAGTTCAAGGAAGAAGTATCACCCATGGAGCATGAGATGCCTACACCAAGGGCCAGCAGTCACCTCTGGAGCTGAAAGCCAGCCGCCGAGTCACGTTGCAAGGATGACCTGGGGAATCCTGGTTCCCTCTGACTCGCAGTGTTCAATATTCTGGGGACGAGCATTTCATTCCCCAGAGCTGACAAGTCCAGGAATATTACAAGCTACTCGAATATTCAAACAGATCTTCATTTATAAACTACTTTTTCCTATGCGCCTCCACTGACCAAATTTTGCCAACTAATTAATAGGAAGCTCAAATTGGTATGCACATCGTAACCATGTACTTATCAAACTCCTACTTGTTTCTTTTAACTACTAAAAGCAAAATTGACAGCTGACCTGCAATTTCCAGGACTTACCAAAGCCCAGTGGTATAATAAAACCAAGCTGTAGGCTTTGGGACAACGTTCAAAAGCACTGAAGTGACTTAATAGCCAGGGTCAAATTCTGAAAAAGTGATCTAGGATATGGATCGTAAATGCTTAAACAGCAGTACCAAAGACATCATTTTTCTTTTCCGAGCTAGTGATGGAGCATGCAGATAGGAACTCAGTAGGAGCTGAGTCAGTTCCTGAGGCTGACACCTTTGCAGGTGCTACGCAGCCCAGGCTCCCAGGGCAGCGCTGGCTCTGCTGAGCCACACAACATCTACCCACACACCGCTGCCCGTGCCCAACTTGTCAATCCCAACTTTGGCCACGTCTGCAATGGGAAACAGAGACTCCCGCCTTCATGGAACTCTACTGCTTTCAAGCCCAAATACCATCACAAATTCAGCGATGCTTTGACTGATGTGTCAGAGGCAAGAGAAAGGCACATACATTCCACATCTCCTTTGCTCCAAGTAGGCACCCCCAAATCTGGACCCAGCCCCTGGGATAAGCTTCCTCACTCCCTCCTGCTGGACATGGGACCTCCAGTAAACCATGCTGTGCTCCAGAGACATTATTAAGCCCAGTAATTTGAGTGTACAATACCCAAATGCAAGCTCCTGTGCAGTACTGTTATAGAAGGTGCTTCTTCAGTGACACCGGACAGCTGAAACAAACAATATCAAGTTTTTCAAAGAGTTTCTGAAATGTGTTTGCTCTACATACCACAAGAGATTATACAGCACAGATGGAGATAAAACAATAAACAAAGTTCTTTACCCCAGATCAGTCAACGAAGGTGACACAGTCCTCACAGCCCTCCCCAGAAACTACACAGGTCGACACAGAGACTACAAGTGGAGATGGATGGTCACTTTGCAATCAGGGGGACTAAAAGAAGAAGGTATCGCGCAGAAAACAAATGCCATTTGTACAGATTACCATTATACAAAAAGTGGAAATGGCACACTAAAAGCCTCCCAATGGGTAATAGACAACATTCTAATTGGGGAGTTTTTTTGTTAATAATTATAATTAAAATAATCATGTAATTTAATTAAATATTAAAAATAAATTTAATTTAATAAATCATGTAAATTAATTAAATAATTTAATTATAATTAAATAATCATAAATAGCTTCACATTTATGTTTTTCACTTACAATACAGTTTCACTAAAACTATGTGAACAAATGGCCTCAAAGACTACAGAGCAACAATACAAATATTCTCGAACAATAGGATTTACAGAGAGTCGCTTTTCCTTGTTTGTCTCTAGAGAACTAAGTCAAGATAATTTTTAAGCAAGCATCAAAGAGCGTAAGGAACATGCCTGAAACTCCTGCACTTCAAAATTCCAGAAAAGCCATCCTTCCAAGATCAAGAAATAAATAAGAATCCTAAAAAACGATTGGTGCATCTGCAGTCATCTTTCCTACCACCACTTTACTCAGACCCACCCACCCCGGGCTGCCTGAGCAGCAGTCCCTCAGCTAAGAGGCAGGAAGGACTTCCCAGGCCTCAGCTGGATGGAGAGAAATGGGCTGCTCCATTCCCACAGCAAACACCAACTTGAGTAGATTGCACATGCAGTTAATGCCTGTTAGCAAATTATCTTCTAAAAACACTAACACTCAAACACAGCTCTCCCTCTGAAAAATCAGAGAGGACTGCAATACAAATAAACGCAACCACCTGAGTATTTTGAGGTTAGGAACAGAAGCTGAACTGCGTGAAAACCAGTATTTTGCCAACCATCAACAACAAATCCCCAAAGAGTATGGGACATGTCTGTATTTTCTGCTTCTGGCTCTCACTAAACACTGGTTTTCAATACTCCTCAGAAAGTCTGAGCCCACTGACTTACAGCTAATATTAAAAAAAAAAAATTAAAAAAATCATTTTACTTCCATGTCAATGGAGATGAGCACAGATGTTCTGCAAAAAGACCATAAAAGGAAGAAAAGAGGTGAAGAACATGTCTGTGTATTTTCTAATTGCATTTCAACTATTGTTAAACTAATCTTCTGGCACTTAAGTCTTGGAGCAAAAACAATGCTTACAGAAAAGCGTGAAGAACTGAGCTTATTCAAGGAATGCTGCTCAGTTTACAAATCAGATTTTTCTTTGTACTGCTGGAAGACACACTGACTTGCAATGGGGACCAGAAAAGGCCACATCTATTGATCACAATTCAGCAAACTTATTCCGTCTCTTTATGTTACAGACTGGGAAATTCTCACTTGCAAAGAAAATTAAGCCCAGATAGACAGTCTTATTTTGATATCTTGTCCATCGTTGTATCTTTCTTTTGACAGAATCCAACAAATTCTTCTAATAAAATAGGATCAGAGAGTTTATTTCCCTACCTCCTTTCCTCTATTTATGCTTCATGTTAATAGAAAGACTGTAATTTAATAATAATTCTCTTTAGTGATGGACAAAACATGGTAAAATTCTCTTTTCCATTTTGTGCAGTGTTGCTGTATTTGCTCCGAGACAAATCACAGACTCACAGACGGTATCCGTGAGACAAAAACATAACGTCAATGTTTCTTTTCTATTTCAACAGCTGATTAAATGCCTAGGGTGAAAGTTATGTGAAATTTTAATCAAGACTAAGCTGACTAATAGTAGCAGAGGCTCATGATGGTAATTTGGCAGGCGCTTGAGAACTGCCTAGGCCAAGCTTGGCTACTGTACCCTCTATCCGCCGGAATCCATTTCAGCCACCAAAAGTAGACGCAGGGCATGAAGCTCCTTGCATACCACACTTCATATTGCATACCTGTGGCTTGGTTGCTCAGATTAGGACAGAGGATAGCCATGTTAATGTCAGCATTTTTCAGATACACCTCTATCCTGAAAATCAGGTGGATACTTGTCATATTCATGGGTGGCTTCAGCACTGATACTACGCAGGAAAAAAAAACAAAAACCACCTTGCATGGCCCAGGACTGTAAAGATCAGAATCAGCATTTTAAGCTTTAACAGGAAGAGGCTGACAACCTACACAGCATTTAGAGCACTGATGGAAACCGATTTGAGAGAATCGTGGAATACATAATGACTAACTAGTCTCCATTAGCCAGGCTGTTTTAATTGGTGCTAGTGACAGGATAAGAGGCAATAGGCATAAATGGAAACACAGGAGGCTCCATTTGAACATCAGGAACCTGTGAGGGTGATGAGCACTGGCACAGACTGTCCAAGGAGGTTGTAGAGTCTCCACCCCTGGAGACGCTCAAAAGCTATCTGGACGTAGTTCTGGGAAACCAGCTCTAGGTGCTTGAGCAGGGGGGTGGACCAGATGAGCTCCAGAGGTCCCTTCCTGCCTCAACCATTCTGCAATTCTGTGACTTGCATTTCCCTGTATAAATGCTATGTATATCCTTCTGGATACGCTGATGATTAGGTTCCTGCAAAAGTTAAAACAATGATAGGTAAAGACTAAGCACCAGAAATGCAGTTATCACCCAATCTAAGACCCAAGCTGCAAATACATGGAAAAAAACAGAAGCAAGCACTGATAATTGGGCATAAGGCTTCATTTCTCAAGCTTGGACTGGGGCCCAGGCCAAAGAGCAAGAATTAATAGAATTTCCTTATAATATAAAAATTAATGTAATAGACCACTGTTGTTCTCATGTCAAAGAGGATATAAGGCAGACTTTGTGAACCAGAAAAAAAGACTTAAAGTATATAAAAAGTATATAAAAAATTACTATTGTGATCTAGAGTAAGGGAACTTCAGCTAAGAACTGGCTGACATGAGACTGACAGACCAAACAGTGAGTCGGGGGTGAGATATGGGCAGAGCAATAAGAAACTCGGAAAGTTTGAGTTTCCAAGGCTTACTAAAAGCACCCCACAAAACCTGCATAAATGTACATTTACTGCAAAAACCTAGCACACAAACTATCCTCTTGTGTCGTAAAAGTTGGCTGCTTGTTGTGCAATTCTATTTCAAGCACCAAGAAATACAGGACAGGAAATATTGGGCCAAAGCCCGGCTTGCTGAAGCAATTACACGGACCTGCAGGGCTTTGAAGCCACACAGCCATGGTCCATTAATGAAGAGTTGAACGATTCATCCCCTAAGGTGACTAAAAGCCCAACATAAAACCAATGTCCTAACAAGCCATGACAGCAGTTATCTTAGGAACTTTAAGTACAATGCTCTCTCAATTACCAACCCCATTTATGCGTGCTGTATCAAATAAGCTTTCCCAGAAGGCTGTAGGCGGCAATGTGACCATGGATGCAAAGCAGCAAGGCTCCCACCCAGGACACTGCTCGCAACAGGAGATGGAGCAAGGCAAGGTACTGCCGTCTCCTCTAACGTCCGAGAGTGTTTGAGAGAAATCCAGAACCAAATGTTTCTTCATCAACCCTCCTGGTAGGAGTTGAATAATTTTTTGCCATGTCTATGCAATTCTGTGATGATGAACAACTGGCAAGTCACTGCCAAAGCAAGAATTCATATATAGCCTTACTGTAATGCATCTTGAGGGGAGGGGGAAAGGGAGAGAAAATGAAAGCAAAAACCTTATAGAAACAAAGACTGCAATCACCCAAGGGTTATTCTTTCCAAAAAACAGATTCAAGAACGTATTTGAAATGGCAATAAACACTTCAGTTATATGCTTACTGTATTTCAGATTAGCAGATATGTTAGCAGTCTGTCGTATAATAGCTTCAGGGGCCAAATAGTTTGCTCAATTCAAGTATCTACTCCGAAACCCACAGGAGAATAAAGTAAAACAATTCGAGCCAAGTATTTGTGTAAAATACTTATTTTGCCAGCACCCTAAAGAAAACAAGCAGAAAAATCTCAAGTTGCAACTTAAACATGAACATCTATTACTGTTTCCTTGCGGTCTATAAATCTAATCTTACTGCCCATACATCAGACTTAGCCATGCCTTCAGCAGCTTCTAAAGTATCCTCTCTTCTACAAAGTCTTAGTCCGCATTAGCTTTTCTTCTTCATGTGCATTTGAGGTGCAAAACTGGCCCTTCCTTCCTGCAATTATGTCTTTGAAAGACACTTTGACTTTCTCCTTTTCCTAATGTAATATATTGACACAAATCAAATCAAAGGAGCGGTGTGGCAGCTGTCCCGCGACTCACTCTGAGGATCAGCAAACTCATCACAAAGCCAAAACCAGAGTTCACATTGAGAGCAATTTCAGAGGCAAAAAGGGCTGCCATCCCTTCCGAGACCTCTCCAATTCTGCCAATGTCAAATTACAAAGAGATAAAAATTGGTTTTGATGTTAAGATTGTCCTTGATTTTTATTTTCTGCAATGTTAGCCTTTTAAAGCCATTTTTAGTTAAAACAGATACAACTCTCCAGTTGCTGGACTACCACTCATAGAAAACTTTGAAAAGTCCTGTCTGAGTAACATAGATACTGTTGGGTTTTTTTTTAATGGTCAAATTATCCATCTAGTATATACATGTTCTGTACTCATCTTTATGAATTTATAAATCTTATACCCGTAAGCGCTAATCTCTAAATTTGAAACATTTGTGAAAATAACACCACAGTCTAGCAATAAAAAACCCCAGACTACTTAGCATCATTCTTAGATAAATAAATTAATAATGAAAAAATAGCCTATAAATTATGAAAATAGTATCAACATGACCACTTACTGCATCCTTAGCAGTATCCTAAACTCTACAATTAGCCAATAATAAATTTTTTTTCCCCTTATTTCCAGGCAATGTTTTCCTGCGGTCAAGGAGTACAGAAGGAAGGATTAGAAAGCTATCCCACAGAAAGCAGCATGAGTGCTTATTAACCTCAAAAGACTGACTCAGAGGAAACTAAATTCCAAAACTTGACACATCCTACTTCTCATATCCCAACCGGCTCTGTGGTTTCCACCACGATTTCTCCATCATCCAGCAAAAACATCAAACTATTTGGAACCAGATGCAGTTCAGACAGTAATGGAGATTCCAAAACACGGCTTTTCTGAGCCATGGACAGACATCATCGTCCAAGACTGGGCTTACACAGGGAGGCATGGTTAAATACAGATGTCATTCTACTGAAGATGCAATGGCTTTGAAGTTTTCCAACTCATCTTAAGAAAATTGCTATGCAGTAAGAATGCTGTCATATGCAACAGTGACACAGCTGCTCGCAAAACATCCATAACTCGCTCTTCAAGCTTGTATGCCTGCACTAAGTCAGTGAGACGCAAGGAGAGCATACATGTTTCTGATTGTAGGACTGTATTTTCCAAGAAGTCTACTAATAAGAACAAATTTGGTTTTTTCTAGGACATTACAACCCAAATTCCTGAGCTGGTAGTATGTTTTTTAAGCTTCCTGCTTACGACACCTCAAGCATAAAAACCAGTATATTCTCTGTTAAAAACACAGGATAAATCACATCAACAGAATACTTATCAGAAACCAATTAGTGAATTGCCTTTTAATAAACACCAGCATGAGGAAAGTTATCAGACTGGAAGTCACAAAAAAATCCCTTAAACAGAAGTACTTCTAAACTGTTGAACAACAGAACCCACAGAATATATCTCTATGTTGAAATATATTGCTTAATATTCTACCATCTGTTCAGCAGCTGCTTACAGAAATGTCTCAAAACCTTTTGACGATTAAAATAATTTCATATTTCCATGGAGTAACTGGAGAATATATTCTAAAATAAACAGATTCAGCTTCCATTATCTCTATAGTAGGAGCAGGAAATACTGAAGAATGAGGTTACAGATGGTTTTTCATGGCTATGCACATACATACGGAGTTCACAACATTTCTAGAATTAGCCTTCAACTTTTGCTTGAAAAATGTGCTACACAGTAAAAGCTAACAAAGGATGGCCACGTTTTGAAGGTCAAATCATGAATGATCAAAGAATTTCATGAGACGGTTCATCATGGTAGGAGATTTCCAGCTACATCAGAAATAGAAGATCATCCTTATCCATTTTAGACCTGATTCAAAACCAAATCTATCCAAGTATTCTTGGGATTGGAAGTTCAGCATTCAGAAAGTTTCTGGTATGGTCAGAAATTTTGTGTTCATGCTAGCAATGACTGCCTTCTTTACAGTAAACATGTACCGCAACCTCCCATGGCATCTAAGCCATGCTGTTAACCACAGACATGTGTTGCATATTATTATTTGCGGTAACAATCTGTTTGCACTCATAGTCTCTTATTCTGGTTTATCAGTGGACCTGCGTCACACAATGTGTATTACCTTCAGTGGTTTCGCTCTATTTAATTTTTTAGTCTTGTCTTTGTTAACTTGTTTGCTTCTATTTTCTAAAGTTTGCAATTAAAAAAAAATAACCCTCAAACATTCAAAGTTATAGAAGAATTAAATCAATACGTAGGAAGAAAACTATGCTATTGTGAAATTGCAAATAATCATCTAACACTCCTGGTCTCACTTTTATGCTTTCACGTCCCTGGATATTACAGAAAATAGTTTGGAACGGGTCTCGTATTTTTACCTGCACACAGTAATGCTACCACTTTTTTAATGAACATAATAATTTTAAATAGGATTAAAAAAAAAATAGGCAAGGGAAAGAGGACTAATTCTGCACCAGTTTAAAACAAGCCATGAATCCAGTCCATCCCCTTTCATCCTGAACTGGCAATTCACTGAGGCAAACAGTGCTCACCATCCTCTTTTCTGCTTTCCCAATGAGGTCTGGCAGAATCAGATTGCTGCTTTGCCATGGTCAGGAAGACTTGATTTTTCTGACAGCAAAATCCACGTTGACTGAAGTAAGGATTTCTGAATGAAAGCTAGCCAGATAATTAAAGCTGCTCCCTTTAAAACACTGAGAACTCCTTAATTGCCCTAAATCAGTACCCACGCACCAGCCAAGGAGTCTATCAATGTTTCACTCAAAGACATGACAGCACGATCTACTTCAGTGCAGGTTCCCATTGGGAGGGTGGGAGAGGACAGGGAGCAGGTTTGATACAGGGAGATGAGGGTGTAGGTGGAACAGGCATCTGCCCTTCATTCTGGTACCACATTCTCCTTGGGTGCTTTGACCTAGAGAGGAGCAAAGGAAGCCAGAAAGAAGTTGTTCCACCTAATGGTGACCATGTATTCTGCTGCTTCTTTGAGGACAAACGACAAGCACTTTTAATACTGCACGTGCCAAAAATAAAACAAGTGATTCTCTTAGTGATATATTCTTATTGTCGAGTTTAATCACATTTTACACATTCCCGATGTCCTTTTCTGTTTCAGAGAGAGTGCTTCCCTCAGCTTTTCTAACGGCATTGCTCTCAGATGCAGCACAAGGTAACCTGGATGCTGTCCTGTTTGGCCTGCTGTGCTCTTGCAGTAATTTAGAGAAAATCACCACATCAGCACAATTCCAGAACTCAGGTTCCTTTGCAAATCACAGGTAGCAAACAATTCTGCAAGTTGGCGAAGCATTAGAAGGACAGGCACCATAGTCAGGAGTTTGGCAGTTACAAATCCCACGGAAAATCCCAAGGACGGACAGCAAGGGCTGCATTTCCAGGGGCACTGATTTTACCACCACCATCACCAGAGAACGGGCAGAACTTGGTGCTTCTTTCTAAATAAGGGCCAATGGGATTTTTCCACCCCGTCACTCACTATTATAAACTTAGTAAACAAGCATTTTTAATTGATCTTTCTGGTTGTTTCCATCCTTCAAATAACCTCTGTTGACCCAGTCCTCTAGGCTATATACAGCTAACTTTGTGCCTCTGCAGAGCTCCACATTAAAATACTGCCACTTTCTTCTGTGCCCCTGTACTCAGCACTGGTGAGGCCACACCTCGAGTATTGTGCCCAGTTTTGGGCACCTCAATACAAGAGAGATATCGAGGTGCTGGAGCAAGTGCAGAGGAGGGCAACGAAACTGGTGAAGGGCCTAGCAGACAAATCACATGAAGAGCGGTTGAAGGAGCTGGGACTGTTTAGTCTGAGGAGGAGGAGGCTGAGAGGAGACCTCATCACTCTCTACAACTATTTGAAAGGACACTGTAGAGAGGTTGGTGCTGGTGTCTTCTCACAGGTAATTAATGACAGAACAAGAGGGAATGGCTTCAAGCTCCAACAGGGTAGGTTTAGACTGAACATTAGGAAAGAATTTTTCACAGAAAGGGTGGTCGGGCATTGGAATAGACTGCCCAGGGAGGTGGTTGAGTCACCATCCCTGGATGTGTTTAAGAGACGTTTAGATGTGGTGTTGGGGGATATGGTGTAGGGGAGAACTTTGTAGAGTAGGGTAGATGGTTGGACTCGATGATCCCAAGGGTCTCTTCCAACCTAGACAATTCTATGATTCTATGATTCTCAAAGTTAAACAACAGCCTTCCACCTGGATTTGGGGCAATATAGCAGCAACACACGTGAAGCATTTTAGTCAACAACCTTTCACCACACCCATTTTTTTTCTCTCTCAGAAAGTGTTCTGTAAAGCTGAAATACTACACCTTTTCTTTAAATCCTGGAAAGCATTCAGCTTCCCTTTGCCATCACAGGTCATTTATCTTGCAAGAAGTTTCTCAGTGCTTGCTACAGAGAAGAATTAAAAAAAAAAAAAAAAAAAACAACAAAAAGCGTGGACAGAGACAAAATGTCACAGTGGCTGATGTTAGCCCCTGGACCTGACTCTGCACACAGACTGCACCGTGGAGCAGCTCACGCTCAGCCCCTTGCTGGAGTCACCATTTCAGCACAGGGCACTTTGGCCACTACTTTCAGACCTAGGGTCGTGGCAAGTGTAAACAAAGGCACCACAAAATTGTAGGCCCGTTTTGCTCAGGAATTTAACAAGTCTTCCTCCAAAGAATGGTTTTCTTTCTCCCTCACCCTGACCTCAGCACACAGAAACTTTCAAGAAAGCGCCTAGATACAAAAGAACCTCTAGCTGAAGTTATACAGAATACAAAGAGCAAATCTGGACCCCTGTATTTATCTAAATTTTTTCTTCCTCTCATATTCTCCTTATTTCGTTTTTGAAAATAAAAATCCTTGTTTTATGAGTACCTCCTCCTGATCCCCTCTCCCCAGTAAAAAAAAAAAAAAAGTAAAATAAAAAAGTACATGTTGGAATGTTTGGGAGACATCTAAGGTGCATTTAGGTACCTAAGGGAGAAAAGACAGAGGAGTGAATAAATATCACTCTTTCCTCCGAGGCAGAACAGGCACACCGCCTAGGGCTTTCTGTCACCTTGCAAGTGAAATACAAAACCAAAGTACTATCTGTTGCGGCCCCCTAAAAATATCCTTTTTTCTTGCAGAAGCAGAGAAGCCTCAACCCTCTGTGAAGCTAACAAAATTCTATTTCAGCTTTTATCTCAGTCTTCAGAAACTTTCCAAACACTGGCAACAAAAGAATACAAAACCTTGTAATGAATGTGCCCAAGTGAAGAAAAACCCAGGCAACTCTAAGGCTTGTGTAACACTAATATGTCTTAAATGTAACAGATTACCAACAAAACTATTTACATATTATTTAAGAGATTTGGGGCAACTTCTGGGCGGAACAGCACAACCACACATATTTGGGTGCCATACCTATCAAGGCGGCCATGCGATTCAGTTTTGATAGCACCAACTATTGACACTGGTGGGTAGTGGAAAAGCAAACTATGGGCTGGAAGTTGACAAAACACTGTTCACTTACAGCTTAGGTGCATCCCTGAGAATCTGAAATGCTGCAAATCAGAGAAATGCATGTCTAGTGTCTTGAGGACCCCTTAAAAATCACATAAGATATGCACTTCTTATTTTTGTTCAATCTTTACCAAATTTGCTTCTTAATTGAATTCAACTTTGAAAACTGAATTTAACTTTGAAAATCATTACCATTTACTTCTATGCCTGTACACACAGAGTGCCTGTAACATGTCATTTGTTACAGCAAAATGTGTACGAGATGGATATGTATTACACTACAGTGTTCCTATAATAACTACTATTATTCTATTACAAGAAAGGAAAAAAATATTCTCCAGAATATTCTCGTAACATAGCTCCAGCCTATCAGCTCCACCAGACCAAATTACTCAATTGTTTCTAGTGAGCTCACATCATTTTGTTTTACCCATTTTCTGTTCTGGTGAGTGAGCTTTTCTTCTCTAAACTGCCTCTGGCCAATTACAGTTGTTTACACAGGTCTTGTTTTGCAGCATGACAATAAGAGAAAGCCTTTAACACACAAAAGCTGTTTGGTCACTTCTTATCTATAACAAGATTTTTTTTAAAGTTAATTTCTTCTTTTAGCAGCAATTTTATTTTGCACCAGCAAGCCAGTCTCACCACCCTGTGAATCATAATTCACTCATCACCAAGCACAGGCAATCTAACCCTTATCTCTTTAGTCAGTACTGGTTCCTCAGCCTCATTTATTACGCGATCTGTCTGAATTATTTAGACGCTGGCTAGAACAAGGAATTAGTGTGGGGAATTTTCACAGATACACGTAAATGTTTAATAAGGCCAAGTGATGTGAAGACCATGGATTGGATCCAGTTAATTAGGGCCAACGTGTTGACTTACGCACCTCCGTGCAAATTCTCAGCAAAACAGTTTGCTGGATGAAGATGGTCTGTAACACCTATAAAACATGATCACATTCAGAAAGCTCAGGGCAAAATCTTTTTCACAGCCAGATACGTGAAGGGAGCTGAGTGGCTTTTATCCATCCTAGTTCAAGACAGCCTTTCTTGTAAGCATCACCTTTCCTCTTGAGACAAAATCAAAGCCAAATGCGAACAGCCTCAGATGAATGCAGTGACACATGCTATGGGGAAGCAGGGTCAGGGGAAGCTGGCACGTCCAGTGACTTGGTTTCTGACCCCACACCAGCATCCATCTGATGGATCGTTTCACCATGGGGCAGGCTGGAGATGAACCCAAAGCACTGAGCCGGGCTTCGTACGCGGTCCTACCCTATCTCCCTCCCAGTGACAGGCACTGTACAGATCTTAGCCCAGACCCTCCATGAGTTTACAACATGAATTGACAAAGGGTCAAGGAAGAGCAACAGTACCAGTGCCCGTTTCTAAAATCAGAAAAGACATTGAGGTGCAGTTGGCAGCGCTGGATGAGTTGCTCAACCCACAGTTTTCCTTGAGGTTTGCACAGTAATGTCCTTCCCCAGGCTGTATTCCATGCTTGGCCACTTGGAGGTGGCCACTGGCAGGAAGGTCCTTCCCTCACTGCATGGGGAAGGGTGAAGGCAACTGAGAAGGGAACACCTCAGAGCCCACCGGGATTATTTCTGTCTTTCTAACTTTTGGTTTTAGATCAAATGAGGGCTTTTTTTTTGTTCTCTCGTTTATTTTTTTCAGTACAGGGACAGACTTGACCAATTTGGCCAGCCTCCAGAGCATACTACAAAAAGACCTTGGAAGATGATGGACACATATTGACAATGTGTGTAAGGTGTTCAGAAGGCATACAATTTAGGAGACTGATTTTTGTCAGAAGGTTTTGGTTTCAAATGAATTAAGTGACTTCAAAACTACTGCAGCAACAACTCTCAGGAGGAATTTGTAGAGGGGAGGGAAGGGAAATAAAAGAAACAAATCATTCAATATAATATGGGAACAAAACTATTTTCTTTCGGAGGAATGACCTATACTTAGAATTTGCAAAACCAAATTTTTTTCTGAATTTGGACCCGGGGCTGGGTGGAAGTGTCTTCTTTCCAATTCAGGTAAGCTAAAGTTGCACAAGATTTTATCTCATAATGACAGAAAATTAATCTCCTGAGATTTTACCTTTCAGTAGATAAATATAACAGCAAGTTGAAATTAAACTTTATAAAAATATGTCATGAGATACAGTTGCTTTAGTTGCACATTAAATGTGAACTTTGATTAGACTATGTATCTAAATCACCAAAATAAGGCCTAACCAACCCAGCTCAGATATTTAGGAATGATAACTCCAATCAAATGTCATATCCAAACACAAAAACTGGTCATTCCAGTGCGCAGTGTTGCAAAATTGGCTGATTACTTCAGCATGTTCTCTCCTGTTTAATTGTTAGAAGGGTTATTATGCCATTGACTATATATAGCATCAGGCTTTGGCAACTGCAGGAGTTATATTATGCTATAGCATACTGTAATATATTAATATACAGTACACTATTCTATAGTATAGTTTTGAAACTCCTACCCTCTTAAAAGATCTCTTACCATCAGACCCAAAGTTTTAGTTTCAGTCAGAACAGTCAAAACATTTATTAAAATATATAAAAATAATTTATGAGTAAAAGGTTCTTAGTTCTACAGTAAGAAATTGACTGTAAACCCCCACAAAAACAAAGAAATGAAGAGCTTGTATGGTTCAGCACCCTGTTTGGCCTCACACAACTCTCCCTGAAGCGGGCAGGGATTGTGTGTCAGCAGCTGAACGTGAGACTGGGAAAGCCACTGTGCAAGTGCGGAGGAAAAATAAAAAGAGCACCGAAAGAAGATTAATAGCATCTTCAAAAAAAAAATACACAGTAAGCTACAGAACAGCATGTCAGTTCCAGAAAAGATAAGAAGCCATTCCTTTTTGGTTACAAGCAAAGCATAGTCTAAGATTTCACTCTAGCATATACTTCCAAAAGAGCCATATAAGGCAAGAGAGCTTAATTCAAACAGAAAGGCTCCCCTAAACAAATTTTTAAACTTTTCGCAAATGAAGGACTACTTAAGAAAAACGGAGTACTCCACATTTCAAGAGGCTTTTGTATCTAGACGCCAGGTATAAATAAGATTAGATTTTGAAAACTGGATTTAACCTTGTGGTTCCGATAATAGAATTTTACACACCGACATGATGCCCTGGCAGGGAACGCACAGGGCTGCATCCCCCGGGCTTCTCCAGCTTTGGCTTCTATGGATAATTAAGTACTTATTTGTTAATTTAGTTATGGCCTTAATTGCTTTTGTTTTCTCAAGAAGTACAAATTCTGAATTGCTAAAAATATTAATAATTGTTACCCAGAAAGGAAAGCAGCATATATTAAACCACTTCTGAAGGAAAGACATCTGAAATGAAACACAGTGAGGGAATCATTTCATGACTGTTAATCCAGATCCACTGAGTCTCAGTCCAATACTCACAGGAACCCATCTGTTCCACTAAATTACACTTCCATGCCCATCTATCTTAGGTAACAACAATGATTTTCTCTTCACCATTATCTTGCTTTGGTGAATGTTATATTAATTTATGCAGATTTATTTTATATTCAAATTCCTTCTGTCCTTTGTCTAATAAAAATATCAGTAAAAAATATTCTGCAGAGCATGCATGCAAAATAAAATAAGTGCAACTCAGCATAACTTCCACACAAAGCTTGACAAACTGTGCTAGAAACATTACAATCAGAGACAGCAATAAGAGACTTTAATTTTCACTCCCATTTAAAAATGAACCAAAATATTTCTTCTTATAAACAAAAACCTAGGTCACAAGCCTTTAACTCAACTTTCATATACTCTTCAAAAGACAGTGTGCAAATGTGCTTAATAAATACGATTTCAGGGGCCTTATTTTTAATTTTTTAATACCTGCTGCGACTTGAATCTGGGGTATGCATTTATCCCGAAGCAGTAAGGGAGAGCTCACTAATGCCTCATACAATGTAAGGAATGCCGCTGTCTGCATAGTTTATGTATGAATGGGGGGACACCAGCTCCTACCTGGAAAGCACAGATTGCAGAACCCACACCTCGGCACATATATAAATGTTTGACCCCTGAGACATGCTGAAACCACAGCAAGTACTGGTGCGGTCAACGATGGCCGCGTTTTCAAGTGCTCAGCATCCAGTGGGCAGCAGTTGCTGACCCACAGCCGTCTCAGCTCTTTTGAGAACGGGTCCATTTAGTCCAGGCTTTGAGCAGCAGTGGAAGAATGAGCTCCGAGAGCCAGCGCTGCAAGGAGACGCTTGCCAACCATGAAAACTGAACTGTCATCCTGAAAAACTCTAATCTGCAGGTGTTTTATTATACCTTTTAGTGGTTGTCCTCTGCTTTCAAAATACTCTCCATACCTACTCAGACAGTGCATTTAATTTTAAGTGCACTACTATACTGAATTACTGTCTATAAATTCCTCAGAAACACAGCAAACAAGCCTGTCAGAGGATTTCTCGCCAGCTCTGTAAGAGCCCATAGAACTCCAGGTCCCAAATCTGCTTCAGATGTTGCTTGCTGATGTCTTCCTTCTGAAAACCCAAGTTCATTTAGGTCTTTAAACACCAATGGAAATTTGCCACATTAGACCACAGTCCTCTCTTTCAGCATGTGTATTTCCCTGCCACATACGCCAACGGTCACTGGATAAAAACTATATCAAAAGAAAATTACTCTCATTTCTTATTGAAATGTTTCTTTACCTTCCAGGTAGTAAGAACCTTCAAAAGATTACACTATAACTAAAAGCTATTCTTCCACAAATTTTCCCTCCTTGATGCAGCTCGTTTTGTGTATTTTATATCTAAGAGAGGATTTTGCAGATACGCTTTCATAATCACCATTTTCTTGTGTCATTTCTGCATGTTTTCCAAGGTCAGCAAAAACATCCATAATTCCATTGGAAGCAAGAACATACTAAGCTAAACAGTTGGGGACGACTTGCAACCTGAATATTCTAAATTAAAATTTGACTGGATTTCTTACCATCATCCCTTCAAAATCCTTATGCTTCTCTTGAAATTCACTCAATTCTGGTTGCTCGAGAGGGGTTTGGCAAATGTCTGCAACACTGAATGTGGAACTGCACAGGATCAAACCACAGGAAAACCAGAAGTGGAACAAAACTCTAGAGAGAGGTTTCACACACTCCAGATAAACGTGTTCTGACATTTTGCAGCCCTGTAGCCTTGCAAGTATTGCTGCCACCACCACCAAGGCCCAGGCAAGCAAAACAAACTTCAACCCAAAGAAAGGTCTGGTGGCACCCAGGTACTCAGATCCCTAGGGAGAGCTCAACCTCCCCTGGAAGCTCAGAAGGCAGGCAGGAGTTTTGTCAACTGTTAAATGTCTACAGAAAGAAAATGCAAATGTTCTGGTTTTCATTAAAAATAAAAAAACAGAGCTCAGCTGACTCCAGAAATGTGGGTTAACCTTGTCTTTGTGCTTATTGCCATGAATCACAGATTGGCACTGATCTTTCAACATTTCTGTGTTAAGAAAAGATTTCTCAGGCTGGTAGGTGAAGGATTGGGTCCTGCATATGAGACCACTCTACAGAGGTGCCTTCAGGGGAAACATAAGAGAACCCTCGCACACAGAAGATCGCAGGAGATCACCTGAAACCTACACAGAGCTCCATGATCTACACACATAGTGAACTTCATGCACATGCATAATCCTATTTTATGTTTAAAATTGCTTAAACCTATTTCAATTCAGACCTAAAATATTTCCTGTGCAAAAAAGGAGAATCATTTAAATGGTCTGAAGTTTGTAGAAACATAAGATAGCACCACAGGAAGATTAACAGGCTTCTTTTAACATCTCTTTCTTCTCACTTAGATATTTTATTTTCAATTTAACAATTCTACCCTCCTTTCTTTTTTTTTGGCATTGATTCTTTTCTCATGAAAAGCCAAAACGTTAACCTGTACTCTGTCCGGTTTGTAAAAAGGTCATCAGCCATTCTTTCTTGTAAAAAGAAGGGGGAAAAAAAAAAAAAAAAGCATGTAGCTGAGGTGGTCCCCTAAGAAACTGTATAGGAAAAAAGGAAACAGTTGGAGGATACCCCTATTAAGCCATCTAAATATTTGACATCCCACTCAAAAAAGAAATTATTCAATCATTACATACCAAGCAAGAAAAGTTATGGACTAGAAAGAGCAATTCTGGTTGTGCAATTGATGTTCTACAGGTGTTTTACCTGTCACATAACATTAGAAAAATTTATTTCATATTATTCCCAGTAATACCTGTATAATATTGAGACATTCCAAAAGGGTACTTTACTTTAAATAACACATTTTCTAAACTCTAAAGCTAGGATGACTGAGCTACCTGCTCAAAGGCTGAGAAGCAGGTTCATCGCAAGGAAATTCAGACTGTCACTGGGAAAGCCACCGACCCAGTGAACGACCTCTCACTAATCATCTACTAATCACAACACCTTGTGCCTTCAACACTCACAAAACAAGTTGCATTTTTTACTTGCATGGTGCTATAGTGTATAGGTCAAAGCATGTCTTGCTCGTATCAATGTCTGTAGACCAATGAATTTCATGATTGAGCCCAAACAATTTCTTTTGGAGGAAAAAAGAAATAGAAAAAAGGGATCTGTTGATTCAATAATAGGAATGGATTACGTCATTTTGTTCCGGAAAGACCTGACGGACTTCACCTTTTCAGCTTCATAACCTTTTCACCACCTTACCCATTTTATTTGGATGATACATTGTAATACCACATAAAAAAATCAAATACAAAACAAAACTGCAAAGCCAGTATCCACTTGCCACAGCCTGGTGAAAACCAGAATGAAATCAAATTTATAATTGAAATAATTTAATTAAGATTTTTACTATTAATTCTTGATTAGAGAGCAGACTTTCATCTCATAATTCCCTATGCCACTGTGCTCTTTTGTTGTTTGCTTGATTGTTAGATGAGAAGTTACATTCTGATGCATGTTCCATCAATACTTGGAGAACTATTCCATTGCCTGCCATCCTGGTAGGCCAGTAGCTGATAACAGTCAGAGTTGGAGTATATGTCCCTTCAAGGGGAAACATGGACTCCTCAGGGGAAGCCTCATATAGCACCAAGACTGTAAACCAAAGTGCCCTTTGACAGAAGCAAGTGTAACACAACAAAACATGTTTTGAGAAATAATATTTAGGTATTACTTTATTATATTGTAAAATGTTCTTTTTTTTCTTATGGAAAAAAAAAAACACAACCCAACTTTTAACTTGTAACACAGTGGGTATTTCATCTCCTCCAAGTATCTTACTCTTAGACCCCTCCCACCCCCTCCCAGCCCGTCATGTTAAATATGGGAGTAATTTACAGAACACACTTTGGGCTGATTCTACAAAAGCAGCACCTCTGGCTTTGCCAGGGCTTCCACCACTGGCTGGACAGCAGCTTCTCTGCCCTACCATTAGCTCTCCAGTCCCTTCTCCTCCTCCTGTCACCCCTCCTAACAGCCACTGAAAGAGATGAGGGACACACAAAACTCAGCAGCCCCTCAAACGCAAAAAATGCAGGTAGCTGGAGGTGGTTAGAGATTCTTCTCCTTCCCTTGCTGGCCAGAGGGCATCGGAGGCCATGCCCAGCGCCACCAGTCACCTCCAGACAGCTCTCAGCCCTCCGTTTCTGCTACCACATCCTCTTCTGCTGAGGGCAACTAATAGATTTAGCTGAACATAGATTTTTTTGCGTTAATTTTCAATCACTTTGGTTCCCTGGTCCAGCTCACCACATGGCTGGACAAACACTGCCTGCTGTGAGGAGGAGGAGGACAGAAACAGACACTGCACCTTCCATCAGATTAAAGCAATTCTGGATCCAACCCCGCGTTACCAGGACTCAGCTGTGCCTGCAGTCCAAGCACAGCCAGACACACCAGATTTTAACTTCTCCCACTGAGCCAAGGCCATGCCCAGCTTTGACACGTTAGAAATTCTACTCAGGTTACCAAATAGAGTTGCAGGCAAACAGACAAAACAAGAAAGGAGATATTTTCTTAGTACGTGGTACTTAACAAATAAAATTGTTCAGCTGTTAACACAGTAATTAAGAAACAGATGGGAAGAGAGAGGGTGGGGAAGACAAGAGTTGCCCACAGCGGGAATGCGATGGGTTGTCTGGGGAGCTCCTCTGAGGAAACCACACTGAAATGATAAACCTCCAACATGGCAAGCAGGATTGCTAGTCAGATCTCTGCTAACATACAGAGCTGAAGGGCCAAATTAATTCCTTGTGTAACCCCAGTGACTTCAAAGAAGTTAGCCCAGAGACAAATTTGGCTTAAGGAATTATGAAATGGACCCTGACCAATTTCCCCTAAGTAGGATTCAGATCTGTGGCTTCTTGTGTTACAAAACTGCCTTGGCTCTGTAACGTTATGTCCTTTATTGGCATTTTTATTCATATGAAATGACTAGCAAACTCCAACCCAGTAGCACCACCTGATTAATATCAACCACTCTTCAAAGCATTTGTCTTAACACCAGGGGTTGTTGTTTTTTCAAGCTGGTGGGTCTCAGCGCTGATGACTTCATTGTGTGGTCCGTCTGGTCAAATTTGCTGCTGAAATCCAGCCTTTAGCAGCTGAAGGGTAATATTTTAAGTTAGTCATGAGCAGGGTTTGAATGCTAAACTTGACCTCTCCACCTTTTCCAGTGTGTGTATTTCTGTGCTTCCTCTGCAGCCTCTGGATGCCCATGTGCGGTTTTCTTCTCCTGGCTGCCAGAGAGACAAGATTAATGGTGCCTTGTCACGTATCAATAGCCAGCAGCAAAACATAAACATCCAAAAAGCTGTAATGAGTTCTACTTACTATCTTTATATAAAACGGGATTTATGGTGACTGATCACTTTTCCAGCAGCCAAAAAGATGTGTAAGAAGTGATTATACAGTCTAGTCTGACTGCTCCTCTCTGCTTCAGCTGTAATTACGCTTTTGGGTGGCTTGGACTAAGCACACCATTTTTACACGTCTCTCCCCTAAATATTCAAAAAGCAGCGCTTCTGCCAAAAACTACCTCTGCAGCCAAAAGTATGACTTTAATACTCATAAATGCATTGAAGAGCGCTGCACCGTTTAAGCAGTCCCAGTAACTTTAGTAGGGAGGAAGGCACTACTCAGCATAGATAAAGGCATCCCTGTTGACACCACAGCCCTTATAATGTGACCTATATGTTTTTTTCCAAGGTCTGAACAAAACCACATTAATTCCACAACCTCTGTCTTCCCCTCCTGAAGCTTCACTGTGACAGTGTGGGTGGCTGAAAGAATTGTTTGAATCTGCTTTTTCTTCAACTTCACTTCTTTTGTTGCAATTTTTCCTATGTTTTTCACAGGATATTCTGTTTTTCATCAAACACAGACAGACTTTCAGACTGGGTTGCTAAAGCTTGACCCAGACACATTTTAGGAGAAGAAAATATATATAAAAAAATGCTATGAAGGTAATACCCCTGTTAAGAGCATCCGTTCCTGGCTTAATTTCAAGTTCTATCATGTGCCTTTTACCACTCTCCTCATATGAACTCATTCAAATTCATAGCAAAAATCAGTGACTATCAGCAAAACATATCATTTAACAGGCAGCAAAAGGCATACAAAACACTCAGTTTCCATGCTCCAAGTGTATGCAAGTAGGTAGTTTGTGTAGCAAAGGATCGATTTTCTATCTTGTTAATAAGTTCATTACCTCTAGCTCATTGCTTTCATTACGGAAGTACATCTGGCTCCATTAAAAAAAGCATGATGAATATTTTATGCGTGAATTTGCTCATCATTTCAGAATTAAATGAAAATCAGTTCACAATGGAAGGCAAAACTGGAATTGAGGAAGACAGAAATAGCCATATTAAATCAGAGTGGAGATACTACCACTTGACAGCTGCACAGCCCAGCTGCTCAAGAGCCTCCATCACAGACAGATGTGGGATAATCAGCCAGCATCCTGAAGCACATCTTGATCTCTAACAGATAAGAGATTGGATTAAGACAGATAACGGTTTACTATAGCTTCATGAACAGTAACCAGCCACAGATTTACAGGGGAATGAGGACGATTCATGGAGATTGGAGAGCTTTAATCCCATTCCTTGGGTATTTCCATGTGTCCAAAAGCTTAGTAAAAGCAAGAAGAAAAGACAGACATTTCCTTCCCCCTCCCCTCCAATTCAGGTTTGGAAGGAGCATAAGAAGAGAGAGCATCCTATGAATATGAGGATGTCTGGAAACTCACTACAGACAGAGGAGGGGGTATACATACTCGTATTTTACTCAGGGACACCTCTGTAAGACCTGTAAGAGCCTTCCTTTTCTCTCCACATGCTCTGAAACACTGAAGGAAAATGAAGTGAGCAGTGAGCTGAAAAAAGATTCTTCTCTTTCTGTCTCACTAAATCCATTATCTGAAATCATTGTCTAAATTACAGGTCTGCATAAATAAAAATTAACTGTAATTCTCACATACCTAACTAGGAAAACACACATGTGCCTCATTTCATGACTTAAGCTAATCATTTATCAGTTGCTGTAGAGCTGTTATCTAGTATCTAAATGACATGGAGAATTACCACTATCAGTATCCTAGTGCTGATATATTATCCCTATCAGGAGTAATTATTTGGTTTCACATGTAGAGTTTCAGTCAGTATCTGGGTTCTATGCCAATAGCCACTCAACATCAA
Organism: Vanellus vanellus; assembly: GCF_965231255.1. Classification (NCBI taxonomy): domain Eukaryota; kingdom Metazoa; phylum Chordata; class Aves; order Charadriiformes; family Charadriidae; genus Vanellus; species Vanellus vanellus. Next base: position 96,793,471 of record NC_138906.1, on the reverse strand, counting down.
ATAAAAGGGCAGTCATGATATAAGCAGACCTTTATCATTCTTGCGATAACTACCAGTAAATCTCCAAGAGATTTGTGGCTTTTCTTTAGGACATTTAGCAAAAGATTCTCTAGAATAAAAAGAGGGGGGGCGAGTCAGGGCAAGTCTTTCTAATGCTTATAAATTCCTGAAGAAAGCTGAGGCTTCTCTTTTCAACTAGGTAACTAATTGTTCATCGTCTTAGTAAACAAAATTTATAGTGATTCATTTGATTCATTTCAAAACACTGAATTACCTTAGAGTTTTTCTTAGTGCCCAAAATGAACAAATATACTAGAAAAGTTAATCATAATACTATAAAATAAATATTAACTTCTTACGTGATATGCAAACTGGAATGCCTCTGAATTCTTCAATTAGCTTGACCGTCTGACATTCCTAAATTAGAGCTATTAATAAAACTGTTTTCCTGCAAATTCAGTCTTTCACTATCATCTACTTTAAGAAGTCATAGGGGACAAAGTCAAATTTGGTTTAAACAAATCAAATTTGATAGCTGTAACTCTGCCTCCAAAAGTCACAGGAAATTCACTGAATAGGGGACTAAAGCACACAAGTTTTTTTGGTTTCTTGTTGGTCTGAAGTTTTTTGCACATGAATTAGTAAAATATTTCACCACTAGCTCTCTCCTCACACTTAAAGGTAACTCTAAGACCTCTCTCAGGTCAGCTAAGGGAATAGGATTGTTATTGGATAAAGAAATCTGAATAAAGCGGGTATATGATGCATCTGTGGAAAAGCTGCATCTCCAGTGACTCAGAGCATTACCAGCCTGAATTTTCACTTTTTAGCCAAATTTATTTTGGGGAGTCATAAGGTAGGGATGAGCCAAACCCTGTCCCCTGGTTCTCCCAGTCTGGGATCAAGCACCACAGCAAAAATTCATTCTCATATACAGAGATATTTTATTCAGGCTAGTAAACAAGCAGAGGAAACAAATGAAGAATCCAAGTGAATTCTGGTACTCAAGCCACTGAAACTAACCCTACTGCAAAATGAAGCTTCTTTTTCTCTGCTTGAAAGGATTTGCAGAGTATCCTCAGCCATAGCGAATACCAAACTGAAGTGAAACATCCCAGTGTTGGCCCTGTTACTGGACTTCAGGAAGGCAATCCCGTCAAAGAACAAAATGCAAGTCTCAAACGCCTGCTACTTTTATGCGTTTGGTCCTCCAGGAGACAAACATCATATAATTCTTTCACCAAGCCTGAAATGCTATCTACAAGTTACATAAAAGCAATTAAAAGAGATAAAAATAAATCCTTGATAAGCACATAACAATTATCATAGAATCATAGAATGGTTAAGGTTGGAAGGGACCTTGAAGATCATCGAGTTCCAACCCCCCTGCCATGGGCAGGGACACCTCTCACTAGACCAGGTTACTCAAAGCCCCATTCAACCTAACCTCCAGGGATGGAGCTTCCACAACTTCCCTGGGCAACCTGTTCCAGTGCCTTACCACCCTCATAGTGAAAAATTTCTTCCCAATATCTAATCTAAATCTACCTTCTTCCAGTTTGAAGCCATTACGCCTCATCCTATCGCTACATGCCCTTGTAAAAAGTCCTTCCCTAGCCTTCTTGTAGGCCACCTTTAGGCACTGGAAGGCTGCCCCAGAGACTTCTCTTCTCCAGGCTGAACAACCCCAGCTCTATCAGCCTGTCCTCATAGATACCCTCCGAGATATTTTTCATACATTTAGAATTAGCATTAGGTTCTGGAGACTATTTATCGTATCTTAATCCTTATCAATCTCCTCCTTGCTATTTATATTGTAAGACAACAATGGAAGTATTTATGGTTCCTTGAATTAGTAATTAAGAGCTGCATTCATATCCAGATCTTCACCATAACACCACCTAAGCCAGTGTCTCAGTTCTGCATCTATATTCTGTAGTGCTGTGAGTTAACCTTTCAGCTGGTAGCATTTACACTTTGCTACTCTGCTTGAAGTCTTCTGTCAGCTCCTCAAGAGGGTCAGATGCTCAAATAGAGCTCCCTTTATGAGCTCAGTCACTGCACGTAAGTAAGATTTAAATAAATATCTGACAGGCAAGTTTCATTAGTTACTTCCACTGAATCCTCACCAGGATCATGAGAGCACTGTATCCTGAAAACTGAAAGTTAAGAATTTAGTGACACAGAAATAGGGAGGCCCAGAGGAGAGAGATTGGCTGGGGGAAGACAGAACAATGAAGTATAGCTTATATCCCATATGATTTACACACACATTTTACTTCCAGCAAAATGGCCCTCCACTCTGGAAAGATTTATTAATACCAACTTTCCAGAGGGGCATTAGATTTTTACATTGCAAAATACACAACAGTGGTCTAAAATAGGTAAACATGAATTTTTAAGTTCCTAGTTGTTAATAAAAGATGATAAATTCAATGTTATACCAAGCTCTGAGAACTCCATACTGTCAAGATTTAGAGGTAGAGACTTTTCACAGTATTAAGGAAATACTTTTACTGAGGAACCTCTTCTACATGAGTTCAATCTTTCAAATAACACATGTCAAAAGACCACAAAGGTAGGGGTGTATGTTTGTGTTATAAATGATGATGGTATCACTTACCAAGCGATACATTCTTCCATAATACGTAACCAGCAGTTCCAGAAATCCAAGAAAAACAGAGTGGCTGCTACCAAAACATAATTTATATACAAGCTTTACCTGAGCGTGACTGTTTCACGATCTATTAATGCATGTGCTTCTGTGAATGTGTATATGCAATTACGTAGGGTGTGCTCTACATATGTATATATGCATGTGCACACACATTTTGTTACAAGTAAATTATATACATTTTAGAGTAAAACAAAATTAAGGGCAGAGAGGTTGTGGTTTTGGAGGTTTTTTTAAGGGAGGTGGTTGGTTGCTTCTGATTTTTAAAAGAGATGGCAGCATATTGCACGTAGTCATGACTGGAATACCCAGGAATGAAATACCTCATACAGGATAAACCACATAAAACACTATTCCAGTTAATGCTGTCCTAATACAAAAAATAGTCTCCAAAAACCCTGAATAATACATGCTGAACAAAACCATGCAAACAAAATGAGATTCCCTAATGTGACATTAACTCTCCCTTCTTCTCAGCTCAAGTATTTTAATGTAAATGTTGCTTCTATTGGAATTTGCCAGCTATTAATTCTATTACCACTTTTTTTTTTTCTTAATTGTAAGCAAGATCTGAGATTGCTTAAGCAGCAGAATACTGACACACTGGTATTATTAACACCTATGTAAATCTGGGAAGAGGAAGGATGAAGATCCTCTTCTCAGCTTATAACAAAAGGGGAAATAAATCTCAAATTTCTAGGAACTGTATCACCTGGTCAAATATGGAATGAAAATATATCACAATATTTTATAAAATACTGTGTTTAAAGAAGTCTTTATTTTGCAGGTCTTGTAATACATGCCGTTTTGGTATCATTTTCAGTGTTCTCTCTCAGAAATTCTTTCCATTCAGTAAAATTAACAATGGACCAAACAAAGAAGTGATGCTACTCATCTTTTTCACTGCAACCTGTACAACTATATAGATTCAGAGCACATTTTGATGGCTTCTTACTAACGAAAACAATACATATAATTTCTGATATTACTGGAAAGGAAATCTTTGATGTGTAGTCATTGGCCTATGTCTAAGCTTTGCCTTATTCTCTAGCCCTTTACTCACAAAATCGTTTTTTTCCATAGACTGGAGCTAATACATCACATGTTGGGGTTTTTTTTTATGCCTAGGGTAGTAAGCACAATTCAGATTTTTATAACGATCGAGCATGTGACTACACTTGCTCACAACACTTAAATATCAATACATAGATAATTGTCCAGGCTGTAAATAATTAAATTTCTTGTCCTTTGGGGATTTTCCACAGGCATTAAAATTCAATGTCCCTCTTTCAATGTGGAAATGTTTTTGGGGGTTGTTGTGGTACAGCAGATGACAGCTGTTTCAGTTAGCCACTGCCAAGAGGCACTACTACTATTACTGGTGATAAAAAAAACCTACTGAAATATATAAAATACAGATATTTACTTTTTAGTATGTAATTTACATCTGTTATTCCTATTTCTCTATGAAGTCTCCCCTACTATGACATCTCTCTATGGTTTCCTCTTGATGCTTCCCTTTGTTTCCCTGCCATTGCACTCAATCTACTTGCTTCTCTCTACACTGAGTGTATCCCATAGCACATACTGGAAGAAGAGGACGCTTCTCGGTCTCCTTTCTGGTTTAACTGCCACAGCTGGAGATGTTAGCACCTCCACCGTTGAGGGAAGACACTGAATTCACTGCACCTATAACCCAAGTTACCATCCAATCAATCATCCTGACAGCTGCTTCTACAATTGATTTCGTAACTAAAAAGCCAGATCAAAACGTTAAATCTCCTTACTCCTTGATCATCAGCCTCACCTCCATGGGCGGGTCCTCCTGGTTGGCAGGACTCTGATTTTTTTCACCCAAATTTCATATTTCTGTGGTATTCATGGCTTAATCTATGAAATGAAATTTATTATATAGAGAAATAATATCCATGATTTTTATGCATGTAGGGAAAGTGGGAAGATGCTATAACAACAGAAATGAAACTACAAGAATCCCCAGGCTGTAAGTCTAAAATCCCTCTCACAAAATTTAAAACAGAAAACCTGACCAAAACTAAGTGAACCAACACCACCAGGCTGCCCAGAAGTGACAGGTGTAATAAGCCACTGAATTTTCTGATCTAACTATTGTACTATGTATAGAAAAGGAAGGTGTTTGAACTTCTGCAAGGTAGATAACATTACAATTCAGAAAGTGACCTTCAGATGGCAAACAAAGCTGGTATGCGTACTTCAGAAAGACCTGTACAAATATTGTCTATTGAAACTTTAAGAGAGTTGTGTGCTCCACTTCAGGAGGACTCAAATGGACACGGGAATTTTTTGTGTTGTAGTATAATTATTTACAGAATAGCAGCAAAATTAAATACATCTGTTAACCAAATTAAAGTCAAATAAAATAGTACAAGATCTCATATAATCTCAGATCATTTACTCCAGCTACTCCTAGAAAGCTTATTCATCTGCTACTGGACACTTATGTCACTATACATTAAAAATCAATAATGAGTAATAACAGTTTGGCTCCACTCAAGAACCGAGTGAGATGGCAGCCGAGTTCACTCAGAAGGAGCTGAAGTGGAAAGCAGTAATGATTAACAAAATGAATGGAACCCACACCAGTTTCTGTAAGCATACTGATGATTTAAAACACATATATTGATACAAAGGACAAAAAAAAAGTGAATATAATGAAAAGAAAAAGTTTGTTTCACACACATTATTTGGCAACACTGCCATTATTCTTTTATTAAGGAACACGAGATTACACCCTTGCTCTGCTACAATTCCAGCAACAAGGATCTGCCTTTATTTCTAGCAGACCGTATGTATACTCTTCAATAAAATTTGCTTTCTTTTGCTGCTCATATTTCAGAGTCCTCACAACATAAAATGCATTCAAGCAGAAGAATTGTTGGTTTGCGGTCAGAACACCAGCACACATTTTGATAGCCTGTTTGTTGTTCCGGCAATTTTGTCTCCTTTTTTATTTCTTAATGATATAATTCTACAACCATGAAAACTGAAAGTATTATCTTCTTCAAACACTTTTCTCTACTGAACTAAGCTTCTTAAGAGGGGCTTAAACAGACTAACAGCAGTAATTTTAAAAAGGGATTACTTTTACATGTATCTGGATAAATTAATTTTCCAAAAGAAATTTGTTACCTTGATAGAGAATCTTTACAAGGAGTAAAATAATTATGGTCTAAAGATAAAATCAGTGGAAAGTAATAACAAAAAGTTGGCCAGAGAAACTTCCCAACACAGGTGCGCTGCCATATCAGCATGTGTTACTGTAGCGCTGGTATGTGGTTGGTTGTGGTCGGGTGAAAACTGAGGAATGCGGATTAAAGCAATTGCAGATCAGAATTCCACTTTGCATTAAGTAAACTTTTGTTAACACCACTGGACAAATATCTCAGTCATCTTGCCCCTCACGTGGTCAAGGAAAAAAAAAAATCCTCCCGCTCCTGTGTTCAAGAGTGCAGCCGTAAAGGACCCTTGGTCCGAGAAAAATCAACGATTGAGATCGATCTTGTGATTTCAGCAACACCGGTGACTCCGGTTAGCCCCATAGCGTTCTCCCACCCTGCAAGCTCAACAGGCATGAGGAATTAATACAGTTTTGGCTGCTGAAATACCACTAACAAAAATTTGGTCTTGATTTGACACTCGGTGATGTTTTGACAACCAGAATTTCTTTTCACTTACATTAACCAAGACAAAAATTAACCGGCAATGCCTGGGATGAAGGACATCCTCCCCAGCCCCTATGGCTGCAGCTGGGGAGTTGGAGGTACAGACCTTCCCACCCAGCCCTGGTGGACACCTGTATTTGGCTTTACTTTTGCTCTTTTAAGGTATGCAGTAACATCTAGGAGATTTACAGTGTTAAGTTTTTTGGGACTAGACCACAAAAGGTTAATGAAATGGCTGAAACATGTCACCTATATACGCGTAAATGGAAAGAGCAGCTACAAGCCAGGTTTCTGTACAGGCCTTTATCTGCACATTTGACACTCAACTAGAAACTTGGATTCAGTTCTGGGCCGATTTAAAAAAAAATATATATATATATATATATATCTGAGACCCCCTCTAAAATTTCCCCAGACCCACAGACCTCCAATATTTCCTTCAGTCTCCTGTCACTCTCCTGGCCCCTTCCAAAATGCCTGAAGGCCTTCTGGCACATGGTCAACAACCTCAGACTCTGCAGGCCTCCTGGACTGCTCACCTGGTCTTCCTGTGCACTTCTCAAAGACTAAGCCTTAATTTAAAAGCTCTTTTTTTCCTTCCATTTTTAATTTTCAGCCAGCGACTTCTCCCCCTGTGCCTCAAAGGAATGAGATTTTTTTACCCCTCTGACTCAGAAGTGGAGTTGCATGAAGGTTCTGAGTGGAACTGGCAGTTACTTGTACCTTCATTGGGCCCTCATAATTCACTGATTTCACACAGCTTTACTGGTTCAATTTGTTTGGATTTCTTAACTGCATTTTCCTTATACGCAGTTGGATTGCAAAAACAGTCGGCTTTTGCAAACCAAGTGGCAACACTTGTCCCAACACTCCTTCACTTGCTCTTGCCTCAGGACACTTGGTGGAAATGTTAAGCATCCCACACCAGTAAACAGAAAATGCTCCCAATGTATGGAAACATTTTCAATACTAAATAGATACAGGATTTTTGATACTTTCTGGCATCACTACGAGCCGTTGATATGGTTGCCTGCCTTGTTTTCTAAGACTGCATTAAAACCTGATAGGCAGCGAGTCCAAGAGAAGACATATATCATTGAATTGTATTTCTCCCACTTAAGTAATTCAAGAAAATTAGTTTCAGAAGACAATGTCTGGACACAAATGAAACTGAACTAATAAATAGGCTTGAAGGCAAACTCAGAGATAAATTTTAGTTTAGTTTTTTGCAGTCAAAATTCAATGAGATGTTGAATGGCAGGAATGAAGAAGAGATTGTCTTGGCTGCATTTCTGTTGTGGAAAAAAAAAAAAAAAGACAACTCAAACGTGGTTCAAAGAAACAGTAGGGATTGGTTCAACCCCTGTAAGTTGAATCAAATTTTCTTGTTCTGCTTTGAAATATGAGAAAGAGCAGATTCACTTTAAGTTGGTCCTAAATTTTAGCAACAGAAAAAAACATTACGCTTGTCCAAAAGCGTCTGACAAAATCATAACATAAATCTGAGTGTGACAAAGAACATTCCTCTTTTTTCTTTTCCATCTTTTTCTTCATGAGCATTAAATGCAGAGCAACGCCAACAGCTGGAGCAGTGAGTGATTAACTTCAGCAGAAGAATAATGCCGCCCCAACCCTACACTGTACATTTTACAGCTTTCTGCCTGTCTAGACTCAAGGGAGTATAAGATTTATCATAGATTAATAAAGTTGCTGCTAAAATCTGGCATCGCTGTGGCTCAGCCACACAACACCAAGTTGTCAGAAGAATGTTCCCACATTTACAGCCCCTGCTCTCTCTCTGAATGCATGCTAACTCTGAGACCAGCCATGGCCTGCAGCCTCTTACTCTTGTTTTGGATACAAATACGTGGCAGTGAAGGTACTTGACATCTTCAAAGCTTGCCATTACCCAAATGCTGTGAAACTCTGCTGCTCAGAAATCTTATGATTTTTTAAAAAAAATCTTAAAATTAGTAAATTAGAGATTATTTTACTTCCCATTTCATTTCAAGTCTTCAGAGACATTCAGAAACATTTTCACATAAGCCTCCAAGACCCTGACAGTTAAAAATTTCCTTCTAATAAAAATTTACCACAAATTTTCACCCAATCACCTTGCTTCTGAGACTGGTTTTATTAAAAGCAACAAGCTTTATTAAAGGACTTTTTAGTATTACCAACAACGAGTATCAATCAACTATTCTTGGATCTTCTAGGAAGAAGGGAATTGGGATGCCGGCCAGACCTGGGGCATGCCTGGTCTCACACCCTGCCTCGCGCTGGGGTCAGCAGCAGCTCTGGGAGGCCAAGGTGCAAGGTCTGTGCCGCTTGTGCAACACCTGGGGTTCTGTCCCATCACCTTCTCCTCTCCGTTTAAACAAACCACATGATTCTTTATGGTCTCAATTACAGAGTTTAATAACTTTATTGATAATTAAAAATACCTCCCCTAGTGAAAGGCAACAAGTCTGTAGGAAATTGCAACCTAGTGTGAAAGAACTTATTTAATGTGAAGTAATGAACCTTCCCGAGACTTCACAACTAGTCAAGCAGCTTTAGTGCTGAGTTTTGCACTGCTCCTCAACACTGCAGCATCAGTTTTGAAACAAGCTCCCTCCACAGAGCACAGCCTGAGGGGAGAAAACAATAAACGAAAAAGAATGCAAAAGAAGAAGAGCAAAAAGTGCCAAATGTTTGTTGGCCGGTTCTGACAAATGTATTCTTTTCCATGCATTATGCTAAATAACTGTTCAGCACATTTCCGAGCTGCTGAGATACGGAGGAATTGTCTGTAGCAGAAAGTACTTTCTATCCGTGTTACACGGTCTATATTATATAAAGCTACTTGTATTCAAAGGAATGAATGGCAATGCCTACTCGGCGTGGAGGTGGTACACGTACAACCACAGCTCCCTGTTTTCCCCAGAACAAAAAACTTCTATCACCCGTCCCCAGAGTGCCGCAGCTGAACGGGGGCAATCCCAGCTACCCACTACAGCCCCTGGGCCAGGGGCAAGGTCCGTACCCTGACTCCCTTCCCATCGATAACAACTCAATTCAGGAACAGTTCCTAATAGCGAGTCAGATCTCCATGACATGCGTTTGCAGAGTTTAAATCAATAAACTCCATGAAGTTTCTCATTCTGTTTACTGCAATTTCCAGAAGAGTCAGAAATCAGAAAAAGATGAGATAGATTCAGATTTCACTCACACCTTTGAAAGTCCAGCGTGATTAAAGTCAGTGCAAATTCTGCTTAATTACTCTAGTAGAAACAGCAGCAGATCTTGCTTTAGGTGTCTTGGCTACTTAGTCAAACACACAAGAGATTTCCGAGTGCAAAACTGAGTCTTAAACAATAGCACCAAAATATCCATCTTCAGCAGCTGGTGGATGGTCAAGAGGCAGAGGCCCACCCACTGCCCTGACCAGCGAAAGTGAGAACCAGGTACCACCCAGCCAAAAGAAAGGCTTCACACATTATGAAACAAAACGTGGTATGTGAAGAACATACATGCAGAACACAGAAAACAATGAAAACCAACCCTCAAACCCAATACTGAAATCACAACCTATCGATGCACAGCAGTTGCAAAATTACTGCATGTAAGGAAAATCTTCCCGACTCCATTAACAGCCTGATTGACAGCTAAAACTTAACCTGACACAACTGCGGTTATTTCTCTATAATCTGTACCACTTTGATGCATTTTAGCTCTACCAAAAAATAAATAAAAATGGTCAAAGAAATACCTGCTTTATATTGATTTAAATGACAAGTCAAGCCTGCTAGGAAATCAACTTTTCATATGATTTCATAGCTTTATATATATATATTTAAAAAAAACCAAAACAAAGCAAAAACCCCAAATCAACCCAAAACCAACCCAAAACAATCACCAAAAAAATCCTGAGGATTTTCATTAAGTGGCATTCTGACACACACACTTGACTCATTCCCAGGCAGAGAAAAAGCTTTTACAAGGAAGTATCAAGTAAAATATTTATTAGCCTTCTCCAATTTGCAAATTTCCCAAGCTCCCACATTTTGTAACATCAGGAAATTGCTACTATAAACAGCCTAAATCTGCCAGGAAAATAAATGTAAATGACGCCAACTCAAGGAGGGCCAGGCTTCTCCTCCCTCATTCCTCACCCTTCAGGAGGTGCCATGAGGACAACCTGTCACAGGGATAGAGTGACCGCAGGGGCTACCTTGGCACATGTGGGGCCAGGGGCTACAGCAAGCTCACCTTCCCCTGCCCGGCACCCAGGGAGAGCTGTGAGAAGAAGGCACAGGCACAGCAGCCGCAGGCTGGGATGGGGTGGGCGACTACAGCCCAGGGAGCCGGGGCCCCCGGCCGGGCAGGGATGGAGGCCAAGGGCTTGTAGATCCTGGCAGCCAGGAGCCTCTCGCTCACCTGGAAGGCCACAAAGTTTCCCAGGTACTTCCTCTGCAGCTTTTCTGCCCATACATGGGCTTTGATCCTTAAATGTCAGATGTAACGTTACTTAAATTATCTTAAAGACAAGAAAAAGAACCCAAACCTGCTTTTTCTTATTTTCTTTAAAAATTATTTTTATTTTTTAGCCTACATAATCTCTAGCTTCAGATAGAGGCAAGAAGAGCTCCCAACCATTTCACAGTGGCTTCTTCAAAACTTCAAAGCATTTACACTCGGTGGCTTTATTTACTCAACAGTTCAAAGTTTCACTTCATATCAGCATTGCCTCAGACAATTCCCTTCATTATTTTAAGAAAAGCTAAAAAAGGAAACTTTTCATGTAGCCTCCATTTAGATTACTGTGGCAAGGAATGGCATTTCCACCACCCCGCACACACAGGCGCTTTGTTAAAACGTGGCCAGACAAAGGGAACGCAACAGAGTGCTCGCTGACTCCTCGCCGGAGCTATTTGGGCTGGCAGCAACGTTTGACTGATTGGGCAGAGGCTTCTCCAAAGACAAGACGCTTGTAATGCGCCAAGGGCCTCTCACACAAAAGACGCTACTTTACAATGCCAATCAGCACTCCCCTTTTTTCTTCCTCAAGGATCCTAAGTCAGGCCAACATTTACGCTTACCAGAGAAGACCAAAGACTATTCTTTTCTTTTGGAGGCAATTACCCTAAAATACGTTCTCCAAAAGAAATCTGCTGTAAGGCAACTGGAGAGGTCCCAAGAAGCTGGCTGTGCTACCACCCACAAGGGACAGGAAAAGCTGATACCCAAGATCAGAGCACAGACTAGGACTCAGAACAACATTTATGCCATAATATACATTTTTTCAAGCGCTCAGTCATCAGTCATGGAAAACAGAAAAGATCCTTGAATCAGAAATTTTACAAAGATTTCCCTTAAACAAAAGATCTTGGGGGTTGGGGGAAGGAGTCAAGCCTCCTTCTGGGCCTCACCTTGCAAATACAGTAATAGTTATTTCTGCTCCATGGAACAAAACAATCATATATAATACATAATATTCATTGGGACAGCTTAGTCCAAATACCAAGCTATTTTGGTTTTTAGAAATTATTCTGGATACCTTATTCTTCCTGGAGAAGCAGACTAGGGAATCCTGAACTACCTACATTTAGCAAGTTGGCACCACATCCCAGATGGTGCTCTCTTGTCTCAAAGGAATTTATGACTCCCCACACACTAAGTAAAAAGTAGTTCTAGATGGTACAGCACCTTAAAAATTATTCTATTGCTACAATTTTATAAGCAATCCAGAAAGCCTGCCATTGTCTGCAAGCCCAGATCCTACTACCTTTTATTTTCAGCCTTGACCTTGCAATTTAATTGCCATCAGATAGATATAGAGAACTCATCACATATTTCTTGTTGGCCTCTTATTGGGGAAAGTTACTTACAAAAGCACATTATTTCAATGGAGTTTGATTGAAAGAAAAAAATAATCAGGTAAAACATATTAAATGAAACAAAACATATAAGTGAAACTACTTTAAGACGTCTTAGTTACAAATAGGTCAGTGATGGTGGTTTAAATAAATATAATCAGCAATTTGATTAAAGTCTCATTTGCTCCTGCCTCGAGTTTTGCCTAGAATGACCACATCAATACATCTTAGGAAATTCATTTTTCATCTTCAAATGCCTTTACAAACACTAGCAGATCCTTCTAACAGAAGAAACAACAGAAAGCCAACATCAACATGCATAAGTGCACGGCAACTCAGCAACATCAACACAATGCACCGCTTTAGGATTTAGTAATGCATTTTTGTTTCCTATTCCTGATTTCCTCTCCCTCGCTTTCTTCATTTTCAACCCTCTCCTGGCTGTGCAGTTTGCTACCGCTGGCATCCTCTGGGCAGCCCAGGAAGCACCTGGCAGGCAGGTGGATGGCCAGGCCACACACAAGGTCCACAGCCAACTCGCTGGCAGAGCCTCAGCTTTCCCCCATGGGCAGCCCCATCACCATGTGGCCACTCTTACAGCTGTTGTACTGCTTCTCTTTTCACCTCATCCTCTTCCATATCACCTTGGTGTCTCCAGCGGTCTCCCACCACCCTTCTCTTACAGTCTGATTTAAAGCTTCCTGAAGTACCCAAAACCAGCACCCACTGATGTCAGTGACTTAGAGGCTCAGTTATCCTTTCAAGGAGGCACACGTTTGCCTGTTTATTTACAAGTTCTATTGTTGTAGTTTCAGTTGGGACAGAGTTCACTTTCATACTAGCAGCTGGTATGGCACTATGTTACAGATTTGGGATGGGAATAGCGCACTGGTGGTTTTGGTCGCTGCTAAGCACTCAAGGACTTCTCTGCTCCTCACACAGTCCTGCCAGCGAGCAGGCTGTGAGGGCACAAAAAGTTGGGAGGAGACACAGCTGACCTCAACTGACCAAAGGGATATTCCATACCATATAACGTCATGTTCAGTATATGACGTTGGGGGAGAAGGAGGAAGGGGGAGGATGTTTGGAGTGATGGAGTTTGTCTTCCAAAGTAACCATTACACATGATGGATCCCTGCTTTCCTGGAGATGGCTGGACACCTGCCTGCCCATGGGAAGCAGTGAATGAATTCCTTGTTTTGCTTTGCTTGCTTGTGTGGCTTTTGTTTTACCTATTGAACTGTCTTGATTCTCAACCCACAAGTTTTTCCTCACTATTATTCTTATGATTCTCTCCCTCAGCCCAACTAGGGGTAGCAAGCAAGCGGCTGCATGGTCCTACCTGCTGGCTGGGGTTAAACCATGACATTTATAAATGACTCTAAAAGCACTGTGTACCAATTTACATTGCACCTTTCACAGTTCTTTATAACTGAATCTACGTTTCTCTGTCCCAACCTCTATCCTCCTTTCTGTAGAGGCTGCCACAAAAAAGTGCTGTAAGTAACAGAAACAGACCACAGTCATCTACAATGCTCTATGTTATATCAGAAAGCAGACAGGATAGCTGCAAAACCTTCATTCGCAACGGAACTAGCTGCAGGGAGCTATACAGAAAGCAGAAAATAAGAGCAAACGACACACAGCAGGATTCACACAGGAAGACGAAGGAAAAAGTCAAGCAATGTGCAAGGGGAACACAAAAGCAGGTAGCTGGACAAAGTTTGCAGCTGCATGCAAGACAGGATCATCTTTGAGAAGTTTCTCCAGGAAACTGGAGCTGTGCAAAATTCTTCTACAGTTTAACAGAATACACAATGAAAAATAAAATTAAAAAAGGGATGTTATTCCCACAGAGGAAAAACAATAAAGATTTTGGCCACAACACACCCAGAAGAACAAAGAGTTTTATTAAATCAGAAGTGCCTGCCAAGTTGTAAGATTTCTAAAAAGAGGGGAATTAAAAACAAAAAGTTTTAAAATAAGAAAAGATGGCAATTTGTTTTGAAACATGAATCCAGCTGGCTTAGCATCTGATTGAAAGAAAATTATAGATCACAGTAAACATCACGGGTAAAAATAAAGAGTAATCAGAGCCCCTCTAAAAAAGATAAAAAGTCAAACCAAACAGGCTATCCATAAAACCAATAATTCTGAGCCACTTCCATGCCAGCCATAATTGCCACATTGCAAAATACATTTCTCTTAAAGATACTCAACTTCTTTGTGAAGTGTGCCAAATAACTACTGGAAAGCAGAAAGAGCAGAATGGGATCGTCAGGAAAATAAGTTGAGTATCATTGTAAGTAGATTATCTTGTGGAATTCAAACTATACACCACATCAATGCTAAATGTTACAGCAAAAAGTGATACAGGACTGTACTGTCTCCATCCTGAAAACATGTAATAACACCCAGAGTCAAATTTCAATCTTACATCAGAACCTAATGACAACATTAAAACCTGAACGTGCTCCATCCACTTTTAGCATGGACAGGTCTTCAGAAAGCATCATGTGCAGTCACCTGGGGGTGGAGAACCAAAGCCGTAAGGTACGAATTAACTCTACAGTTCCCTCTCCTGCTAGTTTCAATCAGGCTTCCTAAGTTACATCAGAATCATGTAAATCAATATAAACATGAAGTTTTCTTTCTTTTTAGAAAGTGTATGGTGCAGAACCAGGCTGAAAGGACAAATGCTGTATGGTATATTTTAGCTGTGTAGCATGAGAATCATACAGCACTGAGTTAAATTTTTTGAGCCAAATTAAGATGGAATATAAATTAAACAGGAGTCAGCAGCGAGAATTTCTTGGAATGTATACAGTCTACAGCTTAATTTCATACGACCAGTAGCTGATTTTCTCTATGCTATCATTAGGTACCATAAAAATATGCATTAACATGTGGCCTGCAGAAGGGTGTTCAAAAGGCTTCACTGACCCTTAGCAAAGGAGACAGTTCTCTGCTTCTGGCCTACAGCACATGGCAATAACCCATGCAAGTATCAACAATTACCTGTCAGCAAAGCTGGAGAAAGAACTCCATGCTCTAAGTAACATACATATTCCACAAAAGTTTCTAGAATACAAATTATGCAAAAAAAAAAAAAACAAACAAGCAACCCCAAAGCAAAGCACATAAACAAATACATCCCATTAGGTTCAAGTTAGATTTGTTACTCTTTATATTATATAAATATTTGCTGGACATTTAATCCTCTTTTCCCTGCCCCTAATCTGTCCCCTTCTCCTCTGCCTTGACCTTCCCATAGCATCAAGTTTACAAACCAACTTTAGTGCACTTCAGAGTCCATTCCCCTTTTGGGAAACGATATGTAAAATATGTCAGGTTTGCCTAGAAAAATGCCCTTCTCATAATAGCTTTTTAAAAATCTCTTCTATTGCCAAGATTTTATTCATTCTCTACAAACTGCTCAGGGATTTTCTAGAAAGGAGAGGGATAAGATGGGGTAAAATTAAAAGGGGCAGAAATAAAAGGTGGCAGAAGGGAAGAACGGTGCTGGTGCAAAACTCCCCAATCCAGCTTCCATTCAGCTTTTGTATTAAAAGCCTGATATCGGTCACTTGTTCTGCAGACATTGCTGTCTCAGACCTCCAGTGGCATATCACTTCCTTTTCACAAAACCTGCAGCGAACAGTTTAGTATTGAGTGTTATAATGGCTTAATCAGGCTTCCGCAGATTAGGTACACAACACAGATTAGATAACACATACAGAAGACTGAGCCTCAAGATTAAGATCTAGATTTTCCATCTCTTATGGCTGAGGTGCTCAAACTCTGGGTTTGGAAAAACCTATGGAAGGGAAAGAGCTTCAGATCTCACACTAGGCTCAGGTTCTCACATTGGTGAATGTCTCCAGCCTTTCAGCCAGGACCTGTCCTCAGCTGCAAACGAAACAGCTGGAATTAATCAGTGTCTCTTCATGTACAAGCCTTCATCCCCACGGAGGAGGAGAAATAAAAAAACATGCAGGAAATCCAGCTTTTGTGTTTGTTCGCAAGGCAGATAAAATGAGCTGTCATCCTTTCTCACAGCAGGAAAGAGTAAGGACAGCTCAGATGAAAGCGCTGACAGGCCTGGCGGCGGGCGCCGGGGGATGCGACTCTGAAAGCGCTGTGTTTTGGCAGAAGACCACTGGCCACCGAAATAAAACACTGCTTAACATCAGGTACATTTACAATGATTAAACACAACCAGTTTAGCCAGCACTGCTCAGCTCCAGAGAATTAGTTCATTCCTTTATTTTATACGCTATCACAAAAGAATAACCACGAAAATAAGAAAATAAAAAGCTCCATGTTTTACCACAGTGTGCTCGCATTCTTTATATTATCTCACGTTTTAGTGACCAGGAATCAGTTACAAGCTGAACTGCCCTTTTGAGCCACCATCTAAAAGTATCCACGCGTCACACTACTTGTGCGCACAGAGTGGTCTTGCGCTGCAGTGCCAACGCAGTATAAAACACAACCAAAAATGGATTCAAAACTTCCCAGAGCATTAGCTCACAAGCTCACAACTCAACATTTTCTGAGCTAGCCAGACTTTATGTGGACTTTTTAGCCAATCATCTGAAGAAGTTTAGTTTCTGCTGCTAGAAAGCTTTGAGACAACATTCATCACTGACGGTCTGAGAACACAGAAGTCTGAAAGAGGAAACGGTCTTTTACCTCATGACGTGTAATGAGAAAGGAATGACTTAGGTTCCAGAAAGTATCAAATGGGGGGGGTGGAGGGGTGGGGGGGAAATTCCTAAGTCAGCACCTATGGCTGCCTACAAAGACTAAACCCCCAAAATAAATAAAATCATCAGTAAACTTGCATGTTAAAAAAATGTTGCATTAAAACTCAAATTAAAATTTCCCAGATCATTAAAAATTACTAACAGTTTTCACTCTATATAAGCAGCACACTGTGAATTATTTAGTTCCTTTCTGAGGTTTTTGCTCAGTTTAGGCAGATCAAAACTCAAAGTTGCTCATTTAAAAAAGCAAACAAAAAAACAATATATAAACTTACGCTCCCACCCAAAGCTGAGATCTCCAGTAGGAAGCTGTGATTCCATGAGTTGGGGTTTTAGGAACTTCAGTTCCTCAACATTTCTAACTGAATGATAAGAAAAAGGAGGAGGAAAGTTTTTAAAGTTAAAAAAAATCAAAACAAAATAAAAAAGCATAAAGGAAAATTGCAACCAGAATTGTCAAGAAATGACAGGAACTGACCTCTCAAAATGCAAGGTTGCTTGATCGACCTAGGTTGCAAATTACTGTCCCTAAATACTCTTCAAACTAAACAATGCCTTCACAAACAAAAGATGACCAGTAATTTCAACTGTCTTAAAAAGGAAGTTAAACCACAATGAGCTTTGGGTTGGTTTTTTGGTTGTTTTGTTTTGGGTTGTTTTGGGTTTTTTTTTAAGGCAAAGAAAAAGAAAACCAACAGAAATATAAGATTAAATATATGACTTTTGGGCGTCTTTGCAATCCAGACTTCATTTACTTCAAAGGACCTTTTACAAAGAAATATAGATAGTGACAATAAGAGAAGTAGTTCCACACACAGTAACTCCTCCCACTACCTTTAATATATTAAAAAACGAAAGGCTGCAATACTGAGATGCCCATTATAATGTCTGCCACCTCCTCTGGCACGCAAATCAATCACCAGAGATAAAGGATGACCCTTCTCCTTCCTGTCCTTCAAAGCGGACAGGCAGCAATGTTCACCAAAACTCCGGGCACAACAGGTCCTGATGCTGTTAAGCCCATATCGCTTTCTCCTTCATTGTGAACATAGGCCCAATTACTGACACACTACCAAGAAGTGCAGTGTCACTTAGTTACAGGCTCTGCATCTTGTCTGTACCGCTTAAAGGTAAAACTTGTCAAAACTACGATATCTGCCAACAATCCGGTGTGCGATTTTGACAGCCAATATGCAAGCCAGTTTTGATCCAAATTGTATAAAAACTTACAAGACCACAACTAATAAAGTATAACTAACAAAGTGCAAGTATCCACTACTGCAAAAGTTTCATGTTATTACAAATCATAGATTTAAGACATTGATCTTCACAAGAGCTTTTCCAATGAGACATAACCACATCTTTGCTTGAGAGCATCTACAGAAGATGACTATGCAAGGATGGTGGCTTTCTGAAGAAAGGCAGAAAGCAGTCACTCTGAGGTTTATTCTCTGGAACCCTCTACAAAAAGCCAGTATTTGCAATCTTAAGCTTCATCCATATGTAAGTACTTTATAAAATATAAACACATCTTTGGTGGATGCTTCACTGTAGCTGCTGGTGTGTAGACTCTCCAGGCTGTCTCGCTTGAGTATGTCCAACCTTAGCACCATGGCAGGGTCCAACACCCTCCTCTCCTTGACCCCTGGACAGCAGCAGTTAAAAAGCAAACAGAGATTAAAAACGGCTTCAAAACCCATTTGAGAGTACTGCCCTTTCCTCCCCAGGCTGGGGAGAGTTAGGCAAGGGCAGCTCCTGCCACCTCTGAGCTGGACATCCCACAGGGAGGGGGCTGCTGCCAGCCAAGGCATACACCACTGGTGACCCCGACAATTCTCCGGTCCTCCCGATTGTCCCAACACAGAGCAGTACCAAGCAGGATGGGTAGGACAACTGCTCTGTTTCAATCCTATCCATCTCATCATCTTTCAATCCCATGAGAAGGAATTTGCAGCAGAGAGAGCTTCAGATCTAAGGGCAAACGTGGTTTTCAGAGCAGAGATCAAACACACAGACTGCTACTTGGTTTGTGCACTGGCTCTCGGCATCTTGTCCTGACAGTGTGAACACTGATTAAATCAGTAAGTTGAAAAGATGTGGTAAAGCTATGAAAGCCAACAATTTGACCTTTAAGTTACCCGGTGGGAAACTTTCACCTAATTTTTTAAATCTTCTCAGTAAGATGATCTAATATTTGCTTACAAAATTTCTAGTGTATATTTGTTTTGTTCCTGTAGGAAGCTCGCACCCACAACTTCTGAGATCAGGATTCTGGCTCATTTCATAAGAAATCTACGTCCCTATCTTCTTTACACCTTCCCAGAATTTTCTGCCTTCTGCTTCTAATAAAAGTAATACATCAGCATTAATTTAATCAGCAGCTTGCTTTTGAGAGGATGATAACACATTCTGCGTGCTGCACATAAAAGAACTGCAACCTGTTCTCACCTCTCAAGCCATCCAAGGAGGGGACTGGCTGCACGCACCCAGTTGCAGCAAACAGGAAGTTCATATGCTTCAGGTGGTTACTACAGGGTGTGATTTGAAACCTACCTCTGGTTATGTATTTTTTGATAAAGAAATCAAAAGTCTGATGCGTAAGGGTTGATGTTACCTTCAGAAGAAGCAGACTGTGCAAGTTTGTTTTGCTTTCACCTTCTCTGGAGTTTACGCACAACTTCCAAACTGTGTTAGGGACAGGAGTGAATTAATCTACCAAAACTATTCCCAACACTTACTCAGTTTTAATGTTTTCTTTTGAGGTTTCTCTAGCTGGCTGACCTGAGACCTGTTTCCCTCCGGAGCTTCTGTTGCAGTGCCAGCCCTTTTATTATAGCAGGTTCACATCTAGCGGTGAGAGTAGAGGAGAGTAGAGGAGGAGGAACTGCAAGCTCCCTGCTGCTGCATTTGGTTAGCAACCTCCACCTCCTCCTCCTCCCACTCTTCAGCAGATGTTTCTGCTGTTTTACCACAACAGGATCTTTTTATACCCTCTCAATTCTTAAAGCAAACAGCAGCCAAAAATCTGAGAACCCATCTCCAGAGAGCCACAACAAAAGCACTGACCCAAACAACCACCACAATACAACTGGAATAAAATCCGTGGCCCTTGGGAGAAGAGGAGGTTGTACACAACGTCACAGGGCCGGTGACTAATCTTTGGCAGCTCATGTGAGAAAGTCTTGAAGTAGCTGTAGTGACAGAGAACAGCATGAAAACAAATGGATGATTCAGACGTGAATAATATTCTTTAGAAGTGATATTATCAGAAGCTCACATAAACCATTATCCAATCTTTTTACCATTCGGAAAAGCCAATGGCATTTACAGCCGTCTTCCAGATGTTATGTATTTTCAGTTACATGTGCGTCTGCGTGCGTGTGCATGAAGTCAGTGGGTTCAAAACAGGTGGGATTTCTAGCATCTCCCTTTTTAAACAAATTCCTTGACACCACTAAATATACATCCCACAGGGCAGGACAAATCAAGTTTCAGACAGTTCCCTCCGCATGAGGCTCTTACAGCTGATGCAAAGTCCACACTAGCAATTTATTCACAGAAACTGAACCAGACTGAGGCCCTGAAGCAGTTACTCTTGGGTTCCTCAACCCTCTGTGGCTGGCAGGGGAGTAAAGAGGTTCATTCAGATTTAAGTATAGGTATGTACGCTAAGTTGTTAAACTAGAGTCCCTTTAAATTGCTGATGTAGACATACAAGGCTCTGTATCAAGGTACTCTGAGGGGTACTTAAGTTAGTTTCTCCCTATCCGCTGCCCTCACTCCCCCAAATCATCTTAATTAAGTCTTACTTCAAGTAGTAATTAAAATTTAGTCGTATTTGTATGTGTAGAAATAGACATCACATTGCTTTGTCTTTTTCATTTGTTGGACGCAAGTGATCTGTGGCACTCCTGTGGCAAATGTAGCAAATCCCACATAATGTATCACTGCCATGCATTTACTGTCAGAAGGTATCTGCAGCATCCAGTTCAGACAATAAGCAAAGGTACGGCTGTGACTGAGCTAAGATCTTTGCTTGTGCTGTACTGCTACTATTGCCTGCTTTGAAGAAACCACATGTGAAATGCTATGAGGTGATGTGAACATTAACCAGACCTTCCATCTGGTTTCAAACGCTCCTACGGGCTGAGTACGTGCACATGTGTGCTCGTACGCAGATGTTCAAAGAAACAGCACAACTTTCGGTCAAGAGCTTCCTTTGTAGCATACTGTGCTGCCATGATCCCCACTTAACACATAGATGGCAACGATGCCATGCCCAGGAGCTTCATCTGAAATACTGCCCTCTCACTCCCTCCAACACTCTTCTCCAAACCAGAAGGCCACTCGCTCTTAGCCGAAACCTATGTGTGCTCCTGCTTATCCACACGTGCTTGCTTAGATATCCTGCGTTTCCTTATTCTTCCCTAAGTACCTGCTTCACTTTGATGCCTGATGCCCAGGCTTTCATCTATCACAAGAGTGAGGAATCGTCTGTTTGGGGAAGAAAAGCACAGTTCAAGACGCTCTTAGGAGAGTGCCTTTGGATGCAAAAAGCCTCTACAATGGAGGACAACCACAGATCAAAAGCAGTAGTTTCTCCCTACTCTTTAGCTATAGACGGTTTAAAGGAAAACAAATCAATGATTTCCTTGTTAACATTCTGGAAATACTGTGTAAACGAAGCTATCTTTGATGAAATCTTGGTGAGCCTGAGCTTGAAATAACAGTGGTGATGCCATTGACTGAGCAATGATACTGGAGCTTTTTCACAGCTTCTTTTGAATTGTTCCACTAACATGGTACTGGAAACTCTTCCCCATGTTTCAGCTGTCTTCCATAGTCTGGCATTTGATTTCATCAGTTAAAAATATCTGAAAAGTTTCTCAAATGAGTTATTCTTTACAGAATGATTAAAAGCATCAAACTTTTAAAATAATAATGAAAACATGTAGGTTTAGTTATGTTATAAAATCATGGGTGATTATGGGGGAGGATGCTTATTCAAACAGGTTCAAGAAAACCGAGCTTGCACCAGTTGTTCTGCATAGGGATGCTAGTGAAGATTTTGGTGGAATTTTCTGAAAAAAATGCATGTTGAGTATTACTTCAAGAACTTCTGCACAAGAGAATTTTGAAAGCAAATATCAATATTTACACTATAAAAGCACTTTAATCCAATGGCTCTTACTTTGGGGGACAGATCAGAGTACCACCTAATCCATGGGCTTTTTAGAGGTCAACAAGACAGCTTGGGATTTGAAATACTGCTCTTTGCAATGAATTTCTCACAAACAAGCCAGAGAACAAGCACTACCTGCAGGAATTATGCAGACCCTGCTTGCAGTAAGCAACTGAAGATAAATACAATTTAGAAGATTGAAGATTATTGTGGTGTGAACTGGTTTTTATTGCATAAATTATTTCCAGAAGATGTATATTAATGGAACAAGAGCAGAAAAGCACGTCCACCACCAATAAAAGTTAAAAAATAATTAGAAAATTAAAAAAATTACTTGAGGACTCATTAACATGGAGAAATGGAGAGAGAACTGCTAGATGATGATGAAGACAGTAATTTGCAATCAAGCTATAAGCTATCAAGCAGAAATTCTTCAGGCTTCTTTGGAAAGCTTGGTTTCTTAAGAACTGAAAGCTCAACCTTTATTCTGAGGATTACTGGAACGTAAGAATGGAAACCTACACGAGTACTAGGTAAGGCAGGTACCTCCAGAGCATAGTTGAGAGCATTTACCTTGGATGTCTGAAATTAGATCGGCTTTCATTTTGCTCAAAAGATTTTGTTTCAGTATTTTAACTTACATTATAAAACTTGTTTCAACTGGTCTAGATCCGACAGAGCTAGAAAATGAAGTGGGATTTTAGGCACCACAGTTTTAGGGACAAACCTTACTGGAATCAGGCTCTCAAAAGCAAAACGCTTAAACTTTCTGAAAATGAAATGTTTATGATTTCTCCAGAAATTTGTGACTATTAGTGACTTTGCTGTTATTTTTTCTTTAAATGCAGTATATTATTCAAAGCAGGGTTTGTAGAGAATGATAGCACAGCAATGGACTCAATTAAGAGACACAAGGAAATGTAGAGGAAATTCAAATGCTTCTTCAGGCCTAAAATAGAAGTAACGAAGTTCCAAGATAAACAGCTTGAGAATAACTGCTTCAAGTTTAATTTGATAAACAACATTACAAAATGACTTTATAATGCTCAGCAGTTTGATGGCATTGGAGATATCTGGAAACAAGGAAAATCTGAGCCTCTCACGAGAAGCCTTCCTGCTGTTTAACATGGTAAATGACGAAGGAAAAACAAGACAAAAGCCCCTAATATTATACTTTACATTCCATCTTAGATCCCCTACCCCACTTCAGCAGTGATTAGCAAACTGCGTTCAAGAGAATAGATTGTAATGATTTTACAGAGCTGCTGAACTGCATGCATTAAGCATGGTGTATTTTAATAAAACTCTTTGCATTTGTTGTAAACAGTGAATTTTTGAGACTCAAGCCATGTGTATCCACTGCTGCATACTCATGAAGTCAACCTTCCCTTTCTCCATATTAAGTTACCACACCATGCAGCAGGTTTCATCTCTTGCATAATGGTATTAAATCTACTTAACCATTCAGTGTTTTAAAGATATGCCAAAAGTTCCTCTGAAGGTATATGTTTTGTTTCCTATAGTTATATTCCTATTTTTTTAATCTCACTGTTCTACAGCATATTTTTCTCAATACATTAAAACTCAATTAACCACAGATCAGTTTTGTAGATAATGTTAAACTTTAAATTATCAGTAATCAAAGAATCTGTATTTCTTCCAGGCATGAAGAGAACACAAAATTAGGAAAGCCCCTTACCCATTCCAGATTGATACTGGCACCACTGACAGCACTGACACTGAGAGTGAACATTTGCACTGGGACTTCTGTGTGTCTCAAAATACCATTGGATCCCGGGTTTCCTGTCTATCTGAAACCATCTCAAGTACATTACATTTGAGAGGTATTAACCATCAGCTTTTTGGCAGCCTCATCAAGAAACAGACCTCAGATGCAAGGCAGAGAAGCACAGTTTCATCATATATGGATAATCTCATAATTAGTTATGAAAATAACTACAGTCCAGCCTAAAAGAGGCTGGCACAAAGCTGTAGTAGGATTTGGGTACTGTCTAGCGTGCAAGAATATGGGTGCTCTCAGAGTGTCTCCACTGCTCCTAAATCCTGCCACCTAAGCACATTCCGGCTGTTTCTTTGAGGGTACAGTTGCTTCTGACACATCTGCTATCATGTATTTTAAGACCATATTTCTTGAAAGCAAAGAGACAAGTTCAAAAAAGCTGCTAAATTAAATATTTTTAATAAATCACTATTAACAATTGTTTCTATTAAAATAGTACTTAAAAAAAAAAAAAAAAAGAAAAAAGAAATTGCGGCAGCAGCCTTCCATCTCTGTCTCCACATTACTGAGTGGCCAAAACTCATCGCAGCACATTTTCTCAAATAAGAACCAAAGAACATCATCACCTGGATCATGCAAAAAGATCCATGATATCTTACAGAAAGAACAATGAAGGTATCTGAATGATGAAATTTCTTAAGTTGTGATGAGGTCAGGCATCGTTCTTTGTTGCCTGGATCCCAGAAGACAGAACAAGTGAAAGTACAAAGAATAAACAGAAGTAGAAAATGCACTGTCACAAAGAATTAAGGCACACCCGGTGCCCTGTTCTGTATGATGACTGACACAAGTAACTTGTGAAATGCACCCGGAGAAAATTAAAACTGACAATAGCAAGCCTGCATTTTTTGAGCCATTCAGCTACTTAAGACGTTAACCAATTTCTTTAGGACTCCTCTGCTGTTCATTATTTTAGCTGATTCTTTTCTATGCCCACCTACTATTCACTGAGCAGCAAACAAATACAATAGCACACAGGAAGCAGCAAACAAAAGTCCTTTTAGCACTTGCTCACACCATTTGCAGCACATGTCAGGGCTGCCCGGAGTTTATTAGTTTACACTCAAACCCAACTTTCTTAAAAATATAACAGATGTGGATATCTTAAACCTTGGGGGTGTAGAAGAGAAAACTATCAAAACTGAAGTACTGCCATAACTGGATATATTTTTTTTTTCTTTAATTAAATGTTCTGAACATTCTGTTGAATTTTCACAAGTAGTTTCAGAAGGGGCATTTAACAAACATTTGCTCTATATTCTGTTGAATGGTGTTCCTCTGCTAATACTAACATTTCTTGTTATTTAATCATTCTTGCTGATGAAGAGCTATCACAGATTGCCTGCTGAGCTCAGGCAAAACTCAGAATCCAGCCCCACAAAATATTCCCTTTTTTTTTGTATGCAAAAGAAATGCACTGATATGTGTATTTAGCAAAGTAATAGAGTGGTCTAGATGTTCATCTGCAACTATTTTCAGAAATTTGGCTTAATTACGTGCTAAAAAAAAATCCCTTATGGAAATCTTACTAAAGCTTAATAGTGGAAAAAAGATTAGGATTTATTTTTGACTTTATCTCAAAGTGGCAGCGTGGTCCATCAATACTACACGCACTCCCAATGAAAACTGTCAAAGACTTCATAAAAATGTTTCATGAAAAGACAAATTTCAGCAAATACAATTTGAGACAATTTATCACTTTGAAACTAATCCATACGAAAATATCTCTTGCTGCCTATACCCAAAAGCAACAATACCTAAGGCAGTTAATACAGCAGGCATCTGATTTAGGTTGCCATCCCATGCCAAATCCTTTACCCCTAGCAGATTCCAGCTATGCAAGCTATCATTTCTCGCAGGAGAAATTGTCAGTCAGGGACACAAACTGTCCCAGTCTTGCTGGGTGAAGTTACAAAGACAAAAAAGGCATTTGTGTAGTAGTTTTTTTAGAATTGTTTTAACATCTTTTTGAAAGGCAGAGAAGAGAAACAGAAGAAAACAAATTATTTTATATTTTTGTATTTCTGTTACAGATCAACATGCTTTTTCTTCTTGTTGTTTTAAATTAACACCATCAATACAATAATGAAACAAATATCAGAGGCCTGGTGTTTGGTTTAGATTTTTCCCCCTCTTTATTCTGCAGGCAATAGCTAAGCACCAGCAGTGCAAGTCTCATCCTTACTTTAGGGGGAAGCTAAATTCCTTAGCAAAATCATGGGGGTTTTTGACAAAGGAGAAAATGAAGGAAATTAAAATGGCGATGGAGCCCAGTACCCATTAAAACAAGGAAGAGCAAGGGAGAATTCAGCCTCTAACACAGGCCATATGTTAAAAGTAAGATAAGGGCAGGAAGACCAGTCACTTATTAAATAGTCCCACCACCTTCTCATTTGTGGTGCAAGATGCTATTGCAGCCATGTAACTCTGAACATATTCCACAATGTGCCATTAACAGACTAAGAATATAAAAAAAGTTTTGGTTGCTTTTTTTTTTTTCCTAATTTTGTAGCTTAGTTTTGTCATTTTAAGGAACTTAAAAAAAATAATCCAGTGAAGTGGACAAGGCTATAAAACTATAAAACTCTGATATTAAAAAAAAACCAACATGTTTCACAAAAGATCAGATAAAACATTAACACATTGTATTACTGTCTTGTTTTAGCAGAAACACTGTCTTACATTTAACCAGTAATGTTTTGGTGCTTAAATAAGGGAGTAATCACGCAAAAATAATACATGTCTCCAGGGGTAAAAGTCTATCACCAGGCAAAAAAAAATAAATCCCACTGTATTGCAGCAACAGTAAACCATGAAACATGTTACCAAAGCAAATTCTGGCTCAGTAAGACTACCTTCATTCAAGCAAGCATCAGGGAATGGGAAGAGACAGTTAGGAGAAGTTAGTCTGATCCCAAGAACATGAATGGCTTTGTGGAAATGCATGTAACTCACTTCACGTTAAAGAAATACATTTCTATTCAAAGCAGGCACTCAGCCAACAAACCCCCCAAAACCCTTATTATTTTTCAAGGTTATGTAATGAAGCAGGCAAAAATATATTCCACCTGCTGTCTTCGTGCCAGATTTCCTCCCCTTCAATCCCATCCCACACCTCTGCCCCCATCCTTTTCCTGGTTTTATATAGATCAAAAAGTCGTGTTGCAAACCAGCACATTTATGTTAGAGTAAGAGGCATGGAGAGCACTACCGCAAAGTCTTTAACTGAATTATAGTCATGTGTTTCAAATAACAAAGAACGAGAGCAAAATACATGGTTAGGCCCCAAGCCTCTTTCCGTAAACATGAGCGGAGCAGGAAGGATGGCATACATGTCTCTACAAGACCCTACACAAATGTCTGGGATGCAAACTACGGACAAGCAGTTCAGCTGGGCTGCATGGACCCAGCACCCTCCCAGGCTGGCGCCACTGGAAACCTCCTGGTAGACCCGCTTCGTCGCTCCAATACCAGTGTAAGGACCAGTCTAAGGGCATCTTTCCCAACCTCCAACAGTCTCATGGAAACTAACAACAGTATTTGTCTTCCCACTGAGAGAAAAACGTATGGAAATAAAAGGATTTGTAGCAGATGGCAAGGACGTTTCTCCAGACCACTGAAAAGCCAGCTGCACTGGGAGCACCCTGAATCCACAGAAAGTAAAAACAAAGTTGGTTGATGTGCAACGGTTCAGCCTTTTTCAAGAAATTCAAAAAGGATTCTGGAAAAGAAATTCCATAGAGAATGAATCTCGCAAAATTCACATGCTTCCCTACAGAGGGTGGCTTCAAATGCAGATATGAGAAAGGTGAACTTGTGCAAAGGCAAAGTCTTCAAAGCATTACGGTTTGCTCCATAAATTATTCCCCTCACTTTGAGTTAGCATCCAATTAATGTCAGCCCGTGATTCTCAAAACCTTTTTCGTGGCAAGAAGTCAGCCTGTGCAGAAAGCTCAAACACCAGCTAAGCCAACCCACACCACACTTCCACACCAGCACATGAGTAATGGGGAGGGTGAGTGTCCAATGCATGTATAGCAGCTCCTTCCTTCTCCTTGTAGTGTAAGTATACACAGAGAAATAACAGGAAGAGTCATAGAATGGTTGAGGTTGGAAAGGACCTTGAAGACCATCGAGTTCCAACCCCCCTGCCATAGGCAGGGACACCTCCCACTAGACCAGGTTGCCCAAGGCCACGTCCAGCCTGGCCTTGAACACCTCCAGCGATGGGGCCTCAACAACCTCTCTGGGCAACCTCTTCCAGTGCCTTACCATCCTTCAAGTGGAAAAACTTCTTCCTAATGTTCAATCTGAACCTGCCCTCTTCCAGTTGAAAGCCATTCCCCCTCGTCCTATCACTACATGCCCTAGCAAAGTCCTTCCCCAGCTGTCCTGTAGGCCCCCTACAGGTACTAGAAGGCCGCAATAAGATCTCCCCGGAGCCTTCTCTTCTCCAGGCTGAACAGCCCCAACTCTTTCAGCCTCTCCTCATAGGAGAGGTGCTCCAGCCCTCGGATCATCCTCGCGGCCCTCCTCTGGACATGCTCCAGCAGGTCCATGTCCTTCTTATGTTGGGGACTCCAGAGCTGGATGCAGTACTCCAGATGAGGTCTCACGAGAGTGGAGTAGAGGGACGAAAGATTACACAAAATGTTACCTGATTTCATAAGTACACTCTAACAGATGCTAAACAGTGTCAAGAGCTCATTCTCTCTCTCATACATACACAAGAGTTACTATGCTAAAAATCTGCAGATGAGTTAGTGCTTGTGTTTTGTCCTGTAGTCTCTATAAAGATGTTAGAGCACTGGAGTTCAGCAGAATTGCAGTGTGAAAATGTGATTTCAGGAGTTCATCCATCAGATACTGTAAATCCCAACTATGTGTCATGCTTTTTAGTGGACAAGTTTTTTTCTGATCAGTTCCCCTTAAGCAGTGGCAGATACAACATAAGCAGGACTTCTCAATACCCCTTTCTTTCTAGCAGAACAGAGGTGCAAACATTCATCAGCCTCCTTGAAATGCAGCACAGAGGGGAAAGGACATCCCACCAATATTGCTGAATTCCCTTCCCAGACTTGCTCTCTTCTCTTCTCTGTGCCTTCACAATATTTCTCAGCAGCTATATGGCACGCTACATAGCAGGTTCATCACGTTGCCCCATTTCATTCCTCTCCTTCTTGCCAGGGAGGGAGAGCAATAGCGGCAGTGTTGTTATGTGTCAGATCTTGGCACGTAATATTTCATTTTCAGGAACTGCTTGAAATTGTAAAACACCCCTATTTTTCCTATTGTTTTATCTTACCTAGAAATTGCATCTTTCTTTCTGAATGACAAGCAGACGCTGCAGTTTTTAAAAGTCCAGTTGGATGAGCACACTGAAAACTGTTCCTGTTCCCACACCAAATTACTGCAGGCAGGAAGATGCCACGATCAGCTAACAAAGTGGGTATTCTCAGTTTCTGGCACCACAGAAATAAATGGAGCAGACTTCCAAGCTTTTTTTAACCAAGTCACTGCACGTGAACAAAATGACTGGAGTTTTTAATTATTAAAACATAAACCCTTTCCTCATTTCAAAAATGCATTTACTAAATGTGACAAGCCAAGGGGGAAAACACACACTTAAGGCCAAACACGGGTTCACTACAATCACTGCAAGATCATTACTGACTAGTATTTGCCTCTAACCGCCTGGTCTGGCCTAACATAAGGGATCCCCTGATAAACAGGAGGTAGTAAAATGAGGGTATGATAACAATAACGAGGCTAAAACTGAACAATTGAGAACAGAAGATATTTTTTCCCAGGAAACTGAAGATTCAGTACTTTCCACATAATTTCTACCATCTAACAACAGTTTCAAAAGAATATACAAATCGTCCAAGGTTATTTTTCCTTCAACTAAAGTAGATGAACTAAAAAGACATCTAAAGCAGCAACTCCTAATTATCTTCCCACAAGTCTTCTTGCAAACCAAAGAATTAACTATTCCCAGTATTCACAGTAAAAAAAAAACAAAAACAAACCAGAATGAACTCTGAAAACAAACGAGCAAACAAAAGACTCCAGCAAATACTTCGCACAAGTGAGCCTAAGCGCCATATTTCAGAAGTCCTTTAAGCAGCCCTTTGCTATCTGTAAACAGACCAAGAAAAGAAATGGCCACTTAAATGTTCCCTGTGCTATCTTACTAAAAGGTTACACAGCCCATTCAAAGGTTTGACAACCACTTCCCAAACTTTTTGTTTATCCTGTAGATGCTGTAATTACACACACACACCCTGACAACACACCCTGCCAGCCTGCAGGACTTTTTAAACTGACTTTTAGACATGAGGCTCTAATTGTTACAAGAAGAGGCTTACATTAATTACAGTTAACAAAATTAGGAAGAGAGGTGCTATACCTCTAACGCTGTCTCAAAGAGACAAAAATCTTTATCCAGATTGTCACGTTCTCTTCCTGGAGATTCAAGATACCTAGCACAACTTCTGCTTCTTCGTGCAAATATTTTGAAATATATTTTGAAAATCTTTGAAATGCATTTAAAGAATTATGCAATCACAGTCAAGATGGGTCCACACCGTGAGAGTCCTGTTTAACTAATTTGATATCCTTCTATAAGGTCACCTGCCTAGTGGATGAAAGGAAGGCAGTGGATGTAGGTTTCCTGGATTTTAGTAAGGCTTTTGATACTGTCCCTCACAGCATCCTTCTGGACAAATTGTCCAACTGTGGGATGAGGGGGTTTATGGTGCGCTGGGTGAAGACCTGGCCGAAGGGCAGAGCTCAGAGGACTGTAGTAAATGGGGCTACATCTGGCTGATGACTGGTCGCGAGTGGTGTTTGTCAGGGTTCAATTCTAGGACCAGCACTGTTCAATATATTGATCAATGATCTGGATGCATGAGTTGAATGCACCATTAGCAAGTTTGCTGATGATACCAGACTGGAAGCTGCTGTTGACTCTTCTGAGAGACAAGATGGCTTACAGAGGTATCTAGGTAGGTTGAAGCATTGGGCTATGATTAACGGGAAGAAATTTAACAAGTCAAAATGCCGGAATCTGCACCTAGGATGGCCACAAATATAAACTGGGAGAGGAGTGGCTGGAGAACCACCCTGCAAAAAGGAATCTGGGGGTTCTGGTCGACAGCAGGCTCAATACAAGTCAGCAGTGTGCCCTGGCAGCCAAGACAGCAAACTGCATCCTGGGGTGCATCAAATCCAGCATAACCAGCTGATCAAAAGAGGTGATTATCCCACCGTATTCAGCATTGGTGCAGCCTCACCTTGAGTACAGTGAGCAGTTTTGGGCCCCACAATTTAAGAAGGATGTCAAGGGACTTGAATGCGTCCAGAGGAGGGAAACAAAGCTGGTGAAAGGGCTGGAAGGAATGTCCTACAATAAGCGGCTAAAGAATTTGGGATTGTCTAGTTTGTAGAAAAACAGGCTGAGGGGCGACCTCATCACTCTCTACAGCTTCCTGAGGTGGCGGTGTGGAGACTGAGGTGCTGAGCTCTTCTCCCTGGGATCCCATGATAGGAGGCATGGGAGTGGTTCAAAGCTGCACCAGGGGAGGTCTAGATGGGACATTAGGAAGCATTTCTTTACCAAGAGTATGTTCAAACATTGGAACAGTCTTCCTAGAGAGGTGGTCAATGCCCCAAGCCTGTCAGTGTTTAAGAGGCATTTGGTCAATTGCCTTAATAACACACTAACTTTTAGTCAGTCCTGAATTGGTCAGGCAGTGGGACTAGATGATTGTTGTAGGTCCCTTCCAACTGAAATAGTCTGTTCTGTTCTAATATTCTTAATGTTCTTGGCATTTTTTGACCACCAAAAGAGGAGGAATCCCAATACAAAAGTATTATTAACATTTTATCATAGCATCCTAACGATGCAAGAAGCCCAAACTACAGAAAACTAAATCTAACAGGTGGGTTGTGCTCACAGAATAACCACCGCAGAGAGGTTTCTCGTTCACAATCTGGTTATGGCCCCAGCTCTTGAGGTGACCCAATGGAGTCAGGCACAGATATAAATGGGAAACGTGCAACAGATGGTCTCTGAAACAACACTGGAATGCTTGAACTAAAAAACAGGTTAGAGCTTTGAACCAACACAGAATCAAGGAGTTTCAGAGTTGGAAGGGACCTCTAGAGATCACCTAGTCCAACTCCCCTGATAAAGCAGGATTGCCCAGAGCACATTACTCAGGACTGCATCCAGGCGGGTCTTGAAAATCTCCAGAGAAGGGGACTCCACACCCTCCCTGGGCAGACTGTGCCAGTGCTCTGTCACCCTCACCGTAAAGAAGTTTTTCCGTGTATTTGAACGGAACTTCCAACTTGTGCCCTTGCCCCTTGTCCTGTCACTTGGAACCACTGAAAAGAGCCTGGCTCCATCCTCCTTCAACCCACCCTTTAGATACTTGTATGCCACAATAAGGTCTCCCCTCAGCCTTCTCTTCTCCAGGCTAAAGAGTGCCAGCTCTCTCAGCCTTTCCTCATAAGGGAGATGCTCCAAGCCCTTAATCATCTTAGTTGCCCTTTGCTGGACTCACTCCAGCAGTTCCCTGTCCCTCTTGAACTGGGGAGTCCAGAACTGGACACAGTATTCCAGTTGTGGCCTCACCAGTGCAGAGTAGAGGGGGAGAATGACCTGCTTCGACCTACTGGCTACCAGAACCTCTTGCAATACTAAAAGCTCTGAAGACACAGGCTTGATCCTGTATTTACGGAAGGGAGAACATGACACAAACCGGAATACATAAACAGGCCTAAAATTATCTTATTTCATTATCTCTCCCTTCCCTATGAACACAAACTACATGCTACGCTTCATTGTTGACCTTCTGTCTTCACTGTAACCTTCTCTCACAAGCTCACACTGAAATAAAATCACATAAACAATATCCACATTTCTCTTAGAAGGTCTTGTTACATGGAAACTTAGGTTAGTGATATATCCAAGATCTTAGTTAAAGAGAGACCAATCTGCTCAAAAGCGTGACCATTCCCACAGGAATGGGAAGAAATCCTTCCTTTTGAAATAAGAACAGGAAAATAAAATGGAATTCGTTCTTGTTTCTGGCAAGAAAGGCATTTTCAAATCCCACTTGGTGTTGTATTTCTAACAATAGCTTCTTCTTTCAACACTACACAGAAGTACATTTTTAATCTTTCCAAGTTACTGGCTTCCTCCTTGTATTTAACACATTTATACATGTATTTAACATAAGTACATCCGTCTATCCATCCACACAAACTTCCCTCTTCCCTTTTTAGTACATTCTACTTAAGTT
The DNA here is from genome assembly GCF_965231255.1 of Vanellus vanellus. Lineage (NCBI taxonomy): Eukaryota > Metazoa > Chordata > Aves > Charadriiformes > Charadriidae > Vanellus > Vanellus vanellus. The sequence continues at coordinate 96,760,175 of NC_138906.1, read as the reverse complement.
TGTCAAATAAAGAAATGGAACTAAATATCAAAATAAGCTGGGAATTCAAAGAGCCCTTAAACTGTGAAATAAAATCTGCTTCTCCTTGATCAAATAATGCTCGTGACCTAACATTTCAATCCCCACCCTTATCTGACTGATGCTAATTTTACATCGGCATCCAAAAAGGTCATGATTTCAGTTAGAAATCACCTAAGAAGATTTTCTTTTTTTCTGGGAACTAAAGACACTTAACTCCTTTCTGACTAGTAGAAACACCTTGAAATTGTCCTAACTTTAGCATGTATGACTTTAGCTCCACAGTCAACTTAATTGACCATTACTGGCTAGCACTCAGAGCATTCAGCACAAATACCAATATTTTTCACCCTTCCTGAACTTTGGAGAGAATGGGAGGATCTTTGCAAAGTGGGGGTCAACAGAGGATTAGGAATTAAAAACAGCAAATAATATTCTGGGGCTGCCACCTACAAACTGTTGCAATTTTATTTATTTTTTTTTTAAATTTCAGATTAATATTATGACAGAAATAGAATAAAATGGAGTATATGATTTCATTTTCTTTCATTTTGCCCTCTGAGTCTACTCTAACTTCACAATACTTATCAACGAAATGACTACTCAGAGAACAGATAGGACGTTTTTATCTACGGCTGACTTCAACTGCTTACAACATTAGCTTACAGAACAATTTCCAGCCCATATGTTTCTGTCACGTCAACGGTTTCCAAAGATAATAAATGCTCTTCGGTATCATGCCTGGCATAACTAAGTCTGTGAGCAGGCTGCTAAAATTATATGGAGAATGTATAAGAGAGCTCTTCAAGCAGTTCTCTAATGACTTCAACCCAAGAGCAGCACTCCAGCAAAACGGAGGGATTTGGGCAGGAATGCAGACTATACAATAGCCAGCCGTAAATAGAAACCAAACTTCGTCACAGCAAGAATCTGAAGCACGTCTCCGCGTTATGCTGCACAATGGAGGCTATACCTCACCCAGCTCTAGCAAGCGTAGGCACAGCTACGCTACACTCCGTTGTATTTACATCCGACTGCAAGAGCTCTGTGGTATAGGCTTTCTCACATTTTCTACGTTAAACTGCCAATTCTTAAGCTTTGGTCCACATACCATTTCAAAGGGGTGTGCAAACAATGGTTAAGAAAAAGCGAGGCTGCTGTCAAGCCTAAATTCACCGTGCACATTACTGCCCTGGGCTCTGTAGCATCTTCAGAGAGCGAATATCACACGCAGTTATGGCACGGCTGATTCCTCATCACCAATGAAGTAACATGTTTTGCAGGCAATCCTGTTAAGTTTAACTTATACATATATACACTAATTATGAAAGAAAATAAACCTATCAATTTAGCATAAAATAACATATAGGCATAAAACGAATAAGTTGGGAACCCAGGTTTACTACAAACAAAAATTTGGAATCAAAGGTAGATAAACTTTTACAGACAAATAACTGTAGCCTTAGGCATGACTAAAATGTAGCTAAAACTAACAGCGCAAGATTGCAAGCCACTGAATCATAGTACTTCACTCTTGAGGGAATATTCTTTTCATGAAGATCCATTTTCCACAATCCAGAAATTGCATATGAATTTTGACTTTTGTTTTTACAAAAAAAAAAAATTAGCTTAAAATAATAATAAAAAAAATTTAAAAAAATCACCTCAATCACTGAACCCCTGAGATTGAAGATGTTTTATCTACTTCTGATAAGGCACGAACACCAATTGCCCAGCTCCTGCAGAAAATGACCAAGCAGGCTTATGTACAATTTTATACACAACATACTCTGAAGCCTTAAACTGGGTGTTCAAGGGGCACTCCGATCCCATGAGAGTTCTCATCTCAGGGATGAATTTGAGCCACCACTGACAAAGGGTTCAGAAATGGCTTTCTCCTCTGACAGCACGGTCTCCTTGGCAATTTCTTAAGAGTACCCAGAAATGCAGCTTCTTGCATTTCAAAGCTTTCTCAGGTTTAGCCTTTCTGAAAGCTGGTTTTGGAAGGTCTGATCCAATGCTCAGGGAACCAAGTGGAAAGACTCCAACTAACTTCAGTAGCCTTTGTATTGGGTTCTGCAGTTGCAACAGCTATTCCTCATTAGGCATTATATTAAATAGAATACATGCCATAAGAAAGAAGGCATAATCTTACAGATCAAAATGACACAATGTAAAAAGACCTTACGACAAAACTGCTTCTCAGTTGCCTCCTTCCCCTCGCATTTCAAGCGCACAAAAATATAAAATATATTCTTTTTTCCTTTACTCTTTTCCTTCTATTCCTTGGCAAGCATCTCCCCTCTTCTCACTACTTCTTCAAAAAAAAAAAAAAAACCAACCCCAAACCAAAGTATTAATTTAATTGATCTTAAGAGTTATGAAGAAGCCAGTACTGTACTTTCCAAAACTCAAAATAATTGAAGGCAAGGTGAGGTCTTAAAACAGAGAGAGAGCAATATTTGAAACCACTGACAAAGTTAAATTTCTTCCACCTTTTCCAGAAATTTACCAACTATGCTCTAAAGCATCAAATGGCCAAAAGCAATCTGTCAGAAATGTATTATTACAAGACAGCAGCAGTGCTAAAACCTCATTTAAGTTGCTACAGTCTACTGAAATACTTCTCTTAAGGGCTTTTCCACCTGCAGACTAAGAAAAACACTCTTTAAAAATGCATGGGCTAAACTGGTCTTTGCCTCCATCCAAAGAAATCAAGTGGAGCAACATTTAGACCTTATCTCACCACACACCTGTAAATATGAGAACACTGATACCCTTCTTTCACATGAAAATTTTATACAAAAATAATCAAACAGACCACCACCAGGAAACACCTTCTTACTGCAACTTTTTTCAGTGAGCTACGAGTACTTGTTCCTCTTTATTCATTATTCTTCAGCACTAACCCAAAAGTACCGAACAAGGAAATCTTACTAGAAGATACACGCTTCATCCCCAGCAGAGGCAATGATGTATTACTTAATTTACATAAACAAATGGGCTTTTAAGATGGGTTTAATAGAAAAACAGACACCAAAGCAGCCAGAAAATACAGTTAAATAATTTGAACTCTACACATAGCGACGCAGAGGAGTCAAGCTCAAGAATTACAAAGCTTCTTAAATTCTATTTCAGATAAAGGCGTCTCCCAAAGAGGGAGATACTTGTTCAGATTCAGTGGAGATGTGCATCAGCGTGTCAAAAGACCAAATGCAAACTTTATAGGATTTGACTCAAGTGATAAGTTGTCTAAAACTATTCTTGGGAAATAACAACTTGTTTTTCTCCTTATAGGATGGCACTTCATGAAAAACTTGGAATACGTGGCATTAATCTCACCCCAGAAATAAAATTTAAAAAAAAAAAAAGGTGGAAAGCAATGCTTTTCAAGATTTCATTACCAAAACTAAACTACTGAAGAATATTCTTCACAAAGAACATCCCTAAAACACATGAATTGCTCTTAGCCTTGAATCCAGAAATGTTTTAGTGGTATCTTAACATACTCAGCATTGAACAGGTTTTGACAGATTAAAAAAACCCCAAACTTTCTGAGAGCGAATTGAAACTTCAGAAAAATAATTTCTAATATGCAAGGCAGGATGCTTTACTTAAGGAATTCTAGACTACCAGTGCACTGCAGAAAGGTTAGACTGGAGAAGCATGGACTCGATTTGGCACAGGAACAGCTCCTGCTGCAAACTACAGCCAAGCCACGTTTCTTCAGCCTAACAAGATGAGTACAGGAGTGATGCTGGAACTGTTTTCTGGTGGACTAAGCAGCCATCCAGATACATAAACTTACCTATATGACAGTTCTGCTATGAAATTTGATTAATACAGTACATTGTACAAAGATACTAGGATTTTTAAATGTTTCAATATCTGAAATGAAACACTTTTCCTATTTTTTTAAGACTTATGAAATGATGTAACTGCCCATTGTATTACTGTCTCAATTTCAAAATAATTGAAGTATTAATGGCCTAGCCTCTACAACACCTACAGGTAGGACTAAAAAAGAGCAATAGTCCATTTGCAGACAGAAACTGGTTTTAAAATCATGTTATTAACACATCTGAATTTCAGGACAACATTTATACTTTCAATCAATTTCATATTCATTTGTTTTCAGTGATGGTGTGCATGGAGAAAAACAGCCTGCATGCTGACCTAAGTGCAGTGTTTCTCAGGTTTCTACCTTTTTGTCCCCAGTATGGTTAGGTGGCTGCTGACAGGGGCTCAGGCTTTAACAAAGCCAGCAGCACAAAGCCCCAACTGCTCTTGCTGCTTTCCCACAACCCCCTGTGCCAGGGGTGGTAAAGACCTTTCACCGGGTGCTCCCGGACTCCCAGCTGCCGTTTGACATGCAAATGGCAAAGATCCTTCAATCCCACCTCAAGGAGGGAAGATAAAGGCGGCAGCTCCCAGAGGAGCTCTGCCCCCAGAGTACCATCCCTGCACCTCTTCAGGATGCTGGCACTGCCACGCACGAAGAAATCATCCTGGAGGTTATGTGAAAGACTTAAAGAAAACAAGTGAGGGGAATTAGAGAAAGGGACTCCAGGCTACAGAATTCTTCTCCTCAAGCATAGCAACAGAAGAACTTAAGAACTTCACTTTCATCTGCTTCCCCAATGCTTGAATACAGAAATAACTTTAAAAATATATATATATATAAACACACACGCTGCAATTCCAGCATTTCCATTTTATCCAGAGTCCCAATGCAAATGGTAAAAGTCACATCTGAATTACAGGCTCCAATTACCTCTTGTATCAGTCTGGCTTTATGTACTAGTATTTTCCAACCAGTTCCAGTGGAATTCCAGCACTGTAGAGCTATGCAACTTCACAAACCCATAAGTCATCTTGCAGGTAGCTTACAAGGTTTTTAGAGTTTCCACTCTCATCTTCAACCTGAACAAGCTGAATTTCCCTTCTACTATAAACACACCCAAAAATGAAATTGCATTTTTTTCCCCCTCTAGTTTAGTCTGACAATCTACAGCCAACTTTTTCAAATTGGAAGCTGAAAATTTAACCATTACCTGAAATAAAAGCTGACTAATTTTAAGATACCCTCTAAATACACAGATGTGTTCCCAAAATTTTAACCAGAAGAGCATGTACTGATGCTGGTTTGTAAATTAAAGCTCTTCAGTTTAGGTTGCTAAATAATGATGTCAATTTGTTAAATAATGATGTTCTGAAGCCTAACTTCAGACATATGGGAATACATAGGAGAAAATCTAGGTTAAGCAAACTCTGCAAGTTAGAAAAACCTGGGGAAAATACCCAGGCATGAAGGAGAAAGAAAGGTAGGAGCAGAAATAGAGTGCATGAACAGATCCTGCCCATCACAGCTCCTATTGGAAGAGCAGCTTTTAACTATTCTCATTTTCCACAGTTTAAAGCAAAAGAAAACCTAGAAAAACATGCATGCTATTTGTAAAACACTAGGAAAATTAATTTATTATTTTCATATGCTGTTTATTATTTTCATATGCTTTTCAGTCACTGGACTGAACATGACATGCTAGTCTGTAACATTAATGCCAAAATCAAAATGTGACCAATTTCTTGGGATCAAACACTAAACACAGCTTTCAAGGAGCACATTTCTTGCTTGCTGCTGAGATATATAGATGAGATATAAAAGTAAACAATATATGTGTAAATGTGTACACCTAACAAAAATCCTTATCTTCCAGCTACACAGGTAACCTGAACACTGCCGCCTCCGTAACAATGCAGGCCAAGTGTGTCACCTTTCTATGGCAATGCTATTTGTGTTTACTCCAGCAAGTAAGCAAGCTTCCCTATTTTTTTACCTTTGAGTACAGTACCCACATATTTGCTAATAAAATAAACTCTGTTAATCAAGGTCACTTAAAAGACATTTTTCCCTTTTGTTTTACCCACCTTAAATTCAAATCTCTTGCCATCCTGCCCCCGAGTCTGACAGCTCAAGTCAATTGGTTTGTTTTCTCCAAAAATACTACAAAAATGCTGAAACTCCCCTGCAAACAACAGAAAATTTTCTTCTGGCTTGTGCGCTGATGAGTGCACACACTTTGGTATGAGCCACGACACAACGGCACAGCTGGAAGACGCTCCTTCCAGGAGGGTTCCTTTCTGTATGGGTCCTTCAAAGGGATGCAGGAGTCTGGGAGCAAGCAGGACCAACAGCAGAGGGCTTCACTAGAAACACATCAGGTAGGTGCACAGGAGGGAGTCAAACACAGGACAGCTGACGCATCTTTGATGGACTCAATTCTAAACTGGATTTAACCAGCACAGCTTCACAGGCTTCAAAGAACCTGTCCTGATGGATGCTTGCTGAAGACCCGGGCCTCAACAAATCCAGGTCTTTCCACAGATAAAAAAGGAAAATGTTCATTATAATTTTCCTAACAAGTAGGATGTCCCCACAAAGCACTTCCCATTTTCTTATTTCTTTTGTGTTCAAAAGTAGAAGTTAGAAAAAAGCATTTGTCCAAGAATTTGCGGAAGTCTCCTTGTTTCTCCTTAATAGCTCTGTCCTGAGATGTGTAACTACATATGTACATATAATTAAAGTTTTCCAGCACATGCAACTGGATATCCAATAGCATAAACAACTTTTATAATTTGCTACAAAATGAGATTCATAATTGCCAAATGCCCACTCAGTAGCAATTTAAGTATGCTAAATAAATCCTAAACATAGTTTTATTACACACAGAATTTTATCGTCATTTATTTTAAATGTTAATGAGCAAGGACTGCTATTTCTAAAAGACAGCACAGAAGCGACAGTCTGAAGGAGCCTCACATGAGCACCAAGCAAACCAAAGCAGCAACTCAAAGTGAGCATAACTATGCCAGATCACACACACAGTAAACAAGCAAGCAAGTTGGGGCTGTTCAGCCTGGAGAAGAGAAGGCTCCGGGGAGATCTTATTGTGGCCTTCCAGTACCTAAAGGGGGCCTACAGGAGAGCTGGGGAAGGACTTTTTACTCGTGAGTGATCATGAAATGATAGAATTTTCAATTCTGTATGAAGCAAGGCGGGGAGCCAGCAGAACTGCCACCTTGGATTTCCGAAGGGCAGACTTTAGCCTGTTTAGGAGCATGGTTGAGAGTGTCCCTTGGGAGGCAGTTTTGAAGAGCAAAGGTGCCCAGGAAGGCTGGGCATACTTCAAGCAGGTGCTCTCAGAAGCAAAGGAGAAGGCCATCCCCTTGTCTCGAAAAACGAGCAGACGGGGAAGATGACCAGCCTGGTTAAACGGAGAGCTTAGGCTGGACCTCAGGAAAAAAAGGAAAGTTTACATTCTCTGGAAAAGGGGGTTGACAACTTATGAGGACTATCAAGATATAACAAAGCTATGTAGGGGGAAAATGAGAAGGGCCAAAGCTCAATCAGAACTCAGCTTGGCCACTGCAGTTAAAGACAATAAGAAGAGATTCTTTCAGTATATCAATAGAAAAAGGAAGACTAGGGAAAATGTAGGCCCACTGGTGAATGAGACAGGTGCCCTAGTGGTGGAAGACACAGAGAAGGCAGAGTTACTGAATGCCCTCTTTTTTTTGGTCTTCACTGCTAAAGCTGTCCCTCATGAATCCCAAACCCTGAAGGCAAAGGGGAAGGTCTGGAGAGAGGAAGATTTTCCCTCAGTTGAGGAGGACCATGTCAGAGACCACCTGGCCAAGCTGGACATTCATAAGTCCATGGGCCCTGACGGGATGCACCCGCGAGTGCTGAGAGAGCTGGCAGATGTTATTGCTAGACCACTCTCCATTGTCTTTGAAAGGCCATGGAGAACAGGAGAGGTGCCTGAGGACTGGAGGAAGGCTGACATCACTCTGATCTAAAAAAAAAGGTAAGAAGGAGGACCCAGGGAACTACAGACCAGTTAGTCTCACCTCTGTCCCTGGGAAGGTAATGGAGCGACTCATTCTGGATGTCGTCTCCAAACATGTTGAGGAACAGGAAGTTATTGGAAGTGGTCAACATGGATTTACCAAGGGTAAATCATGCTTGACCAATCTGATAGCTTTCTATGATGTTATAAGTGGTTGGCTGGATGAGGGGAGTGTCGTAGATGTCATCTACCTTGACTTTAGCAAGGCTTTTGACACTGTCTCCCATAACATCCTCATTAGGAAGCTGAAGAAGTATGGGCTAGATGAGATGACAGCAAGGTGGATTGAGAGTTGGCTGCGGGACAGAACTCAGAGGGTTGTGATCAGCGGCACAGAGTCTAGTTGGAGGCCTGTAACCAGTGGTGTCCCCCAGGGGTCAATACCTGGTCCAATTTTGTTTAATATATTCATTAATGCCCTGGATGAGGGGACAGAGTGTATCCTCAGCAAGTTTGCCGATGATACCAAACTGGGTGAGGTGGCTGACACCCCAGAGGGCTGTGCTGCCATCCAGCGTGACCTGGACAGGCTGGAGAGCTGGGCAGAGAAGAACCTAATGAGGTTCAACAAAAGCAAGTGCAAGGTCCTGCACCTGGGGAGGAAGAATGCTAGGCACCAGTATAGGTTCGGGGCGGACCTGCTGGGAAGTAGCTCGGAGGAGAAGGATCCGGGGGTCCCAGTAGACAGTAGATTATCCATGAGCCAGCAATGTGCCCTTGTTGCCAAAAAGGCCAATGGAATCCTGGGCTGCATAGGGAAGAGTGTGGCCAGTAGGTCGAAGGAGGTCATTCTCCCCCTCTGCTCTGCACTGGTGAGGCCACAACTGGAATACTGTGTCCAGTTTTGGGCTCCCCAGTTCAAGAGGGACAGGGAACTGCTGGAGCGAGTCCAGCGAAGGGCAACTAAGATGATTAAGGGATTAGAGCATCTCCCTTATGAGGAAAGGCTGAGAGAGCTGGCACTCTTTAGCCTGGAGAAGAGAAGGCTGAGGGGAGACCTTATTATGGCATACAAGTACCTAAAGGGTGGGTTGAAGGAGGATGGAGCCAGGCTCTTTTCAGTGGTTCCCAGTGACAGGACCAAGGGGCAAGGGCACAAGTTGGAAGTTCCATTCAAATACAAGACAAAAACTTCTTTACGATGAGGGTGACAGAGCACTGGAACAGGCTGTCCAGGGAGGCTGTGGAGTCCCCTTCTCTGGAGATTTTCAAGACCCGCCTGGATGCAGTCCTGAGTAATGTGCTCTAGGATACCATGCTTTATCAGGGGAGTTGGACTAGCTGATCTCTAGAGGTCCCTTCCAACTCTGAAACTCCATGATTCCGTGATTCGGGCATGTAGTGATAGGACGAGGGGGAATGGCTTTAAACTGGAAGAGGGCAGGTTTAGATTAAACATTAGGAAGAAATTTTTCACTATGAGGGTGGTAACGCACTGGAAGAGGTTGCCCAGAGAAGTTGTTGAGGCCCCATCCCTGGAGGTGTTCAAGGCCAAGTTAGATGTGGCCTTGGGCAACCTGGTCTAGTGGGAGGTGGGGGGTTGGAACTCTATGATCTTCAAGGTCCCTTCCAACCTAAACCGTTCTATGTTTCTAAGCATCTACCTGCTGTGAATCACATGCATCTCTCTTATTAGCTATCTGTGGCAGACTGAAACAGGTGTCTTCAACACTGAAAGCAAGAGGGAAATTTATTTTTATTTAAAAAAAAAACAAAACCAAACATAGGCACCAAAGACATAAAGCCTTCTGGTGTTAGCTGTGACAGTCTGCAAATGGGAAACAAGGCACTTGAGCTGCTACACAAATCAGTGTATTATGTGAACATATTACAATAGCAGGCTTGTTTAGCTCTGTTCTTTAAATCATGAATTATTTATTAATGGTAAATGAAAGCTGGTAGTTAAAAACAGTTTAGTTCAATGACAAAAAATAGGAGGCCTCGCTAAGATATGGTAAAGTTATACGTGTTAGATCAGCAGCATTAACATAATTACAACATGAAATTCTGAAAAACGTGGCACAAAACTATTGAGTTATCAAGTTGACAGAATCCCCACTCCCACAGCTGTGTTGCAGTAAGTTGTATTCACATGGGTGATGCAGCTTTATATTTAGTTCGTGAAAAAACAGGTTTTGCTTAAAACATCTGATGGATTTGAAAAAATAAAAAAGGTGGTTGAAGTACTACAAGTATCCTGTGTAGAGGGACAAAATAAATGGCACCATGAGCAAAACTTCTTTCCATCTCCACTAACAACCTCATGAATTAGTACACAAGTTAGCAAATTCACGATTAAAGTGTTTAGAGAAATAGCACTGAATTATTAAGAAAAATAAAAGTAAGTAATTGCCAAATAATACCAAAGGGTAAAAAGTTTCCATGTTTCTGAAGATGGTGAACAAAAAGTTTTAGTAAAATACAAGCTATTTAAATGCAGTAAAATAATGTAGTAGAAATAATGAGAGGACATAGAAAAATACCAGGAAGAAATTAAGGATTAAGCATCTTAAGACATGGATTGCTATGACAAAGAAAGAGGTAGAACCTGTGCCACTGAATATTTACAGGACTGAAAACTTAACAAAAAGGGAAGTGTTAAAACTAGCCTAAACTGGAAGAGTAAAGGACTAGATTATTTGAAAGGTTTCTTCTTTCCCAGTTGTTTATGACAGTCTACATTACACGACTAGGCCCCAACAGGAAAAATTAAATAAGTGAGAATGCTATACTTAACTCATATTAGTAATTCATATCTCTGATTAACTCTGCATGCATATTCATCGTTACACAGTATGGCACAAGAAAGGCTTTTTTGTTTGGTTGATTTTGCTACAACTCTTGATTTATTACACAATGCATGGTTAAAACCTCCATGCTAAAGTGGTTTGGAAGGACAAAAAATAACCCCCCATATTTTCAGAGGAAAATTTCTATCTTCCTCTCAGAGTGGTACTGATAAGAATTAAGCTACGTAATGTGCTAAAGAGAATATGAACACATTAGACACATATACAGGACCAGATAGGAAGTGACTGATAAAACCTCACCAGACTTGATCCAATGGCTTCTGATCTCCTTGAAAAAAATACATTAGCAAAAGAAAAACGTCTGGTATTTTCACATTACAACACATATGAAAAGGGCTAACTGGTGGCTTTCCCGGAGTCCCCCTTACCAGCTAATCTTACCTCCTTACAAACTCAACTCCATCTCTGCATTTCTAAGGACTTATTTCAGCATCAAGAAAAGATCTGTAACGACCTGGTGAATTATATGGTATCTTCCCAATGTAATTTTTGCAATTCAGTTCACAGATACAGAGAGTAACCAAAGGCATTAACGTAAGGAGAATGTAGAAAGGATTCATGTCTTAAATTCAGAAGTTAATCAGAAGCTTAACTTTTATTTTTCACTCACCCTGAATTTGGCATGGTCATGGTCATGGGTTTGCTCAGCCATGACTTTGCAAAGACCATAATAGAACTTGTATCCTTTATTCACCTTGAATGCAGCAAATGTAGGTTGGCTAAGGGTTTTCTGTTTGCCTTTTTTTGCATCACATTTCAACCTCCAGCTTTCCCTGAGCTTTAATATTGCTGGACTTGGACATCCTATCAGCACTGTCAAAGCAATGCATAAAAATAACAGTTTGGACATGTAAGTAAACTTATTAAAGGTTAGAAATTCAAAGGCCTTGACATTCTGCCTAGGCATCACAGTTCACATGACTGTATATCCCTGAAACGGAACAAATCTATGCAAGTCTGAATTCACTCTAGATTTACAGTCACCAAAAAAACAAATCAAATAAAAGAAACACCACCCCACCCCCCCAAAAAAAATATTGATTGAAGCGTGCAAGAATGAAGCAGGTCCAGAATTTAGGGGTACAGTCATTTTAGTCACAAATTCTACCTCATTTTAATACAATTTACAGTTGCGTATTTATACACAATGCAAAATGCACAGCCTGAAAATTAAGACACTGAAAGAGTTGTAATAGTGCTATTATTCAGAATAAAGACACAGTGGTTGTGAAGTATCTGGTGTATGGTTTTCACCTAGGATGGACTCCCAACTCCATATTATACACATTTGTTTGAAATTACAGGAGCGCTTAATGTAACAAAGCCCCAAACCTCCATATTGTTGCACACCATGTGAAGTGGAGTTCTGGGGAGTTCAGTACAAATCCTTCATGCTCTCAAGTTTCTGAAGACAAAAAGCAACAGTATATTAAAGAGTTGAGTGCTATATAAAGGGCACTATGGTAAGCATTTTAATGCATATATTGGAAATATTTTTTTCAATAAATAAACACAAATTACTAAAAAGAAAAAAATTAGGAACTATGAAGACTGTATTCTTCATTATTAATAAAGTATGCTACACAACATTCAGGTTTAGGCATTGATAAATGCTACAAGGCAATACTCTCTTGGGAGGTGCAAAATTATTACAGCTTGCCGGCATGTTAATTTTTCTGAGACCCCAGTCCAGATAAGAGCCATTGCTGCAGAAGAGCGCACCAAGGAGAACTACTGAAGTCGGTTCATATGCTTAAAATTATTTACATGCACCAGTGCCTTGCCAGATTAGACTCATAATATACATCACTTGCAATCCCTCTGTTTAATTATACAGGATAATGATGACAACTAGCTCATTGGAACATAGACATTTTGGGGCATGTTGACTATAATTAACAAATAATAACTTCTATCTTCTGGCATAATACTGAAAAGAAGTACCTCGCATCTTGTTTTATTTTTTTAATCCTTTAATAATGAAGATGATGTGAAAACAGAAACACATAAAATAAATTTAGTGCGCTATTTTGAGAGACTTCCACTACAACTGCCATGTTAACACAGAAGAATATATGAAAGATAAATATACATAGTTAGAGATCTGCTCTGTTGGAGACATGTAGATTTAACAAAAACATGAGAAAAAACCCAAACACACACAAACATGGTAGCTAACACTGCTATCAAGCACCTTCTACAGCACAGCCAAATTTGACCAGAAGACAAACTAATCAAATTTATTAAAAACAACATATGAAGAATAAATTGCTATGGTATTATGAAAATAAACTAGTGCATAATACTCTTCTCAGTTACTACTTGAAATTAAAAGTAGAAGTAATCAGACTTTTTACTGCTATCGTAAACCAGCATTTCCAACTCAGTAGCCACGCAGAATACAGCTGCACTCCGGTTTGTTGAATTCCCTAACGCCCACTGGCTGATGTTGACGTGCTGGTAGAGGGTGGAAGCTGATATACACCCAGCTTGCTCTTTGCACAGGGCAGTAGGCACATGGGAAACCCCAGTTCTGAAATAACACTCCAGTTCGTGTACTTGCATTTCCAGTCATGTTGCCTAACCAGCAAACACAACCCACTGCCACAAATCACTAGAAGTAACAGCCTGGCGCTGAAAGGTACAGGATCTCCCTTTGGCCTGGAGCCTGAGAACAGCTGTAGCCAGAAATGTAAATGAGCAGCACTTCTCTATTTAACTCAATCAATGGCACCACCTTTAAGACAGCAATGTAAGTTTTTCTGGCCAATGGCAAATCGTTACCATACCCCTTAGAAGGAAAGACATCAATGGCGGTACTTTGTTGACCTGCATTTATTTTTAATTTGTTGCATAAGCGATGCTGCTAGACACAATAGGCTAGATGGAGGACTAAAGCAGAGCATTTCCATCAGTTGAATTTCTGGAACCTCTCTTGACAGCTAAATGAGCTTTTGATAGCAGCTGCAGCTGTTTTGAAAAAAAAAAAACAAAACAAAACAAAACAAAATCTCTCATTCATTCCTACTAACCATTCCTTGGTTTAGTTTACAGAACAGTTTTGGTGCACGCTAACGTACTTTCCTATTGGAGATAAATTAAAGCTAGAAGCCCTGCCCCAGCGACACACCAAATATGTTCCAACACCTAAGGAGAAAGTAAAAGTCCAAATCAATGACTGGTCTTTTCACAGAAACATGGAATTTTCAGAGTTGGAAGGCACCTCTAGAGATCATCTAGTCCAACTCCCCTGCTAAAGCAGGATTGCCTAGAGCACATTACTCAGGACTGCATCCAGGTGGGTCTTGAAAATCTCCAGGGAAGGGGACTCCACACCCTCCCCGGGCAGCCTGTGCCAGTGCTCTGTCACCCTCACCGTAAAGAAGTTTTTCCGTGTATTTGAACGGAACTTCCTGTGTTCTAACTTGTGCCCATTGCCCCTTGTCCTGTTACTTGGCACCATTGAAAAGAGCCTGGCTCCATCCTCCATCAACCCACCCTTTAGATACTTGTACGCCATAATAAGGTCTCCCCTCAGCCTTCTCTTCTCGAGGCTAAAGAGTCCCAGCTCTCTCAGCCTTTCTTCATAAGGCAGATGCTCCAAGCCCTTAATCATCTTAGTTGCCCTTGGCTCAAAATAGGCTGGAAAACTGTTCTTACCCCAATACACCTCATACATCAATGTGCACGAACAGGGAACTGTCACTGTCTTTGCAAACTCATGACCAGGGAAGCTGGAAAAATATTTATAAAATCTATAGCTGCTTATAGCCCAGACAATAAAAAGCACAACACAGGCCCAATGAGAGAAACTGCAATGGGAAAAGGTCTTGGTTTGATTAGGTTGCTGGATAACAGCTTCAAGTTATGTTTGGGCATGGAAACATACCATATTTGGCCACACGCATCAGCCACACTCACAATCAACATCACAATGGCTTCCTGATGTCATCAGCCACCTCACACTGCATGTTCTCTGGGACCTATAAAAGCAGGGGGCCCTGCAGCTGGCCCACAGTTTGCCGAGCTTCCAGGCCCTCGGATGCCAAGCATGCTTGGAAGGAAGAGGAGCTGGAGCAGCGAGGTGCATGGCTGCCCACCTTTGTGTGGAACGCCGCAGAGCCACTCCCCGCAACCGCAGAGGAGGAAGGCTCATCCCAGGAGGAGGAAGCTCAATAAGCAGAGGCAGCACACCACTCCTGATGGCACGAGCGCGGCTGACCTCGCTTCTGTAATCAGAGGCATACAGCGCATGACCATAAGCTCACCAGGAGACGGCGTGGAGCCCAAGCGCACCTGCCTGCCAGGGAACAGCCAGAGCTGTGAAGCAGATGGCTGTCCACTTTGGCACGGGACACCACAGAGCCACTCCCTGCAACCACAGAGGAGGAAGGCACCTCCCAGGAGGAGAAAGCACAATCAATGGAGGAGGAACGTCACTCCTCATGGCACAGTGGCGACTGACCTCGCTTCTGCAATCAACAGCATGCAGCACATGGCTGTAAGCCCACGAGAGAACGGCGTGGAGCCCAGGCGCAGTGAGGCGGATAGCTGCTCAGCTTGGCATGGGATGCCACACAGCCGCTTCCCGCAACCATGGAGGAGGAAGGCACCTCCCAGGAGGAGGAAGCGCAATCGGAGGATGAGGATGAGGAGGAACATCACCACCCATGGCATAAGTGCAATTGCCCTTGCTTCTGCAATCAACAGCATGCAGCGCGAGGCCGTAAGCCCACCAGGGAATGGCACAGAGCCCAAGCGCGTCTGCCTGCCAGGGAACAGTATGAGACCCAGGCATAGGAGTGACCTGGCAGTCTATGCGCTGAAGAACAATGTGGAGCCCATGGGTGTCAATCGACCAAAGGATGGCATGTGGCTAATGGCTGCCAATCTGCCAGACAGCAGCGTGGAGCCCATGGAGGTGCATTCACCTCAAGACCAAGAACCACCAATACAAGTGGGTCCACCTGCCACAGGGGTGACCTGGCACTACACCAGCGCACCCTGGCTCCTTCTGTGAGTCCACACCAATGGCCTCGCAGGAGTGCCTGGCCAGCTCCTTACCAGCAGCCCAGCCTCTGCACCCAACATTAGCTGCGAGACAACGAACTTTGTGGACACATCCCACAGGCTCACTTGCAACATCTCCCACCAATAAATACTTCTTTTGTTGATTGTCAAGGGTTGCATGGGCCCTTCTTTCCTCGACCCCCCCCCCCGCCCCTCATGAAGAGGTGCCCTCTCTTCTGCACCAAGTCCCAAGGGAGAGGGGAGGAGAGGCCCTGGCTTCCATCAAGCTGCTGCCTCCTCCAGATGGCAAGGGACACCCACAACCTTGCAAAAGGTGGCCTGTACCACTGCCACCCAGGCCCTAACTTCAGACCCTCACCAGCATCAGACCCACCACTGGCCTGAGGCACACCACCACTAGCAGCTGCCCCACAGGTGGCATTTGTCCTGCTGAGCACAAGGCAGTGGTCCTCCCATCGTGTAGCCCCCATCTCCTGTCTACGCCTCACCCATCTGGATACCATGGGAGGCTGTGTCACGGGCCGTGCTAAAGGCAGAGTAAATGGCAGTCGCTGCTCTGCCCTTGTCCCGCTAGGACAGTCACCTCCTCAAAGCAAGGCTCATGTTGGTCCCGGCACAACTTGTCCTTGGCGAAGCTGTGCTGGGTGTTCCCTGATGACACCTTGTCCTTCCTGTGCCTCCAAGTCATCTTCTGTCATTCCCTGCTCTGCCCTTGTACCGCTAATCTAGCCAAGCAAGCTCTCAGGTCACACATGGCATCGCTTGCCCTTAGAGAATCCCTGCTGGTTCCCACCACCTGTTATGTGCTGCCTCCCTGCTGTCCTGGATGGACAGATTTTCTGTCAAAGGCTGGGACAGCATTTCATCCCATGACTTGTAGCAGGTAACTTGTGGATTGCCTTCAATTTCTTTAAAACCGCTTCAGTGTCACCACAGCTGCATCTCTTTTTCCTCTCACTACTCAAGTGCAAATTTAACAGCTGAGGTATTGTGACAGAAACAGTCATGGAATCACGGAATTTTCAGAGTTGGAAAGGACCTCTAGAGATCACCTAGTCCAACTCCCCTGCTAAAGCAGGATTGCCCAGAGCACATTACTCAGGACTGCATCCAGGCGGGTCTTGAAAATCTCCAGAGAAGGGGACTCCACAACCTCCCTGGGCAGCGTGTTACACAGCTGCTAGTGACATGCTAGGGTGAAACAGCCCTGGCGACCGACTAAACACAATTTGAAGATTCCAAGCTGCATATAGTACAGAATTAGAGGCCTCAACACCAATGATATTAGTGTCCAGATTTGATTGTATTGCACCAAATTACTCATTAATTTGCACATAACTAGAATCTAGATACCACAGATCTATACATGAACCAGTAGGCGTCTAGACTAAAAAAAAATCTGCCTTTTAAATAGGCCATCTTAAGGTACGTCATATGCATACTAGAACCAAAACCTCCTGCCCATATACTATCAAAAGTATATCGCTATATCTAAAAATATAGCTGAAGATATATCTAACTTTGCTTAAGTTTGCCCTAAAGTTTAGGGGATTATGACTTTACTCTTTTAAATAACCCTAATATTGCACTTTATTTGAATAAATCTAATTACTCACAGAATCAGAATCCATCAAGGAGTCCACTCTGACACCAGTTCAGTGACGAGTCAAAACTAATTCTGCTGCTGTACTCAGAGAAAATAATCTAATATCTAAATTTTGCTATCATTTTATGAATGCTCAATAGTTTCTGATATTATAAAATTTACAGTTGATGAAACAGCCATTACAATATTAAATAGTAGGGATTGTAATGTGTACAATATACTGAAACTTGTATTGAAACAATAACAACTAAAGATGACAATATTGTGCTAGGGAAAAACCTTTTAAATGTTGCTTTCTAAAACCTTGCTAGCACTGGGAAGAAAAGTGGCATGGCCAACACGTCGCCACGGATCATGCTCAAAATACTAGAGCTGCCCTTATTTTCACCAGTGCAACCAAGTGAGATCAGAGTTTCTGCAACACAGAGGACACATCTCAGCAAAGGTGAGAGCGGTAAAGCCAAAAGCAGCCCCTCTGACAAAACTGAGGTTCAAATTTAAGCTCCTGCTCACTCAAGACAGCACTTGATGATCTTATAGTGCTGATCACAGGAACAAAGAACGAGGGTCATGCTCCAAGGCTTTCCTCTTCTCACATTATTGTGCAAAAATCATGCATCTGTCACATTTTCATAGAAGTGGCAACTTTCATGGAATTTCTCTGCATCCAGAAGTGAGGCGTTGCAAAATCTTTCGAGAATAACAGCTATCAGGGCATTTAATTTCCCCTCATTTCAAGTACTAAACAGATTTTAAAGCTACTAAGCTCTGTTTCAAATTAAACGTAACCTGTTCCTTGCAGTAAGGAAGATATCTGCTTTCATTACATTTTCTTTTGTATTCTAGAAATTAAATACTTGGCAGTGTGTGCTTCAGCCCTTCACTTAGCCACTTTCAGTTGCCAGTTGACGAATAAATGAAGTAAAGGACATTCATGAAAATCCATACACAGGAGGGGGCATCTTCAAGCATACAACTGCACAGGATAAATATAGGTAACCTGAACTTGAGTGCAGGAGTTGCAGCTTATATTATATCAGATACAGAATTCAATCAAAGTAAAATCCCACAGAAAAGCCTAGTAAAATCTTCACCAGATGGACAGCGTTGCATAAAATTTATGCAAATAATTCTGTGAGATGGAACTAATTCTCAGCATTTTTCAAACCAAAGGAATTCTCCACCAGCTGCAACAGATCTGAAGTTAAAAATCTGATCTTCTGCTACCTTTTTATTCCCAGCAATAACTGATGCCTAGCCTTGTTAGCAGCACATTGAGATGACACATTTAAAAAAAAACATTGTATAAATTCTAGTCTGAATCATTATCTTAGTTATCTCCGTATATTCCTCTAGGAATGCTACTGTCCTTGTCTACTTCCAGATATCCATTGTATTCAGCGGGGAAAACTCAATCAAAAAATACTCAACCCATAATATTTGTCCCCCACTCAAAAGTAATGATTCCTCCATCAGCCAAGTCAATCTCTGCACAGTTATAGCAAATTCTACAGTCCCTACAGTCCCATTTTGGAATTCCTTGGGGAAAAAACATAACTGTGTATCCAAAGTTTAAAAACATACTCCCAGATCCTCCCAATTTCTTAAACCTAGAGAAGAAAAGAAAGCAGCCCTGAACTCATTTTCTGAGAAAAATTGCATAGGAAATGCTAGAAACTCTTGGCCAAGTCTCTCCTGTTACATAGCTCCTCTAGAGCTGGACTCACATTATCAAAAAGTCCCTGAGGACACCCATGGCAGTACATGAGACCTGCCCCCCCCACACCTGAAACATGTGCCGTGAGAGACTGACACTGTCCTCTCATCTCACCCCACAGGTAGCTCTCTCAGAACAGAAACTGTCCACATTTAAATGTGAACATGTTAAATGTGAAAATCTTGCAAATTACGTACAGCTGCTGGCTGAGGATTTTTTGGGGAAAGGCTAGATACTACCACCATGGTTGCTCTCTTATACAAACCACCATCTATTTTCCAAGGGAGATACTGATTTTATTTTGTTTATTTTGAAAAAAACACACAAAGGTACACAAAGCTTCTGAAAAAACAAATTCTACCACTACCATCTGTCTTGCCTCAGGCTGGGCTATGCCAGCCTAGCAGAACGCAGTCTTGAAGCAGAAAAAAAAAAAAAAAAAAAAAAATGCAGAAAGAATCGATTTCAGACCAAATGAAAGGAGGCTCTTTACCATGAGTAACTTTTATTTCATCAGGCATTTGGAGCTTCCCAATCCATGCCAGCAGCAAAACAAATATTTATTAACTAGCAGTGCTCAGATGAGACAAGCAAGAAGTCAAACTAGCATTTCTTTGATGCATACTTTTCTCTAGCATAGGAGAAGAGAAACCTGAACCTAACTTTCAAGCAATGCTGAAGTGATCTCTGTTAGCCTCTATTCAGCAAAGACAGAGCTAGGACAGCTATTGCTCTGCTCTTTTTCTTAACATATATCTAGAAAGCATTACATACCTGGTAACTAGCTTGCAGGTTACTAGCCCACCAAGAATAGGTCCTTCCCCTGTCACTACACAGCCATGCATCAGAAGAGAAGAATCATCCCTGCTTCATACCTGGAAAAAGGCTTCCAGACCCGCTGACCCCGCTCACCACCATGGGCAGATTTCAGCCTGCCCGTCCGGTGCAGAAGGACCATCCAAGCCACAGGACGGCTGAGATTTAGGGGGCAGCCTGTCCCCAATAGACTTTACACAGCCTCAGCCACTACACAGTCTGTTTTCAACCATCACTGGCAACACCTGATGGTCTCTTTGCCCCGAAGGAAGTACCTGACATTCAAAACTGAAGTTTGGTCAGGGCTCTGCTCCCAAAAATGGGGCACTGGAACACCAAAGGGCTGTCCTGACTTCAGCTCAGGAAGGTAAGGAAAGATACTGTTGCTGGTTTTTAAAATCTTGTTCTACCTTTTACCTGATTCCTTTAGATACACTTGCTAAGTACAAGCTCTCTTATTGCTTCCGTATCCTTTCAGGCTTTGAGAGCAGTTGTACCCCTCAGGTTTCAGTGACTGTTAATACCAAGGAAGAAAACAACTCCCTTTTGTGTGCAGACCACCTGTACAATCTGTTAACCCTTATGGCAGCTTTTCCACATATAGGCTTGTGAGCAGACACAAAGAAAAAACCTATTATAAAAGAAGATGTAAGACAATATCAGTGCTGCATGCAACTTTAACTGTAATTGCATTTTCCTCCATCTTAACCTGTTTCTACTTACACAAGAGGAGAGATTTGATTTCCTTTGACAGGTAGATCAGCCCACTAGTACCTAGCTAAATGCCTCAGTGAGGAACCAAATCTGAGTACCTGCATTAGCTATCCAAACCCTAGGAAAGCAAAAGAGGTTCAAAGAAGAAAATGACGCATTAATTTGACTATTTCCGTTCACTCTAATCTAGGATATATTTCACTAGCCTTCTGAAAATCTAGTAAGGGAGGAAGCAATTTAGCTGTAACAGGACTCTCCTGAACTTCAGTAGTATAATTAGCAGGTAATTAGAATGCCTGATGTGTGGCATCAACAAAAAAAAAAAAAAACAAACATCCACAATGCTTTAGAAATTTTACCTGTTGAATTTTTGCAGAGCTTTTGCATTGCTGTGGCACACCAGTATACAGACTCTCCAAATTCAGAAGCTCATTGACTCTGAAGGAGCAACAAGCTCTCTGGTATATTTAAAAAAGAACAGGCTATTTCAGAAAATGGAGACAAATCTTCAACAAGGCATAAGGGTCTAAAGACCTATCATAAAGTTTGGTAAAATTATGACACAAATCAACAGATTTTACAAAAAATAATGTACAAGATAATCAGAGTTGAAACATACTGATGTAAATTTTAACATAGTTTATAGTAGTTATTGACACCTTACTTCTAGCTATCAGGTTCTCCTACAACAAAAAATGCTTTTGAAATTTATATGCATTAAAACAAAACAGAAGGGACCAAAAAAAAAAAAATCAGTGAAAACAAACAGCAATGCCACTGCCTTACTATTTCTTCTAGAAGAATCTCTGAAGGAGCTGAACTTGGCTTTGATTGCTCAGCTCAAGAGAAACACTCGAGTGCCGCCAGCTTCTACAGAATGACAAAGAAAAAGGAGGCGAGCACCATTCCTCCTTCAAATACTGAGATTTAATTGATAGAATTTCTCCCTGACTTCTGACATGGTTGCCCCCGCTTCTGCAAGCGGGTGTACAATACCTGACATAGAGTGAACAACCTCGCACTGCTGAACATGGATGTACACACATCTGGGTATGCTGTGTGTGTATACTGACCCACATGAACAGGTGAGGTTTTTTTAAATGTCACAACCCTTCCTGTAGATGGATGACTTTGTATTTTCTATCCGATTCCCAAAATGCGATCCAAAAAACCACTGTATCCTAAAGCCAAAGGGGCTTAAACTATAATACAGTAATTAAAGTGTGTACAGCATAACAGCTTCACTATGCAGTTGCCTCAGTGCAACATCAAGTTGAGCAAGCAACTTTTATAAATAGAGCTTAGGGATCTCTTGTCCTATGGAGTCTGGTTTTTTATTTGTTATTTGTTAAGTTGTTAAGACAGGAATAACATGGGCAGGGAAAGAAAACTACCTGGAGGCAACAGCAGAAACTTGTGTGTCAGCCAGACTGACTGTACATGTCTGCACACTGTCAAAGGTGGTCCAAGGAGACACTTAATAATGTGATGCAACACACTACTTACGAGGTATGTACTTGTCCAAAAATGAGTAAGTGACAGCTCAGCACACAGCAGCTCGCGCACTATGTGCCACACGCTCAAAATACCATGTAGCAACCTCAGACAGGTTGCCACTCTGGTCACAGTAATGTTTCAAAGCTCCAGCCCTTTAAAAATCTTTACTCACCCAAGCCCCTGGAGGATGTTTGCTCTTCCAGAGCATTTTCCACAGCAACACAACCCACAGCAGAAGAGAGGAGCCAGACCAAAGCGGGCTGCAGAATGCAGGAATGACAGGACAACCATAACAAGTTGGCCTTAATGGTGAAAATTAAGCTTTGGAGAAGTAAACAGACCTCACAATACCTTTTCCCAGCTTCTTAGTCAAGACTTCTACAGAAACCAGTTCTTTGAAAAGCTCCATAAGGTATCTAAACTGAAGTAGAAGTAAAAAGAGAACAGATGTGCACACTGCTGTGTACATTTCCTAAAAAGGGGAAAAAAGCTGAAAAGATACTTTTTTTTTCTGAAGAATCAGATACCTAAACAATTAGTGAGCTACAAATACCTGAATAAAGTCATCATATGAGAAAACAAAAAGAAAAAAGTAATACAACTAGGTAAAATTTAGATTTCAAAATCCTTAACAATATCATCTATTTACATATACCATAGCTCCACTCCTGACTGGTTTGCTATACAGCAGATTTTTTTTTTTTTAATATCGTAATTAAACTGTAGAATATTTTGACTACCACTTTTGTGTATCAATACACTTGTGCACCTCTCTAGACTGTGATTAGAATAGTAGGGAAATGATGGGGAATGGAGGAGGAGGAGTAGAAAATGAGGTTAACCTCGATGAAATGGACTTCTGAGATAGCACACAGCATATACATGTAGAGATGCAAATCTGAACACTACAGTCCAAAATCCAATGTTTGGCAACTGAGGTACCTTATGTTTTAACGTGTCACTTCTCCTTCAATAAACTTCTTGCAGGAGGTACTGGCAGTCACACGCGGTATATCTCAAGAAGTCGTCCTTGGCAATAACCTCCTTTTGGAAAGATATTCAAACAGCTGAATATGGTCTTGAGAGTAGACTCAGAAAAACAGCTCAAGTGTGTATGCTACTGCTAAAGCTTTTCTTACATAACCTTTCTACCAAAAGATGTACATTATCCCACTGAGTAACTACTGTCCTAAAAATAAGGGAGGAGCAGGGGGAAGAGTTGAATGGTATACCACACCAACCAACTCTGTTTCAGTAACAGAAATGTGAGAAAGTTAAAATTACATTTGTTTAATTGTTAGTTAATGAGAATTTTCTCCCTAGACCTACCTGCTGATTGAAGAAGCAGCTGTTTCACCAGTCAACCCTAGCAACCTCTGAGTGACATTCCTGGCCCAGAAGAACACCAGTAGGTTAGCTACAAGTCAGTCTGGTAGCTTTGCCTCTTGTTAATGTCACCTAACACTTGATATTGTAAGACCCTACTCTCCACTGTTTTTTTTTTTTAGCCAAACTTTAGCCATCTGGTCTGCTGTCTCTCCCCTCTTCTTTCCCTCCTGGAAGGCAAAGAGGGAGTCAGGGAAATATACGAAGGGAAAAAATAGTTCATTCTGCAGAACAGAGAAACATTGCTTTGTCCCTTTTCTCTTCTACCAGTAGCTAGAAAATCTAGTTACCAATACAGAAAAAAAATGTGTTTTCTACAGCAAATTCCTCCAGCACCTGAAGTTAAATCCAAGTTTGTCAATGACGACATACTTTTGATGTCAGCAAATAACTAAGAAAACAGCTGGCAAGATACGAGCTCCTGCAGAGGACCTCAACCTTCCCCTGCCATCCACTAGGGCAGGACCAGCAGTGCCCAGAAGCCCACAACAGAGATTCACCTAAGGCTCCCCAGAAGCGCTGCACCCAGCCTTGGGTGCCACACTACAGAATGTATCAAATTTTTGATTTCACAAACCTTCCCAAGCTGAACACAAAACTCCTCTAACACTTTCATGCCATATTTCATTGAGGAATATATAACGCCACATCTGGGAATTGCGCTGCCTACCATCACTCCTAGGTTGTGATTACATATTGCCTGCAGGATGGTGAGAAGTGTGCCATGACCCATGGTACGTGCTTCACAGATCCTTCTCACCCAGCATCTAATGCACACAGTGGCCTGAAATAGCAGGAGCTAAATTCCATAAGCAGGTATCCCCATCCAGCCTGCCTTCCTTCTATAGTGCGCCTGGCCAAGAAGAGAGATTCACACACAGAAGCTTTGAAATATACCACAATAAAAGCTTTGAAGTCTACCATAATTCCAGTGTTTCCTAACTTTTGAGGGTTTAACTCTTGACCTTGACTGTTTCAAATATTTTCTGGATGTGTAATTAGGCATTTAAATTACATATACTTTCCTTATTTAGTTCCCCTTCCTCTAACCTCTGTCTATGTTTCTGTAGTCAAAAAATGAGTGCTTTGAAGCAGGGATTATCCTTTTCAAGTACCTGGAAAGTACCTTGCATGTAAGTCTATAAAAGAAATCAGAATAGAAATATTGCTTTGTTTCCACTTTTATACTCCTACCTTTTGGTGTTACAGCCAAAGACCTCCAGGAAGGTAACTGTTGATTCCAGCCCTAGTCATGTATGTACTGTCATGCAATATGTTTGCCTCCTGCCCTAATTACCTTACTCTGTTTCAATCTCTTTCCCAAGCAGTTGTCTGTCTGTTACAGCAGTATTTTACCTCTGCTCAACTGACCTGTCCTCTAGGAGTGAGCCTGTATTGAATTAACTTGGCTTTATTTCAATCCAGGTATCTGTTTACAGCAGCACTTAGGGCTTCTCAACTAGCCCTGTCACATCTCCTTCCAGTGACACCATCATTTTTTTCTTAACGCAATGAGGAAATCCAAGTGTTCATTTTGGATGTGGTGGTGACCAAGATGACTCTAATGTATATATACACCCACTTACACATTTCTCATCCTCAGAGGCAGGCATTCGCTTAGGGATTAGATTGGGGGTGGGGGGCAGAAAGGGTTGGTTAGGCTCGTTTTTTTTGCCTTGAGTTAAGCTTAGTAGCCTTGAGAGTATTTCTGTATCCTCATATGTCACTGTCGGTGCCAAATACTCTACTGTAATACCAGTGAAAGTCTTCACCGAATTAAACTGCCTTCACAGCTGCTCCTTTGGAAACCTGCAGGGTATGCAACACAGCGGCATCCAGCAGCAATCCCTATCACAGTTTGCTCAGGATAAATTGTCCAGATTCAGAAGCTCAAGACTCAGCTACCAAGTTGTAGTCTCTTCCTTCCCACCACTCTAGAAGTTTGCCTACGTGTTTCTAAGTTGTCAATATTCAATGAACGCATGCCACGTACAATGCTCTGCTGTTTAAAATCAATGCAATGAGAATATAGTCAGCATAAAACAAACTCTGCAGAATCTCTTTAGAAAAACTGCTGACAGACAGAAATGTCCAAACTGGAAATTGAGCATGAGACCTTAATTACCCTTCGACTGTTGATCTCTACCCTACGCATGTTTATATTGATTTCATTTCACCCCGAGATTCCACCTTGGAAGCTCCTTGATGCTTTGAACCCAGGATCTATAGAGCAATAACAAGCTCAGCGTTTGGCATCTATACGTGACAGAAATGACATACAGGCTGTACCAGCTTCTCAGCTGACTTGCAGGAGAATTAGTTTGCACAGGCTGAAGATCTGATTCAGCACACACAGCTGTTCCCAAACTTGGGATGCCAAGTGAGGTCAGCAGCAATTAAATCTCAGGCTGCACAGCAAGCAGAAATTTAATTTTATCCAGGATCTACAGGGTGAACTTAGCAATTCATAAACGCCACTTAAAGCAGAAGAAGTGACTATTTCTATGTTCATGTATATTAGGTAGGAACTTTATAGAGGAGATTACGTAACGTGAGCTAGTGGAGGAGTACTCTCTCAGGATGCCCTTTCCAGTCTTAAATTCCTGCATAGAGACCATCAGAAAAGAAATACCGCTCTAAAGTGATTTTTACTAGATGTGACATAGTAAACTACCTTTAACACAGAACAGGGCAAAATATTGCTGATTTCCCAGAGCACATTCTTTATAGTACACAGTTTTGAAAACACGCATGAGTTTTCAAATTAACATCCGTAAACACACTCATGCATAGAAACTAAAGCTGTAGAGGATTTGTTTTTTCTTGTGGAAAACAAAGCTTACACCTCCTGAGTAGCTTTATATTTCTGATACATGTAGCAGATTTGCAGAGACTTTGAGAGTTTCCATGGTGAACTGACCTCTTCTGCATAAAGGGTGTATCAGCTGCCCTCCCTGCCCACCGGTAATTGCCCTCAACACTCTCGTACTTTTTTGTGCCATTGTGGGACAGATTTACACATGAAAACAGACTGTGTGGCTTTAGATTTTTCAACCAATTTCAAATGGAAATTCACAATTACCAAGCAACTAAGTAATAAAACTGAAGTCATCACCACGTTGCCTGCTGGTCAACAAGTACCAATGACGGAAGCATGTAGCTCTAGGAAACTGCAAAGCAGAAAGGACCAGCTTTTGCCCCACTTTCTTCTGTGGGTAGATGGTCAGATTTCACCTTTCCAGGTCAGTATTTTACTGAGTTTTATTTTATTTGTTCAAACATCTCCCTTCAGCAACAAGAAACAATTCACCCCCTTCCTCATGTGAGACTTAAGGATAATTACAGTCCAATTTCAAAATGTACAGCCAAAAGAAAAAAGGTAATCTTAAAAATACAAGTATTCAACAAATCAAGAGACTGATTTTCAGACAAGCAAAACACGCAGAGCTTCAACAGAAATTAATGCAACTCTTTCAGGCTAAAAACTTAGGAAAAATCTTTTCATTTTCAGAGTGTAAATAACAAGAGGATGCAGAGACCAGGAGATTTTCAATGTGTTAGACAAAGCAGGACAGAAGAAAAAAATTCTCTCAACAGGATGTTTTTACTGTTTGGATGAAATACTCCCAGCTTGCATGGGTGATACAGATTGCTTTTTCTTAATCCTCAGAAGTTTAGCATCTACCTAAAAAATACTAAGGAGGAAAACGCATAGTAACAGAAGAGTGGTGTTATTTCTGATATGGTAATGAGGTCATATAGCAAAGACCAGTTTTCTGTCAAATTATAGTCATTATACTTACTAAGCAACATTAATTAAAATTTACTGGTCACGTTCAAGTAACTTTACTGCAAGGGAGAAAAATTATCTCAAATTTCAGCTAAATATACTGAACTTTTTTCTTGAGTCTGTTACAGATTCATGAAAAAACAGCAATGATGAACAAGCAGAAAGAGGTATTAGTTACATTTTGATTAGAATGGAAAACAGATGTGTGGTGATTAATCACATTCAAGTTAAGACAAGGCCACCCGGGCACAATGAATATGAGGGTTAGTTCTGGCTCCTTCAATACACCTGAATGTGCATCAGG
Organism: Vanellus vanellus; assembly: GCF_965231255.1. Lineage (NCBI taxonomy): Eukaryota > Metazoa > Chordata > Aves > Charadriiformes > Charadriidae > Vanellus > Vanellus vanellus. The sequence goes on along the minus strand of NC_138906.1, from coordinate 96,732,576 downwards.
TTACACCTTTGTTTTTGCATCAGAATAGATATACTAAGGCAAACTCAGACCTTCATTAATGCCTCAGAAAGTCCAGAGCTAAAATAATATCCAATTTATACTTACAAAATTTTAATTCAGAGTCGAGCTTACTGAACCAGTACATGGGCCGGTGCTGATCACCACAGTCATAAAGAAGGTGAACAAAAACAGTAGATGGAAAGGGAACAAAGTTTGTTAATTCTCAGCTACTCAAAGCAGGTAAGAGGAGTTTCAGCTGTGAAGAACTGCCAAAGAAGCATCCAATACTGACTGATTGGATGATAAAAATGACAGATGAAGTTCAGTGCTGAGAAGTGTTACACATTTCTTAAAAAAAAAAAAAAAAATCACCCAAACTTTCCATATAATTATGGCCTTGAATTTAATTTTATCACTCAGAAGGTGTTCAGGTAATACCAGTTCTGTAGCAACTCTGCTTTTTAACTGATCCAGAGCTAAATGGTCATGGGAATTATTTTAAAAGGAATACAAAACAAAGCAGAAAGCATCATTACAACACTATTTAAAGAAATACTGTATCCACATTTTCAATAGTGCGTATGTATGAGGCCCCCAGTCTCAAATGCCATACATAGTAGAACTGGAAAAGACAGAAAACTGTGACAAGGTTGATTAACAGCAAATAATTGTTGAAGTGTTTTAAGGAAGCATCACTCAGTGAAGACAGTCCAGCTTGCAGTGGAGTGGTCATTCCTAAATCCTCAGGGAGTTCTCATCCTTTACAGAGATTTCCACCCTGTAAAGAGATGATCGGGGGAGAGGGTGGGAGGGGAACAGAGAGAAACAGCTATTGAGCCTTCAACAGAAGGCTGAAGGTGAATCAGGAATTTCTTTTCCAATACAACTACAGGGTATCAAACTAAAGTTTCAAGTCCAAAATAAACAAAAAGAGCTGGTCCCTCACCCAGAGTGCAGTTGAACTGCTGGAACTCATACCTGTGGTATTTTCTATACACTAAAAGTTTGAAGGGTGTCTGAAGAGCAGCTGGGCATGTTCCTGGAAGAAGAATCCACAGAGGGTGATCAACTGTAAAGATACCACCTCAAAGTCCTTGAAGCACAAAACTGCCAGAGGCTGGAAAGCAATCTGGTGGAACACTTGCAACTCTTCTTATATTCTTCAAATCAGCAACTGTTAGCAGCTGTAGAAGAAAGAAATGGGGGGGGGGGGGGGGGGGGGGATTGGGAAACTAGGCTAGATGGACCTTTGATCTGATCCAGCAAGGCAATTTTGTTCTATTGCCTATTTGTGATTCACTTCATGCTTGCCCGCTCTCTGTAAAGATGAAAATCTTTCAGAAGTTATCCATTGGGAATAACCTAAATATTTCTAGAAAATAATCCTCTACAAAATAAAGCAATCGCATTCATAGTTTCTTTTGATCATGCAAGATAACATAAATTAGCTCTGCACTTACTTGCACTATACCTGTTGGCCATATGTGCTTGCAAATCTGTATTTCATTAAAGCACAATAGCAAGACAATGTACACACACCTTCCCTACAAATAGCTGCCTCCTGAGGATGCTAAGAGTTATTTACAACCAAATTATTACCTGTTTATTTTTACAAAACTGCAAACCCATACTGCAAGAATTGTGTAGATTAATATTTTTTCTACTTGTTTCCTAGGGATTAGGAAGCATTTTCATTTACTTTCTTTTTAGAAAGCAGAATAATATTTTATGCTTTTATCTCGCTTGTTACCAAGGAATGCTCACACAGATCCTGCCTGTAGACTTCCTGCACGCTAGTGCCTGCGCATGCGATTTGGCTCCTAAAAGGAACACCATAATATGTTTTAGGAAATAGTCAGAGAGAAAGTATACCTAAAGAAAGGTGGTAATAAAAAAAAAATAAATAAAAAAAAAATCCAGGCTGGAAGTTGCTAGAGCTGGAAGGAGAGAACTGAGAGTCTAAATAACCCAACCTTTGTTGTGCACTTGCCCAGAGGTGTTCATTCAATTCTCTACAAACCTAAGCAGCACACCACGATCTTCCTACCCGTGCAGTTCAGAGCAGCCAAAGTACCACATAGTTACATAATTCAAGGGAGCGTGGGACAATAAACATAAGACTGAGAAAACTGGGCTATTCACTAACAAGTCCTTAACAGAAACCTTATGAATTAAAGTGGAAAAGAAAAACCTGTCCTCAGAAGAACCCATTTTTTGAAGAATTTTAATTTTCTTGTGTTTGATCAAGACTGCCAAGGAAGCGAGCCTGAAAAACATGGAATCATAGAATGGTTGAGGTTAGAAAGGACCTTGAAGATCATCGAGTTCCAACCCCCCTGCCATAGGCAGGGACACCTCACACTAGACCAGGTTGCCCAAGGCCACGTCCAGCCTGGCCTTGAACACCTCCAGAGATGGGGCCTCAACAACCTCTCTGGGCAACCTGTTCCAGTGCCTTACCATCCTTCCAGTGGAAAAACTTCTTCCTAATGTTCAATCTGAACCTGCCCTCTTCCAGTTGAAAGCCATTCCCCCTCGTCCTATCACTACATGCCCGAGTAAAAAGTCCTTCCCCAGCTCTCCTGTAGGCCCCCTTTAGGTACTGGAAGGCCGCAATAAGATCTCCCCGGAGCCTTCTCTTCTCCAGGCTGAACTGCCCCAACTCTTTCAGCCTCTCCTCATAGGAGAGGTGCTCCAGCCCTCGGATCATCCTCGTGGCTATCCTCTGGAAACACTCCAGCAGGTCCATGTCCTTCTTATGTTGGGGGCTCCAGAGCTGGATGCAGTACTCCAGGCCGGGTCTCAAAGAGTGGAGTAGAAGGGCAGAATCACCTCCTTTGACTTGCTGGCCACACTTCTGATGCAGCCCAGGATACGGTTGGCCTTCTGGGCTGCGATTGCACATTGCTGGCTCGTGTTGAGCTTCTCGTCAATCAGCACCCCCAGGTCCTTGTCCTCAGGGCTGCTCTCCAGCCATTCCCCACCGAGCCTGTATTTGTGCTTGGGATTGCCCCGACCCAGATGTAGGACCTTGCACTTGGCCTTGTTGAACTGCAGGAGGTTGGCTTGGGCCCACCTCTCCAGCCTGTCCAGGTCCCTCTGGATGGCATCCCCCCCCTCCAGCGTGTCTACCTCACCAAAGAGCTTGGTATCATCAGCAAACTTGCTGAGGGTGCACTTGACCCCACTGTCCATGTCGCTGACAAAGATGTTGAACAGTATAGGTCCCAGTACTGACCTCTGAGGAACACCGCTTGTCACTGCTCTCCACTTGGATATCGAGCCACTGACTGCAACTCTTTGAGTGCAACCGTCCAGCCAGTTCTGTATTCACCGAGTGGTCCATTTGTCGAATCCATGTCTCTCCAATTTAGAGACCAAGATATAGTGTGGGATGGTGTCAAATGCTTTGCACAAGTCCAAGTATGTGACATGACTCAGAGGGTTGTGATCAGCAGCACAGAGTCTAGTTGGAGGCCTGTAACCATGGTGTTCCCCAGGGGTCAATACTTGGTCCAATCTTGTTTAATATATTCATTAATGCCCTGGATGAGGGGACAGAGTGTATCCTCAGCAAGTTTGCCGATGATACCAAACTGGGTGGGGTGGCTGACACCCCAGAGAGCCGTGCTGCCATCCAGCATGACCTGGACAGGCTGGAGAGCTGGGCAGAGAAGAACCTAATGAGGTTCAACAAAAGCAAGTGCAAGGTCCTGCACCTGGGGAGGAAGAATGCTAGGCACCAGTATAGGTTAGGGGCAGACCTGCTGGGAAGTAGCTCGGAGGAGAAGGATCTGGGGGTTGTGGTAGACAGTAAATTATCCATGGCCCAGCAATGTGCCCTTGTCGCCAAAAAGGCCAATGGAATCCTGGGCTGCATAGGGAAGAGTGTGGCCAGTAGGTCGAGGGAGGTCATTCTCCCCCTCTATTCTGCACTGGTGAGGCCACAACTGGAATACTGTGTCCAGTTTTGGGCTCCCCAGTTCAAGAGGGACAGGGAACTGCTGGAGCGAGTCCAGCAAAGGGCAACTAAGATGATTAAGGGATTGGAGCATCTGCCTTATGAAGAAAGGCTGAGAGAGCTGGGACTCTTTAGCCTCGAGAAGAGAAGGCTGAGGGGAGACCTTATTAATACCTACAAGCATATAAAAGGTGGATTGAAGGAGGATGGAGCCAGGCTCTTTTCAATGGTTCCCAGTGACAGGACGAGGGGGAATGGGCACAAGTTAGAACACAGGAAGTTCTGTTCAAATATGCGGAAAAACTTCTTTACGGTGAGGGTGACAGAGCACAGGCTGCCCAGGGAGGTTGTGGAGTCCCCTTCTCTGGAGATTTTCAGGACCCGCCTGGATGCAGTCCCGAGTAATGTGCTCTGGGCAATCCTGCTTTGGCAGGGGAGTTGGACTAGATGATCTCTAGAGGTCCCTTCCAACTCTGAAAATTCCATGATTCCGTGACATCAGTTGATCTTCCCTTGTACATTGCTGCTGTAACCCCTTTGTAGAAGACCACCAAATTTGTCAGGCATGACTTGCCCTTGGTGAAGCCATGCTGGTGGCCACCAACCACCTCCTTCTTTTCTATGTGCCTCAGCAGAGTTTCCAGGAGGATCTGCTCCATGATCTTGCCAGGCACAGAGGTGAGACTGACTGGCCTGTAGTTCCCTGGGTCTTCCTTGTTTCCCTTTTTGAAAATCGGGGTTATGTTTCCCCTTTTCCAGTAGGCAGGGTCCTCACCAGACCAACACGGCTTCTCAAATATGATGGTTAGTGGCTTAGCGACTTGATCTGCCTGTTCCTTCAGGACCCGCGGATGTATCTCATCAGGTCCCATGGACTTGTGCACCTTCAGATTCCTCAGGTGGTCTCGCACTTGATCTTCACCTACAGTGGGCTGTTCTCCATTTTCCTAATCCTCACCTTTGCATTCTGCGTCATGGGCAGTGTGGCTGCAGTCCTTGCCAGTGAAGATTGAGGCAAAAAAGTCATTGAGTACCTCAGCGCTGTCTCTGTCACAGGTAACCAGTTCTTGCGTTTCCTTCCGGAGAGGGCCCACAGTTTCCCTAGTCTTTCTTTTCTTGCTGACATACTTAAAGAAGGATTTTTTGTTTGTCTTAATGTCCCTGGCCAGATTTATTTCTATCTGGGCTTTAGCTTGTCTAACTTCATCCCTGGCTGCTCAAACGATTCCTCTGTATACCTCCCAGGCTACCCGCCCCTGTTTCCACTCCCTATAGGCCTCCTTTTTCCTTTTGGTCAAGGAGCTCCTTGTTCATCCATGCAGGCCTCCTGGCTTTTCTGCCTGCCTTCCTCTGTGTAGGGATGCATCAATCCTGAGCTTGGAGGAGGTGGTCCTTGAATATTAACCAACTTTCTTGGACCCTCCTTCCCTCCAGCACTTCATCCCATGGCACCGCATCAAGCAAATTCTTTATCCATCCCTAGGCTGAGCTCCGTGCACTCCAGCCGCTCCTTCACATGTAAGGCAACACCACCTCCTTGTTTCGCTTGCCTGTCGCCCTCCATGGCAACACTCCAGTTATAGGAGTCATCCCACCAAGTTTCTACAATGCCAATGCGATCGTAGCCTTGGAGGCGTGCACACATCTCTAGCTCCTCCTGTTTGTTCCCTGTGCTCCGTGTGTTTGCATAGAGGCACTTCAGCCATGTCTTCATTGAGGCTGGCTTGGCTGGAGCAGCTGTAATTACTTTGTGCTGCTCTCCAGGCAGCATTCCTGTGCTGTGTATTAACGGTGCCTCCCCATTGGCTCCTGTTGCTCCAGGAGCTTCTGGTTTGTCTATGTAAGTCTTTGAGAATGCTGCTATGCAGCCAGCATGCATTGGAGGGGATGGCTGCAGGTCCTCACCAGCACCCTGTTCATTTTTCCTTGGTACAACATCCCTTGGTTGGTCTCAGGCAAACCTGATAATACCCCCTTCCCCCATCGAATCTAGTTTAAAGCCCTGTTAATTTGTGGCCAAAAACCCTTCTCCCACTTTGAGTGAGCCAACCCCCATCTGCTGACAGCAGGCCTGGTGCCGCATAGTCTATTCCATTGTTGAAAAACCCAAAATTATAGCGGTGACACCAGCCATAGAGCCACGTATTAACAGACTGAGCTCGTCTGTTCCTTTCAATGTCATTGCCTGCAACGGGAAGCAGGGATGAAAAAATAACCTGTGCTCCAGATCCCCTTAGTGACAGTCCCAAGGCCCTGATGTCTCTTTTAATCATCCTCACACTCTGATCTGCACAGTCATCACCCCCCACATGGAACAGGAGCAGTGGGTAGTAGTCTGAGGGCTGAACCAGGCCAGGGAGTCTCTTTGTGATGTCCCTAACCCACGCCCCAGGGAGGCAGCAGACTTCCCTGAGAGTGGGGTCTGCCCTACATATCGGGCCCTCTTGTCCCCCTCAAGGCTGAGTCACCATGACTATAGCCCTCCTTTTCTTCCTTGTAGAGGTGGTCTTAATGCGGTGAGTAGGGCTTCCCGGTCCTGGCAGCTCCTATGATGTATTTGGACTGTCAGCCTTCTTGTCCTTAGGCTGTTCTACCACACCCAGACCTCACACCTGTTGTATAGTGGTACAAGGGGAGGGGAGGCAGGCAAGGAGGGGGCTCGCTTGCTGCCCCTACCACAGACTTGCCTCCCATCACCATTTTCTGGCAGGCCACTGCCTTCCGTCCCTTCAGCCCTACAGGGCAAGGAGAGGATACCCCGTGGTCTTTTTTTTATTTCTGGTGTCTGGCCTGGACTCTCTTTCAAGGAGCTCAAGGCCTGGGACCACCAGTCTCTTTCCTTCTCACTCTCCCTGATGCTCCTTAGTCGCTCAACTTCCTCCCTGAGCTCTGCCACCAGGCTCAGATCGTCCGCTTGCTCACACAGCCGTTATTACCGCTACCACTTGCTCGCTGTGCGAGGCTGTGGCACTCCCTGCAGCCTGAGGCCTGGGTGCCTGTGTGTTTCTGAGGGAGCACTGTGTCTACACTGGCAGGTGCTGAGGACATGGCTTTCTGGCGGGTGGAGACCATGCCTGAGCTTCTCTTACCAAGTGAACCCACCTCTGGAACTGGCAGCACCATCAGCGCCCTTCCTGCGTGCCTTTCCGCGCAAACTGTCGCGCCAGGCCCTGTTTGCCCGCACTGGTCACTGCGCTCCCCAGGGCTGCCTTTTATGGGAGTGGGGGAGCCGCCATTGCAGTTGGTCTCGCCCCTTCACATCAGCTGCTCTCCCTGCGGGTCCCTGTGCCACCCTTGCGCTTCCCTGGCTCAAAAAGCTCAGAAAAAGCTCCTTTTTCACTGAGATCAGCCGGCTCTGCTGCGGACGTGCCTTCACCGGAGCTGTTCGTCTCGGCAAGTGACATAAAAATACTCAAAGTCCCACTTAGATACAGTGCTCCAAAATGGCAAAGATGCATCTGTGAGCAGGTACTCCACCCGCAACAGCTACTTTTATTCAGAAATGAGAGGTTCAAAAGTAAATGTAAGAGTTTCCCTGCATAATTTTGATGTTATTTAACCTCAAGGAATTCATGAAAAGAAAGGGCAGGCAGACAGGAATTTGGGCTCTTCATCCAAACTATGCTACTGTTTTTCTTCCTAGAGAAAACAAGCTACCCCTGATAAGAAGGCTGTAATACACACTAACATCCTACCAAAGAGGTAAGAAAGAGAGGAAAGTGAAAAGCACTGTCACATGCAGAAGCATGCAGAGAACAGCGGTACAAAACCCCAAGCGATACGATGAGGTCACTGGGAGGTAGTTGGGTCGCTGTAACGCTGGCTGTGGTATCGTGTAATGAAGGCAGAACTGATAGGTGAAAGTCACAATTTCACTATCTATCAAGAAGCGAGCGCGAAAGAGGCGAATGCTGACACGCACCACAGCTGCCTCTGATAAGGTATCGCATTTAAACACCCAGGATGTGCAGTCGCCCTGAAAATAGATTCCTTGTTTTCTAGGCAGGGAGAGGGCAGGTACAGTCACAGCCTGCAAAGTATCTCTCTCCTCCTTTTCCTTGTTATTCATAGGAAACACGGAAAAGATCTTTCCAGCTGGGAGCTTAATGCCAAATTGCAGCTGACCTGACCCTCAAAGGGAGGGATGGGCGAGAGTCTGTGTGCATGGCACCTAGGCTGCCAGACCTCCTGCCACCAGGCCATACGTCAACAGGTGCTGACAGGCAGCGACCGCCTCTGGATACTGCCGGCTGCGTGGCATCATGCTCAGAAGATGATCAGGCAATCTGAAAAAGTAACAGCAGCAATGGGAGAAACACAGAGAAAAATCCTCCTCTTCGGTGTTCGCAGCTCGGTATGTTAAAATGGCAGGCTCTGCAATGGCAGAAGCAGCTCGCTTGCTCTGAGGAAGGTCTTCTCAGAAACACCTTGATGGATACCAGAGTAAAACTAACTTTCCCCTTCTCCTGGGCAGGAATGTGCCTGCATACCTGATCTCCAGGAAGCAAGCTGGTACAAATTGTCAGAAAGTACCATCTCATTCAAGTATAAGACTGGCATTCCATAGAATAGACCAAATCTCACCCCACATCGTTTTACAGAAGATGAGGATTTGTCCAGAAAAAGACGCTTGTGCTCCAATATCCAGAATTTCTGCTGTAGTTCTAGCAAAGTGCTTGGGCACAACCACAGAGCAGACAGTCTCCATTTGCTTCTGCCCCTATGATGGGCCTGAGAGCCAATGGAGGTAACTCATAGCCTGAATCTTACTTGCTCTTACCAAACTTCATTCCAGCATAAATTCACAGGAGTTATTCCAATAAGTAAATTTACATATATAAATTACATGTTAGATCCCAATGGAAACTAGGAAAAAAAGAATCAGCGCAACTATTTTCAGAGCTTGGCAAAGAAGCAGATTTCACTAAAAGCTGCTGTCATCCAAGAATGACTCTCAGGACTCTGAAGAAACAAACCAGAAGGGGACAATGGAGAGTACGTGTACCTCTCAGCCTGGAAGTTCCTCTCCATAATCTGTTCCCTTTATGGTCAAAGGAATGAGCAATTTAGGGCAGGAACATAACTGAGATGCTCTGAAGTGCCCTCCAGACAGACCCTCCTCTCCAATGACAGAGGGAGCCTAGTGGCTAACACAGCCGCCAAGCTGTATGCCTGGCGTGACTGGGAGGCTGACAAGAAGAGGACTTGTGGCAGTGATACAGCAGTAAAGCTTCACCTAGGAGCAAAGTTATTTTCCTACATGCCCCATGGTTAGGAGCAACTCAAGCAATATGAAAAAGAACTTCAGCTGACAGGGAGCATCAGGGCACTGGCTGTATTAGGCTTGTACGGCTCCTACTCCTTTCTGCAACAAAGGGACAGCAGAGAAGAGGAAGGAACTAACTCCATGTTGTTGTGTTTTTTTTGGGGCGTGAGGTTGGGTGTTTTGGGTAATGTTTTATATTTTGAGAGTAAGAATAGTCTTCATAAAACAGATGCAATTACAAAAGTCCTTGTTCTGTGTAGCACGTGCTTTTCTGTTTGGCATTTTGTTTCGGTTTTCCGTATAGAGAAATTTAGGAACTGCGTGGGCATTTCTGCCTTAGGATTACTCACACTTCCTGCCTCCTGGATGAGCATCCCCAGGGGCCAGTTGGAAATGGTACCCAGCACCTTGAGGTAACAGGCAGTTAGTCAAACAGGTACTGCCAGTTCACAGACAGTCCTCTAGGTCCTTGAGTTGGTACAAAACTATATGTATTTTGCTGGCTTTAAAACAAAAAGATTCAACCTTATAGCTGTTAGGTTAGGAAAACTCTCCCTAAAGTCCTAGTAAAGATATTTAAATGACTGAATGTTGACTATGGAGCCTGGAATATGCAACGTACAGAACAGAAAACCACAGACAACACCTGAAGTATAGATACACAATATAAAACAGGAAGACGATGGTGACAGTAATGTATGGATCACTAACTTCAGAATGAAAATCCAGGAGACCCAGTCACTGCTATCAGAGTCCCCCCCCAGTGTGTTACCAAGGGTAACTAACCATGGGCGCTTGTGTACTCATCACTTGTACTAATCTTTGGACAAAAGCGCAGCATATGCTTGCACCTGGGGCTTTAGGGAGCATCCCTGGGGCTCCCCATTCCCAGCATACACCACCCCTGGTAGTATTACAGTAGTACCTGGCTATTCCATCAAAGATATTAAAAGGATTTTATTTCCTCACCCACTCTTTTGGGATCTCATATATTTTTAATATATTGGGAATTAATAAACACTGAAGTGAACAACATATGGCGGACTGCTTTATGAGGGTTTTAAACCAAGTTTTTTCAGGATACTGTTTCATATGACACTGGACCTTTCATGCAAACATACCCACATTTTCTACAGCAAGTTTTTCCTCAGTGCAACACCAAGCATTTCAGCCTGATAGCAAAAGAAAAAAGTAGGAAAGCCTCCCAATGCACTTCTGGTGCAGTTACAGGGAACCACTCATGCGTGCTCCTCTAAGCAGCAAGAGGTAGAAAAGCAATGACAGCTGGCTGCCGTCTTGCCAGCATCATCACCATCCTCCCCTGCTTGGAACAGCTCGTCCAGCCCCCACAGCCTGCACAATAAGCTCATCTACCAAAAAGGGCTGAGGAAAACCCAGCCCTTGGGCAGGGGTGAGATCAAACCCAGGCCTCCTCCCGTGCCCAACCTGCTGAGAAGCTTTCCACACTCTCAGCTGTCCGTGTTTCACACAAAGTCAAGCAGTAAGCAAATCTCTCCAGTGGCATTTGATGCTGAACAGGCTCTTAAATGGCCAGTGAACCTAAATTTAGGATTACAGAAGTAGTAAGGAACACATCCAACATTTATATTTTCCTCCTCAGCACATCAACAAGTTAACTCGATACATCAGTTTTAGACATTCTGAAGTTATAACTGGCCCTTAAAAGTGAAGTGTAATCGTTGTCAACAGCCCCAGGGAGAAATAAACCCACAGAAACAGGTTTTAATATTTTTTTTTTTTTTTTTAAGTACACAGTTTACCAACACGCTCCTCTTCATGTTTTAATAGTAAGACCAGAGCTAAATATTTAATGTCTGAAAGGTTAAAAGAAACCTGATATATAAGTTCATACATACCAGGCTCATCTCAAACTGCTAAATATGAATTGGCATGGCTTATGACATCCTACCACTTACAATAGCATGCTGCTCAGCCACAGTAACTTCTGCTGGGATTTTAAATTAAGAGGTTGTAACTTTATCTCTTTGAAGCCTAATTTTTTTATGTGCCTTCCTAAGTCTTAAACAGGAGTAAAAATAAAAAAAGAGAATTAAAGGAGATATTATCATTATTAAAATACAGATGCTGTACATAAAAAAAAAACCAAACAAACAGAAAAGGGCAGCTCATGATTAGAGTAACATGTGAAGACATGAAAAGCTGTGAAATAAAGGAAAATCTTCTGCATTACATAATATTTTATAATTATTATAATATTACCAATTAAATGCCCCCAAAATGCCCCCCAAAACTCCTGTATCTTTCTTCCTTTCCCAGAGACACCATGGTGTCCTCAACTTCTTCAAGCTTGTACAAATACAAAACCATAATGATAGTGAGTGGTAGGATTTCTCCATCACTGATGGCCACATCTGACCATGACATGTTCTGATCCCAAGATGAGCATTTTATCTAAGTGTTTCTGAAAGCATCATAGCAATATTTTGCACTATAGTACACATTTTCTTCTTGACACTGGATGGATTTGGTGGATACCTTCTTTAAACGTCTTGCTGAAGACAACGTATCAGCATCAGGGAACTGTGCCACCTTTTTATTTAAAGCTCCTCAGGCTTTGGAGCATTTCTTTCAAGAAACAAATAAATTGAGTGGCACCCAATTTACAAATTAAATCATCTTAATTTCTACAGAAATAAAAGCAGCTGCACATGTAAAAGATGAAAATAATCTAAATGACAGAGGAATAGGATAGCTGAAGGCAAGGAAAGAACAGCACTCATTATTTGAATGTTACAATGAAAACTCGACAGAGACCAACTTTTTCTTGACTGTTGAATTATGAGGCAGTGCATTTAATGTTACATTATACAGCGAAAAAAAGTTAAGAAACCAGATGAAAAATCAACCTGCATTATAAAACCACATGTATTTTATATCACCTTCCACTGTAAGATCTTGAGATGGTAACAAAACTTAACCCTCCTTTCAGTACATACAAGGACCGAAACAACATAACCCTGCTCTGAAAAGATGATACGCATATACTTGGCCTTGCAGCGACCTCACAAAAACTTAGCAAGTAGCATCCATTTGAAGCACCATTGACCATGAGTTTGCCCATTTTGCTTACCATTTTTAAAGATAAGCTGACCGATAATGTTCAAACATGTATCTCCTGACCTTACGTTTCAGTGACATGCATACATTCTCTTTTTTAAGCTAATATGAAATAAATCATCATAAGGCATACCGGAGCATGCATTCATCTGTGGTAAATGGTACTCAAGTAACAGATCAAAACTGTCCATCAGGAAGCAGAAATCAGACATGCAACGAATGAGAAAAATCCACCATACAGGAGAGAATACAGTCAGGAAATGTTTCCCAATTCATTGCACAGCAGGTCCCTCAGTAATTGACTGGGGGGGAGGGGATCAGCCCAGACATTCTCTAGACATGTAGAGGGGTTTGTATAGTATTTTCTTAGTACTGAACAGGATATACAAAGTTTGCCTTATGCTAAAATTCTACCCTCTTGCCGGGCTTCCATTCAATAGCATTACATGTAATGGATTCACTCTGAAGAGAAGCCCCCTTTCCCTAGTAGGACAATTCCTCGCTTTATGAACTAACACCGTTTCTGCTCTCTTATTACAAGTATGTTATAGAAAATTAAACATCACTGATCCAGTTCTTTCTCTACCCAAACACTTGGGGAAGGCAAGATCCGCAACTTGCATTGCAGCTGCTTCCAGAATCATTACGCAGCTCCTTAAATTTCAGCAAATCCAGAGCTAAAATCTACAGCTGAACAAGACAAAGAATGTCACATCTCTAAACACAAAAGCTGCTAGACAGAAACAATATATTTAATATTAACACAGTCTTCGGTATATATGCTTAGAGATCGTTGGTATATCAAAGCCAATTTTGTCCAAGCACCTTAAAACATCTCAGGGAGGGTAGAAACTGTATTTACCCCTAACTTCACTTGAGTAAAATCGGCATCCCTCCACCTTCCTTATAAACAAGGCTGAAACAGTGGAACTGCTGAGAATAACATCTCAAAGAAATACTAACATTTTATATTCCAAAACCCACAGCTTTTAAGTAGCAGTTTCTATTTTCTCTTCCATAGCTTAAGTGCTTAATTTTGTTTTATTGATGCACCTCTAACAAGTTTTTCAGGGTAAAGATTAAAACAAGCTTGAGTGGTGCATGGTTTCAAGAAAACTAATCTGAATCAAGTTCATTTGTTTGTTTTATATCTTTCATATAGATGAAAAGTTTACATGGAGACAGGAAACAAATCACTCTTCTTCTGACCATAACCCTAATTTATTTGAAGATATTTAATATGAAATTAACTTCTTTCCCCAGTTAAGGGCTTGAACGTGCTGCGCTTCTGTCTACAGGAAAATGAACTGAACTGTCTGAACACAGGCTAAGAGTCCAAGAACTGCTTTGCCTGTCAATATGAGATCTATAAAGTAAATAGGAAGTACAAATAGCTAAAAAGGGAAACTACACGAACACTAGTGACAGCTACTGATGTAAGAAGTTGCAAGAAACTTGTTATTTTATTTTCCTTTTAAGGAAACTATATGAACTCCTACAGTTAATGAAATTTAGGATACCCCTTGAAAATGTGGAGACTGTTAAGACGACGTAAATGCAAGTTTGTCACATTCATACCTAGCTATATAGCAGTAATGATTTTGGTAGATTCCCACCTTCATAGGATGCCTACAGGCACCCCTCTTCTCCCACACTGCTCAGGGCATCAGCAAGCTGCACCAGTCCCAGTCAGGTTACCCAAGAGTCACAAGCTGTGATTTGGAGAGACTGATGCCCAGGACAACCCCTGAGGTGAGAGAAAGGCCGCATGAAGGACAAGCGATGCTGAAGGGGAGCTTCACACCTCAATGTGGACCTGCAAAACCTGAGTTACGCAGCATCATGGTAGCAGAACAAGCCAGTGATGTTGCCTTGGATCATGGCATTTTGCAGCTCTGAAATTGGTGTGGTTCTTCTCCAAATGCCCCCCCCTCCCCCTGGCAGCCACGCACACACACACAGACTTCTAGAAATATTTAACCACAAAGAGCTTCCACAGCTTACACAGGACCAGCCTTGGCAACATCCACTCTAGAATTGCAACGGAACATCTAGAGACAATTATTAGGCTGCGCTTATTTATCATTGGGCAAGTATTTCTCAAAATCTAATCAAAGAACGTGGAACTCATTCAAAAGTGTCTAAACCATCTATCGAATTTATTAGCATTATCGAAATTGATTATTTGGTTGCTTTTATTAAAAAAAAAAAACAAAAACAAAACCACCAAACAAAAACAAAACAAAGAGATCCAAAAAGACCTCATCATAGTAGGTACTACTGTTGTCACCAGTTATTTCCAGATGGGTCCATTAATTAACAGTTATAAACAGTTTAAAATGTTACAAAATTCTTCTCACTCATCTCAAAGGTTAAATTTACAATGTCTGTTTCTCTTTATATTACATAAAGGTGGTAAAACTAGTCCTAACAATAGCAACGTCACTATTTTAGACATGAACTTTAGAAACTACAATTGCCATATACTCCAGTAATTTCAAGTTAACTTGCTAATTAACTTAATCCTCCTTTTGTGTGAAATTTAATTAGCCGATGTGCAGTCCTTTCAAAGCACTGGGTAGATGGCAATATGCAAAGAATAAAAGCATTACTGTATTTTGTTAGATTTTTTAATCTTAAAAAAGGCATGTGGTTAGACTGAATAAAAAAACCCATGCACTTAAAAAGAAAATCCACATATCAGTAATATGGTACTTTATAATTCATTTTAAAAAATAACCAAAATATGTAAAAATGGGCTTGTGTTGGGGGGTGGGAAGCAAAGTATCATACTACTTATTTTCCTTCCTGGGTTTATGAGGAGACGGTTTCCTTTAAGGTACCCACTGAAGATTTTTGTTTGTTTGTTCAGAAACAAGATTAGCTCACTATGTTTTAAGAGTCAAAAGTACATAACTTCTCCCTTGCAATTTTTTTACATATTGTAAGAAAAGGGAATCATTATGGAAATCTAAGTTGTCAGAAAAACAAAAGTCAGAAGAAGATATCCCAATTCAAAAACATTTCACTCGATTTCTGCAGTACATCCATCCCCATGTGAGTCGAGTCAGATAAGCTTTCACATTTTAACACAAAGCTTCCCAAGACAAGAAAAGCATCCCACTAGCACACTCCACGGCAGTCCTTTCAAACCTGGAACAAGCCCCTTTAAAGCAGGAATCCACTGCTTTAAAAGCAACGACCCACTGCTAATGGAGGCTTTATCTGCTCTACAGCTTCTTGGTTCTTCTTGCTGCAAAGCCTATTTTAAGGATTATAATTTAAATGAAATACACACAGACAAATCTTGGAAATTTCCCTGCTTTGTCTCAAACACCTTCTTAAATCCTATGGGACTGGGCCAGAGGTTTCTCAGTGACATCATGGAAGGCAAATCACAGGTTATGGGGAAGTACCGTGGCTCATCCCCACAAAGGAGGCTGACTAAAAGCATGCATGAGGAGTACAACAGAAGTCTAACATTTCAGTTTAAAGAGGTGTACATTTTTAGAGCAAAACCACAAGTTATTTATACAGATAGATTTTCACAAAGCAATCTGATCTGGAAACCAGGGGATTTTACTTAAGAGCATCTGTGTTCCACATTCTCAGGAAAGAAAATTTAAATAATCCTAAAAAGCTGAAAAAGGTATTTTTATCACAGCCTTTGCAGCTATTTCATGTTTCACTCAAATTGAAACAGAGCTGAACCAGATATCTCCAATCACATCTGGAAGCAGGCCCCAGTAATGCGTGCACCATCTTAACTAGAACTCAAGTTATTCTATTTAAAAAAGCCTAACCCTTAAAAAAAAAAAATATCCCCCCAAGCTCTGGCATTCCTTTTCACATTTTTTCAATTTGTGTGATGTCAGTTTACATCTAATAAACATGTTGTTTATTATCTTCATTTAAGCCAGGACTTTTACCAACTTACAGCAAGAGTCATAAGAAGCATATCATGATCACAAATCCATAGTGCATGCAGGATCCCTGCGCAGAACCATTAAAATCCATTAATCACAGTCTTTTCTGTCCCAATTATGCTAAGAAGATACTCAATAAAGCAATTTCAACTCACCTCTCTCTTTCTCCTTTACCAGCAGTGCAAAGAAGGCAAAACCACAGCACTTCCGACAAATTCTCAAGGCACCTCTTTTGTTCCCTTTAAATTAAATCCGAATCGGTTGCACGTTTTGCTGAACTGCTAATGCTCTCCACATGTTCCCTCTCCAAAACTGAAAATGTTTTCTATTAGGAAGGCCTAACACTGAACAGAAAAATGTAAAATGCCCTTCAAACAACCCAAAGTACCTCTCTTTTTTGAGACTTCCACTGGAACATATCAATCACTACTTACCCAAATGAAGAGCTCATAGTGCCACAATCAAGCTTCCTTTAGGAAAGCTTTTTAGATTTTTAGTGTATTCAGAAACTCCCTTACTAAAAGGAAGCTTTTTATTTTAAATTCAATAAGCTATTCTCTTTTTAAAAGAAAAGAGTAAATAAATCATAGAATACTTAAGGTTGGAAGTGACCTTAAAGACCATCGAGTTCCAACCCCACTGCCATGGGCAGGGACACCTCTCACTAGACCAGGTTGCCTAAGGCCACGTCCAGCCTGGCCTGGAATACCTCCAGGGAATGGGGCATCCACAACTTCCCTGGGAAACCTGTTCCAGTGCCTCACCAGCCTCACAGTAAAGAATTTCTTTCCAATATCTTATCGAAATTTACCCTCTTCCAGTTTGAAACTATTACAACCCTCATCCTATCATTACATGCCCTTGTAAAATCAGAAAGTTTTAAATTATGAACTAGAGGAGCTGCACAGCCTCCATGGCTATGAGAATTCTATTCCAGCACTCAGCACACTGCAAACACACATATGCTGGAGAGATGCATTTCGATAATGATATTTGGTGGGAGAAGCTTCTCAAGTGAGACAGTACCAATAACATGGGTTGTAGGCACGAGTTTAACTCTGCCCCCAGAGAATGAAACACAACACAGCTTCACACGTTTCCTTAACCAGAATCGCACTGGCTTTTCAACACTTCGATACAATACTCATAAGAGGAGAAACCATGTTTTTATCCCCAACTTCTGTCCATGTATCTTAACTTCTCTGCAACAAAGTGCCAGATACAGTTACAGACTGGAGACATGACTGGTTTTGTGACACCACTGTGGTTCCACTGGGGAGGAACTTGCATCTCAAGCACCTGGAGGGACAGGTTCTACCAGAAGGTTCAACAGATGCATAAATAGTTGCAGAATCTAATGATATCTGCTGTAATACATGCAACAAGTCCACATAATGGATAACAGAAGAGAAAGCCGTACATGGAAAAAAGGACTAGCTGCATACTTCAGCCATTACAGGACAAATAAAAACAGCTGACTTCTACTAGCCTCCTAGTTACAACCAGCTTACAGCTTCCCTCAGGTATCCCAGAACAAAAGGAGCTCAAGAAGATATTTATGGCTGCATTTCATAAAAGGTATCAAGAGCGAGAGGATGTCAAAAGCCAATCCAAAGAGCTGGGTGGAAAGGCTGGGTTATTGGTGCTAACACTGCTGGTTAAAGCAGATGCCTTCATAACCGGAGCTAGAAACAGCTGCCGTGCAGCATGGCAGCTATTGTGTCACATCCTTGAGAATAATCCACTGCTGAGAGCACCCACGGAATGATGGGGAAGGGTGGGCACACTGTAGATCACTTCAGCACCTTGCTGTGCTAAATCCGCAACTGCCCATGTGCAACAGGCAACAGAAAGATTATAAAATGGTTATAACAACGCTATATTACACTTTTAGCAAGACTCTTGCAATAATATACTTGCACACTGTTTAGGGACCTCGCTGGATTGAACTATGAAACTTAACACACAAATATCTATGCAAATTGGTTTTAATCTATAGACAGATAAAAGAAACTGCACAAATACAGGAAGGAGCTATAACCATACAAAACCATAATTTTATAACGCAAAAACATTTTAAATAACCAGTTGGGGGGAAGGGTATTTTTTTTAAATAATAAACTGACACAAAGGAGAAGTAAAATTTAAAATATACCTTGCAGCATTTGCTGACCTTCCAAGCTACAGTACTCTGAGCAATCCCAGGGCAATACGTGTATTCAGAATTACATCAAACTTTGTTATTTGCATTCTTCTTGTATTACATTGTATGAACACCTGAAGCTTATGTCAAACTTCTTTTGGCAGAATAGTTCTAGGTCATTGTCATGGGTCCCCGTCCAAACCTCATTCTCAGCGTTGAGAGCAACACTCCTGACTCCCCATCACAGGCACAAGTGTTTTAAAAGGGGACGCGAGACTCTCTTGGGCTAGATCTGGTGTCCAGATATGTAAGAATAAATGGTGCCTTTTCTCTGAGAGACGACCCCAGATTTTGAGAGAAAACTACCAAGAAGCAAGGAACAGAAGATGAAGCAGCAGCCGCAAACAGAGGCATCCCAAGCACAGACATAATGAATAAACCAAGTCACTCTCCAGGAAAGAGTGGAGCTTTTAAAGATCTTTAAAACTTCACTGTCAAAGAGTTGCTGTGACTAAAACCTTCAATTTAGTTTCAGGGGCTACAGGTTTTGGCACTGTTGGTGTTCACCCTGTAAAGCTACATCCTCATTTACACTGGAATTTATCAAGGCTTCAGCTGAACCCTGTGATTGTTAAATATATACAAATTAAAATTAAGACACAATTATATACAAACAAGGAAAGACATACGGCTGCCAAAAATACCAGAAAGACTTTTCCCACAGGGTATTAACTCACAATAAATCTAATTTGAATAAAAGGTCAAATTTGACAGATGGTGGGGAAAAAAAAAAACAAACAATTGACACTATGTGATTTAATGATTGATCTTCCTCCTCCACTAAGGTCTTTTAACATCAACAAGTACAAAAGTACATCTATAAGTTTCAATTAGTTATGTTCTACTAACAAAATTGGCTTCAGCAATAGTCTTTTGATATATAAAAAAACATTGTAAATATTCCAGTTTGTATTAAAACCACTTCAATTTTATTTTTGAAATTACCTTTTAATTAGTCCTGACAATTTAATTAGGATCAAATAAAATATGAAGAAAAGTAGAAGAATATTTAAAAGAAAATTTGTTCCTCTGTGCTGAAAGTCCTTAGTGTAAACATAAGACAGGAACTCAGATTGAGAAAAAAAAAAAAAAAAGACAGTATTAATGCATTAAATTGAGTGAGGTCCTTAAGAGTGACTGGTATGCAGATAATACTACTCACTAACAACTTCTGCACTCAAGTTATTAAGCTTTATTCCTTCCCTGTCCCACTTAAAACCAAAAAAACCCACCTCACTTGACATGGGACTTGCTAAAGGTTCCCAAGTCTCTCAAAATATTGGCCCGTAGTCAATACATCCTCTGACACTAAAACCCAATGAATTCCCTGG
Source organism: Vanellus vanellus (assembly GCF_965231255.1). Classification (NCBI taxonomy): domain Eukaryota; kingdom Metazoa; phylum Chordata; class Aves; order Charadriiformes; family Charadriidae; genus Vanellus; species Vanellus vanellus. The sequence continues at coordinate 96,712,790 of NC_138906.1, read as the reverse complement.
AGATTTGAAGTCACTAATGATGGAAAACTTTATCTGGACATCTGAACAAAACCACTTGTGTATTTCCCACAATTTAGAAGTACAACATGCTAAGGAGAATTTAAAAAAAAAAAAAAAAAAAAAAAAAAAAAAATCGGTCTAACTTCCAAATGGGAGAGTTTATGACAGAAAAGGTATTTCTTTACACCTCTCAGCTCTTCAGAGCAAAGTAAAAACCTTGAGTGCAAGGATGACGGGAGGCTCTGCTGCAAGGGCACTACAGAACAAACCACATCTTCCCATAAAGCAGTCCAAGCTACCTATGAGGGACTTTGCAGAGTCAGTAACATTGCTAACCGCAATGCTTTCCAAGTATATTGTGAAGACTGAAAGAAAATAGCCAAAGCAAGACATTTTCATTCCACGTAACACCATCTCACATTGCTCTAGCTCCTGGCTTCTGCTCCAAATATGTAACACATCTTTTAACCTCAAAACCTAATGCTTATATTTCAAAAAAGACATTAACAGGCAGCTGATGCAAAAGTACATGCAAGATGAAAAAAAAAATACCCACTGTGCCACCGAAGCAACACTTCTATTCTGTGACAAGTTTAGCTGCCAGGCACAGGCCACCAAATGAGCCCAGTACCAAGAATTGCAAGAGTCCCTGACTTTCAAACTATCCCGTACCAAAAAATAAGACGCATTGGATATGTAGAAATGAAAAAGAGGAGAAAAGAAACTACATTACATCAAGCCATGGGCTGAAACAAAAACTCATCCCGAAAAACCTAAACTTCAGCAGGGGGGTTGGAAATTAGAACCAGATCTTGTGTTTGGCTTTTCTGCCCATAACGAACAAAAGCCCACATCCAAACACACCTCTGCTCTAGGAGTTTGAAATCTGGACTCAAGTTTTGTAGCCTGGCTTCCACTGTACTCACTGCTGAATGCATCACAGCTGCCAGAGAGTAACAGCACCTTCATGCACACTGTCATACAAGAACAATTAAAATACATAGGCAGTAATATGCCTAATTGACCACAGCAAGCTTGAATGCAAACAGGTAATAACAAAGCAACCACATGTGGAAGCTCAGAATTTGGTGTGCTCCAATTCCTCGATGGCTGCACTCCGGACAAAGTTTTTTTTACATGAAAATTGTTTTTATAAAACCTCAATCCAGGAAACATATGAAATCTTGCCTTGCTGCACTGGTCTGTTTTGCCAAAGATATTCCCAGACCTAACAAGAACATGCTCTTCCAAGCTGTTCTTAATTTCATTCACATTTATAAAATCAGCCCAGACTTTGCAGCATCTCTGTTTCTCCTCTAATACTTAACACATAGGCTTGCTCTACTGTACTTTCTCAAGCCAACGGTAGTAGAGGAGAATCTGTTCCTGTGTGAGGCAGCCTAGAGATCCCTCTCAATGGGAGGTATTTGAGGAATTCTGGAGGTTGCTTATGCTCGGTTCAAATTCCCAGAAAGGCCGTTTCATAACACGTCCTGGGGGCAGGGGAAAAAGGTTTAGTTGTATTTAAAGTCCGGATCTTCCAACAGCAGTAGCACTGTAGAAATAATACAAAAGTTAGACTTTCTCCTCCTCCTTTTAAGGAAACTATCTATATTCCAATGCTTCAGCTATGATCTCTTGAAACAAGACCAACTGCAAGCTAAACTTATTAGGGTGTTGAATCCGCTGTGGAGAAGTTGAAAACAAAACAGACAACTGTGGCACACACATATAGGATTAATTTGCCTTCTTTTTTTTTTTTTAAACCAGTCACCCTCTATCATAATATCACCAGAACACAAGCATTAGCTTTGCTCACGCCCAGTGAAACACGCTGCTCTGCAGAACGCTGGAGAACATGTTAACGCCATTACAGCACATCAGCCTCCGTTTATGCAACCTTAAAGCTCTTATGACACACATATTATGACTTTCATTAGACTTCTCCTAATGACAGCATTGTTTTAACCAGGGTTTTTAAGACAGTGACACTGTGATAATGACAAATATGTGGCCAAGATCTGCAAGATGTGAAGTAATAAACATTACATGCTATTAAAACGCAGTAGTTAGCTGTCAGCCAACAATTCTTCAGATCCCCTTCCCAGTTTGGAACATAGTCTTCTTCAGGAACACACAAAGGCTGTGGCAAGACAGATAATCCAAGATTCTTTAAAGCATCCCCAATCATCACACTTCACTGTCAAATCCTATACTTCCCCAGGCTGTTTAACATACTTTAAGGGTAATGTAACTAATATAACCTAATTTTAACGCGCAACAAACACAACAAAGAAGGATAATGGCCAATAAATTGATTTAACCTGGAACACAGCAAGCCTGATTCATACTCCCTAGATTTACTTCTCAGAGATGAATCCTGTTTATTTGTTCTCTTTCAGGCACACGGAACTTCACTTACCAATGCAGGCATGGACTCTCACTGACAGCTGGGTCCTCAGAATTATACTGTGCTTCTTGCCCCTCCTAAAAAGAGAGGAGAAGAAAAATATATTAAGGTGTAGGGAGGAGGTAGAGGAGTTGGGAATGAAGGAGTGAAGTTGAGCCTAGAAAAGACGTGTGGGGGGTGAGGGAAGGTATTACAAGTTATGTCTTTGTTTCTCATCATACAACTCTACCTTAATTGGCAATAAATTAATTTTCCACAAGTCAAGCCTTACAGTAGTAATTGGTAAGTGATCTCCCCATCTTCATCACAACCAACAAGTTTTTTCATCTTATTTTCCCTCCTTTCTGTTGAGAACAGGGAGTGAGAGCGAGCGTGGCTGGCCAGGCATCTGGCCAAGGTCAACCCACCACAATGACTCTCCAGAAATCTGTATTAGAGATATTTTGAAGCTAGGCATAGTAAAGCATGAAAAGAAAATGCAAGGTCAAACAAGAGGCTGCTTACACTTTCACAAGTTTGCTCATGTACCCCAATGGGTCTTGAAAGCACAAAGAAAGATCTGGTTTTCGTGCAATGAGGCAAAATTGAGTCCTCCTTCACTCTGGCGCTGCCTCAGGTTCATCCTGGTCTTAAATAGAATGACTGTATCTTAATTAGCTGCTACATTTCTCATTCAGACAAATTAGTATTAGATGCATGTTTTCAATCTGGAAAAGAGCACCGTTCTTGATTTCTAGGCACTCCACCCACAAACTGGCATCGGGACATGGCCAACACCTTGCCTCTGCACCCAAACCTGTTCACTTGATGGAAGGCAGGAAAGTAAAAAGAGCCAGATATCTTTTCCATTTGCACAGTGGCATATTCTCTCTCTTGTCTCTGAAACTCAAGATTCAATTCCTGGACAACCAGCTCTAGGCAGCCCTGCTTGAGCAGGGTAGGTGGACCTAATGACCTCCAGAGGTCCCTTCCAACCTCAACCCTTCTGTGATTCTGTGAATTTCTCAGAAAACATGCAAGAAGTGAAAAAATTTTTAGGATACATTCAGATACAGCTTAGTTTGTGTCATGCAAACCCGAGACCCACTTCTACATGCAAATTAAAAGCAAATTAAAAAACAGCACCACCTCAGTTATAGGCATTATGACTCTGCTGACAGATTTCAGGGCCAACCCTTTTGCACAGAGGACCAGGAGAATTTTCCACTTCAACAGAACAAACCCACTGTTTTCCAGACAACAAACCTTCTTCCCCACTTTGCTGTATTCTTGCCCACAGTTGTTTTGAGGAACAAAAATATTTCTCATTAATTTCAACAAGAAAATAAGATGTTTTATACCATCTCCCAAAAAATTTGCAGTGGAATGCAGGTCAGTGAAGCAGTGACAAATATTTTAAAAAAAAAAAAAAAAAACATCACTCAGAAGAATATTGGAAAAAAATCCCAAATTAAGCACCTGGAAAACTGGTTAATGTGGAACTATGTACCTGGTAATAAAGAACTCAGTTTCAGAATGGCAACCTTTCTCTAGAGGTTAAAAATTAAAAAAAGATTTAAAAAAATAATCAAACTTTAAATGAAATTGCTCTTTGAAGGGTCTGCTTGAACAGCATTATGATAAAGCAGGAAAAGCATGAACCTTCCCTTAATGCTGCTGCTGGTTTGCAGGGCCTTTGAAGTGCCAAGCAGCAACATGCTATTCCCTTACAAGAGTTGCCTACAGTCTGGATTTTAAAGTTTCCTGGAGCAATTCCAGGTTTAGGACTGACTCTGCTCACCTAAACTCCTCCTGTCAATTCAGTTGGACACAGCCTTTGCCTGCGCTCACATCCGGCAGATTGCTAATGGCTGCCCCTTCCCACAGGAGTGCCAGGACTCCTCTGGAATATTTAATTTGCAAAGGACCTGTGGAATCTTTGACAGAGTAGCAAACTTAAAATACTAATAAGAGCATCTCTTTGATATATCTCCTCACTTACACAAGAGTTGTTCGATTCTTACTAGGGTACACTGCATTTCTTTGAAAGATAAAATAAAACATTTCTAAACCTCTCTCCCCCCATTAGCACTTGAGACAAAAGAAAATGTCTCCTATGGAAACAAAAGAGGAACAGCTCAGGGATTAAAGTCTCCCATCTGGGACAAAGAAGGACCCATTTTCAATTTCCCCATTGCCACAGCTCCGCTACATAGTTGTGAGCAAGTAAGGTAAGGCACCACAGAGATGCCCATGCCCACATCAAAAACCAGACCACAGCTACTCTGAGGAAGCGAGTTCAGTTTCTCAATGCCTTGTGTCCCCCATCTGCAAAACGGGGACTGTGGCAGCTGCCCATCTCTTGCTTCTGTTAAGACTCGGGTCTTGTTGAGCCCTTAAAAACATTGCCGGTACTTGAGCACCATACAGTCCTCACAGAAGGAAGTGAAGCAAACACTTGACCAGAAGACCACGTCTTCAAAAATAAGAAGATGAAATGCAGCAGCAAAGACTTCCAGTTAAATTGGTCTCCAAAAGCAAATTTGCCTTCCCCCCTCTCCCCCTCAAAAACTGATTGTTGACTTATGGGGAGAAGCTTCAAGAAGCAGAAAGCAAAACGTATTTGCTCCTGACAGGAAAGCACGGCTGTTCTGCCTGCGGCAGCCTCACAGCTAGCCTGCTGCTCTGCAGGCTGCCCACGGGCAGTGGGAGCAAACAGCCAGTGGACTTGTGACCAGCCACTGTTTCAGCGCCAGGGGAGCGCTGAGACACTTCTACTCACACCTTCACTGAGCAAGGAACACCAGCAGATTCACCCTTGGATTTGCGAGCCCTGCCAGCCTGCATCACCCATGGATATGCCTCCCACTCTATGCTCTTTGTATTATTTCTCTGACCATTTTATGACCAGACTTTTTGCTCTTCTGAGACTACAGGATAGGGGGACAAAGAGAGTGGGGCTTAAAACGTTCAGATAAGCATCAGCCAGAGACCCTCTATAGCATTGGAACATCAGGAAAACCAACATAATAATGGTATAGAAGAGTCCGTGCATATCTGACTATTAAAGCAAGTGCAAGATCCTTGGGCTCCATAGCCAGGCTGGCTAGGAAAGAATAAAACCACACTCCATACAACCAGCTCATCTCTTTCAGTTTCACAGATTATTGACTAGGAGCAGGCAGACTAATTTTCAGTTCCTGGTATCACAGAGAGAGCATTACAATAGAATTAGCTCTGGCATTTAGTTCAGGAAAGCATATAAACATATGGAACTTGCAAAAAAAAAAAAAAAAAAAAAAAAAAACAAAAAACACAAAACACCGAAACCAAAACAACCCCACCCACCCACAACCCTTATGTCCCAACAGAGAGGTGAAGGAGGCAAAAGCCCAATGTTTGCCACCTGCACATCTATACACAGATGGAAAAGCTGTATGCTATATCCACAGCTTAACTGCCTAGGTACTGATGTGGGATATGTAGCAGAGGAGTTATTCCAAACCTTCAGCACATGTAATGGTAAATTTTAAGGCCTGAGGTGTGGCTGATACACTGGAATTCAACTATATAAATCATTGCCATCCTTGCCCTACACCATCCATAATTCCCATTTGCAACCTATCATGTAACCCATCTTATTTCCAAAGAATCCAGGACTCTGTTTTAATTTGTCAATGATCGAAACCCTAGAGATATCAGAAAGTAATTCAAACTACAAAAAAGAAACCAAAACAAAACAAACACCCCAACAGTGTATCACTTCTGGTTTAATTTCAGCAAGTATCTATAAAGAGTCAGAAGTGTATAAGGCATTTCATTGTTGCAATGACTGGAAGGTAAAAACAACATTGATGACATTTTGGTAGATGTGGCCAGTTAACAATAATCTTTTTGTCACACTTTCGAGCTATTTTAGACAGCACTGAAAGTGTTAGAATCCATCCCACCTCTGGAATTCCCCTCTCTATATTTCAGTGAAGCAGTTTGTAGTAACAGTTTTAAAGACAAATTGCAAGACAGCGTAAAGCATCCTTAATCTGGTTTCCACATATGTGCTATAGGACTGTCCTATTACTCTTTCAGAATTCACTTAAAACCTCAATTTTAAATATACAAATGAGACATCTGTGTAACTTCTGGTTAACAGCAACCAGGTATTGCAGAATGAAGGAATAGAACAGGACTCCAGCTTGCCATGAAAGGAAGGACTTTTTACTAGGGCATGTAGTGATAGGACAAGAAAGAATGGCTTTAAACTGGAAGAGGGTAGGTTTAGATTAAACATTAGGAAGAAATTTTTCCACTTTGAGGGTGGTAAGGCACTGGAAGAGGTTGCCCAGAGAAGTTGTTGAGGCCCCATCCCTGGAGGTGTTCAAGGCCAGACTGGACGTGGCCTTGGGCAACCTGGTCTAGTGTGAGGTGTCCCTGCCTATGGCAGGGGGATGGAACTCGATGATCTTCAAGGTCCTTTCCAACCTAAACCATTCTATGATTCTATGACATAAAAAACAAGGTCTCACAGCTTCGGCATACATCCTGCTACCAACAGGGACTTTTGGTTACACTGTCAACTGGATTCCTTTAAATGGCTTTGCCTCTTCTCCGAGTGATTATACATACAGCAGAAGCTAGAAGTGCTACCCAGAAAGCACACTGTTTCTACAGGTTCCCAAAACTCCCACTAGCTGGATGAAGGACCATTTTAACCCCTACGGGATCCAAAACTGAGCTCCTCTAACAACAAAGGTCCAACATACAGTTTATCAAACTATTCCAGTGATGGAATTGGGCAGAGGAGAACCTAATGGTTCCTCTGCCCCTATTGGGCAGAGAAGAACCTAATGAGGTTCAACAAAAGCAAGTGCAAGGTCCTGCACCTGGGGAGGAAGAATGCTAGGCACCAGTACAGGTTAGGGGCAGACCTGCTGGGAAGTAGCTCGGAGGAGAAGGATCTGGGGGTCCTAGTAGACAGTAAATTATCCATGGCCCAGCAATGTGCCCTTGTCGCCAAAAAGGCCAATGGAATCCTGGGCTGCATAGGGAAGAGTGTGGCCAGTAGGTCAAGGGAGGTCATTCTCCCCCTCTACTCGGCACTGGTGAGGCCACAACTGGAATACTGTGTCCAGTTTTGGGCTCCCCAGTTCAAGAGGGACAGGGAACTGCTGGAGCGAGTCCAGCGAAGGGCAACTAAGATAATTAAGGGCTTGGAGCACCTGCCTTATGAAGAAAGGCTGAGAGAGCTGGGACTCTTTAGCCTGGAGAAGGCTGAGGGGAGACCTTATTATGGCGTACAAGCATATAAAAGGTGGGTTGAAGGAGGATGGAGCCAGGCGCTTTTCAATGGTTCCCAGTGACAGGACGAGGGGGAATGGGCACAAGTTAGAACACAGGAAGTTCCGTTCAAATACACGGAAAAACTTCTTTATGGTGAGGGTGACAGAGCACTGGCACAGTCTGCCCAGGGAGGTTGTGGAGTCCCCTCCTCTGGAGATTTTCAAGACCCGCCTGGATGCAGTCCCGAGTAATGTGCTCTGGGCAATCCTGCTTTAGCAGGGGAGTTGGACTAGATGATCTCTAGAGGTCCCTTCCAACTCTGAAACTCCGTGATTCCGTAATCTGAATTTCCAAGAACTCCTACACACATTCGTGCAGCTACACAGCAAATAAGTGAAATACCCTATCTCTGTGATCTATAATTTGGATTATACCACTAAATCGACCACACTGGTGACAACTTTTCTTTAAGAGTGATTCACCTTGTTTGGGGGATTTTGCATTGGTTTTTCAAACTAAGAGGTTTCAGATCCCAGCTGAACTTCTGGCGGGATGGAAAACAAATTCTAAAAGTTTCAATTTAAACTGGCAACAGCATCAAAGGGATTTTAAGTTTGGAGGTCCAGAAACTTATTCCCATTGCTCTGCTGCACTGGGCTAACAGCACAGCTTACATCCTCTCTCCTCACATGCACTCTTCCTCACCCAGCTTCAGAGGAGTACTGTAAAGAGCAATCAGCTCATGCTTGCAGCCTGCGTCTAACTTGTAAAACGCTACATAAAAACCTACATGGTTAGATAAAGGCTCACCCTCTTCAGTTTCACAAAATTAGGGAAAATAAAGATGACATCAGATAATGGCAAACACTATGGGCACCTTCTTGCATTTTTATTAGTTCCCACTGTTATTACACAGGGTTTATCACACACACGCACCCCTCACTCCCCCTATCACTCTTTCACACTGCTATTAGGTTCAATAACAGTAAATTGCTCACGGCAAGGCCAACTGAACCAGGTGGTATCAGATCAGCCAGGCATCAGTTTATCTTGCCCCAAGCCTCTTTAAGTAATCAGACAATATTTTCATTGTCCTTAACAACCATCAGCAAAGCAAACTGATCAGGTTACTGAATCAAGCTAAACTAGCACCATGGGCTGCTGTCTGTTTATCCCAAAGAGGGCATAGGCTCGATGAGAACTAACCTCAACTTAGTAACATTGAAAATGTTTTCAGACCTGGCCAGCATTTAAAGCCAGCCTAACTTGACAACTTATCCTATAACAATTCTGCATCTACCCTTCCCTGATGTAACAGCCTAACTGTAATGAAACCTATCTAACACGTGCTGCTCTTCATGGAAAGCTTTCAAAGCACACGTGTAACACATGCTTCAGATTTTGTTACAGACTCCCATAGCACTCAGGTTCCTTGGTGGACCATCAACTTTCTCCAATCCGGGTTTTTCAAGAGGAGTAGCTTAATGAGAACAGCATCCAACAACAATCCCTAAGCTCAAGAAGGAGCTACTGACTCCTGGAAGCCTGGCCAATAGCATGCCACCAGAAGCAAATATGTGGCAACAGACCCACCCTAAAGTACATTATTTTTGCAACTGGCTTTCACATTCTCATTTCAGCACCCATGCATTTCCATCTTCACTTGCACGCATCTTTGAGAGAATGGAAAATGCTTCTGCAATGGGGTATTGCCTCAATGTCAGTTGCTTCATAGTTTAAGGTACTCCACATCAGCAGTAGAAAACAAACTATTCCTTGTTAAGTGAATTTTTGCCAGAGTTCAAGCACTCAAGTCTACCAGGTTTTCCGTGAAAAAGATCTGCAAGCCAGCCCACACACAATAAGGAAAGTGTTTAACCTGCTATCAATCAGACAGCATAAATCCTAGGCTTTGATTTCAAAGCTGTTCAACCGCAGTTTCAGTATGATGTGCTTCTCCATTCAACGGCAGTTTCAACAGATGCAAAAAAAAATGACACTTAAAAAAATGTTGTATAAAAGCCAAGTCTTTGGAGAGAGAGAGCGCGCACACATGTGCATGGAGAGAGGAATTAAGAATCTCTCTGAAAGTCATCTGAAAATCTTATCCAAACAAATAACCTTTTTGAAGTTCTTCACAGATCAACATCCAACAATCCAAATGTCATGTTCAAGCTCATGTTATTCTCATTAAATAATGGATACAAAGGAGCTCAAGAAATTTTTTGGAAAAAAAACAAACAACAATGTTTTTTACATGCTAATATTCACCTCCAATACACTTCAAATAGATGACAGTGCTAAAACCCTTTCTGGTACACGACAAGGAGTTGGAGACAAACACACACAGTCATCTTCAAATGAAGTCAGTGGACTTTCCTTTCTTACCTCAGTTTTTTCATCTAAAAACTTAGCGTGAAGTCAGAACGTGTCCACATCCTGTTCTTGCAATACACTTGCAAGTCATCCAATCATTTAACATAGTGGATTTATTCAGAGCATTCCTGGACCATAACACATTTACTAAAGAAGCAATCATTTGACAAGAGTGGATAAAAATAAGTAAACAGAGACTATTCAGATGCCTGTTCACTCATTAAAAAAAAAAATAATTCAAACTTGAATAATCCAGGTAGAAATAATCCCAGTGGCATACTCCCTAAACAAAAATTGGGCAAAATCTTGCAGATTATTAGTATAAGCAACAGTACGCAAAGGAACAAAGTATGCTGAGACTTGCACATGTTTTTTCCCCTGCAGATTATTCCAATATTACGTTCTGTGTTTGCCAACAAGAATTTAGCAATTAACTGCCTCACTCCTTACTAACAACCTATATACCATGCAAAAAGTTACATGTGAATGCCAAGGAAAGGAAGAGCACTCTGGCTGCAAACCCTTGCTTGTGTAACTACACACAGATTGTCAGTATAAGGTGCTGGGGTTTCACATCCACCTACTCTTTGCAAGCGCAGCATTTACGAGATGGTTTTCATCTTCCCCCTCTATCCCCCCACTTTTTAAAATGGACATTAAATAGCATAGAAGGGGGAAGAAAATGAGAAACTCAAACGAGTTGAATGAAACATTCAAGGGATTCAGCAAGTATGCGTTATAAACCACATTAAGTGCCTAATTATTTATTACTAATGTATTCTGAGTATATGTTGGTAAAGGTCTGAGTGGAGTCTTCTGTGTACTTCACCACAAGCCAATGATTTTTGCCAAAAAACAATGAATCACTTTCACACACTGAAATGCAGCAAGTTAAAATGAGGGAACATTTGTTGCATTGGTCCTTTTTAGCAGTTTCTGTGCAAGCAAACCTCAGAAGCTGGAAAATGACAACCCCCCCTCCTCGCCCCTTTCCCCTACTTTCTGAAACATCATGCTGGTTATTTCTCAGTTGGTAATGGCTCAATTTCCACACATTAAAACAATAACCTTCTAACAGCCCCTGAAGTATTTGAAGGCTGACTGCTGCCTTTGCAGCCAGAAAGTAACCATTTTTCAAGGGCTGTCCTTATTCATGAACAGAGCTGTGTCCCTTCCCACCCCAAAAGCTCAACCCATATATAATTGTTCCCAGCAGGAAGTTTATCCTGTCATTTTGTGAAACACTGATTGAATGATCAGTTAAATCTCCACCTTATACTTCCGCATTAAGAAAACAAAAAATTTTAGTTGGAAAGCGGTGAAGAGATTTGCATCAGAAGTGTTATTTTAACACTAATATTGCTTCTGGATAAAATAAAAAATGAAGGCTTGTTTCCTCACTTCTTGTCAACCTTACATCATATTCTTCTGAAGAGATGACATATCACTTGACCAATGCTTTCCAACTCTGAGGTTATGTATTTCCCACCGCTGTCAGTAGCTCTCAAACTCTGGCTGCACATCCCTCCCAGGCATCTTTACACTGGGTGCATTCTGGTCATGTGGTTTTGCTATCACCTGCACTTTGAATTTCATATTACATTTGGATTTTAATTTCAAATCTCATTGTACTTAGATCAACAAATACCTTGAAAATACCATTACTGTGAACCTACAGGAAAAAGAGGCAAAGAGGAAAGTAAAATAAAATAGCGTCCCCCAGTTGGGTCACTTCTTCGGGCTAAGGGTTCCTCAGGTGTTCCCAGCCACATCATGGGACCCACATTTTTGGTTCCAGGAGAACGAAGTGACAGACGAATTTCATTAGGAAAATTCCACAGTCACAGAGCAGAAGCAAAGGGCACCTGCACAATCATTACTTTCTCATAAAGATCCTCTTACTTATAGTATCAAAAAGAGCTCTATTTTTTTCATGATTAAAATAATAACATAGACGACTTAAATAGTTTGGAAAAAGTAGCTTTAAGAAGAATTTTTTAATAGACCTTTCCCTCTACTAGAAATCATTCTCTAATACCTTCAGGGGAAAAAAACCCTATAAATTATGATTTTCCAGTGTAACTGATAATACTAAAAAGGTAATAATACAAAGAAGAGATTTCCCAAAGCGACACAAAACACATTTCAAAGCAATGTCCTGATGGCTTAATTGGACAATTACACTTTTTCCTCAGGATGTGATCAGTTTAATCAGACTCAGCAAGAACTATTTTAAAACTGTCCTACTTTGCAGTAGGACAAGCAAAGCATGTCTGTAAGTATAAATACATAAAAATAAATTCTACTTTGCATTGATCAATGGGCTTCTTAGCGTCTCTGCTTTTTAGAAGTTTTCCATCAGCATCATATTTGGCAAAGGCTCCTTTGTAACTTGACATACAAGTTCTTAAATATAACACTTTGCCCTCAGGCCACTTATTTCTCCATATTAATTTCATTTAGGAAATGGGCTTTGCATTGATTGTGGGGCTATCAATGCTTTTGCTAGCAAGCACAATTACTGAGCAGTAAATGTGAAATAAATTAATATTTTGCTATACTCCTGTGGTCTTAACCCTGGCAGAGGTCACTAGTTCTCATGACTTCATTACTGGAGATCCTGGGCTACTCACAGATTTACAGTGGTTTAAGCTCTTAGTTTGCCACTGGACGTTAAACTGGAGACACTTATTTTTATCAGAAGCAGATTATTACCTTAGTTTAGTCAGTGGTAAAACAAACACACACCAAGCGCACAGACAGATGAATTCCCATAGGATAAACAGAGTGTGAGCTTGCCTACACAAATCTACTTTGCATTTACCCCATGGAAGGAGCAAACACATGAATAGTTGCTGTGGAATACAAGGCATAGCAAGTTGACAGCTTTTACTAATTACCCAGCACAAACTCACTCAGCCGCCTGCACACTCCAGGCAATTACACTGCAATTCTACATCCATTCGCAAGCTGCGCAGGCAGACGGTGGGTGCACCAGTGGTGGTGGTATTCAAGGTTTAGATCTTCAAAACTGAAGGTTTTACTCGCAACAAGAGTCAAGTTCCTACAGCACTTTCTGGCAGCCCTACCTGAAGCTCTGCAGATGATCTGTTTACTGAGAAAGGAAGGGATTTCCTCCTCGTAAACTGAAGAGAAACACATTTCCAAGCCTCGAGAGCTGCTCACTTAGCTTATAACCTCGTCATCAACGAGGAGGGCAGAGTGCAAACAGTTATTAAGGAGCTCCAATGTTAATAAAATTAAATGTTTTTAAATAAAACATCTGGCATCAGCTGTTTCTTTAAGCTGTTTTTCCACCCTAAAATATTGGACTCCTCAGCTATTTTCACATATAAACCTGAATGCCAAATTAGACTATCTTAAAAAAAAGGTTGTCCTAGGAAAAACTAAGAATTATTCACACGCTTTTTGGTTTGGCACTGTATTTGGTATGTAATGGGCTGGGACAGAGCTAAGCACAACAGTATTTTTACAATACATTTTGCAATGGAAATAATTTTTGAAGAAAAGCACTCTTATTGCATTTATTTGCCAGCGGTAATCATTAAAATTCAAAAATAGCAAAGCTTCAAACATTTCCGTGGATATCTTGGTACAGATGTAGATTTTTTGCTCGACAACAGAGCGTGGTGAGTAAACTCGAGCAAAGTGGGGGAGGAGGAGACACAGCTGTTTCAGCATTGACAACTACAAATCATCAGTCAAATCTCTCAAAAAAAACCCACCCCAAAAAACCACCACCCAACAGAAAAACACCCTCACCAAAAAAACACCCACAAAAAAACACCCCACAGGACAAAAATGGACCACAGAACGTTTTAGTGCTTGGGATTTGAGATGCCGTCCCTCACCCCAAAAGCCTACATGAGCTTTTGATGCTACTCCCAGATGCACGGAGTAAGATGACTGGGTCCCTTAGCCTTTCACAAGCATCTACACCAAGAGCTGCCCTTGACCTGCCCCAGTTAGGTCTGCCAATCCCAGGCTCTGGCTCCTGCTCTCCCAAAACTGCGCAGAGGGGGAAGAGATCATGGAGCAATGACTTGCCTTCTCTTCCAAGCTGGGGAAGGTGCCACTGTGGATGTTGATTCCTTCTCAGCTGGAAAGAGTGTGGCACAGCTCAGAAGACTAGGAGTGCTGGGAGAAGAGCAAACCTAACTCTGTTTCCATTTGAAAGTTGTATCAGCACACCACTGAACATAAGACTACGCAGTCCCTCACAACTTCTGTTCTAAGCCACTTGCCAGTGGGTTCTTCGTCTTGACAGGAATGAATTTGTAAGGTGCATTGACCACACCCCTGTTAGACATCCCTAGGCTTCAACTGCAGACCACAGATACTTGTGATCGCTGTAATTTCTATGCTTATTACTGCCCTCCAGCTCCCTCCTGGCCAGCCCACCAAATTAGGTGACCACAGGTTCTTGCATTTTTTTTTTAATTCTGGTGTAAGCAAAGCAGCTCATAGTCTCTGACCTACATATACACAGAAGATACTTACTTCCACACCATCAAGCAAGCTTTAAAGCTGAGAGTGTATGAGAAAACAAGCCTTAGCCTGCAGTAAAATTTATTCAAGTTTGCTATTATTTATTCAGAGGCTTATTTTCTAAATACATTTTACATTAACACAACAACATTCGTTCGTTAACTACAAAAGTAGTAGCATTTTACTACTAGTAGAAAAGCTTAATTTGACAACCATCATCTTCACAAGATATCTTGTCAAGAACACCTGCTGACAGGAAAGCCTTCTCTCATAACTGGTCAATAATTTGCGTGGTGGAACATTCAAGTGTTAATTGTCTCTGTCCTACTTCAAGGGCACGTCCGTCAAAGTCACATGTCTCATTTGTCAGGCTCTATGAAATACATGCACATTTGCTTAATAGTTCTTGAGAACATGCTTTGGAAGAATGAATGCTCAGAGATGCCTTGCCTATTGTTCTGAGGCAGAGAAAGTGTATGGGACCTGTTATTTTACTTCAGTTTGCTGTCAAGGAATATCACAAGATAACTACAAAAATTAATTTCTACAGTTCCACCTAAAGATTAATTTCAACATTCTATCTAATGATTTTTCTTTTAGAAACAAAGACATTTTATTAGGATTATAAAATTAAGAAGTTAAAAAGCTGCATAAAGTTTTGAAAACATGGGTAGTAATAGCTATTATCCTCAAACTTTGGGAGGGAATTAAAAACCACCAACTTAGCCATCCAGAAAAACAATTTATTTCATTAGTAATGTGAAAACTTAATCTTTATGGTCATTTATTTTGCAACAGTGAAGTTTTAGCTAATCATTCACTTCAAAACATGGTTCAACATCTGAATCTGATACACTCTAGATAGGAATAGTGCTGCCCTATAGAAAGTCTCATACCTTCCAAAATTTACCATAACCTCCCTCTCAGCTATATGACAGCCTGAATACATCTCGACTCTAACCAAAGAGCATTAGAAACAGCAGGTGGGTTCCACTTAGGGAAATCCTTGCACACCTCAGGCTGCTCAAGGTCTGAGAGCTAAGATCAAAAGCAGCATCATTTGAGTTTCTCTGTGTCTTGGCGCCATGCAATAATGTCATGATCCTCTACTGTTCTGAGCCTTTCTGGTCCTTGCACCTGGGTGAGTACACATGATGATACATGACACAAAGATCACCTTAAGCAAAACAGGAGAAAAAAAACTCCACACCCCACCTGCTCTAAGTGTGCACCATCTTCCTAAACTAATTCGATCTTCTTGATAGAAAGAAGCTTGTCTTCACTGGGGTTTTTACATTTGTTTGGGTTTTTTTCAGGTGTTTTGGTTTCACGTTTTTGAGGTTTAGTTGAGGGTTGGTGGTTTGTTTGGTTTTGTTTTTTTTTTTTTTTTGCTTTGTTGCATGTTTTTATTGTGACCATACAATACATTTTTCAGATTCAGCATTTGGTCAGAGTAATAACTAAATATCACAGAAATCAAAATATTCAGATGAACTTTTTCCTAAACACAAGTAAATAATTGTAATGAGCAGTCACAGTCTCTGCTGTTTACAGCAACACCATGACAATCTCCACAGGCACATCCCTTACTTTTCTTGCTTTTTGAACTGAGAAACATTACAGAAACGACATCAACACAAAACAGAGAGAAAGCTGTCATACGTTGAGAGCCTGTTCCAACAGCAAACTAATATAAATACACTCTCCCCAAACTAATACTAAATCAGCATAGAATCTGCTAGTTTGCACTACTGCTTCAAGAAATGAGCCACATCATTTTTATTAGACAAAAAAAGTTAACCTTCAAATGCATCCCCAACTTCCTCATGTAAAAAAGTGATGAAAAGTTTTCATTCTCACAATTGCACTAATCACAAAGCCTAAGCCGGCAAAAAAAATACAGTAGGGGAAAAAAAAAAAAAAAGCAGGAAAAGAATATCAAAGATCCATGCCAGGCTCCATTACCCTCAACAGATTGTGAATCAAGCTCAGAAAGCAGCACCAAGAGGGAAAATGTCTGGCCTCCAACTTAAATGGGACTCACCCAGGAAAAACGGCTTGGGAGAGGGTGTCTAGAAGGAATGCAAAAACATCAGTGCTGAAGTGATTTGTCAGAAGTACTTTAAAACAATCTATCCGCTGAACAGATGTCTTGAAAAATGTGTTCCCTGAGGAAATCTCCATTGATCACAGCATGCTGTCTGAAGAAGCTTCTGTGTTCCGTGGTTTAGGACTGCGTTACCTTGTGGTCTACCATTATAAGATCTGTTAGGATGTGCCCATAAAAAGAAATTGGGCAATAATATGATAATTTAAACATATAAACTTCTTGGCAATTCTTGCTCACTGTATAAAATCACAAGTAAACAAAGGAAAAGAGGATTTTACCTGTCACAAGCACCTCAATAAAACAGCCAGCCCACCTGAACTACCTCCACATTACCTCCTCACACAATTAAGCATCCATAAAGTAACTTGTGTTGGGAATAACCAAAAACACACCACAAAACCAACAAGCAAACAAATCATGAATACATACCAGACTTGAAAAGCAAAGCAGTTTTCCTATGTGCTATTATTGACCCTTTTCCTGGTCGTGTCACTTTCCGCAGGGCCAGCATCATTGCTTGGCCAGCTGTTCATCCTGACTGTCCCAAAAAAAACCCAACCCCAACATACAAAACCAATCCAACGCTCCTGAATCTGACAGCTATTCCCGAAGGTGCAAATGGCAGCAGTTGTAGACACAGGACAACAGTCACATCCCTGTCCATGTTTCGCTCAGAGTTAGCCCTACAGGCTAAGAGGGAATATGTGTTGGGTTTTCTCCTTCCCCAAACAGAAGTTTAGATTCTGCTGGAGTGGGTAGCAATTACCAAAAGCCTCTTTTCATTATATTCAGTAACGGAAGAGGACTCATTTGAAACTGTGTATGAGCGCATGTGTTTCTCATGCCTGTTACTTACGCATCATAAACTGCCAGCCTAAGCACTACCATAGCCCACTTTCCTCTTGAAGAAAAAAACTTCTAATTTTTCACTGCACTCATCCAATCCTTCCAAGAAAAAAACAGATATCTTCAGTCCCTCACACCAATAAAAATTAGTAAGATCGTGTTTCCTGCATGGTTTATTTATTTATGTCTCCCTTCAGCAGTGTGTTTAGAGAAAAAAAAATCTTCACAGTTTTGCCTGGGCAAGCAGGAGCATTTGGCAAAAAGATGCTGAAAACAGCCAGATTGCAGGACATTCCGGTCACTCTTAATAGGAGTTTCCACAGTTTAGGATCTGAAATTTTAAAAATGCCATGAATATCCAGCTACTAAATCCTTCATTCAGAGTTCAGCAAGCTCCAGTGACCCTGATAAGCACAGCAGTCTGGGCATGGCAGAGAGGCAGGTCCTGAGGTAGCCTAATCTCAGAAAATTAAAAGCTTTGAAGATTAAGAGCAGGACCTTGAAATGACCCAGAGAGAAAGAGAGAGACTAAGTGGTTTCTGCGGCCAGTCCCTCCCAGACAGCGGGCTGCTAAGCCCGCAATGTCCACAGACAGCAGCTCCAGTTTGGGAGCACTCCAGCTCAGTGCCTTGGTCTCTGCAGGGGCAAGAGATCAGAGCTGCAAGGCCCAAAACCAGCTTAGTTTGCTAGAAACCTGGGATGGAGGGACACATTCCTGACTGCATTTGCTACCCTATGTCTAAAATATTCCTTCTTTCTGGATAACATCACAAAAACTGCATTTTCTCTGAAGTGATGATATTACCAATCATACAGAGAAGCCATCTCACAGGTTCCTAAAGTTCTGGTTGTTCTTGTTTATCATCCTCCTGTTCTCTCTTGAAACATGGACAAAAACAGGATGCAGAAATCCAGTAGAAGCCTCACTAGTACTAAGGATACCAAGCTCATTGCATTTCACTGGCTCAGTTCCTGCTTTATACCCTAGGATGCCCCTTACCTTTCTCCCAGCACCATAATCACCGAATTGCTTTTAGCTTACCATTCCCAAAAACATCAGATCCTTTTCTGCCAAGCTGCTGACAAGTCAGGCGTTCCCCTTTCTTCATTTTCTGCCTGACCAGTACCTGCTTGTCTTCTAGCCAATTACTCCTAAATGCAAGGTTTTGTACTTGACTGAGCTGCATCCCACTGCAGCAGAGTGAAATTTTTGCCAGGGTTACAGAAAGATACTTGCATTATGTTAGTGTCATACTAGGTTTATAGCCACTTTCAGAAAGAAGGCTTTGCAGGGTCGTGAATTTTGTGGTTTTTTAAATACTTAAGATGAAAAACCTCTGCAAGCTTAAAGACCACCAATTATGGATACACATTTTAACAAAACAGTATTAATATTTTGTAATCTTATGGTAGTTCCTGCTATCCTGCATATTGACAACTTAAGATGAAGTGCCAGAATAATTACTTGTCAGAGTCAAAGTTGAAACACCTTAAGAATTTAATTTTCTATTATGGCCCAAAACTCTACTAGGAGTACGTCAGTTGGAAGACAAGGGTGCAAGTGGAGAGGAGGAGGACGTAGGGATGTTGGTTGATGAGAAACAACACGAGCTGGTAATGCACGCTTGCAGCCCAGGTAGCCAACTGCATCCTGGGCTGCAATCAAAAGAAGTGTGGCCAGCAAGTCAAGGGAGGCGATTCTGCCCCTCTACTCCAGTCTTGTGAAACCACACCTGGAGTATTGTGTCCAGCTCTAGAGCCCTCAGCACGAGAAGGATGTGGACCTGTCGGAGTGGGTCCAGAGGAGGGCCACAAAGATGATCAGAGGGCTGGAGCACCTCTCCTGTGAGAACAAGCTGAGAGAGCTGGAGCAGAGGAGGCTCCAGGGAGACCTTATAGCAGCCTTCCACTATCTGAAGGGGGCCTACAAGAAAGGGAGGGGACTTTTTACAAGGGCATGTAGTGATAGGACTAGGGGGAACAGCTTCAAACTGGAAGAGTGTAGATTTAAAATAGATATTAGGAAGAAATTTTTTGCTCTAAGGGTAGTGAGGCACTGGAATGGGTTGCCCAGAGCAGCTGTGGATGCTCCATCCCTGGAGGTGTTCCAGGCCAGGCTGGATGGGGCTTTGAGTAACCTGGTCTAGTGGGAGGTGTCCCTACCTATGGTAGGGGGATTGGAACACTATGATCTTCAAGGTCCCTTCCAAACTAAACCATTCTATGATTTATGAAATTGCTAGGATTTCAGGGCTCCAACCTGCAAGTTATTGGGTATGTGTGTGTATGGGAGATAGAACCAAAAACCCTCAACCTCAGAACAATCAAAGCACAGCCCCTGTGTCCTTAGGCAGCAGCACTGCAGGTTAATCACAAACCAGGATTACCCAAGGGAAGTATACTGCTTGTACCTACAGGCACCTCAGAAGAGGTGCTGAGGGGAGCATCCCCTCAGGCAATCGTCCTCTCTTCCCTCTGCAGCAGGGCACATGTTTCTTTTTGTGCTCATCCGTGGTTCACTTGCTGATTTACTCCCCAACACACCCCTCATTCTTCCCTCCATTCTCATCACTTCAGCCTTTTGCAAGTACTACCACCTGCATAATTTATCGTAAAGGTAAGAAAGCAGGGTCTGAAGGGGGACTGCAGTGGGAAGACAAAGAAAGATTGGCCACAACAGCTACAATGGCAGCACCTGAGAGCCGGCCCTGGTGTTGCACCTAAGGCAGGCAGCTGAAACATGAAAACACAGCACTTCCTATTGACCCACAATTACCAGAGGGACAATTTCAGAGAGCATGGCAAAGACCAGTGAAGGTAAGGGCTACACACGACACCAGAAGACAGGAAAGTTGTTCTCTCTCATTTCACAAAACCCATTTCAAAAGATAAGTACCATAATAATTTGTAGCCCAAGTGTTTGTGATGCACCTTAATACACACAGTTTCATACCTCCCTATTCATCTCTGCAGAGGAATGAAGGACCTTCCAGTAGACTTCGCATTTCTTGACAGGACAAGGCATTGGAAGAAGCAATAGCTCAACTGACAATAGGTTGCACAATTAAGAGGAGGCCTGCACACACATGCAAAGTACACAAAAACATAACCTGATTTTTGAGCTCAAAACAACACACTAGACATGTAATTCCGAATACAAGCAGCAGTTAGTTGCACATGTTTTGGTATTTTTCCTAGGATGCCACCACCACAGAGAAAATTAGAATAATGTTTCAGGAACAATTCATGTAATTGATTTTACAATTCCTTCCAAAGGAAGCAGAAATTAAAGCAAGGTGAAAGGTAGCTTGCCATTTCAAGTGTAAAGTCTGGCAGGAAAAGCACCAACCAGTCTCTGGCTTGCCGAATTGCTCGGGAATGCCATTGTGGGGTCTCAAAGGCAATGAAGTTAAAATTACTAGTGTTATCACAGAGACATCAATGGAAAAGAAAAAGTGTGAGTTAACAACTCATGCATGCTACTACAAAAAACTATCAGAATAGAAAGTTTTGCCTTCACCTTACTTTCTTTCAACTAATTATAAAGTTAGTTGGAAATAAGAACTTGCTGTTCTTTGCAGCAATTTTTTTACCTCTGCATAAAATTGAAGACTAGATCAGCTTCTATACTCAACACTCCTATTGCATAGGAAGGGAGGTTCAATTCAGCTGTATTGGCTAGTCTGTGTATTGGAGAATTTTCTGCTACCTGATTTAATTTCTAACAGAAAAGTTTCTTTATCTTCTAATAGTTACAAAAACATGCCCAAAAACTGGTATGTATGAAGACGACATACACAAATGCACACACATGAATATCTATAACATATTATTTACAATTCTTCTCCAAATAAAATAATCTTCAGAGGCACAGTTTAAATTTGTAAGAAATACTCATCAAACAAAGACAAGACAGCTAACAAAAAGCAGAGAAACCAGTATAAGCAAAAGGGCTGCAACTCTGAGTGTTAACAAGCCCTGACCAATTCAGAATGCAGTTAATTTCCTTCTGGCACAGCTACATTACTTACATGCACGAAGTCTATGCCAAAACACACCCATAAAATTAATTACAACTATCCAGTCCAATATAGCAACCAGCAAGGCAAAAATAGCTTGAGACTGTCTGTTCATTTTATATCTTGAACAAGACAATCACCTAAAACACCCTGAAAAAAAAAAAATTCTAAAAAGAGAGTTTTATACATGCATTCACACAGACACACATGGATGCTAACTTTTGTTTTCATTTTCAGTTCTCAGAGATGGTTATGGAAAGCTGTGTCGTATCAATCCATGTGTGCCAGCAATAATTAAAAAAAAAAAAAAAAAAAACAAAAAAAACCACAGAGGAGAATATTCACAAAACACCACCACCACACACACACCCTGGGCTGGCTAAATCAATTCAGCAGTTAAAAAAAAAAAAAAAAAAGTCAATACAGGTCTTTTCTTCAAGAAAAATGAGTACTTAAATCTCAAGGAACAAATAAATCGAGTTTATAACTTCAGGAGTACCACCCCAATATAATCTTCTACAGCAACTATTATCGTTTAAGTAAGATCTCAAAATTCTTAGAACCAACCACCCTCATTTATTAAGTTCCAAAGAACTATAAAAATTTACGACACTGGTCAAGAAATCCATCTTGATAGATTTCTTACCTTCTTTTCAAGAAACTGTAAGAGTGAATGTAGATAGAAAAGTCATAAAATTCTTAATCACGGAAAGTGGGAGACATATGTGCTTACAAAGGAAAGAATTTTATCTTTTTTTTTTCCCCTATAGCTGACGTGAACATACCAAGTTAACCACACACACTCCCCAAACCTCAATGCTTTTGGACAAATATGCTTATTTATCTAAATTTAGTAAACATTTACTTACCCAGCATCCTCCTGGAAGCCTTCCAATTCATCTCTTTGTTCTGCTAGGGTGGATTCTAGATCCAGATAGGTACCGTTGTGAGACAATTGCAGGGTGCAGTCATCAAGCTGTAGAACAAAATTCAGATCATTAGATTACAGAGGTATGTTAGAGAGAATGACTGCTAACATCGCCTTTCCATCTTCTGAGTCCCCAGACAAGATCTCCCTAAAACAAACCGTCTGTAGGGACTGGATAAGGAAATGGGTGCTGTTCAGCAATTTATGCAATCCCGAGCCCATGTTCATTAGACCGTGCTTGGTCACAACAATATCAACACAACTAACAAAACCAGGGAAATTTATTTATTTGAACATATAGAAGGAGATTACAGGATTTTATCATAGCGCCTTTAGAATCCTGTAAGAAAAGAGAAGTTAATTGAAATGTATACCTAGGATATGAATGACTATTCTGTGTTCTTACAGCACATTTCAGTAGAGTTTCTGGAATTCTGGATAGAGGTGAAAGGAAGAAGCAGCTGTATCATGAGCTACTGAATGTCCCCTGTGAGGAAGGATACAGCCAAGGGACAGCGCAAGGTGTGGCAGCCAAGAGTCAGGGTCCTGCACCAAGGGGGAGTGCAGTTAACCAAGACCCAGATTTTTTTCTGGTGTTCTCATTCCAGGGCCTGGCACTAACCTGCCACTCAGGTTGCAGGGAAGACCTTCCTAAGCACCAGCAAAAGGACTGGACACGTGTACCAAGTTCCTACAAAGGTACTGAGGTCCAGACCTAAGAGCAGGAACCTGCCTGCAATGGTGCTGAAGAGGGAGAGAACAATTAATAAACCCTTTTTATTTCCATCTTGTCTTCCCTCCTCTTCATGTTTTCCATTCATTGTTTCAGCCGTTATTAAAAAAAGCTAGATTTGATCAAATTAGAAAAGGATTTTTCTGGTTTTTTTTTTTGTTTTGTTTTTATGGGGAGCACTTCACAGGAGAAGGTCTAGGAAGATCTAGCCCAAAACTCTGGCTAAATCATCACACAGGAATACAAAATAATTACTGGATTGAAGAAACCCAAGGGAAGACTTGGAAGAAACATGAGCTCTCCTCTCACTATCAGATAACCCAGTGTCAAATCACAAGGAATGAGGAAAAAAGCCTTCCCAGGGCAAGGAAACAAGAAAACATTTACCAAAGGGTAGAACAACCCTATACTTTCATCTACCTCCACACTAGGGAGTAAGCGACCATCTGCCTTGGACAGCCTGGAGAACCCAGCCCAGAAGCAGAGAAACTGCCATCACTGAGCCCAGCCGGACAGGCTGCTGCCGACCTTCATGTGTCAACACCACACTGGGGGTCCTTTTGTAACCAGTTCCAAGTTCACAAATACTGTAAGCCCCAGATGCGTTGTACTACCATGTATAAAATCCAGTCTGATAGCCAGTCTCAGACTGACCTGCGAAACAGAATGTTTCATTCCTCTGAATTTGGCAAAACTAACTGGCAGGTCCTTTGCATGTCTCTATCTACCAAAAGGCAACTGTGACAATAGTGGTGTAAATGTACATCCCTGCTGCTAAGGACACTTTGGGGAAGAGTTTTTAACTCCATACTTCATACCAATCTTTGCCACAGGTGGCAGCCAACTACTCTTTGAAGGGGTAAGCAAGGGTCTGAACAGCCAGTGACAGAAGGAAAGCAAATCACAACCCTTTATCACATCCATGGATTTTTCCTTCTGCTCTTTTTAACACTAGGAAAGAAAAATCAATGAGAATTCATCTTTGATGAATTACCCGTTTTAACTTCCCATCAAAGTTATGGGTTCGCAGTAGCTGTTCGGGAAAGCATAATAAGCAGCCACACTTCTTATCTGGCAGTCAATACCACAACTTAGTCATCCGGTTTCCTATCGCTGATTTATATATGCAAGAAAAGAATACAAATAGTCTTTGATTATTCTGGATTAGCTGCATTGAAAATACTGCAGAAGAGCTCATTTATAATTAGCAAGTGATAGAGCATGACTTTTGGATTAGTCCACACCACTATGCTTTGCAATGTTTGTAATCTGAAAGAAAAGTTCATCCTCTAGAGAAAAGGAAAGGGTAGAGGGAGGAGGTCAAGTTGTATTTCAAACCTGTTCCATTTTTTCCTTTTCTTTCTTTCCTCTGGGGAAAGAGTAAGTCATCAAATAAGGCGACATGAGTTTTTACTCTGACTCCTGAGGATTAAAGAAAGCAAAGAACCTCCAAGCGCAGCCCTGTGATACCAAGAACACCAGTAATACTATTCTGTATCTTTCCAGTTAACAAAGGATATTATTAACCTATGCTAATTCAAAATACACTCTTTAGAGAAGAAAGACTAAATACTACTCTGGGAAACTTTTTCCCAGTAGCCCAGAGTATCTAATGAAATGCTAATTTATTCAAAGTAATGCCAAAAGGCAAACTACTAATTAGATAAATGTTCTGCTGTCGCTATGGAGATTAGGGGATTTGCCCACAATTTCCAATTATACTGCATAATTAGGGAAAAAGAACTGTGCTTTATTAATATCTTATGACTTTAGTATATAAAAAGCACGATGAGAACAGGAAGTACTTCATGTACAAAATAAAGAAGAATAAGTACATTCTACCTATTTTCATCTCATCTCCATAGCTTCAGCTGAACATAGTATTCATTCAGGCTTTAAAGCACTGTACATTGTATGCTGTATCCATTAATAGGAGCATTAGAGTAATGGGAGAAACAGCAATATCTTTTATTCCCATTATTTAACACTGAGTCTTGCCAAAAAGATTTGTCTTCTCATGAATGTGTACGCACAGAGATGGAAGGGAGCAAAACAAAAACTTTTAAAAGGAGTGTAAGTATTAAGGCAATGAACTCTAAAATCATCCTTATATAGCATCAACTTAGCTAGTTTGCCTCCAAGCTTCACTTGCACACGTATTTTACAGGCAGATTACAAAAAGAGAAGCCACCTTATGAATTATTTTTAATTAGTAAATTGCCTGCCTTTTTCAACACAAAGGATGGCTGATGTTCACTCATTAGTGCTTATTAGTAGCAATTCAGGATGTTGATCTCTGCTCTGTTCAATGTTAATCCCATGTTTATCTGCTATGCATCAATTCTCCTGTTTCTGGAGACCCACACAAATGGCCCCATCTAGTTCATTGATGACATGCTCTTCCCATTGATCATAATTCACATTAAAATCCTTATTAACACCCATCTCTTAGGACAATCAAAAGGCAGAATGAGTGAAGAAAGTCTTTCAAAGAACATTTAACCGAGCTATTTCTATAATCACGAACAAGACTGCTATTCAACTTTTTTGAAGAACAAAGTAATAAAGGATTAAATAAATGGAATTAATTTCACAATTCTGTTTAACTCTTCAGTATTCCCTACTGGTCCCAAAATTCAGATCATCATTTTGTTATTGAACTGCATAACCAGTTTATACTATTGCCACATGGTCAAACTCTCCAAGATCTTTTCATAAACCCATTTTTTCTAAAATCTCTCTCGCCCGCCCTGCTTCTCTGCAGGTGTTCTCAGAGCAGAACCACGCTGTGCTTTCAATAAGGTAAGACATGAAGAATTATTAAAAAGTATCTGATCATATCACTAATGACCAAATCATAAGCTATATGCCCAAAGGGGGGGAAATCAAGGTTACATTCACAATTTTATGTACCATAAATGTTTAAGTCTTTTAGTCACCATCTCCACAGACGTACTTAAGAATCATTTTTAAAAAGTGAAACAGAATGATAGTTTCAGCAAAAGAAATTTTACTGATGCCCTTGTGAGTCATCACCACAGTTTGAAACTCTTTACGTAACCATGAAATAGAGTTTTCCAACAGAAGAATGGAAACGTAAGGGAAATGTAAGAAAAATTAACAGGAAGTACATAAAAAGACCATAGGATCATGAGCAACAGTTACTCTATTATAAGGTTGTAGTTACACTGTTATAAGTTTCATTCTAAAAAGTTAAACACAATTAATTATGCAAAAGCAAACAAATATCTGATTAAACAGTTGAAGTATCAGAACATTTAAAAGCAGAGCTTCCTACTCCTCCACCCTTCCCTGTTTAACCAATTACAGAGTGAAACCTTACAAGAGAAGGGTGTCCTGGCTTCGATGATAACCAGAAACAGGCACAGCAAGGTCAGAGCTGCAGAGCTCAGGCTCTGCCCTGCCTTGGGGTTCGTCGCCACCTCACCAGTACCCGGAGAGCCCTCAGCAGCAACGCGCCTGTCTGCCACATGAATACACACAGGTTGGGGAAGGTTAAGCAACCAACTCATGCAAGTGCTCTGTATAGGCTGCCAGGAAATCAAGAATATAGGGCAGAAACTCCGTTTATCATCTTCTTTTGCAGGTAACCCAATCTAGCTAGGTGCAGCTAGTCCCTCAACCTGCAGGGCCAAAATAGTTTGTACTCCAATGCTGTCAAGCTTAAGACAACTCAAGACAGTTTGATAGTAGTATACCAGTAATGACTTTTTCCTTGTTTCAAACACTGACCCACAGAAAGTGATAACACCCATTTCTTTTCATAAAGAAGCCCTTGTTGCTCTGCAATAAGAAAGCTCATAATTTCTCCAAATTTCAGAGTTGAAGCACATCACCAAAAGGAGCAAGAAACAGTAGGGGAAAAAAAAAAGAACAGCAGCAAGAAAAGCTGACAATCAGCCAGTTACCCGATGCCAAAAAATGACCGCTGCCCCTTTCAGTTAAATGAATGGCGGGGGAAAAATAACTAAACCTGAGTTCAGTCATTATTTTCATCTGTTGCCTTTAGCTTCTTACAATCCAAGAGAAACACCTAAAACCAGAGGACAGGTGGGTACAAGGACAGAAGAATGAAGTGCCTGCTTCCAAACACACACAATCCACATGTCCACCCACAGACCAAGTACTGCCACCCACTCCTCTTCGTACACTCCACGTACACACCAGTCTTCTCACTCAAGAAGCCCAGTGGGTAAATAATTCAACACAGAGGCAACACACACCTTACCATGCCAAGAGAAACTCCTGCAAGTCTGTTTTCTCTTCCTCCAGAAGGCTTTGCTAGATTATCAGGCATCCAAAGTGGACTTTCCTTTAGCTTGTTTTAACTTCTCTGCCAACCTACTGCTGCCCTGGGACAGAGTTCAAGCTGGGGGAAATGCCAGAGGCACCCTCTCACCTTTTCAAAAAGCACAGCAGAGACAAAAGCCATTAGGAAGCTTCTCCTCGTCCTTGTTTGTTCAAAGACCACAGAGCTGTATTTTTCAACAGTCAGAGAGGTGCTCTTTCCTCACCCCCAAGGCTCTGCCTTGAGAATCCCTGCAGGAGAATGTATTTTGGACAAGTGTCTCGTAAATGCCAAGATACTACCAAGTCAGCAGCCAGTGCGTGCAAAGAGAGAGCCAAACGTTTTCATAATTTTATCTTCCATTTAAATAAAGGTAGGCACCATTCAAAAATTAAGTTCAGATGGTGATCAACGATCACATTCATAGGATGAAGTGTCCTGCATTACAAGATAGGTGGTTACTGGTGTTACTACAAATCACCAGAACCACTCGACTTTGCAGCCAGTAGCTGAAAGTACAACCAACTCTCACCAGATTTCCCATAATTCGAGGTAGAGCTACCGGATAGATTATTTTGCTCATTTGGTTTAGAAAATTATAGGGAAAGGGAATGACAGAGAGAGAGGTAGATTAGAGTAATCCAGTACCAAGCTGCAGAAATAAAAATCTCTTTTCAATTCTAGCTTCTGGCAGAGACTCAGAAAATCTTTATCTTACTCAAATGTCTTAGCTCATCTTTCATTTACACATTATCGGGTAGTAATTGTTCTCATTAGTGGTGGCATGCTCCTTATTAATATACAGCATGGTTTGCAGGGTTGTAAAAAAAAAAAAAAAACGTTCCTTTACATTCAGGTTTTTGTTTCTAAATCCAAAGCTTTGTTTTGCTTTATGCATCACAAGCCTGACACATCTGCACACTCAAGCTATGTGGTTTTTAAACACACTCCCTTCTGGTTCAGCTGTTTCCAGTGCAATTGCAATTCTCATAACAAGACCTACAAATGCCAGTTTTCTCCCTGCACTGCCATCTCCTCCCCTTCTTTACTAAAACCAATTTCTATCCAGGAAAAAGGTGGAAGAAAAACAGCTCTGCCCAATTACCAGTCCAAACATATTCCATATTTCTAAGCAAACTGCACAAACTGATTAGTGCAAATCAATATTTAATACTTTTCTATCCAAGGCCAAACTTCAAACTTAGAACCACCATGCTATTTTCAGAAGGCATTGTATTTTGATGCTTTTGAATTTTTATTACAGATCAGCAGGTGCAGATGTTCTGCACTGGTACATATTTGTTCCTTTAAAATGTAACAGGATTACTGTCACTGTTAGTTCTCACAGAGTAATGAAAAATGGGGATGATTTCAAGCCACAGACCACAGACCACCCACCAGAACAATTACCTGGCTTCAGAGCCACCACCAACTGCCCTCTCACCGAGGGCCTCAGTCTCTCCCTTCTCATGTGAGCAGGTGCTAACCGGTCTGTGCCATGGTTATGCGTGTTCTAGTCATCATCATTTTGGGCAACATGATAGACAGAGACCAAAACATCTAGCCCAGGAGTGATGCCAAATGACCCATGTCATGTAAAAAGCTTGAAATGAACGTGATGAAAGGAAAGCAAGTAATCTCTATGTAAGCCACATGTTAGTGCCCAAAATTACGCTAGAAACTGCACTCATCTTCAAGCATGACAGCAACCCAACATAAAATCACTGTGTCTTGATCTAAAAAAGGCCCTGCACTCCAAGTAGCTCCATTGCAATTGTTTAAAACAAAACTATACTCCTTCTCCCCATACGTTTTTTTCCTTTTAAATATAGTTTTGTAACTGAAAGTATTTTCTTAAAAATTCTTCTAAAATTGCAATAAATCCAATACTTTTATGAAGTCAGAGTTTTAAAAGTAAGGTCAGGCACATGCTCTATATAGAAGGGCATTTATGGAGAAGGCAGCTGTGCTACCTTCAGTCATCCATGCTCACAAAAGTCAGCAGGGTTTCAGAACTTTAGGAAACTCCTCCATGCTCATTTAGAGGCTGGAAACAATAACAACAAAAAAAAAAAGATTTGCTAAATTTGTAACTTTATATGATAAGAAGTAATTTAGCATGTACAACAGTATTCCTCAATTTTGTAGCTCTTCAGGAGTGATTAGCATAGCTTGTGGGAGTAGTTATTAATGCTAATGCACCTCTGGTTTATTTTTAGCACAGTAATTGCCATTGTCAAACTACTTCACAAACTTGCACGCTTTGCGGAACTCGTGCAGTTGCACTGATGGAGCCATGCCTACACACAAAGTATAATCCCAAGGTTTGCGCAATTGGGCGTAGGGCTGTCAGAGCGCAATTACTTTAAAAGGAACTGCTACTCTGATATGAAAGCCCTGGTATTTTGAATGTAGCCTGCACTACTAGTCTGAAAGAGCAGTTTTTATCTCTGGCCTGGTAGACGCCACAAAATACTCCTGGGGTCAGGTAATACAGTGCATGAAGTGAAACATTAATGCCACATTAGATCCTCAAGAGCCACTGGAACAATACACTGCCAATAAAAATATTCTGCTGCAATAACAAAGACACTGAAAACAAACACAGAAAGCTGTTATATTAATATTATGGGTTTGACTTAAGAATAACAAAAGGAAGTTCAGAGTTCAAAATTCAGAAACTGCTATTTCAGGGGTCTCTGAAATACAGGCAACACACTGGAGCGAAAACATAATGTGTAGATGCCTACCTGTTGCTATTTTTGGACAATTATGTCACTAACTCACAGACCTTTTGCTTCATGATTCCCTTTAACAGTGTTCCACAAGGAGCGATTTAGAGTTTACTAGAGTATCCGTGTCCAAATATGACACTGTG
Source organism: Vanellus vanellus (assembly GCF_965231255.1). Classification (NCBI taxonomy): domain Eukaryota; kingdom Metazoa; phylum Chordata; class Aves; order Charadriiformes; family Charadriidae; genus Vanellus; species Vanellus vanellus. The sequence continues at coordinate 96,682,416 of NC_138906.1, read as the reverse complement.
GCTTCCAACAGCAGCCACACAGGCATTGCTAGAAAGCGTATGAGTTCCAACCATGGAACAAGAAAGCCAAATAAATTCATCTAGAGATGCAGTTACTGCAATGTTTAATATAAACTTTAAAAAGCTATCTGAAAACACTAAAAATAATTGAGTTTCTGCACAAAAACTATGCAGAACTGCATGCTGTATGGGGAACTAACACACATTCTTTCTCCCTCACCTAATTAAATTATTTTAAGTTAAATTAGTTAAATTTGAGATGAGCCACAAACCAAACAGCCAACAGTAGAATCAGCAAAGTCAAATTGTTTAGACCAAAAACTCTCCAGTTCTTTAACCCAAAAAAACCTACTGTATTTTCTGGTTTTCTCACAGTAAACACAATGAGCCTACAGGACGAGAATAACCTAACCTCTGCATCCTGTCATTAACATTTGGCACTTAGATTCTTTCACTCCCTTTCCCCATCTGTGTTCAGCTTTTCCTAACTAAGGAGACAGAAAGCTAGCTCTTCTCCCCTTTATGGTTAAGTACATCCTCAACTGAACAGAAAGGAGAGTAACCATAAGAACAGGATTCTTTATTTGGAAGTATATACAGCTTTTTGGATGATACACTGGGGATGCCTACAGCTGACACGGCCTCATTACCATTTGGCTGGAATTACTGTGAAGGTATCCAAGGAAATGGAAATAATCTTTAAGAAGGAGATGGGTCATGAAAAGTGAGAGGAGGGAAAGGATTAGCTTCAATGGACTTTATCATCTGAGGAATCTTTTGTTCAGAGTGCATGTACATGTGTGTAGGAAAAGCACTGGGTTAAAAATCTCAGAAATCATTCTTTTAAAGGTAATGAGTAGTCCAGGAAAGCAAAAACGATACTTAAGTTGTGTCAAACAATTCCATCTGGCTTCTTTTGTACTTATGTTAAGCTGAAAACTGCAAAGTACTTCATATTTGAAAAATACTTTTTGAAGTGATGTGGCAGAACGAACCTATGACTTGCAGCCTTTTATTTTTAATGCATTACCCTGAGAACAAGCTTTCTATTAGTATCCTCCACCATGCTTGAACAGTTAAAAGACAGTTTGCATGTAGGATTCTACCATTGCTACTCTAACTGCACTTGGGACACTGCAGGTTGCTCACTACCCTATCACAAAACTGAAATATTGGACTCCTGCAGTACAGAGGGCAGCAACTGCACAGTAAGCAATAAATGCAATCCATCTTCAGCACTGTTGGTTTCATTGACACAGTGGCTAAACACCTACTAGACAATATACCACAAAAAGATAACCATCCCTAACCTAACGTGCAGATGCATTTCCACCCATATGACTCACATCTGTAACTTTTTAAAAATAGTGCAGCTGGAATATCAGTCCTGAGATAAGTTGTATTTAATATTTGAGAGAAGAGGTTATTTGCATCCATGATCCCTCCTCTACCAAAAATAAAAATTAGGAAAAAAAAAATCAAAACTAAGGAAAGCAGAAAAACTAGAGACAAAACATCAGGCCATGTGGAAACCCAGAGCAGGGAGGTTGGGGGGAAAACAAGAGAGCTTCAGAGGGAGAAGAGTGGGTAGTAGTTTCAGAACGACTGCAGTTCTGGAAAAATTAAAGAATTTTTTGAGGGCCAAGGCAGGGGAAATTTGGAGTTGATGAGACTCAAAGACAGAGTCAGTAAAAGAAACAGGAAGCCCAGGGTAAATAATCTTTTGTTATAATCAAAACTTGACTCAGAGGCTTCTGGTTAGTTATCAGAAAGCTTAAAAAAAAAAAAAACCCAAAACACCACCGCAGACAAAAAAACCCACCCCAAAACAGAACACTAGCAGAAACCCATGGATCAAAAAACAGGAGAATACACTAAAAACATTCACACCAAGGGTTTGTGTGAAATACAAAAGAAAATAAAGCATAGTAGGATTATCAAAGAGAACATCATGCACTTGTCAACAGAATAATTTTTCAGACACAGCCTGAATCTTGGAGGTTTAAATGAAAGATTTTGTCTAAGAATATTCTAATGACTACAATCATCAACTCTTCCTGAGACTTAAACTGCCTCTTAAAGGCTTTGTGGTTTCAAAACCAAACATCAATTGGAAAGTCATTAAAAGAGCATGATTAAAAAGTTTAAGAGAATGAAATTCAATAAAAGAACACTGAAAAAATGGTGAAAATACATGTATCCTGCAGACTCCCTTCTTAACTCCTACTTCCAGATTTTGTAAAAGCATATGAGGGATCTGAAGTGAGATTTTCTACCCTTGAGCAGATTTTTTTTGGCACTTATGCATCGTCTTTTTTTTTTTTATCATCCATTTTTTCCTTGTTTGATTAGCTGCCAAGCAGTTTCAACCCCCACCTTTAAAACAGTTGTCTAGAGTAGAATAGGCAAACAAAAGAGAACCTCTGCATTCATTAGGATCACATCTGAACAATACCAAAACAGAAAACCACACTCTCCAACTCAGTTACAAATGAAATATAAGTTTGTAAGGAAAGAAAGAATGCAGCGTTACCAGCTATATCTCAATAGTATTCATTCCCTGCTTACGCTCTGATCACCCTGTTTCAAATGGCATAGAGTGAAAATAACTAGAAACAAATGGCTTTAGTAATAAACTCCTGATCTATTTGCCTTGGCAGTGGACTAGGCGATGCCATAAGAGAACAAAAAGACAGAGTTTGAGAAAAAGCAAGAGAGCATCATGGTACTCAAGAACAAAACACAACAAGTCAATCATGCTTTTAGCCTCTTTCAGAACAAAGGAATAAATAAATGAAAAAAATCCAAAACTTTAAAAGTGAGCCTTAAATACAGTACATAATGGGCCAATAAAGCTCATAATTAGAGTTCAAAGCTTAGAGATCAAATGCAATTAAATACTTCTAGGAATAGCAAGGCTAATTTCTTGTAATTAAGAGCACGTAAAACATGTATGCCTCAAGACATCAGCCATCCAATATCTATTATTTAAACCGGTCCATTAGGGTAGTACTCAAGTATCCCTCTAAACCATCTGGTATTAGCTACTGTAGATTGCTGCCACAGTTATCACTGTCTTCTATGCACAGAAGAACCACAATGTATCTGTATTTTTGCTATGAGCATGAAAGCTCATATAAACCAAACCACTTGCGACCCTTGTTTTCAGTGCTTGCTCCCAACATTTTTTAAAACGTTTGAATGACCAAAATAAAACACAAATAGCTGTTTTGATATATAACATGGGTCATATCCACTAAGACTGAACATAGTTTTCTGCAGTACTTGATTAATCAAGCTTACAAATGTCCAGCTTGTCAACTCCAAATGGATTTGCCTGCAGAAAAGATGCTGGGAATGTTCACAGACACCTACAAGACCAAACATACATGGCACCTTCACGTAATGCCATCATCAGCCAAGTTGGCATTTGCCAGCTTTAGAGCAAATAGCCTGCCTCATCTATGTATTCTAGTCCCCTGTCCAGCACTTGCAACAACTTTCTTGTGGTTACTGTTAACATAGATCACTTTGACAATCTACCTCATGGCAAACAGTTGGCTTTCCTTGCAATGCAACTGGGCACCAAGCTGGCAAAACAGCCCAGGAGCAGCTGATTGGAAGTGTCTGGTACAGACTTGTCACCAAAGCCAATGTATTATGGAAGAACTAACCTTTGGATATCTGAGAATTAGCGAGGAAGGGGAAGACGCCATGGACATCTTTTGAAGACTAAGCTGTCAAAATTTCTTTAGAGATGCCCAAGTCTATTCCAGGAATCTGGCCCTTAAGAGCACGATCTTAGAAGCTGGCCTAGACTACATATAGCTCTCTGTTCCCAAATTAATTGGTGTAATGTTTTATAATTGGTGTAACATTTTGTTAAGCCTCGATACACATTTGGTTGAGTTCAAGTGCTCCTCACAGCTGCCTGTAGCACAGTAATTTGGAATACCCTATCACACACATGTATGCCCTGAAGCTGTATGGACTAGCTGGTTAAGTATTTCCCAGAAGGTGCAGGAACACCTACTTGCACCTCACAAAACTAAGGACTTCCCAATTCTGCAATGGAAAACTTCTTTGGGGAAAAAAAAAAAAAAAATCTGCAATAAACACTGATTTATGTTCTTGAGTTGAATGAGAATGTAGTTTATAAAGGGAACGCAGCTGCACGTAGAGGAGACACCTTTAATACTCAGAGTTGAAAAGAGGTTGAAGTTTTTCACATGGAGAAACATGCCCAATACTTGCATTTTGGAACAAAGCTAGGAATAAATTTAAAACAGTGGGAAGAATCACACTTCCCACAGCAGAATCAACCCTAAGGTGGTTAACCCACAGTCACACAGCAAACTTTTGGCACATTCAGAAAGAGCAAATGTTCTCCCAAGCCTTAGATAAAGGCATTTGTCACAAGCTCATCCCTCCTCTCCAAACATGGCCTTTTGGTACTTGTTGCATTCTCAGAAGTCTGGAAACAAAAGTATATACTTTATTTTGGCACGAGAATTAATTATATACTACCTTATGCTAGAAAAAGCATCTTGTTAACTAATAACAATGAGTAAGATAGGTTTCCCTTCCACAAAGTCACTTTAATCTCATTAAAAAGTATCTGGCTGAAATAAAATGTAAAAATCTCCTCTGATAAAAAACAGCATGCGTTTTTAGCAACTAGCAGGAAGGGGAAAGACAGGTATGCCTCTCACTTTCCGCATTCCCACTATAATCATGATACTCTCTCTTCACAGACATTACAAAACCCAAACAGTAGCACAGCCCTAAACCAGAAACAAGTAAACACCACGTTCAAGAAAAAAATAGCCATTACTCTCTCTCCCCGTATCAATTACAGCAAGAACTAATTTATTTTCAGTATGAGCTTAACCGCTATTACACCACAATAATATAACTGAGCTTTACCTCAGAGCTGTAGCTATTCATCCTTCCAGTTTCATTCACTATGAGCAAATGTCTCACATAGCTCACACACTCCAGCAAGAGCTAGCTACAATAAAAAACTCTGAAATACAAAGCACAAAGCTCTGTTTTATTCATGGTACTTTTGTTTGCCAATTAATTTGAAAGCAATTCTTACAGTGGGAAGAATAGTTGGCTTGCTTAAGTTGCTGTCTTATACTACACGGTAAAAGGATGGAGAAAAAACCATTCTGTAAAAAAATTAAAAAAGGCATAAAAAATTGCAATTTGCAAAGCATCGAGCTCTTCAGTGCCATTCTAACCTCACAATGTATACACCGGTGTAACTTTATCGGCTCCGCAGGGATGATGTCATCTTCTCCAACAGCGTGTCAGTGAAATAAGAAACAGGTCCTTTCAACATGCAAGAAGGCCCAAACCTTTTGTTTGGTTTTCAGTGCTCAAACCCTCCCCTGTTGATAAAGTAGCCCTGCTCTATTTAAAGGGCTGGGGGGAGAGGACAGAGTATTGGGGATGCATTCAAAAGGCAGTCCGTGAAACAGGAAAGAGTTTTAAAATTCTCTGCAGGCACTTTGCTGTTGTAGTTGGTTGGTGCATGGCCATGGCAACCCTGGGCACCCCAGGGCATCCCCTGTGGCCATGGAGACCCACACTTCTGCCTCCGGTCCCTCTGGATGACCTTTCACTTCCCAGAGCAAAAAATAAATTTAAAAGAGGGGGAAAAAAAAAAAAAAAAAAAGGCAAGAGGCAACATTCAAGCCCATCCTGGCAGCAGTCCAAAGGAAAAAACCCAAACAAAACACAAGCCAACAACAAAGATCCACAGATTGGAAAACTGCTGACAACCTAAGTAGTAGGAAGTTTCTGATGATCCAAAAGCCATTGTGAAGCCCAATTAAAAAGAAAACAACAGCTATGGTTGTTCAGCTTAGCCAGGCAAGGAATAGCTGACTCAATCATCCTAAACCAGGAGAGGAATGCACCTTTTTGTCATGCGTGAAGAAGGTTCAAAGTAAGAAATTAAAAATACACTTTTCCCCTCCACAAAAAAAAAGTAAAAAATATCAGAAAACATTTTCTCTAAGCGTTACTACAGTGCAAAGAGCAACTATGCATACGAGAAGACATTTCAACTATTTCTTCCTTTTTTGAAAATGATACTTTTATTTCTACAGCAGTATTTCATGTTGGGGTTTTTTGTGTCCTTTTTTTTTTTTTTTAAGCATTTCATGCTTCAAACAGTTTTCACGTTATTTGGGTTTAGACACAGAAATCAGCCCCAGATGTTTCACTGAGAGTTATAGATGTAACCATAGGTTATGGGTGCAGACTGTACCAGATAGATTTAGGATCATTTAACAGAGTGAGCAGCAATTAAGTCTTCCTAGTCCTTGCATCTTAGAAGTATTTTGCATATTCTCTATCCTTGCTTGGCACACTAAGGCAAGTAAAAATTGACAGAATTAATGTAATTTTAAAAGTACACAATCTCTATTTGAAATTACATGAAGTAGGTCAAAACAAGGGCTTGCTACTTTCCATTTCTATAAGCCTTGTAAATTACTATTTTGAGTTGACAGTCTTGATATAGCTTTAATGATGTGAAGACCTATAAAATATCTTTTAAGTAATAAGATGCACAACCCCTGATGGTCATGCTATTTCAGTAGCTAATACGTTGTGTGTCTCTGCTTTTCCTCATCAATAGGTGACTTTCCAATGTCTTGTAGCCTGTAACTGCTGCCTCTTTCTCCCTGCCAGCCAGAACAGGGACTAACTACCTTTGCTAACATTGTCTCTCTGTACCACAATTATCAGCCATCTTTTCTCTCAATTTGTTTAGTGTGTTAACATGATCCAGTTAAGCTATCAGCAAGTGCTCCTGACATTCAGGCCTGAGAGCTCCTATTTCTATTTCAGACCCGAGTAAAGGCTCACATACCCATCTAAGATAAGAACACCATTTCCCTTTGGAGCTTTGGGGGTTTTTTTGCTTATTTTACACTTTGTTTCCTCAGAGAGTGGCACAAAAATTCTAAGCAAGCAATGGTGAAAAGAAAAATTACTATCCCATGCTTTTTCTGAAATAGGAAATACATCAGCTGCCATCTTGGGCAGCACTATACAAGACTGGGTTCACAAGTTTATTTAACATACTCTTGCCCGATTATTCTGGTGGCAACACTTCCTACTCCTCACAGATATATAGGAACAATTCCCGAAGAAGATAGTGGGACCGCACGTGGCCACCTGTAGGGACACACAGATTCTGCACAGATTTCTCAGATTGCCAAAAAAACATATTAGGAAATACCAAGCAGGAAATAAATGAAGGTCTTGACTTTTAAGGAGCAAACAAAAAAGCAAGTGTTCTCCCTCACTGGATGAGAGTCGAATCTCATCATAATCATGGCTATACACTGACTCCTCGTTCTGACTGTAAGGCCATCTCTTCCACAAATCTGCACACCTAGTCATCTTCAATACCTCCTGCATCTCAGGGCAAAGTAGAAAGCCCTGTCAATCTAGCTTAAAAGGATTTGCTTACAGTACGTAATTTTTTTTAGCTCTAAGGGCAGGTTTTTTCTAGTCTCAATTAGCTGTTTTCCCTGAACATATTCAGAGAATATAATCCCTAACAGAATGATTTTTTAATAGACTAATTGTAAGAAGTCATATCTTGAGTTGCACTAGCAAAAAATTTAAGCATCTTGATTTTATATTTATTAGGGTATAAAACACTTTTAATACAAGAATGAAATCTATGGTATTTCTCTTTTACTCTCCTTTTCCGGTTAGACATATTGTTTATGATATGAAATTGCACTGATGAGTAACTGGATGAGTAACTGCAAGACCTATGCACCAACAGAAAGTGAATACACACAATTCATTTGTCCTGACCGCCCTGCCAAAACTATACGAAAATATTGATTACTAGTGAATAAATATAGTCCTTCTTTAGAAACCACTTATTAGATAATTGAGGTAGGGGGTTGTAAACAGCCTGCAGCACAGATATGCAGTCAATTACTACTATACTTTGCAGTTGTTACATAAGCGGTAACCTTGTCCTTACACTGGGGGAGAACCCCAACACAAAGTTCAGCGCTGCCTACAAAAGCCAGCAATGCTGTGAGTACATGACAGACAATCCCTGCAAGCGAAGCTCTGCTATTTAAGCTTTTGCAGGATCTCTCAACCCCAGCATTAGGCTCCCTCCGTTAGCTTTGGCAATGCTGGTTTTTCTGTTTTCCTGTCTGTAGTAGACCCAGGAAGCAAAAATCCTCCAACAGATAGTGTTTGCAGTCTTGGCCACTGCAGGCACTGGGTCCTGAGTTTCAGGACCTCACCTGGTCTCTGCCTGCCTACCTCCCTCCTCCCACCCCTTTGCTACGCTCAACCTAGAAAGGTGGTCTGTCACCACAGGCCCCCAAAACGCCAGAAAAGCAGAGGTTAGTGGGTCCTGGCACAGATAGTCCCTGTCCCAAAAGCAACCTTCCAGTCTCACCGCAGGCTGCCATGGCAGAGGCTGGAGCAGCAACCACCTCAACCTCTGTTAGGTGATGATCAAATTGTGAGTGGGAAACGGTGCCAGGCTATAGAAGCGCAGCTGGCCACCCTCCTCCAAAGAGCTACCAGCAAGGGGAAGGAGACAGCCCACACGACAAGGGTGTAAGGTCACATCAAGCTAAAAAACACCTACATTTTCATTTGGGTGGGTGGTTTTTAAATAATTTGAATTTTAGCAGACTCACTTCATTAGCTTGAGTTTTGGTTTAAACACTGATGTGGTCCCCAGTGACCTCCCGTCAGGAGAGGCAGTCAGAGGCCAGCCTGTGCCACAACCAATGAGACCTAGGGCTCCTCTGGAGAACTAAGCCATCAGTGGATTAAAGATTTCAGCCGTTGGGCATATGCAGAAATGTTTTTATCCCAACAGTACTGAGATGGTCTGGATATTAAAGACATCTGTGCACCTAAACAGCCCTGCAAGCCCTGGGGAGAGTGGGGTTCCCTCCCAAGGCAAGGGCAGCCGTCCAAGTGAGGGTGACAGAAACAGCTCTCAGTCACTCGGTTTGGTGAGAGACAGAAACAGAAAACAATCCATAAAACAACAGCAAACCTTACATAGCCTTAGGGCACAGAGGGTAACGTTGCAGAAAGGCATATAAGAGCACGTCAGCTTATAAACAAAAACATAACACCTCAGGGACTGACTGAGGTATCCCTGCTTCCCTCCGCTACAGCCTTGGTTGGAATTCAGCATCAGGTGGCACAAATCACACTTGATAACAGTGGTACATTTAGCACAAAATAGTCAAGAGATTCTTTTTCCCAGTCATAGACCTTTTTGGTACACTAGGGTCATCTAACAAAGAGTGGAATCAAGTTATTCTGTAATTTCCATTCCTGAAGAGTCAACCCTGATTGCTGAACAACAGTGTCATGATAAAAAGCTCACCCTCCTTTGGCCAGAAAAGACATAGCGGGTGCCAAAACCTCAACAGGATGCTAAGAGAAAGGAATCTATATTCATTACTGTCCATGGTTAAACTTGTGCTGAGAGTACTTTTAGTTTACAAACCAATCTCCTGAGTTACCCTTAAACACGACAAGCTTCACATAGCTCTATAATCTTCGGTAACAAGGCAAACCTAAAACAAAATAAAAAACGCAACAAATTCCATGCAAACCTTATAGCAGTTGCTGGCTGACTTATACAAGCCTAAAAGACGGCTCGTGACAAAAGCGCCATTCCAATACCAAGTAAGGCATATTTTTTTTCCAGGAAGGAGAAAAAGCAGACGACCTATCAAGTTCAACAGACAAGTACAAAACAGAAGCTGTTTAGTCTTATATTATGAAGACTGACTAATTTGACAGCATGATCAAAGCACAGTAAAGAAGGGGTAACAGACAACAGGAGTACATAATCACAAGAAAAAGGATAAAGGATGCATCTCAGCTGTGCTCAAAACACACTAAGAGTCTGTTCGGTAATCAAATAATATCTACAATATGTTTGAGAAGTACCTTGGTTTTTCATAATAAAACGTTTACTGTAATTTACACAAGGATAGTGTTACCACAGAAACTTACTGCTTAATCTGTTGCTTCACTATAAAGAGCTCATGGAAAAATAATTTTCCAGAGTCCAGCTGAGCTGCAGGTTAAGGCCAAACTCATGGCCCACTAGTCCACTGCATCCACTTCAGATGCCTCAAACTTCCAAGAAAAATGCCTCTTCTGACCCATATCTAGAAAACCTCAAGGGCAATAGCTAAACAAGTAAGAAAATTACTTCCAAGTACCAGTCATCTATCAGTGTGCTATGGAGACACACAGGAAAATACCAAAATTACTTATTGTAAGGCCTAGTCTGGAGTCAAAGTATTCGCCAGCACTGTGTCATCAAGAACATGGAGAAAATATCCTCACTTCTGACAACTGTACCATTACAATCTGGTCAGTAAGACTAAAATTAACTGAAATATATTTGCATTGAGAGCACCTTAAACATCAAGAGAGTCTGTCACTACATATGCCATAATATGTTCCTTCAACAAGTATTTTTGCAAGTAAATCTCTTCCCATTTTCTACAGTCTCACCCAAAAACTGACAGTAGCTCAAGAAGTCATGTTCCCAAATCAAATGTTAAGACCAATGTGATATTTTTATTTAGGTTCACATCTATATGTTTTTTCTTTACTTTCTTCCAATTTAAATGACTTAAGTTGCTATAGCAAAAACTTATGCTGATATTTAAACTGAGCTCCTACTCATTAATACGATTCCAAATATCACTAGCATTCTAATAAAAACACAACAGTTAAAAGTATCCTAAGCCTATTTAAAAAAAAAAAAAAACAAAACAAAACACACACATCCCAGAGGCATGTCTCATTAACACATTCCCTGCGTGAACTATATAATTCAACATGCCAAAACTAGGGTGATCACAGCCTGTCTCATATTGCCAAATATCACCACTGTTCTGTACATTGGATTTCTATTTTTAATACAAAAGTGGAATGGTCCACACACATTTAACAGTGACAGCCCTCTCTTGAGAGGTGAGAAATGGAGAATTAGGTCCATTCAGGCAAAGGAGGAGACTGAATGTTGGTAAGAGTTCAGTTTACAAATAAGATGCTTGAATAGGTATTGACATCACTTCCATGACAAATTCTGTAAAACCTTTCATCCCAAAAATGTTTCCTACAAACGTTCAACTTACTACTCTCAAGTTTACACTTGAGAAAAAACAGTCCATCTCGATACAGTTTTATTGCACTAACTGGGCATTTTTACTACATTGAACTAGTATATTAAAATGGTAACTTAAACATGTTTCATCTAAGATACATTTAAAAAGACACTGTTTTCCTCACAGCAAAGTTAGACACTTGCTGCCATGACACTGATGAGACTGAAACATAAGTATTTTTCCTCCAAACCAATAAAATAGCTGGATACCAATTCATTTATGAAATGAGTTATAAAAACTTTGTCAGAGGCTGGGTCAGATATAACACTTATTTCAGGGAAGCTGGAAAGACACAACATTTTTTGTTCCAAGCAACAGATGTACTTCTTTAACCTTATTTTCTCTTACAGAAGCTTGAAGAATTTAAAGACAGCAAAATAATTCCCCTGCTCCCAAATCATAAAATAACAGAGTAAGTACAAACCTATTTTCTCCTGGACGAGAACAAAACAAGGTGCCAATAAAAGCTTGCTCATCAGCTTTGTACTTAGTTTTGCTTCATACAGCTTTAGGAGACTATGCTAAGGGCCAACGTAACACCCAAAGGAGAACCGCATAAACAAAACATTAACTCTAAAATTTGCCAGCAGCAATGCTGGTATTTAAACTTCATGCCAATTTTGCCATTAGGAGACATTCCGCTGGAGGGCTTCTCCTAGAATCCCAGGCGCCGCTCTCCCCTGCCCACCCAACTTGCTCCTGCACCCAAAGAGCCGAAGGCTCCAAAACCTCTCATGTTTCTGGGAAGAAGGAATGGCTATCGTCCAAGAGTTAATACAGGAAAGAGAATATTTATTTTGCATTCCCCATTCTGCCACAAATGTACACGTGTGTCCAAGGGCAAGGTAGGCCTTGTCTGTATTACAAGAGGTTTGTTTGTTTTTTCCTTTTGCACTAGTGTAGTAGCTCTACCAGTTCTATCCATCTGCATACAAGGGCTTCAAAGCTTGAACTCTCCTCCACTCCAAACAGAAGCTCTTCAGTCCGTGACCTCAAAAAATTACAAGTCAGATTTATGCTACCCATTGCAAGCATCTCTGCAACTAACAGTATGTTTCCCAACTGTAACTAAGGAATATGGGCACGAGCACACAAGGCTTTCAATATTGAAGTTGTAATACACAGCTTAAATGTAATTTCATTAGTAGCTTATCTTTTCACTAGCACTGCAGGTTACAGCAGCACCATTTTCATAGATGACCCTTCAGAAATTGCTTCTGAGAATCAAGAAATTACAATACTATTATTTCCAGGTTTTAAATAAGCACTTTTCTTGAAAAATTACAGCGTCTCTCCAAAACAGTTTTCTTCCACTGTTACCTACAGCGGAAGAAAGGAGCAGGTCCTGGTTACTCGAGACAGTTGTCCCATGAAAAAAATACCCATCATCATGGTTTCATCCATCAAGAGTAACCAAGTAGTCGATGGCCAAAATCTGTCTCCTTGAGGAGGCTGACGCATAGCGACCTGCAAACCACCATCACTTGTAAACTGAGTTTGTGCCTCCTGCTACAGTGCGGGCTGCAATACTGAAAAAGAGCAAGGAGAAGGGTAGGAAGAATGAGAGATGGCACAAACATTGCTTTGTTACGCCGGCCTTCGTAATTGCCCAAACACCATGATGTGTTTGTATAAACATTCTTCGGCTGGGGATTTGCACTCACCTTCCTTCTCCGCAACAAAAACAAACTGAACACAGTAACTATCTTCAATAGCATCTGATTAAGTAAATATTTTTTTCCGTTTCCATTAGTAGCTTATAAAGATGAACACTAATATAAGAACCATTCAGGTCATTGCCCAGTAGTCACAGCTTTACAACCAAGCCAAAATAGGCTCCACTGCAACAGCCAATATAAGAGTCAAATTCCTGGTAGGACAGGTGCAAGGTTACAAAAGTACGCCTTTACAGGCTACAGTAAGAACGCTCATGCCAAATTCTTCATATACTTCCCCACGCAGCTACTTACAATTTCTCACAACAAATCCTACCAATATTTAACCTGAAAACCAAGAGGGGTTTCAGTCTTCTAGAACAGATTCTCCTGCAAAATGTCTTGACATAACACCTATTTATAAAGTTACAACTGACAAAGCACGGTCTACAAGAGATACTAAATTTGGCTAATGATTGTAGGTTTCTGGGTCAGGAAAACTTTATAGACCTTCCCTCCTTTTTTCTTCTTATGTACAATCTCTCCAACTCCATCAGCCTTTGGTTCTCATAGAAATCTGCCTTTAGATATAACTCAAACCATAGAAATTATTAGTAGCCATACAGCATGACATCAGTCACTTTTATTTTAAATTGTCAAACAGCCAGCCTGTTAAAGAGTAACAGAGGCAGGCATGACTTCAACTTCAATATTAACCTCCCATGACTCACCTACGGAACACACTTCTTAATATCTAAGTCAAGACCGAAGAAATGGACAAATAACCAACATGGGAAAACAGAGGTAGGGATAACATTGCTTTGATTGCATCTACATATACACACAATCATCCAAGAAAGTAATCTTTTTACAGTAATTGTTTGTAGTTTATTTTGCCTTCCCTGATTTTAACATTAAACACAGAGACTGAGTACTTGGCAGCCTGCATCCCATGCTGGTTCCTTCAGAAGAATTCACTGAGGAAAAAGAGGTTTTTTCATCTGAATATTTCTCCAAACTGTATTTTATGAGTTGGTGCTTAATTATCTCAGAGATTTAGATTACCGTTTTTCTTTCAAGAAATCTAATTTGGTGGATGAAGAACACGAGAGCATAATTTTGATCAATCTCCCTTGAGACTTCTTAAAATAACACTAGCTGATGACTACTTGCAAGATAGCAAACTATTCTCCCCTCGTCAGCTGCTTATATCTTTCTGAAATATTTGCTGGAATATCAGTGACAAACCATAACGACATAAAGGAAGTAAATATAGCTCAACTTACGCTTCACTGAAAAATATTTCTAATCTCCTTTTTGTCACTCAGATCACACCTAGCCGTAATGACTTCCAAAAGCTATGGGCTGTTACCAGTGGCTTTCCCACAGAAGCAACATCAGTGTAAAGAATGGTTTTAAGGCAAGAACATTCTTTCAGCAGCCTACCAGAACTATCAAAGAATTTAATGCAGTAGGTTGCTTATTTGAGGTGTAACCATACTAGCCAACTTCATCAAGTTAAGAAAATACATTGTTCAAGATAAAATCCAAGACGTCACTGGACAGCGTTCTGCCTATTGCCTTTGCCAACTTTTAATTATGTCATGTTACCAACAAACTGCCAAAGCAGAGCGCAACTGATAGCATACAGCATGTCTGAGTAAAGCCTATTTTTAGCCTGCAATTCAATCAGCACTCTTACAACGACTAGGATTAAAGCCCAAGACAGCCACGCTGCTGTATATAGGCCAATGCAATTACATGTTGAAACACGTTGAGAGAACGTGATGGTAAACTGGAGTCAACGTTGGGAGGAGCAGCACTAGACAGACAGTTGCTCTGTGCTAGCGGATGTCTCTATTGGCAGAGCGTACATTCGCATCTCGCCCACCTTGATTAATAGTCCACAAAGGAAAACATTAAAACAAATGACAGTTTTACACCAATTCCTTTCAATATGATTTAGCACTCATGAAAGACAGACAATGTTTTGGCAACCTTGAAAATCAATATCCTTTTACCTTCATTGGCAGCTGTTCAGATGACTTAGTTTTGTCAACGCTAAAGCAGCCCACTTCAATCCTGCCCTGAAAATACTGCCAATGAGGAGCCAACTCAGTTCTTACCCTGCGCACTCCTGAACTTCTGTGCTGAAGTAGCAGTTACAGGACCTGCTTTGAAACAGCATTTGCAAGGATGCTTTTAAATACTTGTCTTTTGTAACACTGAGGAAAAAAAAAAAAAAAAATTTTCTTCAAGCCAGGAAGTTTTTATACCTTCAAGTATTAACTCTTAATTAAGAGCTTTAAGCTTTCACTGCCTTTTTAATCTTCAGAAGTCACATTTTTGGGCTTTTGCCCTGCAACTATACAGACTTTTTTTAAACAAATGAAGAAAACTAACCGTGCTATCTGTAACAGGCAGCTTCAGACTTAGGATCTATAGGAGCTAATGTTTTGAGACTATCAAAAAAGAAGTGGCGCCACAATACAATCACTTATCCTCTAGGATATAGCTAAATAATCTATAAAACAGTAATGACTTTAATACACTAAAACTGAAGCTGAACACTAATTAATGATGTGAGGAAGAGTACAGCTGTGCTTCATTACCAGTTTCCCAGAATCCTTAATCTTTTTGATACAGCTTCTGAAAACTAGCCTAAATAGTATTCTCTTCCTCTTTGTACAGACAAACATTGGATTTTTCCTTCGGACCCACAGATGAAAGAGAAAGTCTGCAAGGAACACGTACACATTCTGAAGACTTTCAAGATCAACGCACATATAAATTAAGGCACATTTAATTAGCAAAGGAAGAATATCTGCATCTTGAGATAATTCTCTCCATTATCACAAGCTTCCACACTTCAAACTTACTACAGGTGGTTGTTTCTCTGAAGGGTGCTTTTTGGAGCCCTGATCACTTCTCTTCAGCAAATGAAATAAAAGCACCAGAAAAACCGAACTCTCAGAACCTGGATAGTAAGTTCAGAAACTCAAAAACACGGGCACACCCTAGGCTTAGCATGAATTCACATTCATAACTGTGGTAGCTTTTTTCATCCACATTTCAAAACCAAGCCAAACAAAAAAAAAAAAAAAAAATCCATTGACAAGACAGGAAAACCCAAAAGCTTAATTAAGTAGCATCTGAACTGAGAAACACAGCTTGAGTCTCAGGAACTATACTCCTTTACCTTCTAAAAGATCAGGATTTTCTTCCACCACTTTAACAACAACATTGAGCTTCAACAGAAAAATGGCTCAGTTTCCTTCTTAAGCCAAAACTCAGTCTAGAAGAAGCTTCTTAACTACAGTAACAGACATATAAGGCAGAATAACACCCAGTAAAACCACCATACAGTAGCTGAAGCAGTACTACAGACAAGTTAACTTTTTAATTAGGCTAAAAAAAAAAAGCAGTAACTGAACTTAGCATCTAAACATGTTACCATCTACAACACAATTATAACAAATCTAAACGCATTATTTTCAATAATTTAAGCTCATTCGTGCTCAAAAATGTGGAAAGGGGACATAAACAAGCAAACATAATGAGGAGTATTACAATATAAAATGAAGGCTGCATAAGACAGGAAGAGAATTGGTTGGGTCATAGGCAAACAAAACAGTGCATACTAAATCCAGAAGAATTGCACTTCATTCTGCCTTGTACAGCCACAAGATAAAACATCTCATGTACTATAATCAAACCAGAACAAAAAACTTCACAGTAAAATAAGAGTCCTTCAACTGTGACCAGCAATGATCATTGCAATACATTAATCATTTAGAAGACTAACACAGGTTAAATCAGTCACATCTGTCTGAAATAAAATACCATGTTTTACTTATACCCCGCTTTTCCACTCGTGAATAAAGCTTGCCTACCTTACTTGTGGTCACTGGAGAGTTACAGGCCTTCTGCATTTTTAAGAGAAGCTTTATATAAACTGGTAGCATCATACAAAGTACTTGAAAGAATGATGAAAACAGCAAAGAAGCACGTGTAGAGACTAAAAAGCACAAGAAGTGTGATATACTCTAGCAGTACCTTTTCTTCCTCAGGCACACAGTTTTTCAAGAAAAGCGCATTTTCAAATCACATTACAGTTTCCTATAAATAGGCCTAAAGGAGTTAGATAAAACGTGTCTCATGAAGGAAACTTCTGAAATTCAGAAAGCACTAGACTTAGGACCAACACACTTTCATAACCAGACACAGGTAAGTCCGCAGCTCACCTCCTTTCCTTGGCCCTATCAGGCTTCTCACCCTTTTGTAACTGACCAAGTTTAGAAAAACAAACAACAAATAAACAACAACAACAACAACAAAACCCACACACCAAACCACAAAGAAAATTCAACAAATTCACTTACTTTTGATAGGAAATGGTCAGCCACAGAGTTCCTCACTGCCTGTGAGACAGGGCAGCACATATGAGCCTCACAGTTTCAGGAATCTCCCCTTTTTTCCAAGCATCACAGGAAATGGCACCATTTTCTTTCTCCCCCTTGTTGCTTTTTCCCTCTTCTTCAGCTGCTCATCACCATTAATTGCTCATGCCCTGCAGGATTGCTACACCTCTCAGGTGCAAAGAATAAAGCTTAACAGGTATCCTTAATTCTCTGCCTGGCAAACTTGAGAGGGTCTCCCCCATCAGAAACACCAAGACCTCCCATAAAGAGGGCAGAGGACTCCAGATTTTTGCAAGCCAACTCCCTCACAATGAAAAGGGGAAGAAAAAAAAAAAAACCCTTTGTGCATGGAGCCAAAGGTCACACTCCAGAGACAGCTGATGGAGTATGGTAATAAACAGAGTGTAGATATGTAACTCTTTCGATTTCTTCCCTTCCCATAAAATGCCAAGTGTTTCCGAGTACTAGAAGTCTATTTATGACCCCACAGCTAGAATGGGGTCATCACTGTTGCTTTGGACAAAATTCAAAACTTCTGCTCCACCCTGACAAAAACCAGGCACAAGTCCCCATTTGGCATTTTACTAGCACAGATGAGATTCGTGTTAGCGTCTTGATTGCTTGCCCTGATATTATGCTCCTTCCTTGCAAGCCTTGCTGTCAAATAGCCTCATAGTAATGAAGTAAGAAAACAGACAGGACATGCATTTTAAGGTAGCCTAACCTTGCATGTGACCTTTGGATGAGCACCTGGCTGGCGCAGCTATGAGAGTCACAGCTGCCTCCTTTGCCAGACCCCAAATCATGCCAGGTGGTTCTCAACGAACATGCTGAGCAGCCCCACCAAAGAGGGGCCAGGAACTTCATCTTCTCCTTGCTGATAACAGAGCCATCAGAAAAAGCTAGACATAAAATCACCAGGCACCTTACCAGCAGCTGAAGCAGCTATTCATTTACATATGGCTGCAATAGTGTATTTACAAATGTAAAGAAAATACTTATTTTTCTCAACTTCACTTACAAAGGTCGAAAGTTCATTGGTAAATCTGAGGCAACTAGCTTCAAAGAACAGTGCTGAAATGTCTCATATTTTCATGTTTGAATCAATATCAGTGTTACTTACGATTATCTTTTTAACTGGCATAGTCTGTGGTTTCTAAAAGCAGAAGATAGCACAGAAACCAAGATCAAGGCATAACTTTCTTTCTTTCCTAAATAGGGAAACACAAGCTATCTGTAAGTGCATTTTATTCCAATATAATCATGCATGCTGTGTACAAAAGGAAAATTGTATTGCTTTATCTGCATCAATGGAGTTAAAACAATACAACAACCAGTTTATCTACACAAAGCATAAGACACAGCTTACTATTTTTGTGGCTGACAACCATAAAGCTTTAAACTATACACACCCCTCCACTGCTGCATGTAATGACGCGTACCTGACTTGACTTTGTATTACAATTTGTTTATTTATACAGCTTTTTCTCTTCTTCCTGATATCAAGAGTTGAACTGTTAGTAAACAAAAGGCAACACTGTCCAAGTCTCCTTCTTTCAAGTATATATACTTTGCCTTAAAAACCACTCTAGAACTAAGACTAAAAGGAGACGAAGCTGCTTTTCAAGTCACCCCACTCTTTGCCTACTGAGCACTACCACATAAAATGATGACCTATTACTAACAACACGTCGGTCTTGTTTAGCAACAGTGACTAGGAATCCAGAATCAAAATTAGCAATTTTCCAGGACTTTATAATTCAAATAAATAGCCTACTCACAAAACAGAGAGCGGGTCAGTTTAGAATTATGATTACTAAAGTCAGGTAGTCATAATGAAAGTAAAGGGAAAGGCCTAAGAATTTTTTTTTCCTTTTTTTTTAAAGCATTCTTAAAATGCTAAGAATGACAGAATTACTTCTTTTTAAGGATTTGGAATTGGAAACTGCAATGCATTTTTTAATATATATGCATTAAGCTGATGACATGTAGAAAGTGAACTTTCAAGTCTCACTCACCTTTACTTCAATAGTTTCATATGCCAGATGGTTGCAGATGTTTCTAGATAGCTGGGCCTACTAGAAAGCTGGTTGCTACTTTCGTCCCAACTTGTTCCTCTGCTAAAAATATGTAACAACATTCCTTGCTGTCTTATTAATAACTGTAATACAATATAAAGTTAATATTAATATAATGCAATCCAGGTGGTGTGAAAATGATGACAGAGGTGTCAGTAGCTGGCACTCTTTCCTCTGAGCCAGTAATGAAGTAGTATCCTAGCACATGAGCAGCTTACTGAAGCACTGTTTACCACAGAAGGTCTATAGACCCAGCCCAAACCACTCAGGGTCACCAAGAAATACATGCCAGTTTTTGAAAGAGTAGAGGTACCAACCTGTCCTGGCTGAATTCCAGTCAGAGAAGTGGACTGTAAAACCAAGTAGCGTTGTCAGAGCTGATGATGTGATGGATGGTCAACTTACAGCCCGACTGCCTTGCATACAGTTGCACAAGCGTTGTAATACAACCCAGTGAGTAAGATCAGACAGAAAGAAAAGGGACTCTCATTTAGACCCTAATTGCTGGCGAGGTAGGATGGCTGTGTGAGCACCGGAAAGAGAAAACTCTTCCTGTAAGTTTTTAGAACTTTTGTTCTTATTTGGGACAACACAGGAAGAAGAGAATATTGCAACATGCCAGGTCCCACATCTTTCTCTGGCTATTCCTCCACCAACACAGATAAGGGCTGAAATCATTTTAGTCCCTTGCTAAGTGAAGCCACTGGCAATCTTCATACAGCAATTTTTGAAGAGTTTGGAAGAAAGGAGGTATCTGCAACTGGTTTTGAAAGAAAACATTGAAATTTGTAACTGCAAGTACAAGACTTGGAAGCAAGGTCTAACTTCTTCCTATTCACCTCCTTTGATTACAAACCTCCAGTAAATGCATGGTGCCGTGACTTTCCATATGCTGCATCTGACCAATCTGGGATTTCAAAATTGAATGGTACCCTGAGAACTACCTGCTGACATCAGGCTAGGTCCCATCATTTTTAATACTGAGCTCTACAAAGACTCTTGAGATGTGAGCAGCAAAACCAAGAGACTTGCAAGACAGAAGCGTCAAATTTAGGAATTAGACTTCCAGGACAGGTCTGTTCCCCGGCTTTTATAATACGGCTTTTAAGCCTAGATCAAACTGAACTTAACTATAACTTGGCCAAACTATAACTTGTCAGAAGAACCTTGCAAGAACTTCAAAGACCTCTTATGTTAAACTGTTGGAGCTAAAGCCCAGCATTACTGCTGTACAAGTATCTCTGCCCCTTTGAAGGCCCATGCCACAGAAGACAATAAGCTGCTGGAGACCGGGCAGCTTTTCAGTTGTGCTTTTGGGTGGGTGTTTATACTCCCCCAGAAGAGTGTGTTTCACGCAGGATTCTCATGTAGCTTGTGCTTTCAAGTCAGAAGACAGAGCTAGATCCTACCTACTCTGCCCTCATAAATACTTCCCTAGAAAATTCAAGCACACATGATCACTACAGGGTCAATCTCTTGAAGCACGGGATTTTGTCAGCTCCAGAAATACTTGGCTAGATCCAGAACACTTTGGAAACCTGTCGGAAATAACCATTGTGTTAAGTCCCCCCTTCTCTCAAAGAATGAGAAAGGGCTAATGTCCACCTGCCTCAGGGAGAATATGAAATACAGGTGTCCTGACAGCTCTCAACTAAAATATACCCCAATCCTCAGCAGCAACACTTGAAGAAGTTATCAGCCTGTTTCCCCTGCCTGTGGGTTTATTTCCTCTGGGACAATGATGATATTCCAGTTTCTATCTTCTATTCTTCAGCTCCACGAAGAGCATAACGACCAACCCAAAAATGCTCTTGTCAGAGAACGGCTGCTCTATTTACCCCTACCTCCAGCAGGATCAGGATCCAAACCATCCTCTCTTCTTCTTGGTTCTGCCCAGCCTCTGTGTACCAAGGCATTTCTTAATGCCACAGTGCTTCAAGCAAACCCAGGGAAAAGCAGCAAGTTGGTAGGTCTTCTGCTCTCAGAAAACCTGAAGTTGACAATGCCAGGATACAGCCTGACATTGAGTTCAATGCCAGAGCTGAGCTCCATGCCAGGACACAACCCAGTGGAACAGCCCCTGCTATCAGTTTACAATCGCACCATGCCCCAGAGTCAGTCATGGCTTTAATCTAGGGCTAAATCACAGCAGCTGAAGAGAGAAATCTGGATGGTTTCTTTATGAATGAAACTCCTGAATCCCTCTAGTGCTCATTGGATTTATTTGCTTATACCACTATTTCTTGAATGACACCGTTCCTAATTACAAATTCTTGGAAGAGATTTAAGAACAGAAGTTGCCTCCAGTTTTCTCAGGGGGAACAGGAAGTCAAAAGAACTGCCTTTATAGCACTATATCTCCCCTTTCCACCATGGCCAGAGGTTGTTTTTGGGTTTTTCATTATTACACAAAGTATTTCCATTACATCTTCATAAATTAGACAGTGTGATTTCCTATATTGTTATGAACATGTATTTCTTACAGAGCTGCCCCAACACTGAACAGTACAGTGGGATGTGAAAACAGAATATGGCTGTAATTATATAAGTTATAATGAAGATCTCTAAAAAAAAAGCACACGACTTGACATCGGCCATGTATATATATCCACTCTCCTGAACGACCCTGTGTCAGCAAGTCAGAAGTATCAAGTAACTCAAAGCAATTCAAAACCAACAAACCCAAAGTACCAAATTAGATTCAAAGTGCATTATTGGCACTGGGCCTGAACCACAAATTTAGATCCAGTTCTGAGTTTTCCCAGCATTCACAAAAATGGGCAAAAGGGACATCTGAATTCAGAGTCCAGACTAGATTCAGTTCTCATTCATACAGCAGACAGTAAGAGAGACCTAAAATCCTCAGAAACAAAGCAGTAAAAGCCAAATCCAAAATGGCACCTCGGGCAACCGAATTAATGTAGGCAACCCCAAAAAGCTCTGCAACGTGGCTTAGTTACTCAGCGGGAATGTGGCTAAAAATATCGTAACAGAATTTGTGGTACTGTGTCGCATTGGCACCACCTTGGTTCACCAAGGAACCTGAAACCATGGGGAATACCCAAGGCAAGCGTTCCTGACAGCAGTGCCCTGCCCTGTGGGGTTCAGTTCGGCACATGGGCACCGGGAACCCCTACTGCGCACGCAGGGCAGAACTGAGCTCAACCCAGGGTACAGTAAACTGCTTCATCCAGAGATACAGCTGCAGGGAAAGGTGTGTGCACAGAGAGAAGAGGGGGTGGGAAAGGGTGAGGGAGAGGTTACAATTAAGCACTTAATTCCAAGCGAAAGAAGGATTGCAGACACCTTTTTTCTCAGTTTTCCCTACCATCCTGGTTAAGGTGCTTCACCTCATCCAGACACTTCATGTATTCAGGGCAGTAAAGCCCATCCTAGGCAGTTCCCATGGATCTCAGTCACCTAACTTCACTGCACTACTCCATGAGGATATAAAAACAGTGCCACTCTGAAGACACTTAATGGCTCTAGACTTGCTTCCGGACTCAAGTATACTTGTGAGTTTAAAGAGAATTAGTAAAACCAACGTACAAAATCAAGAGTTGCATTTCCAAAGAACTGGACTGAAAAAATGCTGCCCTTTGGAGTCAAGCTATAACATTTGTTCGTTATGCAAAAGCCCCTAACGTCATAATATGACAGGTCAGAATATTAAAGCATTTTTCAGTAGAGTTTTAAATGGTTTTCTTAATAATTGTTTATAATATTTAACTTAGAGTGACTTGCGAGACACAAGTTATTAACTACAAAAATACAATCATCACTACAAATTTGAACTCAGCAATGGCGAAATCTGACACCCACTGAAGTGAGCTGGATTCCCGCTACTGACTTCACTCTCAAGTACATCCCACAGCAGTACATCATCTACGCAGAGATGTACAAACCAGCTGGTGATTTGAAGGCAGCGAGTTGGCACCTCCGTTTAGAGAGCAAGTGAATATTCATCCAAGTCAAAAGATGATAACTTAAAAACAGATGAAAGAAAACTAGCATTGATCATTCAAACTCGCGGGCAAAAAGGCGAACAGTTTAGATGATTTCAGGAATGATTCAGACATCAGCGTCACTATGTATTTGCGTCTGTTTCAGGGTATTTTTCTGTAGTCACCGTCAGAGTACTAAATGGACCATCAGCCCATTAGCTCACTAATTTTCAAAGCAATTAATCAATCAAGCTCCAAATATGTCAACATGAACTGACACCTAAATTTCAACCTATGCTCTGCTTTGACAGCTGCATTCCTCCGAGATCACAGAGTTTGTCCTGATGTCTGGGAGAAACGGAACAAAATCCTTCTCAGTCAACTAATGTGGTGATCTTTTAGAGACCAGGTGACTCTGGTCTTGAAGAAAAGCTGCAGAAACAATATCCGCACCTCCAAAAAAGAAAATGGAAAGCCTGTCCTTAAAAAGCGACACAAATCAGTTGGTTCTACAAAATCACACACACAAAGATGTAACAGCAAACACAGAAAGGTTGTGCTAACTACAAGTGCACACAAAGAACTAAGCTTTCAGTGTGATTAGTAAAGGTAAACAAGTCTAATCAACTTTTTTTTTTCTTTGTAGAAGCTAAGAGAAGGCCAAGAGACATAATTAAGGACTCTAGAAATAGGTCCTGCAAACACAAAGATAACTGTAAACATGTAAGCAGATTTCAGTGAGCCTGCCCACATCATTAAAACAGCAAAAGTAAAACGTACGCAAGAGTCGGAACCTCAGATTAACAAGTCCCTGGGACAGGACCTGCCTTTAGCAGAGTAGCTATCTTTCAGTAGCTGGGTTTACAGCACCTCTAGAGACTTAAGCCATCTTTCATTCAAAGGCTGTAAGTCCAGTTTCCAAACATTAAACAAACTTCCAAAACATGATGCAAGCTGAAACACTGGGCAGGAGTTAAACATATAGAAGTGGCCATGGATTTTGGGTGGGTCCTAAGACACTAAACCCTGTTTTTCCAGGGGTTAGTATAGGGTTATAAAAAAAGTGCCAGGACAGTATTCAAAGCAAAGTAAAAGCAAAACACACCATAATGGAATACGTTGAAAACTAGGTTGAATTAACTGTAAAAACACATTTTAAAATATCTTTTTATTTACTTCATTAGGTGTCGGAATCTGTCCTGCCCTTCTTTTAATTAGCTCTGACTCCAAGAAAAGCCTCCCTTGAAAACAATGGGACCAGTCTGTGAATTGGGGACGACTGAGCACATGAAAACAGAATTGACCCAGCACACCAAGAGCTTCCAAAGGTTTTGTGCATTAGGCAGAGCTCTGTTCGCTGGATGCTGTATCCTTGGCAACTATTATGCAAGAAACCGTTCTACAAATGCAAAACTTCTGTCTAGTCCAAGAGCTTTTCTCTGAAATACTTTTATGGGGTTTTGGATAGCCTTAAATCTAAGGGCACACACAGCCCTTTGTCATCTTCCCGCAAGCTCCCAAGAGCAAGATATAATACAACAAGTGATGTTAAGAGAATATTTTCCTTCCACTTCATCAGAAAGCGAATAAAAGTTTTACAACTTTTACTTTGTTTTCTTCTGGGAAGAAAAAACAAGCGGGCATTTTTCCTTTTTTCTTTGGTGCACTCTGCAGAACTAATGTGCAGATACAAGATAATAATGAAAGAACATTATTATTATGTCAATCAATGGCATTGCTTTTAAAACCGAAAATTCAAGGATCATGCCCGGGTGCCTGACTTCAAGGGCAGAGCCACAGACGCCAGCATACGTATTAGAAGAAGTATGCAAGAAGAGATAGGTAAGGTTCGACAGGGGCCGTGGCAGCAACGTGCTACAGCTCTTCACAAGAGAGAGTAGCAGTACCAATTGTTTCAAGGGCAGCAGGCACACTGCTATTTTTACCAAAGCCCTTGCTGTAACTGCCTGGCTCGTTAAACCTCACCACAGCAAAGCCCGGACCCTGCCTGGGCGACCGTGCGCCGCGCAGCTCGGCTGCCCTTAAACAGCACGTTATTCCTCAAAAAAAACCCAGATATTGACAACTCACTGGCAAGGGCCAGACGTGTAGCGTTTGATACCCAACGAGCGCTTTGGTTCGGTGGGTTTGTTGGTTTGTTTTTTTTTTTTTTTTTTCCCCTCCTGAGGAAAACGTACAGCAGCTACAGCTAACGCAGAGGCGGCAGCTGCCCTTGAAGGCGTTCAAGAGCAGCGGGGGAGACCCTCCGGCGTGTGCGTCCCCCTCCCTGTGTCTCCCCCGGGGCCTCTCCCCAGGACTTAAGGCAATATTTATACTGCCGGGGCGAGGGGCAGGGGGAGCCGGCGGCAGCCACTCCGCCGGGCGCCCTCCCCGCCGGTGGCGGAGCCCGGGCTGCCGCCCCGCAGGGACCGGGGGCCGCCCGCCGCCTTTCGGCGCGTCTTCCCCGCTGCCGGGCTCCCGTGGGGAGGCCGCTGCCCTTCGAACCCCCCCCTCCCCCCAGCCCCATTCCCCCGGTACCTTCTGCGGGGCGCGGAGGAGGCGGTGCACCCCGGCCAGCTGTGTGGCGAGCGGGATGTCCTCCCGGAAGGTGTACAGCGGCGGCCGGGTGGGCTCGGGGAAGTTGGTGCTGTTGAAGGGGTCGGTGTCATCCAGCAGCTGCACCCGGCACACCAGCGTGGCCATGGCGCATCCATCCATCCACCGCCGCGGCGGCGATGGGGTCGGGGGGGAGGAAGGGGGGGGGGGGGGGCTGGAGCGGGGCACCCGCAAGTCACCGGCACCGAGGCGCGGCCGCCGGCTGGAAGCGGCACCTCTCGCCTCCCGGCCGCGGCACCCCCGGCGCAGCCTGGCCGGCCGGCAGCCTCCCGGCTCTCCGAGCGAGCGCCGGCCGCCTCACAGCCGCAGCGCCTCGGGGAGACGGCCCATGGCCCCTTCCCCACCGGGATCCAAGAGTGCGGGCGCGCTTCAGGCCGAGAAAGAAGGAGAAGGAGGAGGCGGCGGCGGCGCCGGAGCTGCGGGACGTGGGCAGAGCTGCAGCGGCAGCAGCTCCCCCATGCCCGGCCGCTGCGCGCCGAGCGGGCAGCGGGACTGCCGCGGCCGGCTGCAGGCAGCCCCAGCAGCGCCGGGCGGAGGGCGGCCAGCGCCCCCCCGCGGCCACCGGCGGCGGCGCCCGGGCGGCCCCCTCCTCCTCTACTCCCCCCCCCCAGCTCCCGGCCTGAGGAGACCTCCCCGCGGCGGGCGGGCGGGAAAGAGCGTCCGGCCGTGATCCACCGCCTCCGCCGGGTCGGGCGGAGGGGGGGGAAGAGAAAGCAAGCGCGGCCACCGGCCTCTCCCGCTGCGGCGGGGGATAGGGAGGGACCTTTCCTCCGCAGCGCCTCCCCGCTCCCCCTCAGGGCCGACCGAGAGACCTTCGCCTCAGGGTGGAATAACGGCCTCGGCCCGCCAGGGCCCCTCTGGGGGCAGCGGGTGAGGAGGGGGCGCGGGAGCCGCCCCCGGCATGAGGGAAGGGGCGGGTAGGGGCAGGGTCGGCCCCGGCCCCGGCCCCGTAGAGCGCGGGTACCACCCCCCGGGTTCAGAAGTGGGTTTGTACTGATCCCGGTCTTGCTGTCACAAACATCCCAAGTGCCCGAAATCTTCCATGTGAGATTTCTCCAGTTCAGAAAGGGAAGCTTTAAATAATGCCTGCTTCGGAAAAGGCAAGGCAAGTCAAGGATGACCCGGCACGCGGGTACCTCACCAAGATTATTGGGTGGGTTTCTCTGTATTTGCACAAAACCCCTCTTTGCCATGAGGGTTGTACGTGCCTGGGGGGTTCCTCTGGCTTCCCTGAGCGTACGGCCTGGGACGTCTTCTCAGCCCAGACCAGAGACGCGCCAGGAGCTGCCCAACTTGTCACCTCGGCTGTCCCCTGGCCTTAGGCTCGCGCTTTCCTGCTGGGGGGGGGGGGGGGGGAGTGGGACACCACACCTGGGGCAGGTGCGGAGCACAGCATGGCGCTCATCCAGAAGGCTCCAGGGAGACCTTATAGCGGCCTTCCAGTGCCTAAAGGGCACCTACAGGAAAGATGGGGAGGGAGTCTTTGATGGGGAGTGTAGCAACAGGACGAGGGGTAATGGTTTTAAACTGGAAGAGGGTAGATTTAAATTAGATATTAGGAAGAAATTTTTCGCTCTAAGGGTAGTAAGGCACTGGAATGGGTTGCCCAGAGCAGCTGTGGATGCTCCATCCCTGGAGGTGTTCCAGGCCAGGTTGGATGCCGCTTTGAGCAACCTGGTCTAGTGGGAGGTGTCCCTGCCCATGGCAGGGGGTGTGGAACTAGATGATCTTCAAGGTCCCTTCCAACCTAAACCGTTCTGTGATTCCGTGACTGTGTTACCAAGTCTGCAGCTTCATTTGTGGGGATCAAGGATGCACGTGCCCTGCTGTCTTCACTCTTGGGGGGCACGGGGTGCAGGAGAAGGAACGTGGAATAACTCAGGGGTGAAATAACAGAGAATGAAGGGTCTCACTGTCCTGGGGGAATGGCTGCATTTCCACAGGCTGTTCATATACCAGAGGGGATGCTCTGTACTTTACAGCAACAGTTCATGGCTGCCCATCCTTTCGTCCTTCGTGGAGAGGGCTGTGGGACAAGAGCTGTAGCACTGTGAGAAACAGGGGGGATTTATCACAGAAATTATGTCTTAAGCAAGAAAGCATGACCTCTAGATCATAGTGTTCGCATGAAGCAACCGTTTCCTCCCCAAATGATTACTGGTTTGGGAGTATTTGTCAGCACTGGGACAAAAGGGGATTTCTGTCCACACGTGGTCTGTCCTTCTGTTTCTGTTATTCTCAGGACTAACTTGTCATGATTCGGTTTTGCCTGCAGTTACGCATATTTTCAGAAGAAAGGATCTAGCATAAAGATTGCTAAAATGAAGAAGGATTTTAAAATTCAGAAGCTATCTTGCCATTTCAGGTATTTCACGGCCGATGTTTTATCCACGTCTTTTTTTCTTCTCTCTCACCTTGGACAAGAAAAAGGGACTGTGGGCTGTCTCACCCCATTTCTCATCCCTGTCTCCTGGTTATGATTCTCATGCACCATCAAAAGTTACACATGGTGAAGTCCTTAATTGGAGTTTTGTATCTAAAGAATTGAAAATTCATATTTTACAAAGAAATGTATTTTATATCTGCTTTAGTACTGACGACTTAGTTTCTAGAGAAAACAGTATTGCTGCATATCTATCTGCTTATTTAAGTTGTATATTTTTGTCACTGTGTAAAGTCAAGATTAAACAGGATATTTTGGATTTCTTAATTGCAATTTACTTAATTACCATTTATATTAAGCTTACAATTTTGTAAAATTAAAATCATTTGCTGCTAATCAATGATCAATATGAGGTGGCGTAAGATTGCTATTCATAGGATTAAACCTGACTTTTGCTAATTAGCATATGGCACTTGTCTCATTGCGGAGGCATTGATATTTGGAGGGCAGTTTTAAGTAAATCACAGAAGCCAAGATTTTGTATGACATTGTATGTTATGATCCTCAAGTGGATTTCCAACTATGAGGTGGCCAGTGGTGATACTTTTTATGACCAGGCTGCTGGAAAGAAAATAGAGCGATGCAAATGTGACAGGTTCCTGAGCCAGCCAGAGCTTTGAGGTGCATCTGTCTGTACTTTTTCATTGCTGGAAACTTCCCCAAACCACTATAGACCTTTGAATTTCAGAAGCAGGATTTTATTTGAATTAAAACAATACAGGTGGAAGGAGAAGACACAGATCTGCTGGATAAAACAGAATACCACTACAAGGTCAGTGTGCGTGCATGTAGAGGGAGAGAGAGATATGTGTCTAAATTCCATTTTTTAATTATTTACTACCTTTCTACATATTCTTCAGAGGCCTTCTGAACCTGCAGTCTCTTTCCATCAGCCTGAGCTTTGTATAGTTTGCTCCCTCCTCTTCCAAGCAGTCACCAGTTTCAGCTCCTGCTGCAGACCAGACCTCATCCTCTGAAAAATCCTTCCTCCACCCCTGGTCTGCTGTGGTCCTTTTGCCTTTGGAGGTATCACGGACTACTGAGTCCCCTTCCCAAGGCAGGCAACCAAGAGGGGCTGTATAACTTGCTGACCTTGGGGTTCCTGAGTCCGTCTCACAAGCCCTTTCCCAAAAAACAAAGCCTGAGCATGATCGAGTAAAGTTCACAGTTTTAAGCTCCCAAGTTCTTTTTACAAAAACATAAGGGGGAAATCCTTCACGCACACACATTTCTCAGGAATGAAACATAACTTAGGAGTTTTCATTTAGGGTTGATTTATTCTTCTTAACTCATCCCGTTATTGGCATTTCTTAAAAATACACTGTTGAATGAGTTAAGATGGTGTGTCAAGCCTAAATTTGAATTTCATTATTGTTGAAACCTGAATGTTAAAATAACATAGTTTTTTTTTCTTTAATTTCCTCCTTTTTATTAAAAATAAAAAATATATGTTTGATGGAAAGTTATTGAAAGCATATTCTTTAACTGAAGGACCACCCAGACACAATGTAAATATGTATGTAAGAAGTTTTAAAAAATGATACTAGGTATCAGAGCAATTGGAATAGCTCCACAGGAGTATTAGTTTTTCCAGTATATCATCGTGTCAATACAGATGTAGATGCATGACCATGAGATTACAGTGTAAGCACGTAAAGTGGCCAGTCCTTTAACTTCTTTATCTCTCTCTTTCGGGTAAATTGAACTGCTTCCCAAATTTCATTTTTCAGCTTCAGGCCAATTTTAGTTATGGGAGAACAAAAGGAATTTTAACTTCCATGATTTATTCACTTAACATTAATAAAGCTGAAAAATAGCAGGCTATTTGGTAACAGTAATCAAAATGGGCTTGCAAACCACTGGAATTAAAGTATGGTAATGAAAGTGCTGACAGATTCTTTACTGTGAACAGTGATGGGAACAGTATTTCTGCCTTATACACACTACAATCTGTAAATAACGCTTAGTTCTCTTAGTGAAGTGTGGAGAGTGATTTATTGTCATTGTTAGCATGGACAGGCAAATAACATAACACACTTCTCAAAATAATGGCGTGTAAGTGAAATCCAGTCTGTCACGAGACCAAGAATAATACTGTGGATTTCAGCCTCCTTCATCCAGGGATCTCAAAGCGCTTTGCTACTGTTAAATGTTGCCTGCTTATTCCCGCCCCGCAGTTGGGGAAACTGAGGAGTCGGCAGCTCAAGGACACAATTCTGATATGATGCCTTTTTTTACAGAAGTGGTTTTCTACTGATTGCAATAGGAACTGCGTGGGGTGTTGTATGACCTGATCACAGAAAGCGTCTTCCATGGGGACTAGTAAAGTCCATCTTAACAGAAAACTTTTTCTTTGGGAGGTAAGGACATGTAATGGCCCTAAAGATTGTCAGCGGTCTGAATCAAGCTTTAATTGCAGCATCACATGTTCAAATTCAGTAGACTGCTACTGAAAATTGTTCTCTTGTCGTGTCTAGTTAACACTGTATATGAAGTAATACTGAATGCTACTAACACTGGCTAACACTGTATATTGATGGTGAAGGTGAGTTCGAGGTACACAATCCCAAAATCACTTGATGTCCAAGGATCCTGCACAAATCTGGAAAAAAAAAGCCTTTTATTTTTCCGTGGATCATACCATCCCAGGAAATAATCTGTTAGATGTTCTGACGGTGATCCTACAGAGTTCCCTTTCTTCTGTGCAAGGTCTTCCCCTAAGGTAGCCAGGTCTGAAAGACGTAACCACTGGTGAGGGGGCAGAAAAGTGAGGTTCCTATGATATGCACATTGCACAGTGCCATTTAGTACAGTCTTTGGTTACACAAGCATGCTTGCAGACTCTTACAGGTTTCCTACCTCCTTCGGCACACAGGCAAGGGGAGTTAATTGACGCGCACAAATACTTTATTTTGCCTTCACTGTTTAATGTTGAATCCCTCCTCCTGCCTTATCCATTGCACGCTACTTAAACCCTGTTCTGATGACAGAACTAATTTCCTCAAGAGATTTCCTCCAGTGCTCAGTACTATAACAGATGAATGCTTCACAACTATTTATTATTAATTTTCACAGCACTCCTCTGCAGGGAGGAAGTCATTTTACTCCCACTTTATGGATGGAGTGTTACCAGAGAAAATGGAGAAGTCAAAAGTAACCACCGCTGTTGGCTGTCCAAGTCCGAGCTGCCTACAACGAAATTTCAAAACCTTGAGGAATGCTACGTGTTAAAAGCGCAGCTGCCAGTGACCTCAGCATAGGCTGGATGGATGTTCTGCAGCTCACACCAGGCTGCGCAGAGGCAAAAGAAACACATGCAGCAAGACTCTGGAAAAGTTGCTGGGAGTGACTTTAACATTGCACTGGAATTTTACCATGGCAGTATTTATGGCCCTTAATCATGAGATCCCCTTGCCTAATTCCTCAAGCCACTGAATTAATTCGCTTTAAGTGCCTCAACAAGTGACAGGATGAGCTTGCAGATACCGACCTTCTCTGCTATTCAGTCCCAATTCTTTCTCAGAAGGAAAAGATGTAACATATGAAGTTGTAAAGTAAAATTTATCCTGAAAATTATTTCTTCTGCATCCATGAAAGCATGTATATATGCGTGCAGAGCCATTTTCTCTGATTCTAAAGGGAATGCTGCCTGATGTTTACTCTTCATAACCCTACACATCAAACGTCCACCCAAGAAACATCCATGCTTTATCAAATTCCAGTCAACTGTAACTGCTCAGGCTCATGGATGTTAGTGAGGCCACAAATGTGTCTAAGGTGTCTAAGGACATAGATGTGAGAATGGGAATAAACAAGCATCACTTAAAAGCTATTTCTGCTTGTGGGATCTTTTATTGTTAATAATGTTACAGGGCCATAACCATATGTGATTTCTGAAATAATCACCGATTCTCCAGAGCTGGCCATTAAAATCAGACAAAAACTCAAGCTACAAATCAAAGCCCTTCTTTCATCACTGTGGTGTGTCTTGTGTAGATTTTCCGTCCATTTTTCATTATGCACATTTAAAAAAAGGAGAAGCTGGGTGGATTCCTCCAGAGGACATGAATGTTGCTCCTTTCCTGGAAGCAGCTGATTAGGATGAGGGGGAGGAGGTTGCACAGCTTGATCTGCAGGCTGTGGGGTCTGTATGGCGAGGCAGAGTGTGAGGGTCGCAGGAGAGACCCCAGAGCCTGCAGATCTTGCTCAGGTGGAGAGGTTGCTGAGTTAGGCCGCAGAAGCGCTGGAAAGAAAACCTGCTAGGGAGCAGAGGAGAGGCTGCAGAGTTCGCTGCAACTCAGAAAGTTACTGAATTGACTGCAAATATAACTGGAAGGAAGGCCTGATTCCATGCTGCAAGGACATGGCAGGGGGATTTGGCTACAAGCATTTTCTATTTCTGTCCTGGAGTCCTCACTTTGAGTTTACTGAAAATATACTAGCCTATATTCTAACACAGTCTGGCTTTTGAGTTGAAAAGCCATTTGATCCATTTTGAGAAGCTCATTTTAGGGAAGGGCGTAGACAGGGCTCGCCTCTCTTCATTTTCCTCCTTGTTCTGTGATGCACGCTGTACACTACTGGATAACAGCACAGTGGTTACAGGGGTTTACTGAAGTTTGTCTTCAGAGAGGACGTGAGGCAAAGGCTATTTCCAGAAGCAAGGTGGACTATGATGGACTAGTTGTCTGTCCTGGTATGGCAAATTCTGTGAGGACCCCCCTGAGAATTTCAGTCATTCTCTGCCCAACAGTCAGCTGAAAGCATCGTTTAAACTGTTTTGGTTTTTTTTTTTTGGCTTGGCAATGGAAGCTGATAATTTCATTTCAATGGGGTACAGAATAAAGCACAATCCTCTTTCTCCATTATAAAAGAGCACATGAGCTGAAAAAAAACACAAGGACCAGTGAGAATGGTTGATAAGATGCTGCTTATTCTTTGACATTTGAATTTTGATATGAATTGACATTGATTTTATCCAAGATAATGATATCTTGCTAGATGAGATCTTACCATAAAACAGCTAATCAGTCTTTCTTGGAAAATGGGAAGACGCTGCCATGGATTACATTTACTGATGTATGCAGTTTAGTGATGTGTGGACTAACGAGGCTTACAGTACTTAGCAAGCAAATTATATTTTCAGATAGAATTCATGTCACTGCTCTTTTAATTTTCTTCTAAGCTGAGAAGTTCATGTTTTACACAAACTTTTAAAACTCATATTTTACATGAGTTTTTACTTTTTTTTTTTTTTTTTGCACACATTTATACAGAAAGCTGCTGTCACTAAAGGACTAACAAGAAGAAGGAAATGGGGATAAAGTAACCTGCTTACAGACATGCTGTAGCCACGATCACCTTTTTTGCTTTTTCATTTTAATAGAAACGAATGCCAGACTGGACACAAGTAGTACAGACATTTGACAAACAACAGCAAGAAACGTGGTGAGCATTTGCTGGCACATGACCATAATTGAGAACTTCTGAAAAACTGTCGTCAAGACCCAGTTAATTTTTTAAAGTATTTTCTAATATAAGTAAAAAATAGCCTTTCCTTGAGGGAAACCACACTTTGGTTTGAAATCTGAGTGTCTGAAATTTTCTTTAATTTGTGTCTTACCATCAACATCAACCCACTGATGAAGTAATTGTTCTCACATCACTTTATATCTCATAATATAGTTTTTACCATGGAGATTTGTATAAACTAAACTTTAGAGGAGAAAAAATAGTTTGTCATTTTGCATTTTGGGTATCCACTTTGCATTGTGGATGCTCATTTGATGCAAATTGGTCTAGAAAATAGGGAGGTTAAAATAAACATGTTTCAAGGGGAAAAGTGTTTATGGGAAAAGACCACTAATGCTTGAACATGTGCTTGACAGGTTATCAATCCTTTTGTCAACAAAATGAGCTTCTATGAGTATTTAAAACTTGTCTTTATGGTCGGGTTTTTGCACCTTAGGTTAGTTAGCTGCTAATTAAGATACTACTTAAAATGTATTTTCCTCAGCCAGTGTGTACGCATCTGACAAGTGTATTCCAGGCTTGGACCAAGAGTAAATGTTTGTGGTTTGAAGAAAACACAGGGGAGCGTTAGTATCAACTTTTATAAACATGTGAAGTGACTGTAGATAATCCAGCATTATTTATTTTGACATAGAGAGTCCTATGCTGATATAAACATCCTCAACGCAAAATTACTTGTTACTAATTTTGTAAACACAAGTTCATAAACAAATTTCTGGGAACAGTTAAATCAGAAGAATATTAGTCTTAGTCAGTAACCAATATCACCTACCTCAGGGTGAAGAGTAAGAGACTACTTCATCATAAGAAATTGCAAGATAATTTCTACATACCATTTTCACGATAAACAGTATTTAGCAGCTAATTTTGTATATTCCACAACCGTTTTAGTTTTAAATGGTCTTCTTTAATACGCTTTTCTAAGTTCAGATGTTCTTATCAGTGTAAACACTCCCTCCTTTCTTGAATGACGGCATATACTTGACCTCACCATGGTTTCACAGCAATTCCACAGGCTAAATATATATATTTTTAAAGCCTTCCCCTTCATCATTTTGGAATTCCCCTATTTTCAATCTTCTTGAAAGCTTGCATTCTAAGACAACCACACAGACACTAATATTTTTTCTTTTTACTGCATTCATTGTTTTAAATAGTTCTATCATCTTCATTTTTGTTCACTTCCTTTATAAAATAAACAAGTCTAATATTTTCCTCCTCTCTTTAAAAGCAAGTTTTACATTCCTCTGCTATTTTTCAGTCCATCTCTGAACATGCTGTATGTTTGGTTTATATTTTACGGGGCGGAACAATGAAAATTGGACAGAAAATTGTTAGAGTAAAAAGAAACTATCTCCATAAAGCCATTGTAATATTTTCTGTATTAGTTTTCATCCCATTCTTTATGCATCCAAATATTTTTATTTATTAATTTGTTGCCTTTCTGGTCCCCGGTGGACCCAGAGCAGGAGTTTCATCTAACTCTTCACAGTAAAATCATGATATTTTCCTGGAATGGGCACAAATACTATAGAACCTAATAAGACATTGTACCAGATGCATACTACTTCTTGCAATGTATAGCAGATACACGTTGCATATTTTAGGTTTTCTGGATAATTTGTCAGAAAGACTGGTCTTACCTCATCTCTCTTGTGTGCATCAATGTGCATGTAAATTTGATCATAAATATTTGTATGCATAGGCAAACAGAGAACTCGTGCATATCCCATGCTTATGGGAGCAATTAAATGTCTCTCTCGGGCTGCAGGTGGCCATTTTGAACATTGGCTTTTTGAAAACTTGCAAAATAGTTAATTACTAGGATTCTTAGTTAAAATCCCCTGCTTGAGGGCTGAATGGGACAAGAATCCTGTTGCCCTTGGGCCAGCGAGCTGTTTTCTGTTTTGCTAATTTAAAATGTCTTCTACCTGAGTCGTAGCCTGAGGTTGTGGCTTGCAAGTCAGAAAATGTCCATTTTTCTTTCCTTGAAGAAATATGAAGGCATCCCTATGGACTCCGGATGGATCAAAACCTGTTCTGCTGGTTAAAGCTTGCAGGCCTGATCCTTGGACCTGTGCCACTTGACACCAGTCAGCTAAGGAGTTTCCCTTTTGATTTTACTTTTCAACTCAGTCCTTTGGACTTCTTCAAAGTGGAAAGAAAAAAAAAAACAAAACACAACAAGCCTGCAGAGAGGTTGCTTCTCTGTCTCCTTGAACTGTGTTAGGTAACGAGGGAATACAGTCACACTTCTCCAACAGTTCCCTTAGAGGCATTGGCAGGGCCAGATGGTCACAACCAACAGGCTCTTCACTCTGCAGCCCTCGCCTGGTGGCACATCTTCCTTCTTGGCTTGGGCAGTGACTCAACATTAGAAAGCTTTTGATATGCTCTGGGCCCAAACACTGGGACTGTTCTATTCACGTGAGAAGTCTTTTATCCTGGTCAACTACACGGGCTCTGAGCTAAACACAGAGGCAATGTTTGTAGGATCAGCGATGCCAAAATTCATCTCCTAAGAGGGAAGAGTGATAGCAAAATCTAACTTATCTGAGCACCTCACATGCACGAAAGAATATCTCACTTTTGAAACTAATGTCTGATTGTTATCATACACTCACAGCATTTTTAATCAAGAGAAAAGAACCCCCTGAAGGAGCTGTTTGTTTATTTTGTGCCATTCCTAAAACCACTTTGGGTACCAGCACATACAGCTTACCACTTGAACTGTTAAGTCAGATGGCACTAAAATCTGTGCTTTAATGTGACACTGTTTCCTCCTTTCCAGCTTCTGAAAGCACCCCTGAAACAAACCCACAATGTGTAATTCAACTGGGCTAGTCCTCACTCCGTGAGTGCAGTCTGCCGGCATCTGAGGCAAGGGGCAGAAATGGACACATCTAATTTAGGAGGACAGAGGGCATTTTCTTCTCTTGTCATGAAACATGCATTTTACAAAATATTTTATTATTAATATTGAAAATGTCCTATGGTTGGAAACTTGTTTGCATCAGCTTGCTGCCCTTTGCTTGTTATTCCTTCATTGTAGAAAGGTACTTCCCAATCCGCATGAAAACCTTTTAGG
The DNA here is from genome assembly GCF_965231255.1 of Vanellus vanellus. Taxonomy (NCBI): domain Eukaryota; kingdom Metazoa; phylum Chordata; class Aves; order Charadriiformes; family Charadriidae; genus Vanellus; species Vanellus vanellus. The sequence goes on along the minus strand of NC_138906.1, from coordinate 96,645,423 downwards.
TTTAATTTCTTTAGGTTTCTTTTTTTTTTTCCCCCCCTTACCGGCTGAACAGTGCAAATAACCTGTAGATCTCTGCTGAGATAAGGAGTAGCGAAGGGAATTTTTGCTCAAGGCCACTGTGTTCAAACAGACTTGGGCAGCTCCTACTAAACCATGTAATCAAGATTCAGAAAATGACCTTGCCCTCCCTTTCCTTTCGAGCCCCAAGTAAGTGCATGTTAGACTGTGGGTATTGAAAGTTAATTAAGCTGCAGCTAGAATAAGTCACATGTAAGATCATGGATGAAGCACAGATGGCTGAGGAGGATCACAGACAGCTTTCCTGTTAAAGATACGGAGCTGACAATGAAGTTCAGCCAGGACCTTAATAAAGAGGGGGAGAGTCCTGATTCCCACAAATTAGGCTGATGGCCTCAGTCATGGAACTGCATGAAACTGCTCGTTTTCAGCACTATATTCGCCATAAAGACTACCCCAACATCTGCACTCCCTCTGCCGTATGCTGCTGTGGTCAGGCCATGCCTGGACTTACCCAGATGATGAAATATAACACTTGCACAATGTACAGATTTAATACAAATTAGTATGTTGCACTGGGGGAAAGTATTGAGTCGGCCAGGTGATTGATCTTGGACTAGCTGGCATTCAGCAGCTGGAACTGAGAATCAGTAACAGTCCTTTTTAGCTCTCTGAACTAGGCTGAAACTGGGTATTTAGTTAATACTGATTTTCTTTGATTCAAAAATCCCTCGAGCTATCACAGACATCCTTCCCGTCTTACTGTCTTGAATTTAACTTGAACTGGCTATGTGCCAAAAATGGAAGCGACAGTCAAAATCCATGAAGGACTAGTATTGCAAAGTCTGCGGGGAAAAAAAATTGTAAACTCCTAATTATACACAGTTGGTTTCCTTCTCAGTGGCTTGCATTTTCATACCTGCAGCATGAACCACTGTTTTGTTCTGTGGTATTCAGGTTAATAGATAGTCTATCTATGGGGGCTTGGTAGTCAAAATCTTATTGGAATACTCTCCTTGATGTGGTGATATGTCTTCCAAAAAAAGAAAAAAAAAACGTTGAATATGTGTTAAAAAGCATTAAAAAGGTAATAGATTTGCTTTCCTTTCTCAAGGCACAATCTCAGCTCCATGTTCAGAGGAGATCTGCAATCAGATTCCATGGTAGTCTGCTGTCTGTTCAGCCTCCAAAGAAAAAAAACCAGGAGCTTGTGAAAACCTGCAGAGTTACCTTGTTACAAAGCTTAAGCAAAGCAAAGAACAAGATCCTAAATATTCATGTAAAAGTGATGCAATATCAATAGTAATCTCCGTGTACAGATATAATTTTTTTCTTTGAAATATGCAATTATGATTTATGACCGATGAATTCTTACGCTTGCCCTATCTGCTGTTTCTAAAAGTAAAGCAAGGCTAAACACAGCTGATAACTCTGAAGACAAAGAGGCAATCTGTCAACTGAATTTAAAAGTATGACAAAGCAGAGGCATCATATTAAAACAGTTAGAAGATCCACTGCGCTTAATTAGAAAGAACGTCCTTGTATCTGAGCTCATGATCAGAGAGTATTGTTGTAGTATCTGTGGAATCACACAGCCAGCAATATATCCTAATGGGCTTTATAGCTAATAAAGAATGACACAAAATGCAAATCTCTTATTAATCTGGATTAAGCAGGGAAAACAAACTTGTTTTAAACCTAGTCTTATAAACAGAAGGTCTAATCCTGAGCCTGCTTATATAGGGGTGTTAAACTAAATACAGTAGAAATGCTGTGTTTGTTCAGTGGTGGAGAACAAAGCGGAAGGCAGCCCATTCCTGAGGAGGCAGCCCTACACGCTGCCGGCGAGGGACTCGCTCTTTGCAGCGAAATATGGGTCACGGGATCACACATGCAATTAATAAGCCAAAATCAACACAGGCAGGGAACATTAGGCTCATTTGTTTAATTATTCACTACAGGCAAAGTCTGTTGTTCGTATGATTTCAGAATCTGGGCAGCACTGTTTTGTGCTGGATCAGTCCCCGTTCAGATCTGCCTCTAGACCAAACAAGGGAGTTTCTGATCCAAGCAATGGCCACATCTAAGCACTTTGGATAAAGTAGTATTTAGCTTTTGTCTAGGAGTTACAAACTGTCTGCAAGGTATAATGGTTTAAATTGACACACGCCAAAAGATCATTAAACTTTCAACAGCTGTATTATGTATCAAAAAGCAATTTTATGTATCACATTCATGAGGAAAACAATAACAGACTAAAATCAGATTCATTCAAACACTCAGGAATCTGGCGAAAATCTTGATTATTGTTTTTTGAAGAACGATTATGTCATTAAAATATGCCATTTCAGCTACATGGAAACATTTTAGGCAGACGTGTCAGTGTCAACAGCAGTTTAAATGGAGTGTTTTATCACATCTCATATGAAGCTTTTGGAAAGATAAAGATGATTTTTTTGATAATAAGAATTTGCGCGGCTGGAGACAATTTTTTTTCTGTGACATTCTTCCAAAGACTTGCGTGCAGCCCGCTATGAGCAGAAATAGATGCCCAAACTTCAAAACCTGTCAGGAAACTGAGCAGTGATCCGTAAGCCATCCCTACAGGGCAGTAATTATTTTGCACAAAGGGAAACTAAAGTATCATTTCTCTTTTGACCATGAACCACTGCCTGATAAGAAATTAACACTGAATTTTACTATTTGTTTATTTTCTAAAGGAAAGGTGAAATCAGCTAGTGTCCCTCGGGTATTAACAGTGGGATCTGGCCACCAAACTGACTCAACACTTCTATGAAGGCAGAGAGAGCTGATGGAGGATGTCAGACATTGGCTTGTGTGCAACCCTGAAGAAAATAATGATTACCTAGATAAAACTATTTCTAATTCAAAATATACAGGAGGCGGAATTAAAAGGAAATACTCCGTACTACGTTCCTGTGAATGTATTCAGGCAATTAGCCCATGTCTGGACGTTCAGGAGTCCTGACCTCTCTCAGCTGGTCCATGGATTTCAATATTTAAGTAGCTGAGTAGGAGCTTGCAGGCTCAGCACTTCTGTACCTCGGGCCACCTGTTGAAGTGCCTAAATATAGTCCTCCGAGCTTAACCTCAGGCTTTGACAACCTTGGCTATTGCAAACTGCTACTGCACCTCCAGCAGCTATTGGAAAAGCAGTTCAAGGATCCTGCGGGTCAGGAAATTAGCAGCAAGGCACCCCCAGCTCTCTCTGTGCAGAGAGAAAGGCAAAGCTGAACGCATTAGCAAAATAATATAATGAGATTTGGCAAATAGCTGAAGCATAATCAGCCACCACGTTATCACTTAGTGCTAAAGCTGATGCCCAGCTGAAGCTTGCCACTAAAGAGCTAATGCAAACTGAGCTGGACTCACTTCTTTTAGTGGCTGTATCATGTTTAGGCTACTAAAGGACAAAAATCTAACTGTAGTACCTAGCTCAAACGTGGAAACTCATAGAGGTTCTCCAATATTGGATACATCTTTTTCTCTCCTTGTACACACTGGTTTGTTTTAGGAAACTGCCAAAGTGATTGGAGAACAGTGATTAAAATAAATCAGGCAGTCTCTTTGCTGGAAAACTCTAAAGATGTAATTATTATGCACAGGGATGCTTGTGTGGGACCATTTGTTTTGTAAACAAGATCATTGCAGCAGCATAAGTAGATAGACCTATGTATGTAGCTGTAGTGTTATTGAGGAGACTCACACCAGTGTACTTATTCTATTTCTTGTACTGAAATTATGACTTAAATCTCAAATATATATATATATATTGATAGATTGCAGAGACATTACAATTGTGTGCATTTGTGTTGAGATTAAGTAAACAACACTGCTACCATTTGCATGAACACAGCCCTCGGATTAGCAATTTCCACAAGACCATCAGGCAGCATCTTGTCAATAGGATTCACTCACCTCATTTGCTGAAGTACCATCACTTCTTGATTGAAAAACTACCACTGTTTTTCTGTCCTGAACACTAGAGGACCCGTTGAGGAACACCCAACAGAGTGCTGGAGAAGAACGCAGTGTTATGAAAGGGAAAGCCAGTGCAGTTGCTGTAATCAATGTGCTGCTCTGCCTTGCAGCTTCGGTGGGGCTTGGTCAGAAACCACAAGTTCTGGAGAACGCTTTCAGCCGGTCTTGATTAAACAAACACTGACAGCACGAGTACCGAGAGCTATTTCCAGTGAGATCTTTGAACCTTGTTTATGGCTAACTGGCCGCCAACAGCAACCACTTGACAGTCAGCAATGTCCCCCCAGGACCACTTAGTGCTCTGGCTGCTCCATGTCATGCTGCTGGGGAAGCACAGCCTCCAGCCAGGATGCCAAATGCTGCCATTGGCATCAAGGTCCTGCTCCCACGCAATGCGTCTGCATACGGCTATGTGTCCTGCATGCATCTCCACCATGTTACTTCTTCAGACTGGTTGCAGATCAGTCATACAATAGCTTTTTTTTTTATACCCTGGAGATCATTATAGCTGGAGAAAGTTACTCCTCAGAGACACTTTGCACTCGCAGACAGATGCCAGACTGTTATACAAATAACTTTTTTGCTACTGACTTTCTAATGCTAATGTTTTTCAATGAACTTTACGCTTAAATAGAAAAGACGAGGATCCCACAGAGTCAGCCGGCAGGACTTTTTCTGTTGCCTGATGGATTGCAATATGCATAGAATAGAGGTTTTGGTCCTATTTTACCTCCAGTTAATTGATTACCAATTAACTTGAGTTAACCGAATTCAACACTAAGTGCTGGTCTAGACATGCCACAAATGTTTGTTCCAGGACATTCTGAAGAAAAACCACAAGTATTTGAGTCCTGGAAGAAAAAATGTGTGGAATATCCAGACTAGCACTTGCAACTATTAGGTCAAGTTAGCATTGCAGTTAATTACTGTGGGGTAAAGGGTACTAGAAATGCTGTCACTGACACTACCTAATAAATTTGGCATTCCAGATCGCCACTGCCTGAAAATTAATTCTTCAGTGTCGCTTGGAGCTGGTCAGTAGGTATGTGAGAATTCACTGATCTCAGGCTATAAGGTTATAGTAAATATGTAAATGTTTCAGGTAAAACAAACTTAGCTACACAAATATTAGCAGCTTTCTTGTTTGCAATTTCTACGTGTTACTTAAAATACTAACAATGTATTTACATTACATCTTTGCTTAGGTATGTTAATTAACTGAAGCTTAACAGTCATAAACCACCAGGAATGTAATGAAGAAAACTAGTATTTGCTTTACTACCTTTTTCCATACTTTAAAATATTGATGTAAGCTCAGTTTTTACATTCTTATGCCTTTCTCATCTTTTAAGTCTCCCCTCTTTGTCATCTTAAATCTTTGTTCTTCATGGGTGGGAGCAAGCAGCTCCCCATCTCAACCTGTTCCAATTAAAGTAATATGAAAAACAACATTGTCATATTTTCTGACTGACATCTTCCAGAAATAAGCGTGATGATCAAACAATAAGCCTATTCCTGCCCCATGCACAGCACATTCACATTCTTAGTCGCGGACTCCCACAGCTCTGCTGCCAGCCAAGTGGGATATCTCACAGCACTTGCAGTTTGCACCTAACATTTTATCCCCTGCTTTTCCACAAGGCAAACCTCTCGGCTTCCTTGTGTTATGTGAAAAAGCAGTGGCAGATGTCTGTCCTTTGGCTCTGCCACAGATGTGTAAATCACAGAGTCTCACAGAGGAGGAGGAATTAGCAATATGCTGCTGTTTGGGGAACAGGCCTTTCAGAGAACCCTTTTTGAGTACTGGGCATGAAGAACCCCAACAGCAGCTGCAGCTCAGGGGACCAGTACCTCCCCTCTACAACCCCACACAGTGCTTGTAGGGTGGGAGGTGACCATGTGAGCCTCACACTTACAGTATGTGAACTGATGAGTTTGAGAGAGAAGGCTACTAAAGAACTTGCCCGCATCCAGGCTGACCTATAATGAAATAACTCACAGATGGAGATCCCACCTGCAGTACCAGCTTCCAAAACTCACTCTGTCTCTCTCCTATACGTGGGACAAATTCTGTCAGAAAACCCCTGTCCTCACAAGCCCACACATGAGTCAGATGTCTAAAGAAAGGGATGACAGCACATACAAAGACAATAGGATTGATCAGGTGGTGGTAAGAGCAAGGCTACTCCATAGGAAAAAAACAAGCTGGGAAGCTGAGGAAGACCACAGCACAGACAAAGGACTCACCAAGTAGTCACAGCCCTTGAGCCAGGGGGATCAAGGACAGAATAGCCACAGGCTTCACCAGCACCCCACAGAGCACTAGAAAGCAAAATAAAAAGTTAGATCCAAGACTTAACTCAGGAAAACCAACAGCAACTTGGAAAGACCAGGAAACAGCAGTAGAAACAGGTACACCCACAGGTCAAGGAAAGACAGAGAGCTCCCAATCTTAAATAGAGCCCTTGGACACATGGGCAGGGCTGTGGGGCAGGTAAGGATGGTCAGGGCCATCAAAGCCTATTAGTGCCCTCAGGGCCCTGACCACAGGCTCCCCTCCTGTCTGGGTGTCCCCCTCCTCCTTATAACAGTGTAGGGTTGGGCGAAGGCTTGCTGACATATGCTATAGAAAAGCAGGGAGGATCGCCCCTTGGGCTTGAGGCTGCTGGTCAATTCTGTAGCCCTACCAGCTGTTGAGGCAACAGAGCTTCTTCCAAAATAATTTAGAGTAAAAAAAATATGATGTGTTTAGTGCTCTGGTTGCTTCTTCCCAAGGATATTGGGGTGTGTGAGCTGGGCTGGTGATAGAAAAGGTCTGGGTGATAAGGCTTCAGTGGGGAAATATGGAAAAATTAGAATTTGCAGGGACTGTGGGTGCTTGAGGCAGTTGGTTACTAGATTGATGTGGCTGACAGTGGGTGAGAGCCCCAAATAATGATGGTCTAGTGTGGTGGCAGCTGGCTGGGAGTGTGTGCCTGCTTGCCTCTCACAGATACTTCTGGCTTTATTTATGACGAGAGCATGAACCTGGTGGAATTGGGTAAGCAGACTGTAGGAATGTGGTAAGGCGCTGGATTGCTTTAGTGGTGGAAACTGAAATTAGCAAAGGGTGGACCCTGTGGCATGGGTACATGGATGTTATTGCTGTAGGCAAAACTCTCTCTTTTGGGGGGAGGCAACCCAGCTATCTTGGAGAAAGTTGGTGTGATGCTAACAGTCTTGTTACAGGATTTCATTCACTTTCTTTGTGAATGAAGCAGAAATGAGGTAGAAATCAGTCTGTCCGCCTGCTGGTTTCACAAAATCACAGAAGAGTTGAGGTTGGAAGGAATCTCTGGGGGTCATCTTGTCAAACTCCCTTGCTCTAGCAGGACTACCTAGAGCCCAGGCCCATGTCCAAATGCCTTTTGAATATCTCAAGTGAGGAACATAGTTTTGGGTTGGTGCAATGAGGACAGGTGGGTTTACACTTAGAGACCCATGAGCTCCTTCCGAAATTTGGCTTTGGCTTGGGCTTCCCCAGTCCTTACTCATGGGACAATTAGTGCATATAAGGACAACTGGGACACTGGCAAGATTCTGGGCTTTCCCAGGGTAAGCTGATGGTTATGAAGGAAAGAGAAATGATGCTGATGGCTCTTCTTTTTTTCTGAAAGTCAATTGAAAAGCTATTCTTTAGAGCTGCCGTGCTTAAACTATATCTATAATCCTTCGCTGCCACCTTTGAGCTCATTGCTATGTTTCAGGAAGATCAGCTCCCTTGTATTTTCTTAGTACTGGTTTCTCACTAGAATGTGAAATTTAAGCATTTTAGTGACTTTGTCTTAATATATTTGCTTTCCAAGTGGTTCATATTATATGGATGGAATAAAGGCAACATTCTAAAACTCACTCACAGGATACAAAAGCGTGGGTGTGCTTGGCTGTTACATCTTTGACATCCATAATACTATGTAAGCTAACTTGTTGCTTTGTTCCTAGAACTTTATTTGAGATTGGTCTGCAAGAAAAAAAAAGCTTCAATTAAAATAGGGAGGGTGAGTTTCTTGTTGTCATACTGTGTCCAAATCAGGTTATCTCTTTCATCATATCAAAGTAGTAGAATCATAGAATGGTTTAGGTTGGAAAGAACCTTGAAGATCATCAAGTTCCAACCCCCCTGCCACAGGCAGGGACACCTCCCACTAGACCAGGTTGCCTGAGGCCATGTCCAGCCTGGCCTTGAATACCTCCAGGGATGGGGCCTCAACAACCTCAAAAGTAGCCGCAAAAGCCTTCACATCCTTTCCCTTGAGCATATTGCTGCTATGTATTGTTAATGGCATAGACGCTTTTCATTGAAACGGGCCTCTTTCAGAAAAAGGCACATTTTGGGTGTAGCTTATAAAATTCTTCATTCCCATCCAAGGTTCTTATTTGGCGTCTGAGTTTGTGTCATCTGATAGCTGTGCTGCATCCTGAAGGTGCTGTATCTATATACAAAATAAGCAGTAAGTATATTTATGTGACTTTTTTAGACTGTGCTGTACTCTGAATAACAGATTATCAGAATGCAGAATGTGGATTTTGATTTCCTCACATTTCATTTTACCAATAGAATGATAAATTAGAGCCCCAGATAGACTCAACGCATTATGAATCCATGTTTTGGTTTTTTTTTTGAGAATGGCAAAAAGCAAAGTTATAGAAACATCTTTCCTGATCATGTTGTTATTGATAAGCTTTTAATGCCTAGTTTCATAATAATGCCTAGATATCAGCAGGGAATAGGGTCCCAGTGCTGTAAGGCTTCTTCCAAATATGTATTATAGCGCCTCCACTGAAGTGATTACAATATAATAGCTAAAGTAGACACAAATGGAAAATATAAGGAAGCAGGTGCTCTTTCTGGACCTCAGCAAACATGGGAAGGCACCATGCAAAGGGGGTACCGGGAAGCTGTTACATCCTCAGGGAACTACTGCACAAGGCAGAATTCTGCCTACCCACGAGACCTGCCAAGTATTTAAATTGCTAGTGCCTCTGCCCTCCAAACATATGGAGAAATATTTTAGAAATCTGGATATGAATATGAAGATTTAGGTGCTCCCAAATCTTCAATGCCAAGTATGGGAGCCACAGCTTTCTTAATGTAGTGGAAAAAGGTGTACAACCCCAAAGGCAGTATTTCATACATGTTACTTCAGATCAGTGAAGTGCACAGAGTAGCACTGCATGCAAGAAGGCTGTAATACATTCTTCTTTTTTAAATAAGCATCATTTGCTGTTTAATGAATTAAATAGAGGCTTTATGCAGCTACTGTGCAGGGAAGAAAGCTAACCAGTAAAGCCTTACTGTGCTGAAGGTGGCTGATTTCTTTACTAGGTGTAGGGTGCCATCTACTGCACTAAATTTGCAGCTGAAAATGAGGTACAATAAAACCATAGTAATAACTGAAGTGAATGTAAGTTTATTATTTAAATAGTGTAACAGACAAATCTATGGGACTGAAATTGGAAAAACTTTAAAAACATCAAGGTGCCTCTTAATTGCCTTTAAAATGCCACTTAGAAATTAATGAATCATCAAAACGAGTAAATAAATTGATAAAGCCAGTACATAATTTAGTAAGAAAATATTTTGTGAATATTTAGGTGGGATATATCCAGAAACATATGTGAAAAGGCATCATGAATATCAAATCTATATATTGCAATTTCATTTATTTTAAGGAGTCCTTAAGAGTCCTTTAAAACTCCTTAAGACTTGGAAATGTACACTTTGATTACTATTAATTAAAAAACTGTATTTGCAAATATGTCATGAGTATTCATCACTGAAATGGATGGGAACTCCTTAATTCCCAAGTAGTTAGATGGGATCTGAGCTTTTAGATAGATTTCATAGTAGTTTGTCTCTATGTGGACAAACTACCATCCCATATTTCCATACACTTGAAATCTGAGGAAATTGCAGCCTATTACAGTCCAGTCTTTAAAAAGCTCACTTTAAAATATTTAAAAAATAATTTTGGAAACATCTGAAACCATAACAGAGTTGTGCATGTAGTCACTAAAAACACCTGCAGATGGAAGTTGATCTTTCAAGAACTCGGAAGAACAAGAAACCTCCAATGGAAAAAGAAAAGGCAGTAGCAGCTCCGGCATCTTTACAGTGGTGCCTTGTAACCACCGTATCTTTGGTGCTGGATGCAAAGGTGGGATGTGCCTTAGAAAAGCAAGACAGAGCACTAACGTAGTATACATACATTGGGCTGCAGCTCCCAGATGCTGCCAGTGTATTGCTAATGATTTATACAAGATGTTATGAGGAAACTGTACCATGCTAACCCCAAGAAATCCTGGTGGCCTTGGGAATTGCTCTAAGCAATTTTGTTTTATTTACTACCAACCTGAGTTGGAAATAATGCTATTTAAAGGTCAGAGGTTATCTTATTATCAGGGTTCAAGGATGAAGAAAGTGGCCTGTATTTTAGGACTGAAGGAAATAATTTTTTTTTTTAAGCAAAACAACTGCTTTGTTGCTTTACTCAAAGGAAAAAAAAAGGCATCTGAAAGAGTATGATACGAAAGCACTCAGAAGTACTCCATTTCAGAGGCAAATTTCAGCTTCAAGTTTCAAGGATGTTTGTAAAAAAAAAAAAAAAAAAAAAAATTTGTTGTAATCCACTAGCCCGAGAGACGTTCTGTACAAGTTTCTACTTTTTCTGAAATACTCTTTCCAGGATTTTAAAAGAAAATAACACTTAAGGACAATATTCCTGCTGGCTTCTGGGCTTAAAAAAAAAAACCAAAACCAAAACCAAAAAACAACTAAGCTCAGAAAAACATAGTCATTAAGATCATCTTAGGAGCTAGGTATTGTGAATAAGTCAAGAGGACACTGGGGACATGGGGGTTCCTTTGGTTAGGAATTTACTTTTTCAAATTGAGAAAAAAAACTTGAAAACTATAATGGAAAATTAAAACTGAAGTATAAGTTCTGACATATGGATTGCTTCTAAAAATTCCATCTGTTTCCTAACTTTGTTAGGCACAGCCAATTTACTCAAAACAAGCCAGTCACAGTTAACGTGGCTATCAAGAATAGAAACACATTTTATAAGTTCAATTAGTTAAAGGACAGAATGAAGACCTGGGTTCTTGTTTAAGGATTGAGAAGGGTGATGTCCTGTTACCCAAGGAAAAGAAAATGTTTGTTGCTTCCGAAAAAAGCTTTGAAATAATAAGAGTGGAACTTTAGTTAATACAAAGTAATGTAGCACTTTGCATTTCTTACCCCTTATCAATGGTTTTCAATTGTGAAAAAAATTCCTCATTGTGTAGTTAGAACCATAGAATTGTCTAGTTTGGAAGGGACCTTTGAGATCATCGTGTCCAACCATCCACCTAACACTGCCAAAGTCACCTCTAAACCATGTCCCTCAGCACCATTTCTCCCCTTCTTTTAAATATCTCCAGGAATGGTGACTCCACCACTTCCCTGGGCAGCCAGTTAAGGGCAAGATTGCAATATTTACTGTTTTTTCCCTTCCTATACTTTCCATTTTAGCATAATGCTCTTTGTATATATACACACTTGCATTATGTTGGGTAATATTTAAGGAACCTGAAACTGCAAAGTTTGGAAGTCTAAGATAAAATATTCAAATCTAAATAGCTTATAGTAGTGTTATAGCTCAATCTCCCACACTGCTGGTGGAAAAGGGCTGTGTTTGAGGAGGATGGGGGGGAAGGATGACCAAATGCAACTTGGCAGTCTGTCACTGGAGATATTGATAGGAAAATACTCAAGGAGGAGACTGGAAGGAAGCCTTTTTTGGACAGTGGATTTCCAGAGGTATAGCAGCTTCATCCAAGGTCTGGCTGCAGGAGAAGCAGCAGTGGCTGCTGTTGGTACCTCTGGTGGTTCCTGCCCAGCCCAGGGTCTGGCTGCTGAGGCTCACCTCAACCAGGGCAAGGGACAGGTAAGCCGGGAGGAGCTGCTGCCTCTGTGTTGCTTTGCTGTGATGGTGGCCCCTGTGCTGGGGTGCTGGTGCCACCACAGGCGAGCCTGCATTGTGAAGTCAGTAGGAACTGGGTACAGCCGGTGATCTCCAAGGTGTCCCATCTGAACTGGGATTTGTGAAATGCCCCCTTAAGCTTTTAAGGGATAGTTGTGAAGGGGTTTGTATACATAATGTGCCCTGAAACACAAGAAACATCTTTTACCCCTATTGGACCTTATAGAGAAAAACCCAAATTTGTGATAAGAATACTTCAGTCATGTGTGACTACAGTATGATTTGTACATTTGACTTTAATTCTGGTTTAGTCCATGGAAAGACAGTGAGTTTGAGGTAGGCTAGCAACCCAGCAGGCTTTTCTGTTTGTTTTGTTTTGTTTGTTTGTTTGTTTTTTTCAGAAGACGCAGATTAAGGACTTAGACTTGTAGCTTAAGCTACTTCAGTCCATGCAGCACAGATCGGGAATAAGTGGCCTTTATGCCACTTGGCCTTCCCAGACCCACAACCCATCAGCAGCAGTGTCCCCATCTCTTCTCTTTTACATTAGCTGAGGCACAAAGTGTTCCCAAGTGAGTGTGAGACAGAGCCAGGCATTGCTGCTGTGGGGAAGTTTGTTGACTGGGTCTCTAGGAAAAAAAAGCATCCCTCTGAGAACAGCTGATTTTGGGCTAAGTCCTAAAATAAGAAAATCTAATATTAGAATCTCCACGAGATGGCATTTATAAATATTAAAATAGTGTTAGATTCCAGGGCCTGTGTGCAGAGTTGGTGGTGACAATATGATTCATCAGATGCAATTTATTTTCACTCAGTTTTTCATAGGGCTACCTGAGTTCTGAGATAAAAACTCCTTAGTCTGAGACAATGGCAGGCAGCGAATATCAATCCTCTGTGGTATCTGCAGCACAGAATATGTGCATGTACTGTTGCCAGCTCCCCGTCATCCTGGTAGGATGTGAATATTATGGAATGAGATCCTGGGTGTCAGAGCTTTACAAAAACTGGCCCCTGCTAGTATATGATACGAGACTGTGCTTAATATTAGATAGCTTGTTAGATGTTAATGGCTTTACTTGGATATATAAGCATATGCTTATATGGCTTGTTGGACTCTCATGCTCAAAAGGAGGGTGTCAGGGAATTTGATCTTGTGGTAGGAAAAGCTAGAAAAAGTAAGGTAAATGGAAGGAGTAATTACGAAAAGTAGAGTGTGAGGTGTGGGAGTGAATTGTAGCAAATACTGAACAGCCAATATAAAATGAGACAGTTAAATCACTGAAGGTCTCTTCTTGGTATTGTACTTATTACTAGCTTCAGACAAGTGACAATGCCATCAACTGTGCTTGTTCCAAGTTCAGTGATGGGCATGGACCCTGGCACAGGGGACAAGGCTGGACTTGTGCAAAGCATTTGGCGCTGTCCTGCACAACATCCTTGTCTCTAAATTGGAGAGATCTGGGTTTGATGGATGGACCACTCAGTGGATAAGGAAGGTGGCTGGATTTCTGCATTCAGAGTTGTGGTCAATGGCTTGATGTCCAAGTGGAGAGCAGTGGTAAGTGGTGTTATTCAAGTTGGTATTGGGACCAGTGCTGCTTAACATCTATGTTGGTGACATGGACAGTGGGATTGAGTGCACCCTCAGCAAGTTTGCTGATGACACCAAGCTGTGTGGTGTGGTCAACACCCTGGAGGGCCGGGATGCCATCTGGAGGGACCTGGACAGGCTGGAGAGGTGGGCACCTGCAAACTTCAGGAAGTTCAGCAAGGCCAAGTGCAAGGTCCTGCATGTGGGCCAAGGCAATCCCATGCACAAATACAGGCCGGACAGAGAATGGCTTGAGAGCAGCACCGAGAAGTACTTAGGGGTGTTGGTTGATGAGAAGCTCAACATGAGCCGGCAATGTGCACTCTCAGCCCAGAAAGTCAACCATATCCTGGGCTGCATGAAAATAAATGTGGCCAGTAGGTCAAGGGAGGTGATTCTACCCCTCTGGTCCACTCTTGTGACACCCCACCTGGAGTACTGTGTCCAGCTCTGGGGCACCTAACGTAAGAAGGACATAGACCTGTTGGAGTGAGTCCAGAGGAGGGCCACGAAGATGATCAGAGGGCTGGAGCACCTTTCCTATGAAGACAGACAGAGAATGTTGGGGTTGTTCAGCCTGGTGAGGAGAAGACTCTGGGGAGGCCTTATAACAGCCTTCCAGTGCCTAAAGGGCGCCTACAGGAAAGATGGGGAGGGAGTCTTTATCAGGGAGTGCAGTGATAGGATGAGGGGTAATGGCTTCAAACTGGAAGAGGATAGATTTAGATGAGATATTAGGAAGAAATTCTTTACTGTGAGGTGGTGAGACACTAGAAGAGGTTGCACAGGGAAGCTGTGGATACCCCATCTCTGGAGGTGTTCAAGGCCAAGTTGGATGGGGATTTGAGCAACCTGGTCTAGTGGAAGGTGTTCCTGCCCATGGCAGGGAGGTTGGAACTCGATGATCTCTCGGGTCACTTCCAGCCCAAACCATTCTATGATTCTGGGTCCAAGTCAGCTTCCTGATGTTTTCACAGCCCTGTACCCCTCCATCTCACAGGCTCCTGTTTAGCTGCCAGGGCTGGGCGTGTGATCACTACTCCTGGCAGCTTAGGCCTGTTGAAGGGCAGGAATTTGGGAATTACAGGGAGAAGAAATATAAAGAAGTGGCTATAATAAAGAAAAAAAACTCTCCCCAAGGCTTGTGTTTATAGACACTTTACAATTCAACCATATGGTGCATTCTGCTCATCTCAAATGCTTTTTTTCCATGTGATAAAGGTTGTTTAAAACCACCAAGAGTCAGCCTGAGATCTACCAAAAGTTTTCTAAATTGCAATATCTTTTCCCATTAAAAAAAGTCATCCAGATAAAGCAAAAACACAGAGGCAGAAGACTTTCCCCTGCCAGCAAATATATACAGCACAGGGCTGCTCTGTGCAGGTATCTTGTTGATCTGGTGGTTTCTTCTTTAGAGTATAGTTAAAACCACTAACAGCCTCATGAAACCTGAAGAAAATAACTCCTCAGCTCCCATATCACAGTATCAGTATATCCGGTTTTGCAGAAACAGCTCCCTTCTAGACTTTGCTATTGGGTCTTTGTTAAATACTTCAATTTTTATTCCCTGCCTGGATTTGTTTGTTCATTTGTTGTTTTGTTAACTAGGAGGATTTAACATCTGGTGAATATATAGGACTAACTTGACTTGAAGTAATTATTTTTCAAATGAGTTTTCATGCTTGAATGATTCCCTCTTGCCAAGAACTTCCTTTGGTGCTGAACTTTTAGTTACTTAAAGCATGTTAGAAAAGCAACCTGCAAGAAATGATTGAACCCTTCAAGACTGCTGTTGTAATAACTGCTTCTAGCAAATTTGCGGTGGAGTGAAATTGTTAGTATAGTCCTTAAAGATTTAAAGTGTATAAACCAAACAGGGAAGGGAAGGACAACACTTAAGACCCTCGTGTCCCCCAAGGGCCTCTAGGGAGTGCATCCTGTAGCCACAGCTCATGTTCGAATTTTTGGGGGGTGTGCAGGGGCAGACAGGGCCTGAAGGTGGGAGAAGGGATACCTTCAAGGAAAAGGTGGGGCCAGATCTAGCCAGAGGAGTAATCATCAACTTTGTTGTAAGCAACAAAGAATAGCTCAAGCAAAAAATAATTTTAAAAATCATCTTAATTTTAGAAGCGTAATAGAAGACAGAAGCGCCTAGGCCTTCCCCCTCTACGAAAGCCTTGAGCATCTGGTGAACTCTGAGCACAGCAGGTTGGAGAATGACACTGGGGAACCACTGGGCTGCCCCAAGGAAGGGATTATGGCCCTGCTCATCACTGCTCTCCTCCACCAGGGGTACTTGGAAGTTGTGATGAACTATAGAACCACTTAAAAAGTAAATGCATTCTGCCTTCTTTTGCTGTTCCTGCCTGTGTTCTGGTGCTAAACCTAGCGCCTTGATCTCCAGAGAACCTCTGAAGTGTCCACAATTTTCAAAAGAAAACCAACAAGTTTTCCTATTTTTCCCTTCAAAATACGCATGTTCTTTTAGTTCAGCTTCTTTGATATCAAAGGCTGAAATTATTCCTTCATGTATTAGAGATATTTTTCTACATGTAAAATGTTGCAAAGGTAAAAATGATTCTGCAAGGTTTCTAATGGTCAAGCAAGGAACATATTGCCTTGGAAAGGAAAACTCTAGCTTAGTGATGGGATTTGTTACTTGGTTCTTCTAGTTGTGGCAGCAATTGTGTAAAACTGACTTTTGATATGGAAATGTTTGCATTTGTATCTAAACTTTTGTGGGTTTATTTACCATCTCTAAGCAGCATTTCTTGTACAATAACCCAGGCACCAAAAGTACTGAAGAAAGCAAGAATCTGTTCTGAAAATTATCTTGAGTACCTGATCATTCACTGTTTTTCACCTATTCAGCGCTTACATGTAGCAATACTAATACATTGGCTTTAATTTGGAACTACTCATATATAAATTTAAGTTAATGCACAAGCGTTTGCATAGCAGAAATATGCTTTTGGCAGTTATGTCATTCATTCATTTGTGGCCATATTACTAGCCTTTAGGCACACACGTATTATTTCCCATTATATCTCTGAGTAAGATGCTCAAAAGTCCTACCTTTTGTTTTCCTCATGATACAGATATATGAACATGTACACACGTACTTGATTTCAACACTGTGACTAGTCTTCACCATTGATTATTCTTTTTCCCAGGATGGCAAAAGATAAGATAAAAAGTCATCAAAGTGCAAAGGCATTCATATATTCGGAGCATGATCTGCTGTGCTTGGAAGAACAGTGGCAGGTGGTGCTGGCAGGCTCCATCTGCAGTAGCCCAGCATTGCAAAGGAAATAGCCATTTTGAAGGTTGTTAGATAACCTGGAGATCGTGCCTTCAGCTGAAAGTCTGAGAAATTATCCTTGATCTCATTGCCTACTGACTAGGTGCTTTTGGAAGTTTCTTTCTTTGGGTTTTTTTTAGGAGAAGGTTTCAGTAGGGGCAGACCTAAAGATCTGTCTTGGGAGTTAGGTGATGGCTGCATGAGCCTTGTCAACTTTGTTAATGAAGTGAGTCTATGGGAGTAGCAACAGTGCAGAGTTTTACTGAGTGGGGCTTTACATGGACTCGTGTGCTGCCCTTAGGTATATTCTGGGCCTATCCTAGTACTTATGGTCTGAGCATAAAATGTGTGTGAGAATATGTACAAAGGAAGCTGCTATGTCTCCTGTACAAACTAGAGATTGGAAAAGACAACAGTAACTAAATCAAAAGAGTCTAAGTTGCAGAAGATGGACTGGGAGATGAGCTTGCTCTCTGTTAAATCTGTTTTGTCCATTATAGCCATAAAGGCCAGTAATAAAATTCTGCATCATCTCTGAGGGATGTATCTTCAGCAGAAGACAAGAACTGGGGTTAATTCAAACAGTTTTGGATTGAGGGAGAAGCGGAAGGTTTTGGGTTTGACCAGACATTCGATGGCTGTAAAACGAGGCTTAATTTAAAAGTGAGCAAACCATAGCAGTGACAATAGGTGGCAGTGTCACCTCAGAAAAATCCATTTCTTATTTTTTTCGCTCTTGCCTAGGATTTCCTCTGTTAAGGGGATGGGAGGGAATAATAACCCTCTTTCACTTTGTGGAGAGCATCAGGAGTCAGAAGTCAAGACTATTACCAGCTTTCATCTGAGGTTAATTTTCTTCCCAGCTTTTTCTGCCATCATCTTGAGGATTTGTGTGAAGATTTCATACTTGGAATTGACCTTGAATTCTACAGTTACAAATGCAGACCAAAAGGTAGTTTTTTAATACTTGGTCTGTATGCCTGGATTTGAAAGCCTAAGGGGCCCAATCAGCTAGAAAGCAATTCAATTGATTAAGGGATGAGTTGGAGTGCTTTAGGATGCTCTGCCTGCCTGTCAGGTCTCTGGTGATTCCTTAAGGTTTCATATTCCCTGGCTTTGCAAACAGCAATCTCTATTCCCCTGCTGCAGCGTGAGACCCTTGCAGGCAGCGGCAGTGGGAAATGTCGCTAGGCAGATGAACAAAACTACTCACGAAGTTGATAAAACCTGAGAAACAAGCTGCCTTCCAGGCTCGCAGAGGTAAAGCTTTCCCTGTCCTCTTGTTATAAGACTGCAGAAAAGCAATGGTCTGTGGCTCTGAACGGGGTTTGAGGCGTCTCAGCCCCTTACGCTATTGCAGATGGTTTCTCTTGAGACTTCTAGCAACTTGCCTAATCTTTCCCTCTGCTGCTTAGTCTGTACAATGGAGATAGCAGTTTAATTTGCCTGTCTTTGGGGTAAAACTTGTCTCTGTCTGCTGTCCTCTGGTAGAGGAGCTCTGGTACTGAATCAGGCTTGTTAGTTGTGTAATACAAATAAAATTAGCAATATTTGCTAATGAGTTTCCAGATTTGAGGGGAGCGTCAGAAGCGGAGTAAAAGTAGCGGATGGGTGAAGTCACTTAATACAAAGTGCTTCAGTGGACCAGGACCAGAAATGGCCTGATCCTAAACTGGAAACCAGCAGTTAGATCACTGACCTAGAATATGGAAAAATCTAGATAAAATTTTCTCTGCCAGAAAGCATTTGAAGCTTCCAACTAACAGAGAAGAGCGCTAATTTGCAGGAAAACAGGGCATGGAATCTACTAATACTTATTTTGTGCATAAGGGAGTGAAAATTATCATTTACTTCCATGCTTAGGGCACTCAGATGAGTAACAGGAATTACACCACAGGTCTTACCTGCTCAGGCTGATATAAGGAGCGCTGCTCATGGCCAGGTAGCAAAAACACGTGCGCAGGGTTGAAACTCCCCTTTGTTATCTCTTCTGAGGCAAAGAACTCTGCCTTGGTTGCCTTTCCCTGCTAGTTCACTGCACAAGGATATATTAAGTCCCTTTTCTTTTCCCCAAAAGAATTTGGGCATTCAAATTCTGAAAAAATTCTGAATAGATTTTCTTCTATATTACCACTGGAACAAGTACCTTTTTTCTAGGTACCTGCTGGGTTGGAGCTAGGGTCAAGGTACAGTCTCCAACATTGCCTCTCATATATATGAGAGCCTCTGCTTTCAGTGGACTACCTGTTCTGTATTGCATCCTTGGTATCTGATCTGCAGACAGTAGAAAAAGCCCAGGTATCAAGATGCTGCTACGATGCTTAGCTGCTGGCTAACGTGTTTGGATTCCTATGGTGAATTTAGGTGAAAGAGGTCTTGCTTCACTGATTGACCAGAAAGCTGTAAAATGCCATTCTGCCACTTTTGTGAAGAACTGCTGATCTGCATGGCTGAGAATTAGACTTCTCATACGTTCCCCTCTCAGGGTCTTGAAGCTGCTCAGTGTGCAAAGGGAATTGAGTCTTACTGTTAACATGATTGTTTTGAAATAACACCCTGTGGAAACTTATTTGCTATGCAGTTAGATGAATTCTGGGAAATAATTGAACTTTTCTCTGGCTGCAAGTGTGTACACTTGTTAGTTTTGTGCTTACAACTGATCTTAGAAATACTTTGTGTGGGGAATTGGTGCATCTTGGTGGAGCAAGCCAATAACCACATGCCACCCACAGGTTCCACCCTCTGGATCCTGCATTGTTGGTTGTGCTCTGCTCTGTAGGAAGAAAGTGTGTAAATACCTTTATAATTGTTGCAAAAGTAGCTCATTGGTAGGTCACTGAGGCATACAAAGGAGAGAATTCCTGCATGCCAGGTCCCTGGCAGATAACCTAGGACAACAAACACATAATAAATATGGAGAACAGATTTATCTAGCAACTTACAGCAGTGAAATGCGGGGTGCTGTTAGATGAATCACTTCATAGCTTATGAATTTTGGGCAGCTAATTGTGTGATATTTTAGATATAGTATGATCACTATCCAGACTAACAAATCTCTCTCCATGCCTGATACTTATGGAAACTATCACCTACAAAAAAGCCTCCTGAGTATTTGCTTCCTTTATATCTGCCCTCCCTGAAGTCTGCAGAGATTCATTGGGTGATGACTGTTGTCAAGATTCCCTGAAATATGAAAATGCTTCAATCCCACACCACTGAATTCAATAGGAATTAAGTACCTAAACAGTTGCTGGGGATCTGAGTTCTCAGAATAGTATGTTTTAATTAACAATCACAGGTGTAAATATTCAGGCTTGAATTAATATTACATGAATGTGAAATCTATGGTTATGGTATGACTTATGGTATGAATTATTATAATATATAACAATATATCAATCTGCATATTATAAATAATATCTAGTATAATTATGTATGAATTATGAATACGATGTGGTATCAATTAATATGAAATCTATGGTTAAATTTGCATCAAGCTTCACTAAGTCGGGTAGCTGTAGAAGATATGTCTTTGCTCTATTCCAAGCAGAAAAGAGATAGCAGAAGATAAACCATGAAAACAGGTATTCTCTTGACCTTATTTCCTCATCTGCTGCTGTTTAGTTTATGCTGCTGCGTTTTCCACCGTAGAGGATGAGCCATTTTCCTGTACTGTGTTCTTGTAAAGCACTACCTAAAGTAGAGACAGGGGAAGGCTTTCCCACATGGCTCCTTCTACATAAATGCCATCAGCTATTGAGATGAGTAAGATATTCAAGCTGGCTGCAGGAACTTGGATGTCTACTACATATTCCTGCTGCAAAGCACTTAGGAACAATTCAGTGTTTTTTTCAATTGGACTAGGAAAACAGGAGTAAGACAGCACAAAGGTGAACTTGCTAAAAAACCCTACCTCACAACCTTTAAAAATATTACTGCAAATACTCAAAATTATCTGATGGTCTGGCAATAAACAAATAAATTATTGCTTCAGTGTTCAGTTCAGTCCTTTGTCCCCAATCTTTTGCATTATTTTTTAAGAATGCATTATTCTGATTTTTATCTTCATACAAAGTCTGAAATTGTGTTTACCATATCTGTCAGAGTTGGTCTGGAGCGCTTCCAGCCCCATCTAAAATCTTTATATATAAAGGAGAATGTAACCTTATTATACTTTTCTCAGTGAGACAAATGCCTTTATAGGATTTCTTTTCTCCTTTGTTTTTAAGCTGGGAAGAAGGGAAAAAGGAGAACCAAACTTTTAATAGCCAGTTACATTGTGATGTATATTAAAGCAATATCATTCATATATTAATACCTGTTCTGTTATTAAAAACACAAGTCTTTCAAGAGCTAAATAAAAGTATTCATAACACTTTCTTGGCCTGATACTTAGAAATGTTGGTAAATTATAGAAATATTCCCTCATGTAGTTCATACAGTTAGCTGATACAGCTTGGAAATCTCCTACATCTTTACCTGCTCTTAAGAGAAGAAGTATTATACTTAAAGCAGCAAGCCTTTAACTGTAATCTTCCCTCATTTGGCCCTCACTGTGGCCACAGTTATACCATGATAACTTATGTATTTGCAAAAGTGAAATAAGGCTGTATACACCTGTCTGTGCAATTACTGTATTGACGCAATTGTCAGCAAAAAAAATAGATGGTAAACCTTTAACTGATCTCTCTGTAAAACTTAAGTGGCAGATTTGGTAAAATACATGTATAGATGACTGCATTTCAAGAAATTAATGTGGAAAAAGAGAGATGATATTAAAAGCTAAGTGATTTTTTCCAAACTTGACATGTAATGTTTCATCGTAGGTCCAAGCAAAAGCACAACTAAATATATGGTCTTAACTAGCCTGTCCCAAGCCCAAACGTTGATTCTTTCAGGCCTCCATATGTCCCCTTGTTCCCAATCTAATCTACAAACACATTTCCAGTCAAACTACTTTCTGCCTAGCATTTGCCTTAGCAATGGTTCTTTCTGTATCAAATTTATTTGCCAGTTTGAGGTATTGATTGGCTAAATTCTACAGAAATCTGCTAAAAGACCTTGCTGTAAGAATTGAGAGGACCCTGAGTGTTGGACTAGCCATTTCTATTCATTAATATTTAATTACCTTCTCAGAGTATAATGTAGCTATATGAAGTAAATAGCTAAAGCTGTAATTTCAAGCCTGAAAAACATCCAAATACAGTTCAGGAGAAACTGCTATCAAACCTGAAGTGCGTGTACAAGCCAGGTTGTTGTCTGTCTTCTGTAAATACATTCCAGTCCCTATTTCTCTTGTTTGCTTATGAAATGATCTGGGCTGTAATTTCAATCCAGTAAGTTTTAATATAAAATGATCTTCAGCATTTTGTAGAAACAGAGGTGGTGATACTGGAACTGAACTAACCTGGCTCTAAAAGATAAAATTTGAATGAAAGAGAACTACTGGCTTCTAGTAATTGCCAGCTCAAGCCAAAACTACAAGGAAGTTGTTTCAATTGTTAAACACAGTATTTATATGTATGGATGGGGAAGACTTTTTTTTCTTGTTGTTGCTTTGGACAGCCTTAACAGGCTAACTATTTTCCTGCAGTCTTGCCTGCATTTTTCTGAATGCTTTTGAAGTACTGACTGTTGGTTTTGTTCACCCTCCTCCCCTATCAGCTGAGAAGAAAAATGGACTACTTAATGGGCTAAAGTGAGAAGAAAAGAGGGAAATCTGATTCAGGAACCAATCTTGCTGTCTGTCAAGCTTAGTAAAATCATTTTAACTGGCCTCATATATGAATGCATGCAGATTCCAAATTGTTTTGCTCTGCACTTGCTTTTTGGGCCACCAGGTTTGAAACACTGTAGGGAGTAGAAACAGGGGCAGGTAGCCTGGGAAGTATACAAAGGAATCATTTGAGCAGCCAGGGATCGGGTTAGACAAGCTAAAGCCCAGATAGAAATAAATCTGTCCAGGGATATCAAGACAAACAAAAAAATCCTCTTTAAGTATGTGAGTGAGAAAAGAAGGACTAGGGAAAATATGGGCCCTCTCTGGAAGGAAACACAAGAACTAGTTAGCCGGGACAGAGACAGAGCTGAGGTACTCAATGACTTCTTTGCCTCAGTCTTCACTGGCAAGGACTGCAGCCACACTGCCCATGACGCAGAATGCAAAGGCGAGGATTGGGAAAATGGAGAACCGCCCACTGAAGGTGAAGATCAAGTGCGAGACCACCTGAGGAACCTGAAGGTGTACAAGTCCATGGGACCTGATACATCTGTGGGTCCCGAGGGAACTGGCAGATGAAGTCGCTAAGCCACTAGCCATCATATTTGAGAAGTTGTGGTGGTCTGGTGAGGTTCCTGCCTACTGGAAAAGGGGAAACATAACCCCGATTTTCAAAAAGGGAAACAAGGAAGACCCAGGGAACTGCAGGCCAGTCAATCTCACCTCTGTGCCTGGCAAGATCATGGAGCAGATCCTCCTGGAAACTCTGCTGAGGCACATAGAAAACAAGGAGGTGATTGGTGACAGCCAGCATGGCTTCACCAAGGGCAATTCATGCCTGACAAATTTGGTGGCCTTCTACAAAGGGGTTACAGTGGCAGTGTACAAAGGAAGACAAACTGATGTCATGTACTTGGACTTGTTCAAAGCATTTGACACTGTCCCACACGATATCCTGGTCTCTAAATTGAAGAGACATGGATTTGACAAATGGACTACTCGGTGGATAAAGAACTGGCTGGACAGTCGCACTCAAAGAGTTGTGGTCAATGGCTCAATGTCCAAATGGAGACTAGTGATGAGTGGTGTTCCTCAGGGGTTGGTACTGGGACCTGTACTGTTGTTCAACATCTTTGTCAGGGACATGGACAGTGGGGTCGAGCGCACCCTCAGCAAGTTTGCCGATGATACCAAGCTGTTTGGTGAGGTAGACATGCTGGAGGGGAGGGATGCCATCCAGAGGGACCTG
This sequence comes from Vanellus vanellus, assembly GCF_965231255.1. NCBI lineage: Eukaryota > Metazoa > Chordata > Aves > Charadriiformes > Charadriidae > Vanellus > Vanellus vanellus. The sequence goes on along the minus strand of NC_138906.1, from coordinate 96,621,540 downwards.
GAGAGGCTGGAGAGGTGGGCCCAAGCCAACCTCCTGCTGTTCAACAAGGCCAAGTGCAAGGTCCTACATCTGGGTCGGGGCAATCCCAAGCACAAATACAGGCTCGGTGGGGAATGGCTGGAGAGCAGCCCTGAGGACAAGGACCTGGGGGTGCTGATTGATGAGAAGCTCAACGTGAGCCAGCAATGTGCGATTGCAGCCCAGAAGGCCAACTGTATCCTGGGCTGCATCAGAAGTGTGGCCAGCAGGTCAAAGGAGGTGATTCTGCCCCGCTACACTCTTGTGAGACCCCACCTGGAGTACTGCATCCAGCTCTGGAGTCCCCAACATAAGAAGGACATGGACCTGCTGGAGCGTGTCCAGAGGAGAGCCACAAGGATGATCCGAGGGCTGGAGCACCTCTCCTATGAGGAGAGGCTGAAAGAGTTGGGGCAGTTCAGCCTGGAGAAGAGAAGGCTCCAGGGAGATCTTATTGTGGCCTTCCAGTACCTGAAGGGGGCCTACAGGAGAGCCGGGGAAGGACTTTTTACTTGGGCATGTAGTGATAGGTCAAGGGGGAATGGCTTTCAACTGGAAGAGGGCAGGTTCAGATTGAACATTAGGAAGAAGTTTTTCCACTTGAAGGGTGGTAAGGCACTGGAAGAGGTTGCCCAGAGAGGTTGTTGAGGCCCCATCGCTGGAGGTGTTCAAGGCCAGGCTGGACGTGGCCTTGGGCAACCTGGTCTAGTGGGAGGTGTCCCTGCCTATGGCAGGGGGGTTGGAACTCGATGATCTTCAAGGTCCTTTCCAACCTATACCATTCTGTGATTCTATGAATTGGCTCTCTAAGCTACGTGCAAAAGTTGTGTAGCAAGTCTAATGGAGTTGTTAATTATATAGTAGCATGCATACAGCTATTTAAGTTCCACATGTGACCAAAAGGTGAGGTACTGAATATGAGCATTTTATTTTGCAGGATTATTTTCACTTCCGTATTTTAAATACAGCTCTTGATCTGTCAAGAAAGGCGTTCACAGTAGGGTTCTTCCATGTTTTCAAAGGCTGCTTTCTCCTGCTGTTTCCGAAACAGGTATTCTTCAGGCCTTTCCTGAACACCTATGCAAGCAAAAGTGAATGATGTCTTGAGATTTAGTTTCCTGTTTGGTGGGGAATGGGAATGGTAGGATAGGAGGCAGAAGGAGGGATTAATCCATGTCACTATGGCACTAATGAATGTATGCTTCTCTGTGAAAGAAATTCATTCTGCTTTGAAATCAATGGAAGTACTAATGACATGAGGAAGTTGACTAGTGATGTGTAACACCACACAAATTTGTGTATTCTCAGCTTTAAACTAAAGGCAATTAGTGTCTTCTGTCAGTTCCAAGGAGGTATTTTGCTGCCACCTGCTGTGGGTATTGTTCCTAACGCATCCCAAGTATACATAGTACTTCATGGTAATATAAAGACCTTTGGTCTGAGCACGGTCCCTGCAGGCCTAAATTCTAGTACGTGTGACTTTTCCTACAGAAGAGAGTTTGGATGAAGCTACGATGTGCTGAGAGGCATGTTTGCAAAGGAGCGCATTTTCAGAGTCATGGGTGTTTCTCTTCTCTTTGGTGGAGATAGCTGATACCAGTCAGATGGTTTAAAGTCTGCCGGGAGCACTAGAGAAAGAAAAAGCCCTCTCTTCCACACCAGTTTTGAGGAAAATCATCTGAAGTAAAAGGCAAAAAGAGACACTACAATGCAAAGCATACTGTCTGTGCTTCTGGCACACTGTGGTGCTTTAGCCAAATGGATACCTGCTGATTGTCACTTGTTTAGTAAGCATTCCCTCTGTTCCCTCCACTTCTTCCTTCCCCATTAGAATGACTGTGTATTTACTCCTTTATTTTTATTTTTGCTTTTTGATAGAGGTACCAGGAACACTTCACTCTGAACCTTTTAAAAAATTCTACTACATATCATCTGTATGTGTCTCCCCTTTTGTTTAGGGATGAGTTCTTTTTAAAATCAGTCTCCTAGAGGTTTTGTTTTGTGGGTGTTTTTGTTTGTTTTTGTTTGTTTGTTTTTTAAATCAGTCTCCTAGAGACTGATTTTATCCATGCACAGATATACTACTTCTGGTTTTCTTAAAGTGTGAACTTCTGAACTTACTTTCTCTGAAAGCTTTGCTTCCTTTTCTCTTTAGTACAAATTCTAAATAATTCTTTATTGAATTTAAACTCTCAGCTGGACCTAAGTTTAAACAGGCTTATGAGACTGCCTTTCTCATATAAAAGGCTTTAGCAAGATTTTAAGGTGTTCAAACTTCCCCCACAATGGGGAAAGAAGAATGAATTCAGAAAATCTTCAGAAAGTTGCCTTAGCTAAAATTGAGCAGCCAAAGAATATTTTGGGGGTAAAGCAATCAAAAAAAGATGACCCGTTGTCTTGAAGAACCATGGGGCTTATGCTGATGGAAACTATAAAAAAGTGGCTGCTGTTTCATATAAATTTTGCTGCTTTTTTTGCTTACTAACTGATTTCAGCCATCCATTTCCTTTGCCTGCCTTTTCTGTAGTGAGCAAACGCTTCAACTGTTCTTGATGATTATTTTTTTAATGCTACTTTCTCATGCATTTTAATATATATATTTCAAAGAAGTACATTTGTAGTATTTCAACTGAGCAGCTGTTTAATGCCAATTTGTGCCCAAAAATGTTTGCTCCTTCCAGCCTCTGAAACATTCCTTCATCTAACTTGTAAATGTTTCCACTTAATATTTTACTGGAAGTAGTTTGCCAGTTTCTAGATATTACCCTATGTTTGTCCAGGACTCTTTCTAGCAAGATCTGTATCAGACGAATTGCCGATTCCTGGAAGCTTCCAGCAACTCCAAAGGAACAGGGAGCAGATTTTGCATGTGTAAGGTGAGGAAAGCAAGGTCAGGAAGGAAAGAAGCCTGTCTTTAGTTTAGTCTCTGATTGCCGCTGACTTGAGCGTGGTATGGTGCTGGAGAAAGGTAGGATACCTACATCTTGCAGGTACTTGTCAGCTCATCGTTCCTGCCTGCGGTGCTCAGCCTAGTGGAATACCAAAACTGACCTATCATTCCCAGCACAACGGAGAAACGTATAAATTGCTCTTGACATGGCAACTGGGGTGTTGGCTTGAGGATAACAGTCAAGTTTGTACCCAGCAGCTGGTCTCTGTCTGGGGAGTGTGTCAGAAGTGCCTGTTTGGATGGTGGGTACATCTCAAGCATTTCATCTGCATCTGGCAAGGAATACAAGAGACTGACTAAAGCTCATCCTACAACCCCGACACTGCGTGGGCTGGCTGGGCATGCAGATGGGGGTCAGGTCTCTGCAGCCACAATGTACCGTATGCAGTTATTAGGATCTTCGGCTCCTGTGAGAATAATGACTTCAGTCACTAGCTGCCACCTGACAGATCACCGCTGTAGATTCTCCTTATTGAATCTGGCTTGCTGGTGACAATGAAAGCTACTTTTCTTCTGCAGAAAGGGCAGGGAGTGCTGACACAACATGCAGTTTGCACTATGCTGTGTTTCACTTCAGGTTCTGTACCACTTTGCCACTGATATTTTACTACTGCATGCTCTCAATTATGGCTGGGAGAGTTACCAACAGTACTGGCACTCTTGTGTTACATGCTTCAAGATTTCTGGCTGGACATCTTGTAGGAGATCTTCCAGGCCCAGAGCCAGGTATGCTTGCTCAGCAGTCAGGGTATGCCACACTGTGCTCCAGGAGCCTGTGCTAGCTGGGAGCAGCACCATGCTCCTGGCTGGCATGCACACAGCCCAGGGAAGGTGACTGTAGCTTTTCTGCCTCTGGGGCTCTTTGATTAGTAGAAGTGATGCAGAGATAATGATACCAGTTTGATCTGTTAAAAGTATTTTGAAGCTATTTTAATAACCTCTGCAGAAAGTTCCTTATTACTCTTAGGGGTGTAAATGAGAGTCCTGTTTTCCAGGAAGGTCACTAAACCAAGAGCATAAATCTAAGTTCTCCTTGTCTCTCTGACCATCGATTTAATAATTCCTTTCCCCTCAGAGCAGCATCTATGGATACAAGTTTCCTACTGCATCCTTGGAGGCGACTGTTTGCCACCTGTTCTGCAAAAGAGACAGTGGAGACATTGTGGTTTTGCCTTATAGAACTAGAGATAAAAATTCAAGCTGCTGCCGGAGGTGTAGCAAGACATCTTGGCATGTGTGGGTGTTCCCTCTCCACCACACAACCTATTTTTCCACCACTTAGCTACTAGCTGAAGTGGCAAAACTTAAGTATATTTCCTACTGTTGGCACGCCTGCACTCACAATGGTTTTCTGAGGCAGAATCCCCCTGTTCTCTGTAGTTCTGGCTGTTTCCAAATATATCAGATGATTGAACTCATTTGCTTTGCCATGAAAACTTAGCACTGATTACAGACACATGTGATGCATGAAGCATACCACAGCTAGGATATATGCAGGAATGTAAACTCTTGCTGCTCTCATGATTCCTCAGATTTAATTTTCAGTAATCCAATTAAAACATATAACCACACAGCTTCCAATTTCAAGATTACAAACCATGTTCACAGGTAGAGGGAGAAACTAAAGTTGTAAGTCCCACCCATTCCTGTATATGTTAAATATCTGAAAATGTTTCTATAGCTGTGTAGCAAAATGGTAAATCTGCAGAACTTTCCATTTTTCACTCTGCTTGCCAGTAAGTAGTTTGTTTTGAATGTGAGACTCGGTTCAGTTCTTGCTTATGCCCATTGTGAAGACAGGGGCGATAAAAGAGGAGATTCCACAATTGTGTTGAGAATGGTGGATACTGCTAGGAGCACTGACTAATGTGAACATTTCAAAAAGCAAGCCTTCTTATCAGCACTTGTTCTACAGTGTATACCTGCCTAGCATCACTAAAATAATCTTCAACAGAGTTGTTTCCCGGTTTGAGGTAAAACAACCAACCTTCTGTACAGTAATTTTACTTTTCAGCTAAGCCTCTTCGAACTAACTGAACTCTCTGAAATTAACGGCATATTTCTAAGACAGTCTGCTTCCAGAGTCATAAGACCTGATTGCTTATAATTTGTACCAACAAATGGTATGCAGAGAGGCTTTTGCTTATACTTATGGCTATCACAGCCAAGGCCAGCTAACTTTATTTGCCCTGTTGGAGGGTTGGAAGCGGAAAAGCATATTGGGGTCAAACCTGTGGGGAGGACTGGACAGGACAGGTGACCCAAAACTGACCAACAGGGTATTCCATCCCACCTGCATCATGCTCAATATAAAGGCTGAGGGATCAAAGCGTAAGTGCTCTTTCTTCAATGGCCGGCATCTGAGGAGGACTCTGTCTGTTCATCTGCCTTGAAAATTATAGAAAAAACATGGAAACAAGCTGAAGGATCTGTAGAGCACCTGTCTGAAATAAGTGGTCTTTGTTTCCTGATGTTGATCACCCTTGTCCTTCCCTATTTAACCTCTTGTGTGATACCACCAGTTAATAGTCTCCTGGGTTTGGGAGATGATACAAGGGCCCACACTGAATTTCTCCCCATGCCCCAAGTTGGATGTCTTTGTTCAATGTGAATCCACTTGTAGGTCAATGTTCAATACTTCTTGGATCAGGGAGAAGCTATGGGTGGAACAGGAGTAAGTTCAAATCTGCAGCAAACCATCAGATCTGGTTCCTAAACAGTAATTAATGTCTAACAAAGTCCCCACTTGTGTTATACTGTAAAGTGGTTGACTATCACTGGTGACTACTCCTTAAATTCAGCACATGAACTGGAGTAAGAATAGCCTCTCCTAGTGATGCTAGCAAAAGGCGAGCCTTGCAGGGTGACAAACTTTTCATGTGGCTTTCAGTCAAAGCCTTCATTTTCTTTCCACATTGATTCTTTCCCTTTTTTTTTCTCTTCCCAGTCCTTTTTACTGCATTTGAGAATGACAGGAAGAAATACTACCAGTCTTGGAGCCGCCTTCTGCAGGACCTCTGTGAATTAAGAGCAATGCAGTGTGGGTAGAAGGCACTGAGTCCTAATTCTCTGTCGCTTTTACACTCTCTCTAGAATCATTTTGCAGGGGTATCATCAATCTATATACAGCAACACAGAACCAGTACAATTTATTTACTATGCTGCTAATGGGCCTGCACTGTAACCCCATGGAACTGCTGCTGCACTGACTGTAGGTGCCGGGTTTCCAACACGGCAGCATCACAGACTTGCTGGCTGGGGTACCTACTTGATTGCCTTCCTTCCCTCGAGGGGGGAAGTTTATAGTCTGCTGCCTGTTTGTAACATGACAGTTTGGAAATGCCAGAGACTGGAAATTGAACCAAATGTGCCATTCATAGTGTTACAAATGGGAATCACTTAAAGCTCAAAACATCTCCTGCTTTTCTTCCCCTCTCTCTTTTCTAAAGGTCAAGCTATTTGTGTAGAAACATTAAGCCAGCTGTAGAGAGGTTGCAAGACCATTCCAGCTACACTGTGATGTGATTTTTATCTCCCACCCTAACAGGCAATGTCAGTCATAATCAGTGTTACACATAAATTCCTCACTAGGATGCAGGCTTCACATGATTAGGGACTAGACTATGTAGAGTGCTGCTCTTGTGACTCTGTAGTTTCAATTAACAGATTCAGGGATGAAAAAACACAGCGAGGGATGAAAAAACACAGTGAGAGCTGATGGCTGAGGTCAGAGAGGTTATTTATTTTATAGCGGTTGTCATCTTAAAGGAGAAAACAAATGGAAGGGTGTTTCATTAACCTGACTAGGGAAATGGCTGCCACAGATAGTATGTCAGCAGGAAAAGCATGGTCAGGCCAAAATCCTTTCCATGACCTTGATCGCTGCTATAAGCATCCTAATCCCCAATGGGTATGGTAACAATGCACAGCACAAGCCCGCTATAGCCTAGCTCTGTTTCATCGGTGAAGCGTGTAAGCAGATTATTACTGGGCTGATCAGTGCTCTTGCCAATCTAGAAACTCTTGTTATTTCAGAGCAAAGCACAAGAAAACCAGAAGATGAAATAAATACTGCACAGTGCTGGGCAGAGACAGAAATCCACCATTGTAGTCTAGGAAAGTGACCCTGGATTTCTTCATTTTCTTTCAAGGAGTCTTTAAGCTCTGGAATTCTATCCTGAGAAACTTTCAAGGGATACAGTATTTAAAGTGGGGGGGAGGGGGGAGTATTTATAGGGCTGGCATTAGCATTGGCAAAGTAGGTGTGCCTGGGGCAGGAGGCTGTCAGCATCGGCAATGCACCTACAGACATGTTCCATACCTGGTCTGTGCCTGAGCTCTGGGGAGCTGGGCGAAGTGATTGCCATAGAGAGATATTTTTATGGAACTGGCTCACTTCTGGAAACAGCGGTTGCCATATTGTTCCTCAGGGCCTCAGTAGTACCAGGGCTCTTTGTTCCTCTGTCCCTGCCGTGCCCATTTAGTGCCTGATCCTGGCTGCCTGCCACACTGCAGCCCCTTAATATAAGGGGAAGACTGAGATGGTGAAGATATGGGGCAATAATTAACTTGTCTCCATTTCTGAGGAGTCTCCTTGCACTGGAGGGAAAAAAAAAACCCACAACCCAAATTGTACATGCTAATTTGACTGTCTTGATGTGCTTGTTTGGCCCACAGTAGTATGAATTGTTGCACTGGCTAAAAAGTTCAAGGACAATTTCAAGCTGTAGCCCAGAACATGTTATAGGAAATGAGGCTTGGTTGTCCCTGTGCAACATGTGAAGAAGTAAGGAATATATGCAGACAAGTGTGTTCTTCAGAAACAGTGATATTCTAGCTTCTGGCCTATATTCTTTTTATTTGTTTGCTGCTTGTGCAACTGCAGGGAAGAAAATGCAGTTAAGGATTTGGAAATACCTTCTTATGTTCCAGAAACTCTCTGAGCAGATCTCTGTGTAGTCTTTCTTCCCTGATGGCTTGAAAACAAAATCAGAGGAATGGCATTCATTACCTGCTCTTGCTAATTGAACATAAGTGTAACTTCACTCAGATAAGAAATCCTAATAAAAGTGCATGGACTGCTTAGCCAGTAAAATTGCTTTTTTAAAATATTTGTGGAATTGGAGATTAAAAATGCAGCTGCTACTATGACCATCAGAGGCAGGCAAACAATTCCCAAAATAATTTAAATTTAGTTTCTTTCTGCTTGGGGAATACTTGTAAACTGTTTTAAAATTAGTATTTTTAAAATCATATGTACAGTGTCTGGGGGGATGGGAAAGGTGGGGGAAGGGTTTTAGCCAGGTTCATGAACAAGAGGTCCGTAGACAAAAGGGAATGAGTATACATACCCTAATATCTTTAATATGGTAATTCTGAACGATGGGGACACAGGCAGTGCCCAGGTTGGCATGTGCTTCCTCAATAACGTTTCACAGGATGTCAGGACCATTTGAGTTGGAAGGACCTCTGGAAGTCTCTAATTCAACCTCTTACTCCCCAGCAGTGTCAGCTCTGACGTCAGGCCAGGTTGATCAGGGCTTTATCAAGTTGGGTCTTGAAAACCTCCAAAGATAGAGCCTGCACAATCTCAGTGAGCCTGCACTCACTCTGTGTTCCACCTCTTGCCTGTCCTTGCAGTAAGAAAGTAATTCCTTAGCCAACTGGGCCCTCCATGGATGCCCTTTGCCTCTCCTCCTTCTACAGCATGCCACTGGAAAGCCTGGTACCATCTTCTCAATGCCCTCCTTGTTAGTGCTGGGGGATGCTGTGAGGTGTCGCAGAGCAGTCTCTTCTCCAAGCTGAACAAGCCTCACTCCCTTAGAATTTCCTTACTGGGCAAGACCTCATGCTCCAGCCTCCACCAACCTGGTGGCCTCTGCTGAACTTACTGCATTTTATCTATAGCATTGTGGGACTGCAAACTGGACACAGTGGATGCAGTCTAATGAGTGCTGAGTAGGAGGAGATAACCATTTTCCTCAGTCTAGGGGCTGTGCTCCTGTTAATACAGCCCCGGATACTTTGTTAGCTGTCTCTGCTCCCAGGGCACATTGCTGGTTCATGTTCAGCTTGCCACTGATCAACACCTCCAAGGTCTTCCCAGAAGAGCTGCTCCCCAGCCAGTCTATCCTCAGCCTGAGGTGTTGCAAGGGGCTCTTGCTTCCCTGAGGCAGGACTCTGCATCTGTCCGTGTTGAATTTAATCAGGCTAGTGTTTGATCATTCCTCCAGCCTGTCCAGGTCCCTCTGAATGGCAGCCTTGCCCTTGGGAGTATCAGCAGTTTGATGAGAGAAAGCATTCAGTGACTGGTCTCATACATAGGATATTATTTATGTTCTTTTATTCTTATTTGAGTTAATTTATCAAAATTTTGTGCTGCTGGCTTTGTCACAGTTTCTTTTCAATTGAATAAATTCCAGCAAGTTTCCTTGGTGTTACTCGTATTATAACGATGCTCCCCTGTTATGGAAAAGAAACATAGAGCTGCAATACGTATTCCTACTTAGGCCCACTCTTGCCCAGTGAACTCCTCAAGCTTACTACCTGGATTGCTTTTCCTTTCTTCTCTCTGCTAGAGAGAAATCTTCCAGGGAATAGAAAACTTCCAAGGAAAGATCAGTTAATACGCATCTTGGGCATACAGGTCCCTGATCTTACAGAGAAAGAGCCTGATCTTACAGAGGACCAAATGCTTTTCCCTGTATCCTATTTCTCATGAGTGTTTCCATAGCATGGAGCTCCTCTACGGGTCAGGCTCTTCTGCCTGTCATTTCTGCTTCCCTCCCTTCCTTCAGCAGACCAGGAGTGTGCTAGCTGGAGGGAAGGGATGTTCATATCTTCCAGGAGTTGCTTGATTGGGTAACTTGTACATAAGTTACAAGGCTATGGCAAATAAGTCATGCAGATGGATGTTGCCTGTGTGCCATTTGGAAGGGTCTTAGACCAGAAGGGAAGAGTAGATACTAGTTACTTGTTCAACAGACTCCTCACTACATGCACAATAAGCTTTGGATATCTCCGCCTTCAGAAATCACCTGTAGGTTGAATGTTAAAATGGAGGGGGCGAAGAGTAAACAATCCCATCTTCCCCTCAACCCTTTACTCACTCATATACACTGATCTACAATCAATGTCACCTAGTGCTGGCACAGAGTGACCTTCATGTATGCAGATAAATCAGAACCTGGGCTGTTCACAGATTTCAGTATTAGAGCTCATCTGCATCTATAAATGTTCACCTTGATGATTGTTCTCTGTCACATGCTTGAAGTGGTTTGCAGATCCCAGTCTGCATCAACTGCTCCTCTGGTTGATCTTCAGGGCTATCTCCAAGCAGAATGCCTATGAAATAAGGTTATAAAATGAAAGGCTTTCAACACGAATGTGCAACTATTATGCCCAGAACACAGGTGAGTTTTGATTTAACTTTTGATTTTCAATGGCAACAAATAATTGAGTAAGAAAAATAATTTTTAAAAATTGTAATTGTTTGCAATTAAGGGAGGAACTGAACAGCTCTCTTCCAGGTTGCCTCTGAACACCCTTACTCCTCATTCAGTTCTTGTTAACAGCTGTTCTTGAAAGCCTGTCAGCTCCCAAAGCAGACCCCTAGCACTTGCTCACCTTCATTCAGTGGGAATGAACCAGGTGTCCCTGGGTATGGTAAGAGCTGGATGGATTTTTTCCATAAATCTGGGCTTCTTGTGTGGCAATGCAGTGAGAGTGTTAAAACTAAAAGACTTAACTGTGGCCTTCCTAAGTGTTAGGAAGGATCAACCATAAAATGGGAGAAGAGAACTGAAGTTAAAGGTAGAGAGCTGCTTTCATTTGAAAGTAGAATCATTAAAAAAGAAAAAAAAAAAACATCTGAAATATATTTTTAGAAAGCTAGAAAAAATGTGACTTTTCTAGTACATTTGCAAGGAATTATATCAAACAAACGCTTTCAAGCAGACAACATAATGGCCTATTAGAGAAACACAATGTCACTTGTAGGTGGCTAGAAGTAAAAAGCAGGAAGATGATAGTGTCACTAAATGCTTTTTGTAAATTGCAAGGATGGGCGTTCACTGAAATGTTTTCTGGCTGACTAGAGATACAAGTACAGATGGATGGGGGCAGGAGAAGGCAAGAAGGCTGTTTTCCCATCAATCGCTTCATCTTTATTCTGAACTCAGGACTCCAAAATTTGTGGGTTCATTACTGAGACTTTAGCATCATTCAGCTATGAATAGATAGTAAGTGAACATAGAGACAAGTGACATGTCTGTTTCTCTCTCCTTTTAGAACAGTGTCCAAAATGTTATATTCTTGCTAACATTTTGGGGGAGAAAAAAACAGATTCTGTTTTCTGATGTGTAGGGAGGAGTATTTTAGTTGTTATATTCTGATGGCACTATAGAAAATGAAGCAGATCTATAAGCTGTGCTGCAAAACGCAGTGTAGCCTGGGGATGTCTCTACTAAATTTAGAGGACAACTTGAAAATCAGGAGTTATCTAGCTGTCATTGTACAGTGCTCTGCACTGACTCATATCGCTGTGTTATTTAGGCAAGCTACTCGTCAAGAGTTAACTTGATAAGTGCATCACCTTAGCAACCAGAACATTAACATACTACAGCAGCAAAGTATAGCCAGCATATACTTTGATATCAGGCATAGGAATTTGCAGTGGTGATATATGTGCTATAGTGCTGTGCAGGATTGGGATAAAAAGTAATGGTAAAGCTAAAGAAGAACCAAATGTAATATTTATTATGTATCTAATGCCTAGGCAGCTGTGGTGACTGGAGTGATTTCAACGTAAAAAAAAGTATAAGTAATACATGAGCCAGAATATATGGGCAGATCACTCCCTGTTCTCTTTCCACTTCTTTGCCTCATCTTCTTTAATTTTACATTTTATTTCTTCTTGAGCAAAACCTATCATAAGCTTTTTAGTACCCCTTATTTTTTCCTGTCATTCATGTGTTTCATCCAATATGCAAAACATTGCATAAATGGAAAATACTTTTAAAGCAGAAAACTTGTAGCAAGTGGCAGCTACCTGGCAGAGCATAATCTAAGAGAATAAACAGAGCACTTAATCTGACTGACAGCCAAATTCCAGTTTAATTGTTAGGTGGCTCAGTATTTTTCTACATATGCATCTGAAGTAGTGAGAAAACCACTATCGAATTCAGCATTGCCATCCAGTGCAGCCCTGATTCACCTTGTTTTCCTGCTTGCTGCAGACTTTTCATTACTTCCTGAATTCTAGTGCACCCAAAAAGTATTTTAAATGAATCACTATCTGAACTTAGAACATACAACTATATTCCAGTGCTGGGCAGACTGTTACTTCCAATGGAGGTGACTTGTTATTACCGTCTCCAGCTTTGACCCAGAGATGTGAATGTGACCGACCTCCACTTGTGGAGGATGCAGAAAAGCTACTTTTATGTCAAACTGTTACCTCGTACTCAGATACAAATCAAAATGAACGTGAACAAGCTCTAGAGCAACCAAATGGCTGTTCTAAAGCCATATGGAATAGCTCCATAGAACTCCTCTGCTGATCAGTTGTGAGACAGCTTTATGTTTCAGTTCTGGTTTGCCCAGATCTTCAGAGCTATGTTGTAAAAAATTTACTCTAGCATTATATAGTCACAAAAAAGTCTTCATTTGCCTCTTATGAAACAGCTCTTTGTTTATACAGACATTGTACTTCTGGAGGCTGAGATCATGCCTGTAATTTCATTTAAAGAAAAAGTGAAATGGGAATATTTTATTTTTTTTTTTACATTATTGCTTGTTCAGCCCAGTCTTAGATGCAAAAGGCAAGTCTTGAATTCTGTTGTTGGAGTCTGTCTTGTTGGATGCAATAGGCACCTAAACAAAAAAGACTGCTAAAAAGTATCTTGTATATGATGTTTATAACATATATTTAATGCTCTTTTGACAGTCTCTTTAATTTTGTGTTCTGGTGATACCCACAGGCAGTTTGACAAAACTAAGATCATCAACGAGGTGCAGATTTTCACACATAGAAGCAGATGGCAAACCAACTAGCAGTTCAGGGAGACAGGCATCAGGAAATTAAAGCAGTGGCAGAAATTAAAAACTTAGTGCCAGTGGCTCAGTTTCTTAAGTGATGCAAAGTTCTGTACATGATGGTCACTGTATAATGAACAAAAGTAGGAAAAGGATTAGATACTGTGTGTTACAGTTGTGCTTTTCAAATAACCCAGTCACTATGTGCTAAATATCATAGAATCATAGAATTAGTGAGGTTGGAAGAGACCTTTAAGATCATCAAGTCCAACCATTAACCTACCCTGATAAAAACACCACCACTTCTAAACCATGTCCCTAAACACCTCATCTACCCTTTTCTTAAACACCTCCAGGGATGGTGAATCCACCACCTCTCTGGGCAGCCTATTCCAATGTTTAATAACCCTTTCAGTGAAAAAATGCTTCCTAATATCCAATCTAAACCCGCCCTGACATAACTTGAACCCGTTTGCTCTTGTCCTATCACTTGTCACCAGGGAGAAGAGGTCAGCTCCCATCTCTCTAAAACCTCCTTTCAGGTAGTTGTAGAGGGTGATAAGGTCTCCCCTCAGCCTCCTCTTCTCCAGGCTAAACAACCCCAGATCCCTCAGTCGTTCCTCATAAGGTTTGTCCTCCAGACCCTTCACCAGCTTTGTAGCCCTTCTCTGGACACGCTCCAACACCTCAATATCCTTCTTGTAGTGAGGGGCCCAAAACTGAACACAGTACTCGAGGTGAGGCCTCACCAGTGCCATATACAGGGGGATGATTACTTCCCTAGTCCGGCTCACCACACTATTCCTGATGCAGGCCAGGATGGTGTTGGCCTTCTTGGCTGCCTGGGCACACTGCTGGCTCATGCTCAGCCGGCTGTCCACCAACACCCCCAGGTCCTTTTCTGCCAGGCAGCTTTCGAGCCACTCTGCCCCCAGTCTGTAGCGCTGCATGGGGTTGTTGTGACCCAAGTGCAGGACCCGACACTTGGCCTTGTTGAACCTCATACCATTGGCCTCAGCCCATCTGTCCAGATCCCTCTGCAGAGCCAATCTACCCTCAAGCAGATCAATGCGCCCCCCTAGTTTAGTGTCGTCTGCGAACTTACTGAGGGTGCATTCGATCCCCTCATCCAGATCATTGATAAAGATATTAAAGAGAACGGGCCCCAGCACCGATCCCTGGGGGACACCACTCGTGACTGGACACCAACTGGATTTAACTCCATTTACCACCACTCTCTGGGTACGGCCATCCAGCCAGTTTTGTACCCAGCGAAGAGTACACCTGTCCAGGCCATGAGCAGCCAGTTTCTCCAGGAGAATGCTATGGGAAAGTGTCAAAAGCCTTGCAAAAATCCAGGTAGATAACATCCACAGCTTTTCCCTCGTCCACTAAGTGGGTCACCTTGTCATAGAAGGAGATCAGGTTTGACAGGCATGACCTGCCTTTCACAAAGCCATGCTGACTGGGCCTGATCACCCTGTTCTCTTGCATATGCCGTGTGATGGCACTGAGGATGATCTGCTCCATGACCCTCCCAGGCACCAATGTCAGACTGACTGGCCTGTAGCTCCCTGGATCCTCCTTCCGGCCCTTCTTATGGATGGGTGTCATATCCTACAATGAGGTCTCTCAGAGTGGTTAAAATGCAAAAATACCCCTACCTGAATCCAGATGTTAGTATTTTTTTCTTGGCAACTTTTGGTGCCTTGCCATATTCTTTAACTTTTTTCGCAAATATGACTTGCCTCTTTGCTACTGTGGAAAGCACTGAATGTGAGACCCAGAGGGGCTGCCAGGGAGGCAGAAGTTAGAATGAGGAAGTCCTCATGGTGTGCTAGAGAATCAGTTTGATGGAGAAAGAAATTACTGCCCCTACCAGCATAAAATGGCTGGAGATGAATGCAGCTGGGTCATAGGCTAAGAGTAAAGAAATGTTTCATACAGGTTTTCCAGCTCATCTGATAGTTCATCTTAAATAAAGCATCTGTTACAACAAATGTTTAATTCTGAAAGTAACCTAGGCAGATCCTAAAGGAAGCAGCTGACTTTATTGTTTTACTTTCTGTGGAGCTCTTTCCAGGAAGGGAAGGAGAGAGAACAGCACTTTGAAGGAAATTCCCCTCATGACCCTACTTTAAGTAGCCAGGCCCCCAGTCCTAGCCATCTTTTATTTTTTTTCCATCTTAAAAACTTGTTCTTTGCCTCATTTGTCATGGTTTGGCCTCAGCCAGCAACAAAGAACCACGCAGCCGCTCGCTCGACTCCCACAGCCGTGGGAAAAAAAAAAAAAAATCAGCAGAAAAGGGCAAAACTCCTGGGTTGAAATATTATAATTTAACAGAACAGACAAAGGGAAGAAGAAAAACAATAACACCGGTAAAGGAATAGAAGAACGCGATTACAGTACCGCCGTGCAGCGCACCGACCGCACTCGCACCTCCACAGCCCACCCCCGAGTGGCGACTGACTCCCGCTCCCCGGCTAGCTCCTTTTATAGCTGGGTATGGGTCACGTGGTATGGAATACGTGCCTCCCCTGCCGGCTCCTTGGGGAAATTAACCCCATCCTTGCCGGAACCAGGACACTCATTCCTGCATCTACAGAAAGAAAAGAAGGTCCCAGTACTGTCTTTGATTCCTACAAGTGCACATGGTGTACATGTACTTTTTCCACGTAGGGCAAAGCAGTATTTGGCATCTGTTGATGTGCAGCATCATGTCTGTGAAGCAGTGGCTCTGCTGACTTGTATGACTCCTGTAAAGTCAGGTACAGTCTGGTGACAGTTTTCCTGGAAGAAAACCCTACTGTTCAAGTAAAAAATAAAGGCTAGGGAGAATAGATTATTTTTTTGTTGGGGGTGGGCTGGGTGGAGAGAAGTGAATTGCATTTACTTGCTTGTTGGAGTAGGAGGAAGGAATAGAAATTTGAAGGACTGGTGCTTTCAGGTTTGAGGCTGGCCATCTAATTATTAATTATGGAACCAGTAGCAGCCTTCAACTAGCTTGGATGCTTTCTCTAATGACAGTCAGACCACTAATCTGATGGAAATTCTCTGTCTTATTCTAACCCCGTGAAAATCTGGCTAAGACTAATTGAACATTTTATTTTGGGTTCAGCTGAAGGCGAATTCCCAGACATCTTGCACTTTGCATAAAGTTGAACAATGCCACATTGTTGTATAAACAGGATAGTTCCTTCAAGCCTGATGGTGTCATTTTTTTTGCTTCTAGAACTTAATTTCATCAATGTAAACAGCTTAATTTTTTCTGTTTTCTTACCCAGTGCTCATTCCAGAATGGAAGGCCACAAGAAAAACTGTTTCATTTCTGGAAAACACAACCTTCTTAATTCTGAGGTTCTAAAGAGCTGTTCTGCCCATGGCCTGGAAACAGGGAACTGAGTACGGACCAGCATAGCTGTGGTTTTATTGATTTCAGTTTTACAGAAGCATTAAAACTGAATGCTTTGTCATGGATACTTAGACCATCCACTTAACAAGAGTGATAGATATGCTGAAATTACTGCCCATTTCTTTCTCATTTAATGAGTTCCAAAACCTGAGATATATTCCTACTATGACACCTTTTCCCCATATAAATGTCTGACTTGCAATGAACCCTGAAGATTTGGGTTCTGTATATTAACCCACATTCTCAAAACAATAGCTCTTGCTGGATTATCTCACAAGCCAATGGCATGGCTAAGTAGTGATAAAGTACTACTTAGATTCTTATGAGTGTCAGGTCCTGTGACAAAGACATATGATAACTGTCAGAAACTCTTTAGGATAATAGCATCAGTTTAGTAAACAATGCTGTTACTTGAAACTGTTATTTGAAACAGTTTAATTATTAGGAAGCCGGGGTATTTCCATCCCACTCCCATATCCATCTTCTACTTTTCTGTGTGGTTAGTCTGCTTTGCAAAGAAATTGCATGAAGAAGCATTAAAGGCTAAATCCACTTTAAACAAGCATATTTTGTTAAATCTTATCCTGCCATCTCTTGATTGTGGAGTAAAAGAAATGATGGGTCTATATTAAGTTAACTCTGCTGCCAATAACTGTCTATAAATACTGAAAGATTCTCAGAGGAAAGTGAGATGGAAAGGTGCAGAAAACCCCCTTCATTTTATGGATAACTTTAATGTTTCCTTTTCCTAGCAAGAAGTAAGGAACATATTTTCTGCAGAATTAGGTGCTGTTTAATCAAAGTCAAAACCTAGGAAGTGCCTACAGTTGAAAAAAAAAAAAGTAGACTAGGTAAATTGCACAGAAAATCGATTATGAGTTAATCAGAATTAACAGGACAGTTTGACTGTGTCCTCCTGTTTGTCCAGGAATAGACTTACTCTGGAACTGTGGATATAATATGATAAAACTTGTTTTAAAAAGCATACCCCACTGAAATTCATAGCTCTAAGATGAATCATGGATTTCTAATTACAACTGGCATGGATTTATAAATTCATGACCTGCATTTAATCATACACAAAGAAACCTGATCTGTGTGACTCACAGCTTCAGCTTTTCATCATAAACTAAGACTGATACCAACAGTGCAAAGCCAAAATTCTTGAAAAAATAATCTTTCAAGTCTCTGCCAATGACAATGGTTTTCACTCAGATTATCAGCTTTGCCAAACATGATATGTTACATTAATACTTAGTAAAAAGAGAATGCTTCTTTGTATGTTATTTTATTAGAAAATGAGTTGCTTTGAAACATGATTTTGGTTGATACCTGTTCTTTTTACAATATTTCCTTCAATTTTATTGAAAAAAATTAAAGATGCTCTATCTAATCGGATAGCTATTTCTAGCTGTGCTTTTGGAAATAGTTCTGTTTTCACATCTATTTCTTCTTTTATCTCTGAATGCATGCAGTTGCTGTCTGAAGTTCTCATGCATGCTATGTGTAAGGTGTTTATTTTCTTTTAAGATATAAGTCTGTATCTGAAAGACATATTTATGAGTCCAAATAGGATACATTTGGGGCCTAATAACCTTCAGAATGTCCCTAGTAAAAATGAAATTATTTACATGCACTTTTTATATTTGTGATTGCTCTGAGTCTCTCTTTTCCTCTCTACAGCGTGAGGGAGATGTCTGTAGTTACTCACCACATGGAAGAACAGAGGAACTTAATCTTTTCTACAGTCCAGCTCTGGTGACAGTAGGTATCTGCCTGGGCTGCAGGGACATGTTTGCACAGAATAGCAGAGAACCAAACTGAGCTAGACCAAAGATCCGTTTCATCCAGCATCCTGTCTCTGACAGTGCTAAAATGTCAGAGAACAAGAGCAGAACAAGCTCAGATGTATTCTCAAACTTCAAACATTTTACAAGCACCAACACTGAATACAGAGGGATAATCACCTCTTTTGACCAGCTGGTTATGCTGGATTTGATGCACCCCAGGATGAGGTTTGGCCTCTTGGCTGTCAGGGCACACTGCTGACTCACATTGAGCCTGCTGTTGACCAGCACCCCCAGATCCCTTTCTGTAGGGCTGCTCTCCAGCCACTCCTCTCCCAGTTTATATTTGTGCCTGGTGTTACTCTGGCTTAGGTGCAGAACATGGCATTTCAACTTGTTAAATTTCATCCCATTAATCCCAATGCTCCAAGCTGCCTAGATCCCTCTGTAAGCTGGTCAAGAAGTGATTATCCTTCTGTATTCAGCATTGGTGCAGCCTCACCTTGAGTACTGTGAGCAGTTCTGGGCCCTACAGTTTAAGAAGGATGTCAAGGGACTTGAATGTGTCCAGAGGAGGGCAACAGAGCTGGTGAAAGGGCTGGAAGGAATGTCCTACGATGAGTGGCTAAAGACTTTGGGGTTGCCTAGTTCGGAGAAAAGTAGGCTAAGGGGTGACCTCGTCACTCTCTACAGCTTCCTGAGGTGGGGACGTGGAGAAGGAGGTGCTGAGCTCTTCTCTCTGGGATCCAGTGATAGGATGCATGGGAATGGTTCAAGGCTGTGCCAGGGGACGTTTAGGCTGGACACTAGGAAGCATTTCTTTACCAAGAGGGCGGGGAAACACTGGAACAGTCCTAAAGAGGTGGTCAATGCCTCAGGCCTGTCAGTGTTTAAGAGGCATTTGGTCAATTGCCTTAATAACACACTTTAACTTTTGGTCAGCCCTGAATTGGTCAGGCAGTTGGACTAGATGATCATTGTAGGTCCCTTCCAACTGAAATAGTATATTCTAATCTATTCTATTTTAGTCTAACATTTTAGCTTAGGGGTTCTATGCATTTATACTATCTCAATGGATTTATTCATGAACTTGCCCAGTCATTTTTTTACATTTGGTGTAAAATTTTAACATCCATTACATATGATGGTAAATTCTATAGCTTAATTACACACTGTTTGAGGAATCAGGTCCTTATGCTTATTCGGAACTAGGCAACTGGTAGCTTTACTGAAGGCCTGCAGCCCTTACATCGGGAGAAGCAGGGAGCAACTGATTCTTGTGTATCTATTCCTATCACTATACACAGATTTTACAGACCTCTGTCGTGTCCTTCCACAGTTGTCCCTTTTCCCAACTGAAAAGTCCTAACTTGTTCTGTTTTTTCTTTTGGAAGCCATTGCATGTTTTAAATCATTATCATTGTCCTTCTCTGAACCGTCTCTGGAGGGAAAAGGAAGGTCAGTGTTGTATATGGTGTTCAGTCATGATTATGCACATTTTGCTATTTAATCCTTTCCCAATAATACCTAGTATTTGGTTTACTTTTCTGACCACTACTCAGCATTGAGTTGATAGTAACCCTAAGAGCACATTCAGATGGCTGGAAACCCATTGTTCTATGTGTGATTATAGGACTGTTTTACCCATGTTTCTTTAACTGTAATAAAACTACTTTATTTCTCAGCAACTTCATGAGAAAGGTCAGACATGCTTGCTTTTGTTTCAAGGGCTGAAAGTCAACTGTAGGAGAAAATCAGACAGGAATCCTTAAGGGCACAAGAATTGAGTTTAAGCTGGTTTTATATTCTGTAATCTCCAAGGGATGTCATATTAGAAAGTCTGTTTTTTCTTTATGTTTTTTTTCCCCTCTCAAAACTCTGAACTTTTGTTATGCATCCATGACACTAAACAGTGCCTATGGGCAGCTGTCAATCTTTTGCTGTGTGTTCATGCATTAAATTTTATGTACTGTTAGAGGTGAAATGGTGTCATTAAGAGTAAACAGTCTTCCTTTCCAGTGTATTGGATACAAAACACTGAAAAATAAGGAAGGAAAAAGAATATTAGAAAAAGACGCAGGATTTAGGCTATGTTGGCAAAACCTCTGCTGAGCATTCAACCTTGTCTGCCTCCACCTCTGCTGCTTTTATAATGCCCAGGCCTTCAGAAGTGAACTCTGTTTTGCACTGAGCCTTGCTTTGTAGTGCAGCTCTTGGGTAAATGACAGATTTTGTGCCTGTAATGTCAACAAATCTGGAAAAGAAGCTATAATTTTGAGGAAGACAAGACACACAAAGTTGCCAGGCGTGTTAGTGGGACTACTCCTACACTCCTCAAGGTTGGTCTGCTCTATCAAAGCCCCATTCATGTCACAGATGTGTACTTATAAAGTGTGGGGGAAGAAGGGGAAAAGGTAAGGGAAGACAAAATGTTTTATTGGCTTCTGGAAGCACAGATTTTTATAATATTTCATAAATAGCTCTGTTCCCAGCATACAGACTTACAGAAAGATTTTTTTTTTTCCTGCTTACAGACATCTGTTCACATTTCCTGGTGGGAATTCTGGGATTTAAACAGCCATCTGCTTCCTACTGTGGCAGCTCAACAACAAAGGGAATTTTCTCAACTAACAAATAAGAATCTTCAACTAACATAAAGGCACTGTTAGGAACATATGCTACTTTTTCCTTTTAACGTTAGTCAATACATTTTTCAGTCCATTTTGATTATACCGGTTTACCAAAACAAACTGAATAAAGCATTCAGCATCTCATGCAGGGAGTCAAAACTCTAAAGCTTCAGGTGTGCTGCCATTGTGTGCTTCTGCAAAAGCATGTTGCTGAATTCTGCAACCTAGTAAAGAGGAAGAAATTCAGTGGGGTTGTACTACAGGCTTATTTGTTTGAACAAAACGAGGGGGGGGGGGGGGGGGCGGGGAGAAGTACATGGCTTTTACAGTAGAAAGTAAACCAGGCTCAACCAGCCTATGAAGCATGAGGCATCTGGAAGCTGTATAGCTGCCTGCATGTACCATTCTACTTAAGCCTAACTGGTCAGTATGAACTATGAGGCTAACAGGGCTAGACAGTTTCTGACGTGTGAGCCTGTCTCCACAATAATCAGAGTAGACATCCTTTATGATAGGTTTATGGGCACTGTGTTGTCTATTAACTTCCTATAACTGGTACATACTAAATATAATGTTAAAAGGGTCAGTCTGCCCTCCCTCCTGCCCCAAAGGCATTCAGACTATTATTGACCATGCTTTGTATTATGTGAATAATCATATTATACTTCCAAGATATAATCTTTCCCTGAGCACTAAAGAAGATCTTCAAGGATTAATTCTGGGACTGATCTCCATTTAAAGTATGTAGCATATGCATATTATATATATATTTAATGAACTGAAATGAAGTTGGAAGTTACTGTCAATACAGAGGAGATTAAAACAGAAAAGAGCTAAGATGACCTAGAAGAACTTAAAGTGATAAAAAGGGGATACAATACAAGGTCATGAACAAGAATTTCTGCCATGCAGTAGGCATTTATTAAATAGAAGCTATGTATATAGTCATTAAATGATTCTGATTCTTGGACGCAATTTTAAGTTGTACCCAGACATGTATTTCCACTGGTCACATACATGACATCTGTGATCTTTGTAATGTGATGCATATTGGTTTTGTTACTGCACTTGGGTAAGATAAGATTCCAAACAAAGTAGAGAAGATATAGAAGGCTAGTCAGAAGAATGGAGACTTGCAGGCAAGATTTAAAATTAAGTTAGCACTGGCTAAAAGGAGGTTAAGAAGAAATGGGTATGCTGTCCATAAATTCAGCAGGAAACAAGCAGCAGGGAGAGCAAACTGTGAAGAAGTAGTTTGGAAGGTGATGTTGGCACAAGAGCAATAAGTATAAGCTAGCTCTGAAAATAATTTATAAAGGCTATTAGATTCTGGAATAACTTTTCAGTGGGAGTGCTATGAACAAAGAACAACAGCCTTCAGAGAGACTTCAATCAGTTTATGAACGGGATTAAATAATGTATTTTATGACAATGACCCATAGTGGTTTCCCATAAGAATTTGGGGAGGTGTCACTCCTGTGCTACACTGCTCTGGAGAAAGACTGGGAAATTCTTTGTGATGGACTTGCCTTCAGGCCATGAAGATGCAGAAGTTGTCAGTTAAATTCTCTATCATGGTTTTCAAAATTTCTCTCCTCATATTTTCTTTTTTTTTTTTTTAAACTTTTTGCAGGCTCCACTTGCTGCTTATTGATCCATTTGCAGTTACAGCTTTCCTCTCCAACAAACATTGCAAGGTTTGTTTGTCATGTGTCTCCTCTCCTCCTTATACTTGTTCTCCTTAATCCAACTTAGCAAAACTATTAGTGTGACCATCATGAGATGTGTCCAGCTCTGGGTGTACTGTTGAATTCTTTGAAAATATACTCTGCAAATATCTTTTGCCTATGTTTCCTACAGGACATACTGAATTGTCTGGCCAAGGGAGTCCATCATTTGAGAGACCTATGGTGTTTCTGTATCTCTTCCACTTCTGAACTGCACACTTTTAAAGCTACCTTATTAGCTACCTGGGGGGTAGTTTAACATCTAGTCAGATGACAATTATCCAGATAAATTCTTGGCTTTAAAAGTGCTTATAAGGGCCAGCAAAGAAAAAAAGAGAAGAAAGAAGAGAAGAGAAGAGAAGAGAAGAGAAGAGAAGAGAAGAGAAGAGAAGAGAAGACCCCAAAAACCCCAAAAAACTTTGTCAATATGTTGTTTATCATTTTGCTATGGATTTAGTATAATCTGCAGACCGTCTATGTCCAGAACTCTTACAAGGCTGTTGATATTCTTATGCCATGTGTCCTGTTATCATGACAGACAAGTCTCCTTGTGCTTCTTATTGAATGTCTATAATAGATTTTTCTCTGGGTAATTCTGGCTAGGGAATTTGGGGGACCAAGTTTCCTACCATATTAAATCTTATACTCATGTTGTTGTGGGTAAGTTTCTGTGATACAGATACATCCTTCATCTTACCTATACTTGGTGTTTGTCAAAAAAAATTAAATTAAGCCCATCTTAGTATGCCAAACTTTATAAAAAGTGTAAATTTGTGTAATTATTGAGAATAAAACCTCCACAGTCCAACCATTTGCTGGACTTGAGCTTGGCAAACATAATCCAATTCAGAATCTCAAAACACAGTGAATGGTATCTAAATAAAGTATTTTTCCTGAAAAATTCCAGTAAGTCTGGTGCAATGGACTACTACTGGGGCACCAAAATTAAAGCATCATGTCAAGCCTTATGTGAAAGGTCAATGGAAGAAAAGTAATTTTCTTTGCTCTCAAATTCTCTAAAGGCAGGTCATACCATAGCCTTTATGCTACTGGTACACCTGTATGCCCAGGTGGTATTTGATTGAGATTTGTGTTATCACTCCAAAGCATCCCGTTGCTAGAAATTTCAACATATGGTTCCCTTTCCAGATCTACTTCAGTTATGAGTGACACTAAATCTACCATGATTAGAGGATCACCTTAGAGAAGTGCCTATACTACTTCGAAATGGGCATATAACCTACAGTTTTGAAAGTAGCTATTGACTTTTGAAGAGTTAGCTGGGATTTTTCAAAAGCACTGACTCCTTCAAAGATCTGCTGTTTTCTCACCCACAAGACCACTCAGAAATCATTATTAATTTTTAAATCTTGGCCACTGTTATCCATAAATTATATTCCTCTCTGTCCACACAAAACATTAATAAGGTACTGAATTATGGCAACTGGCAGAGCTTGTAGAAGACTGTTCACTGTGGAGTCACTTAAAATCCATGGATGCTGGCCAGAGGGTCTCGAGAATACATGGGAGCCCCCTCCCACTGGTATTAGAGCTAGAAGATTAGGTGTCTCTTGTCTAAGTTCTTTGGTGTTGAGGTTGGGAAGAGGAAATGGGAAAAGTGACCTTTTTACTTCACATACAACAAACAAAAATATTTAGGAGGGAAATGGTATGCATCTGTTTCAATAAGCAAAACAAGACAATTAAAAAGGAAAAAAAAGGGCCCCAAAGAATTAAAAGTACCATTAGATGAGACACGTTCAAGATGCTGCTGGGATCTGCGTACATGCACACAGACCCTGACACTGAATTCTGAGTGGTTACTAGAGATTAACTGTCATTTCAAAACCACTAAAGTTGTCCATGCAGATCCACATTTAATATCCTACTGAGATACATTTAAAACCCATTAGCAAGATAATATTCATATGCCTCATAGAAAGGACATGAGAAGAACAAATTTTTAAACAGATGAATCCTCATTGCTGAGAGCTTGCCTAAGGAAGGACACAGAAAACATTTCACCATCTTTATCTGTACTGGAAAACGGGGCCAAAGGGCCAATCATTTTTGGCAACCAAGATCTGGCAAAGAAGCAAGCCCTTGAATTCCTTCCTCTCAGGGGGGCCTAGAAAGCTGCTGCCCCTACCTGGTTAACCAGCTTTTTCAGTGGAAACCCATTTACTTAGCTTTCTAGTGCTGGAACAGCCTACTCTATCTCAGCAACAGGTCAGAATATGAGGTCACACATCTTCATCTAGTTGGGCCTGAATGCTTCCTGAATGTTTTGCTGAAATGTCTGGAGCCTGATCCCTTGCTGGTGATCAGAATATTTTCATTAGTTGAAGCAAGGGAGGTTTGACTGTCTCTTACTGTTTTTTGATGAATGAACTCAACAGAACAGGGAGGATCTCTTACGCTTCAACCAATTTATTTGCTATCACAGTAAGGCTTACTCGTCTCCCTAAACATTGTGGTGGGTTGACCCTGGATGGGCAACAGGTGCCCACCAAAGCCACTCTATCACTCTCCGCCTCAATTGGACAGGGGAGAGAAAATATAACAAAAGGCTCGTGGGTTAAGATAAGGACAGGGAGATCACTCAGCAATTACCGTAACAGGCAAAACAGACTCGACTTGAGGAAATGAATTTATTACCAATCAGATTAGAGTAGGGTAATAAGAAATAAAACCAAATCTTAAAACACCTTCTCCCCTCCCTTCTTCCTGGGCTCAACTTTACTCCCCAATTCTCTACCTCCTCCCCCTGAGCGGTGCAGGGGGATGAGGAATGGGGGTTGTCCTGGTTTGAGGTAAAACAGAACCAATTTTCTGTTCAATAATTTTACTTTTCAACTAAGTCTCTCCAAACTAACACTCTGAAATTAACAGCATATTTTTCAGACAGCGTCAGTTTCTAGCAGGTAAGGTCTGGTGTTCATAGTGAATAGCAAAGAATGGTATGCAGAGAGGCTCTTGTTTATACTTATTGCTGTAACAACCAAGGCCAGCTAACTTTGTTATTTGCCCCACTGGAGGGTCAGAAGCAGAAGACTGTAGAGGGGTTGCACCTGCCAGGAGGAACGGACAGGACAGATGACCCAAAACTGACCAACAGGGTATTCCACCCCATCTACTTCATGCTCAGTATAAAAGCTGAGGGATCAAAGGGTTAGCCCTCTTTCTTCAATGGCCAGCATCCGAGGAGGACTCTGTTCATCTGCCTTTGATCCCAATCCGTATATTCCTGAATCCAGATCCAGAATCCAGTTCCTGTCTGTCGCTAAGTCCAGTCTGGAACTTTCCCAGTGCCTGCCGGTGACATGATCATCATCCTGAGAGCTTAATATGGGTTGTATATATTTCATTATTTTCTTTTTTGAGATTATATTTTGTTTTTATTGTTATTAATATTTCATTAAAGTAGTTTAGTTTCTTATCAGCTTATAAGTCTCTCTCTCATTTTCTCTCCTCTTCATAGAATCACAGAATCATAGGGTTGGAAGGGACCTCTGGAGATCATCTAGTCCAACCCCCCTGCCAGAGCAGGGACACCTTAGAGCAGGTTGCACAGGAACGCGTCCAGGTGGGTTTTGAATGTCTCCAGAGATGGAGACTCCACCACCTCCCTGGGGCAGCCTGTTCCAGTGCTCTGCCACCCTCAAGGTAAAGAAGTTCCTCCTCATGTTTAGGTGGAACTTCCTATACTCAAGTTTGTGCCCGTTACCTCTTGTCCTGTCATTGGGCACCACCGAAAAGAGCCTGGCCCCATCCTCCTGGCACCCACCCTTTAAGTATTTATAAGCATTGATCAGGTCCCCCCTCAACCGTCTTTTTTACAGACTAGAGACCCAATTCCCTCAGTCTTTCTTCACAAGAGAGGTGTTCCAGTCCCCTAATCATCTTGGTAGCCCTATGCTGCACCCTCTCCAGCAGTTCCCTGTCCTTCTTGAGCTGGGGAGCCCTGAACTGGACACAGTATTCCAGGTGCGGCCTCACCAAGGCAGACTAGAGGGGGAGAATGACCTCCCTCGACCTGCTGGCCGCACTCTTCTTCATGCACCCCAGAATGCCATTGGCCTTCTTGGCCACAAGGGCACATTGCTGGCTCATGGTCATCCTGTTGTCCACCAGGACTCCCAGCTCTCTTTCTACAGAGCTGCTCTCCAGCAGGTCAGCCCCCAACCTGTACTGCTGCATGGGGTTATTCCTCCCCAGGTGCAGCACCCTACACTTGCCCTTATTGAATTTCATAAGATTCCTCCCCGCCCAACTCTCCAGCCTGTCCAGGTCTCTCTGTATGGTGGCACAGCCTTCTGGTGTGTCAGCCACCCCTCCCAGCTTTGTATCATCAGCAAACTTGCTGAGGGTGCACTCTATCCCCTATTCATCCAAGTCGTTGATGAATATATCGAACAGGACTGGACCCAGTACTGACCCCTGGGGAACACCACTCGTCACTGACCTCCAACTAGACTCTGCACTCCTAACCACAACCCTCCGAGCTCTGTCTTACAATCAGTTTTCTATCCACCTTACTGTCCATTCATCTAACTCACTCTTCCTAAGCTTCCCTATGAGGATGCTGTGGGAGACCATGTTGAACGCCTTGCTGAAGTCAAGGTAGACCACATCTACTGCTCTTCCCTCATCTATCCATCCAGTCACACCATCATAGAAAGCTATCAGATTAGTCAGGCATGATTTCCCCTTGGTGAATCCATGCTGAGTACTTCTGATAGCCTTCTTTTCTTCCATGTGCCTTGAGATGACGCCCAGAACAAGCTGTTCCATCATCTTTCCAGGGATGGAGGTGAGGCTGACCGGCCTGTAGTTCCCCAGGTCCTCCTTCTTGCCCTTTTTGAAGACTGGAGTAACATTGGCTTTCCTCCAGTCCTCAGGCACCTCGCCTGTTCTCCAGGACCTTTCAAAGATGGTGGAGAGTGGCCCAGCAATGACCTCTGCCAGCTCCCGCAGCACTCTCGGATGCATCCCATCAGGGCCCCCTGACATGTCCCCCCTGAAGGGGACCTGATGTCCATCTCTTCCTGAAGGGAGATGCTCTCCCTTCTCTGAAGGGGAGAGAGGTTAAAGAGAGCATCTGTCGTTTGTTTTAGTGGCCAGCCCAGCCCAAACTATGACAGGGGGTCAGCCCAAACTATGACAGGGGGTCAGTTCACCACACGTTGACTCTTCCCATGGGCTACAGTTCCTCATGAACTGTTCCAGCATGGCTCACTTCCACAGGGTGCAGTCCTTCAGGAACAGACTGCTCCAGTGTGGGTCTCCCACAGGGTCACAAGTCCTCCCAGCAAACTTGCTCCAGCGTGGGCTCCTCTCTCCACGAGTCCACAGGTCCTGCCAGAAGCCTGCTCTAGCGTGGGCTTCCCATGAGGTCACAGCCTCCTTGGGGTGCATCCACCTTCTCTGGTGTAGGGTCCTCCATGGGCTGCAGGTGGATATATACTCTGCTGTTAACCTCCATGGGCTGCAGGGGGACAGCGTGCCTGACCAGGGTCTTCACCACGGGCCTCAGGGGAATCTCTGCTCCAACGCCTGGAGCACCTTCTCCCCCTCCTTCACTGACCTTGGGTATCTGCAGAGTTTTCTCACATATTCTCACATATTCTCACATATTCTCACTCCTCTCTCTGCTGCTTTTGTTGCCCAGCAGCTTTTTCTCTTCATAAATACGTTATCACAGAGGCACTACCACTGCTGCTGATGGGCTTGGCCTCGGCCAGCACCAGGTCCGTCTTGGAGCTGATGGGCATTGGCTCTACTGGACATGGGGGAAGCTTCTAGCAGCTTCTCACTGAAATCACCCCTGTAGACCCCTCACTACCAAAACCTGGCCACGCAAACTCAATACAAACCCAAAGACAACTTGCCCTCCGCTTTGTGTGGGTGTTTAGTACATCACTTGTTATCCCCTGTTCCTATTTACAGCAGTCAATTTCTATGGGAAATACATTTTTCTAACTGATTTCCCTCTTTTGTTCTTATGTTCCTTCAGTGCTCTTAAGTATGATGCTAGCTCAATGTTATGGTCTCATTTACTTTATATAACCAGCATCCTTGCCTCACCACTGTTTTAACACTTCTCTGACACGGACTTAACTTTATCCATTTGGATATCTTCCTTCCAATTATTCTTGCCTATATGAGCTTCTGACCTAAGAAACAAAACGACCTTCCTTCCCTCAGTCAAACTAAAACCAGCTTTAGGAGCAATCTGGACTTCAATTTTATGAAAGTGCCAAGAGAAAATTTAGTGTTATAACTGTTATACTGCAAAATATACTCAGGCTGCTATGGAAATGTAAAACACGCACTTGACACTAGAACTGCACAAAAAATTGATTAAGTGGCTGTTTTTCTGTTTGCCCATTCAACTCAAAACAAATAATAGAACCCTACAAAACAAAAATTGAAATTTCATTTAGGAACGTACCATTCCAAACCAGAGATTTGAAAGAAAAACAAAAGAGAAATGGGGCTAACTTCTTGGAATGTGGGATGGGGAGGGGATTCTCTTTCCACTTTTTACTGTAGTACAGGACTACAGGAGTTTTGCAGGAATGGGGATGAACACCATTGCTGTGGGCAAGATAGTCTTGACTTCTGGAGTTTCACTTAAGTTAATGCCAATTAACAAACTTTAAGTTACTTTGGGTATTGAAACCCCCCCCAAGATGATAAACAATTAAACACTCACAGAAACATCTTTCTTCTCCCTTCCCCAGGCTCAGTTTCAGTCCAGTACTTTTTCTCTTTCCTTTCCAGTCTCAATTTCTCTTGTTTTCACTGTAAGTTACGTTTCGTTCCTTCTCGATTCCCTCTGTGAGGCAAGAGGTGGTGCTGGAGGCTGGGGTCAGTGCATAATGGTTTCCTTCAGCTGCTT
Organism: Vanellus vanellus; assembly: GCF_965231255.1. Taxonomy (NCBI): domain Eukaryota; kingdom Metazoa; phylum Chordata; class Aves; order Charadriiformes; family Charadriidae; genus Vanellus; species Vanellus vanellus. The sequence goes on along the minus strand of NC_138906.1, from coordinate 96,592,076 downwards.
CTTGCTTCTTACTCTTTTTCACGTCCACTGCTCTGGGCATCTTACTTACAAAACACAGAACCTGGAAGGTTACAACAGTTTGAATAAATATCCATTACAAACTCCACCCCTTATTTCTACAGACTAGACTACGTAATAATCCAAATTTGCATTTCTGGCCTTCTCTGTGCAAGACTCACAGCTAAGGACACTATTGCAGTTTGATTATACACGCATTACGAATTCCACACTTAGTCACTGCAAGGGGGTATCTCCTTTGAAGAAGCAGCAGGATCAGGCCATCCCAAGATCATCTTGCATTCTGCAGGGCAGTATTTACAAAGGGCACAGCCCCCAAGTTACACAGACCAATACTTTCTTAAAGCCATCATCTTTATCTCAGCAGCATCAGTTTCCCAGCATTGCCACTGCAACAGCATCTCCCTGGGATGGTGGCCACATATCCCACACTTCTGTAATTTCACTTTGAGCAAAGCACTGGTGCGTGGTTGCCCTCTGGGGAGCAGTTTCCTATAGGCCTGCTCAATCACTGTAAGCTGGGCAGGCTGAAAAAGCTCAATTTTCAAGCCTGTCACTGCCCTCTGTTTCCCCACCAGAGATGTTGGGGTGATGTATTTTTAGCAGAGGGAATATTATATGCTTGGCAGGAATGAGGACATCACAGGAAACGATGGATTCACTCAGGGAGCCCTTTGGCTGTCCTGTCAGAGCAGGTGTCAGAGGCATGGCCTCACCTGGCGTTCCGTAGCTCCAGGAAAAGGCAGGTACCGTCACCCCTGTCCTTACCTCCCCCTCTTCCAGCTTTCTGCCTGCCCCGCTGGCAGCCTGGCGAAGCTCAGCGCCCACCCGCACCTGTTCCTGACTGGTTCCCCCACCTCCGCTTCAGGTACACCCGCCCCCCTCTTTCCCTCTTTTCCTCCCTCCCTCCCTCCTTCCCTCCCTCCCGGCCTCCACCCCCGTCATGTCACAGTGCCCCCTCCGACCCCTTCGGTGAGGCGACGGGCGGCGGTTTCCTTCTGCCACCTGCTGCCTCTTACTCGGGCTTGGGTGTGTTTTTTTTTCCTCTCCCTTACTGCTGCTTTACTGCTCCTCCGACCTGCCGCAAGTCCTCTACGGGTCACGATCCCCTCGGCCCCTCAAAGTTGCCTCTACCCCGCCGCGCACCGCCGCGTGGTGCCCGCCCTCCTCGCGCGCCCCAGCCCGCCTCCTCTGATTGGCGGAGGCTCTGAAGGGCGGTGGCGGGTTCCGTCAGTAGTGGAGGCGGTTGTGGTCGGCCGTAACCGCCTGAAACCGTCTGCGGCGGGCACGAGGCAGCGCTGAGTTGCTCGTGGCTCGAGGGGCGGTGAGCCAAACGGGGCATCCTGCCGTCGCGAGGGTCAGAGGGGTCCCTTCCCTCATGGGCCGGAGGATATTCGTGCGGTCTGAGAGGAGCTGAGGGGGTCGGCAAGGGGAACTGTGGGAACCCGGAGTCGGCCGTGGCGCAGAGCGGGATACAGGAGACCCTCACAGAAACAAAAAGGTAAAGCCCGGTATAGACAGCAGTGCATACAGCGATTTCATTTTAAAGGTCGAGTGGAGCAAAAAGGGAACAGCACTAAAAGGAGTGGGGGAACATTAGATTGATTATTTTTTTTTTTCTCAGATTAAAAAAAGTAAACTCTTTAGGAACAATCTGTACTTGTACTTTCCTCTTGCAATTTCATTAAATTATTTTTGTTACAGTGTTTAGGCAGCAAGATACTTCTCTATGTACTGTTGGTAACTCCTAAGTGGTTCCTACTACTACAGACTACAGTACAGAGGGCAGAGTAGTTCTGTGCAATTTTGTTGCCTGTCTTGATGCTGAGAGGCAATGACAAACTGTTTACTTGGCTGGCAGCAGAATTGGATCCTTACTTAGCAAGAGTGATGTAGTCTTTTAGGTTTCACTCTTATTGATCCTATTAGCTTTCTTAGCAATTCATGAATATTTATGCCAACATACAAGCTACACAGTTCATTCAGTTCCCTTAGAGAGAAAGTTGCATTAAGTTGGACATAGTTCAGTGGTTTGCAGGCATCAAATATGGCATGTTTTTAACCTCATGTATTTATGCTGAATAAGTCTTCCAAGTAAATATACAAGTGGTATGCTTTAGCATCTCCCCCTTTCTGTTTTCAGTCGAGTAGGTTGCCTAGAAGTGGACTTGCTGTGGTCTGAAGCTTAGTCAAATTCTGATTTGCTTAATAAAAACATCTATGCTCTCCAAGGATTGGAATAGAATGAATTTTAGGCCTGCAACGGCTTTTTGCTACTGTTGGAATAGATTAAATTTTTAATCCTTTTTTTTTTTTTTTGAGGAGGTTTTCAGTTTGAAGTCTAATGCTAGTATCCAAATTGGGAGCTAAATCCTGAAGCACATGAGGAAATGCTACATGTAGCTGACTGAGGGCAAGGATTGTGAGTGTGACTGAACCATTCCTGCATACTCCTGATCTTTGTGCATTCTGGAGTTTAAATAATGAGCACTAAATTGAAGGGTTCCCCATATATGCAGCTTTAAAAAATAATTTAACTTCTCACACATGTGAGCTGCAGACTGAAGCTTGTGAAGTGCGTCAAACGGGTTTACAGATGTCATTTTCGGTTCTGAAGATACCACTCCACATACATGCTGCAACAATAGCAACAGCAGTTCCCTGCATCTGCACTGTAGTGGCCTTTCTGCTGCTAGACGTGCCCTTATGTCTACAGGAACACCTCTCCCATCAGTAATTTTTGCTGGAGGGTGCTCTCACAGGCAGGTTTCTGCCACAGATGGTTTTGAGTCATTGCCTTAAGAGTTGTACTTTGGAGGTTTGTGTTTGGTGTAGGAATCTTCTGCTTAACTGCTGGGGCTGAGCTGAAGCAATTAAAACTAAACAATTAAAAAGAAGGGATAGCTGGGAATCCAACCCCCAGAAACTAGCCCGCTCCTGCAGCGGTTTCACAGCTGACTGCATAAGTGGATATCTGCCTGACACAACAAATGTTGCTTTGAGCTCTGTTCTCTGCTGAGCCATGGCAGTGATTCCATGGAGGCTTGCTTGTGGGTCTTTATTATTAAAGACTTCTGATTAGAAAAATTAAAAGAGCAATGTTCTGACTACTCAGAATCTGCCTTTGCAGAAATGAAGGAAATAATGTGGTGAAGACTAATTCGGGAGGGGTGAAATAGCAGGGACTGCTGTGGTGACTGTTTCTTGGCAAGTTCGCAAACTGTCATTCTCCTGCTTTATAAGAGGGATGAAATCTTAAAATACAGGGAATTTTGAGAGTGCTTGCCAAGTTTGTGGTCCACAAATTAAAAGTGATCTTCAGGGGTGGAACTGTGAAGGGGTTATCCAAAGAGGAGGGAAAAAAAAAAAAAAAGAAATGGATGCTCACCACTTTCCAGGAGCCCAAACTTGCGAACTCTGAGATGGCTGGTAAATATGCCAAAGTCTGTCCACTAAAATTAAATTTTGCAGAATCTCTGTATAACTCTACAGAAGGTTTAGGCTAACAGGAGAGAATTCGGCTCAGAGGCTGGAGGAAGCATTAGCTAGGGAAGATAAAGTAGTGAGAGGTGATGTTCTGAAAGAAGAGTAAAGAAGTAGGCACTGCAGATCAATTCAAAAGGGAAGACAAAACCATGAAAAATCATTTTATTTTACTTGTTCAATTACTTTTATTTACTTTTTCCGTGGTGTTATTAGAAATAAATTTTAATCTCACCCTTTCCAAGGTCACAGTGTATCGTTAGTCTTGATGGCACTCCAAGTCCAGGGATTGAAATGTTTTCTATTTGTCCTACCACAGATGTTATGGGATGACTTTCCTACGGATCGTTGCAGAGAGCATAGTGGTGCCAGTTTAAATAATCTCCTACTACATCATAACAGATGAAAAACCTGAAAGACTTTCTGACCCTAATAGACAGTATCTTACATGCAATATTGTCTGAGATACTGCAGTACTGTTTTGATGTTAAGATGAGAAATAATGGGACTATCAACCTGAGAAAAGACTTCTTGTCAGCCTAGTGTAGAAAAGCACATTACAGACCAGACAACAAAAACTGTAATTTTGTAAGGGAAGGATTGCTGGATCCACTGTTGTTCTTATTTCTTTTGTAGTGAAATAGATAATAGTAATTAGTTTGCCCCCTTTTAAGTCATTATTGCCTTTGCACCTATTCCTTATTTTGGAACCTGTGAATCTGTCTGATGAAACTGTCACTGACATTAGTGGCAGCTGGAACTTATGCCACTTTCACAGTAAGCCTACTTCAATATTAATTCAAAAAGGATTTTGCACTTTTAGCAGGGAGAGAGATTTGTCTGAAGGCAGAATTCTAGTAGCTTGGTGTGTCTGAGTTGTCAGATTGTAGCTTGCTCCTAACTTGTCAGTACAGTGAGGACCCAAAAGTGTAATGTAGTAGTTTCTCCCCTCACCTGCATGTATATTTGCAACAGGATATATGAGTGAATTGGTGTGAGGAAAAGCAGTAGAAAGCTATTTCAGAGTCATATCATAGACAGTCCATCAGTTGCTTGAGTTATTTGAGGAAGTGATGGCATAACTGCTGCATTTGGCCTCTGATCTTTTAATGCAAGCTCCTTTAGACAGACTTTAACCTTCTTCCTTTCCTTTTCAGTGCGTGTATTTATGTGTGTTTTGCTCTTCTTCTGCAGTGACTTAGAGCGTTTTTCTTCCCAGGGAATGGCAGTCACTACTTCATTCCAAAAAACCTAAAGGAAGATCGATTGCTGTGAGTTTTTGGACCCAGATACATGATGGGAGAAAAATCAGATTGTAGGAGGGGAGAGAGGGCTCAGAACTAATTAGCTTTCTTGAAAAACTGTCTTCCAGAGATTCTTAAATTAGATGTACAAAATGATCCATTTTATGAAAAATGAGGCTTCTGTGAATACTTATGACTAGCCGGGCTCTCTGAGCAGTATTGGTCACACTCTCTGATCTTAGAGATAGAACAGCTGGAAAGCCTTGCCAGCTGGAAAGCGGTGCAGGTGAAGTCCTCTTTTTCCCTGTATTGGGAAATGGACTGAGGCAGCAGAGAGGAGCACTTTGATTAGGAAAAGAGAGCCTTGGCACTGCACTTAAGATAGCTTTTTTCTTTTAATTTTCTTGGCAAGGCTAAATACAGCACACCAAAATAATATTTTCTGACAGTTTTAGGGCTAAGTTTACAAGCATAGCTCCTGTCTTACGGCAGTGTAACTTAACTGATGATTTCCAGCAGTGTGACAGTGGAAGAGACAAAGCAGTTAAGTGATGTACTAATAGTATACAGTTATATAACTTAAGTTTTCAAAAATGCTGTAGCTCTTTCAAGTAGATGGAGATTCTGGAGTGAGGGTTGCCGGAAAGTCTTGTCCTCTTGTTGTAGATGGTATGATGTATAGCTGTGTCCTGGTTCCGGCAGGGATGGGGATAATTTCCCCAAGGAGCCGGCAGGGAGGCAGGCATTCCATCCCACGTGACCCATGCCCAGCTATAAGAGGCGGTAGCCGGGGAGAGGGGGGCAGTCGCCACTCGAGGGCAGGCTGCGGTGCGGTGCGGCGCGGCGCGTCGGTGGTGCCCTGCGCGGCGGTACTGTAATTGTGTTCTTATATTCCTTTACCGGTGTTATTGTTTTTCTTTCTTCTTCTCTTTGTCTGTTCTCTTAAATTACACCATTTCAACCCACGAGTTTTGCCCTTTTCTGCCGATTTTTCCCACGGCTGTGGGAGTCGAGCGAGTGGCTGCGTGTTTTTTTTGTTGATGGCTGAGGCCAAACCACGACAAGCTGAATAATGTGTTCTGCCTTCTTTGGTTTGTTCATTATAGGTTTCTTTCCCCAGACATTGCTGTTTTTAATGAAGTCTAAAGAACCACTGTTTTTTTCTCAGTGTTGTGTTCCTTACCTTACCTACTTTGAGTAACTTGCTTATATCCCTGATCTTATAATCTAGGTGTTCTTTGATGTAGATGTTTGAATTTAAGTTTCTATAAAGGTAGAGGGTATGGAGAGCAATGGGAAGGAGGAGAGCCCTGAGGAATTACATCATGCGATCGATAGGGACTCGCACAAACTCAGGGTGCCTTGGTGTACTGCAGACCTTGGCCATGTGACCCCACGTAGAGCAGGAAGGATGCGATGTGCTTCTTCAGAGTTTCAAGTCTGTCCTATGTGATTCTGATTCTTTGGGAAGACACTGGAATGTCAGCTAATGTTCTCTGTTTTGGAAGCGGAGTTGTGAATATAGGTGTCTGACACTGTTTCTTTCAGGTTTTCTATTCTCTCCAATCTTCTACCGTTTTCAGACTGTTTTGGTTATGCAATCTGGATAGGTGTTCTCTTGCTGACTGAAACAATCCGGAGATTTCAGTCTGAGGAAAATGCTTTAAAACAGTCAGCAATTCTGTGGGGATTTGAGGGGAATTGAGACCCTTTTGCTTCTTGGGAGGATTTAGCATCTCCTGTCAATTGGACTAGAAGCCCCAGCAAGGGTTGTCTTTGGTGATAGCAAGCGGGTTGGTATCCTTGTTCCATCAGCTCTTCCTTAGGGCTCTCCCTTTGTGAGAAAACAGCCTTTTAGAAAACAATTAGCCAAAGTATCTCAACCTAAAAACATGCTGTATGTGGACAGGACCATAATCTAGTGGAGATTTTAGTTTTACTCTTTGGGAGGACCTTGGGGAGATGTAAGATATTCTGTCCTAAGGAAGCTTATGCTTTCACCTGACTACTATTACCGGGGATAATTAAGCTAAAGATGGATTGTACCTTAATGGCAGCCATATATCTGTCATGAAGCATTCCCCTCAGACACCTTAAGGTATCTGGCATCTTTTGTAATCTGTTCATTTTTGTCTCCTTTGGAAACAATTTATTACACCCTTTAAAGCACAACTGTCTCATTACAGAGTCTAGTCATTCTTATGTAATTTGAGCTATTAATAGGGTAACACAAGTGATGTGTAGTTTTTCATGCACTATTTTGTTAATATAAACCCTGGAAAACATGGATTTTTCTTTTGAGGCCAGCAGGTTCTTTGTTCTCCCCTGCTTAAGTTTTATAATGTTATAAAGCTTTAAACTGCTTCAGACTACACAGGTGATGGTAGGAGAAAGGCTTGGTAGGTAGCTGGTGAAAAAGCACCCTTCTTCTCATGACTCCCTTTTCCTCCCTTCCTTCGCTGCAACCTTTATGATATACAGTTTATGTTCATTTTTGTGTCTGTCTTTTGTGTCTAGGGAAGTAGTTTTTGAATAATACAAGCTTATGTAGCAATATTTTTAGAAAGCAATTGCATGGAGCACTAGACTGCAATTCAAGAAATCTACACTGCCTTAGACTATGCAAAGTGATTTACAGTGAAGCTTTACAATGAAACAAGGTGAAGCTTCAGAACATCTGCAGTACATTGACGACATCATTGTATGGGGTGACACAGCAGAAGAAGTTTTTGAGGAAGGGAATAAAATAGTTCAAATCCTTCTGAAAGCTGGCTTTGCCATAAAATGAAGTAAGGTCAAGGGACCTGCACAGGAGATCTAATTTTTAGGAATAAAATGGCAAGATAGATGCTGTCAGATCCCAATGGATGTGATCAACAAAATAGCAGCTATGTCTCCACCGACCAATAAAAAGGAAACACAAGCTTTCTTAGGTGTTGTGGGTTTTTAGAGGATGCATATTCCAAATTACAGTCTGATTGTGAGCCCTCTATGTCAAGTGACCCGGAAAAAGAATGATTTTAAATGGGGTCCTGAGCAACGACAAGCTTTTGAACAAATTAAGCAGGAAATAGTTCATGCAGTAGCCCTGGGGCCAGTCAGGGAGGGACGAGACATTAAAAATGTGCTCTACACTGCAGCTGGGGAGAATGGCTGTACCTGGAGCCTCTGGCAGAAAGCGCCAAGGGAGACTCGAGGTTGACCCCTGGGGTTCTGGAGTCGGGGATACAGAGGATCTGAAGCCTGCTATACCCCAACAGAAAAGGAGATATTGGCAGCATGTGAGGGGGTCTGAGCTGCTGCGGAAGTGGTTGGCACTGAAGCACAGCTCCGCTTAGCACCTTGGCTGCTGGTGCTGGTCTGGATGTTCAAAGAAAGGGTCCCTGCCACACATCATGCAACTGATGCTACGTGGAGTAAGTGGGAGTTTCTTATAGACCTCCTAATCAGGATGTAGAAGCCGATGAAGTATTCTATAAGCAGCTGGCAGAGGTCTCACGATCATCTGCCCTTATTCTTGTGGGGGACTTCAACTTCCCAGACGTCTGCTGGAAATACTACGCAGCAGAGAGGGAACAGTCATGGAGGTTCCTGGAGTGTGTGGAAGACAACTTCCTAACACAGCTGGTGAAGGAACCAACTAGGGGAAGTGCCCTACTGGACCTACTGTTTGTTAACAGAGAAGGGGGATGTAAATGTTGGAGGTCGCCTTGGGCAGAGTGATCACGAAATGATAGAATTATCAATTCTTGATCAAGTAAGGCGGGGAGCCAGCAGAACTGCCACCTTGGATTTCCGAAGGGCAGACTTCAGCCTGTTTAGGAGCATGGTTGAGAGTGTCCCTTGGGAGGCAGTTTTGAAGAGCAAAGGTGCCCAGGAAGGCTGGGCATACTTCAAGCAGGTGCTCTTAAAAGCACAGGAGAAGGCCATCCCCGATCTCGAAAAACGAGCAGATGGGGAAGACAACCAGCCTGGCTAAATAGAGAACTTTGGCTGGACCTCAGGAAAAAAAGGAAAGTTTACATTCTCTGGAAAAGGGGGTTGGCAACTTATGAGGACTATCAAGATATAACAAAGCTATGTAGGGGGAAAATGAGAAGGGCCAAAGCTCAATCAGAACTCAGCTTGGCCACTGCAGTTAAAGACAATAAGAAGAGATTCTTTGAGTATATCAATAGAAAAAGGAAGACTAGGGAAAATGTAGGCCCACTGGTGAATGAGACAGGTGCCCTAGTGGTGGAAGACACAGAGAAGGCAGAGTTACTGAATGCCTTCTTTTCTTTGGTCTTCACTGCTAAAGCTGTCCCTCATGAATCCCATACTCTGAAGGCAAAGGGGAAGGTCTGGAGAGAGGAAGATTTTCCCTCACTTGAGGAGGACCATGTCAGAGACCACTTGGCCAAGCTGGACATTCACAAGTCCATGGGCCCTGATGGCATGCATCCGCGAGTGCTGAGAGACCTGGGGGATGTTATTGCTAGACCACTCTCCATCGTCTTTGAACGGTCATGGAGAACAGGAGAGGTGCCTGAGGACTGGAGGAAGGCTGACATCACTCCGATCTTCAAAAAAGGCAAGAAGGAGGACCCAGGGAACTACAGACCAGTTAGTCTCACCTCTGTCCCTGGGAAGGTAATGGAGCAACTCATTCTGGATGTCATCTCCAAACACGTCGAGGAACAAGAAGTTATTGGAAGTGGTCAACATGGATTTACCAAGGGTAAATCATGCTTGACCAATCTGATAGCTTTCTATGATGTTATAACTGGGTGGCTGGATGAGGGGAGAGTCGTGGATGTCATCTACCTTGACTTTAGCAAGGCTTTTGACACTGTCTCCCATGACATCCTCATTAGGAAGCTGAGGAAGTATGGGCTAGATGAGGTGACAGTGAGGTGGATTGAGAGTTGGCTGCGGGACAGAACTCAGAGGGTTGTGATCAGCGGCACAGAGTCTAGTTGGAGGCCTGTAACCAGTGGTGTCCCACAGGGGTCAATACTTGGTCCAATTTTGTTTAATATATTCATTAATGACCTGGATGAGGGGACAGAGTGTATCATCAGCAAACTTGCTGAGGATACCAAACTGGGTGGGGTGGCTGACACCCCAGAGGGCCGTGCTGCCATCCAGCATGACCTGGACAGGCTGGAGAGCTGGGCAGAGAAGAACCTAATGAGGTTCAACAAAAGCAAGTGCAAGGTCCTGCACCTGGGGAGGAAGAATGCTAGGCACCAGTACAGGTTAGGGGCGGACCTGCTGGGAGATAGCTTGGAGGAGAAGGATCTGGGGGTTGTGGTAGACAGTAAATTATCCATGGCCCAGCAATGTGCCCTTGTCGCCAAAAAGGCCAATGGAATCCTGGGCTGCATAGGGAAGAGTGTGGCCAGTAGGTCGAGGGAGGTCATTCTCCCCCTCTACTCGGCACTGGTGAGGCCACAACTGGAATACTGTGTCCAGTTTTGGGCTCCCCAGTTCAAGAGGGACAGGGAACTGCTGGAGCGAGTCCAGCGAAGGGCAACTAAGATGATTAAGGGCTTGGAGCATCTGCCTTATGAGGAAAGGCTGAGAGAGCTGGGACACTTTAGCCTGGAGAAGAGAAGGCTGAGGGGAGACCTTATTAATACCTACAAGCATATAAAAGGTGGGTTGAAGGAGGATGGAGCCAGGCTCTTTTCAATAGTTCCAAGTAACAGGACGAGGGGGAATGGGCGCAAGTTAGTACACAGGAAGTTGCGTTCAAATACGCGGAAAAACTTCTTTACGGTGAGGGTGACAGAGCACTGGCACAGGCTGCCCAGGGAGGTTGTGGAGTCCCCTTCTCTGGAGATTTTCAAGACCCGCCTGGATGCAGTCCTGAGTAATGTGCTCTGGGCAATCCTGCTTTAGCAGGGGAGTGGGACTAGATGACCTCTAGAGGTCCCTTCCAACTCTGAAAATTCTGTGATTCTGTGATTGCACTGATCACACAGCGAACACAAATGGGAAACCCCAGTCGTCCAGGAATACTGGAAGTGATCATGGACTGGCAAGAAGGCAAAGATTTTGGAATATCACTAGAGGAAGAGGTGACACATGCAGAAGAGGCCCCACCATATAATAAACTGCCAGAAAATGAGGAGAAACATGCTCTGTTCACTGATGGGTCCTGCCATATTGTGGGAAAGCATCGAAAGTGGAAGGCTGCTGTGTGGAGCCCAACACGACGAGTTGCAGAAGCCGCTGAAGGACAAGGTGAGTCGAGCCAATTTGCAGACGTAAAAGCCATCCAGCTGACTTTGGACATTGCCAAGCGAGAGAAATGGCCGGTGCTTTACCTCTATATTGATTCATGGATGGTGGCAAATGCTCTGTGGGGGTGGTTACAGCAGTGGAAGCAGAACAACTGGCAGCGCAGAGTTAAGCCCATCTGGGCTGCTGAAATGTGGCAAGATATTGCTGCCCAGATAGAGAATCTGGTTGTGAGAGTATGTCATGTAGATGCCCACGTCCCCAAGAATCAGGCTACTGAGGAACATCAAAACAACCAGCAGGTAGATCAGGCTGCTAAAATTGAAGTGGCTGAGGTGGATCTGGACTGGCAACGTAAGGGTGAACTCTTCATAGCTCGGTGGGCCCATGACACCTCAGGCCATCAAGGAAGAGATGTGACATATAGATGGGCTCGTGACCGAGGGGTGGACTTGACCATGGACACTATTGCACAGGTTATCCACGAATGTGAAACATGTGCTGCCATTAAGCAAGCCAATTGGTTAAAGCCTCTTTTGTACGGAAGATGATGGCTAAAACATAAATATGGGGAGGCCTGGCAGATTGATTATATCACACTCCCACAATCTCGCCAAGGCAAGCGCCACGTGCTCACAATGGTGGAAGCAACCACTGGGTGGCTGGAAACATACCCTGTGCCCCATGCCACTGCCCATAACACTATCTTGGGCCTTGAAAAGCAAATCTTATGGTGATATGACACCCCAGAAAGAATTGAGTCAGACAACGGGACTCACTTCCGAAACAGCCTTATAGACACCTGGGCCAAAGAGCATGGCATTGAGTGGGTATATCACATTCCTTATCATGCACCAGCCTTGGGTAAGATAGAACGATACAATGGATTGCTAAAGACTACACTGAGAGCCTGGGGGGTGGGGGGGGAGGCAGTTGCCCCTTGGTGGTGGGCTGTGGTGATCTGGGTCCGGTCGGCGCACTGTGCAGCAGTACTGTACTCGCGTCTTTATATCTCTTTGTCGGTGTTACTGTTTTTTTTTTTTCCTCTTCCTTTTTGCTGTTCTGTTAAACTGCACTATCTCAACCCAGGAGTTTTGCCCTTTTCTGCTGATTTTTCCCACGGCTGTGGGAGTTCAGTGAGTGGCCGTGTGGTTATTGCTGGCTGAGGCCAAACCCCGAGACACACCTGTAGAGCCCTGATTATATAAATGAAAGCCTCATCTGTGTGGTGTATGTGGCTTGATCCATGATGTTTATTCTGTGTACTATGCTTTCAAGCTTTGCAGAATTAGCAGCCTGTTGCCCTGGGCAAAGAAAGACAGAGAGCAAAGAGTATCAGAGACACACTGTTGCTGAACTAGGACTTCTGATGCCTTAAGTAGCTGCTGTGGGAACTTACCGGGTTTAAATTACTGCTCTGAAAGGCTAACTTGAATGCGGTTGAGGTATCAATAAAATGTACTAATGGATTATGGTTTTCATTGTGTGGCACAAAGGTGGATGACTACAGTTCCTATAACCTGCATTATGTCCTGTGCCAGTCCAGAGGAGACAGAAGAACTTTTTATTTGAGCTAGAGCTTAGGGTAAGGCCTTAAAAAGTGGTCTCTGCAAAAGATGTCTTTTGAGTAGCAGCTGTTGACTGTTCACACACGGGAAGGCCTGGCAGGGTGGAATAATTGGTTTTGAAATTGTGCCCTCTTACACCTGTGACTATGACTATGAGTCTGCACAAATGCACTTAACTGTCTTCAGTGGGACCAGGGTTTATGGAGAGTAACTGGCTCAGCAGGTGAAATTGAGGCAATGTGATGACATGTCAGCATTTGTATATTCAAACAAATAAACCAACCATGTTTTCCTCACCTGTAGCTGTGTTGGCTTTGGAGCACATACAGGAGTAGAAAGCACTTCAATGAATCAATTCGGCAAAGATGATTCTGGATGTTCTTGGAAAGTAGGTATGCACAGTGAGCAGATGCCGTCTTTACATAGTATAATTGTCTTGCATGGAGATTGAAGGGTAGGCTTGCTGATGGAGAAGGTAGAGCTAAATGCTCAGACTGCTTCAGTGTCTATACCTACACTGTGTTTGCAGCTGAAGGCATGGGAATGTGCAGGCTGCTGGCACTTCAAGAGGGCAGTGGGTCCCATCCATTTAACACTAAGTACTCTTGTGCTTCCATGTGTAGAGCTAGATTAGTTAAAAGCAAAAGTGTATGTGTGGTGTTGCTTGTTCTGACTGGAGAAAGACAGGTAACGTGTTTGTGCTTCACTTGTTAAAATGGAAGGTTCTTTTGGGTGGAGATCTAAGGTGTTTAGCATGAAGCCGAGCTGGAAGGAATGTCTGGGAGCTTACCTTGAGAAGGCAGGAGGCTGATGTTTTTAACCTGTTTTCATGAGGAAGACATTAATAAATCAAGGTTAAAATGATGGTTTGCAGTAGAAAGCATATTATCTCCTGCTGTTACAAAGTCTCCAAACTACTGTATCTGGAAACACAAGCATAATCAAGTACTTGATGTTTTTTATCTTTGTTAAGAAAGGAATTTCATTCAAGAATGTTCTTTTTTGACCTTTCTTTTGAAAGTCCTATCAGCTGGCTTGATGCAGAATCCATTTTACTATAGCTCTCTTGCTATTTCTTGAAAGCCATCATTGTAGCAGCAAAGACGGTTCTGTGCTAGAGATGCTAGTAAAGTTGATGGCTGTAGGGATGAGAGGATGTGCTCTGCTAAAAGCGATTTCTGTAGGATAAGCAGGGTGGTATTTTGAGGGGAAAAAAATAGAATAGGGACAGACGTTTCCTTGCCTTTTTAAAGAATATTATTTCACTAATAATTTCACCAAAAACTCTCGGAAAACATAAGTGAAATAATAACTCCTTTTTTCTTTCCTCAGTTAGGTAATAAACCCTTGACTTAGAAATGGGAGTGTGCTCATGGGGTTTACCAGGTAGATCTGGCACCAGAAATAATAATTGCTTTCTGTCTGAGCCCACTAGGTGAAAGAAGCAATATTAGGAGGAGCCCTTCTCCGTTAAAGTCCCAGGATGTCTGGAGTGGAAAGTGTTCCCTCCTGCTCTGAGGAGTGGGCTAGCTAGCTGGAAATGGAAAAGAAGGAACATACTAACATACTGGCTTGGGATGAATAGCTCTTCAAGACGTTGATGGGGAGATTGACTTGGCAGCTTAATAGTTGGAGCATTCACTTGGAAGAACAAAAATAAGTGCCTAACATTTGAGAGCTTGAAAGATCACCTTGTTTAAATGGCATAGATCAGAATCGGTAGAGCTGATTGATTCTTTATGGTCTGATAATGAGTCATATTGACAATTTCCTGTATTAAAGAAGAATAGATGTTGCTTACTAATTCTACAGAATGTGTAGAGGAAAACAGATTTGCTGTGGTTAAGCTTCAGACTTGCTTTTATTGAGCCAGATGTCTGTAAACTAGCATAACGTTTGTTTTAGACTATTGCTGATATTTTCTGTTTATTTTCAATTAAGTGTTATGTAGCTGTCTCCTCCCAGTCTGTACTGAAGATCGCTTGTTTTGCACTGAAACAAGAGAGGAGTGCTCAGGTAAGCACAGAGAGCAATTCACTAGCTCCTGCTGCATGAAGGAAGAGCTAGCTCAGTCTTCCCTGGCAACCTGACAAATACTTGGTGTTCTGTTTCAAGAAGGCTTCCAGATGCTGTAGGAAGAGAACAGAAATTCTGGAAACACTGGGAGGAATGGTCTGAAAATTAAGGCTCAGATTTTAATTTAAATTGAAATTTGTCTTGCAGAGTGAATATGCCTAAATTTAGAGTTCTACTGCATATATGCAATTCTGAACTGTTGAGTTCAGTGTAGATGAATGATAAATGTTGAATTTGGAGGTTAATTTAAACAGCATTACATGTATTACTGGCGGCATGTAAGTTTATATTCAGCAAAACTGTGATGGAGTTGTTTTATGTGAACCCTCAGCACTTGTCAATGTTTAACTTGCATAGTACTCTTGCATACTATACTCCCTGTAATTTTGTTGTGCTGGGCCTGAGTTAAAAGGAGTCTGAAGTGTGGTGGTTTTTATCTCTGATACTGTACATGTGTGATGGGTTTAAATTAACTAGTCTGCATATGGATAATAGCTTAACTACGAGGGTATAGACGTACTTTGCATGTCTGAATAAATGTATTGGTGGGTAGCTTTTGTGGAACTCCATAGGGTTGTTGTTACTGTGCTCTGTGCCAAAGCTGGTTTGTCAAACTGCACATTCAAGAATCTGGCTAAATGCCTGAGATTAAAGGGTATTAGCATGTAGACTGAATTTAGTGAGAGGAGATCTCTTAATGTCTGTAGCTTGTTTGTTTGTTGTTTTTTTTTCGCCTGACATCTGGTTGTTATTCCTAGAACTTTGGCTGTTTGCTTATTAAAGCAAGCAAGACTGAGGCAGGAAGCTTTTCTTTTGCAAGTGAATCCTTAATTAGTTCTTGGCCCTGAATCATTTATGGCCATTTGTTTAATGGCTACTTTGTAAAAGTGATTATTTATTAGGTATACCTGGAAAACAGAAACACTCTGGAAGAACCTTACTGAACAGACCTTTATGTGCAGAGAGGTGTTACTGAACTTAGGCTGTGCAGCTGTTGGCCACCATACAGGCAAACTGCTTAAAGTAGCTCATACACAGAAGGTTGCTGAGGTGAGGGAGCGTTTTGTAATTTGCTTGTGGCAGCAATGCATGAGTACCTCTCTCAAAGCAGTGTTTGGCTGCAGAGACTGATTGGTAGAATGAAGATTATAAAGATAGAGAGAAGTGAACATCAGGAGAGGGATTGTCTTCCAGGTTGGGAGCTACTTTTATCCTGCTCCTGTAACTATGCAAATACTCCTAGAGTCTTTTGGCTGCAGCAGTAATGTCACTGTACCCTCAATTGAGACTCAGTGGATGGGATTTGTAAATTGATTGCAAATGTTTTTTTAAAAAGTTGCCTTTTTTTTGAAGTTCTACCTCCTGCTATTAAGAGAAGCTGAGAAAACCGGGAGTCCTGATTCTTTTTGTGCTGCATGCATCTTTATTTATGCTAACTGAACCTGACGCAATCAAATGTATGTTATGACTAGCATTTTATATCGATTACTGTTGAAAGCGTGATGTTGTGTAGATAACAGAAAAAGTGTTAGACTTCTACTCTTTTCTGATATTCAAGAACTATGGAGCTGTATATAATTGTTTTGTTAGTAGCATCACTGGTATACATTTGTACCTGAAATAGTCTTCTTGCAAAACAGAAAGTTTATGTATCTGAGAGATACGCAGAACTTCTCTATCAAATTGGTGATTTCTGTGTGTGTGTGTAAATTGGAAGGAAAGAAAAATTACCAGTGATGACATATATAGAAATCTTAAATCATCATCAGTTTTATTGTACTGTTATGCACAGTTAAGATAGAGTGAACACATAATAATTTAAAACGTTTAAAGAAAATTGTCCCACGGATTTGTATACTGAACCAGCACGCTTTGCTTGGAGTTCGTCTATATAGAATAAAGTTTAAGAGCTGAGCAGTACAAGGGACAGGAAATCTGTAATGTTGCTGAACAAAACTTCTCAAAAGGCCTCATGAGATACTAATGAACAAAACAGTGAATACCAGAGGCTACTAGAAAGTGATCTTGATGACACAGCCTCTGGCATGAATGCCACTATCAAAAGCATCTATCTAGACTTTTTTTCTTTCTTTTTTCTTTTCCCGTGTTCTGTTAATGGTTTTCAAGGACATGATTGTCAAATTTACAAAGTCATTGCCTTCAATAAGAGGACTTTGGATCCCATCTAAATGTTATATTTTATTTAGTAAGTGTGCAAGAAACATTCTTACTTCTTAGACTTGATGGCTGTATGAATAACTGAAGAATGTTTCTGCTGGTAGTGTGTATTTTACTCGATGATGTTTTGAAGATACAAGCAGTTGTATCTCTGAGACCTTACTCATGCTGCGGAAGAGATGACCTGTGTGGTGTAGCAATTTAGGTACTGAAGGCAAGCAATGCTTTTGGAGACTGAAAAAACTTGAAATTTGACTGGGTTTGCAGTCTTGTCTTTTGGATTCAAATTAAACATGGATTTGCAGAGATGTGTTGGACAATCCTACATATTAAATAACTCGGGCGTCTTCCCTTCTCATGTAGGGATGGTGAGGAATAAATTAAAAAAAAGAAGGATTAGGTTGGTGGTTTTTTTTTTTTTTTTGTGAGTGAGCACTCCATATGCAATACTTTAAAGCTTTTCCTTGCAATTGGAAACTTTATACTGAAAGAAGAGTTGCTTACCTAACAGATGGGCTTCAAAATCTGGAGCTTTCAAAGAATATACCTGTACCACCAAATGTAGGAAGGAATGTCATGATAAAAGCAATGTAACATCCAACATTAAATAATCCCTTTCTCTGCAGCTGTTATGCACTCAACCTCCTTCCATTGAAGTTTATAGGGAAGCTTTGAATGGTTTGGATGGAGGCATGGAAGGAACATATCATCCTGAGCAGGACTGAGGCTTATTCACAAAACCTCTAATCCTTGCCCTGCCAATTCTGTATGTTTTTGTTCTTTCAGACCACTTCTGAAATCAGACCAGTATTATTTTTTTTTTTTTTAATCATTGCTTTTCTATCTGGTAAGATTTCTTGTACATCTATTTGTTATTATGCAGACTTTAAATATTACATGTTTGATTAGGCCTCTAGTTACTGTCTCCTGTTGTTTGAGATGAGGTTGTCTTCTGGCCTTGTGGGTTTTTTTTTGTGTTGTCTGCAGCTTACAATGCTGCAGCTAAAATAATTCTGCATTCTTTTGAGGTGTTTCATAGTCAGAGTCATCACACATATCGGAGACAAGATACTAATTAATTTAGGAAGTGGCTGTTATTTTGAGATGGCAGTGAAATCATACATCTCTTAAGAGTAAATCAATAAAAAAATCCTCCTTCCTGTCTCTTCCAAGCCGTGCAGCTCTCCCTTGCTTCCACTAAATATTTAGAGCTAATATATACTATTAGAGACACAGGTTGACAAACTTGTCAACTGTAGAGTAGAAAGAAAGGGTATCTAATGTGGTGGACTTTACAAAGTAGAAATGTGCAAGTTTCCCTTAGTTATGACTCTTTACATCTAGTCTAAAGAAGCCAAGACATGGAAACCTTCTAGAGAGTTTGTAGGAAGGTCATAGTGTGTCCTAGAAGGGTCATGTTTGTTGCAAGCTTAGCTAACAGCTTGAGACAGTCTAAGACCCCAATATTGTAAATAGCTTACTATAAGTGAATGCTGAGTTCATACAAGAATGTTTTGGCGTTTACTGCTAATGGGTAGTTTTGGCAACGCTCTGCATGGGCAGTGAGGTTTTACTGTTTGTACATTTTTCCAAGACTGGGAATCAAGCAGTGTGTATTTCCAACATAGAAAGGTTTTAAATTCAGTTTAAGGTAACAGTAGCAGTTAAAACAAACCAAGTCTGGGTGAGACTTTTTTTTTTCCTTTACTATCCCATAAAAGCATTCACAGATTGACAAGACATTCCTTCTTCAGATGCCCTTTTATTTAAAATGGTGTTGGCTTAATTGTGACTGTAACTAGCAAGATAGCTGTTTCCTTTACTGCTTAATGACACTTTAGATGGAAGCCACCCTGAATGAAGATGCCTGTGCCAGACTTACAGAAGCTTGCAGAACAAAAGGAGCTGATGGACCGATTCCTAAATAAGAGAGTTGAGCTGGAAAAAGAAATTAGGCAGAATATGACAAGGGATGGGATACAATGGATGAGCTGTCAAGCAGTTAGGGATATTTAGTGCTACACAAAGGTTTGAAGTTGTTAAGTGATTGAGATATATTAAAGGGAAAAAAATGCTTCAAGAAATTGAGGGAGAATTCTGGGAAAGACTCAAGTAATTTCAGTACCTGCTTTTAATGTAATGCAGAGTCCTTCAGTGTACCTGTGGTTAGCCCTTGTTGGTTTTTTCCTCTTCTGTTTTTGGTGTTTTGTGGTTTTTTTTTTGGTTGGTGTTTTTTTTTTTTTTTTTCTGTGAAGTGAATGTAAGGTACCTGTGTGTTCCTTAGGAGTTGCAAGCCTTTCAGTCCTCCTCAGGAGATTTTTTTTTTCCTGTAGGTTTGGGCATTTCTGTACCTGTATGTATGAATGATGGAAGGCGATAGTGGATTATGAAGGTCTGTACTCTGAGCTGGAGATGTCCCTGTTCTGCACACCATGGCTGTCTCCTGCGTCTAAGCCATTGGTCTGCAAATGGTCTGGGTTGCAGTTATGTTTGGAGGAACCCTGCAAGGGACAGTCCTCCCAGCAGCAACAGACTGACTTGAGTATCGGAGAAATCGGTGAAGAGGGAGAAAAGGGCTGTAAGGAATAGGGAGAGTTTGAAGCCCCATTGATATCTGCCAGTGTTTCCCAGTTTGTGTTTTACTCTGAGATAATTGCATGCAGTTTATCTTAAGAGAAACCAGATCCAACTCAGGTATTTGTGTGTGTGTTGTTTTTTTTTTTTTTTTAAATTACAGAAACTCTTGCCAAACTACATGTAAGTTCATAAGATGTTTGTCCAAAGGTGTTTTTCATGGCTAACTTTGCACTCTGAAGCTGATGTATGACTAGAGTATCAGTGCATGGAGACTTTTTGACCCCTTTTGCTGCCCTTGATGACTTTGAAATCAAGTTTTTGTTAAGGTGCTAGCTTCAAAAGTGTGGTGGCACACCCCACCTCCCCCAAGCCCCCCTTATTTCTAGCTTGCAGATAAATTGCATCTTTCCGTATTGAGGCAGCTCACGGGTTACAGTGCAGTAATTATCACTGTTTGCTCTGTCACTCTGCAGCTTGCATTTCATAAAATTGATGTGATCTGCTTTTTGTTGTCTCAGAGGCTTCCACAGGATTCATGGAGTTCAAATATACAGTAGAGTTGTGTTAGGCTGCTGATAGCCAGCCCCTGTGGCAATGTGGCAGTTCCCTTTAGCTGAACTTAGCGTTGATTGCTTCAGAAGAGTCTGCTGAATGTTGCTTGTGTCAACTTTTGTGTTGGCCTAGCTTGGCTAGAGGAGCTCCTGGTATAACTTAGATTGAGGTTCTTAAGACAACTTGTTACTTTGGAACCATTTCAGGAAACAGCTATGTGGAGCTGCCCAGATTTTTGGGGGGTTGCAAAGTGCTGCTTTCCCCAGGATCAACCCTCACCACACTTTGAGGTGAGAAAGGTGGAAACTACCTGGTGTGTCTCCAGCATTACCCAGTCCAGAAGCCTACACTTGCTGTTTATGATCCTGTCAGCAGCAGAAATGGTAACACAGTTCAATTAGTTTTACCTCCTTGGACCTTAATTCTCCATGTTTTAAATAGGAATGACTGACTAATGCTGCTTCTTTTGTAAGGTGTTTCCAGGCCTGCTGATGGCAGGTGGTGTGGAAGAGCTATGTGCAGCTAGTATCCCTGTCAAAGTAGGTGTATTTGGTAATATGTTGTCATTCCTCTACTACTAAGTACAATATGGCATCTTATTTGGAGAGAAGTGAAGCAGTGGCCTCCAAAGTGAGGTGTTGGCATGATGATCCATTGGGGTGTTGGAGAAAATATTGGAACTTCTATTTATGTTTATTTTTTAGATAAAAAAAAGAAAAAAAATAAGCTTTACTAATACTTAATACACGGATTGATACTGGTGCCCTCACTTGGTCCATATGTTGGATGGTCACGTGTAAGGTGTGGTAAACAAGGTATCCTGAGGGAAGAATGGATGCTTCTTAACATGGAGAGGTTGACAGTGGCATCTTCACTCATTCATTTAAGCATATTGTGATGTATTACAGTTTATGTGTGTCCAGTTAAGTGGATTTAAAAATTATATTATCTATTTTTAACTAAAGTAATCCTCACAAAATGGACAATTGTCTTAAAAACATTCCTGCAAAGAAAGTCTGGATTGAATATAATACTAATAATGTGAGCACAAGTGAACAACAAGAAAATGGCAGACCTGACACTTCTATTCCTGGTAGAAGCTGTCTGTCAGCCACATTATGAGGTAAAAACAATGATATCCTAATCAGACCCGACAAGAACTTAGCCAAAAAGAATTGAAATTATCAGTATTGAAATAAACTGAACTTTGATGCAATTCAGAGGTTTGGTACAAATTGTTAAACACGATTGTTAAAAATAACGGAGCATATTTGATCCCATAATTGTCCCTAAAAAAAAATATAAAAAATAAAAAATATTTTTTGGGGGAGAGCAATATTTTTTTGTACCGTGCATAAGTAAAATAAAAATTAAAAATACTGTTTGTTTCATCTTTCATCCTTACTTTTTTGTGTATGTTATAAAATCTACTTAATGTATTAGTACGGTAAATAAATAAATATGCATATATTGGAGGTACATGCTCAGATTTTTTTACTGATGGGGTACACGATCAAAATGTTTGGAAACCACTGATCTAGAGAATAGACACTTACGTAGTAAATAACAGATTAGATCATTTACCTTCATTCATTTGGTCTCTTACCACACTATATACTGTTGGTGTTGTGGGGGAATTGAAATTTTCCTGTGGCTGATGAGTTTGTTTTGCATGGGATGTTTGAGTTGAATGAGTTTGGTCCTGTACGAAGCGTGGTGTCCTGTACAGAACGCAGTGTCCTGTAATGCTGCTGCTACTCTGAGGCACATATTGTGCAGTGTCTGAGTAATGAATTTGGCTAAAATACCAGCAGTTAATACGTAGGCTCTTTGAGTTCATTAACGTCCTTTTTTAGGTTTTAGCTTTTCAAAGTTAATGGCTTTGACTGGAGTGATTAACACCAACCTTGGTGCCTGTGGCAAGGTTAAAATGACATAAAATGTTTTGGAACACAAACTTTGTCATGGTCCTCATTATGTGAAATACCACTGTGTCGGCCAAGGACACCTTGATTAGTCTGTAATGTCCTTCTATTAACAGTTTCTTTTTTCCCCCAATGATAGATATTTATTAATACAAGGTATATAATGAAGATTTATTCCTTCTAGAGAGCTATATATGTGCTCATGTATTTCTGATTATATAGCAATTTTTGAACCACTAGTAAAAGACTAATGACCTGAGGAAAGGCATGTGGAGATTCAAAACTTTGCCAACTCTGAATGTATAACATGGTGCTTTTTTGTTGATTCTACATGAATGAATGTATAATCATGTAGTTAAATGTGACTATCAAACATTACTCTGTGATAATGAGTTAGCACATTATATTTTGAAAGTGTTACACGGAGAAATGCAATCGATGACATTTCATTTCTGCTAATGTTCTTGTTTTTATAGTCTTATTTCTGTCTTTTTTTTCCTCTGTAAAAGTTTAACGCTTTTTTTGTGTGTGTGAAGTAAATCTAAAACCACATTTATTAAGGACACAACTTTGCATGCATTGAGACTAATTCTAAAATTTGAACTATACATGTGCAAGTTAAGGCCTGAGATAGTAGATTTCCTTGATGCAATTATAATTTCTGGGCAACGAATGCCTTTACCATGAATAATAATGACAAGAGTAGAAAATACTGTATTTAGTGATTTATTTTTTCCTTCTTTTATTTATTCAATGCTTTTTCTAGTAGTTTCCATGATACTTGGTATGCTCTATTCAGAGGAAGTGGGAATATGGGCATAACTCATGTTTAAGTCCATAGATAACCAAACCTTTGAAAGGAGCTTGCTCTAATTAGCATGCACTGAAATTGGGGTAATACACTGAGACAGAACTATGCAAAAACTGTTCTGTACATCAAATTTTCCTCTTTTTTTCATCTGTGGATGAAAGACTGTAACTTCTGGAGTTACTTTTTTTTCCTTACTTGGAGATTCATCTTTGTGTGGTCTTTTTTGTGCATTTTTCCTCTGGCTCGCTGTAAAGGCAGCCCCTTTCCACTTGGTTAGTTATAAACCTGCAAATACCTTTCCCTATATCACCTTCATCTGTACCTGTGCACTATTTTTTATGCTTATACAATTACTTTGCCCTGCAAAACAACTGTAAGGATCACACAGACCAAGCCTCCCCTCCTGTGGATCCGCCACCCTCCTGCACTGACTAAAAACATTGTGCTGGTGCTGAGCACAAAACAGAACCTCTAGGATGGGCTGAATCCATTTTTTCTGTGCAGGTGACCTGTGTAATGTTAATCTCCAATGATGGGTGGTGGTGGGGGGTGGGAGGGGGTGTGTGTGGAAAATATTGCATTGCTGGACTCACTCATGTTGTCCTAAAAGAATTCAGGTCTTTTTCTGAAAGTAGGAGGAACACCAGAGGAAAAAATGTTACTGTAGTTTACTCGCATATCATGGAGGTAACTGGGTGGCACTGCTGATTCTGTTTTTCTAGAAAATGCACTGCCAAAAGCTTAATAAAGATCCACTGGGGAGTGAAAGGAGAGTGGGAGCGAGTCGTAGAAAATGTAGTTCAACAGAAACGTAGAAGGTTATTGTGATTACGTCAAACTACGAGGAAGTTTTCCACCTTCATGTTACAAAAGCCAGTGTTTCCAGATTTTTGAAAATAGTTGTGTGTTTTTCAAAGCTGTAGTGCGGTTTAATTCTTTTTTATGTTGTTGTATGGAAGAAATTGTATGCATTCTTTATTTCAAGATGCATTCTTACCTCATAATAGCTTAGTTTTATTAAGAAAGTTTGGCTCTACTCTCTTGTGAGGTAACTTTCCAACAACTTATTTACACTTGTATGTTTTCTTCTGTTTTACTACAGTTCTTGAAACCCCATCTACTTCAAATTTAATTGCAATTCTGAGAGGGATTTCTCCTAGTTTTGTTGCATTAAATATTTATATCTAATAAAGGGAAATAGTGGAAGAAAAAGACAAAGCTGGGATCAGTTATTGTTACCATGTTGTACCCTGGAGCTGCAATGAATGAGTCAGATGTTTAATATGAAAGTGATCAATTTTATTTATGCATCCTTAGAATCCACGTATAATCATGTAATTTATCAGTAGTTAGCGTAAAGTGACAGTGGTGAAAATATATTTGTTATAAACAGATTTTAATTTACAGGTAAATGTTAAAATATTGAATGTTGAGGAAGGAAATTAAACTTTTTTCCGTCTGCTTCTGTGAATTCCCACAGCTATCTCGGGAGTGCAGAAGCATGAACGTAAATTATGACTAAAATGTGTTTATTATTTAAGTAACATGTAGTGCTCAGCTTTTAAGGGAGAGGAGAATATCCAATTCTGCTTTTCAATTTAGAATTCAGTTTTTAAAAGCAT
The DNA here is from genome assembly GCF_965231255.1 of Vanellus vanellus. Taxonomy (NCBI): domain Eukaryota; kingdom Metazoa; phylum Chordata; class Aves; order Charadriiformes; family Charadriidae; genus Vanellus; species Vanellus vanellus. The sequence goes on along the minus strand of NC_138906.1, from coordinate 96,567,794 downwards.
GGAGATTTAACTTCGGGTTTAAAAGCGAAACAAATCTAGGGCCTGTCCTGTATTTCATTCTAATCTTGTGACCACTAATATTTATTCAGAATAAAGCGCCACTGAACTATAATACTAAGTCCTTCTCTCTTACTGTTTCTCTCAGCCTTTTCTCCCATTCCTTCTCCTGTTCTACAGTAACTGGGTGTGTCTTTTTAAATCGTTTGAGCTGAAGCAGCAGAATACATACAGATTATTTTTCTTTTCTTAGGCTTCAGTCTGCTGGTGTGATTCGTGGACTGAAATAATGTCAAAATTGGTATGAGAGTGAAGAAAATTAAGTCTGGTTTTATGTAGCTTTTGGTTTAGCAAAACAGAGCTTCCCCAGTAATGGCAAAACTACATAAAAATTTGGCTGGAAACCATCTTGATACAGATTTTTGGTGATCTGATTTTAGTTAAGTCCCGCATTCCATTGTCTTTCTGTCTTTCCTAGTCAAACAGGAGTAGGTTCTGCCTCAAGGATTAATGTTCTGAAGTTTGAGATGATTTCCATTCCCTAAAACTCTCTTCAGCAGTCAAGACTCCCTCTGCTTCTTGAGCAGCTTTTTGATTAGGCTTTCTCTGAAGAGCTAGTTAAATATTACATATAATTAAAAAAATGCCTGAATTGAGCAAAAAGTCTGATTTTGTGGGTAGCTGTGGACAACTTCATGTATCAAGCTCTTCAATTGACCCTGGTTTGCTGTGAAGGAAAAATTCTTCTGCCAACTAGATGCCAGATTTCTGCCTATAGTACCTTCCTCCTGCTCTGATGACACAGTTTGAGCATCGTAACGGAGTAGCTGTAAGCAATATCTGCCATAATTCTTTGTGTTATCCTTGGTGTATGGAAAAGCACCATATGAACTATAGCTCAATGAGAAAAAAAAAAATTGGTGTATGTTTTTGCATTTTTAGGGCTTTTAATATTTTAACATATGTAAGTGTAGACCATGAATAGTCTAGACCAACTTCTATGAAAATGGTCTTGCAGAGTGGTGAGGATGTATTCCTGGACTGTCATGGTTCATAAAAGTTTTGTGGCTGATGAATTCCACAATACATAACCACCACATACTTTGTATTTCCTGCTGTGGATAGAGAAACTTCCAGAGTACTCTGAGGTACAGAGGGGTAAACAATTTATTGGCTCTTCTCACTTTTGAGTTTCATATGCAAAGGACCAAAGTGTTTCTTGCAGTATAAAAAAAAAACCCCTAGACTTTTTCCTAAGTCCGCGTTATTCAAGCATCTCGGAAATGCTGTTTGCTCTGTCACAGAGGAAGGAAAAAAAAGAAATAAAACACTATTGAGTTTCAATGCAGTTGAAGAAACTTGAGACGGATTTTCATGTATAAATGCCATTATAAGAAGCATCTCTCCTATAGTGCAAATTAGCTAAGTGACTTGGAAGTATCCTTGTCCTTCATGTCTTCCAAAGCGTCTTATCCTAAATTGAATCAAGTGATACTGTAGCTTTGCTAACATCACAATTCTGACCAATGCAATTGTATTCACTTCTTGTCTACACCACAACTGATTCATTTGAAATCTCTACCTGTTTATATTTAAGAATGCTGCCAAGAAAAACGTAGTGCAAGCAGCAACAGTAACTACAGTTAAAAGCTGAATAATGGCTTGTTTGCAGAGCACTTGTTCTCGGTTTTACATCTTTTGAAAACCTTCTATTTTAAGCTTTTTTTTTTTTTTTTTTCCTACTCAAATTGAAAGACAGTAGAAGTAGAACTGTAGCAGAGAATATGGAGAAATGGGGAGGATTGAAAGTGTGGGACTAGGAGAGTCTATAATCTGTTTAGAAAAACTCACAAAAGTTTTTGTCATTAAAAGCAGATATTGTCTAAAGTGCCTTAGTCGCTGAATGAGTCCTAAACCCTTATCTTTATTAAATGAAAAATAAGCCTTCTAAGGGATTTGGATGCTTTTGAAAATAAAATTATGCTCCTAAATTGCTTGACACGATGTAAATCAATTTAATTGGACACAGATTATGCATAGTTCCAGATCTTCATCATGAAAGTAGGAACATAGAGAGCATCTCTGCTACATAAAATCTCACGGAAGAGATGCCAAAGCTAGGCACAAAGTAACTCTGCTCAAATACATGCATAATGGCAGCACCTTCTATAGATACTTTTCAAAAATGATGGACTTGGGCAATAAGCGGAAGTGCTGTCTTCCTAAATATGCAGACTTGTATATCTTTCTAGCAGAATTCCTTAGTACTGAATAACTGTCTTTTGGAGCTTTTTCCTTTCCTCCCTCTTTTAGCGTGCATTTTGCAGTCATAATGCCATGAAAGTGTTTTTACTGTCTGCCACTAAACTTAAAAAAAAAAAAAAAAAAAAAAAAAAGACACTTGTTATCCTCTGTCTATTAGACGTGATAATTTTTTTTTTCTCTTGCCTAACTAGCTCCTTTTTGTATTTTGAATGGAGAAGAGGCTAGGGTAACATACTACAAAAAGGTTACAGCTAATACTCCATTAACTTATTTTTTTTAAGACTAAAATGGTGATGGTCATACCCCCTTTTTTTTTTTTTTCCACCGTGGAAAAAAGCCTGCTCTTTGTTCTCTGATTACTTTGTCCAGATGTTTCATGTTGGCTTCTGTGTGATTACATCTTGAAAGGCTACTGCAGAAGTAAAAGGCCTGTCTTCTTGCAAAAACCCTAGGGGAACCTATGCTTTTAACTTTTATTTCTTGCCCATATACTGAGGCTTTGCCATTAAGCAGAAAAATGTAGAGTGCTACTGCAAATTTAAAAAAAAAAAAAAAAAAAGCTTTTCTGTTCCACCAGTAGTGAAGCTATCATGTCTGTGCATATATTTTTAAAAATAAAATTATTTTTGAGGAAAAATAGCTTCAGTAAGTGCAGAACATCAGTCTCTAGGTAGAGGGCTGGAAAGACTAGGAGCCTCAAACCTCTGTATAAACTTGGGAGGAAGTAGTGCATTTTTTATTTTTATTTTTTTAGGGGACTTAGCTCTATAAGATTTAATCTAAAGTGAATCTCTAAAAGTACTTTTTCCTTATGATTTTCTATGTCTTCATATAAAATCTACTTACTTCCTTTGCCCCCCTTTCCAGTGGCTTGCTGTGGTTGCTGCATTGTTAGAGTGATGCCAGAAGGGAGGAAGATCTGGTCAAATGCCTTCTTACAGTTAGATGTCATGTTTTTGAAAGTAGAGGAAAGAGTATATGTGGAAACTTCCAGAGCAAAAGTTATGGCAGCGTTGCCTATGAACAAGCAGAACTGAAGGCCCTCACCTTTTTGAACTGTAATTGTTTGGGATTTTTATTGGCAGATCCATGCATATTGTAAGGAACCTATTTGCTTGTTGTTTCGTGTGGTGTCCCGCCCCCTCCCCCCCCCGGGATTCTGTGCACGTGACTGCATAGTGTGTTTCTTCCATAGGAGTATCACTTTAGGGCAGTTTATGTTTGCAAATGAGACCAGGACCTTAAATACTGGACAGCTCATCTTACACTTATCGTACACTTAAATGGATGTTGAAACTTTGATCCAGATGGAATCTATTACAAGGGTCCTATTCAGTCCAGTGGGGCCAAAACTTTTGCCTATATTCATGTTGTGGTAACCCCAGCCAGCAGGTAGGACCACACTGCTGCTTGCTAACTTCCCCCCACAGCAGGATGGGGGAGAAAATCAGGAGAGTAAAAGTGAAAAAACTTGTGGGTTGAGAGAAAGGCAGTTGAATAAGTAAGGCAAAAGCTGCACACACAAGCAAAGCAAAACAAGGAATTCATTCAGTGCTTCCCATTGGCAGGCAGGTTGTCAGCCATCTCCAGGAAAGCAGGGCTTCATCACACATAACAATTACTTGGGAAGACAAAATGCCAAAACTCTGAATGTCTCCCTCTTCCTTCTTCCCCCGGATTTATATGCTGAGCATAACGTTACATGGTATGCAATATTCCTTTGTTCTGTTGGAATTAACTGTCCCGGCCGTGTCCCCTCCCAGCCTGTTAGGTGCCCCCCCACCTTCTTGTTGGCAGGCCCATATGAGAAGCTGAAAAGTCCTTGACTGCTTAACAACAACTAAAATATTAGTGTGTTATCAATATTATTCCTATCCTAAATCCAAAATGCAGCACCATATCAGCTGCTAGTAAGAAAATTAACTCTATTCTAGCTGAAGCCAGGACATTCTCCACCCCTTCCCCACCATTTATGTCATGCTCAGGCCCCACACTATCCAATATATTTTCATGAACCACCACTCCCCTTCCTATCCTTTGATGTAGTACACAGATATAGTTCCACTAGTCTATTCACCACCCCTGTAGAATGTCCACAAAACGTCCACTGAGTTTGTTTATTCTGTGACTTTGGGCTCCATCTGTTATGGTCATCACTCAGGACAGCGGAAGTGGTGTGTTGCATGGAGTTATTGGGCACCAAAGCCAGCTCAGATCAGGACAGTGGAAGTGGTGTGTTGCATGGAGTTATTGGGCACCAAAGCCAGTTCAGATCGGGTCAATGTTGTACTTGCACGGTTTGTAAGGCTTGTCCTCCATTGGTTTGGGTAGTTCCTGCTATGGTGATTTCTATATCATGCAACTCAAATCATGGGTTGCAACAATTTAAAGGTATTTCCATTGCAGTCTTCACCTGTGGTCCCTTTGGGCCAGGTAATAGGGTTTAACATTGCAATTAATTGCTTTCCATGCTCCTAGCCTGGCTAGTAACAAGGGGTTCCTGCCATAGTAATTCCCATAACATGCAACTCAAATCCCGGGTTTAACTTTGCACCCAATTTCTTTACCTCCTCCCCTCATGAGCAGTACAGGGGCTCAGGGAATGGTGGTTGTGGTCAGTTCATCACACATTTCTGGTGCTCTTTTCTCCTCAGAGGGAGGCCCATGGAGCAAAATTCGCAAGATGCGGTCTATGAGAGGTCTGCAGTCTGAGGAGGGGATGTCAGTGTAATAAGACAACCAACAGAAGCAGTAGTTTGTGAAGAAAGGGGAAAAATAAGGGGGACTTGGTTGAAATAGGACCACTGTAACAGTCTACAACACGGTGATAATACACCACAGAGCATCTTCCCCAGTAGATGTTGGAGCAGCTGTCTCTGCTAGGGTAGAGGCTTTGATGTGGACTGAGCTTCGTTCAGATAGTGGATGCAGCCCTCCAAGTCCCAGGCTGCAGGGAGTGCCTGGGACCTGATACCAGGAGAGATAGCCGTGTCCTGCAGGTGTGCCACCAAGGGAGGAGCTAAAGGAGGAAGTGAGCAGGCCGCACAGTTTCAGAGAAGATAAAAGGGAGATAAATGGGATCATCTCTGAGACTCAACAGCTTGAAGAGTCTATGCCCCCATTTGTAACAGAGAAGCAGGCAATGTCTACTCCCGGTATCAAGGTAAGCAAAAACTGTGAAGAAGGGGAGGGATGGAAGCTTGTGACTTCTGGCACGAGGAGGAAGTCTCCTGCCCCGCCTAAGGATTTACAACTGTAAAATGGTTCACTACCCTCAAAGTTCGAGAGGAGCCAGAAGGACCTGGCCCACCTAACCCTAATCTATGCAGGACTACCAGGAAGAAAGAGTGGCTGCAGTGGCCATGAGATGGTGGAGGACAGGGAGGAGGGTGAGAAGCAAGCTCCCAACTCTGGACTTCAGGAGAGCAGGCTTTGGCCTCTTCAAAGATCCACTTGGAAGAGTCTGTGTGACTGGAGGGAAGTGTGAGCCAAGAAAGCATGTTAATATTCAAGGATCACCTCCCCAAAATCAAGAGTTTCATCCCGGTGAATATGAAGTCAGGCAAAAATGCCAGGAGGCCTGCATGGGTGAACAAGGAGTTCAAACACAAACTCAGACACAAAAAGGAAACATACAAAGGGTGGAGCAAGGAACGAGTAGCCTGGAAGGAATGCAGAGGCCCTATCCAAGCATCCAGTGATGAAGTTAGGAAAGCTAAAGCCCAAATGGAATTGGATCTGGTCAGGGACGTGGAAGACAATGAGAAGGGCTTCTATAAATACATAGGCTACAAAAAGAAGACTGTGGAAATTGTAGGCCCATTGCTCAGATGGGGGACCTGATTACAGAGGACATGGAAAAAACTGAGGCACTGAATTCCTTTTTGTGCCTCAGTCTTTACTAGCAAGACTAGCATTCCGGGGTCCTAGAGACCAGGAGGAAAGTCTGGAGAAGGGAAGACATACGCTTTGTGGAAGAGGATCAATTTGGGGAGTATTTTAGCAAACTGGACATATGTGGACTCTGATGGGATGCGCTCATGATTGCTGAGGGAGCTGGAAGGTGTCATTGCAAAGCCACTCTCAATAATATTTGATCAATCATGGCAACTGGAACAAGCGCTTGAAGGAGGAAAGCAAATGTCACCCCTGTCTTCAAGAAGGAGGACACTGGGAACTACAGGCTGGTCAGCCTCACTTTAATCCCTGGGAAGGTTATGGAGCAGCTATTCTGGGAAGCCATTTCCAGGTACGCTGAGGATGAAAAAATCCTCAGGAGTGGTCAGGATGGCTTCAGCAAAGGAAAGTCATGCTTGACCAACTTGCTAATCTTCTACAATGAAATGAGTGGCCTGGTAGATGAGGGGAGAGCAGTGGGTATTGTCTACCTGGACCTCAGTAAGGCCTTTAACACTGTCTCACATAAGATCCTTGTAGATGAGCTGTTGATGAATGGGCTGGATAAACAGACAGTGAGGTGGGTTGAAAACTGAGTGAATGACTGGGCCCAGATGGTATCCATCCTTGGAGATATTCAGAAACAGTCTGGACATGGTCCTTTGCAGCTGGCTCTAGGTGGCCCTCCTTGAGTAGGGAGTTGGACCAGATTATCTCCAGAGGTCCCTTCCAACCTCCACCATTCTGTGACTCTGTAATGCTTGTGCATATCAAAAATGGAGGTTGTACTGTGAGGCTTACTGAAAGGTCAAAAAAAGGTAAATCTGGATGAAGCAGAAAGTCAGCAAGAGCTACAAAACTATCCTGTTAACTCAAAATAAGAGAGAAACCAGAGTTCCTGGCAGGATTCCAGAAATAAGACTATTTATTATGATCTCCAAGACTTTTCTATGTCTAACTGGGAGTCTTCCCTACTGTTTGTTGTCTAGTGCAGAAGCTAAGCATGAAATCTGCCATTGTAAACTTGCTTTGCTCAGTTCTTAACTTTGACCTTCTGGTGTTTGAAAGTAGTAGACATAATGGTTTACATGAGATAATAACAAAAATATGGACTGGGCATAGTTTTGTGCATGAAATTAGAAATCCACACAAGCTCTGTAGACTAGTGGAGAGTCTTGTGTGAGTGTGTTTACACCCCCCCACCTCCCACCCCCTTTTTCCCCCGGCTCAAACCTACAAAACCAAAATCCCAAATCCCACCCCCTAACAATTACCTCTGCTTTTTTCTGTAAACTGTCTAGCATACAGAAAATTGGATTGGAAGCAATGGCAATACATTATCTTCTTTCAGTAGTGTCACTCTTAACTGCAGGAAGAACACAGGATTTTTGTACTTGGAAATTATGTCATTTGAATTCATTTTTTTGCAATATTCTGAATAGTCGAATCCCTTAAAAAATTGCATTACATAAAATAATTGCTACCACTGAGACACTGACACTTCAGGATTATATTGCAAGCAAAGGTATGCTTTGGCTGCACACAAATGGGTAAGCCTTCAATACACCCAGGAGGGCCATTTAATCTGTAATTACAGATTACAGGTTTTTGAGATAAAGACTTTGAATGTCAAACTCTCGATTTATCAGATGTATTATATGTAGGAGAATAGAGTAATTGTCTTATGCTTTTTGCTGAAAGTATTTATACCAGATATTTTCAGATGGTATGATCTCAGGTGTTCCAGTCTGTGGACAAGTGTTGTTCTGTGAAGCATTGCCAGCTGTTCTGCAGGGCTGCTGCTTTCCATGAGGAAAGCATCTGTCAAACTACAAGTGCTTTGCTTTCTGCTACTAAAAGCTGTTTTGGACACGTGTGTGCATGCATGTGCACTTCTCTGGCCCTCACCCCTTTTTATGACCATAAAAATTGAGAGACAACACGTGTTGAGAAATGTTCAGGTTACTGGATTTCTAAACGTAACAAGATTGTAGAAGTAGACTTGGTGGGAATAAATTTTTAAGAGTTTTTAGGCAGTAAACTGAATGAGGATAAGGATGTCTTAGAAGTAGGTAATTTCTCTTTGTGGTGAGCACTTGCATCTGGTTACACGTATCTTAACAGATGCACAGAATGTACTTTGAAATGGACTGACTGACTTTGTCTCTGTTTTTGAATGGATGTTCAAAGAAACCAGTGCTCTTAACCTGCTTTAAGATAACAGCAAGGTGAAGGTAGAATAGGTCAAAAGTAGCGTATGAATCTAGTTGTCCTTGTAGGTTTTAACTATTGATATACATTGCAAATATAATTTCCTTAATCTGTTGCAATCTGAATTAGATAGCGTAGAAAAATCTTTCCTCTCTTTTTATATATTGCCTCAAGAGCATCTAATCCAAGGGTAGTTTTGGACCTCATTGCAATGACTGCAATGACATGAATGGTAAACCACAGGGCGGTGTTTTCAGACTTAGCAGAAACATGAGAGCTAGAGACAGTAGATACTGCCAGCAGCTGTACTTGACTGGATGGTTTGGAATGATGGGTGGAAGTGTTACAGGTAAGTTCATAAAGGTCTCCACAGTTCCAACAGTGGCGTGAATATATTGGTTGTAGGTGCTGTACTTCAGAGTCATAAAGTTAGAGAAAAAAGGTTGTGCTCCCACAAGGGATTAGAGAACCATGATGTCATAGGCACAGAGTGACTGTCATTCACAAACAAGCTAGGGATATGTCTTACTAATGGACTTACTCAGATATGAGCGAAACAGTACTGCAGACGTGAACCACAGCTGACTATGTTACCGGTTTCAGTGATCATTAGAGTTAAAAGAAAACCAGGAATTGATAGGTGTATGTTTGGAGAAGTGATGTGCAATTTTAATTCCATTAATTTGAGATTAAGTGGGCAGAAACTTTTTGGATGCTGTCTTTGGGAAGAACCTTTCTTGGGTGTTTGTTTATTGGATTAAGTGAGAAATTAAACTCTACTCTTAAAGCAATAGAGAACACTGCTTTTTAAACTTTTTCTGGAATTGCAGTTCCTTTTTTTTTTTTTTTTAACCATCAAATTTTACTGGCTGGTATCTTTACTAACGAAGAACTGATGTCTAGAAGTCTTAATTTTTAGCCGTTACAAAGATACTAGTTATTTGAACTGGTCAATTGCAAGAAAATAAGATTTTTCCATGTCAAGAGCCCTGGAAAATCTACACCACAGGAGCACGTGTAGTGACTCAAACCAAATCATTGTGTACTCATATGCTATCTCTGATAAATGGCTGGGAGGTTATAAGTAAGCTAAGAGTGGGTACTTACAAAGAGTAAAAGAGCAGGGTGTGTCCAATACATATTCCTAATTCTTGTTCAGTTTTGACTGGTCTTTTCTCAAGGAATTCCAGAGCTGCTTGTGGTTTCTTCATACTTGGGTAACCCTTCGTGGATTTCCTTGCATGAATGTGTCCAGTCTCTTTTTGAACTTGTGTAAATTTGTAATATGCACTTTATCCTTGGCAAGGAGTTCTACAACTTGTCTGCAATTTAAGAAGTAGCTGACTGGGGCTATGAAGATGGACCCGTATTACCTTCAGAGGTGTCTATTGTACTGAAAACCTGAAAAAGACACTAGTTCAGTGGAAGAACATTCACTTTGCCTTCTGCATGGTGTTGACATACATTTTATGTCCAGTATTATGCATACACTTAAGCATCTTAGGCATCTTCATTGATAGCTCTGACTTGGGTAATGTGGAAGAAGCAGCAAGATGTAGAGAAAATGCAATACACGGGGCATATCAATTAATCCTGCTGAGATTTGGGGCATATCAACCTGTGAAAATCAATGTGATGACTCTGATCATCAGGAATCCCTGTTTCTGGTAGTTCAGGTGTGGGTACTGCTCCCTGCTTTGCAGGAATACCCTATTTTGCTGTCCACTCTTTTCCTTAATGGAGGCGATTCATGTCACTGGCTGAAGGCAGATCTGCACTGATTGCTGAGAATGAATGGCAGGCCTGAGTGGGTACCTTAAAAGGTCTTCTCGTGGCATCACCAAACTTGCATTTCTTCTTGTACTTAGAGTTTGGCAGGCATGTGAAGGAGAAACAAGAATCCCTATTTTATATGTGTGTAGAAGGAAATTCAAGTAACTCACTTGCTGGGTTTTTGTCACCCTCGCTTCTTAATTTTATATGAGGAAAAATATGGCTCCTGTCAAGTAAATTGTGATTGCTTTAGATTTTTCTTGCTTGCTGCAGAGATGGCAGCATGTTGTACCATTGAAATCCTAGCTGAGGCTACTCTTGGTTATGGATAGTGCAGGCAGTAGCAAGTGTTTGAGGGACAGAGCCCAAAACTAAACTAATTGGGAAAGCAAGCTTTTTCTATTTTCCTGTTACAGTGGGAGTGCTCACCTTCTTTAGTAGTCTCTGTACTTTGATGAAACAGATGGTATTGTATTGTGGCTATAAAATCAGAATTTAAACTTGAAATGCCCTGAGATTTTTTTTTTTTTTTTTTGCTTGTAAGTAATGGGTCATAATTATACCTGAAAATACACAAAGATGTACATATGTCTGAAGCTTTTATTTGTGACAAAAGCAGACTGTTGTTTCAAATGGGGATGAACTGCTAAGTACTACATCTATAATAATAATAATAAAGCCTCCTCAGTTCTGTATCATTCAACAAGAGCACTTGCATAAGGGTGTTATTTTAGGAAAAATGACTTTAAAACATGCTGAAATATGCAATGGAACTGTATCCTTAGGATTGCTGTAGGAATTTGCATCCAGCTCTCCAACTCATTTTGCTGTAGACTGGAAATAACTTCATGATGCTATCTCCCTTCCAGTGAATCTGTTGTGAATGCACGTGCATGGTGTCTTTTTTAATTCATTAGAAATTCTGATTTTTCATGAGACTGCTTTGTTTTCTTAAGTCAAGAAAATGCAATCATGTTAACATGAATGTCTGCAGTTGAGCCTAACACTGTAATGCAGGATGTTGTAATGTGAACCCTCAGAAACCCCAAAGCTGTTTTTGTGCCCATACTAATGTAGCGAATAATAAAAAAATATAATCTCCATTGGTATTTCAGCACTTCTCCTCTTTGGGTATCTCAAAGTAAAGTACAAGACAATTTGTGGCAGGAAGTTGTCACTGTTATCTTCCTGAATGGGTTTGCTTAGTTAACCCCACAGTTGAATTCATTCTTCTTATTTAGTAAATACTTTTGCACAAGATGCACAAGAAAAATCGGCTTCTCACTCTGAACAGTTCTCAGTTTTAAATGAGACTTGTTCAGTAGTTCATGAAGTTCTTTGACTCATGCTTAGTGACATTGGTTTTTGGAAAAGCAGTTGAAGCTCAAAGTAGGTAATTGCAGAAATACAGTTATGTACAATACAGCAATACTAAAGTTGACATGGGGAAGGGTTACAAGGGAATTTTGTAGGTATTTACAGCTTATGGATACCTGTCGTTAAACTGTTGCTAACTCCTTGAGCTGCTTTCCCACCAGTAGCTTCCAAAGTAAGGATCAGTTAGATCCTTTCAGTCTGTGAGTTAAACAACAAATGGTTATTTAGTTTATTTGCAAATCTCTCCTTTTGTCCTTGTGAAAAACTTCGTGCCTGGACTGGGTAGGCTGTCCATACCTCTAAAATTGTCAGCATTTGAGTAGGAGGAGAACTCATGTCCCGGATGCTTATGATCTGTAGGCTGCAAGTTTTATGTGTTCTTGCATTTCCTTTACCAAACACCTCTACTAGAATAAGGCTGTGCCTGTCTTTGCAAGTAGTGCAACAGGTATCATCATGGCCCAAGGAAAGCTTTGCTCTCACCTCTAATGTGAATTAAAAAAGGTATTTTCCTCCAAAATTTGTTATTCAAATAATTTCAGACCAACTGATCAACTCAATGAACCTGTTGTAGGATATACAATAGATGTTGCCTATAACAATATGACTGGATGCTTCATGAGCTTTGAAAGTCACTTCAGTTTTACATTTCTTCTTTTCTAGGTGTCCTTCAATAGCATTTCTGACTTTTTAACTGCTTTCCTGTTTTACAGATATATTCCCTTCCATATTCTAGAAGTTCTTTTTTGACTATTAATATATATTTGCTCTGTATTTGTATTTGGGAAGAAATGATCAAAACATATTCCATTAAGGACACAAGTGAACTTTTGTCATTTTTCTTTCCTGGGATGTGTGTGATGAGGAAAAAAATCTCTTCATTTCATGCTGTATGCCTCTACAGAAACCATCTTCTGTCTTGCTAATAGTTTTTAGTTGTTGTCTCAACAGATGTTTCAGTGAGAAATCACTTGAAATAAAATCTGAACCCTTGAACTGAATAATCCACATGTATTCCTAGGTTATGCTTTTATATCCACTACTTAGATGATTATATTCAGGCATGTATGTTCTCTATCACGGCTGATAAAAACCTTTCCATTGTGTAGAGTCTTTCAGACATGAGGCTGCTTCAGAGCAGAATAGCACAGTGCTTCAGCTGTATGCATTTCTTGTATAACATGATAGGTTGTGGTTTTGGTTTTTGTTTGTTTGTTTGTTTTTTTTAAAAAAAACAACTTACCTTTCTGTCTCACTCCAAAATGTGTTGTGGAAAGAATTTTTCCAGGACAACAAAGTTGTGTTTTCTAAGTCTCCCTAGGTAACAATACTTGGTATGTTGGGTATAGTAAAAAATGAAACAAAGTGGTGTCTCCAAATTGCTTTTTCTGAGTTTGAGTTGGTTTCTATGAGGCTTTTAGATTTCTCTTTACTTCCAGAGATTTGTTCTTACTGCTGTAAAGGATCATGAAGAACCAGGTGAGCGGATGACTGATGGATTTGTGATCTGCTCTTATCTGAAGAGCTCCACTTCCTAGCACTGTGTTGTGATGCTAGAGAGATGGATTGTTTTCTTTTTAATTTCTTTTCCCCTTTCCTTTCTGTGAAAGCACAGGTTTCTTGTAAAATAAAAAGGAATAATACAGCTGTAAGGTCATACGGTGTCTATTCCAGAGAACAGGAAAGTATTAACTCTCCTTATTTTAGCTCTGGTCATCATAGATGCTTAATCCAAATTTCTAACACAGAAAGTGCTATCAACATTAAAACACCATCATTTGATACTACTCAGTGAACTGATTAGCTAGATTGCTCTGGGTTATAAAAAGTGAACGGCATTGCTTCATGCTGGGATAATACGTATAAACTGCACTGTGGGTCTCAGAGTTCATTGTTACGGACACAGTGGACAGTTGAAGCTGCTCATGTGAGAACTCAGAGTTTGTTGTATTCTTAAACTGTGAAAAGCATTTGTTGCGCTGTGAGTGTTGACCTAGAAAATCAATGGTGTTTTCTGTCAAGTCTGTTACTACTATTTTTCTAATATGAAAGCCTCTCTCTCTTTGTTTTCAAGATAGTTCACAGGACTGCAGAAGCACAAACCCCTGGGGTTCCAGGAGGCACTGAAATTCTCAAACAGGTATTCCTCGTTTTGCTCTGGGGCAGTGGCTGGTAAAATAAATGCTATTGTGCTTTCAGTTACAGCCTTTCAAAATTCTCTAGTTCTGAACAATTAACATGCAAGGTCAGTGGAAATTTATTGGAAATATTTCAGAATTCAGCAGACCTGGAGAACCAGGGCTCTGAACAACATGAACTACTCTAGCTGCTCAATGGAGTTCCTCTGGTGACCAAAGGCATTATCAGCCTAATTAAGGGTGGTGCTGGGCGGGAGCTGGGTTTTAGGGAGCTCTCCATTCCTATGGGTTTCTCTGGGGTGGGAAGTTTCTGTTTCCTCAGGAGGTTTCTAGATCTTGGAGAAAACTGTCATATCAGGCCACAATTTTATCAGAAAGGAGACATAGGGAAGTAAGTGAACAGTAACCTGATGTTCAAAGAGTGGAGCTGGTATGTCTGACTATCTGTTTGCATGTTGTAGCATAATTGGGATAAGGGTGAGATGTTCACCAGCAATGCACCTCTTTGCCAGAAGAGCTTCACTAAACACATTGTCTTTTCCGACTCAAGAACTTTTCTTAATTCCAAATCAGATGTAGAGGGCTTATCTAGAACACTTACACTTATTTTAGGTACACTGAAGTAGTAGCATAGGTTGAAGGTGTGTAGTATGACAGTTTTTAATACTTGTTGAACTACAACTTGAGGAATGCAGAATGATTGTTAAGGTCTACAGAGGCTGTCGAAGGGGATGTGAAGGAGAACAAGATAAAGATACTTAAGCTGGAGAAAACTCAAAATTCAAATTGGGTAAAACCACAGTAAAATAAATGACTTTACCTTTATAGTTAGATAACACTGCATGTGAAATATCACAATGAAGAAGATGGTCCTGCTAATCTGAAGACAACAAATAAATGCATTTAGAACTGATAAAAATTTAAATGCTGCAAGTAGGATCAGTAGTCCTTGTGGAAACACCGGTCTATCTGAGTGACATTACATTCTTTAATCCTTGAAAGTGAACTAAATTCCCACAGCAGAAATATGTTTAGATTTTCTAGGATAGGATGTGAGAAGTTCTGTCAAACTTTATTTTCATCGTAATTCAAAACTGAAGTTAAGAAATTTTTCCTAACCTCAAGATTTTGACGGTTGAACACACTTGTGTTCTGCATACATGGGAAATTCTTAATGTTTTGTGGTTTTATGCCTGTAGTTATATTGCCTACATAATTTTATTATCATCTGCTATTGTTACTGTAAAAAGGAGAAGGTTAAGATCATTCTATAATTATTTGCATGGGGAAGAAAGCTTCAGTTACAGAAGAGTATTTCAGTAAGCTCTTGAAGTATAACAGCCGCCCATGTTTCAAAGCTGAAACTGAAAACAAATCAGGCAAAAAGCAAATAAACAAAAGCAAATAAACAACAAAACAGTAAACCTTTGAACAAAATGGAGCATTATGAAAGTTTTGTGTCATCCTGATTTACTATTATTTCATAAACAAACAAGAAAAAGAATAAAAAAATAATTCAGGAGAATCTTTTCACCTACTCGTGCAGGTTATGCATGTATCCTCTTAGCTGAATGGGAGGAAATCTATCTTGGTGATGGTGTTTGAGATTTGGAAAACTGATTATTCTAGTCCTAACATGCAAATCAGGGTGAGGGTGAGGAGAAGGAAAACCAGACTGAATCTTTGTCATGGTTGACAGAGATTCTACTTTTTAACCTTTAGCTCACAGATGAAAGATCGTAACTCAGGGTAGCTGAGTCCACCCATTTGGCTACTCTTTTATATTGCTGTATTTCTTCAGCGATGTTTGCAATCATTGCTAGGTTAAGAGTGTTCACCTCTACTCATAGAATGTTAGTAAATCTTGTGGCTGGAATGAAGTCTTAGCTGTTTCCCCTCCCTCTCCTCTGTCCCCTTTCCTGTGAGAAGCACTATAAACACTGTTATTCTGCAGTTCTGTTGAGCTGCTCTCTAGAGAATGATGTAGATTCAGACAAAACACTTCTGTGGTGTTTTTTTTTTGTTGTTTTTTTTTTTTTTTAATGTTTGATCCATAATAAATAAATGCTGGTTATATGCGACATGACTAAAATAATGCAACTGTATTATGTTCATTGGAGTTGAAAAAACACAAAGTTAAATGCAATAGCTATATATAGATTGCAGAAATGCTTTGTGCTTGAAATGCTAAGAACTTTCATAAGACTTAAGGGGGTAGG
This sequence comes from Vanellus vanellus, assembly GCF_965231255.1. Taxonomy (NCBI): domain Eukaryota; kingdom Metazoa; phylum Chordata; class Aves; order Charadriiformes; family Charadriidae; genus Vanellus; species Vanellus vanellus. The sequence goes on along the minus strand of NC_138906.1, from coordinate 96,551,917 downwards.
TTTTTATTATTATTATTATTTCTACCTTTACTCCTCCATTTTTGTTTAATACATCAGTTGGTAGGACATGCTAGCCTCAAATCAACTTCAAGGTTTGAACACAGTATGAAACAATCTTACTTCTGTGGAAAACAATGACTATTTGAGTCTTTTAGTTATGCAAAACTATTGTTAATGTTTATCAAAGTATAAAGGAATATTTATCTTGAAAAATACCATCCTATCTACATCACTAATACTGAGGTAGTTCAAGGCTGTGGCCCGAGATCTTCAAAATAATGTATTTTTGATCTCAGAAGTTCTGCAACTGATGTATGGCCCTGTTTAGGAGTGAGGTGATCATAGGTTGCATGTTCTGACTTGAATTGTGGATTTTCTCCCTTCTTCCTCTCTCCTCACAGATCAAATCCTGCCATGATACTTTGGTAAGGTCATTAGTTCTGGTATTACTTTTTAAAACCTTCATGAATGGTAAATTTTCACTTAAATTTGGATTATCCAAATGTATATTTGTAGTGATTCATGTGGTTATAGCATATAATAAACTACCTTTATTTTTGTCTTTGCAAACCTAATTTTAATGTTTAATTCACAAGTTTGACTCCTTGACTTCTTGCACGTTTGGTTGTAGCATAATAAGATTTTGTATTTAGGCAGCAGTGTAGAAGAGTTTACAACAGCCCAACATTTTAATTCCAAGTCTATCTTAATATTAGAGCTTTTTTGGAATTGAGATATGCATCTGCCATGTGTTAAACAGTTTAAAGAAACTGAGTGGTGGGAGAGAAGAAAGGGGATATGGATAGTTTATACACAGCACTTACCTGAATATATGTTGGATGGGACAAGATATTTTGAAATGTGGGTAGCATGTTTATCAGATTCTCAGAAAAGATTCATTTTCTGAGAATGCTGTGTCTTTCTGGATAACTCGTTTTTTTTAAATTGTTAACACTGGACATAGGATTTTGGCACCTTTTACTCACTCATTGATATGGATTTCACATCTGGAGTACCTAGTGGCAAAGGTTACTATTCTTGACACTTCTCTTACTGTACTGTCTTCCTCAGCTTGCTCTTCACCGAGATGATATCGACTCATTCCTATGTTTACCCTGACCATTTCATTTACATTAAAGTTGAAACTGAACCTGAGGTTTTTAGTTGCTACCCCTGGTTTTAGGGAGTTTAATTGTTACTAGTTTTTTCTTTTCTCGAAGCAAGTTAACAGCAGCCCTATGCTTTGAATTTATTTTTCTTTAAGAAGACTAGCTGAATTTAATGAACTTGTGTCTTGGCAAGAATGTAAGTAGGACTAAAACAACTGAACTCGTTTATGAGTTTTACTACAAGTAATGACTCCGATTTAATAGTTAACTGAGATAAACCTAACCCTATACCTTTTGAAGACCAAGGTGTTAGGCTCTTCTCCCCCCCTTCCCTTTTCTTTTGGGTCTCTCTGACCGTATTCCTTCATATTTTTTCCCACTTATTACCAAGTAACAGCCAGCAAATGGGGCTTAGCTTAAACAGGAGGCTGCTGAGTATTGTTTGGCTGAAGATGTTTCCTTTTTTTCAGTCTCTTTCTTGCTACTTGACTGTCTTGAAGGTAGCAGTAATGTCTACTTATTTCTATTAGGAATTTGAGATATGCTGGAAGGAATTTTTGCTTCTTCATTTCACTGTGAAAGTTGTTTCTTTAATTGACAATTAGCATGTATTCCAGTGGGCCTTTTCTTCTCAACTCTTCATGCAGTAGGGCATTCAGTCTTTGCAGACTGCTCTGAAGACTTCTTTTGTGCTTGTGGGATTTTTTTATTAAATTAAATGAACAATTCTTCCTCATTGATTCTTCGCACTGACACAGACTGCTCTGTGCTCTACTGCATCTGCCACATTCAATGGGGGAAGGTGCTGGGAAATGGTGTAATGCTCTTTTAAATCTGAATATTTGCTTTCTTCTTCTTTTTCCCTTTACAGGGGCAATCCCAGTGTCTGAGATCCTTAAATATAAAACCCCCAAACCAATCCTCCCACTGTTTTGTACAGTCACCTCTGTTCCTGTAGAAATTCCAGCTGCTGTAACCCAAAGGGTGTCTCTAAGCCTTACCACAAGCAACTATAACCATGTTGTTAGAAGTCTTAGTCTTCCACTTGCCCATCACCCCTTCTTACCCACAAAGTATTTGACGTTCAGGTGTCTTAATATGACAGTTATGGTCCCCCAGGAAACTATGCCAACTTCTAAAATGAATTTCAAAACCAAAGGCTTTTTCTACATCAACTTTTTCAATTGTAGTATTGCAATGTCAGTGAGTCCCACCTTGCATCATCACTGTGTTGATTGTGTGAAGAGATGGGCATGACAACACAACATTGTAGACTAGAGTGACCAAGACCATGGCTGGAAAGCGGTAGGTGTTTGGATAGGGCACTTCATTTACTCTGCCAGGATCTGTTCTACTTGTGCTGTGCCAGTATCTCATAAAATGGCTGAGCATTTAGGATTTTATAGGTCAAAAATCAATACTGTAAAGTCAATCTGGAATCTAATATGAAACAATTCTAGACTTTGTGGCATTATGGGGAGATTCAGCATAAAGCTATTATAAACCTTTCAAACGTGTAAATTTCCAGTACATCTTCAGATCTCTGTCATAGGATTCTCTGTGTCTTGGCAGTTGCTCTGTAGGGACATGTAAATAATGACACAGCAGAACTTTTCCTTCTGTTAAATGCATAATGGAAGAGTGCAATCTTAGTAATAGTGGTTTGCGGACTGAGATGAGGACTGAAGCGGATCCTTCAGTTCAATAGCCACAAACAGGATTATCTCTCAGTGAATGCTGTGGGAGTGATAAAACCTGCAGTGTCTCAGGAAACTTTTTCCTTTTTTATCAAAATCTCTTTAACTTTGGAGGACACTTGGGGAGTCTCCTTCAATTAACTGCACTTAGTTTGTACAGTTAGTATGTACTTAGGTATGTACTCATAAATGTATACCTAGTGAGGAATATTTAGTGGTGTTGTGCGAGGTAGAAATTTAGACCAAGCCAAAATTAGTGACTAGCAAGATGCTTTCATGGGCAGGTCTCTGTGTCAGACATGCTTTTCTCAAGAGCAGTAGGCTATGTGTGTTGCCCTCACCTCTGAAAGAACAAGTGAACCCTGCTGAACCGAGTGGTATCTTTGCCACTGCTCTGAAGGTTTTGACAGGAAGATCCATGTTTTCCTCAGCTTGATTGATCTTTCACTCTTGTATAAAAAATTACTTTCCTTATCGATCCTTTTGCTAGTTAGTTGTCTCAGAGTATTTAAGAATCATAGAATACCATGTTGGAAGGGACCTCAAGGATCCAACCTGTCTTGATCTAGACAAGATGGCCTATCACTCTGTCCACCTGAATCTGAAGAGTGTCTAGTGCTGGGGAATCTACCACTTCACTGGAGAGATTATTCCAATGGCCAGTTGTTCTCATTGAGAAAAATTTTCCTCTTGTGTCCATTTGGAATCTCCCCAGGAGTAACTTGTACCCGTGACCCCTTGTAAAAAAGGAGTCTCCATCTTCTTTGTAGCCACCCTTTAAATACTGGAGCATGGTGATAAGGTCTCCCCTAAGCCTTCTTTTCTTAAGGCCAAACAAATGTTGTTCTCTCATCCTTTCCTCATATGGCAGGCTTGGCAGGCTTTGCAGTCCTTTGATCATCTTGGTGGCCCTTCTCTGGACCCTATCCAGCCTGTCCACATCTTTTTTTGTATATCAGGGACCAAAACTGAACACCATATTCCAGGTATGCCCTGACAAGTGCTGAGTAGAGTGGGATAATGACTTCTTTTATCTGTGCTGGTGATGCCTTTGTTTTTGCAACCCAGTATCTTGTTGGCTTTCTTTGCCACTGCAGCACACTGTTCACTCATATTGACCTTGTCCACCAGGACCCCCAGGTTCCTTTCCACAGAGCTACTCCCCAGCCAGGTAGATCCCAGCCTGTGCTGCACTCCTAGATTATGTTTTCCCAGGTGCAAGACCTTACAGTTGCCCTTGTTGAACTTCATAAGGTTCTTGTTAGCCCACGCTTCCAGCCTGTCCAGGTCTTCCTTCAGGGTGCCTCTCCCTTCAAAAGTGTCCACTTCCCTGCTCAGTTTGGTAACATCAGCAAACTTAATCAGGATACACTTGAACCCATCATCCAGATCACTTATGAAGATAGTAAACAGTGTTGGGCCCAATATCGATCCCCGGTGTACCCCACTTGTGACAGGTTGCAAGTTTGAAAAAGAGCCATTTACCACCACCCTCTGGGTGCAGCCTGTCAGCCAGTTCCCCACCCACGGCACAGACCACTTGTCTAGATCGTGACACATCAGTTTTTCTAGGAGGAGGCTGTGGGGAACCATGTCAAAACCCTTGGAGAAATCCAGGTAGGCAATGTCCGCCACTTGCCCCACATCAACCAAGCAGGTTAGTTTGTTGTAGAAGGTGATCAGGTTTGTCAAGCACGATTTGCCCTTGGTGAATCCATGTTTGCCTTTCCCAATCACGTGCTTCATTTGACTTGTGATGGCCCTCAGAAGGATTTGTTCCATAACTTTCCCAGGGACTGAAGTATGACTGATGGGCCTATAATTTTCTGGATCCCCCTTTAAGCCCTTCTTGTAGATGGGGGTGACATTAGCCCTCTTCCAGTCTTCTGGGATGTCCCCTGATCTCCATGACTTCTGAAAAATTTACAGAGAACGGCCTCACAATGACATCAGCCAGCTTTCTTAGCACCCTCAGGTGGATAGCATCAGGGCCCATTGATTTGTTGGGGTCAAGCTCCTGTAATAGTTTGCATACCAGCTCTTCCTTCACTGATGGTGGGTCTGTGTTTGCATCAACCTGGATTGTTGTTCCCAAGGCCTGGGGCCCAACAGTGCTGGCGAAGAAAGCATTGAGAAGCTCTGCCTTTTCAGTGTTGTTGGTGACTAATTTGCCTCTCCTGCTTAACAGTGGGCCAGTATTTTCCTTCTGTTTCTGCTTGTTGTTTACATACTTGAATAACCCTTTCTTGTAGCTTGTGACATCTCTGGCCAATTTCAATTTGGGCTGAGCTTTTGCATTTCTAACTGCATCTCTGCATGCCCTAGCAATGTCCTTGTAATTCTCAATGGGTATTCATCTGCTTTTCCATCTCTGATACACTTCTCTTTAGTTTTTTTTGAGCAGCCTCTGAAGCTCGCAGTTAAACCAAGGAGATGTCTTGCTCTGCCTACTTCCCTTAAAGGGGATGAACTGTTTTTGTGCTTCCAGAAGTGTTCTTGAAAACCTCCCAACAGTCACTAACTCCTTTATCCTTCATGGAAACTTCCCACAGAGTCCCTCCCAGCTGAGCTCAGGTGGAAGTTTGCTCTTCTAAAATCTAAAACTGTTGGCTTTAGTACTAACCTCCAGCATGGTCAGCAGGATCCCAAACTCCACAATATTGTGATCACTGCAGCCAAGGCTGTCACTAACCAAGCTATTACAAGGCAGGTTTTCTTGGTTTTTGAGTATCAAGTCCAGCAGTGCCTCGTTCCTGGTTAGCACATCTAACATTTGTATGAGGAATCAGTCCTATACGCATTCCAGGAACTTGGTGGATGACATGTGAGCTGCTGTATTGTTCCTCGAACAAATGTCTGGATAGTTGAAGTCACGCATAGGAACCAGGTTCTGTTGACCCAAAGCTTGCTTAAGTGACCCAAATATTGCTTCGTTGGCTTTTTGTCACGGTTTGGAGGTTGGTAGCAGATGCCTACTGTAAGATTCCCCTTGGAGACAACCCCTCTGATCTTGACCCATAGATATTTGATAGGGCTTCTACAATTGCTGTAGTTGACTTCTATACATGCCAGGTTCTCCTTAACATAGAGCATGACGCTTCCTCCTCTTCTTCCCTGCCTGTCTTTATGAAACAACTCATAGCCATCCATCAAAATCCTCCAGTCATGTGAGTTGTCCCACCATGTTTCAGTTATTCCTGTGATAACATAACTTTCTGACTGGGCACAGAGCTCCAGTTCCTCCTGTTTGTTCCCAGGCTGCGTACACTGATATACATACACTTGAGGTGGCTCTACTGGTTTTGGCCGGGATAGAGTTAATCTTCTTCATAGTAGCTTGTATGGTATTTTGTTTTGGATATTTTGGTTATGGCTGAGCAGTGCTTATGCAGCACTGAGGCCTTTTCTTTTTCTCACACCGCCCTGCCAGCATGTAGGCTGAGGGGGGCACAAGAACCTGGGAGGGGACACAGCCAGGGCAGCTGACCCCAACTGGGCAAAGGGGTATACCATACCATATAATGTTGTGCTCAGCAATAAAAAATGGGGAAGACGGAGGAGAGGGGAACATTAGGAGGAGGTGGTGATATTGGGAGTGATGGCATTTGTCTTCCCAAGTAACTGTTATGCGTGATGGAGCCCTGCTTTCCTGGAGTTGGCTGAACACCTGCCTTCCGATGTGAAACAGTGAATGAATTCCATTTGCTTTGCTTGCATGCACAACTTTTCCTTTACCTATTAATCTACCTTTATCTCAACCCATGAGTTCTCGCACTTTTACCCTTCTGATTCTCTTCCTGATCCCATGGTGGAGGAGTGAGCAAGCAGCTGTGTGGTGCTTAGCTGCCCACCGGGGTTAAATCATGACAGTGGCAAAATCTTAAAATGGATCTGACTGACTTGCACTGACAGTGTTTTAAATAGTGTTTTCCATGGATGTATGTCTAGCAATGCAGACCAGGTCCCCAACATGATCCAGTGCGTTCTTGAGGGTTTCACCTTCTTATGTGTAAGTTTCTTTCAAATGAGCAGGCGATAGGGTCTAGCACAAGTATTATTTTTAATTCAATGCTTATTATAATAAAGTAGATGCAGTATCCCTACTCAAGCAATGCATGAAAATGGAGCAAGACTTTGGGATGTGGACTTAACAGTGTCTATGCTAAGGCATACATGCAATAATGTGCCTGTTTTTTACTGCCCTGCATATCAGTTTCATAGGCAGAACAGTTCGGTGTATATTGTCTGCTGACATCTTTATGGGGAGTTATATTGGATGACTGTGGGAACTATGTTATGACATTGTATTACCTTCTGAAAGTGGTACTATTACTTATGTCAGGGTAGCTTACTTTGTAGTCTGGACACATTTCCTTAGTGACTAGAGAGCTAATGATTTAAAAATCATTTTATGTTTTAAAAGGGACTTGTGTGTATGTCATCAGGAAAGTAGTGGTTGTCTTTGTCATCTGGTCTTGTCTCAGGCCTTCGTTGAAAGGCCTGAGACACTAAATCACGTTTATGCCAAAGGAACTGAGTACCTAACCTTACTTTCTTGAGGTCTTATGTGAAAATGATTCATTTTTAATGATTTGAAAAAGGAGGCATATGAATCTGCAGTTAAAAGGTACTCGCCCAGTCTACCTGAACGTTAGTTGACTTGGTAACTAGCCAGGCATAAATAGCAGGCTAAACATAAAGTGTTCCAGCTAATGCTGTTTCTAGTTCTGGAAAACATTCTGTCATCAGCCTGGAATTTATTATTGAAAATCACTTAATCTTTGATTTGCTAATCTTTGTGTCTTCAGAATAACTGCTCTAAAAGCATACAACAGACATTGCATTAATGCCAGCTGATGATTGTTTTTCTTGCATCTTTCCTCATCTCTACTAACATTTGTGTTTGGACTTTAGGAGCCTGAGAGTATTTCACCTGTGTGGGGAAAAAAATCCCACAAAAAAGCCATGCTATAATCAGAATTTTAATAAGTGTGAAAACACCTGCTGTTTGGGTTCATTCCAAGGTGCAGAAGTAACTTTTGATGTGTTTGATAAGTGTCTGAAGTGTATGAATGTGGTATGTGTATGTTCTTCAAGTTCATTGCTACCACCTGGAATATTCTAAATCTGGTTACGACATTTGCTTGAGAGGTGCATCTGTAGGAAGATTGTGGTGACGTTTCTTACAAAGCTTTTGGCCCAAGACATGGAACTGAGGCCCGGCTAGGAACCACATGAGCACTGTGCTCCATCTTCCAATGTGTAGGTATGGCTGAATGAGGTGGTGACATTGCTACTCTCTGTACCATTGGAAGCTGTTTGGCAGCATCTTGGGAGTCCAGTTGGCTGTAGAGATGGGCAGAACCCAGGGGCATTCTTTGGATACTTGTTTGCCTAATCTTTACCTACTTTGACTGTCTTCTTTCACCTATACAGTAAGTTTTCCTCTAGACACTTCAAAGGCTGAAATTCCTACTTTTGTATCTTTCTAACTTGTGTAATAAAACTTTTGACGGCTTTGCTTGGAAATGTCACTTTTCTGCTTGAGAAACCTTGTTTTTGGAATATCCAACTCTGGTGTGTAGTAGAAGGATTTATGCTTGGTGACAGAGGTAATTACTGAGGCATGGCAAAGCACCTCTACTTAAAAATTCAGCATTTTTTTCAGGTAAAGAAAAGAAATAGTACAAGTAAATGAAGTGAGGAATGTTTGTGAATCAGATGTGATATAAAGAAATGAATTTCTGACTCAGCAGTCTGAATTGCTGCAAGTGTTTCTATATTAGAACTGAATGTCATGGATGCCCTTGCCAATATTAAATCCTAGCTATAAACACTATTTCTTATATATAAGTTTGGAACATGGTGGATTCTTAAAAGGAACTGAACTAATCTGTAAGCAAGGATGCTCCTTTAAAGACTACATGTGGTAGTTTAGGCTATTCTTAAACAGAATAAGCAAATAACAGGTGGCTTCTTGTAGAATTTTAAGAGTGAACTAGTTATTTGTTGTTCATTTGCTTTGTGCTTCATGAAGACTTATGTTGTCCTTGCCACATGTCTGAGAAATATGAGTCCCATTGGCCTTACTGGTTGATGCAAAAGGCAAAAGCACTTGTGTTCTTGGCCAGCCCTCCTAGAGTAGAAAGTACTAGGAAGGTTTTAAAACATGTTTGACCCTTAGTCTATTGTCCAGTTCTAACTGTGGTTTTGGCTAGACCATTATCAGTTCTTTAGTGGTTATGTAAACTCCGAGTACAATGCTATTATGACAGCAATGCCATTTAGTACTTTTCAGGGTTCTTAATACCGTAACTGGAATCAATCACAGCGTGCTTCTGCATTCTTGGAAGAGATTTGGACAAATTGGTTCACAATAAATATACTAATGGTGAAGTTTAGCTGGCCCTCTAATCTGTTTGCCACTTACAATTTTAAGTGAGGGAAGAAGTAAGTTTTCATTGGGAGGTTTAAAATGATCACAACTCTTTGTTATCTGAAGGAAAAAATCTTTTTACTACTTTGTTCTATTTTGTGTCTAAATGTATGAAAATGGATACTTGATCACCTCTGCTTTTTTCCTTTTTTTTTTTTTTTTTAAATGCTAGACAGTAAAAATGTAATCCACTTAACTGGACGTTGTTTTTTTTTCCCCAACTTGTTTCAATGCACTCTCAATTTCTAAGTTCTTCTCCTTCTCACTCCCCAAATTCAGTGTTACTGCTCAAATCATCGGTGCTTTTGGATGGAATCAATAACTCATTATTCTTCTGTTTTTAGTGCACCTACATCTTGTCGAGAAATCAATTTTTCAAATATGAAATCCAAGTGGAAATAATGATTGCTGTGTTAAAAGTGTCAGTTTGGTGGGGAAGATTTTGATAAGAAAAAATCACTTCCAAATGTGAGCAGATGCTTGGTCAGAGCCATTCCTGAATGATGCAAATAGAATGTATGTGCTATCATCTGTCATATTATGGTCAAGCACAAGACATCCACTGGTGTCCTATTCTTTTTGGTTTAAAGTGGATCATGTTATATGTTAATTATTAGGGAGGAGGGGAAAGATTAGCACTTCAGTATCTTAATACTCTGCTCTACTATCTCCAAAGAGCAAATCCTGTCTTGATTTCTTGCTAGAATGAAGAATTTATGTCTTAGGACTTTAACCAGATTTATCTTAAGGTTGTTCAAAACTCAAAGGTTAATTGGAAGTATTGATTTGATTCATTGGTCCTTTCAGCTGTACTTTACTCATTAAATATGTAACATTTGAATTTAAAGTAACTTTTTTTTTTACTACCTAGGTTGTAACCTCATAAATCAGTTAAAAGTATACACAGAAGATAGTATTTAAGTTGTCATTAGGATGTGCTTTTTATCTTCTATATAGTTTAGCTGAGATAGCACTTTAAAGAACATGCTGTGTTGTATTTTACAACTGGTTACAGAACTTGCCACTTGTTTCTCGTTCTTGTGAAGACAAATTGGGCTGTATTCATTCATTTCACACAGTGAATAATCCTGTATCAGGATTCATATATTCTTTCGAACAACCCAGTCTTGATTTTAGCATATGCAGCTATTGGTAGATATCTCCAAAATAATCTGTGTGAGTCACTATCAGTCTCTGGTTTGGTTGGTGGTGTTTTTTTTCTGATTCTCTACGCTATTTTTGTTCTTATGTTGTCATTTTGTCTCTTGCAGAAAAGAGGAATGCTACACTATCCAACTAATGAGAGTGAATAAGCATTGATTCTAAAAATTCATAAGACTTTTGGGATTCGCAAGTGTTGTTTATACACAACTTGTTACTACAATGCTCCTAAATAACAACAAATAAACAGCTCCATGAATTGCACAATAAAAGTGCTAGGTAATAATTTGTGGCTTGGAACTCTGTTCCGAAGTCCATAGCTTTGTTGGACAGCTCACTTTGACTTTTTTGAGCAGTTGTAATTTAGCTGTCGTCTGCAAGGACAAGATATTGAAACACCTTAAGGGAAAGTGGCTGTTTACTTCCAAAATGTATTTCTGGCAATGCATCCAGGCAATGTTTTTTCCGTTCAGCAATGCCTTTCTATTCCTTTGTACCCATGGATTTTTTTAGAACAGCAGCTGCTTGTGTTGTTCCAGTGCTGCCAAAAGTCTCAGTTAAACACTCCTCTGTAACACAGAAATTTCCAGAAAGCTTATTTAAAAGTGCTGTAGCATATTTTAACCTAGAACTTGAACACTTTTGTATCTTCTCACTAGTCCATCACTGAATAACTGTAAAGCGTTGGACCTGTGTGTGCAAGCAGGCTTTCAGACAGCTTCCTCTTTCCCCCTTCCCAATTCTGTTCACTTACCCTACATATTTTAACCCATGCACATGATTCTGAATCCTGTTTTAACATTGTACAGTTGGCCATCTTGAACATGCTTCCCAAAACATCAAGAATCACTCCGATTGGTAACTCTGCTCCTAGATAGCGAGAGTAGTGCAGTTCCTCCTAACTGCTATATTTGTATTTGAGAACCCGGGGACACAGTGAGTTCATGCTAGAGAGAGTAATACTTGCCTTGGATGTGTGCTGCGGTGGAAAGAAGGAATTTCTTACTTGCCTTGGGAAGAGCTTGTTGTACGGTTGTCTGCAGGAAACACTGTTCTCTATAACCCTACAATATTGATATCAGCATAGCTTTGGATAAAAGCTCTTATCAAAGGTAATAATAAACTGCAAGTACGGCACTACTCTAACCACCTCTTCTTCAGGCACAGCAAACAAGATTGTATCCCCTGTAGGTGGCAGTAAGTGAACTGTTACCATCATGAGAGAATTTGGTAAAAGAAAGATTTCTCCTTTTTGTCTACACAACATAATTGTTCCAAACATATATAAGCATTATCCTCACCCCCATAGCAGACCAGGGCTCAGATTAGGGTGGAGTGGGGAACTGTAAACTCAGTCCAGAAAGATACTCTCACTATGCTGATTCAGGTTGACCAAGGAAAGGTGCAGCTTCTCCTGCAGCAAGCAATTCTGGGAGAATTTTTCATTCTATGCAGTCTGAGAACAGTATTTGTTCTCTTTCCTATGTGTCCTGCATTGAAAACATTTTAAATTTAGCTGCTGGAGTGCTTTTTAAGGGTGCATTTTTAGTAACAGACTTCGGAGTAAGTGCAATGGGCGCCTAGCAAACACAGGCACAGCAGGCTTCTCTGAAGGTTTTCCTTCAAATTTTTTTGAGTTTGCAGTAATGTGTACTTGTTTGCTAAAATTCATAAACAACACTGCATCCACTTTCCTTTCATTTGGGTTGGGCAGTTTATTTGGTTTTGGTTTGGGTTTGGTGGGTGTGTTTTCCTTCCTTGATAACTAAAAATGTTTTGATGGTCATAAATGATTCTGAACTAGACTGGACTGTTCCTTGGGTAAAATTAATTTATGTATTTTTGAACTTACTAGGCTTGTGACCATAAGATCAACAATAGCTTTCTAACTACTTGTATAAAATTTAATTTGCTTAAAAATTACTCTTCCTATTGCCACAGCTGCATCTGCAACCCCTTTAAAGTGTATTTGAGGCAGCCTTGTAAATAGCTGTAACTGACTGTATTTGACCATTTTTATTTGTTTCCTGAGACATTATTCTGCAGAATGTTGAAGTAGTTCTTCCAGGTAGCTCTTCCGAGAGCCAGTGCTGTATTGTTCTGGTTTAATCAGCTACTGTTTGGGCAATGGTTTTCTGTATTACTGGTATTCTGTGTGTAGCCCAACAGAACGTACAGGTGTTGGCATTAAAGAATGGGTTTCTATAGCATTTGCCTCTAAAATGTTTGAAGAAATCTAACGGCACTTTTCCATCTTAAAAAGAGTGGAGTAAGTTTTCTTTACTTGTCAATGGGAGAGTGGAATAAGTTTTCTCTACTTGGTAATGGGGCAACTTGACATTTAAGAGGATTTTGTTTTTTGGTTTTTGTTTTTGTTTTTGGTTTTTTTTTTTTGTGGTAGAAGAAAATTATCTGTTTAAATGTGGTGTCTGTTTTAATTTATTTTGGAAACTGGGCAGAGGCATGGTGAGAGAAGATCTCAGAACATTATGTTTAATATGCATATACACTGAAGCCCACTGTTTCTTAAGAACCAGAACAACACTGTGGTTGATGCGAGCTGCAGAGCAAAAGGTCTCTGAAAAACATAACTGCTCCATCAGTAGTTGATATATGTGGTATTTTACTGAAGACTCAAAAGTATAAGAATTCAGATTTCACTTCGCTGTGTTGACTTCAGACACAACAAAGTTGCAAAGTAGGTTGACATTTCCCTTCCTTATCATTCTGTGCTAATTCTCTAATCCCTGTGAAAGATTGACTATCCAATTTAGGCTCCTTGAGATACTTTGAGGACCAGTGTTTTATTTTCAAAAGATGTGATTGCCCCAAATCTTAAGTATTTGAGAAACTAACGCTTCTGGAAATGAAAGGCCTTCTCCCCCATGTTGGATAGCAGAAACTGAATATCGGGGAGTTTTATCAATATGCTGTGTATATTTTTAGAGAATAGAACGTTTGCTTCCAGTAATGTGCAGTTATGGGCTCAGTACTAGTAAACCTTTTTACTATATAAGGAAGGTTATTTGGTTTGATGACAAACAGACTTCATTAGACCATTGCCTTTTGCTTTTGTTACCATGATCTGTGCTGTCCAAGGGGAAGGCATTGTGGAGGCATTTACCAAAACAGGACAGCAGATGCTTCTGCAAATTAGGTTTTTCCAAAGTAATGTGATAGGATGAATCTGCTCACAAAAGTATTAATCTAAAAGAGCAAAACTTAATCAAGTGTGCCTATCAATATAACGTGCCATAAAAGATGATAGCTTTGGCTTTATATTGCTATAATTTACTCACTGGTTAGCAGTACCTTTTTGTGAAAGTAGCATCATAGGAGTTAGGCAATAACTGATAGGAAGGGCCATTTGATAAACCAAGAACTTCAGGCCTCTGTTTGTTATTGACATTCTCCTTTCCTCTCTCAAATAGAAAACCATTTTCTTTCTGTCATTCTCAAATCTCCAGATATATTGCTAAGGGTAGCCAAATACCATGGCTTCAAGACCCAGAGGTATTCCTCCACTCTTTGTCTGCTAGATGTTTCCAGATCCTGTGAGGCTGAGCACGTGCTTCCAATTGGTGCACCCACACAATACAGACACAACTGGTTGTACAGAGTTTAAAACAGGAGAAAAACACTTTCAGGGACATCCACAGAAACGCAAACAGTATCCATGTAAAACATGAACAAAACTACCGGCTTGACCTGATACTCCTTTCTAGCTAATTGGGTTTAAAGTATGCTCGTGGAATACACAAATACTCCCACTCTTCTCATAACCATGGTATTACTAATGGGATTACCTGGGTACTGCTGGTCTTGGAAGATCTGCCTCCCAAAAGATCCTCTACTCTCCCCTCCAATTACCAACTGAATTTTGGCCATTTCTCAAGTAACTCCCCCTCAACCATCTGTGAAATCTGTCTCCCAAATGGTGCTTTCAGTAACATGTGTTAGGTGCTTGATGCTATCCATTTATGTCCAGCAATTTCTTATGTCACCTCCAGTAGTTTCCCATGTACTGTTCAGTTAGCTAATACTTGGGACAGGGTCTAGTCATCTGCCTGCAACCTTAACAAGTTTTTTTCCTTTTTTTTTGTGCCTACATTTGGTATTATCCTAAAGGCTTTGGCTTAATTCTAGGTAGTTGCTGAGGAACATCTCAACATATCTGATCTGTGCTACTATGTATCAAGTAAATACCATGTCCATTACTCTCAATTTTTTAATATATTAAATTATTTCATGTCCACATATGTGGTTTATTATTTCAGGCTGACTGTTACTCTTAAATGAAACATTTAACTGGATGTGAAAGAATGTCATGATTGCAAATGTAATGAAGATAAACTGAATCATCACTGGATGCATCATTTTTACTGGTGTAGTACCCGTTTTATTGACAAACTGCTGGTCTTAATGCTTCTGAATTCTTCCCGTTCCCTACTCCCTTTCTGTTTCTCAACTATGACAACAGCATTGAAACAGATTCTCTGAATTACACATCTTAGTTTAGTGTCCAATATTGATATTTTATCTTCAGTTTATGGGATCTGGATTTCAGAGAGAGAATTATTTAATGTCTTGAGAAATCCAGGTGATTTCTCAACTGTGTACTATGTAGGCCTTAAAACTTTTCTGTTTCCTATATCACAAAGTTAGACTGGGCAGAACACAATTTAAGAAAATTAATATCAGAGCAAATAATGGAATTTATTAATATTTTTTTTGGTTGTGAAGGGAAGGCTTAGGAGGGAGGATGGAGAGAACAATTAGAGTGAATAGTCAAAAATCAGTATTTTGTATAAAAATAGTACATAATTATGTATGTATTCTAAAAATATGAAAAATCTACATAACATTTGGTAAGTAAGCAAATTTCTTTCAACAGATGTGAGGATGCTCTTCATCTAAATTGTATAGTGTTGTATGATACTGCTTGGCATTCTATATCTTCCTGTAATTATTATTGAGATTTGTACTTCCTTGCTTGTTTAGAAAAATTTTGTAGTTTATTTGTAAAACTTAACAAATTCTCGTGATCTTTTTAATGACCTTATTTATCTTCATGTAAACTTTATGTACCAGATGCCATAAACTGTTTCTGAACATCCCGTTTTGCCTTTTTTTATATATATATTTTATTCTGGATCTTGACTATAGAAAATTCCTGCTGATGTATTAATTGGTATATGCAGATTGCACAAAGCATGATGTAGAAATACTGAGCTTAATGGAGAATATACCAGTTCCTCAGATTCTGAAAAGAGCATTAATTTTTCATTACAGCTATGTATTTCCATATATACCTACTCAGGAGCAGGTGTTTTCTCTCTCTCTCTCTCTCTCTCTCTCTCTCACTCTCTCACTCTCTCACTCTCTCTGTCATATCTACTTTCTTAAATTCAAGTGTCTGAAACTATCAGAAAGAAAAAAAGAACTTAGTACTGTTTACAAACAGCTTTGCAGCAGTGAAATGGGATGAGGCAAAATCTTCCCTGAGTTCAATTTAAAGTTACTCAACCAGCTTAAGCTGGCTTTGGGTGAGATTGATGGTAGAACAAGTACACAGCTTTCTCCTGTGAACATAGGTTAGACTTGACTCAGTTTCTAGCACAAAGATCTGCTTCGTAGGGCATTTCCCTTCAAATTATTCATTTATAGAAAATCAGCAATCATTTTTTTTTCACTGTTAATGAGGAAACAAAAACTAAATGTGCACACTTTCTCATTGGCGATTTTTACAACACTTTAGTTTTCAACCGTTTAATTGCTTCAGTTCAAATATGTCAGTTCTCTTAAGGCTTTACTTCCACTTTATGATCATTTTGGAATATTGTCAACTTTGGAATGCTGGGTACATGATGTAATAATGATAAATCTTTAAATATTAGATAAATATTAAAATTTAGCACTCGTTTCACATGTGCTAAGCAGTGAAACTACTTTTAAATACAATCTGATACTGCAGGTGCAAAAAATAATGTGGTGGGGTTTTGTGTGTGTTTTGGTTTTTGGTTTTTTTTTTTTTTTTTTTAATAAGTACAGGTTAGTTACTGCATTGGTTAAACAGGCTACCTAGCAGCTCTAAGCTGATATTTTTATTTTTTTTTTAAATAGACATCATATCTATTTGCTGATGTTACATGAGATTAGGAAAGATCCAGAAAAAGAGAACATACGTTTTAGATAAATATGTGACTTCTCATAACATGAATAAAGCTTAGTTTTGATAAGCTTTAGAAAATTTCTGCTACATGAGAGGTAAATAATTCATTTAAATGGTTCTAAGAATATTTAGATGCAAGGATCTAATATGCAACCTCTACTCTCCATCAAGTCAATGCAAACTGACCACTAAAAAGTGCTAGGTCCCTATGGGGCATGGATGAAATACTGCAATATGAATTTGCTGCTTCATTCAGTGGGAACATTTCAGTCTTTCTCATCCCAGAAGGAGCACTCTATTTCTCAGTGGTCAGGAATGTATAATACATGGGAATATTCATATTCATTATTCAGGAAAACAATTTTCATTGCATTATGGGGAAGTCTGAGCTGAATCACTACGTGGTTCAAGATAGACATATTCATGATGAGCTTTTCAAGACATATTTTTGAGAGCTACCTGTTAAAAGTACTTCTGCAATGAAGTTAAGTGTGGACACACACACACTAATAAATAAACTAAGATTTCCATTTGCACTTTTAAGTAGGTTAAGTGTAATTCTGGAAAGTCTTATAAGCAAAATAACTATAAGAAGTATCTTCAAGTGAGAGGTACTTTCTGCTGGGTTGCTTTCATATGATACCTGTCAGATTTCCTTGTCCCTTGAGGAGGAAGAGCTAGAAGATAAATTTATTCTGTACCAGCATCTTGATGTCAAAACCCCTTGTCTTCCTTTAGCTCTCCAAGAAATAGTTTCTGATTAATTTGGTACAGCACACCTTGGAACAGTTTAGTGGACCAGTTTCTTTTCCCATTGATGCATCAGACTGGGGTTCCTTGGGCTCCTTTGCACCTTATGGCTCTAGGTTTGCACTTTCCATCACTTGTTTCTCCTATTGTTCCACTGTTCTTCAGTTCCTGTGATTAGCCTGGTGCAGCCCTCGGACTACTACCCACTGCTTCTGTTCCATGTGGGGGGTGATGAATGTGCAGATCGGAGTGCAAGGATGATTAAAAGAGACATCAGAGCCTTTGGACAGTCACTAAGGGGATCTGGAGTGCAGGTTGTTTCTTCATCCCTACTTTCCATTGTGGTCAATGACATTGAAAGGAACAGACGAGCTCAGTCTGTTAATACGTGGCTCCGTGGCTGGTGTCACCGCCATAATATTGGGTTTTTCAACAATGGAATGACCTATGCAGCACCAGGTGTGCTGTCAGCAGATGGGTGCTGGCTCAGTCAAAGAGGGAGAAGAGTTTTTGCCCCCAAATTAGCAGGGCTCATTAACAGGGCTTTAAACTAGATTCGATGGGGGAAGGGGGTATTATCGGGTTTGCCTGTGACCAACCAAGGGATGCTGTAGCAAGGATAGTGGGATGGGGTGCTGGTGAGGGCCTGCAGCCATTCGCTCCAAAATGTGCTGGCTACGCTGCAGCATGCTCAAAGTCTTACGTAGACAAGCCAGGAGCTCCTGGAGCAACAGGAGCCAATGGGGAGGCACCGTTAATACACCGCACAGGAATGTCTCCTGAAGAACAGCACAAAGTACTTACAGCTGCTCCAGCCAAGTCAGCCTCAATGAAGACAGGGCTGAAGTGCCTCTATGCAAACGCACGGAACATGGGGAAAGAACAGGAGGAGCTAGAGATGTGTGCACACCTCCAAGGCTACGATCTCATTGGCATTGTAGAAACTTGGTGGAGTGACTCCTATGACTGGAGTGTTGGTATGGAAGGCTACAGGCTCTTCAGGAGACACAGGAAATGGAAACAAGGAGATGGTGTTGCGTTATATGTCAAGGAGCAGCTGGAATGCATGGAGCTCAGCCATGGATAAAGAGCCAAGTGAGAGCCTATGGGTCAGGATTAAAGGGAAATCGGGAGCAGGGGACATTACAGTGGGGGTCTGCTACAGGCCACCTGACCAAGAAGACCGAGTGGACGAAGCTCTCTATAGACAGATAGGGGCAGCATCACATTCACAGACCCTGGTTCTCATGGGTGACTTCAACCACCCTGATATCTGTTGGAAGGGTGACACAGCCAGGCACAGGCAATCCAGGAGGTTCTTGGACTGCATTGAGGACAACGGACAACTTCCTTCTCCAAGTGGCTGAGGAGCCAACGAGGAGAGGAGCTATGCTGGATCTTGTTCTTACCAACAAGAAGGGGCTGGTAAACAGTGTCAAACTAAAGGGTAGCCTGGGCTGTAGTGACCATGAAATGGTCGAATTTGAGATCATCGAGGCAGCGAGGAAAGTGCGCAGCAGGCTGACCACCCTGGACTTTGGGAGAGCTGACTTTGGCCTCTTGAAGAATCTGCTTGGTATGGTGCCATGGGATGAAGCGCTGGAGGGAAGAGGGGTCCAAGAAAGTTGGTTAATATTCAAGGACCACCTCCTCCAAGCTCAGGATCGATGCATCCCTACACAGAGGAAGGCAGGCAGAAAAGTCAGGAGGCCTGCATGGATGAACATGGAGCTCCTGGACATGACCAAAAGGAAAAAGGAGGCCTATAGGGAGTGGAAACAGGGGCGGGTAGCCTGGAAGGTATACAGAGGAATCGTTCGAGCAGCCAGGGATGAAGTTAGACAAGCTAAAGCCCAGATAGAAATAAATCTGGCCAGGGACATCAAGACAAACAAAAAATCCTTCTTTAAGTATGTCAGCGAGGAAAGAAAGACTAGGGAAACTGTGGGCCCTCTCCAGAAGGAAACGCAAGAACTGGTTACCCGTGACGGAGACAGCTGAGGTACTCAATGACTTTTTTGCCTCAATCTTCACTGGCAAGGACTGCAGCCACACTGCCCATGACGCAGAATGGTGCACAAAGGTGAGGATTAGGAAAATGGAGAACCGCCCACTGTAGGTGAAGATCAAGTGCGAGACCACCTGAGGAACCTGAAGGTGCACAAGTCCATGGGACCTGATGAGATACATCCGCGGGTCCTGAGGGAACAGGCTGATCAAGTCACTAAGCCACTAACCATCATATTTGAGAAGCCGTGTTGGTCTGGTGAGGTTTCTGCCGACTGGAAAAGGGGAAACATAACCCCGATTTTCAAAAAGGGAAACAAGGAAGACCCAGGGAACTACAGGACAGACAGTCTCACCTCTGTGCCTGGCAAGATCATGGAGCAGATCCTCCTGGAAACTCTGCTGAGGCACATAGAAAAGAAGGAGGTGGTTGGTGGCCGCCAGCATGGCTTCACCAATGGCAAGTCATACCTGACAAATTTGGTGGCCTTCTACAAAGGGGTTACAGCAGCAGTGGACAAGGGAAGAGCAACTGATGTCATGTACTTGGACTTGTTCAAAGCATTTGACACTGTCCCACACGATATCCTGGTCTCTAAATTGAAGAGACATGGATTTGACAAATGGATACAAATGGACTCGGTGGATACAAAACTGGCTGGACGGTTGCACTCAAAGAGTTGCAGTCAAGGGCTTGATGTCCAAGTGGAGAGCAGTGACGAGTGGTGTTCCTCAGGGGTTGGTACTGGGACCTGTACTGTTCAACATCTTTGTCAGCGACATGGACAGTGGGGTCAAGTGCACCCTCAGCAAGATTGCTGATGATACCAAGCTGTTTGGTGAGGTAGACACGCTGGAGGGGGGGGATGCCATCCAGAGGGACCTGGAGAGGTGGGCCCAAGCCAACCTCCTGCAGTTCAACAAGGCCAAGTGCAAGGTCCTACATCTGGGTCGGGGCAATCCCAAGCACAAATACAGGCTCGGTGGGGAATGGCTGGAGAGCAGCCCTGAGGAGAAGGACCTGGGGGTGCTGATGGACAAGAAGCTTAACATGAGCCAGCAATGTGCAATCATAGCTCAGAAGGCCAACCGCATCCTGGGCTGCATCAGAAGTGTGGCCAGCGGGTCAAAGGAGGTGATTCTGCCCCTCTACTCCACTCTCGTGAGACCCCACCCGGAGTACTGCATCCAGCTCTGGAGTCCCCAACATAAGAAGGACATGGACCTGCTGGAGCGTGTCCAGAGAGCCACGATGATGATCCGAGGGCTGGAGCACCTCTCCTATGAGGAGAGGCTGAAAGAGTAGGGGCTGTTCAGCCTGGAGAAGAGAAGGCTCCGAGGAGATCTTATTGCGGCCTTCCGGTACCTGAAGGGGGCCTACAGGAGAGCTGGGGAAGGACTTTTTACTAGGGCATGTAGTGATAGGATGAGGGGGAATGGCTTTAAACTGGAAAAGGGCAGGTTCAGATTGAACGTTAGGAAGAAGTTTTTTTTTACTTTGAGGGTTGTAAGGCACTGGAAGAGGTTGCCCAGAGAGGTTGTTGAGGCCCCATCGCTGGAGGTGTTCAAGGCCAGGCTGGACGTGGCCTTGGGCAACCTGGTCTAGTGAGAGGTGTCCCTGCCAATGGCAGGGGGGTTGGAACTCGATGATCTTCAAGGTCCTTTCCAACCTAAGCCATTCTACGATCCTATGATTGTATAGGTTCTTGTGCAAGACTGGTCTTTTCTTACTGCAGACAGCGTATTTATAGAGAAGGTGCAGTTTCAGGCTTTCCTCTTGCTCCCTTGATTATCTGATCTCACTACTTCTACATGACCAGAAGCTCCCTTGCCACTTTCTTCCTGGAAAGAATGGCTTTTGATGTGCTCCTTACTCACAGAAACCTGATGCACTGCTGGTTATATGTTTTCTGCTTCCAAACTTTCACATTTCTTTCTGCAGTAATTTCTTGGACCAAGCAGAAGTTCCATGATGTGGTGTATTGAAGAATTCATGTAAGAGAGGAATTTGTTGTAACAGACCCTTTTTGCATGGATACCATCAAACAAATAGATACTCTTGCAAAGATATTCAGAGAGGATTTATAGGTTGGGGGTCAGCTAGCTGGAAAGCAGCTGTGCTGAGATGGACGTTGGAGTCCTAGAGGATAAGAAACTGACCATAACCCACTAGTGCACCCTTGCAGGAAAAAAATCCAACAGCATTCTGGGCTGCATTAGTAAAAGCACTGACAGCAGTCAAGGGAGGTGATCCTTCCCCTCTGTTCAGGCTTAGAAGGCTTGGGAGGATCTTAACATATATAAATACCTGAAGGAATGAAGAAGACAGAGCCAGGCTCTTTTCAGTGGTGCCTGTGATAGGACAAGAGGCACAAATTCACACATATGAAGTTCCATCTGAACACGTGAAAACACTGTTTTACTATGAGGGGAGTCAAACAGAGGAACAGGTTGTGCAGAGAGGTTGTGGAATCTCCATCCTTGTAGATATTAAAAACTTGATTGGACATAGCCCTGGGCAACCCGCCCTAGCCAACTCTGCTTGAGCAGGGGGCTGGGACTATATTACCTTGAGGTTGCTTTCCTGCCTCAGTGATTCTGAGATCCCTGATCGTAGCCATCACAATTATTTTCATTTATTTTTTTACCTTGTGCATCTGAAATTATAGTCCAATGAACACATGCATTTAAAGACAATGAGTTTTTTTTGTACTTGATGAGAAAGGTTTTATTATTAAGCAGTAGATGTGTTCTGGAACCTGCAGGCCAATTCGCAAGAGAAATACGTATTCTTTTTTGACCACCTGCATGCAGCGTTCTGGAAATGTAAATGATAATAATGTTTCTACAATCTTTTCTTTGTAGGACTTTAGTTGGGATGTTTTCATATACTAGAGTAAGCTAGTTAGAAAAATTAAGATGCATTATGCCTCTGAATTTGTTACCTTATTTACGTCTCAAAATTTAGACTAGGTACCTACATGAAAAATATGTGCAATATCTTGAATTTTTTTTTCGGTCTTAATGTTGTGTTGGATGGAAAAAAAAAAGAAAAAAAATCAGATGACAATACCTCATATTCCTTCTTAAGAAACAACAGAAAGCGAAATGGTGTGAAGTGCAAAACACTTCTACAAAGATGGGGAATAACTTTTATTTCTTCTCTATTATGAAGTCAAAGGGTTTTTTCCTTGGTACAGATAGGATGGGCTAGAAGAGTGCATTTGAGCCAAAAGCTAGGAAGTTTGCTTAATAGTAGCTATATTATGTATGTATTTAGCATTTCAGTAGAGCCTGGAGGTTCCCACATATTTATTGTGTAGACTTGTGTCAAAGAGATGATTCCTTTCTGACAGCTCATAATTATTGCTGTAAAGGTGTTAACCTCAGTGCTCTACTTATTCCTGTTTGTCACAGTTTATGCCACGTTTTTTTTTTTTCTTGCCAGAAAGGCACTCAAGAATTAAAATCTATTTACAGTAAAAAGCAACTCTGCTGTACTGCTGAAATGCTAAGTAAAACTCAGAGGGGAAAGAGAGCAAAGGCTGTTTATGGCAGGTTCACTGGTGAAATGTAAACACCTCTTTGATACATATTTGTAGAGCAACTGTCAGAGTTGCCTGGGAAGCTCATATACTGGAGTGTGGATTAGATTTCAATTCTAGCCTTTTCTGCTAGACAGCCAGAGCCCTTCTTTACTTGATCATGTGAACCTAACTATTTTCAATCTTTTTGGAATACCGCAAATTATCAAGACAAGTCCAAGGCTGAGCTTGTCGTTCCTTTCCTGTGGTGTTGTTTTGTGGCCTGATATTTTTCTTAAAAGTGATTCTGAAACAGGGAGAGCTAGTTTATTCTAGGCACAACATGGATGTGTTTGTTCCAGTTTGTTGTGCAGCTGACTGTTCTGTGGAGCAGCAAGAAAATACCTTTCACTGTGGATTACTCAAAAAGCCGGGTACTAGTTTGCAAAGTGGCACGTGTTTTTGATGCTGAATTTAGAGCAAGTGTTTTTAGAGGAGAGACATAAATCATAGAAATACTGTATTGTTTTAAAAGGACAAGAAACTGGAATATTTCTTAAGAAATCTATTGGTTAAGAAGAGCCTATTGGTCAAGCGTCCACATTTATTTTCTAAGATTTAGCTTAATTAAAATGGACATACTGCAATTAAAGCTTTTTCGGTTGTGTTTTAGTATTAGATCACTATGTGGGTCATAAACAGCATTACTTTGACCCAATCACCAATTAATTGGGCAATAAAGTAGCTAAAGAGAGAAGAAGAATGTCTGAGGGGACAGGAGTCTTCTGAAAACATAAGTACACAGTGAGAAGCACATGAAGAATGCGATACCTCACTACTGGTATTGCAGTTAATACTGCAGTTAATTGGTTGTATTAATAGGTAAAATGTATGGTACTTATTTCAGGTTCTAATTTAACTTGCAGTTGTAATGAATAGGAGAGTTCCTGAAAGTGATTTTAGCTGAAGGCTTCAATGTAGACATCTTTATATCATGTAAGTTGATCAACAGGACAATCACTGAGTAGAGTTTAGCATTGAGTGCCTTCTCTCCAGCTACATGAAATTAATTATTATACTATAGTGTTTGACTGTTCTCTCTTAATGGAAATAAGTTTCTTGCTACTTGCATGGTTTAAGCAAAATGAGGAAAATAAATTGTGCATAGAGCTTATGCCTTTTCAGAGATAAAAACCAAAGAAAACAAATGAAAAAACAGAAGTAGAGGGAAAAGAAAAGCCTTGGGGAAATAATAATTCAGTAGCAGATAACTGCCCAAAGTTGTCACAAAAGTTTCCAAAGTAAAATGCCTTTTTCATCAGATTATTAGCAGGGTAATTTTTTTTTTTCATTTTATTTGACTGCATATCTACTATACACTAAAATCCATTAGCATAAATAGTTGTGTGGATTGATTTTTATTGAAGTATATAATGGCTGTCTTACTCCTGATGGGTGAATATATGATCATATAGGTCTTGTCTACAAAATGAACCAAAAACTATTTTGGCATGATTATTCTCTATATGTTTAATCTTTCAGAAGGCTGTTTGCCTAGTTGTAAAAAGCTTTATTATGTTTGCTTTTTCGCTTTTTTTTCTTGCGAAATATCCAGGCCATCCAGATGCATGTGGATGTGTGCACCTGTGTGTGTATGTGTACAAAAATACCTGTTCATATTGTAAGCATAGTATCCATCGTTAGATCTCTGGAATTTCAGGCTTTTAGATTGAACAGCCCAAGCAGTTTCAAAAATCCTAAAAATGCTCATAACAACTTACTGGTTACCTGAAATAAAGTATACCTTTGTTCTGTTGCTCTGAACAGCAACTAGTTTCAAATCTGTCCTCAGAAAAAGCTTTAGGATCTGTGAAGCCATGGCATTGGCTCCAGTGATGCTCCCGCTCTCTACTCTGACACGGTGCTGTCTTTTCTTATGACTTGCTGGCTTAATAAAAACTGTATCTTGTCCTTTAAAACTATTGTGATGATATATTAATTTATTAAACTAGGTTTTAGGAATGTTGAGACTGTATAGAGTAGCTTCAGAAACTTGTCAGTTAGCCATTAGGAATTAGTGTTAGTTTGTTGACTGAGAATGTAGTGACGTGTTAAGTTCATTGGATTCAAACACCTTTGACTTTATCCTGCAGTCTCCAAGGGGTAGCAAAATGAAACCAAGTAAAATGGTGAGACACCAGTGGTATTATAAAGTAGTCCAACAGGCATGGAAAATGCTTTTTGTGCCATGTGACATAAAATAAGTTATATTGTTTGCCCCTGGGAGATCAGACAATAGGATCAAGAGAGTATCAATCTCCCCTCTGTAATAAATTTATTTGCAGGCCTCAGTCTCCGAATTGGCAAAATCTGTTATTGCCAAAGCATTTTGTTTGCCTCATTGGAACCCTCAGTATTAATTTCCTTGTCCCATTTCAGTGTCTGAAAAGCATTTCAGCCAGCAGTACTTCTATAAAACACCTGAGTGTCTGTTTTATTGATGATCCTGAATTTGCACAGTATTTAAGTTGCGAGCTGGTGGAGAGATAGAAAATCTCCTGGTTTATTTTATTGCTGGCAGAGAGAGCTTATCCAGACAATCGTAACTGTGTTAACCACTTCTCTTTACCACATTTCAATAGTATGGACTTTATTGTAGTAATTAAGACAGGTGAAAGTCAGATTTGATGTGACAGTTTTCAAGGCAAGGTGTTTGCTCTTGTGCCTTGTTTTGAAAAGGGATAGACTTTTTCAGGAGGGCAGATGATGTGGTATGTAATGGGGGGAAGGTGAGATGCCTGACTTGATCTGCATGTAGAGAGAGTGCCAGACTAAAGATGAACAACCAAATCTCAAAGTTTAAAATTGCAATAAGATTCAAAATAGGCACTACAAGCAAACGTCAATGTTAAATCTGGAAGTGCAGACTAGGGGATTTTTCTAGTTGTTTTCGGGAAACCTGTGAAGAGAAATAGGATGGAGTATCATAGGTTGGTGTGACACTGTGTCTCAGGCTTGATGAAGCTTTGTAGAAGCGCACCAAAAGACATGCACAAAGCAGTGATTTCCAGAACTGACTGCAACAGGATATAGAACACTGAATGGTTAGCATCACGTTATGCAAGAATGAAAGAAAAGATATTTTGGTATCACTTAATATTTTAGCAGTGACTGAAAAGGCACATGACCTTGAGTTAGCAATGCAACAGAAGCCAGCCAGTTGTTTCAGTATTCCATAGGCATGTAGCTGTCTTCCATGCCGCTCTCCCTCAGTAGCAATGTAAGTAAGGCTAACACATTAAAAAGTCTGACATGGGAGTAATATAATTAACGTTAGGAGAAATAAATTATTTATTTGTGTTACATTGTTGTGTTTATTTTAATTTGCTGTAGCATAAAAGCAAAACAACCTAAATAGAACCGGAAGAAAGGAAGGCATTTACATACTTGAGTCCAGGATTTAAATCACGTTTTAAGGAACAGGGAGGATTTAGGGTTTACAACAGGCAATTATTAAAAGGGAATGTAGAGAGAAGCAAGCAGAGAGATAAGGTACTAAGTCAGCCAGAGGGAAATGCTGCAGAAAGATGTCTGAACTTCAGTTTTTCTCTAAGAGGAAAACTTGGCACAGATGGGCACAGAAGTTGCCTGCCTAGCCCTAAACTAGCTTGTGTGAGTATCTCAGTCATGCCTTTGGGGGTAAGCAGCTGTTTTTTCCCTGCCTTGTGAACCCTATTTGAAGGATGCAGAGGTGTGACAGCCCTGGCTCTTTTCCTCCCTCTAATACATGGAACACTAGTTGAAGATGCAGGAGTCTAAGCCTTGCTTGTTTTTTTCCCTTCGCCCATGGACAAAATGAATTGTCAGCCTGTGCTCTCCAGCCCTTTGACTTCAGTAGGAATAAAATGCTTGAAAACACAGCTATAAACTAGTTCAGTGAAGAACCTGTCTCTCCTGTTAAAGCTATGCTGTTTTTCAGCCATGAAATCAAGGTTTATGGACCAGAGGTAATATGAGAGAGGGAGCCTTACTTGTAGCTGGCTCATGGGGGCATCCAAGCGCTAGAACAAAACCATGGGCACCAGCATGGCTTCTGTGGTATTTTTGTGGCCAATGTATGGACTTCCTGAAATATGGCACCCTATCTTACTCTCTTCCTCCCTCTGTCACTCTCTCACCTGGGACCTTAGCATCATAAAACACCCCACAATTTCCCAGACATGGAAGGAGAAAGAAAACAGAAAAATTTTGTGAAGTTGCTGATTAATCCTAGTGTATTTTTTGATGTATTCCACTAGTTTGCATGCTATCATTAACTCAAGTTTTTCATATTCCTCTCCTGTGTTTAATAAGGAAGGTATATTGTAGCCTTAAACACTGATGTGGGAAACTGCTTAAATAGGGGATTATCATTATCTGCCTTTTGTTGAGGCAGTACCATGTACCTGCCTAACTATAAATTTAAACATAAAATTAAGAATGTTCTTGTGTGCTATCCTTGCCAAGGGGATGCTCTCCCGAACAGATGTGTGTTTCTACTGATGACATGTCATGCTATTCTGATGTAGAAATCTTCTTACTGATTGCAAATGAAAATGTGTTTTGATCTTTTTTTAACTTAGTTACTTCCTTGTTTACTATGAATCTAAATAATTCTAAATATTAAATCTAGAAAATTGAAAGTATGGAAGGCTTACATCTGCGTGGTGCTGTAGTGCACAGTTTTGGCTTAAAGCAAAGTGTGAGGTTAAACCACCAGTTTAAAACCCAATTCTACTGATGAATAACACTGTCAAGCGTAATTTCACCCCTGCATATGGGAACGGCTTTTCTGCTGAGTTCAGAGCTGTTTTTCTATTCTTGAGTTTTTATTCATAATTTGTAAATGAACCTGTGACTACTCTAACAATGTTTGGACTGAAAGTTTCCCACAAACTCTGAAATGTATAGTACTGTTTTTTTCACTTTTTCCTCTCTCCCCTCTTTCATGCTTCTTTCCCTTCCTCCTTCTCTTCCTCCCTTCTTGCTCCCCGCCAGCCTTTAAGTTGCAGGTTGTTCACAAAGCTGAACGTGAATTTTTTGGTTTGGGCTTCTCTCCTTCTTAGCACAACAGTGCACAACAGAGATTAATACCTGCCTGTTTCTTCAAGGGTTCACGTCTTGTACACTGTGGCAATTTGGAGGCATAGGACTCTTTCCAGCTGTTGAAGGTAAAGGTAACATGGTGCTTGTGTCTTACTGTGACTGCTACAGAAGACTATATTCAGCATTTCTTATTGCAGTACCATTCAATGCTCGTCCCTTTGTTCCTTCAAAGCCTAGGATGTGTGTGTTCTTTTCTAAGTGAAACAGATTTGTTTGGTTTTGAATTGCAAGTATTTCTAATGGGGACACAGGATGCCATCTATCTCTGTCCTTGTAATTTTTTTCTGTACACGTGTTGCATCTTTCCTTTGTTCATTGCCCCTATCTAACACTAATCAACTGCTTTTTAGAGAGATGTAGGAATGAAACAAAAAGTAAGTGCAATAAACATTTAATGGTTAAGATTGTTTGGAGCAAACTATTTTAAAAGAGCCAAATCATAAAATTCAATTTGCTTAAAACAATAAGCTTTGCTGAAGACATGATTCTAAAACCAAAGCACTAGATCAAGAATCCTAAAATTCAAGTAGCACACTGAAACACCTAAATCACAATTATTTCTACTGTGTGTGCTGAACAGATTGGTGGCAATCATTACTGCTGGGTAAATCCATGCCTCCAGTAGTTGATGAGCATTTTCCCTCTGACACCAGAAGGACTTGGGATTTTACTATTTTGTGGGTATAGGAAGTAAACAGCAAGAAGTTTGACTTTGCATGTCCAGGTAAGAGGGGGTAAGACTCTGGACTATTCTCCATCCTGGTGTCTGTCATAGAAATATCCTTTCTTATGGTTTACAAACTGCTTTTCCTCCCGTTGCTGCATCTTACCAAAAAGAGGTGTTGCGGTCAGAGAGCACTGCCCAAAGGACTGCTTTGTAGTCTCCTGCTGGTAAGACCACTGTGAAGCGACATGTGTTACATGGAGAGCAAAGAAGAACTATTTGTGGGCAGTTTTGCTGAGTTCCTGCAAAAGTAAGGATGCAAGGGGGCCTAGAGAAATTCAGAAATAATCATTATACCAGCTTCCTTTGGCAGTTTTGCTGCTGTCAGCTCAGATAGTGCGGCAGCAGTGTCCCAGAAACCTCTCTGGACTATATTTTCCAGAGGTGTGAAACAGCTGTAGGTGGCCCTGTTAACTGATGCTGAAGTCTGCAAATGGAAACAAGTTGTTGATGCTTTTTTTTTCTTTAAAAAACAGTGAAAAAAAAGAACTGGGGGGAGAATAAAATGGAAAAAAGCTATTGTGTCTGGCTCCCTGTTCTGTGAACACTCATATGATGCTAAACAATGTCCCCTAGTAGAATTTGAACAGGGGCTGGGAGTGGTATTAACAAGCTGTACAGGATATTTGAATGTTTAGCAATTGATACAGAATGTCAATTTAGTTTGAATTATACTAAGAACGTTTTTCAGCTTTTTTTTCACAACATGTGTCATACGTCTTCTGTTATCCTGGTACTAAATAATTTTTCTACACATTGGGTTGCAATTTTACAGTTGCGCCAATGGAATTTATTTACTTTTTAAGATAGCACCTTTCTGTGAATGTAATTGAATCATTTGTTTGGAATCAGTGAAATTTAGTTTCAACTATGTCTCATAAGTAAAATATATGCATTCAGGGAGATAAAGACCTCTAATATAAAGCTTGCCACATAAAAAGTCATATTCAGTCTCTATGCTCCTGATGAATTTTACTCGCATAGTACAGCAGTGCAGTGTAAGCTGTAAGACATTATCTAGTTCTCTGTACATATCTGTATAGGTATATGACAGTAAATGAGCTCTATTTACTATGGAAGAAGTAACAGAATAATCCTCCCTAATATGTAGAAGCTCAGACTTAACTCCCAGTCGAATAAATTCACAGCAATATAATACTAAGGAGAATGATATTTTAGAATTAGGTGGCAGACTGGTCTGTTAAAATAACATATTGTACTAAAAACAGTAAATGCAAAAATGTCCATTAAGGTAATTAAATGTTAATATGTCTCAGTGCTGCTGAAGGTGAAGGACAAAAATGAATGTAGAAGTATATCAAGAATGAGATAAAAAGCCAAGCGAGGAATGCCATAACATATGTTGCTTTATTTATTGCAAATATTGGCCAACAAAGAGATACAGAAAACCACATAAAGACAGTATCTATTTGATCTTTTAAACTGTCTGTGGAACTGTCTCAACAAATGACTGTTTAACAGTAGGTAGATGAAACTTTTTTGTCAGGTATGAACATAGGTGATTCTGTTAAGATTACCACCAGAAAATAAATACGTTTTATTCCTCCCTCATCTGCTTTCATTTACAGCATCTATTCACAGAAGAGGAACTAGAGATAGAGACCTTCTGAGGTCATTTAGGCTAGTCAGGTGCTATTTAGGGTTTGTTGCTTACGCAGCCAGGGAGTATGAAGCCCTTGATCTTCTAGGTGTCCAGTAGTGGGCTGCTTCATCATGGATATCTAACCTGAAAATGTCCTTCTTCATAATGCCTCCTTCCAAAGAGTTAGCATCTCAGGTGTATTTCTGGGTTCTCAACAGCCCTGAGCACAGAATCTGACAGTACAAACCGCTCATTTCCTTCAGTTTAGTTGAGTCAATACAGTTGTGAGTTACAGAGGGGCCACAGCTATCTAAAACCAGTTCTTTTCTACTATCCTAATGTCGTAGTCTCAAACCCCACAACTGGTTAATTATTGTCTGTAGGTATGGTGTAACTTTTTCATCTGAAACCAATGTCATAGAACGCTTTCAGCTATCATAAACTCAGTTAAGAACCGTCACAGTTTTCCAGTGAATTCGGAAGTACTGCGGAATACCTCATTGGTGATTAAAGGCTGTTGTGCTGGAAGGAGATTAAGATCACTTTGAATTTCTCCCGTGGCAGCAAGGGTATTGTGCTGACAATATGAGCAGAGACCCGCCCGGGAGTGTAGTTTGCCTTAGTGGTGGCATATTGCAGTGGCTGGAGCAGACTTAATTTTCCTACCTTTCTTACTGGTATGCAGGTGGAGAGGTACCTTTCTGCAATGGAGTTCCTGCAAAACTACACCAGCAGTTAAATCTGGCTTTGAAAAAACAAACTATCCGTTCTGAAGAAACTATGAAGTTTGGTCCCATTTTAAACTGTTTAATGTTTGCGTTTCCCTTTGGGGAAAATGGGAAAACTTCTCATTACATTTTCACTTAAAAGATTGTACTTCCTTTGTGTGAGTATGTTTGTGTATGAGTTTTAATACAAGTATTTGGCAGGAATTACAGGGAAATTGGAACTACTGGTTTCAGAATGAAATATTTCTTGCTGTGTTGGGCGTAGGTGGTAAGGTTTTTGTAGTGGTAGTGTTGGGGGCTGCAGGGGTGGCCTCTGTGAGGAGATAGCAGAGGCTGCTCTGGGCTGGAAACAGCCGCTTCCAGCCATCTCTGCAATGGACCTACTGCAGGACACAGCTGATCCCATCAGCCACGGGTGGGCACCTCTGTGAAAACTTCTGTAAGAAAGGTCAAGAGCAAGTGGAAGGCTTGAGGGTGGCGCTGAGATACAACTTGTATGCTGAGAATTATCTTAGCATGGATGTACTGGGAGTTTGGGAGGGTAGAAGACAAGGGTGAATGCCTGTTTGCCAAGAGATTTTTAATTAAATTGGTTTTATTAATTATCAAGAATGTATCAGCTGTGCTCCCCTTTGATGCTGTTACATTTCTTTGGTAAAGACTAAACACAACCTTGTATAGATTGTAAATAAAGCTAATTAGAGTGTTTTGGTTTTTTAAAATGCTTACCCTCCTACCAAAGAGAATTAACTATTTGAGTTATTGCTCACCATGCAGAAATTGGAGCCTTACATGAGGGGGTTGGTGAATGGATTCTGAAGTTTCAGCGTTTTCTGTGGTACTGCATTATTTTAGATTAAAATAAATCTCCAAGCCCAACAACCACTAACAAAGCAATTTTTTAACAAGCTGTGGAGCCAGCATGTAGACTAATGTTGTTATCTCTGTTTTTGCCTATATGTTATTTGAATTGAGCGCTTAACATTAGACATATGGGTGGGCCTCTTCCCTAGTACATATGTTGCCTCCTCTTAGCAGTGAACTGAAGAACTGAGCCAAATGACCTTCAGCATGCAAGGAGACTCTTCACTGTTGTCGTGTAAAGGTGTAAAGAGTTGCTTGAGGACTGAGCATGAAGAATTTAATGCCCTCTGGGATGATGCTTGAATGAGAAATGTGATTGCCTTCCTTAGTCCCCTTGGAAGCTTGTTTCTTCTTCAGTATCTTCTGGCATTATGTCTTGCCCCCAGAGAAAGTCCCTTTGAATTCCATGTACATCTGTAGGGAGTCCCAACTGATGGACCCTTGGGCAGGATTGGTCCCTGATAGTATAATTTTTAACTTCATTTTTTTCTTGCATTTCCCTGGTTTGGTGAGGAAAAAAGGCTTGAAATCATTGCTGATGTCTCTAAAGTTCTCTGAGACTCGGGCGTAAGTGGTGTTATGCTGAGTACAAAATACTGTGATTCAATATCTCACAGATAAAAGCTGTTATGCATAATTTTCACAACATGTAAGATATTATATGTAAAATGATATAGCTTTAATTTACAAAGAGAAAGTGATAAGTAATGGGACATAGAAGGGAAAAGTCAAAGTCAATAAGGAGGTGAATATGAGGATGGGAATTTGAGTTGAATAGTTTAATGGTGATGTATAACTAGAGTATAATTACTTGAATTTATAATCCTGTTTTACATGTTTAGTTGTATACTAATCTTTTTGGCTTTCAGAATGACACAATATAGCGATGTTGATACCTGTAAGCACCTGAATCATACCAAATAATACTGAGAGCTTGATTGGGAGCAGTAACTGAATAGCAGACCTGTGGGAGTAAGCTTCATGCTGTTAAAATGTGAATTTATACTATATGCTGCTGCTGGGCTTGCTTGGCATTCAGACAACTTTGCAGATGTCAATTTACCTGTGTAATCATATGATAATTTAGTACAATTAGCATGTGAAATACTTCAGCATCTCCATATAGTTAGCTCATAATTATAAAGCAAATGTGTACCTACCAAGGTGTTTCCTTGCCCTGTGGTCACACAGTGACTTTGTCTACTGGGTCATTATGTGTATGTGGAAGGTGTTGAAGTAGAGGTGCCAGAGAAGTGTTAGCTCAAAATCCTGATAAAGGCAAAATAATACATTGTGGAAGGAGGGGAAAAAAAAAAGCGAGAATGATCCACATGCCTTCCGGTGCTGTAGTGAATGATCCACATGCCTTCCGGTGCTGTAGTGAATGAACAGTGTCAGATGATAGACCTGAACGTCTGTATGAGCAGTTTGTGAAGGACTTCTCCTAGCTGCTCACACGCAGTCAAAAAATGCAAAGAGGGTTCTAATGTGTCTGAGGAAGGAGACAGAATACAGAAGAGGCAATAAGCACAGTGGATAAGCCAAAAACCAAAATATTATTAATTTCTAAAACTATAAATGTAGTTTCATCTGGAATACTCTTTGTACTGGCAGCTACCTCCCCTGATGCTACTGATTGAGTTACAGTGAAAGTGATGCAAATCATTTAAGACATAATTATCCTTGTTAAAGGATGTGAACGAGAATAGGCTCACCTATTTTAGAGATTAATGAAAGGGGATGCATTAAGGATTATACAGGGCAATGAAAAAGGTAAATCCCATGCTGGAATAATCTTTTGTTCTTGGCTGTTGGTTAGTGGAGCTATTTGTCCAGCTGTAGCTAGAAGAGCACAGTGTGTGAAGGTCAAGAGAAATTGGGAGGGTCTCAGACTTTTCAGAGGAAGTCTGGTAAGAAACCACCTGCAGATTCAAATATGATTAATTTCCACCCCTTGAAAGTGGAAAGAGGACCCATGTTATCAATTGAAAAGGATAAAAGGAATACTACATAGGCAAGAGAATGAAGTTAATCCCTCTTAAAGCTCCTTTGGACCCCCTGAGAACAGAAAGTGAGACTGAACCCAGTAATAAACAAGAAAAAGATGCTTTGTTGATGCTTTTTTAGTGAAACATGAAAGGAAGATGATTTTTAAAATGTTAAAAGGAATTACTAATTATGCTATAAGGCTTTAGGTAACTTTGCACAATCAAATTCATTGCCACGGGCTGTTACTAAAGCCAACAAGTTAGCAAGATTCAAATGAGGTCTTGAAAAATGTTTGTACAGATAGGAGGCAAAAAAAAAAAAAAGGAGGGGGAACTTGAATATCAAAAGATAGATGGCAAAACAAAGCATTAGTTGGAAGCATGGTTCAAGACCACTTTTAAATTTAGTACAGCTGTTTGTCAGCAGTCTTTAAGCTAAACAGCTGTATTCTGAACAGTGCACCCTGATTAAGTCTACTGTGGTAGAGCCAGGTCTCCTGGGGAATGATGCTTGCTCCTTTGGTCAAGTGCTAGGAAAATGCTGGAGGACTGTGTGTAGGGAGCAAGAATGCCAAACCTGTAATGATGCAGGTCAAAGGAGGTGATTCTGTCCCTCTACTCCAGTCTCGTGAGACCACACCTGGAGTACTGCATCCAGCTCTGGAGCCCCCAACATAAGAAGGACATGGACCTGCTGGAGTGTGTCCAGAGGATAGCCACGAGGATGATCCGAGGGCTGGAGCACCTCTCCTATGAGGAGAGGCTGAAAGAGTTGGGGCTATTCAGCCTGGAGAAGAGAAGGCTCTGGGGAGACCTTATTGAGGCCTTCCAGTACCTGAAGGGGGCCTACAGGAGAGCTGTGGAAGGACTTTTTACTAGGGCATGTAGTGATAGGACGAGGGGGAATGGCTTTCAACATGGGAAGAGGGCAGGTTCAGATTGAACATTAGGAAGAAGTTTTTCCACTTGAAGGGTGGTAAGGCACTGGAAGAGGTTGCCCAGAGAGGTTGTTGAGGCCCCATCGCTGGAGGTGTTTAAGGCCAAGCTGGATGTGGCCTTGGGCAACCTGGTCTAGTGGGAGGTGTCCCTGCCTATGGCAGGGGGGTTGGAACTCGATGATCTTCAAGGTCCTTTCCAACCTATACCATTCTGTGATTCTATGATGCCTTTCTTGCCTGAGGGGAGCAGCCTGCCCCATTGGGGTTGATGGCAACTCAATGATCTCCAGGAGGCTTTTACGATTTTCCCATCTTGGAAGTGTTAGAAGGCATCTACGGCCTCAAACAGCAAGTTTCTTATCAGTAATTTCTGGAAATAGATTTTTGGGGATGTTTGGGAGGACAGAGATTTCTAGTTTTCCCACATGTACCTAGTGCAGGATTTCTTATGTTGACAACAGGTTATTCAGCAGAAAGTTCTGGAAGAAGTTGGATCATAGACTTGATGTTCTGCACATTGTTCTGGTGTTTCTTAGCTGCTTGCTGTTCTGCGTGGGAGAGGTGTAGGGATCTTTCTGGATCTCAATAAGGCAGACATAAAGGCATAACAGCAAATGTAAAAATAAAATTCCTTTAATATTAAGATAGAAATAGGAAGAGAAACGTAGATAGCACGCACATATCATGTCTTTTCAGATGCTGGGAACCCTACTTTTGTGCAGCATCGGATGGACCCCTGGTGGACAATCATGGCACGCTGCTCAGATCCCATCTGTGTAGAGTTTCACTCTCTCCCCTGTGCTGTGGCTCCTTGTATCTAGTGTAAAAAACCAAAACTATACATCTTGTTTTGACAGGGTGGAATGCTCTCTCTTTCTCAATGCCCAATAACCCTCAAACCAGGACAGCCCACCGAAGCACACTTAGCGACAGGTATCTAGGAACTGTATCTAGGATCAGTATGTGTCAAGAACCGTCCAGCATGTTCCCTTACATTTTTAAATACTTTTGGGTTATACAGCAGTCACTCATGCTGACCTACAGGTATCTCAAGCCTTAGACGCAAGGCCCAATACAGCTAACAGCGTTTGCTCAAAGTAGCTAACTTGTCAAATACATCTTCCACGAGTCTCCCAATACATTGCTTATGTCTACACAGTATTTCTGTTTTGGAGTTAGCCTCCTGATAGGAGTTTTCACTGTTAGCCATATAGGACTATAGGTCTTGTGCTGCTTAGTAAAGGTGTGGATAAACAGGTTATGGAAGGTGAACTCGGCTGATGTTGACTACTTTCACCAAGGATTTTGTATTCAAATAGGTTACACAACTGAGGTGTATTACTCAAACGTGGACCTGTTGAAACACAAATGAATGAAAACTGTAAACTGTTTGTCTTCCATGTGTATTGTCACTGGCAGTTGCTTTAAGGGCATGTCTGCTGTTTCTTCAAACATCTAAACCAAATGTTTCATTGCAGTGGGCTGGCTGGAAGGCATTTCCAACTGCCAGCGCTCAGACATGACTGGTAGATTTTCTCTTTCTAGGGGAAAGTGGCTTTGCTGGTGTCTCAGTGTAATGCATTCAGTAACTGCATGTGCAGAAGCATAGGGAAGCATAAAGCTCTGTTGGAATGAGAGATGTCTTAAATTATTGACAAGTCCGTGAACAAAGGCCATGTCAAATGGAGTTTTGGCATCAAGTCTGATGCCTGCTATCATCCTTGTTAATGGTTCCTCTCTGTATGAAACAGTAACTTGGTATGGTTCCCATTTGATGTATGGTCCTCACTCAGGATAAATTTGTTTTTCCCAGACCTGCTAGTTCAGGAGAACGTTTTACCTGTACGCAATAGATGCTTTGCATGGAAGGCTGTCCGATGATTTTTGTATTTGTACTGGAAAAGGAAGAGGGGTAAGACAGGAAGGAGGCACTGGCTTTGACCAGTGAAAGAACAGTGATACTGCTTCCAGTGAATCCAGCAGAGAGCATCTGGTAGGCCTAGCTGGACTACTATGTTGTGCCCAGATGGAGTAGTTGATACTTTGGCACGGTCTGCTGTGTTTATGCAGTGTGGCCTGTAATGATATGTTACAGTCCCATTGCTTATACTGGTACGCTGCAGAGTTTTCATACCTTACAGATATTACACGCCCCTTCAGTGTCAGGTTGGTGATTCAGGATCAATATGTAAACAGATCAGAAATTTGCAAAGGGGGGAGAAAAAGGGAATAAACAATATTCCCGAAAAAATATTTGCAATTTTTGATGAAAGCTTCTGCATAGTTGAAAAGGCAGCTTGGTTTTTGTTTGTTTCCATGATAATCTTGGATTCTGTAATGAAGCACAGCAGGTAGGAAGATTCCATACAGAATTCAAAAGAAAATGTTCAAATGTGCAATAAAGCATATTTTTAAGCAATGGTGCTTCGTATAATGTGATTACCTTCATAAATAAAAGTGCTAAATGCCTATTTCAGAAGTCATTCAACTTTGAAAGAGGTTGAATGAGATATACTTGTCAATTAAAAGTACGTTGGCTGAAGACCATACAAAACAAGAAGGCACGCATGTGTAATTCCCCACAAGGTCTAAATAATGATATTTAAAAAAAGTTGTGAGATGAAATAAAACAACAGAGAAATCTGTGCATCAGTACCCCTATTTGGCTTCAGAATTGTTATGATCTGTTTGTTGACTCTTCAGGATATTTTGAAGATGTTTTGTAGTTGCAGTAAGAAAGCTGTTTGATTATGATTTTAGACATGTGTTGACATGGGGACTGAATATCATCTACAATTCTAGTTCAACTGGGCCTAAGTCTTCCAGCTTGTTTTCAGAACACTGAATCTGTTGCTGTGCTCAACACTAAATTGGAAAGAGTTTGTATTGTAGCACATGAAAGAAGGAACATTGATTCCAGGATATGTAAGGTGGTTTTTTTTTTTTTTTTTTCTGCACATCAGTTAAATATCTTAATACTTATCTGTTATCTGTCAGCAAGGTATGCACACGGTAATTGAGGAAGCAATTTGTAATTAGTTAGGAGGATCTGTACTGTACACCAAAAGTGAAAAAGAAGGAAAGATTGGAAAGAAGAAATTACCTCAATGTTCAGCATTCTGCTTCTAGTTCTACAGTTCTTATCTATCACTTGATAAAAGTAAAAAAGACCAGCTTCTTCAGAGGTTTTATTCTGTAACTGATAGAAGTTTTGTCTCCAAATTGTTAATATATTTAATCTATAATTTAGAATTTAAATATAACTACAGCTCTACATCCTCATAATGATCAATTTCCACTGTTTCCTTGTTCTCCATTGCAACTTTGCCATCCTACCTCAGCTCTCTGCTTTTCCTGCTCCCACACTGAATGCCTACTGCAGTCCCAGTTGGCTGTTGAATGCCTGTCTGTCCTTTTGCTTTGTCCTTACTCTAATTTCATTTACTGCCTTTGTTTTTAATTTTTGGGTGTAATTTCCTTTGTGTCAGTATAAGAATTTTCACAGATCCTTTTGCCACTTCAGTCCAACTTCCTTTTGTTCTTTGTCAGTCTCCTAATGTACGGTTTTGTGTTTTTGCTTTAAGTAGTCCCAGCTGGTATGGTCTTCCCTCACTTTAGGCTATTTTTCCAGTCAATATATTGGTCACTTTTCTGACTTGATGTTTGGAGCACTCCTCCGACTCTTAACTTTACTCTTCCTGCACAGATTGCAGCAGCTTTCATCATGCCTCACAGTTCTTGTCTTCCATCTCTGTTGTTCGTTCCTTCTGTGACATTTAGGCAGTAACAATGCTCAGGTGTTAAAATTGTTTTATGTTGAAAATCTACAGGTGTATCCCTAGGATACTGCAGCTCGATGACATATCTCACAGCTCAAGAACATATCTTTGAATACCTCATTAATTAATTGGCTTAAGTAAAATAAAGCAGCCTTGTAGAAGTAAGATGAGTTAGCTGAGAAGACACTTCCTGTTTCACTTTCACATTTTTCACTCAGAAGTATGTTTCCTTTGGGAATGGTGAGGAGTGCCTAAATTTTTCTCCTTCCTTTGCTGGTTGAGTAGCGATGTATAGAATTGAAAAAGCCAGCATTGGTTCTGGGTGTCATCATTTTCAGTGTGATGACGAGAAGTCTTTGCTCTGCTCTCAGCACCTGCCACTGCAATTTGAAATTAAACCTTTTAAAAATTCATCTGTCCAGCCTCAGTCCATTGCCAATTGAAGTTTCTTTCTGTTGCTTTGTTAATGTTTTTTTTGGGTGTTTGATCACATCCTTCCTTTTGTCTTCTCTACATCCTTTCACTTTTCTGTCCTTTTAAAGTCTGCAAGTTTAGAAACTCGCTATTCTAAAGTGTAAGATGTTAACAGAAGAAGGAGCATAAGATCAAGAACGACATCACCCTTTTGAATTTAATGTCTGTGAATTGAATATAAAATGTGTTCAGGGAGAGAGAAACTAGCAAGGTGCCTTACTTTTCAGCTGGGTACATGTGAACTTCCTTTCTAAAATGGTGCAAGAAAGTAGAGCGAACGTTGGGAAGGTGAAAAGGCTCTGCACACAGATTCTAGCACATTACAAGTAGTGCCAGAGCCTAGCTAGTCTTGGCTGAGGGCCCAAATTTGTTTGTCTGCTCTACCAGTAGCATAATAAAAGGGTTAAAAAAAAAAAGTCATGCCAATTTTTGTTAAATGCCATAGAACAAGGCAGCACCTAGCTGCCACATGGCCTTTCTTGATAATTGCATTTCATTAGCAAAACCATGAGCAGGGTTAATACTTCTGCTAATAGTGATCTCACTGATGGCAAATACTGAGTCTCAGAGCTCTGAAGCTGCAGCAACTACTCAAGTCCATGAAGTTGTCAAGTGCACAAGTGAACAGTGTCTTGCAGCTGGAAGATTGTCCTGCCATGAGTGCACCATCAGACTGTTCAAAAATGGATAACAGAACATATTAGATCTGCTTTTAGACAGCACAGCTGTGAAACAACAATGTCCAGTAGTATAAATATCCAATTTGGTTTTTTTTGTTTCTTTGCAACAGAACTAGTGTTACGTATCAAATTATTTCTTAGCTCTTTGTTTAATCATCTTTATTAACAAAATAACTGAATCAGGTTTGCTGCATGGGTAAAAAGAATATAAATTAAATGAATGCATATAGATTTAATCTGAGGAATTACAAAACAAGTATTTGATCACATGGCAAAACTGCAATGTTGAGGTTTGCAGCATGTGAGCTGGGCAGAAACATTGACACGTTCCACTCTCCACTGAAATGATCTAGGCTCAATGTCTATGGTAAAGTTACAGCATTTAATCGTGACTCTTTGGACTTACTGGGTCCTAAAAGCTCAAAAGACATCTGCAGTGTAAAGGAAAAACTAATTCGCATTTGTGCTCTCGCTTTTTGGAAACATCTGAGGCTGTTGCTGGGCTGCAGTGGGATTCCATAGAGAGATAACCAAGATAGGTCCATCCCATCAAGTGTTCTCATAGTACACAAAGCCATACCACCCAGTTACTGCTCTGTAGCTATGTTAGTGTAGCACCAGACCCAAGATAATAATCCTGGGGGTATAATTAGCTCAATTGCAGTGTCGTAGAGGCAGAGCTATACTGTCATTGGCTCTGCCCTTACTTTGATTTTTCTTCTGCTTTGCTCTGTCTTCTAAACTCGCCCCCTTTCTTTGTTGCTTAAAGGGAAACTGGTTAGTTGGTCCAAGTCGCGTTTCTCAAGGAGAGCTTTATATTTGTACCTGTAGGTGGAGCTCCAAACTCATCTTCTACTAAAACAGATTAACTAGTGCTAAAGAACAAGCAAACCGAAAAGAAAAACCTTAAAAGACCATTCTAAATACAATATCCAAATTGTAAAATTTTACAAAAGAAGATGCTTAAAATTTCATAACAGAATGCTTTCAGTTTTCGAAATAATGAGAACTGATAGCAGTTTTATGGTTAAAAAATCATGTTGTTTGTTTCCTTTAGTTGCTCAGTCATCTCGGTGGAAGCAATTTCTTCCTGTTCAGGCACCTAATTTAGCCTTATAAAATTTTAAATCTTGCTCAGGAAAAGGTAATAAAAAAATATATTTTTCCTTTTTTTTTAATGGCTGCTTTATTATGAATGTTTAGTGTATTAAACATGAAGCTATGACTTGCTTCCTGATAAAAGGATGTGCCTGGGATCTGGTTTTGCCTATGAAACTGATATGATTTTCTGCTGTGAAATATTATAGACGTATCAGACATCAAAGCCTGGATGGGCCCTTTGCATTATAGCCTATCATTCAGCAGAAGTAACTTCAGAATCGCCACTGTCCCAGCGAGCAATGTGAACTATCTCAGGTTTAATGGAGGGATTTCAATTCTGTTATGAGAAGAACTAATGCAACCATGCTGTAGAATGGTTATTGTTAGTCATTCTTCTGATTAGCTTAATTATTTCTTTCTGTGGGGACCGGGAGACTTGGAATGTTGTTACGCTAAAAGAACTGAATTTGGGTCATAACATGGGAGTTTTAAGGTGATTCCTCACCTATGTGTGGTGCAGCTGTTCAATGAATACTTCCATGGCCTTTTTTTTCT
Source organism: Vanellus vanellus (assembly GCF_965231255.1). Classification (NCBI taxonomy): domain Eukaryota; kingdom Metazoa; phylum Chordata; class Aves; order Charadriiformes; family Charadriidae; genus Vanellus; species Vanellus vanellus. The sequence goes on along the minus strand of NC_138906.1, from coordinate 96,510,482 downwards.
TGCCGTTTAATCAGAGGAAATAAATCTCTCTTCTTGATGGGTGTTGCTGGAAGAACTGTGATTTTGCCTTGTGCGTTTTCCAGTGACATCATTTTTTCCATTCAAATATACACACAAATGCTGCAGATGAAAGAAATCTCTTCTCCATACTGACTTTATCCTGTCTTCTCCAGAAGAGTAATGGTGAAAAGTATCTGTTAGTGTGCTTGGAAAAATGGAGGTGAGTAAATCACTAGTAATCATGAAGACAAACCAACAGAACACCCCAGGGATCGAATCTATACAGTGCGGGAAGATGTATTATTGCCCCTTTACTGTACTGTCAGGCCATTTTCATGTTATACTATAAACCAAAACAATTATTTCTGGGACGAATGGATTTTTAAGAACAGATACGGGATGTATTTTGAAGCAATCAGGTTTCATTTTGGAGTGCCTTTTATATAGAATGTTGATATTGTCCATTGGCTGAATTATGCTGTCAAAAAAGTGCCTTTTTCTCAGGATCTCTTTTGTTTAATTCCTTACAGAAATGTCATTTCAATATATGGTACTACATCTATCTGGGTTGAAGGACTACTTGTGTGCTGGGAATAAAGATTTGTTGGAAGAAAAGGAAACTGTCCACTGGGTTTACCTATGTGGCAAGGAAGGGCTAGCTTGAAAATAATGAGCTAAAATTAGAAAAAGTGTAGTCAAAGTGGTAACTGAGAGAAATAGGATAAAAGCCAGAATAGCTGCAAATGAAGGGAGTAGTGGAAAAAGACATAAAGCTCCATGAGATCAAGGATGGAAGGTTTGTCATATTTTGCAGTGCCAAATTAGATTAGCAAATAAAGTAGGTTTTGCTCTGTGGTATGTATGTAATATGAGCATTAGACATTTGGACAGTGAACAATAAGAACGCTAAGAGAGCCGTTAGTACTTATAATCTTGGTAGATTTTTTTTTTTTTTTCTGTTTAAATTACTAAGCATTTGGATGATAACTGTTAACTGCTGCCTATGAGCCATTTTTATTTATTGAGACAATGAAATTATTCAATGTTAGTGAAACAGTTTTCATCAATTAGGGAAGAGTAGAATGTCTGGAATAAAACAACCTCAAGACTACTGTTATTGTTCTGTCATGTGTCTTGCCTCCATATATGAGCTAAAGGTTTAAAGTTTAATCAAAACCCTCTGTGATAAGGTTCAACCCCTACCTTGTGAATTAGGGCTCTTTAATAAACTTTCCCAAGTCCTTACATCTGTCCTGAAGTCAGGGAAGGAGCTTCAGATTGCTTGCAGAAATTGTAGTTGCCTGGCGATTGCAGAGATGACTAACAAAATATGAGGGAAGGTTAAGAGCTTGAAATGTTGAGTGACTGGAAAGACTACTGAGGACTTGACTTTTCAAGCAGAGGAAAGGTGGGTAGGATGTCAGATGATACAAAAAAAACCAAACCAAAACAACCCACTATCCTCTCTGGTGTTACAGTCTTATTTACAGTGGTTGTTGCAGTCTTTTGAACATCTGAAATAGAACCTATAACCCTGCTAGAAAGGTGACAAAGAACTCTTGCTTTTTAAAATTTTGAAGAGCACTAAGATTTGATGAATGTCAATATGACATAAATTGATAGTGTAATGAACAAAACTTAGACTCTTGGAATACAAAAAAACCCCAACCCCCCAAAAAAAACCCCAAAACAATTGAACAAACAAAAACCCCAAAACAAAAAGCTTCTTAATGAAATTAGTGGCTAGCCTTGTCTTGAGAAAATGAGGGAAACCATGAGTAAGCATAGGAGGGAATGGCTTTACCCAGCTGATGAGTGATAGCTTGATAACATAGCTGAAATGCAGTGTGATATTTGTTTTCACAGATATGCAGACTTCTTACTGACATGGTTTGACACTAAAGAAAAAAAATGGTACCCTGGTGCCACTAATGTTCTTTTGATTTTGTTTTTTTGATACTTGATATATATAAAATGCACAGAAATGTGTATTTCATGTTGAATTGACATAGGCAAAAACTTTCCATGATGTGTGTCTGCCTAAGACTGTAATTTTAGGGAAGGTTTTGACCAAAACAATTCTGGTATTGGCATGGAGACTAGGAGTAGCACTTGCCATCTCAGTTCTGTTTTATTTTCTTTTCCCTTTCTTTCTTATCCTGTTTTTGTCCACTTCAGAAGGAAATAAAAAATAAGGCTCCCTGTACTTCTAAGCAGAAGATACAGTATCTTCCCTTTTACCGTCTCTGGACTACAAGTTAGCTGATACTATCTTCACTTTCCTCTGGTCTAAAGTTCAGGCTGCATGGCCTTATGATTGTTACCAAAAACATGTTGCCCTCTAGATAGAAGATTCAACTAGTCTGTCTACTCCACTGAATTCTTAATTTTGGTCTGTATCTTATGTTAAAGGTATGGATATTAGGGATTTGTGATCAGTGTTAAAATCCTAGAGACTGCTTAGGTCTGCTCTTATCTGGTCATGTTCATTTTTAGCTTTTCAAAAGGGCTGGGACAGGCAAATAGATCATGCCAGTGTGTTTCATGCTGATAATGCCTGGAAGCAAATGAATGCTCTGGGTGCAAAGCCATGTCAAATCTGTCTTATGGAACCGATGCTAGACTGTTAAAATGCCAGCTGTACTTTTCCCCTGCAGGATGTATGTTTCTGAGGCACTTTGGGGAATGGATGTATTGATATATGGATGACTTGTGGGAAAAGAACAAGAGCTCCAGAACTGCCATAAAATCAAAAGGAAATAAAAAAAAAAAAAGCAAGAGTGGGGAGATCCTGGAAACTAAACATACAAATCAGATGGAAAAGAAAGAAATAAATAATGTAGATTTATTAAAAGCATGTTGGAGATTTTCTTGCTCTCAAATGAATGTTCCCTTAGTTTCAGAGTATGTGATAGAATGGTTATAGAAATTTTCATTCTGAATATTTTCCCCCAAAAGTATTTATAAATCCCAAGGTTACACAGTATAGCCAGTTTGTCTTCTTCAATTGCTTTTTTTGACCAAATTCAACTAAGTGACATGCTGGTGATATTCCGCAGACTTGCTGTAAGAGTAAGCTTAAAGTGTGAGATTTTGACTGTATAGTATTGACCATGTTGTAGAAACAGAAATTGAAGGGTTTTTTCCCTCTCAATCTCTAATTATTGAGTATTGTAGTTTGTCAGTACTGCTTCTTGAAAAGGTGAGATTCTGTTATTTGCTTGACATATTTTGAATTGAACACTTAACTGTGGTTATTGTTTCTGTCCATTTCCATTGCGGTATAGTTCCATATATACCTTCTTATTGTGCTTGGCCTGTAACAATGCTGTGTTAAATAAAAGTCACCATGATATCAGCAAAACAATTAAGGATCTATTCCATAGAAGTCATCCCAAAGACTGCCATTCAGCACAGCTTTCACTGCATTATGCACCACCAAAATAAATACTTTTTAAAAGAATTTCCCTTTAGAAGTCTTTATTCTGTAATACAAAGCTACGATTATGAACAAAATCCTGGAAAACAAAGTATATATACAGTTCCTTTAGATAAATTCATGAACTAGTTTTTAAAATTCTATAGCAAGGAGATAAGTTATTTGCTGTTCATCTCTGCATTCTGTGAAATACTGCTGGAATCCTGTTGCAGGGTCTCAACCCTATGAAACATTTCCATTTGTTGTATGCTTAATACAAGATGATAGTCATTTTTGATATCTTCCTGTTAAAACTTAGACCATTGTTTTCTAATGACAAAAGTAATTAGCACTAAGACATGTTAATGCTGTGTTATCAGGTAATGATATCTTCATTAATGCACGGCTCTAATCTCTGAAATGACTTTGTCAGTAGCTGCCAGTGGAAGGAATGCTTAGGGAGGAAGGAGTGTTTTGATGTACCAACTGTCCAAAATCATTAACTGCGTAAAACTCAATCTTGTCTACTTGATGGTAAGGCTACATCACAGATCTTCAAAGGCCAAGCTTGAATTCCCATGAATTTACACTAGAAACTCAGTCATATCTGTTTCAGTTTTGTATGTGCATGCATTTGTTGAATTCAAATGCCATATAGCTGATCGGTGAGGGTTGGTTTATTGAATATCTAAGGGTTATGGAGACTAATGTGCTAGAAGAAGTCTTTGTTTGGATTCTGAATTGAATTTTGCATCAGCACCTTGTTTCTACAGTGAACTGAACCAGACATAGACTGAGCCCTAAAGACAAGATGAAAGGATGAAATCTGGTTATGGATTTCCAATGGCTTGGAACAACTTTTTTTTTTTTTTTTTTTTTTTTTTTTTACTAAAATGTCATTTTCCAGGATTATCATGGAGATTGGGATAAGAACTTTGAGGGATTCAGAGAAGCGACTAATGTTGTCAGTGTACCAGTGGCTTTTATCAGTTGATATGGTTTATGACCTTTACAAATATATACATGTGTGAAGATGTGGGTGTGTACTTCTCCTAAAGAGAACAAACACTTTGCTGAAGATACTGTGGCTAGGAAAACAACAGTATCCTGTAAATCATAAAACAAATAAGCCTGTAAATTGTATGTTATTAATCCCATAATTGACAGAGGGAAGCAAACCAGGGAAATCCTCATGTAACTAGTTTTGCTATTCTTTGTTTAGATAATTTTTTGTCTTAGGGTCTTTATATAGTTTTGCTCCTTTTCATATTTAACTTCCAGCTCTTGGCCATTCTCCTGCAAACTCTAATTGTACTTTAAACACTAAAATAAGAGGGAATTTTTGTTTGCAGTTGCTTACATAGTAGGTATTTATTAAGCTGGAGCTACATGACAGAATTTCTATAACTTTTCTCTAGCTATAGGAACTTGTTTTCTAAATAAAATAGTCACAGCTTGCTATTTATAAATAACCACATTTCTATTTCTCATGCTTTAAACAAATAGGTTTCCATTGTAAATACCTTTTTGATTGCAATATGAAAAATATGTAAATTATACTTTCTGAGCATTTCATTGGAGGTCTGATATTTATTCTAAAGGAATGGCTTAAGGTGAGAGCAACAGTTTTTTTGGTTTTGGGTTGGGTTTTTTGGTCAATCTGCAGACTCCCTCCCTTAAGTAAGGACATGGTTAGATATTGAAGTATTCTGTCCTTTCACCCTCGATGCCTAAATGCTTTACCCCCAAGCTCTGAAGAAAACCCCACCTGAAAGTCTACCATGCAAGGCCAAAAAGTAGAAGCAGCTTGCCAGGAAACTGATGTAGGTGTGAAACTTAGTTGTGTATTTTTTCCAGTAGTAACATCTATCTTGGCTAGTTTCCTTGTAGTTATACGGAAAACTAGTGGTCTGTCATTGTTTTTCTTCATGGAAGTGAACGCTACTACTTACTCCTGTGCATTCTAGACTTGATATTTCTCTCATATTGTCAAGTGAAGTGTACACCACTTTAAAAACTACTCTGTTGTCTTTAATGTAAATCTACTGCTGCTTTTAAAAGATTGGGGTATTCTAAGAGTATCCATCTGTGGATATCTATAAAAATATTTGTGGATTTGTGAAAAATTATCACTAACTATTGAGAATGTGCTGGTTCCCTGTTAAGAAATCTTGATCTATGAATGGTTCTGAAAATGTCAACCGGTGTTTTAGTACTGATGATTATTGTTTTGCCCGCTGGCTGTAGTAGAACACTTGATTTTCTGAAAAGTGGGGCAAGCTTCTATTGTTTCTCTTTTGTAGCAACATCACCGTTTCAATATTTCTCTAATGAAATAAAAAATGTGCCCTTACGTCTCAGCTATCCTGTGTCTGATGATAAAGGAATGGAATCCTGTGTTTTCTTTCCTGCACCTTGTATAAGTGATATTTCCAGAGGTAGTCTTGGGGCTGTTTCACTTCTTCAGACTTTGGAGTGTCGCTTGTACTTGACCAAGTAAACATACAGGAAATGGAGATTTTTTGATAGTTTGAATAATTCACTGGGAAAGGAATGAAGGATGATGGCTACAGTGATGTTATACTGGATTGGGAGGTTTTTTCCTGATTTGTTAACTTCCCTACCCCTAAAAATTAAAAAAGATAACTAGGCCACTGTGGAGGTAGCGTGATCCACTGAGGCATTCTATTTGAAGACAAAATGTGAAGTCAGTCACACTGGAACTTAGAAATTCCAGTTTTTCAATGCTCTTCCTGGCTAGTAAGTAGTATGAGGATAAGAATATCTAAAAATGTATTGTGGTGAAAGTGATTAAGACAGGTTAAAAGTCATGTCTGTTAATGTGCTTTGGAGGCAGTGAGAACAGCCATAAAGATGAGAGATTGAAGAAGGAACCCAATGTGGAAGAAGAATTATGCCAAGTTGGTGCTTTAGTAATTGTCATGAAGCACCTCTTGCACATTCCGGACTTCCTTAAAAAATATGGTTCTATTGAGCGAAAGTTTCATATGAAAAGAGCTTGTTTCTGGTTTGTTCAATTTCATACAGTTAAAATTGTTTAGTCCCTTGAAATAACTGAAGCTGAGGATTGGAGTTTAATATCATGTGAAACTCAATGAAGAGGATGTTTGCACATAGTCTGCTGAGGACTCTTTCAATCAGTTTCATGATGTTCTAACCTTATAAAAGATACTTCTTTATGGCTTGTTGACTATTTCCCAGTTGAGAGACTCCTTAAAATACAGTTTCCAGGATCATTAGATCATTTATGGACCTTACTTTTGTTCTTTGGGATCAGTGGGAAAAATCATGCTGCTCTATGCAACGTTATCAATCCGTTGGAAAAAGTTTTTGTAATGTAAAATGACTATGGTTTAAAACAATAGAGGCAATCTGCACTATGTATTCAGCACACGAATTGTTCTCCCTGTCCTGGAAAATGGTAATTATTCATGCAAATAGAAGAGTGAATGGGAAAAAAATGTGTTTTTTTTGGAAATTGGGAGAATTACTCAATAACTTAAAGATGTAATTACACTGAATGATTTGCCATTGGTTCCTGATCTCCATACAGACTTTTTACATTGTTGTTTTGCATGTATTGTGTTTGACTGGCAAACAAAGGACAGTTCTGTCATTTTTGTGCTTTGAAAACTTTTTACCTGTACAGAAAACAAAGCAGTGCGTACAACACTGTCGCATGTTGTGCTATGTGGGTATTTTTAAGTTCTTCCACATGGCAAAGACTGACCAAGTGTTTTCATGAAAAGCTCTCTTTTAGAAGGCTTGTCACTTGTGTATTTTTTCTTAACCATTCACAGGTTTTTGGGCTGCACCTTGCTGCACTGTTGCACATGGACTTAAACATTTGCAGTTCTCTGAAGAGAGCCGAATTTATTGTGCCAAGGTATTATTAGTGAAAAGTATTATTAGGCAAATGCTCAATGGTATGTACATCTTTTTTACTCTTTGTGTCCATGGAAGCATATGTTGGCCCAATTCCTTGTGAAATTTTGCTGTGAATTCCCATTTTCTTCTTGTGAATGACCTGTCTTCATAAGATGTTTTGCACTAATGTTGTTTGGTGTTAGAAGAGAAATTAAAAAGATTGAAGTCCTGCTTCTACTTCAGCCAGTATTTTCCTGGTATTCACATAATTTAAACAGAGAGATTAGTTTCATAAAGTCTAAGATCTTAAATTATTTTGTGTTTTGCCCTTTCAGTTGTGTAGTTAGTGATCGGAGCAAAATATGGTGGTATTCGGGGTCTGTGATTAGATGATCTAAAGTTTCTGGATGGAAAGAATCATAGAGTCGTAGAATTGCTGAGGTTGGAAGGGACTTTTTAAGACCATCAAGTCCAACCATTAACCTCCCTTGACAAAACCACTTCTAAACCATGTCCCCAAGTACCGCATCTACCCTTTTTGTAAACACCTCCAGGGATGACAAATCCACCACCTCTCTGGACAGCCTATTCCAATGTTTAATAACCCTCTCAGTGAAAAAGTGTTTCCTAATATCTAATCTAAACCTCGTCTGACATAACTTGAACCCATTTCCTCCCATCCTATCACTTGTCACCAGGGAGAAGAGGTCAGCCCCCACCTCTCTACAACCTCCTTTCAAGTAGTTGTAGAGAGTGATAAGGTCTTCCCTTAGCCTCCTCCTCTCCAGACTAAACAACCGCAGTTCTCTCAGTTGTTCCTCATAAGACTTGTCCTCCAGACCTCTCACCAGCTTTGTAGCTCTTCTCTGGACACATTCCAACACCTCAATGTCCTTCTTGTAGTGAGGGCCCCAAAACTGAACACAGTACTCGAGGTGAGGCCTCACTGGTGCCGAGTACAGGGGGGATGATCACTTCCCTAGTCCAGCTCACCACCATATTCCTGATATAGGCCAGGATGCTGTTGGCCTTTTTGGCCACCTGGGCACGCTGCTGGCTCATATTCAGCCATCCATCCACCAACACCCCCAGGTCCTTTTCTGCCAGACAACTTTCAAGCCACTCTGCCCCAATCCTGTAGCGCTGCATGGGGTTGTTGTGACCCAAGTGCAGGACCTGGCACTTGGCCTCGTTGAACCTCATACCATTGGCCTCAGCCCATTTGTCCAGCCTGTCCAGATCCCTCTGCAGAGCCATCCTACCCTCAAGCAGATCAACACACCCGTCCAGCTTAGTATCATCTACGAACTTACTGAGGGTGCATTCGATCCCCTCATCCAGATCATTGATAAAGATATTAAAGAGAACTGTCCCCAGCACCGAGCCCTGGGGGACACCACTTGTGACTGGACACCAACTGGATTTAACTCCGTTCACCACCACTCTCTGGGCACGGCCATCCAGCCAGTTTTGTACCCAGCGAAGAGCACACCTGTCCAGGCCATGAGCAGCCAGTTTCCCCAGGAGAATGCTGTGAAAAACAGTGTCAAAAGCTTTGCCCAAATCCAGGTAGATAACATCCACAGTTTTTCCCTCATCCACTAAGTGGGTCACCTTATCATAGAAGGAGATCAGGTTTGTCAGGCATGACCTGCCTTTCATAAACCCATGCTGACTGGGCCTGATCACCCTGTTCTCCAGAATGCCAGAGGAGAGCCATTAAAATCATAATGCTGAAGAGAGTGCAGGGTAATGTTGGTTTTTTTTTTTTTTTTTCCAAATCAACTCTAATTTTTTAAGTAAACTCTGAATCTTTTCTCACTTTTTGAAGAAGCAGAAGTATATCCAGCAATGCCTACAGATGGATCCAGGCCAAAGGGATCCAGGCTGTTTAGCAGGCCTCACCCTTCATCCTCTGTGGTCACGATTACTGCATTTTTGTGGTCTTAGCATGTTTGTGCCTGTATTGTTACATGTGCCTTTTGGTTTTTTTCCAAGGAAAGAGAAACGCAGAAAAGAGAGGTTCTGTCAATGTGCCTGTCTCTCTCTAATGTGATCACCAGGCTGCACCTTTTATTCTGACAAACTCACAGTAGTAGCATTGTTTTAATTTTTGTCCCCTTTAAGTCAGGCAGTGCTAGTAACAATTGTCCTGTAGGAAAGTGCTATAAATAGTTTAAACATGACCTGAAACTCTCCATGTAAACATTTCTAGGTGACTGACACAGAAAACAAAAAGCATAATAATCCAAGTGGTTGTGCATGTATAGGCACACAGTCTGTCCTATGGTCAGCCCAGTGCACTCTCCTCTACTTCTAATTTAAGGCACATGAATGAGAAGGAAAGATGCTAACAGAAAAACAAAACTTTTCCTTAAAAACCTGCTTGCAAACACCATGACACTGCATAGATCATGTGCTTCTCGACGCACTAGCCACTGCTACCACTGGAGTGGCTATGCGTATCTCTGGACCAGGGTACGTATCACTGCTTAGTCCTTATTGCTGAGCCAGTGTCTCTGCCAGGAGGTGGCAGGGACTCACACTCAATTCCTCTGATTAAGATGGATAAGTGTCTGAGTGAACCTCCAAGGCAAGTTGATAATGTACAGAAAAAGCAAGTTAGTAGCATTAATCAGACTTAAAGGGCATGAAATCAAGAGGAGAAACATGACAATCTTGAGATGAGAAACTGTTGTAGCAGCAGATAAATACTTGCAGCTAATCCTTTAATGGACAAGATGACAGGAAGACGACATGACAGCTTTCTCTGTGTACAGCCTCTGTGCTTACCAAGTTCCACATCTTATGCTTCACAGTTGTATCGCATGTAACACTCCAGTGCCTTTGTTAGTCTAACATGTAGAGAGTCATTGGAGATTTATCTTTATTTGCAGCCTGACATTTAAATATTTTTAGATGTCTTTTCAACCCTTTTCCTGGTTTCTGAATTCTCCAAACTGTTGATTTCAGTATGTGTGTGCAACTATATAGTTGTATTTGCTGGTTCTGCTGACATTTTAGAAAACAGTATCTGGTGTTTTGGGGGGTTTGGTTGTTTTTTTTTTTTTTTTTTTCCTTGCTGCTTTATACTAAAAGGGATTATTAGTGCTTCATTAATCAACTGTTCAAAGTGTGATTGCTCCTGAATAGCTCTCAAAATCTGGCTTTTTACTACTTACTTTCATTAGTGCTTAATTAACAGAGGAGATGAAAACTAAAATCTTAAGCCCTCTCAAGGATGAGATACTGCTTTTCAGAAACGGGTTGCAGAACATGGTCTGTTTTGCAAGTGAGTTGCAAAAATGCTGTAAATTTAGACCAACATTTTCTGTATCAGCGTCTCAGGGTTCAACACCTCGTCTGATTTTCTATAATAGAATTAAAGGAATTTAGGGAAAAAACAAGTGCTTAAGGTAAATGTCCTGTGGGGGAATTGGCTGTCACGCTCTTAAAGGATCAGAATTTGATTTCTTACTTCAGGGCAGTTGATTATTTTAGTGCCTGATCCAAATTTAGTCAGTAACACTGAAATTGTAAGTTGTTGTACTTATCCAACTAAGTGACTGGACATCATGGCCGTAGTTGCTTGCAAAAGAATATATGGTCTTAGTGTTTCATGGAAACAACAAACATAATGGATTGAGGTGAAATGGGACTCAGAACAATAAAGAAAGAGCTGCCTGTGATGGATCTAGGATATAGAGTCAGAACTATATTCATCCGCTTTTAAAATTTGAAAAGGAAGAGCTTGATAAAGGATGTGTAAACAAAGTGGACGTGTAAACTGCTGGAAACAGGTACTATTTTAAATTTGAGAAGGAAATAGGAGGACAGCTCAGTAAATCACTTTGAATTTTAGATCCTTGAATTAGCCCAAGAATGAAATAACATTTGATATCAGCCTCTGGCATCTAGCTTGCTTAATGCATTATATGCTTATTACCCTTTGAAAGAGAAATCTACCTGTAATGTATAGTTTAAAACTATGAGAACACAACTAAGATATTTGAGACACTGATGCTGGAGTTTGTGCATAAGTTCTAAGGTGTCAGACTATTGTGGAGATAATGAAAATGAGCTGAATATGTTTCCTGATTGTTCTTCAGCAAAAAAAGAACTTTGAATTACCTCTGATGCAACAAACGTATGTTTTCCTCTGAAACCTTTTGTTCATACAGCATCACCATAACAGCTGAAATCCCTGTAGATCACTAAATATGGTAAAATTGAGGTAAAATTTATATCAAACCCATTACAAACTAGTTAGTCACACAGTTTATTTTCCCATAAGTGGAGTTGGTTATCCTAGTTGATTACATCATTGATATGCCACAGTCTTTTTAATATGGATAATGTCTTTTAGTTTAGGGAACAGAATATTTATTTCACTATTTTCGTAGTTGCTTGACATTATGTAACTGTTTAGTTCAATGAAAAAAACTATAAGTACTGTATCTAAAAATGTTACCAAACATTAGAATATGCATGCGTGTTTAGGACTGTCTTTTGTGTTCTTGCTCCAGACATTCAGGTTGAAACGTGTACTTAGGTTTCAAATACTTGAACACTTTGCCTGTGGATGCTAATTAGGGAGTGTTCTTAAATGTGGCTTGTTAATGTATTTTATGACAATGCATTTTGTATTTTTCTACCGTATAGGTGTATACACAAATACATTGTTTTCCCTTTCCCATAGTGTTCAAAGGATTACCTTAGCAAGTGCTCTACCATGATGCTAATAGTCAAAGTTTTCTTTTGGTCCTTTTCTAGTTCCCATTATTCAATATTCTGTTGCTGTAGGCATGCATTTAGGAGAGAATGTCTGAAAAACTTCAAGGTATCAGACTCTTATGAAATTTACTATAAGCATACAATAGCCTGACTGCGAAGTTTTTAGAAGGAAATTGAAGATAATGCTTTAACTTACAAACAAACATCAGAACTGGTTAGGGCCTCAGATCACTGAATCTGTAGGTGTTTAACTTCCTTGAAATCTGTGATGATTAGATGTGAAAACATCTTTAAGGATTTAGCCTGAAATTTGGAAGAGCTGATTCTTCAAAGATAACCTGGCACATGGAATAGCTTTATGCATGAGCATGTGCTCTCCCTGCCCCTGTCTGCATCCTGTAGTTCTGTTAGGCAGGTGTTTTTATTGTAAGTAACAAGAAATCCCCAGGTGAGGGAATTTTTGAGACAGGTAAAGAGAGACTGGAGAAATGGGCTGACAGGAAGCTCATGAATCATAGAATGGTTTAGGTTGGAAAGGACCTTGAAGATCATCAAGTTCCAACCCCCCTGCTATTGGCAGGGACACCTCTCACTAGACCAGATTGCCCAAGGCCACGTCCAGCCTGGCCTTGAACACCTCCAGCGATGGGGCCTCAACAACCTCTCTGGGCAACCTCTTCCAGTGCCTTACCACCCTTAAAGTGGAAAAACTTCTTCCTAATGTTCAATCTGAACCTGCCCTCTTCCAGTTGAAAGCCATTCCCCCTCGTCCTATCACTACATGCCCTAGTAAAAAGTCCTTCCCCAGCTCTCCTGTAGGCCCCTTTTAGGTACTGGAAGGCCGCAATAAGATCTCCCTGGAGCCTTCTCTTCTCCAGGCTGAACTGCCCCAGCTCTTTCAGCCTCTCCTCATAGGAGGGGTGCTCCAGCCCTCGGATCATCCTCGTGGCTATCCTCTGGACGTGCTCCAGCAGCTCCATGTCCTTCTTATGTTGGGGGCTCCAGAGCTGGATGCAGTACTCCAGGTGGGATCTCACGAGAGTGGAGTAGAGGGGCAGAATCACCCCCTTTCACCTGCTGGCCAGACTTCTTCTGATGCAGCCCAGGATACGGTTGGCCTTCTGGGCTGCGATCGCACGTTGCTGGCTCATGTTGAGCTTCTCATCAATCAGCACCCCCAGGTCCTTCTCCTCAGGGCTGCTCTCCAGCCATTCCCCACCAAGCCTGTATTTGTGCTTGGGATTGCCCCGACCCAGATGTAGGACCTTGCACTTGGCCTTGTTGAACTGCATGAGGAGGTTGGCTTGGGCCCACCTCTGCAGCCTCTCCAGGTCCCTCTGGATGGCATCCCTCCCCTCCAGCGTGTCTACCTCACCAAAGAGCTTGGTATCATCAGCAAACTTGCTGAGGGTGCGCTCGACCCCACTGTCCATGTCACCAACAAAGATGTTGAACAGTACAGGTCCCAGTACCCACCTCTGAGGAACACCACTTGTCACTGCTCTCCACTTGGACATTGAGCCACTGACCGGAACTCTTTGAGTGCAACCGTCCAGCCAGTTCTGTATCCACCGAGTGGTCCATTTGTTGAATCCATGTCTCTTCAATTTAGAGACCAGGATATTGTGTGGGACAGTGTCAAATGCTTTGAACAAGTCCAAGTACATGATGTCAGTTGATCTTCCCTTGTACACTGCTGCTGTAACCCCTTTGTAGAAGGCCACCAAATTTGTCAGGCATGACTTGCCCTTGGAGAAGCCATGCTGGCTGTCACCAATCACCTCCTTGTTTTCTATGTGCCTCAGCAGAGTTTCCAGGAGGATCTGCTCCATGATCTTGCCAGGCACAGAGGTGAGACTGTCTGTCCTGTAGTTCCCTGGGTCTTCCTTGTTTCCCTTTTTGAAAACAGAGGTTATGTTTCCCCTTTTCCAGTTGGCAGGAACTTTACCAGACCGCCACAACTTCTCAAATATGATGGCTAGTGGCTTAGCGACTTCATCTGCCAGTTCCCTCAGGACCCGCGGATGTATCTCATCAGGTCCCATGGACTTGTGCACCTTCACATTCCTCAGGTGGTCTCTCACTTGATCTTCACCTACAGCGGGTGGTTCCCCATTTTCCCAATCCTTGCCTTTACATTCTGTGTAATGGGCAGTTCAACAAGGGCAAGTGCCAAGGCCTGCAGCCAGGGATGAACAACTCCAGGCACCAGTACATGCTGGGGAGCACCCAGCTAGGAAGTAGCTTTGCAGAAAAGGAACTGGGCATCCTGGTGGACCACCAAGTTGGACCATGAGCCAGCAATATGCCCTGGTCTCAAAGAAGGCTGATGGCATCCTCGGCTGCCTTAGGCAAAGCATTGCCAGCAGGTTGAGGGAGGTGATCCTTCCCCTCTGCTCAAAACTGGTGAAGCCACATGTGGAGTGCTGGGTCCAGTTCTGGGCTCCCCAGTACAAGAGAGACATGGTCATACTGGAGAGAGTCCAGAGAAGGGCCATGAAGATGGTTAAGGGACTAGAGCATCTCACGTATGAGGAAATGCTGAGAGAGCTGGGACTGTTCATCATGGAGAAGAGAAGGCTCAGGGGAATCTTGTCAATGTATATGAATGCCTGAAGGCAGAGTGCAAGGATGGAGCCAGTGTCTTTTCAGTGGGTGCCCAGTGACAGTACCAGAATCAACAGGCACAAACTGAAACACAGGAGGTTCCATCTGAACATTAGGAAACTCTTTTTCACTGTCAGGATGACCAAGTACTGGCACAGGTTGCTTGGGGATGTTGTGAAGCCTCCATCCTTGGGGATATTCCAAAGCGATCTGGACATGGTTTTGGGCAACTGGCTCTGGGCAGCCTTGCTTGAGTGGGCATTTGGAGCAGATGACCTCCAGAGGTCCCTTCCAACCTCAGCCCTGCTGTGGTTTAGTGAAGATTCACGTAGAATCCTTTAGCTGTTTATTCTTGAGAGACTTGCTGCCTCTTTACAAATTCCCCATCAGTAACCCATAGGAATGCTGCTACGGATCAGATGCTCTTTTTGGACTTCCTGTGTGATTTTTCTTTTCTGCAAATTTCACAATTTGAAGCTGCATAGTTGCTGGAAATGATTGACATGCATAAAGCAACCATATGTCATGGTTGCAGAAGAAACAAGTATTTTTAAAGTCACTGGAGGTCAGATGATGTAGCGCACTTGGGCTAGCCCTTTCTCACTTTAAATGACTTGAACATATTTTTCTGTACTTAATTGATACTGGGAGGTTTTATGGGAAATTTAATCAGTCAGGCTTTGCCAGTTTTCAAAAACAACCCTATGGAACAATATTTATGTGATACTAAACCACGAGGAGTTACTAGAAAGGCTAATTAAAGCAGAATTATTTGCTAGTTGAAAGCTATATTACATTTTTATATTTCATTCATGTCTGAGTAGTTAAATATATGTATAGAGGAACATCAAAACAACCACATATGTATATGTGTATATATTCTATATATTTAACTTATGCAGTGTATCATGAACCAGAGTTAATTTGACATCTGATTTTTGTGTAAATAAAGGATGAAGTATGTGCACCAAACAGGATCACAGATAATTAAACAGGTACTGTTTGGCTTGTTTAACCCCAGTGCCAGAAATAGTTTCGTATCAGCTGAAAGGATGGAGTATGTTCATTATGTGTGTTTGTTTCAAACAAACACTTTAAAATACAAAATTATTTTTTTACATAGCTCAGTAGTATTAACGCTCTTATTACAGAATGGGAGTACATACTTTGCAAATGATGACAAGGGGCTAATGTAATTTATGGCATTTAAAGTATGACTTCCAATCCTCAGGATTTTTTGCGTTACTTTACAGGAAGGGATGTTTTTATTGACCTAGAGATGGAGCAATAGGAAGATCAATCTCTCCACTGTGGACAAGTGTAGAAATGGTGATGGATGGTCTGGCAAGATGCATTTGGCTTTCCAGGGTAAATATACCTATAAATGCCAAATAATTCCTTTCCTCATGCTGTAGATGTGTCATTCAGTAAACCATATATTCCTGTCGAGCATTCTCATTTTGCAGCAGACTAAAAGCTTGGTGTTTGATGAAGAAAAGTGAGCTTATTCTTAAACATTTTCCCATCCTCAATAACAGAGTTGCAAAAATAATATAAGTAAAAAGCTGCCTGTAATATATTTTTATTTGCGTGTTGTTTAAAAAAAAAATGAAACAAACAAAAACGTATGTTGCTACAAGAGGTTGCTCAGGTGAGGGTTGGTTGATATGCCTATGAATCCAGAAAGCTCCTGAACTCTTCACTGCCCAGAGGAATGCAGTTTTGGATGGAAAACCTGATAAGTTTTACATTAAGAATGCAAAGATGGTGAAGTAAAAAATAAGTTTTGGTGACTTACCAGACAATTACGGTATTTGTCTCTTTTTTTTCCAGAACCCATGCTAATATCCTGTTTTGATCGCTGTTCTTGGAAACATTTTAAGTCAGGTAAGTACTGCATGTAGTGCATCCTTTTATATTGAAGTAAAGTCTGTATGAATAATGTATGCCAACTTGAAAACAGTATTGATATTGATATAAGCACCCTAATGCTCTGTATGTTTTGATGTTTTAAGGAATGACATGGCAAATGTTTCTCAAATATTCATATTTGAAGCGAGGAGATGTCATACTGCAGAAAACATGGAAAATATTTTATTAATCACAGAGTCTCAGGTAGGTAGCCTTGAACTGGTTTCTTCATCTAGCTTGAATCTTTTCAGTGACAGTGTGGATGTCATGACTTCAGGTGAGAAGTCCTTTCAAGAAAGTGGTTAAATTCAACCTGGATTTAAGCAGTAGAAACTCCAAAGATGAGAGCTGGTGTTATGCCCCACTTATTCCAGGGCTTGATGTCTATTTGCTGACTTTGTCACAGCAGTAGTTCAAGTCATTTACAGTAGACAGCTGTGCAGATCAGGATCAGATGTCTGCTAAAATAAACATTTGCATTTTTACCCTAAATCTGTGCCAGGGCGTTACAGAAAAATGTACACTAGCAAATACTGATTTATGAATTATTAGTGTCTGTTAAGCTGATATTTCCATGAAGCCTTACAGGTTTGATCTGTGGGGGGAAAAAAAACATTCTCACCATTTGAAAATGTGGTGGATTGACCCTGGCCAGCAGCTAAGCCCTCACCCAGTCACTTGCTCACTCTCCCACAGCAGGATGAGCAAAAGCAAGAAAAACTTGTTGGTCAAGATAAAGACAGTTTAATAAATGAAGGAAAAAAAAAAAAACAAAAAACAACAAACCAAGTGATGGGTGTCATTCAGCACCTCCTGCTGGCAGAATGATGCCCAACTATTCTCTGAGCAATGGCTACCTTGGAGAAACTGGCCTCCATTAGTTTTATAGCTGTGACGTTACATGGTATGGAACACCTCTTTGGTCAATTTGAGTCAACTGTCCTGGCTGTGTCCCCTCACAACCTCTTTCCCAACCCTAGTCTACTCCCTGGAGGTGGCAGATTGGGAAACTGAGGCAGCCTTGGTGCTGTGCAAGCACTGTTAAGCAGCAGCTAAAACATTGGTGTGTTGTCAATATTTTTTTGATCACAAATGTAAACTACAGCTCCATATTGGCTGCTATTGAAGAAAGTTAACTCTATCCTAGTCAGACCAAATACAGAAAATAACACCGTTTGTTGTGGAAATGAGAAAAACAAGTCACTTGGGAAACTCCTGAAATGTCATTAATTTGTCTAGTCAGAACAAGCTGGAAACCAAAAATTGCCACAGAAGCTGTCTTTCCTAAAAACAGCAGAACACATGAAAAAGTTCTGGACTCCCCCCAAAAAGACAGAAGTAGCAACTTTGGTTTTGGGAGATTTTCACATAACTAAATAACTGGCTCTTGGGGTATGTACTCATGGAGTAACAAAACTGTGAATGGTCATTTGAGGCTTGGAGGAATGGGTTCCATGTATTTGGAAGTTTCTGTGGATCATACTTACATAGATGTTGTGGAAGGGCCCCGAGCTCTTGCTGTTAGATAGTTAACTCACCATAGAAGCTGTTTGTGTTGTAACTGAGGTGGAGAAAGAAAAGTTGGAAACGAGAGATGGGATCAGTTAAATGTTTGGTTGAAGGCCTTCTCTGAGCTCGTTGTTCATGAAAATGTAGATGGAAAGGAGGGAAGAGAACTGATGCTTTTCTTGCAAGGTCACAAGTTCTGTCTTATTGCTGTGGTGGGAGACCATTTCTGTACACGCCTTGAATTTCTGCCAAGCCAAACTACTTTTCTCTAAAAACAGTTGTTTTGCCACTACCTCTGCTCCCTTCACAGAACCAACACAGGATGAAAACGTAGCTACAATTACAGAAATATTTGCTTCCCTTTTTGCTTAGTGCACTACTCACTCATCACCAGTAATTGTGCTTTATAAAATAACCAATATGGAATAATTGCGCCAAATATAGTCTCTACAGGTAATGATAACAGCAGTGACCTCTGGCATAAAAGGAAGTATCTATAAAAATGAGGAAAAACTAAAGTGGGAGTAAATGTCCCACTGGAACAACTTAACACTTTATAAAATAACCACAGTAATAAGTCTCATAGTTGCAGGTTTGGCATTGTTTTTGGAACATAAGGAACAGCTGGCACCTCAGTAGAAAACAAGCCATGTCAGCATCTGTTGTCCAAAGTGAATTTGCCACTGAATTATTATTTTTTTTTTAATAAGAATGGGGAGACAGATGTCCTGGGAAAGACCTTAATAGTGTGTACATTCTTAACACCTTGGTTTGGGTGTTATTTTGAATTTCTAAGTAGATACAACTACTCCCCCCTATTGAGAGTACAGGCTATGGGTAATAATTGCTTTTAGCAAAATTTCCTCTGAAATAGGCATGCTGGTAATAGTCTGAAGTAAGGGCCTATGTGGTGGTGGGACAGAAGCTACCTTCCACAAGGTTGTGGGAGACTCCAACATGAGGAAGGCAGAAAGGGCACAGAAGCACAGAGGTTGGGAAAGATCTTTGGAGGTCTCCAATCTGATCTCCTGCTCAGAGCAGCCCCAGTTGGATCTGGTTGCTTAGGACCTTGTTCAGTCCCATTTGGATAACCTCAAGGATGGAGACTCTGCAGCCTCTTGGGGCACCTGCTCCGTGTCTGAGCACCCTTATGGTGACAGTAATTTCCTTTTATCTAGCTGGGTTTTCTCCTGGACCTGGTGCTGTTCATCCTTCTGCCATGGAGCACCTCTGAAAAGAGTCAGGCTTCATCTTATCTACAGTAGGCAGCTGAAATGATCAGTCACGTTCACCCCTGAGCCTTTTCTTTTTGGTGCTGACCAGAGGCAGCTCCCTCAGCCTGCCTCATGCACCGTGTGCCCCAGCCCCTCACCACCCCAAAGGCCCTTGACTTGGCTCATACCCCACCCATCGGTGTCTTTCCTGGACTGGGGGGACCAGGAGGGTACACAGGAGTCCAGATGCAGTCCCCAAAGTCCCAAATAAGAGAGGGCAGATTTTTATTGGTTTTTTTTTCTGTTGTTTTATTGGTGTTTTTTTTTTAATTGTTTGTTGCCTAATCTTGAAAAGAACTGCTAATGAAGTAGTTAAAAGGAAACTTGATGCTAAAGGCTAGCAGTTCTTTCTGGCAGAACTGCAGTCTTCGTTTCTCCAAAGGAACAGCTGTCTCTCTAACTTCTTGATCTGTTGCTGTTCTTTGTGCACTGCCGTGGAGGATCTGGCTTCATCTTCAGCCACCCATTGGGAAGCCTTCTTGTTCTCACCTCCAGGCTCCCGGGACGCCTGGGACCTCAGTGGCCCTCTGAGGGACAACTCTTGTTGCCCTAGCACAGCAGCCCCAGTGGCTCAGAGTGGACGAGATGGCACCCCTTTGAAAGGGGGGAGGGTAGGGGTGGGAAAGAAGGGCCCACAAGACCTGGGGCAATCAACAAAAGATTGTTGGTTGCCAGGAGATGTTACAGGTGAGCCCGCAGGATGGCCATAGAGCTTCTCCTCATCCAGCTGATGCTGAGTGTGGAGGCTGGGCTGATGGTAGGGTGCTGGCCCAGTGCTCCTAGGAGGCCGTTGCCATGGTCTCATGGAGGAGAGCCTTGGCACAGTGTGGTAGTACCAGGTGAGCTATGCTGGAGGTGGATCCGCTCCTACGGGTTCTTCTTTATCTTTGGGTGGATCCATCTCCATGGCCTCCACACCATCAGTCACATTAGCCCTGGCCATTGCTCTCATAACGTTGATGGTGTTCCTCTTCCTATATCACTTCCTCTTCGTCTGTGGTTCTGGGAACCATCACTCTGGTATGCCGTGCAAAGGTGTGCAGCCACTCGCCTCACTGCTCCAGGACCTCTTCTCTCCAACCATGGCTGGCATCAGAGGACCTCAAAGGTCAGTGAATTGTGGTCCAGCTGCTGGGGTCCCTGTATTTGTAGTGCCCAGAACCGCAGGCAGTGAGATGTCTTGTGACATCAGGAGGCCCCTGAGATGACCCCTTCCAGCTACTGGAAGAACTGGGTGCCTCTGCTTTTTGCAGAGTGCTGCGACAGTGTTCCTGCATGTAATGAAGCCCATGCATCGGGGACTGCTGTACCATCAGACTGCTCAAGTGGAGGGTAGGAGATGGTCACCTAAAAGGATACGTCACCCCTGTCTGAAACCATTCTGTGGTGCCAGGCCCTTTAGCATAAGGAGACAGCCCTGACCAGAGCAGCCACACAGCTGTCCTGGCTGCCAGGTCACTTGCAGTATAACTTTCTCTGGCCTGTACAGTCAGTTACATGGCTTTCCTTCCCATCTTCCATGCCAGCCACCTCCATTCTCCCCTGCCACCTCTCTCCCCACAGCCCTTGTTTCGCTCTTGCTCAACTCTCCAGTTTTAAGGACAAACCTTCTCACCACTTTTGAGGTTTCTTGCTTAACCATAGAGAAAGAGATCTCCGAGTGTGTTTGAAGAATTGGAAGTAGTTTCTGAATTGGAGACTTCAGGCAGGTTTCCAGGGCAAAGCTCCTGCCCTTCCAGGACTTTGGGCACACAGAGGATAGAGAGGGATAGGAGAAACACTATTATTTTTCTCTCAATAACTGCTTGAGGTAGAATAAGAATGATAGAATGGTTTAGGTTGGAAAGGACCTTGAAGATCATCAAGTTCCAACCTCCCTGCCATAGGCAGGGACACCTCTCACTAGGACATTGAGCCACTGACCGCAACTCCTTGAGTGCAACCGTCCAGCCAGTTCTGTATCCACCGAGCGGTCCATTTGTCAAATCCTTGTCTCTTCAATTTAGAGACCAGGATATTGTGTGGGACAGTGTCAAACGCTTTGCACAAGTCCAGAACAAGGAATTAAGAAAAGTGAATAATGAGATCAAGTTAAGGAAGGTGTAGAAACACGAGTTCATTAAGGTTTGTTATCACTGCTTTATTAGGAGTTCTTTTCAGGATCGGGCTCGGCTGTTAAAATAGTCAAAAGACTTTCTTCCCTGTTTGACACTGGGTGTTTGGCAGCACTTTGTCTCTCAGGAATAAAGCAGTAATTTTTTTTTAGTTCAGTAGATATGCTGTACCATGTCTTTTCCTTTCTTCATTCCTTTATGTTCAGTCTTGTGATATACATAAAAAAAGCTTTTAAGAAAGCAAAAAGATAAATTATCCCTTAAAACTTACTACTGTGTTATTTTGGTATACCTTCTGAGAAACCTGGGAGACTTGGTCAACAAAAAGAGGTTGAAGACACTCTCATTAATGAATGCCAAGGAACACATAAAGAAACGGATATTATTTCAAATGCTCTTGTTATTTAAATGCAAAATATACCTTTCTCATATGGACGTGTCCTGGTTTGGCCTCAGCCAGCAACAAAGAACCACGGGGCCACTCACTCGACTCCCACAGCCGTGGGAGAAATCTGCAGAAAAAGGCAAAACTCGTTGGTTGAGATTATGCAGTTTAACAGAAAAGCAAACGGGAAGAGAAAAAACAGTAACACCGATAAAGAGACATAAAGACGCAGTTACGCTACCGCTGCGCTGCGCAGTGCGCCGACCGGACCTCGACTGCCGCAGCCTGTCTCCGAGTGGCGACCACCCCCCCCCCCCGGCTAGCGCCTCTTATAGCTGGGCATGGGTCACGTGGCATGGAGTACCTGCCTCCCCTGCCGGCTCCTTGGGGAAATTAACCCCATCCTTGCCGGAACCAGGACAACATGTAATTCATATTCTTTACATGTCTTTAATGTACATGTATTCATTTTAAATTTTTAGCAGCTGAAGGGGGTTCCCAGTGTTTTAATTTTACAGTTTTGTGTGCTGACATGAAATCCTTTCTGTTTTCTCTTCTCTTACTTAACTCAAGATATTTGTATATCCTGGAAATTTCTGTTGGAACATGTGCAGAAGTGGATTTGGCCTTAGAAGGCAAGTATTCAAGTCTTTCATCAGGCAATTTCTGTGAATTCTTATTTCCTATTTCTGGTTAGCATTTCCACCTTTAAGAAAAAAAAAAAGAAACTCAGGTGAAAACAAACTCTTTTGATTTGAAAATATGCAATAAACAGGAAAGAGGCATAGTTCTGCAGAAATGTAAACATTAGTATTGCTGAACTTCTTTAACATGTTTAGATGCAACTTCAACATTAAATTACAAATATGGACTAACATACATGTTTGAAAAATGCTTACTTTATGTGTTAATCTTGATCTTCCTGTGGCTTTTTAAAGTCATAACCTTGTTGCAGGTTTGTAAAATGAAGCTCAAGTACTTTGTCACAAAGCACAGACTAGGTTAAATGGTAAACCCATTTCATCATGGTTTATAATAACCAATATCGGTCTTTTTATATTACAAATTCATGAAACAGTTGAAGGAAAATTCTCACTTCTTCTTTGTAGCTTGAAAAATCTTTTCTAAAATAATGAGGTAAAATCTGCGTACTTTCATTTAAACTTGTCTCTTTTTGTCCAGTGAGTTTAAGGAGGTTTTGCATAGTTTATATATTCCTTGTACTTTCAAATATCTTCGGTTTGCTCTTATGCTTTTTCTATTAGATCCCTTAAATATCCTATATAAGGGTTATAAAACTGATGATATATTTAATGCAGCCATATTCATTTTTCTCAGTTTCTTTTATGGTTACTTCCTCTTCCTCCTTTTTTTTTAAAAGTAGTCACTGAAATGTCTGTCTTCTCTTCCTAGAACAACCAGCTTTTTTGGTATATTGTAATAAGACAGAACAAGTTTTATGACAATCGTTTGGGAGAAAACTGTTAGATTTTCTAATAGGTCTTCTCTTCACTGGCTGTGTTGAGTGAGATATTTACACATCTCTTTGATAAGAATCAGTTTCCATTGTCCCTGAGGATTTGTTTTCAAAAATGCCCATGTGTTTCTTATTTCTAAATTTCTGTATGACTTACGTTTTCTTTACCTATGAGTCTTTGTGTTTGAAGACTGCAAATTTAAATAGTTCAAATCATAATGTGGGGACTAGAGAAGACTGTTTTGGTCATGATGACTTCATGTGGAGAAATTGTTGCATTGAGATTTAATAGCAAGTCCTCAGCGGGGGATAACTAGACCAAAGAAATACGGTCCGCAGAACCATAGAGCAAATACTGACATGCAGTTCCCTTAGTACAGCAATCATTACATATGTAGCAGTACAGGATAGAATGTTAGAGTGACCAGTTCTGCTTACTTGATTCCAAAAGGTGGTATGACTGGAATGGGCTGTTTTTTGCTGTAGGCTTACATACTCTTTAAAGGAAGCTCCACCAATGCTGTCAGTTACGGGCAGTTTCATTAAGCAGCAATTCTGGTATCATCCTATTCTAATACTTTCAAAGCCACTGCAGTCTTACACTGTTGGGGAAGATCCTGCTGCAGCCTTGTGTCTACCCACTTTTACATACATCCTTATTACAAAGTCATATATGGTTCTCATTACACAACAGTGGTGTTCAAAAGCATATATATTTGTATGAATATAGATACATACATATGAACAAGCATGTATGGGTACCATACTTTCTGAACTGCTTTTTTTAATAGCTGTCTAATTGTAGTGATGTTGGTATGGACATAGAATAAGATTCTTTTCAGAGAAAGAAAAAAGAAAGAAAAGTTGTAATAAAATGCAATGTACTATAGAATTGGTGAGTGTATTAGCAATGTGTTGTGAGTTCTGCTGCTGTTTGTAGAAATGTTTTGAAAAATTTTTTTTCCTACTTTCTTTTATTTTGAGAAAAGCTGGTGATGTTCTCTTGACATGGATATTCCTGGGAAAGCAGTAAAGGCTGTGGCAACAATCAAAAACTATTATTGGACTTGTGTTTAATTCTAGCATGATTTGTTTACCTATGTTTTTGTTTCAGAAGAAGAGTTTTATTTCCACAAATAGTAGTTGTTAGTTTTCCTAAATAAAGGCTGAATGTGTAATAGGCCATGTACTGGAATGTTCCATCCACTCATACTATATTTTATACACTCTGCCCCTCATTGTGTTGTGATGTGAATGGATAATCCTAAACAGGATCTCTTTCCCATTCATTTTATTCTTACTAAAGAGTGTTTCGCTTCAGCATGAGATCTTCTCTATCTCATTTACATCAGATTACATCCTGTCACTTAAATCAAAAGTGACTTCTCTTTAGTGAGATTTTAATAGCATGGTCTGGTTCCAAACAGAACATATTTGAAGAAAATATTGTAAGCTGTGTTTTCCATGAGACTTCCACACATCTCCACATTCATTTTCTCACACAACAGTTATAGCATCAGCTTAGCAGGTGATAAGCAGTAACTTGTATTTTTTTTGTATATTTTTCCTCTAGGGAAGTGTTGGTGGCTGAAAATTATTATATTCCTGTTGGTAAGGAATCTAATGCATGGGTAGTTTTGTCCTATATTTCCTTTCTTTGATAAAGCTTCATTTCAAGCAGATGTTCTAAACCTTCAGAGTGATACTGTATAATTTTAATCATGCAGGAGATGCTGTGTAGGGTTTTTTGGGTATGATCAACACAGGTGTCGTAGAATGTGTTGATCTCAGTATCTGTTGGCAGTGGTTTACTGTTGGTGATATTTAGCTTGTCCATGTGGAGTGAAACAGCAGGAGGCTTTACAGGGTAAAAAGAGAGCTATTACCACTGCTGTTGCTGCCTCTGGCAGTATTGTTAATCCAAACTCTGGGTTCCTTTGACTTTTAGTACAAGTTCCTGAAAATGAAAGTTTTCAGCTTTGTTAGAGTGCTGGTTTTTCGCTTCCCAAGATGTATAGTGTGTTTTGGGCTTAGTTTTGTCTGAATCAAAATGGATGCCAACTTCTTTGAGAAACAAAGGGAAACACTTTTCAAGATCTATGTTTTGGTTCAAGAGGTGAACTGAGATCCAAATTTATTTTTTTGCTCTTGGTCATCTATGTTGAAAAATAGTAAGAAAAATATACTTTCTCTCTTCCCTTCCTCTACAGCCTATAATTTGAGATTTCTTTACTTTACTAAGACCAGAAGATTTTCATCACAAAAGTGATAGCGTCGAAAGGAGGTACACTGTAAGAGTGCAAATTGACTTCCATAAAAGGCCACAGGGCTCTGAATTGATATTTTTGGTAATAATGTAAGAACTGTGCTCTCAGGCTTATATTCTCCTCATGTTCCATTCTGTCTATAAGTGTTCATTGGGTTTGACTTGAATATGGGATGACGGATTGGATAATATTTTTTTCTTCCTGTATGGCTCAGACTTCTAAAAACCTCATGGGAGGAATTCAACCTGCTGACATATCTTTTGAAAAGTTGAAATGTTTTATACAGAAAATGTCAAAAATGAAACATTTGGACTTTTCAGAGTGAAGTGCCCTATTTTGAAAATGTTGCTGTAAAATGTGTCAATATTGTCAAATACCCTCTTTCTTTAAGGCTAACCTACTTTGCCAAATTTCAGTTGCATATGCGATTAGTTTTTCTTTGAGACAGAGCATCTGATTAAATTACTATTCCCTGATGTGTTCTTTGAGCTTTAAAGAAAGAGTCTGTCAGGTTTTTCTACTTTTTTTCCAATTATATAGCATTTATGATTTCATTTGGTCTCCCTTGTTTTCACAATTAAGAAGTACTGGCAAATGCAGCCTACGTTTATGCATATATAATTTTAGCCTTTACCAATTGCATTATGACTGAAATTAAATTAAAGCATTAACGAATAATGCTAAGAAGTATCAGACTAGACACAGCCTGAGAGTGCTAAGTTGTTTGAACTCTTGAAACAATTTCTGTTTCTAAAATCTTTGTGCAGCCATTTCACAGCTGCCATGACTTTGTTGGTTTTAAAATTAAACTTCTACCAGAAGCAATTGTTCATTAAACTGCCATTTTGATGTCCAAAATAAATGGGAGGTGATGTCAGGCAGCATTTTCCAACGAAGTTATTATTGGGGAGTTTGTGAAGTGGTTAGTCAGTGTATTGATGGTGCTACTGGTGTTGAGGTAAGATTATGAGAAATCTAAAGTCTTCTGTAATGGTTGCTATAATAAAACTTACTCTCTCTTCTAAGTATTGCCATTAAATGCATGTGGAGGTAGTCTGCTATTTACAATTTGCTTTGAACTGATAGTTTAGATGTTTAAAATGTTTCCCTCCAAGCAATTCAACTTAATGTGTTTTTTCATCTTAAAAAAAAAAAAAAGAACTTGCTTTACCAATATTCTGTTATAGTCTCTCTGTAGCTTCACTTTTAACATGAAAAAATAAATGTTCAATAGAACAAAGTATATGAGTATGATAATGCCTGTGCTCTTTTACTATGGGAAGGACAGAGGTAGCCTCTAAAGACCAAGGAAATCAAGGGAAGAGAGAAAATTTCCTACTAGAAAATGTATATCTCTGGTCAGAGAAGGTATATCTATGTAAACAACTGGTGCAGTGTGAAGAGGGGAGCATTGGAGTAGTGTAGCTGCAAGGCAAACATACCAAAAAAGAGAACTTACTGTGCCCTTGTTGAGGTAGACTTACTCAGTGTCCCAGTGACAGACAGGTGTCAAGTATTAAATGAAGGGACAGTAAAAAATTTCTTCCTTAGCATGCTGCATCAAGTCCAGCAGTCATAATTCTAATTGTAGAGAGATTTCAGAAGTCAGATATGAATGTGTAACTGCTAATCATACACTGAAGTGCCGTTGGCCTTTGAGAGGTCTGAGCATAGTGAAATTATGAATTGAAGCTACCACTTTGAGGAAAAGATCGCTTATGTGTCCTTGAATTATAGTTTTTGTGCATCATTTTAGGGGAAGATAGTTGTGGGGTTTTTTCCCTTTTTTTTTTTTTTTTTTTTTTTTTTCCTATTGATGTTATCAATTGGTAAGTAAGTTAAAATACAGAAGTATTGTTTTGAATCTGGTCAATTTTTTTCGCTGCAGTTTTGTTGCCCTCCATTCACCTGGATTACCTGCAAGGTTTCTGGTCATTACTTGTCCTTTTTCTGCAAGTAATGCCGGATTGAAAAAGCTTTTCTAAATGTCTGTCCTGTAATGATTACCTGTTACGTTTTCAGCTCTATCTGCCTTGCTTATACTTTCAGTTTATGACTCGGACCCCACTTGAATGAATGTACAGTTCTCTGGCTCAGTCCTAGTCTGAGAAGTTAACTTGCAGTTTCCAGTAATTCAGCCAAAGCTGACGGATCCCCGCAGTACACCAGTCCTTTCTCTGTCGCTCAGGGAATGTGCTGCAAGGTGGCAAGAGTTTTTGTTTGCTCTGACTACCGAGCTTGATGGGTACAATTTTCTATACGTGCTGAAGACAACCTCTGTTCCATAACGTGGGTGCCTACCACTTGGCATCCTCTACAGATAGTTCACGAATTGCATAGCTTGGGAGACCTGTAAAATGACTGCTCCTTTGTCTCTGCAGCTGGGTTTCCTCCCAAAGGAAACCAGCTTATATAAGATGTGTGCTTATGCTGTGTCCCATATACATTTCGGAGGTGCAAAGAGTGTGCTCAGGAATGAGGATGGTGAGTGCATCAGTGCTGTGGTACAGGCACAGCTGCTATTAGGATTACATATAAATCTGCCTGCCTCCTTGCTAACTACTTCTCCACTATCAAAGAATTCTTGTTCTCCTATGATTTGAATAATCTCTACTGAATACTTCTCCTGTAGGAAGGGAGAGAGATTAACAGGACATTCACGATGCTTATCTCTGCTGAGCTGTATTGTACAGCCAAATCAGTTCATTTTGCCAAATTTTGGAAATTTATATACAATCTGAACACTTTCAAAACAACACGTCTGGCTGCTTTAGCTTCTTAGTAAGTTATATCCATGTGTGGATAAGTTTACAAAAACATAACTTTGAATGCATTTTATTTTTAAACCATAAAATAATTAAGTGATTGTAAATACTTATGTACTATTGGAAAAGCATGACAAATGTTGGTTGTCTTTCTTTTCTTCACAATGAAATAGATAATAGTGAAGTTTATCATTCAGTATTTCTTATTTTAGTTGTAAAATTTGCCATTTAGTACTGCTTGCTTTAATTGTAAGAGTATGAAACATTGTACTACCCTGATTGTAGAAAAAAACCTTCTAAACTAAGTTATTAAGCCTTTTTAACATACTGTATATGGCAATGCAAAAGACAGGTTGTCAGAACTGGAATGGTGAAACCTGTGTCCAAATATTTTTTTGCGTATACTGTGTTTACTGCAATTATTGCTGTACTAGAATACATTCTTTATGTACTGTACTTAAAAAAAACCCTCACTTTAATCTTACTTGTAAATGCCACAGATTCTAAGCCTTTGGTGAGCTTAACTCAGATCTCCTACTTTTATATTTTATTTATGATGTAACCACTAAGTAGTCACAAGTCAATTTTTTATGATAATTAGTGAAGTCATGCGTGTGCCTTCATGCCAAACGTTTGCCTTTGAGGGAAATGAGGGTATAAAAATGAAGGGAATTTGATGTGACATACATCTTTCATTGATTAGCTTGAAAGAAAGATTGTTATTGTGCTACGGCAAAAGTAATTTGACTTGCAAATATGGATTCAGCATGTCTTTTAAGTATCATTTTTGTGGTTGCTCTTCCTGTAGGACGTAACCTCAGTCACTCTCTCAGTGCAGTTTGACAGGGTTGCATGGTATAACCGACTGCAGTTATCCACCTAATGCAAAGCCAGTGGAAGAGGTTTGGATTTCAGTAACCTTGAATTGTGTCTTCAGAACACCGACTTGGCATAGGGCAGAAACCAGGATGTTTTCATGTTGATTGTGCAGTTCTGCAGTGGTCAGTGTGTGCAAAATTAATTACTACAAGGTCAAGAGACCATCATCATGCAGGCCACCTTCTTTGTGAGGAAATATTTGTTTCTCTTATAGGATGATGTAAGATTTTTTCCTCCTTTTTTTATAGTGGCACTCCTTTCTAACCTCAGACCTCTATGCTGATGTAAATATCTTTTTGAGTTAAAAACAACTCTGACCTCTAGGGTAAGATAAGCAAGCAAGCAGACATCTAGTAAATATTAGGACTTTTATATGGAATCATCATGGGTGCTGCTGGTATTTTTTTTTTCCTTTTTTTTTTCCCCTGTGATAAGAAGGTCAGTGACATTTCTATATCAATTGCCATAGTGGTGAGAAAGGCATGCTATTGAAAAGGGGAGTTATTCGCTCGTTGACGGAAGTCACAGTTGATGACAGGAAGGTGTAAGAAATACCATCCTAGCTCGGCATGGCGGTCTGTCAGTCCTCATACTCCATGTCTACAATGGAAGATGAGCGTTAGGGAGGTCTTGTGTGCTTGTATGTGTTCTCTGGTCCTTTGTCCTTGTACTTTTCCAAGATCTACAGCTGTGTGAGACATGTTAGAGCACGCATCCTTGCCCAGTCCTTTTAATATCCATCATCCATGGTGCCTGAATTTGTCTAACCTGTCTTTAAACCAGCTAATATTGTCTGCCTCCACAGCCTTCTGTGGCAGCAAGGTCTATGAGTTCTCTGCTTGCTGTCCAAAGAAGCACTTTTATCTGTTTTGGGCTGTCTCCCACTGGTTTCATCAAGTGGCCACCTTGTTCTTGCATTGCAGGATTTGCCGAATGGCAGTTTATCTGTTGCTTTTGTGACTTTATAAACTGTGATCCTACCCTCCCCCAGGCTTCTCCTATCCAGAGTTAGGGGTCCTGGTGGGTTTTTTTTTTAAGTCTCCAAGTTCTGCATGTCTATCCTGCTTGTCTACCTCTGCTCTGTTTGTAAACACAGCATGTATAGGTGGAGTCCAGCCTTACAGTGTCGGACAGTCTTGAGGTAACAGCGCTGCTGGTAATGAGTTTCAAGTATGATTTTTATGGTGTTATTAAAGTCTGCCACTGCTCAGATCAGTGAAAAAATAATATTATTTTCCACCTCTGTAGAAGTTTACATATGAAAATCTGGATATGTTTATATAAATATTAATGAGTTCTACTTTAAAGGAGCTTTATGAAGGTTGCAGTAAGAAAGAAAGAGAAACATAATATGTTTTTAAGTGGAAAATCCTAAAATATACTGTACTTAAGGTGATATTCTGAACTACCTAATTCTTTTTACATAAACTATTAAATCTGTTTTTATTACATTATAGGTTAAAATTGCTTCAATCAAGACATTGCTTTGGGATTTGAGGCTTTTTTAACTATGATCATTTCATTATACCCATTAAATTTGCAGAATAGAAGTGATTAAAATGTTATGCTCTGCGTATGTCCACCAAGTATACAGAGTTTTTACTGTTTGTTAAAATAGGAAAGTGATGACATTATTACGACGTAGCCTGTATATAACCTTTTTAATATAAAATGATACTGAGCAAATGGAATTTAAAAGTCAGAGAACACATAGGTTTCTGTATTCTAAGTATTTTTAGGATTTCTTAGAAATCCGTATTGTTTCAATTATGAATAGAATATTACCCATATTGTGGTTAATAAGGTACAATGACTCCAAAATTTCCAGCTGATCATCCAAATGTTTTGAGAATTTCTTATTGAATCTTGATTAAATGCTTGCCTAATATTCAGGTTTTGTGCACACTTAAATGTAATCCTCAAATTTATTTGAAGTTACTCTAAGAATATTTTTACTCTAGAATAATAATTCTGAATCTAGAGTATCTATCCTAGAATTACTCTTATTATCCAGTGTCATGACAGTATAAAAGAGGTTATGTGAAAAAGGAACAAACTCTGAATATACTATAGCTACAAACTAACCTCTGAGTTCAGATTTTGGGAGAATAGGTTTCTCTCTAGCTCCAGGAATGTTCACAATTGATGATGGGGAATATATTGTATTTTTTTTTCTCTTTGCACACCAGAGCCAACAGGAATGGCGTGATGAGGGAGGGACACAAAGATACCACTGTAGGACAGCATTTCTAAATAAACCTGATAATAAAGTTATTTGCTGCTATTGAAAGACACTACCTGTGCAGAGTGGGCACCTGTTTTATCCAAAAGGCTTAGTAGTAATATCACAGTACATCACAGTATTGAGGTACTTTTTCTTATATATTGTTTCAGAAGCCTTCAAGTGGCACCTTCCCTTTCAAGTATGCATTTAAATTTCTGGTGACTAATCCATTTTAAGTTGGCTCTGTGGACATGTGAAATGGTGCGTGCTTCTGCAGTATGAAACTCTTCATGAAGCAGAAAACAAAGGTTATTTCAAGAAGAAATAGAATCATAGAATCATAGATTTGTCTAGGTTCGAAGAGACCCTTAGCTGTTTCTTAGAATGCATCTTTGGTTTCCTGGCCTTATGTTGCCCACAGATGCTGCAGATTTCTCTAGCCCACCTTGTTGTTTGATGAGCTGCTTACACACTGCAATTTTATTCATAGATTGTCTCTGAATATAGTTTTGTTTTTTTTTTTTTTTTTTCTTGGTAGCTTACTTCTTTACCCACTTCAGGAAGAGCCTTTGTACATGTGATTTCAGACTCTGGACTACACTAAATACAAATCAGTTGCCTGTACTCTGGCTTATGAGAAAATATTTGTTTGTCACAGGCAATGCTAGAAGGAGAATTTGCTGCTTAAATATAGGTTATGAAGAGCTGACCCTTGCCTTTTTGCAGGGGAAACCATTTGGGCTTGGGAGAGCAGAAAGAAGTCAACTCAGTTTTAAGATATGTACTGCTTTTAAATTCCCCTACTGGCTCAGTGAATTAGTTGGCTTGTCACATCACATTTTCTGAGCTTCTTTGTGTTATGTCAGATAATATGACAGAGATAACCCTTGTGACAAATCACACAAGCCATTGTGTCAGCGGGGAAATAGGAAACTGACAGTTTTCTGAACAGTCCCATAAAAACACTCAATAGAATTCTGTAAAAATTAACTTTTTAGAAATCTAGACCTATGTTTGTTCTTGCTGAAAGCTGCCTCATCAAACAAACTTCAGAGTACTAATTTTAAAAAATTAAGAAAAAAAGATGAAAATAACTGACATAGTAGGGGCTCTGGCTGATGTGTGCGAAAAGCTTAGACTGGGATGGTTGATAGGAGATCCATCCCCAGCTTTCTGTTCTGCCCCCACTGCACACATGTCAGAGCTTCTCATCCCTCGCTCCTGACCTGCAGTTTTACAGTCTTAAAACACAGCACTGGAAATTATACTGAGTCATGAGTAGCTCATGAGCAGCTTCTGTACAAGGAGAGCCAGGTAATGTTTTGCCAGCCACAGTAAAATAAGCAGCTGTTGCTTGCCCTCATACAGAGTTGGACTGAATTGGTAGAGCCTCCCTCCCATCCATAACCCACTCTCTGTCTTTGCACTAAATAGTAAGGAAACATTTAAGCTGTCTTTTGTGTTATTAGATGCTGAGGTGTTTTGTGTATTCATATTTGTTATTTGTATTTATTCATAGTTTGCAGTTTCTATTTCAAAGACCCACCTTTTTCCTCCTTAGTTTTCTGTTTAGCAAGTGTCTCTATAATGAGGGGGAAAAAGTGATTTTGGCAAAATTTCTTTGGTTCTTGGGTGGCACAACCATGCAGCTGTTATAAAAAGAGAAAGCCATTAGAGGTGAACTTTCACATTTTGAAAAACCTTTGCTGTATATATTGTACCTGGTTTCTATTTTGCCTTTTTTTTTTTTTTTTTTTTTTTTTGTAAGTGCACAGTGTGTGCTTACAAACTAACCAAAGCAACACGGTCTGTTCAAATCTAGCTGCAGCATTCTCACTAAAATTATATGGACAGTCACAAATTGAGAAGCTTGAGGGGAACCTTTTTCCTGACATCAAAAAGAGGACTTACGCGTAACTGGATCTGGTAGCTCTTTATATACGTAAGGACTCTGTTTAATATTGTCAGTGGCTGTTTCCAAATAACAATAGGAAAAAAACAACTTCAGCACAGTTGGTGCTGAAGTTAAGTTGTATGTACCAATATAGGACCTAGAACAACTGATATACCATTGCTCTCATTGGTTTCTTGTAGTTTTAAAATTTAAAGGAAGTCGACTGATTGATAAGGCCCTCAGGCTGTTTTAAAAATGTGGTCTTGTTTCTCTCTGCTACAATTACTTCTGCCAGTTTGTGTTTTCCATGTTCCTGGACAGCTGAAGTGGTAGCATTACTTAGAGAGCTTTATCAGCAATTTGACAAACTCATCTGTGGGTGGCATATCCCCATTTATTTTCCATTATTGTGTAAAATAAATAAAAGATATTGTGGTAGCTCCATCTCTCAGGGCTGTGACTTATGTTCCCTAAAATAGAAATATTAGTAGTTTGGGATGCTACTGCAACTGTGAATGCTACCCTAGTCTTCTCCTAGAAGTTACAATCCCCAGGGTAGTCAGGACTTCCATCAGTCCTGTTACAAAGCAATCATCTCTGGCAGAGGGCTATAATGGACAGTTGGAAGGGATATCTTCTTGAAGTCTTGCAATTAGATATATATACCAGGGTCTGTATAGAGTTCAGTTTAACCAGGTTTGCATGGATAACCAAAAGGTTTCTTGCTGTTGTACTCTGTTGTTGTACTGAGGCCTGAGAGGATAAGTAGTGATAGGATATTTGTTTTTGTAGAAATTCTGTATGTGAATAATGTCTACATCCTTATTCTGCACCAAAAGGAGGTAGAAGATGAGAGGGAGAGAGAAGTGGTGCAGGGTTTGTTTTCTGCAACCAGTAAGAAAGATCTGACAACAAATGGAGTAATAAAATAGCTGTTTTAATAAGATAGAATAAAAAGAGGAACACAGATGGCAAGTGAATCTTATGTCCATTCAGATGCTGGGAACCGCAGTTTCATGCAGCATCAGACAGATCCTGAATGGGCTTTCCCACAGCATGCTGCGCAGATCCTGTTCATGGAGAAGTTCCTCCTCCCTCACAGGCCCTTGTGCCTTTTATTTTGTGTAACAACCAGAATCACGCATCTTCTCCTGAGAGGTTGCATGTTATCTCTAAATAACACCCACCAGTGTGCAGCACAGGCTGCAGAGGGCACTCCAGCAGATTCCCTTAAAGCAACTACTCATGCTAACATATGTGTTTCTCAAGCTAGTTTCTCAGCAGCTACTCATGCTAAAGTACGAGTTTCTCCCAAGTTATAAGGATGAGTAAAGCAGACATGGCCTATTCAAGACTTTGAAGTCTTCTGTAAGGTTCACAGTGTGATCCTCTAGTGGATGTTGGCTACTGGTTTTCAAAATAATGTATTTAACTAGGGCTATGTTGAAGTTGCATGGGGAGGAGAGGCTGGAATCCTAGAGAAAAGGGGGAAATTACATTTATCCTGGATCCTTCATGAGTGGTCAGTTGTGAACTTGAAAAGTTATGTATTTTGCCATGTCTACTGTAGTGAATCTTGATGACATATAAGAAAATCTCTGATGGAAACAGCTCAGGGATTAT
The DNA here is from genome assembly GCF_965231255.1 of Vanellus vanellus. Lineage (NCBI taxonomy): Eukaryota > Metazoa > Chordata > Aves > Charadriiformes > Charadriidae > Vanellus > Vanellus vanellus. The sequence goes on along the minus strand of NC_138906.1, from coordinate 96,475,513 downwards.
TCTTTGATCAGATAACTGCAAACATAATGAGTCAGAGATGTAGTTCCCTGTCCCCATTTTTTTTTTCTGTGATGGTAGAATCAATTGCATTTACTCATGCTGATTCTGAAACAGGAAAATAATTTCTTGGATGACTTGCTGTTGCCATCAATATTTAAATGTACCTAAGAATTTGTAAAATAAACTCCTGTTTTGCACTTGCAAGAAATTTTCCTGCACTTACAGAAGACTATACAGGAGGTCCTGTAGAGTTTGTTACTGACTCTTCTTTAGGAAGATACTGCAATCTGTAATTCAAACCCAATCAAATTCTGCACCTGTACAGAGGGGGAATTCAATAAGGTGCATGTGAAACACAGTCAATGAAAGAGTTCAATACATTTTGGGGGGAGAAGGATCATTTGGTGTAATCTCTTGTAGATCACAGGTTTTTAAACTTCAGTTATCTCTGTTTTGAGCCCAGCAGGTTGACTAAAATACATCCATCAGAATAGGATCCACTATTAACTTCCTTTCTTCCATTAGCAATCCCATATACACCTTCCATAAGAGGAAGAAATAGTGTCTAAAATCACAGTTTCCTTGCATTCCTGTGGTTTGGTGTGTCATTTATGTAAAATGGCTTTAGCAGTGTATCATCCTCCCTCCAAACCAGCTTAATCTTGGGTTTTGCGTGTTAATATTTATAAATTGCTCTATATAAAAAGATTAAAAAGAGCTTGGCCAGCAGGTCGAGGGAGGTCATCCTTCCCCTCTACTCTGCCGTGCTGAGGCCACACCTGGCATACTGTGTCCAGTTCTGGGCTCCCCAGTTCAAGAAAGACAGGGAACTATTTGAGACAGTCCAGCGGAGGGCTATGAAGATGATCAAGGGACTGGGGCATCTCTCATGAAGAAAAACTGAGAGACCTGGGTCTGCTTAGCCTGGAGAAAAGATGACTGAGAGGGGATCTCATCAATGTTTATAAATATCTAAAGGGCGGGTGTCAAGAGGATGGGGCCAGACTCTTTACAGTGGTGCCCAGTGACAGGACAAGGGGCAATGGGCACAAACTGAAAAACAGGAAATTCTGTCTGAACATAAGGAAAACCTTCTTTACTTTGAGGGTGGCAGAGCACTGGAACAGGCTGCCCAGAGAGGTTGTGGAGTCTCCTTCTCTGGGAATATTCAAAATCTACCTGGATGAGTTCCTGTCCAACCTGCTCTAGGTGAACCTGCTTTGGCAGGGGGGTAAGACTAGATGATCTCTGAAGGTCCCTTCCAACCCCTACCATCCTGTGATTCTGTGAAATAGTAGTGTACTTCAAGTAAGAATGTTATTTTGGAAGTATCTTGCTATTATTTCTTGTTTGCGCTCTCTCTCTCTCCCTTGTTTTAATGAAACCCTGGTTGCTATTTTGTTCAGGGATACGCTTGCTAGCTTTTACTTCTTTAAGGTTATTAAACCCAGAGGGTCTGGCTGACTTAGCAGTTTATTCCCCATTTGGCTTGGTCTTTCTGCCTTCTGTTTATAATTCTCTTCTTTCTGACAGATACGTGTGCCGTGCTTGCACTTGGCCAATTTGTGCTTTATTTCCCTTTTCACTTTGACAGTTCTATTCGTGTTGTGAGCTTGCTGTTTCATTCTGTTTTTAACCATCATGAATAATTGAAAATACCCTTTCAGTTTATTTTCTTCTTTCCCATAACAAAATATGTGAGAAAAAATATCTTGCTGGATTTATCTTGATTTAACACAATTATGTTTAAAGTCAAAATGGAAGAGCTTTTTGTATGCATTCTTCTCTGTTTGTTCGCTTATATACTTGTTTGCCAAAGTGCACAGAAGTCTGACTTTTAAATATTGCATGATAGTTGAAGCTGGATATACCTGATCCCACTTGTTTTTATATAGCTATGATACTAAATGTCATGAAAATTTTGCACATAGGAAATTCTGTACAGATTGTTTTCCATAATGTTTGATTTTTCACAAACTTTATTATTAGTCATTTCAAAGTTTCTGGTAACTGTCATTAAATATATTGGGAAAGTTCTGTGTCTGTGGACAAGTGTGGATCACAAATATCAGAAAAACCACACTGATTATGTTTGTTGTTACCAAGTTACATTCCTTTTGTTGTCCATTGTCATGGATTTACTTTCCATGGTTGCGGGTACACTTTATTGCAGAGTTATCAGGAGATATAACAGGAATGGCACTGCCAGCTGAGTGTTGCTTTGGTACAGTTTGGTGAAGTCAGTCAACAGAGCTGACTGGAAAAAATAGCACTGTTGTGACATGTTTGAAGATTTTGAAACTTTTCAGTCAGCAATGAAAAAAAACGACAGCTGTGTGTAGTTTCATGAAAAGGGATTATGCAGAGTACTAGTATCTGAACTGGTTTATTTCTTCCCAAGTTTTTTTTTTTTTTCTCTTGTGTTTGGGCTTGATAAGCTATCCCCCATACCTATTTTTGGCAAAGTTTGACTGAAATTTCCAGCACTTACACTGGAGAACTGCTGATTAAGTGTAAGCTTTTATTTGTTTGTGGTCAACCATAATTGATCACTGCAGCTTCAAAAGCTGAACAGATTGATGGTGGTTTTTATCCCTTTAGCAAAGCAAACAAGGTGACGTTAGAGCAATGTTGCGGTGATGGGTGAGTCTACACACATGATTGGCAGTTATCAGGCTTCTTGTATGTAGTTTTTCCCTCTACAGCTTTATTTAATACTTTTGTTTCTAAGTATTTTTCTAGCATCATGCCAAAGACTGCAGCCATTTTCTGAAACCATGCATTTTAAAGACTGACAGTCTAGGCACAACAGGGCATATTCCTTGCACATTGCTTCTTTTCTCTAACTGCTGGGTAATGCCTTTATGCGTGTAATCCTGTTCTTTTCAGGTTTGGTTTGTTTGGTTTGTTTTTTTTTTTTTTTTTTTTGGACGTATGCCTTTACAGGACATGTCTCTCACATGTTCAAATTTCAGATAACAAGGATGATAAAAGAGCAGGAGAACCATCTGGTATAAAGCTTAAAAATGGTCTCAATCTTGTAGAACTAAAAAACCAAACACCAGGAAAAACAGAAGAAAGTGGGATTATGTAAAGACAATACAGATACGAGCCTTGAGGAGATATATGTTAGAGTTATGAAGTGACATTAAAGTTTCAAGCTCTTTATTTTTTCTTGTTCTCAGATCTTTGTTACACTTCAACTTACTTTCCCCTGGCATTGCATTTGCACCGCTTCAGCATCTGAGCTGTGTCCTGGGCAACAAAGTCCAGTTAGGAATCTGGCATTAAATAAAGACCTTGACCACCTGAGTCACGTGGCAGGATGTTCGAGTAAAAAACATTTTTCTTGGGTTTCAAGTACAGAATTTCTTCAGAAAGTTGATAATGTTTTGTGGTGGAAGAGGAAGTTTCCTACATTTAACAATTAAAAAAAAAAAGGAAAGAAAAGAAAAGAAAAAACCCTGCAAAATTAACCAGCTAGATGCTTTGGCTACTCTTTATTGCTTTGTTCTGATAGTTTATTTGTGTCCTTCATTGACTAGAAATGATCATTTGTTGGAGATAATCATCCAAGCGAACACTTGAAACAAATTTTTATGTGTGAGACAGGAGTGCAGTTCATTTTTTTTTTATAATGAAAGGAGTTTTAATCCTCTCCTCCTCTGTCTCAGAAACATGTGAAACAAAAGCTTTTCATATTTGAACCAGCAACAGGAGAGAAGTGCTGTGTAAAAGGTGCATGATAGTGACATATTGCAATGTATTTCTCAAATCATAAAGCTGTCTGTGAGAAAGTGAGATTTCGAGATGCTTTAGCGGTAAAGGTGATAGTCTGTTAAAACCAGTTTCTTATCAAGTTATTGTTGCTAAATTATTGCAAAGATATGTTGCTGGAAAACCTAGTGACTGGTGAAATTTCAAAAAAAATTAAGAAAGCTGGGAATAAAAAAATCACCTTTCACTTTGCCTTGAGCTCAGTTTTTTTGTAATGATAGCTCATTTGGTACTGCAGTGAAAACTGTTCTGGTTATTTAATACAGTTAATATTTACTGAGTATGCTTAAGCATCAGCCAGTTAAATTGTGTGGTCAACACTCAATTTAACTCAGTCAACAACCACTGGTCTTTCACTGTTTCCACATCTCTAAAATTATTCAAAATTAGGTCAAGAGAAACCGAGCAGGGAAAGAAGGAACAGAAAGTCTCCAGACACTGGGATTTAATTCTGCACAGGAAATCATTACAGCCAATCCAAACCGGTAGGCCTTGTTAATCTTCAGGGATACGGAGTGGGCACACTGATTTTATCAATGATGTCATTGGTATTGTGGTGTAATACTGTTTTCATGGTAAAACACACTGCAGATAAACAACTTTCTTATGTTGTAAATGTAGAGGTAAAGTTTCAGGAGACACAGAACTGAAGAAACATAAAGCTGATGGAACATGCCTAGAAAGAGGAAGTTTTTAGAAGAGCATTTCGGGGTGAAAGGGAACAATTTAAAGTGGGGAATCTGGGTAAACCTTTAAGTCGATGACTTACAGAAATTGCTTTTGTTTCTAGTCTTTTACTGTAGTGCGTTTTGTTTAGTGTTAGACATCCATACTCTTCCTCTCAACTTCTTTGATGATCCATTGAGATTCCTTGACATCTTGTATTTGGTCTTTGATCTTCTAAACATTTGAACTGTTTGGTGTTTTGCACCAGGAGGTACTGGCCTGTTGTGAACCTGATAACAAAGGCACTTAGGTAAGGTATCATTTAAAAAAATTATTTATTAGAGCTAATACTTTAAGAAGAGAATAGCATAGATAATCTTATGCCATTTTAGATGTTGAGAGTCCTGAGCAGTATATAGCATTGAACAGGACTCCAAGCCACACACAGTGAGCCATGCAGACCTCCTCCATAGCAGAGATTCTCCCCTTTTGGTCATTCAAGCTATTACAGATTTTCCTCCGAGGGAACAGCTCCATTTATCATGTCTACATTCAAACAAATGATGTTCTCATGAGAACTTTTTGCTGCACTGCTAGATAAAAGCAAGGCCGTGCAGGTGGGGTAATTGTAGGTACGGAGTGGGAGCTGCCTGCAACCTCCTCTGTTAGGATGAGGCAGTTGAGGTGATCCTTCATCCATGGGGTTTATGCAGCACAGCACAGGCCTGAGGGCCAGGCTGTATGTGCAGCGGAGCCGGATCAGGATCATTACATTTGTGTCACAAATTCATTGCTCTGAGTCATCCTATTGATTTTTATGGGCTTGCTATCCATAAGATTATGGTCCTAGTTAGGACCTCTCCAAGAATGCAAGATGCAGGGCAGTGGACTATCAAGATAGACCTCATTGGCCATATATGTGGACCACACCGATCATAGGAGGACATCAGTGCTCCATGATCCTTTTAAAAAAGATACTGTCTTTCATTAACGTATCTAAAATAGGACTCATGAACAAACCAAACAGCTGAGCTGAGCTGAGAAATGTTGCTTTGAAGGTGGACTATGGGGAGTAAAAAAAAAAGGCACAGCATAGCTAAGCCTAATCCTTCCAGAGGAAAACTGCCTTGAAAACTCCAAACTAGCTGTAAAATTACTGGCAGAGTGAGAACATCACTGGTTGGGTTTCACATGATGTTCATTAAGGGAACCTTAGCTGTGTGGGAAACAACATCCACAGAGCAATTGTATGCTGGATGAGTAAATTTGATAAAATATTATGACCAATGCATACTTCTTTTCAGTCACATTTCCTTTGAAATATACTTTTTAGTAGTATGTAAGCCGCTTTTGTGGTATAAATACTATTTATTGCAAAATGTCTGTTAAGCAACTTAATACAAAACTTTCAACCATTCTTACTCATAAGTGTGTTAAGTCAGGCTCTTACAAGAAATCGAGCACGGTTGAATTTTTCTACTGACATTTTCAATAAATGCATATCTTTTTTCTCTTTGTCAGCGAGACAGTCCCTGTGGGGTGTTGCCAGTTTTGTTCTTTGTTTAATGTTTAAAAAAAAAAAAAATAAAGGAATAAATTATGCTAAGCTCCATGCGCACAAGAGAAGGTTTGAAGTACTGCAGTCATCATCTGTGTGGAAAGAAACAACATTGCTACAACTGGTTGACTCCAGAGCTAGTATTTTGTGGGCAGGTTGGTCGTTTTGTTGCTAAAGTGGGAAGGAGATGTGCATTTGAAACTGCTTGCTCTGGATGTTCACCATGATCGGTGGAAATGAACCGTGCTGTGGAGTTACCTTGTTTTTTACTGTGTGCATAAACATGGGATACTCACAGTGCCTTGATTTTAAACGCCTACCACAGGTTCTCAGGTGAGACACAAGGTCTGGGCCTCTGTAGTCAATAAAGATAGTCTTCTCCAAATACAGCTCGGAGAACGTAAATCAGCTCCTCCACAGAACTAACAACAGAACTGGGGAAGAGTCTCTAACTATGATACGGTGGTGTGGTTTTACCCGGTGGTAATTTTACAGTGGCCTAAGTAATAAAAATTTTATTTATAATTTGCTATAGAAAAAGAAGAGAAGCTTGTGTTTTTATTTACACAGTACAGCCAGAAAAAAGCACAGTGTTATTCTGGTAATAGTTGCATTATTTGAAATTGGTCCTGGACTTAGATTTTTTTGTATGTTATTCCAAGAAGTACAGAAGAAAACCCACATTTCCTATGATGGGCCTTTTTTTCCTCTAAGAAGTTATTTATGCTGAGTATTTTTTAATATATTCTGCGCTCTAAATAGTTGTGTGTAAGGAAAAGTAAAAATGAAGTTTCCTCTGGGAAATGCTGCTATTATAAAAGGTCTGGTTTAGAAGCTGTTTTTTCCCTGACATCCCCCTTAGGCAGTATTTATTGATATCTGCATCTGGCATGTCTAAATCAGGATCTGGATCAGAACTGAGGCAGGTTATTCTAAAATATTTCAGCTCCTGATGAGCAAACAGGTTTTCTTGTCAATTTTCTCACCAATGTCAACATTAGTTTAGTGCTGGAGATCACTTTATTTTTGTACAAAATCTATTTCTGCCCTCTACCCCTCTAAAAGTATTATTTGGACAAGCCAAAGAACAATAAGAAAAAAGAGATTTAAAAAAATCTTCTGTTGGTTTTCACAAAATAAAATATCTGTGTAAGTGCTACGGGAAGCTGAGGGTCTTATCCCATTGCTTTTACTTGAACCCTCTTTGTACCAGGCAAAATCAATAGACTCTGTGCCAAGAGGCTTGTTCTCAACACTTACCTGAATGGGAAGCAGATAAAATGCTTAAAGACAAATAAAGGGCAAGCCTGTTTATCTACATCTGCAGCTTTCGTTGGAGGGCTGTGTCCAGTGGCCTGAATGAAGCTGGCAGTCTTGGAGGTAAACCTGTGCAGAGAGTACCTGGCAGGCCGTTTCTGAGCACATGGAGAAAATTCAGGGAAGCTTGTTGGTTTCCTTGATGACTATTGTGTTTGCTGTCACTCCTTAGAAAACTTTTCTTTGATGAAGTTAAATGCTCTGTATGCTGTTCTGTTTGGCGATACTGCTTCACATTTTGTGTCCGAATAGTCTGGACTCTGGTCTTAAGTATCCAAACTGGTGTCAGGCATGAATGGGACTGATTTTTGTAATGTTTACCCTTGCCTAACCACTGAATGGGGATGGGAGTCGATGTCAGTGTGTGAGTGTCTGTGTGTGCGTGTAGAAGACACATCTGTGCTCTGCACCTACCATTTCAGCGGCACAGTTCTGGCGTGATTGCCATAGAATAACTGAAGGTTTGTGAGGGTCTGTGCTATGAAGACAGTTGGAGTTTGGATGTAGTTATATAAACACATATTGTGTGAGCCACCTGGACATACTGTGAAAGTGTCATGGGATAGTTCATTAAGTATGGAGCTGCAGTCCTGGATAGAAGGCACTGGGGAAGCAGGACAGCCAGAAGGGGTGGAATATGAGAAGTAGGTTATGAAAAAAACACTGGTTGGGAAAAACAAAGGAAGAGAAAAAGAAGTAACTCATAGGACAAATGGTGCAGAATTTCCAATAAATTCTTATTTATGCTAGAGAGATTTTACTAACTTCTGTGAAGTGCAGCACTAGATTACGAGGACTTGGGTTAACCTGCAGGCTGTTAGCTAAAGATAATGCATAAGACCTAGAAAGAACTTGAGCTTGAGGAACAAACAACATACACATTGGCTTGCCCTTCACTCCTTCTGATGTTATGCTATCTGCTAGAGTATCGCCAATAGATTTTTACCTCTTTGTTCTTGAGTACAAGGTCTTGTATTTGTACTTAAACAGGTGATCTAAAAAGAGCTATAAATATAGATTGGGCTGTGTAGAAAGTAAATCCTGAGAATGTGGTTAGGCAAGGAAGGGTTCTTTCAGAGCAGTGCTTGATTTTATTGCAAATACTGGAAGAGGGTAAGAGAAGAAAGGAAAGAGATGGTGACAGGCATGGAAAGTTGAGTTGGCCATATTACTTAAGAAGGGGTTTTTCTCATGTTCTCCCGTCAGGCTTTGTCTATACCTATGTAAGCACAAAACTTTCCAGTCAAAATATGGATTTCAAGCTGGTTACAATGCTTAAATCAAATCAATCAGATTCAAATTAAATTGAAATGTTTTGCTGTTTTATCTTCAACGGGAATCCCTTCTCAGCAAGTGTCTGCAGGTGCTCCAGTAGGTATCTGAGCCATCTTCTGCCAGCCATCTTCCTATTTACCCACTTATGAAGGGGGAGCATGGAAAACAATCGGTGTTCTGCATGGAGCTTTGTTTGCTCTGTATTTTCCCCAGCTATTTCTCTGTGTAAGGAAAAGGCAAGTAGGGCTCAGTTCAGAAACGATACAAAATGCTGCTTTGCCAGTTTACCTGGAGAATATTTTGAGGTTCCAACTTTATTAGTGAAAGGGAACCACTCATGATCCTACCTAAGAGATGGCTTATCACCATTGTGCTGAGCCCACATGGTTCTGTCTCTGTGGGACTGGATAAGAGTGTGCTGCATTCCCAAGTTAGAGGGCAAGCTTGTTAATGTAAATGGCATTCTTCCCCTCTAGGGAATAAACCTGCTAGAACAGCAATCAGACATGAGAGCCAACTTCTGTTACAGGAGGTGAGGTTCATTGCATGAATAGGGAGAGGCTTTCCCAGATGTCTTCAAAACTTCTGAACTCTCAGTATGAGAGGTCAGAAGCTGCTGAACTCTTATTGCTGGCATTCAAACAGAGATAGACAAGATTTCCAGCTTCCTTCAGTACACCTGTGGTGTGTGTAGGGAATGGAGATGTCTGTTGTAGAACTTGCTCTCTGTTGCCTGTTCTTGATTATAGAAGCAGCATGGGGGTTGGACTGTAGGCAAATAATCAGGAATGGGGAATTGGAACAGCACATCACAAGAATGTTTTATCTTAATTTTTCAGTGTGTTCTTTGTGAAATAAGGACAAACTTGCACACAAACCTAAAAATAAGTAAATCTCTCATCAAAGGAGACCAGAAGAGAAGATCCTTCCCTCTACCCTTACAAAGCTGCTGTATATTATATGAGACAGCGTTTATGTTCACAGATAGTACAGACTGAGCACCAGAGAAATGTCAGTAAATCACAGAATCATAGAATGGTTTAGGTTGAAAAGGACCTTGAAGACCATCGAGTTCCAACCCCCCTGCCATAGGCAGGGACATCTCTCACTAGACCAGGTTGCCCAACGTCACATCCAGCCTGGCCTTGAACACCTCCAAGGATGGGGCCTCAACAACCTCTCTGGGCAACCTCTTCCAGTGCCTTACAACCCTCAAAGTGAAAAACTTCTTCCTAATGTTCAATCTGAACCTGCCCTCTTCCAGTTGAAAGCCATTCCCCCTCGTCCTATCACTACATGCCCTAGTAAAAAGTCCTTCCACAGCTCTCCTGTAGGCCCCCTTCAGGTACTAGAAGGCCGCAATAAGATCTCCCTGGAGCCTTCTCTTCTCCAGGCTGAATAGCCCCAACTCTTTCAGCCTCTCCTCATAGGAGAGGTGCTCCAGCCCTTGGATCATCCTCGTGGCTCTCCTCTGGACACAATCCAGCAGGTCCATGTCCTTCTTCTGTTGGGGACTCCAGAGCTGGATGCAGTACTCCAGGTGGGGTCTCACGATAGTGGAGTAGAGGGGCAGAATCACCTCCTTTCACCTGCTGGCCAGACTTCTTCTGATGCAGCCCAGGATACGGTTGGCCTTCTGGGCTGCAGTCGTACATTGCTGGCTCATGTTGAGCTTCTCATCAATCAGCACCCCCAGGTCCTTCTCCTCAGGGCTGCTCTCCAGCCATTCCCTGCTGAGCCTGTGTTTGTGCTTGGGATTGCCCCGACCCAGATGTAGGACCTTGCACTTGGCCTTGTTGAACTGCATGAGGAGGTTGGCTTGGGCCCACCTCTGCAGCCTCTCCAGGTCCCTCTGGATGGCATCCCTCCCCTCCAGCGTGTCTACCTCACCAAAGAGCTTGGTATCATCAGCAAACTTGCTGAGGGTGCACTCGACTAAATAATCAGTGCACATAACTAAATAATCAGTGAACTGCCTGAGAGAGTCCTTTCTCTTTTATTCTGGATGTTTGAAGTGATTTTCATATGGGAAAACTCCATTTTAGTAGTAAAACATTTATGCAGTGCATCAGACAATAGCTGTAACTTAAAAAACCTGTAGGCTGCTGGAAAAGATTCTGCTATCTGCGTAGAAGAAAAAAGGGCGTACTTCAGTAAGATATTCCATGGCAGATACATTTTATTACTGTGTTTTGTTAATGCACAAAATAGATCCCTGTGGAGATGGGGAATGAGATGAAGGGAAATCTACAAAACTGATTATGCTGAAACCAGTGCTGTAAACGCGTGCTTGAAAGGACAAAGGGTTGGTGCTTGAGAAAGTCTCTGTGCACGCATACTTGTATGCTAAAACAGTGGAGGCCAAATCTCAAGAGCTTTGCGTGAAAGAAACCATGTCTTGTTTTGGTTCGGTCATGGTGTCCCTAATCATGCGTGAGAGAGGCATTTTGCAAGGGTGAAGCTATTCCCAAATGTTCTGAGGTTCAGACCTGGGCTTCTTTGCTACTGTTTTCCATGGTGCTTACCCTTCTGCACAAACGAGCATGACAGCCAGTAACTGAGAGGTGGAAATACATCCTCTTCCTTGGTATTAAGTGCTGTGTTTAGCTTGCTGCACCTGGCCTGTCTTCTTCCCTAAAGCTGCTCTGGATTCCATGGATTTAAAATTTGGAATAAATTAAATCCTTTCTATTAAACAGATGGTTTTAACAAGCACAAAATAGTAAAGACACTCATTCCTCCAGCCTTTTGGTGATGTTTTTAAAGACTTGAATTGAACAAGCATTTATTATATACACTGCTTATTTATAATCAGTTTCATAATCCATATGCTTGAACCTCCCAACCAAAAGCCAGAACAGCTCTCAAAGTCCTTCCCCGCTTCCTCTAGAACAAACTGGAATAATTTTTTAAAACTTATTTTACTAATCTGCCAAGGATAAAGTTTTGCTATTAAAGGATTACATGTAATAATGCATCAGCACTCCATACTTCCCTGTCTTGACATTCTTAGCGTTACAAAAATCAAGGGACAGAGCCTGTGCATTGTATGCATGCCTAAGTGTGACAGTGATTCACTTGGCTCTGAAAAGACATACATTTTCCTTGGATGTGCATTTCTAAAGTCTGCATTTCACTCTAGCTGTTTGTCTACCACAGCGCACAGACCTGTCCTCTCCTGTTCTTCCTTTGCATAGCTCACAGCTGTTATTCTCTTGTTCATCATGCCCTTGATGAAAACATAGCACTTATGGTTAAAAAGGGAACTCTTTCTTGTTTGATTAGGATCTCCTTAGTTTGCTCTATTAACTGGTTGAAGGGGACTTTTGTCCTTCAGATGACTCCCTTTTCGTTTCACAAAGGGCTTGTGTTCCTCTTAAAGGCTTTTTCCTGTCACAGCTGGCTTCTGCAGCCATTAGCTTCAGAACTGCAGTGAGGCAGTTTGATATCCAGAGTGCCATGCTGCTCTCTGCCTCCGGAGACCTTTCCTGCCACTGCAGTGGACCAGCAGCCCGTCTCCCAGAATACTAGCAGCTAAGCTTGCCCTCATTTGGCCTTCTTTTGCCTTGCTCTCTGCTCAGTTCAGTGTTTTGTCATTTGATTAAATCCAGTCCTTCATTGTCATGAGTTATGTGTTAAGTGAGATAAATTTTATGTTCTGAAGAAAGCGCAAAGAAAATGAGACCTTAAGCCTTGTGCAGATGAAATGTGTCAGACTTGTATATGGCGGTCTTGAAGAAATTGTTTAGGGAGGAACAAGTGCTGGTTGACCTAGCTGTCAGAAATTGTCTTTTGTGGGTTTTGTGTTTTGGTTTGTTTGGCTTTGTTTTTTTTTTTTTCTCTTTTCTACTAACCCAGAACAGACTCAGGCTGATGACATACACATTGTTCTTTGCTGTGTGATTTGCCAGATAAATGCGTGACTACTTCCAGTGCTAGGTCAGGTCAGCTGTGTCTTTGTGTAGCCATAGCAAGTCTTGAGAAGCTCCAAGGATGGGGAATCCCCAACCTGTGTGGTAGACCTAATTATGTGTACACGTATCTCTGAAGGAAGCAACAGAGAACAAATCACCCTGTGAGAAACGCGGTTACTGTATTGAATTTTAGTCCAGGGCAAATTCGGTGGAGCAAAGAATATTTATTGCAGCGTTGGGAGTTACACAGGGGATTTCCCCTCCTGTGTCTCATTTTTCCCTTTACAACTGCTTGTTTTTATTTCGTATTCCTTATAATTATTCATGTTTCTTCTTGGAACATAGTTTGCATAATCAATGAGTTTTTGGAATGCGACCCACCCCCAAATACATAATCAATGAGTTCTGGGAATGCAACATGCCCCCCTCCCAGGTGGTATGCTTCTTCAGGGGTCTTTCTGACAGTCGACAGAGGGAGGGCCGAAGTCTTTATCACCATGTCCTTCTTGTGGCTTCTTCATTCTTTATACTTCTGTGGTTATCTTAGCGAACGACAGCACCCTTTGTTTTGCAACGGTTCGGTACTTCCAACTGTTGGTTTCGTCTGATACCCTATCTAACACTATCCCCTTTCCCAAACGCATAGCAAGCACATAACTATCTTTAGCTGAAGCCATAGCGAGCACATATCTATCAAACGCATAGCAAGCATATACCCATCTTAGCTGAAGCCATAGCGAACACACATCCATTTTAGCTGAAGCAAAATTCTTTTGCTAAATTACTTATTGCAACCATGAATAGTAGGGCTGAAACACTTTAATAGACCTGAGGTTTATTGCTGCTACAGTCACTGGGTCCAACAACTGTCATCTTTGCAATGGCACAGCACAGCTTTGATTCACAAGCCTTTTCCTGGGAGGAACAAACTAGGTGATACTTCTGCAGTGTTTCATCTCTGTTGGTTTTAGGATGTGCGTAATGGATTTCCTTCTTTTAACATGCAGCTTTTTTGCAGCTAGTAGGTTGCTGATTATAATCCATTCGTTTGCTTTTATCAGCGTTGCTCAGTCACTTGTCTTTCAAAGAGTGTAATCCTTCTCGTTGGTTTGTGCTTCAACCAGTACATCAGCGTCTGTCTCACTGAACACATGATTCCATAGTCACCCAGTGAGCTCTGGGTAATCCTTGCAGATGACATCTTTGCAGAAAAAATGTAGCACTTGTTCAAATGAAACATAGGTGCAGGAATCCAGTACCATACCTGACTTCTGCATCTCATCGAAATTGGAGAGTGTGAGAAACATGCTCACTGTATTGAATTTTAGTCCGGAGCAAATTCGGTGGAGCAAAGAATATTTATTACAGCGCTGGGAGTTACATAGGGGATTTCTCCTCCTGTGGCTCATTTTTCCCTTTACAAATGCTTGTTTTCATTTTGTATTCCTTATACTTATTCATGTTTCTTCTTGGAACATAATTTGCATAATCAACGAGGTTTTGGAACACAACCCACCCTCGATTACATAATCAATGAGTTCTTGGAATGCAACCCACCCCCCAATTTACATAATCAAAAAGTTCTTGGAATGCAACCCACCTCTGAGCACACCCCCTCCCTTCTAGCGGCGCAGGCGCTATGCTTCCTCAGGGGTCTTCCTGGTAGTCATTGGAGGGATGCTCTAAGTCTTTATCACCATGTCCTTCTTGTGGCTTCTTCGTTCTTTACACTCCTGTGGTTATCTTAGCTAACTATACCACCCTTTGTTCTGCAAGTTTCGGTACTTCCAACTGTTGCTTTTGTCTGATACCCTATCTAACACTATCCCTTTCCCAAACGCATAGCAAGCACGCACCCATCTTAGCTGAAGCCATAGCGAGCACACATTCATTTTAGCTGAAGCAAAATTTTTTGCCAAATTACTTATTACAGAGAGGCTAAATATTCCTGCTACTGAAAACAAATCAACAAACAAAACATCAGCACAGCTGAGGCAGATAACAGGAATTGAAACTGGAAAATTTGGGCGCAAAATTGGTAAGAAAAAGAACAAAAAGTATTCAATCATCATAAATCCATTTGTGTTAGTGCCATAAATAACATAAAGAGGATTTTTTTAATTTTTTATGTGTAGAAGACCTAGCTGTGGACAAGGACTCATTACACTAACTAGTAGACTACACTACAGAACAAGGAAGTATTTGCTGATAGCAGCAGAGTTATAAACATACAGACAGACGCAAACCCTGAAACTGATTGCAGCCCCCAGTGGGGATTTCAGTGAGTATCTAAAGACTTGTGCAGCACAGCAAATACATTGGACACAGTAAGGAGGGAGAGTCCAACCCAAAACTCAGAATGACAAATCTCACTTGACTCCAAAAGATTTTGGTATTTTGGGGTTTATTTAGAGCTGACTGATAGAAGTCAAGTGAAGGTGTTTCACAAGCAGCAGAATTAACATCCCTAGGTTTTCTATGGATTTATCCCCCATCCCCTAGTTTTTCTTCCTTGTCTCCACTGTGCTCCCTAACCCAGTGTGTTTGGCTGGGGAGAAACTGCAGCCCCTATGTCTAGTTACAAACTAACCACAACATGCTGATTTACTGCCACTTGATTACATAAGGACCTAAGTTACAAATTACTATTTAACGATCTACTCAGCCACTTATTTTTTTAATGAAACTTGTAAGAATTTAATTAATATGTTTAAGGCAGCTCCCTTCTGTCAAACTCAATCTAATGTGGCTAATATAGTCAAAAGTTGGAGAGTGCAGTGCTGCACCATAAGGTCAATCTGAATGAGAGAATGTTTTACAAAGCATTGTATGAGCATCATGGTGAAGTGTTCTCTTGTATGCTAAAAGTGTTCAAGTGCAAGGTCTCTGGGAAATGAGAGGTAATTAGCGGTGCCGCATTCCACAAGGGCTTGGTAGCCTCACAAAAGCGCACCTGCAGGCACCAAAAGCAAAAGTCGAGTAAAGGAAGAGCAGCAGCTGATCTCCGAAATGGAACAAAATTATCTTTTCAATTAATAAAAGACTGTAAACACAGAAAACTGAGGGCAAATCTGCCATATAGCAAATTGATTTTTCATACATGCAGGTTTGGATTAACGTTCTGTCAGACTGAACAGAATAGCTTGGATTTTGACTAATATTTGTGTTTTCTGTAGTAATTTTTAGTGTGTATTTGCTAGCAATAATGGAGAGAAGGAGCTAGGAGCTAGATGAACCAAACATTGCACAGACTTACTGTCATCATCAGAACAAGAAACGAACAACGTTTACAGAAGTATGTGACTGTGTGGGAGTAATGTAGAATATTTGTGGTAGTTCCTTAAATCTGCCTGTTTCAATTTGAAATACCCACTGTGGTTTTAGTTGTTGAACACATTGTCTACAATTGGTTATTTTCTTTCTGTAAATTAAATGCATGGTGAAAAACATGTAAAGCAAATATAAAGAAAACATGCATAAGGCATATATTTCATATCTAATAGGAAAAATGCAGTCAAGATTTTCACTTAAAAATAAATAAGTGACATGCTTAGCCATGGTCTGATGCAGCTGGCTAATATTCAAGGACTACCTCCGCCAAGCTCAGGAGTGATGCATACCGACAAAGAGGAAGTCAGGCAAAAACACCAGGAGCCCTGTGTGGATGAACAAGGAGCTCTTGGACAATCTCAAACAGAAATATTAAGCCTATAGAGGGTGGAAATGAGGGCAGGTAGTCTGGGATGTATACAGAGAAATTGTCTGACCAGCCAGGGATCAGGTTAGGAAAGCTAAAGCCCAGATAAAGGTAGATCTGGCCAGGGGTGTTAGGGGCAACAAGAAAGCCTTCTACAGGTATATCAGTGACAAAAGGAAGGCAGGGGAAAATGTGGGCCCACTCGGGAAGGAAACGGGAGACCTGGTCACCCAGGACATGGAGAAGGCTGAGATACTCAACAACGTTTTTGACTCAGTCTTCAATGGGAAGCTCTCTAACCACACCACCCAAATCACAGAAGGCAAAGGCAAGGACTGGAAGAATGAGGTACCACCCACTGTAGGAGAAGACCAGGTTCCAGAGCAGCCAAGGAACCTGAAGGTACAGAAGTCCATGGGACCTGATGAGATTCATCCGTGGGTCCTAAGGGAACTGGTGGATGAAGTTTCCAAGCCACTATCTGTGGGAAACCTCGGCTGGTCCGAGGGATCAAAATGCGAGTTTAACATTGACCTTGAGCAGATATCTGTGTACCCTTGAAGAGACTGGGGAGTCCTGAGAAGAGCTAAGTAAAAACATAAGGGTTGGCAAACATCTTGGCTTTGACCAGAGCATGAACAGCGTGTGATCAACAATTATATTAGCTGGCTGGCGTGTGATGTGAGAGCATATTGGGCAAAAGTAGAATGCTAGAATATATGCATAGATAAGCACCTGGGTAAAAGAATATAAAAAAGCACTGCTTGTTAAATAAAGAAATTGGATTGCTGCAACTTGATGTTCAGTGTCGTGTCCGTCCCAACAACGACAACTATCCATCATCTTTGAGAAGTTGTGGCAGTCTGCTGAAGTTCCCACTGACTGGAAAAGGGGAAACATAACCCCCATTTTTAAAAAGGGTAAAAAAGAAGATCCAAGGAACTACAGGTCGGTCAGTCTCACCTCTGTGCCCGGCAAGATCATGGAGCAGATCCTCCTGGAAACTCTGCTAAAGAACATGGAAAATAAGGAGGTGGTTGGTAGCAGCCAACACGGCTTCACTAAGGGCAAATCATGCCTCACAAATTTGGTGGCCTTCTACGATGGTGTTACAGTGTTGGTGGATAAGGGGAGAGCAACAGATGTCATCCATCCGGACTTGTGAAAAGCATTTGACACCAATCTGCACAACATCCTGGTCTCTAAACTGGAGAGAGATGGATTTGACCGATGGACCACTCAGTGGATAAGGAACTGCCTGGACAGTCGCACTCAAAGAGTCGCAGTCAACGGCTCCATGTCCAAGTGGTGAGCAGTGACAAGTGGTGTTCCTTAGGGGTTGGTACTGGACTGTTTAACATCGTTGGTGACATGGACAGTGGGATTGAGCGCACCCTCAGCAAGTTTGCTGACGACACCAAGCTGTGTGGTGCAATCAACATGCTGGAGGGAAGGGATGCCATCCAGAGGGACCTTGACAGGCTGGAGAGGTGGGTCCAAGCCAACCTCGTGAAGTTCAACAAGGCCATGTACAAGGTCCTGCACGTGGGCCAGGGCAATTTCAAGCACAAATACAGGCTGGGCGAAGAATGGATTGAGGGCAGCCCTGAGGAGAAGGACCTGGTGGTGTTGGTCGATGAGAATCTCTCAACATGAGCCAGCAATGTGCGATCACAGCCCAGAACGCCAACCGTGTGCTGCATCAGAAGTGTGGCCAGCAGGTCAAGTGAGGTTATTCTACTCCTCCACTCCAGTCTTGTGAGACCCCACCTGGAATATTGCATCCAGCTTTGGGACCCCCAACGTAAGAAGGACATGGACCTGTTAGAGTGGGTCCAGAGGAAGGCCATGAAGATGATCAGCGGGCTGGAGCACCTCTCCTATGAGGACAGGCTGAGAGAGTTGGGGTTTTTTAGCCTGGAGAAGAGAAGACTCTGGGGAGACCTTATGGCAACTTTCCAGTACCTAAAGGGGGCCTACAAGAAGGCTGTAGAGGGACTATTTACAAGGGCATGTCGTGACAGGATGAAGGAGAATGGTTTCAAACTGGAAGAAGGTATATTTGGAATAGATATTAGGAAGAAATTTTTTACTCTGAGGGTGGTCAGGCACTGGAACAGGTTGCCCAGGGAAGCTGTGGAGGCCCCATCCCTGGAAGTGTTCAAGGCCAGGTTGGATGGGGCTTTGAGTAACCTGGTCTAGTGGGAGGTGTCCCTGCCCATGGCAGGGGGGTTGGACCTAGATGATCTTTAATGTCCTTTCTAACCTAAACCGTTCTATGATTCTATTTTAGAAGTGTGGTATATTCCTTTAGCCATTTGTATTTTGAGTAGCCACAAAATACTTGTAATTCCCACACATTTGAAAAGTGACTGAATACAGGGAGAGAGATAATCAAACTTTAATGTAAAATGAACAGCGAACAGCGATCATTATGTAAACTCCTCCTTCACTTTGAGCCTGGGTCATGTGAACTCTCTTGGGATTCATGATTAAAATATGTATTCTTGCAGTAGGAGAAAGCCAGAGTAACTTTCATTAAGTAATGGTTCGTGCATTCTTTGAAATTGCATAACTTGATTTCAAGCAAACAAAAAACCCCAGTGCTCCCCTCGAGCCTCCACAACTGAAGTGCTTTTCTTTAAGAAGTGATATATAAGCCACGGGTTTGTTTTTTGCATCATGCTGTTTTGTTTATATAACATACAGTTTATTTAAATCATCCCTCATCTGAATAATACTCTGTATTTCATTGTGGATGTGAGTTAGGCTGCCTACAAAAATTTCAAGCTCTAGCTTGCTTCTGGTGTCACTTTTTTGACTTCTTTGTTCTCTTCTTTTATTTTTCTAAATGTGTCTTACTCTGATTTCCTTGGCTTAGCTTTTGTTTCTCTATTTTCTGTTGTTATAATTCAAGCATTTTCTACTGTCTTTTTGAAAGCAGTGTAATCAATTCAGTATAGCATTAAAATAATTCACTGTATAATTAACTTCAGGTCTTTCAATACTTGCATTTGATATGATGTACAAAGTTATTTCCATTATGAATTTCAATAAGTTAAATCTCTACAGAGCTTAATGAAACTTTAATGAAATGATGTTTTATCACACTAGTAGTATTTTCTACCATCTTCAGTTTTGAAACGGGGGATGAATCAGTGAATATAACTCTTGCATTTCCTAAATATCTTTGTAGAATGTAAGGGATGAATACAGGCTCCACCCAGCTGCGTTAATGGTTACTGGTTGATGATTGTTGCTTGTACAAACATGTGTGAGCAATATTATTTTTTGAGTTTTATTCACATTCTTTTAAACTGGAACATGTTTCACATCCTTTAAAAAAATCCATAATGTTGAAATTAGATTCACCAATTGCTCGGTGGGTTCTTTTGCTGTTGATCTTTTTTGTTTTTTTCTTTCTTAAGTATCCAGTTCCTTGATTAAAAAAAACCCAAACCAGCCAACCAAACAAACAAAACTCGAAACCGAAACAAAAAACCCCTGACAGCAGGAAGTGGATTAAGGGATGGCATATGTGAAGTGGCTGTGGGATTTCATTTGGTTTTCTGATATGTGATGTGTAAGGGACCTTTCCTTTCTTTCCATAACCCCATAATAATAGAAATGTGCAGGAGTCTCACAAAGCAGTGAAGGGGAGGAATGAAACGGAGAGCTCAATAATACAAATCACAAAAAGAAAGGTGACATATGAATTGACTGATTTGCTGGAGAGTTTCTGAGTGACCTTACTAGCTAGCATTTTTTTTTCTTTTTATAAAACGTTATTTCTAGCCTCTTGTTTCTTCTTCCTGAGGTGTTTTCTTCAGTGTTTTGTCACCATTCAATTCATGCATGTTTTTCACATTAAAAAACAACCATGTAAGTTAAAACTGAAGATAAAACAAAGAAAAAAAAAAAGTGTTAAAGAACAAGGCAGAATGAGAATATTTCCATTTCAAGGTAGTATAAAATACACAATTTCCAAGACAGTTTTTGAAGTTGGCTGCTAAAAAGTTACTGAAAAAAGTTGGCTGCTAAAAAGTTGGTCCTGTTTTACCTCAAACCAGGACATCTGTTCCCCCTCTAGTCCCACCCCTCGCCCTTTTTTTTTTTTTTTATAAAATCAAATCTTGCATTGTCTGTAAATCCAAGCTTCTTCTATACAGCTACATTTGATAAGACGGTAGGTCTATTCTTTTGGCATAGAAGGAGATTAATTTTTCCATTGCCAAAGGAGAGATTCTTGTTTTCAGTTTTAATCCTCCATAATCCCCCCACCACCTCCGTGCAAAAGTGCACAGAATAATTTAGATATGTTTCCAGGCTCAGAAGGGCTGGAAGTGGATTTGGGATTTAATTTAATTTTTCATCACAACTTTGTTCTGAAAGCATGAATGATAATTAATTGAGTTGTGTGAGCCTACTCAGTACTCCACTATGAGGAAAGGCGATCCTTTCTACAGAAGGTACTAGTTAAAAAACTGTAGGCTACACAACTTAGATTTAAGGCTCACAATTTTTAAATGTGATTAGCAATAGCTGAATTTTGATCTGTCGAACCGACAGTTACACCAGTAATTGAATGGAAGTAAAGTTAGACCAAAAGTATATCCAAGGTACGTTAAACTCTTCATGAAAACTTGTTCCTCAGACATAGATACCCCTTGTCCAGCCAAAGTTAGAAGATAAGTAACAATGTGTCATCCAGCCCATCAGTTTTTTATTTAAAGATTTGATTTTAGATTACTTACTAGGTGTAGTTTGGATAGCCAATTATGTGTAGAAAGTGGAATAGCTTCGTGACTGTCATGGAAAGGCATACCATCAAGAACAAAGAAAGGAAATGGTCAGGGGATGCATAAAGGTGGAGTGAGTTTGCACAGGAGATGACTAAATATTAAGGAGTGTACATATGGAAATGGGGATGAGAAGGTAGTTTGGAGTGCACAGTTCAAACAAACCATTGTAGGAGCTCATGAGCAAGCCAGGAGAGGGTGCAACTGGCAGAGAGCCTTTGGCACCGGTGTTTTGAATCACCTGTAAGGAAAAAAGATTAAAGCAGATAAGCAGCATGCAAGGAATGAGTAATTTAGTAAGGGTGGTATTAGTCTTGAACCACCTTCTGTCAAGAAGTTGCACGTGTAGCTTAGTATGGTTTGCCTGGACTCCCTCAGTGTGCAATGCAACTCTATGGAACAATTCATCCTATGTTTTTTAAACACCAGTAGCCAGTTGTCTTTTGGAGGTGCCTGTTTCTCTTTCTTCATCAAGGATGGCTTGAGTGGTGGCCTCAAATCAGCTGTATGCAGCTGGAGCTGGGCGCTCCTCATCCTAAAGAAGGGTAAAGAACTGGAGGAGTGCCAAAAAAGCACAGGGACAAGGGAGTGTTGGTGAGATTCCTGACTTTCCCAGAAACCTGAGTTCAGCAGTCCCCAACCCGTGCTTGCCTGGACACGCAAGTATCTGTCCTTCTGGCCACAAGTTTAAACTGTAACTCCAAAGCCAGAGCCAACTGTGATATAGCCTGGAGCATGCTGCTTTCTCAGGAGGCTTCCCCGGTTTCTGACAGGATTAGGCATCCTTGCTTCAGTTAGCCTGAAGAGGCTCTCTCTGTATTCAAGAACTGGTCTTTATGCATTTTTAAGTAGCTAAGATCTCACTGGTATTCCTGACAGTTTTTCCAATGGAAAGAAGGAACTATTTATTGATTTTTTGCAAATCATCTGACTCTAAGATTCTCTTTCAAAGCCAATCCCTAGAGGCTATAGAAATTGTAAGTAATACACAGTTTTCGTGCAATTCAGTGGACTCATTTCTATGAATAATGAAAATGGAACTTTACCTAAAACTTAGAGAAATATACTGTATGTTTAATTAAGTAAGTTTTCCACATACTGCATTTTCTCTACTGTTACTTAAAATGTTTGTTTTTTGAGGAAGATTTAATCCCCTGGGCCTTTTTAAGTCTCTAGAGTTTTCTGTCTTGGACTTTAAAACATTGCATTCATCATACCTTTTTTCCCTTCAAATGGCAATTGTCTTTCATAATTTTAGGGAATTTTTAATGTCACTATCATGTTGAATAACAGAAGATTAGACTGTGCTGCAGGAAATTTGTATTCAATGTGCATAGTTGTATTAATGAGAAAACATATTGAGAAACTTCTCAAAAACCCTGAGCCTTGGAAGGAGGTAAGTTTTTCTTATGTTCTGGGGGAAAAATTCCTAGTGTAGCACTTGTTAAAAATCCAACTGCCTTTGCATGCAGAGACAAGAATTGATCTATCTATTCTGAACATTTTATCCTGGACATTTGGGAAAAAAGACATGGGAGAAGGCACATGGCTTGACTAAGCCTCCATTTTCAATTGCCACCTGGAATAATTGAATGTTAATGAATAACAGAATGATGTTCTCATTCTTTTCTTGAGCTTTTCCATTTTTTGAAGGGGCTGTCCTAGTCCTTTCCCTTTTAATCAGTTCCCAGCCCGTCACAGAACTTCTGCTGTTTTCCCTCAAGGATGACATGCTTCCCTATGTAAAGATGAAGGAGACATCTCAAAAATTGTCATCTGTTCTGGATGTTAGGAGTCCTGACCTACAGTTTTCAGATCCTCTAGGAATTTCCCTCTAAATCCTTCATCTGCTGTATTATTGGAAAGTTTTATCCCATGAGTGACTTCTAGGTGCAAATATATTATTGCATGAGTAAGTAAATGACAATTTAATTAAGTTTAGTTGAAGTCAATAGGAATTCTCATACACATGGCTTTGCAGGTGCTACAGGGTAGGTCATTTTGTATTTGGGAACAGGGACTAGAAATCAAAAGCAAACAATTGTAAACCATGCTTGAGAGTTTGTTCTGGTTTTATATTAAATGCTTGTCAGTTCCTATGCTATACTCTATCAGAATAACAGTATTGTATGAAAAAGGGTCATTCACAGACATTTAAAATATTTTCGCTTTAATGCAAAACAGAGTCAGTAAGAATTTAAAAAATGCATTATGAATATTTGGGATTGCACTAGCCAATAAATACAAGTATGTATTTTTAAAGAGACACACTCATTTTCAAGAATCTAGAAGATTCCTCACTGAGACATAGTGAGTCTCATAAAATTCTTCTAAAAGATTGATTTAAAGCTGTTTCCAGTTCAAATATGAGTTTATGTTCTTTGCACCATTTTTTATAAGAGCTTTGCAGCAAACTGTTATGCAGGTGTTCATCCCTGTATTTTTCTAAATGAATACAATTTCTGCTTTTAGTATTATCCTACTAGGTGTATTAGGAAGCTAACCTTTGAAGGACACTGAGTTTTAAGGCATTCTAAGACTGTTGATTATTTTAATATCAGAAAAAAAATTAACGAGATGCAAATCAGTCCTTCTGTATTCTTGAATCAAGCTTCTGTTAAAAATAAATGTTTTCTTCACAGTATTAGGAAGAAGAAAAGCAGACTCACAGACTCTAAAAGAAATAATTTTGCAGTACATTGGATTTTTTAAACAATAAGTGCAAAAGGTTTTTCTCCAGTGAAAGCTGGGTCCATTTTGCTGTCAGAAGAATTAGAAATTAAGTATTTTTTTGGCATAAAGCCCTGAGGCTCCACAGATCTTCCTTTGTTTCCTTTATCCCGCTGAGTATGTGGACTTGGGCTTTTTGTATTAATTAACTGTTTGTACCTTTGCTTCTGCTTTTTTTTTTTTTTTTTTTTGTTATCTGGTAAGGTAAATCCTGATTTTTTTGTTGTTGCTGTTTTAAGAAAATGCTGAACTTCACAAGTTTAAATTTGAAGTTTCTCACCAGGTCTTAAGACTTGTGTGCTTTTCTAAAGTTGTATTTAAACTTAACTCTTTAAGCACAACTTTCCACCTCATTGGAAAGGTACCTGGACATCCAAATAAAAACAAAGCAAAACCAAAGCCAATAGCATTATGTATTTTAAAAATGCCAAGCCTACTACCATAGAAACAGTATCCCAGTTCTCTTATTCAGCCCGACTAATTAGCAGTGCTGTGTTAGATTAAAATTTCCAGCATATAATTCCAGAGCGCAATTTGTTTAGAGCTGCCTCTGTTTCACAGGTAGGAATAGCTCACCCTCTGCAGTACGTAGGGTGGTGTGTTGAGATATTCTGTATTGAGACAAAGTGTTAGTAGATGTGTTCATAGGAGCTGGCTGAAGTAGTTATGCGAGGAAAGAGATCTCGTGTCAGCTCACCTAGAACACTGTCTGCTTATTAAGCAAGAAAGTCTTCAGCCAATCAGTCCAGTTAATTAAATGATGAACTATTTTATTAATAGCTAAGAGCAAGACTCAAGTGAGAAAAAGTAATAAAACAGCAGCTGGGGAAATTACTTGCTCTTTGGGGCACTTTTTAAAGTTCGTCTAATTGGAATATTTAATCAGAAATTGGAGGTGGCAGTTGCGGATTTGATTAAGGGATGGAATGAATAGGAGATAGTTAGAAACTCATAAAAAGAAACCTCAGGTCATGGATTGCAGGTTTTTGCTGCAGTGCATGGACACTTTCTGCATTCTTTAGTAATATTCTGAAATGAAGCAGCAATAGAAAATTAGCAAGCAAGTAATAATAAAACAAACCAATATAAGAGTTATGAATAGCAGCGATTAATAAGTATCAATATTTTATAAGTATATACATTTGTGTACACAGACGCACATATTTGTGTTACATATGTATAAAATAATCTTAAGACTCATAGAAGTGTAAATGATTGCAAACAGCTGTTTCACAAAACTATGGACTCCGGTTCTTTTAAGAGCTTTGGGTGTATATGAAGTTGCGTAGAGTGTTTGGTTGCATGATCAGTGAAACACTGAGCAAAATTGGGTATTTGCTTTTGTAGCAGAAGTAGACTGTTGAGGTGCTACAGAACCTGCCACCATCTGGTGAAACACTGCAGATGAGACGTGGCAAAAAAACCCTGTTATTTCAGTGTTTCTCAGCCCCTCTTCTGTTTTAGTGTTAGATTGGAGTTTAAATGTACCTACATTTATGTTGTTAAATAATGCAAATGAAAATGGTTATACGTCGTATCTCATTGGAAGTCTGCTGATGACAATGAAAGGAATGCTGCTAACTTCAGTAAACACTTGGGTCATGCTTTGCATTAAGAAGCACTAAAAATGGACTCTGAGTCAGCTCCTATTTATTGAACTAATTCCTAATGCTGTTACCGGCTCATTGAGAAATACAGTCTCGCTCAAGGTATTTCCCAGGAAACTTTCAATCTTCAATTAGAGTCTTGTAATTTCATATCACATTTTTACACACACACACACAAAAAAAAAAAAAAAAAAGCCGGAAAAGCAGATTCTACATTCACAACCAAAGTCTGTTAAATGTTAGAGTGTATCTCATTGACATGTTATTTCCAACATCTAAATTAATCTAAAAATTTTAGTTACATCTAAAGTTTGGAACAAGGAAATTATTTTTATCATATCATATGTATTCGTGCATATGTATGATACTGTAAATGCCTGTTTAGTCTAACTTAGGAAGCTTGAGGCTTTAATGGTATTGCTGTGAATTGGTGCTTAAACACATAATTATCTGTTGAACGCTATTTGGTAAAATATAATTAACGTACAGTTTTTTGGTGATTTAGACTTGAGAAATGTACATCTTAATCTTCAATAGCAAAAGCTTAGTAAGGTCCGAAAACGTATATGTATAGATGATCAATGGTTGTAACAATTATGTTAGTACATGATAAGCCTCAAGTTATTCCTCTACCTCGTTCCTAGAGATCAGTGTGAGTGGTGGTGGAAATGGAAGCTCACTGCTGTTCTCCCATATGTGCATGTCATTCACTTCTTTCTTTTGTGGTCCTCCTTTCAGGCTTTTGTGTTGACTGTGTTAAAGGCAAGATGCTTTTTATGGGGACTCCTGATCCGATTTGGTATTTAATGTCTATCTTTCTAAAGATATTTTAAATTTTCAATGGTTGATCAAAATAATGTGTTAACTGCACCAAGCTGTCAAGAGATTTGGAGGGAGGACTGCATGCAGAGATGCATGCAGACATTACGACAGGGATTGCCTAGGGAGCAAGTTTTAAAAACACACCTACAGATGACCTGTTTAGTGTGGCTCAGCCCTAGACAGGTAGAAGCAGGTTCCATATCACCAATGGCACAAATTCTTTTCAGCTGGTTGTCTGTTTCAACAAAAAAAATTGCTGGTAGATGTGTGCACATGCGTGTAGGACCTCAAGGCATGCCTTGGCTACTAGGCTAGTTCACTGGGCAGGGCTGTGCGAGCAACCAGGAAGACCTAGTTGGTACCAACCCTTATTCATTTGTATGGGCCAGATTTAGTCATCCTTGCAGTACTTGAGTTTATTTTATATCCAAAGTACATAAAATCCCCAGCACAGCTAAACTGCAACTATAGAATTTAAAAATTAGTGGTTAAAGGTGAATTGAGTAAAATCACTTATGAATATGTCCGTGGAAGACACGCCCTTGGCACCTTGTAGGGTTCATTGTTTAAATCTGTGTAACACAGATCAGATTTCAGAATATTGGTCAGCCTTATGATTGTTACCTGTCAGTTATCGTGTTGACTATATTGATATCCGTGGCTCCGTTTATTCTGTACTTAAGTGTTACTTTATTTGAAAGATGAATCTGTGGTGAAGCTTCA
This sequence comes from Vanellus vanellus, assembly GCF_965231255.1. Lineage (NCBI taxonomy): Eukaryota > Metazoa > Chordata > Aves > Charadriiformes > Charadriidae > Vanellus > Vanellus vanellus. The sequence continues at coordinate 96,448,628 of NC_138906.1, read as the reverse complement.
TCTCATGTGCACCATAATAGACATCTAGTTCTGAATACTGCTGAAGCACTCACATTGAGATCATGGTGAATTTGTACCCTATGGAAATCTGCACTTGATTAAATTAGCATTTTCTTGACAGCTTTATAACTTTCAGAATCTGTGACTGCTACTACTGATAAATGCTCTTCTCTTGAGAGAGTGAGACGTACTTTTAGCAAGCTGTATTGTGGATGCTTCTGTACCAAATGCAACACATGGCATGTGTTCAAACCAGTTTTATCCCAGTCTGAAAAGATCTAATGGTAAGTACCATCAGATTTTACTTAGCCACCGTTGTTATATTCCTTTGGTAATTATATACACAAAGGATGGGCTGATGAGGTACACCAGACCTTTCCTTTTCATTTCGGTGTCCGGCATGCAATGATGGCTTGTACGAGCACACTCTGATGACAGTGAGCAAAAGCAGTCATGAAAGGTAAACAACCCTGAACAAACGTTATGTTTTTAAGTGGGAGCCAAGGATTTGATGGCTGATAGCTTCTTGGTTATTGCTGGCCTTTTGTTCTACAGCTAGTAACATTACAGATACCATTTTCTGTTGAAGTGTTCAGAACATGAATTTGATTAGCAAGCTTACTCTAGATAAGGTAAAAAACTGTAAATGACTATTAAACATGTTGTTTTAAATCACAGGGCATAAAAGAGAGGTACATACACCCAGGTGATAACTCAGTCATGTTGTTCTTACTGTTGGCAGATTATAGCCATCAGGGCACTGGGTTCATCAGCAGGCTCCAGTTGTCCTGACCAGCCTGTAATTCTCAGGTCTACCCAAGACACATTGGTTGTTCATCAGCAACCATCTCTCTCTTGGGGATGATGCAGGAGGATGTGGTTGCAGAGAAGGAGGGCTACAGGCTGGCCAGGGCAATTGGAACCTGCTGGCACCTGTGGGCCCCAACGATGAGATGGAGCCTTTGGAGTTAATCCAGATAACACAGAATTCAGGGCAAAGGTTTCCTGTTGACTGCAATGGGTTTTGAGGCAGGTTTTAAGGCAGTTACGTGTGACTGTGTTTGCCTCTTTAGCCCTTTTAAAGAATGCATGATCCCTTTCACTACCCATCCATTTGTTAGCTTCAACAGCCAGCGTTTCTGTAGGAGGGGGAGGCCTCATTTTTCTCCTTCTGAAAACAGATGTGTGTATTGCCACTTTTTACATTTAGCTTGTACTTAAAGTTCATTTCATTGCTTCATAGAATTTTATTTGTGCTTATTTACATTTGTATGAAGTCCTAGGTCAGGCTGTTAATAGATTGTCAATCCCTTATCTCTTACTAAAGGAGGCAGTCTCCTCCAAAACATTGCTTGCAATACTAGAAATTTGATCTGCAAATTAATTAAGTGCTGCAATTCTGGGGTTTTTTTCATTGTTGCATGTTTTCTTGTATATAGCTGTCTCATATTCTGAATTTGTAAAAATGGTAGAAAAGCATATTACAATCTTCTGCCTATTTTTATGGTGTCTGAAGAACATCCTAAGAGGAGGTTTATTTATGTTTTCAAAAAGTAATGGGAAAAATTAACTGATGGAAATTTCATGTTGAGTTAATGACCCAAACAACAATCTGTCATCAGATTTCCTCCATTGCTAAAAATGGAATAAAGAGTTGTTAGAGGGAATTTACAGGGACTGCAAGAAATTATGTACTGTATTTTTAATATCATATGGTCACATTATTAGAGCCTTGCTTGTAAAATGTCTACATTTGAAGAATTAAATCAAAACACGTTAAGTCTGCTGTTTATTTCTAATATAAATTCCTCCTGCAACTGTATCGATTCAGTAATTGTAAGACCTTGTAGGAGTTCAGGATTGTTCTCTTGTTAAGTGTCACACATTTCTTTCTGTCTTTGTAAGTTTATTTGGGTTTACTAACTATATATTTAGCATAGAAGGAAATATGTAACCTTTCATAACACAAAGTGTGATCTTGACCATTGTCACCTGTTTGCAGTTTGAATAAGGAAGGGATAAAATAATACCTGATGATACTGACTTGGGATTGGTTAAATGGGGAATACTGAAATGCAGCTTGATATGCTAAAATGTTTTCAGCCACATGCAATCATTGTGATTGTTGCTGCATTGAGGTTAAAAGAAGTCATAGGATTTCAGAGTGGGTTTGGTTTGGTTTTTTTTTTTTTTCCTCTAGGAGAGCAATCTAAATGCAAATTCTATACCTGAATAAAATCTAAGAAGCAGGTATAAATGAGGCTTGAGGGTAAAAAATTCAGTGGTGATGACACTTGCTAAGTTAGTCTGTCATGCACTTTGAATGTGAAACCATATTATTTTTTCTTGATTCATATTGCATTTATAAAGAAATAGAACAAAATCAGCTTTTTATGTGTTGGTCATCTAAATTATATAGATGCATACTGGGTGAGATAGTCTGAACTAAAACAACAAAGCCTACTGTGATGCCAATATGTTAAGAGTTCTGAGTCTGTGAATCAAATGTTCTGTTGATTTCATTGAAAGTAAGATTGTAAAACACAGTCTCAATGGCAAAGTCATAATAAGGAAGCATAAAAACGAGGAAAGGGAATTCTTTGAGTTCTAGAAATTTGGAGAGGATTGGAGCATAGTAATCCAATGCTGTTCGAGTCTGTTACTATTATATTGAAAAACATACCCTGGAAATTTCTGGTGTCCCCTGTTTCTTCCTGCTCCTCCCAGTCTGATACCAAACTAATTGAATGATTTATCCTTGGCCCCTGGATCTCTCCAACAGAAATAAATCAGTGTTTTCAGAATGATACAGTTCCAGTCCTGTTGGTATATTTGCCACATTTCAGACGTGAGAAGAACTTTTGCAGTTATTGCTGAAAAACAGTATTTTTTCTTAGGATCCCTATTATTGAAGCTCTCAAACCCAGCCAGTAAAGTTTTGAGCAAAAACCTTTTTTGCTACCTTCTGCATACTCCGCACCAATTTACTGGGGAGTGTGTAGGAGGTATTAAGGATCACTATGTGCAAAGGTCTGGAATAAAATGAGGTTGAACAGTTACCAGGAGACCATTTATAAGATAAGTCAATTTAAGATAAAATACCAGTTTAAAATAGTTGCTTACAAGATTTGACCTAGAATATTGCGTTTGCTGTGAAATATACAGATGAAGAAATGAGAGAATATTAATCCACTTTATCGGGATCAAACTTAAATGAGTTTCTCCCTGCACTCCATGTTCAGTTGTGTTGCTGCAGGTATCAGGGAAACACCACATTTCAATGCTGTTTACTACTTAAATCACATTCATAAGATGGAACAAGTTCCTGGTGAAGCGTGTAGTTTTTATGGCTTGTCTTCCTTGGAGTTTCCAGGAATTCTGTTTACATCTGTTTTTTCTTCCTTAAGGCTTTTTTTGCTTCTGAACTTCTCAGGAAGCAGTCTTGCTGATTCTCCCCAATCTTGTGAACTGTTCTTCATTAGAAATACTAATGTTGTTTCATCAGATCTGTTGTAATCCCTGAGTCAAGACTAGCTGATTGATGCCTTCACTTGAGGCAAAATAGAACTTTATAGCAACACAACGTGTGAATATATCAGTTACGAGTGGTATTCCTCAGAGGTCGGTACTGGGACTGGTGCTGTTCAGCATCTTTGTTGGTGACATGGACAGCGCAATCGAGTGCACCCTCAGCAAGTTTGCTGATGATACCAAGCTGTTTGGCGAAGCAGACACGCTGGAGGGGAGGGATGCCATCCAGAGGGACCTGGGCAGGCTGCAGAGGTGGGCACATGCCAATCTCATGCAGTTCAACAGATTTATTTAGTGCCTCAACCTGCTGAACCTGGTGTTTCATTTTGACATGTGGAGGGTTAAATATTTTATGTAATCATGTAAATTGAACTTTAATCACTGTTTTTCTACTTGAGAACCAATATGATAGTAATTGACCACTGTGAGCCGTAACAGTTTTGAGTGTTACTGAATGCAAGCTGTAAATGCAGTCTATTTAAAAAAAAAACAAACAACAAACAAAACAACAACTAAGCAAACCAAAACCCAAAAATACTTTTACGGAAGAGCTTGGGTGATTTTCAGTCTTCATATCAGTTCAGAAAAGTTACTTCACAAATGACCTCAAGAGCCTCTTTTCTTGTTCCTGCAAATCTGTCCAAAGATTAGAAAAATTTATTCCTGTCTTTAATTTCATGTGCACATTCGGTGAACTGGAGTTAGAAAATTTCACTGACCACCTTTCACAGAACCCCTGGGAGACCAGCTGATACTGGGCAGGTATGCTAATATCCAATGGTTAGGAGAAGGATCAACTACTCAAGCTCCTCCATTTGCAAAGTGATCATGTGGTGACTGGAAGATAACAGACGAATGAGGGTGTGCATCTCCCACTTCCTAGGAATGTCTGTGCCCTTTTGTTTCTAGATAAACATATTTTTTAATGTAACAAGTTACTTTGGCGGTATGCTTTGTGAATAAGATATGGCAATCTGTCAGAAATGTATTTTTAGAGGAATGGATGTAAAAACAAGCAATGTTTTCTACCCCTTTCCTTACTGCAAATAAATGAAGAAAAAACCCTATCCAAACCAAAAATCTTACCGTGCATACAACATTATCAGTCCCAGCACTGAAGAGTGGTTTTGTTCCAGCTGTAAAGCTCTCTCCTGCATATAAATAAATGAGTGATCACTGAGCATACATAAAGCAGAGCAAGGAAAGGGAAGATGCATCATAGATTGAGATTCTTTTTAGGGATGTCCGACACATTTAAGATAATTAGTCTTTTGTAAAGAGACAGTGTATTAACGAGCAAAGTTACTGAGTCTTTTTGTTTCCTGCTAAAGTTAGGCTGGCTGAATGTAATTTTTGGGTTTTGATACTGATCTCTAGTTCCTCCATCTTTGCTTGTCTTGTCATATATTCACCTTCCAGACCTACGCTTTGCCAATGTGTTAATATACACATTTGGTATTGTGAGGAGGAGAGACTTTGTTTTAATTCAATTGTTGATGGATCTCATTAAATAATGAAAAATGGTTTTGACTCTGAACTGCAAAATGCCGGTATAATAACATATAATATAAAAACATATAGTAAATTATCATACTAGTATTACTATTTCAGCAAATTGTATTATGGTTAAAATAACGTCGTTACTTCAATCACAGTTTCTATGCATATTTCCATTTAAAATTTGTATTTACGTACTAATCTGTTCTATATTCATTAGGATTAGAGGAGCTTTCACCGTATATTTCATTTTGTTCTAAAACTTTTCGAAATGATTGTCTGTCATGGGGGAATTAAACCTCTTGGTGCCATATATACCAAAAGCATTGGTGAAACCAGATTGGACAAGCTGTAGTCCTGAAAAGTAAGTGGCTGGTAGCTGGTTTTCTCATTGTCACCTGTCAAAATATCCATCTTTGACATGATGCGATGTGCTATTTTGGCTATCATATATGAACATTCAAGCGTCAAATGTTCTAAAGTTTTTACATATGGATCCAATGCTGTGAATATATTGCAGAGATGGACATCCATCATGTATTGCGCCAGCCTGTCCCTAACTTCACTTAAGGCTTGCAATGGATTTATGAGGGATCCTGAAGGATTGTTCCAGACATAGAGCTAGGATTCAACCAAAGATTGCTCATCTCTGGCCCTATAAGAATGGCTCTTTTGTAATTTTATCTGCTCTTCTTGATTGGTTTGTATCCTTTTCAAATAGACTTCTCTTCTAGTTTATCAGCTCACAGTAAAGATGGTACCAAGTCAAGAAGCAGCCTAGTTTCTTGGTTAATGTCTTAGTTAACCTAAAGTGCCAGCATAGAAGTAATTAAAATTATATCTTCTGCTATTTTTGTTCTGACATTCGTATAGAGAAATGAGAAAAGTAATTTTGCATCTGAATAAACTGAAATCTAAACATTAACAGTAAAAGTTCTCCTAGTGTGCTCAAATCAAGAAAAAATGTTCTGCCTCTGAACCAGTTGGTTGTAGTGTCTCACCAGGTTCCGAATCTGGCTTCTGGCTTCAGCTGAAAATGAACTTCTCTGTTGTCTGTTGCTTGTTTTTTATTTTTAAGGGCACTGTGTCCAGACTCTCCTGTCGCTTTGAGCCTCAGCTCTTCCCACCATGACTTATGATGCCAAAAGGTCAAAAATGACCTGCTAGTCACTTTGACACAGTCTAATGCTTAGTGTGAGGTCCTTATTGTTCTGGCCACAGGACAGGGAAATGTAAAGGAAATGTGCTTTTCACTATATGGCTGCAAGCAGTGTCGAATGTAGGTCTGATTAGCTTCAAGGGACATGTTAAAGCTCAGTTTTATCTTGAAATGAATTAAAGAAAATGAATTTTAAGGACCTTGGAGGGGTCAGAAGTGTGAAAATGGGCTGTGAGCCTGTCTAATATTTTACAACCAGTCAAAGCTCAAAGTCATCTAAGCTGCAGGGTCGCTGCCTGGGAGCAGAGCAGGAGAGTGGGTACAAAACTTGAGTAGAAGAAATAACTGAAGGATAAGCAATATGAATTCAGGGTCAGACTGAATCGAAGTGGTGAGAGTAAAAGTCGCTGCTCCCAGTGAAACTTTCCAGTAATAAACAGAACAAAGCTTTTAAGCAAAAGTGTCCTTAGCACCCGCCCTGCTTTTTCCTTCTTTGTTTTGGAGGGATGTAATTGAAATTTCCAGGTACGTGAAAATTACATGTTGCAGTTGATCATTTCCTTTCTCTCAGAAAACAACGGTGGAGTTCAAATTATAATGTATCTGGGGCTGTCGTAGACCCTGGGTCCTGCTAAGCTCTGAAACTCCTGTCATCACTGTCAAATTGGTGCTTCCCTTTTGTTTCTTTATCTTGAAGGTACAAATAGTGGCGTTGCGTATTTCAGAACAACTTTCTTACATATAAAGTGTTTACTGAGACTAAGCATGCAGCACACACCCCTTTATCCATACCATTTTGTAGCACACACAGGTTGTTAATGCACTTGAGAACTCGTGCCACCTTAGTCATGTATTTTTTATTCTAGAAATGGTTGGCTCAGTTTCCAGTGTGTTTGCTAAGACAGTGAGCCCTACAGTCAGTATGTTTGTCAACAGCTGCAAGTTTACTGACAAAGATGTAATTAGATTCATGCCTAAGTGTACTTCCTAGGGAAAAGTACAAATGCTACCTGTCAACAGAGATGTTGTTTCCCCCAGAGACTGTTGTAAAGAGACACGTTTCCCATGGAACTGTTGCACCTTCCTTTGACAATCTGGGGGAAAAAAAAGGCTTTTATCAAAGAAACTATCATGTGCATGCCTAGTAATTCTTCTCTCTCTCTTGTCGGTGTGGGCAGCTTTCTTAATCTGCAATTGGAAAATAATGGGGCACTGAGAGACTGAGATGCAGATCCCTAAAGGTACTTAAATCCTGATACCACTGAAGTCATTGGACATTAAAAGCTTAGATAGGAGCTGTGTGGTTAAAATCCTTCGCAGGTTACCTGTGTGATTTAACCCAAGATTTTAAATAAAGACCTAAAACCTAGTTTTACATAATGTTGAACAAAAGCAGAAACCAATGCAATGACAAAACACTGCTCTGGTGCTATAAGAACATATATAGCATGAATATTAAAATGTAAAAAAAAATTGTGCTTACCCTCATTTTACTTTACTTTATTTTTAAGAAATACTAGGTTGGGAGAGGGAGATCCTTACCTGCTCGTGTCCTAGAGGAAGTACAGTGATTGCTATCCTGACTAGCTTTGAGTCTTACCCTCTCTCGGAGATTTCCCTTTTGTCCCACACTGGGAGAATAGCTGGATTTGCGACTTTTAGGGCTGAACAACTGAATGAAAATGTTGGGGTGCTCTTGGCACTTTTTGTGCTGCCAAGACATGGAAAATAGCCATGCTTTAATGTATTTGCAGTCTAGATCAGAGTTAAGCAGACTGACAGTCTGAAAAAGATGGAGTTTTAACCCAGTGTTTTTCTTAATCCAGAAGTATGGAATCCTACATGGTCCAGAAATTTTATTATTTCAGTCAGTAAACACATGTTGCGTTATAATCTTTTAGGCCTTTCCTGGAACAAATGGATCTAAACTTAATACTATGATGTTTCTTCAAATGTAACATTGGAGATTATATAAGGCACTTGGAATTGCCTGGCTTGTGTTTTCTAAATCTTAAAAGTGGTGTCAGTGAAAGGAATTTTTAAATGTAATGTTTTACCTAAATGGTAAATATACAAGGTGTATTATTCATATCATGACTTTAGGGCATGTATTGGTAGTTGGTAGACAATAAAAAAAATGAATAGTCGTTGGATGCAATATATAGTATTGTGTTCTGTTTACTAGCAAAGGCAAATAACTTCTAGTAGCATATAGCACATCAACAGCTTTTACATTTAATTGTATTGCTTAGAGGCAAAATCGTATCCCTCTGTAAGCCAAGGGCAGGTGGATGGATAGGTAGATGGATAGACAGATGAAAAACTAGATTGCTTTATTTGATGACTGACACACTTGGAATAATAAAAAGGGAAGAAATGCACAGGAAAGGATGCAAACTGCATCACTCAGAATTTGGGACTCTAAGTATTTCTGATTTTCATTAAAAAAAATTGAAAGGAAAATTGCTGTAATATTCTCTGTGTGTGCATGGTAGGAAACCAATTTTAATATAAATAATGGAAAATGTTTCTGCAGGCTTTGAAAGAGAAGAAGAAAATCCCTTGGAATTTTCATGCCTTGCTTCCTTTTATGTGTTGACAATATTATTGGTATCTGGAAATGGAAAATAAAAGATATTTTGGACATCTTGGAGGAAAAAGAAAAATTTTGGATTCACTTGGACCCAAGGGATTTCCCAAAGATCAGCATTTAAAATATAATTTCAGTTTTTAAATAAAAATTTAAAAAAAATTTCCAAAAATTAAAAACTAATCCTGGTGGAGAGTTTGTACAAGGAGAAAAACAAGTAATTTCTGAGAGCCAAAGAAAAGTTGCATCAAATCTTGTTCTTCACATTTGGATCTCTGACTCAGTGAAGGATTCTGTCTTGATTTGCCAAAGGTCCTAAATTTTTACAAATTAACATTGTTAAATGGCAGAAGTTTGAGACAAGTGTTTGAAGAGAAAGGAAGTAGAAAGTAACTTGCAGTCAATTCAGAGAGGTAGTGGAAAGGTCCACACTATAAGACATTGTAGTGTTTGGCAGGAGCAATGAGAGTGAGGGGGAAGTGGAAAAGGACCATAAAAGATGGAAAAGTTTTTTTTCCTTTAATTTCAGATAGGAAGAGAAAATTACTAGGTATGTAACTATATATGTGAACAGATTATCTCTGTACAGTAGAATTTCCAGTAGGTTTATATATGTAAAAATATACTAAATCCCCAAATTATAACAAAATGTAATAAATGGAGAATTTTCAGCATTTTTGACTACTGGCATAATGTGTAAAGGAATTGGGAGCTGAATGCTATAGATGTATCTTCCCTTTCTTATCCTGCAGGTAGGTGAACAACTGTGGAGAATGGGAGAAACTTTAATTTGGCCCCAACTGAATTGGTTGTATGGTCTGGTTAGTAGCTTGGTCTTACTTGTGATCAGAAGCATTCTTTGCCGGCAAAATACATAAGAGATTGATGAGCAGACTGGAGTGTTATATCAGCACAGCCTGTCAGGAAATAAATAAAGTTAAATGGGATTTGAATGACAGTTAAACGATCCTTGTATGCAGATGAGTTTGTTGGTTTTATTTTAAATCACATTTGTTCTCTTCTCTTCCATTACTGATACTTCTAGATATCCAGTTTTATACTGTACAGATTCAGAATGATTTTCATCCATTTTGTCAGAACTGGATATGAAGTCACAGGAAGGAAGAGCAAACTGTTTCTCTTTACCAGACAATAATTTGGAAAAAAACAGGAAAGGAGATGGAATTTTCTACTTTAATTGCTTGTAAATTGGAACAGTGTATGGGTGGAGAAATTTCAGGAAAGCACCATGAATTACCTAGAAAAAAAGAGAAGATAAAATAAATTTACAGGAGAAACTTAAAAAATAAGACATATTACTTTATATCCTGAAACAAAAAGGTGACGTTGAAATGTTAAAAGACTGACTAAAATGGCACTATGAAGAAATAGATAAGAAAACTAAAAGATGATACAACTGGATCAATAAATAGAAAAAAAAAACAGGAAAGGTGGAAGCTGGAGGATATACATTGGGTGTAAGTGTGCAAGAAGGTAACTAGAAATTCTGAAGGCAATTCCAGTCTGATGGAAGACAGAACTGAAGAATGAAGAAAGAAAAGATGAATTTGAGTGTATTCAAAAGCGATTTCCTGGTGTAGCTGCAGGTGGTTCCCTCAATTCCATAACTGGTGCAGTAATCAAATTTTATTGTAATACTTGGATGAAACAAATTATGATATTAAGTAAATATGCAGATGAAGAACACTAATAACACATCAGGAGTTCATACCATATCAGTAGGGTTCCTGAAAGTAAGAGGACCCTCTGTTGTGAATTTTTTTAATCCTTGGATAAAAGAAATATAGGAAAGGTTAAGGTCTGGATTTGAATGACTTGTTACACTAGTTTAATTCTCAGATAACGCCACTAAAGATTAAGTTTTAGATCGTAAAATTTTCTTGGAATCTCCTGCTCCACATCTTAACGATAAATGATCTCTCAAAATTTATTTAGAAGAGAATAAACATTTACATGCAATCATTCTTGCTATTTATGTAACTATGTAGTCCTGATCATGATTATATCTGGGCATGTATTTTTGTACAATTATCATAATACTTTGTTACATAGTGCTAAGTATTCAGAACAGAAATTAAGCTTTCTGTATGTTTAATAGGACAAGTATTGAAAAGAAATAGCCAAGACAGACTTAAAGCACACTATGAAAGTTCATGAATTCCTCTGTCACCAGCCCCAGCCTTGTACATTTCCCATAATTAGTTCATTAACCGCTATTTCAGCATCACCTCTCCCTTGCTTGCTTGTTTATTCATTTGACAAAGAAAGGTTTAAGGAGGCTTTTGCTTTCAAAACTTGTGATCTTTGACTGCAAGGCCTGGAATTTTGTACGTTACCCTCTTAGTCCCAGTTAATGTTAAACCAGGCCATATGCCAGTGCTCCTCTCTCTATTTGGTCTGGTCAAATATATTTGACTTTGTCCTTGCTCTGTCTAATTATGTCCAAACTTACCCTGATGACCACCTCCCCTTGGATTCTGCCCGTGTTCTTAGAGGGTGGCTTATACTTAACAACGCACTTCCTATTTTTGTTTTCTTCCCTTGGAGAATAATACTTCTCTCTATTTTCTTATCCTGAGATATTGTTTTTAAAACTGATAGGAGTCAACTGGTATGTCTTTTGACAACACCTTAAACATTCTCAGGAGGTATCCTCCATAGGAATCCTTTCCTCACGGTTTATTTTTTCCTAATTTCTGTGGAACTTATGCCACCTTTGGGAAATGGACATGTCAGGTGGACGGCTTCTGGAGTAGAACAAGAAATGCTAGAAGAAAAATGTTGAGGTATCTTTTGTGTGCCGAGGCCTCAATTTCAGCCTTAATCATATTAAAAGGCTTGTGAGTACACTACTTGTCCCAAATGCTTTGCTGGAGTAGGTTTGAAACTTGGTGTTTGTAATTCAGTTGCTAATAATAAGTGAAGAGGATTCCAGAGGGGACACTCTTACGCTTTCAAGATACATCTAAGAAAACTGTCTTGCACTTGCTGAAGACCGTGAGCTGTGTAGGTTCGATGATACAGCTGTCAAATAGCCATTGTGTTTGGCTGTTTATTTCTGCTTGGATATGTATTTAGCTTTCTTAGACAGAAACTTTTGAAGATTTTTTTTTTTTAATGAATTATCACCAATACAGGCTGAACTATTTTGTAGTTCTTAATTATACAGTTTGCATTACTGCTAATGTATTTCTGCTGGAGTATGTCTTATTTTTGTTTGATAATATTTTCCTTTTTATGCTATTCTGATACCATTTTTGAATGGATATCCTGTACAACTTTAACAGTATTTCAGTAAATAAAAAACGTGAAAATCCTCACACTATAAGGTTAGACATCATTTGGTATGTGGTACACAGTCATGTAACCTGCAGCCCACCCACAGCTATTACCGTGGTGCTGTGTGTTACCTCATAGAGAAAACAGAATTTTTGAGACTTTCTGACCTGCGTAAAATAACGAAGTTCAGAGAGACTATCAGCGCATTCTTAAGCAGATGATAGTTGGCCGTAAAGAGTAGTGTCAGTGTTTTTATGCATCAGTAATGATTCCTAAGATTTCATTGTAAATCAGCCCAGGAAGCAAACAGTAGGTGCAATGTCTGATGCGCATCGGGGGTTTGATTAGTCACAATTTCTTCATGTCTCTGAGCAAGCAGATTCAGCTGGTGGTGCTGTATAAGCACTCCTAAATCTGCCTAGAAACACATGAATGTAAATACAGAGAGGTAATTAACCCCTATCAGACAAGTTACATGAAGCAAATCCTCACGTGTTTGTGATCAAAAATGAAAGAGAGAATTTATCTTCTGGCTCACAGGGAAGCCTCCGTTTTGTTATATTTCTCTCACTGTCAGTAAATAAGCCACTTTTTCATTCCAGTCAGGTTTGTTACTTTCTGCTGCTTTGATGAATGGAAAAGGTAGTACAACTTGTGTTGTATTCTTATATAGTCTCAAATGTCTTCCACAGTTGTTCTTGTTGTTTCTGATCAAGTATTTTGCTTCTTTTTGCTATAGTCTTAATTCTAATTAGAAGCCTTCTCCAAAAGGGATTTGCTGGTTTCATTTTTCTCTACAGTCAAAAGGCTCTTCTCTCTTATTAGCTTCTTTGGCTAAAGGGCTAACAAAATTAAGCATAAAAGAATGTATGAAAATCACTATGTGTAAACAATAAGTCATAATATTAAAGAAATATACAAATACTTATGCATAAGGAAATTGCTATTTTTTGCAGCTGCTTACTGCTACAATATTTGAGGACAGAAAAGGGACTGCTTCATTTTGAATGTGCTGACTGAATGTAAGTCCCCGATGTACATGCGTGTGGGAAAGGGCATCTTTTGAATTCCCGAATGTTAAGAGTAAACTAGAAACTAGAAAACGGGAAAACTTGTTTGTTTTTTTTTTTTTTAATTTGATCCCATCAGTTTTAATAGAATAAATTAAGACTGATTTGTATGTTGTTTCTAGGAAAAGTTCCACAAAAAGGAACTAAATGTTTATTTAGATAACATTCAAATGGTAATTGTAACTTTCTAAATTTCAACATAGATATTTTTCTAAATTTTCTTCTTTCTATTCTTTTGAATATGTGCACTTTGAACTGTGAATTTACTGAATTATGACATAATATTGCTATTATTCTTATTACTTTTATTTTTCCATTTATTACAGGTAGTTAAGAATAGTTGCTTCTAGATTCAAATCAGACATACCTTTCTGCACCTACTTGTCTCTATTTATGATTTGACATAGCCCAACTGGATTATGTGAAAGAAACAAAATTTCTCCTTTGCTTCCATGCAGCCACAAGGTTATCGAATGATAGCCACTGGCCTCTTCCTCTCTGGATTTTTCTGTGACTCGGGATTTTTCTGGGTGGCTGGAGAGTGACTTCACTATCTCCTTGCTTGCTGGTCTGTCTAGTTGGGTGGTTATTGAAAAATGAGAAGGATATGTACTTCTTAAGGTGACAAAAATTTTCTTTCCCTCAATTTTTCATCACTGTAAAGGAAAGGGAAGCCTGAGGAATGAGGTAGATGATCATTTGATGTCCTGGACATTGTTATTTTGTATTATTTTATTTATACCATCTTTTCCTAGAAGCCTTGAAAATTCAGGACTCCACACTGACTGGATTCCTCCTTCCTTCCCTCCTCACTCAGTGCAGTGCAGAGTTGCAAGACATTCCTCCTCCCATCCTTCTCCACAACCCTCAAAATTCCCCTCCATTTCCTAGTGACAGTGTTCACATAAATATGGTCCTAACATAGGGGGACTTTCTTGTATCATAAAGAGTTGCTCAGCTACTGCCTATCAAAGAATAGGTTGATACTTTCTCAAAGACTAGTAACGAAAAGAAGGGCTTAAAATGATCATGTTCTTTTGCAGATGATGGTGATGCATTTTTGCCTATCTGTTGTTTCTTATTTCTATTTAATGTAGATAAGTGTATTTTTAATCAGGTTAAGCTATGTGGTTCAAATCTTATATTCTGGTAGGCCCACGAACATTGCTTTTTTTAATATGTCTTTAATGTGTACTTGGAAAATATTGCTATGTATAGAAGGAAGGCTAAAATCATTCTGTGTTACTTCAGATAGTCTGGTGCATGCAATGATTCTGTTCTCAATTAAGAAAGTTGATAAAAATTGTCATTGGCACATAACAGATGCTGGGTAATTTTGGGTAAACAGTTCACTTTAATCTACCATACACTGGGGAGTAATTAGCGTTCTTAGTGGCTCAACATACTAAGTGCTTAATAGAACATATTTTTCTTATTGGTCTCCATGTGACTGTAGTTCATCCACTTCATTATTCCACCAGGTTTAACTGCATATGTTTGCTCAGTTTGTCTGTTGTTCAGATGCTGTTCTGGTATTGAAGAAAATGCTTTAGTCCTCCCAGAACTTCAAGATGTACAAATGGGTCCTGGATAATGCTCCAGCTGCTGTCAGTTGTTTTGGGAGCATTGTTTCTTGTGCAGGGACTAGCGAATATCAAATCCTTGTTTGTGAATTAGATTCTATTTCTCTTAAATGTGCAATTTTTATCGGTTGTCAAAATGCTCTTTTCATGCAGTTGCAAGAGTGAGGAGAAGCACATTCATGGTATGATCTTAAATTCAACTTCTCTTTCATGAGCTAGCTTTATTCTTTAATACTTAACTTTGGAGGCGTTTAGGCCTTAGTTTGTATTGTAATTGAACATATACTGTATTTAGACTATATTAATTCAATTTCTTTTGGCGGTGAAAACTTCAAATGTACCTCTTTCTGATTGCAGTGAAGCTCTCTTACTGGTTTTACTGCCCAGTAGGAAAAGTATTTATTTAGTAAACTGTATACAGAATGTTTTGCAAATCATTTATTGAGATTCTCTGGCATTTTGGCTGCCAGTGATTTGAAGCCTCAGTTTGTTATTGCCATCTCCTAATTACAAGCGCGCTGTTCACATATCAAAATTACCAAGGCTAAGCCGCAAAATTAATTTCCTGGGAAAATTTCTGTAAAACACTATAGAACTCAAATTTATCATTGTTCTACTGCTGTTCAGCATTGCGCATCCATGTTCATGTATTTTTAATATGTTTGCTAATGTCTTTTTTATATGGTGTCTGAATGACTATTAGCTGCTGCTTATTTTGACTGTGTATAAATTTCATGAAGTAATTGTGATCTTGAGCTCCTGCCTCTCTTTGGCTGTAAACATTTCTCAAGCAGAAGAGTGAGCGGCATGAATTCAGTGAGCTGGCTCTCACTTGATAATTGTATTCCACGTTTTTGTTGCTCTTCATTGTTCGTACATAGGTGGCTCTAAGGTAATAATACTAGAAGGTGTCTTTCACCTTCTTTCACTCTGTGGCTTTCAGAATTTTTGTGTATGTGGTGTAGGAAGCGATGAATGTTTAATAAGCTAGGATGCCAGAGGACAGTAGACGTTTTTTCAGCTTGTGTAATATAATGTCCAAATATTACTTAAGTTATATCTGTAAGCCTATGAGAATGTAAAATATGCTTTGTTAATTAAAGGTCTTAGGGAAAAAAAACAACAAAACAAAGCACAAACCAACAACAAAAAACAGTCTTGGAGTTTATTCCATCTAATATCATTTTGAAAAATATGTATTGGAAATACATTATTTTAACATTTTAATGAATGTGAGCAGCAAAATAGAGCTCCAGTATTCATGAAAAAAAAGTGCAGCAGTGTAAACTTGACGTCTTGGAGAAAATTGCTAATCAGATGTCCACGCCTATATTAGATTAAATCCCAAGCAAAGTAGGTGAGTATTCAAGCATAAGAGAAGATGTCTTGCTAGTTAAAATAATTCAAGTTAAAAAGGCTGTTCAGTCTAAGTAACAAATCATTCTTCTGGCTGAGGAATTAAGCATGGGAAGCAGTGGCATAAAATATCTTGTGTATTTAAAATTAGAATCCATAACATTTGGAAAAGCAGCCCTATCCTGAAATGAAGGTGATCAACGTGATGCTGTAGCTGACCAAAGTGATGCTTTATGAATTCTGTATTTCTGTTACGTTGGTTTTGGAAAAAGATACTGAACCTTTTGACATGCAAAAAGTAAAGATAAAAGTAAAAAACCTGTCAATCTTGGGCTTCAGTTTACTGTATTTCCTCACATGGCACATACTATATGTGCACTGTATTCTTATATACAAAACCAGGATCAATAACAGTAGGGTACAGTATAAGGAGGAGATGTATGAAAGCCAACTCTACAGTCAGCTGTTTAGCAATAGAGGCTCTTTAGGCATGTGAACAGTGTTTTTCTTACTACTTGTATTTGCTGTGTTAGTAGCTGGGATCCAGACAACTCTTTAGCTCTTTGTGCATGTTTGTGATACAAAAATATTAGTAATGAAATCATCCTACCTCCCCAACTGATAGTTGAAACAGATAAGCTAGATAAAAGGGTGGAAGGTTCAACATAGACGAAGAGAAGTAATATGCTCAGTGAACAGTAAATCTTTGTTATTTCATTGCTCTTAAAGCATCATTGTTACAGCTGTGTTTCATCTATAATGATAGAGTAGATCAGGAGTTTTCCAAAATCCAGTAGTCTGAGCTGAAAACCGTGGTCTGCAAAAGTTTTATTTAATGCCTTCTAGTTAATCTCAGTGACACCAAGCAAGTTCTGGACAAGACTCCAGAACTCTGATTCTTACAAAACAGAACCTGTGTTCTATTAGCTAAATAAGTAGAAAAGCATGAAGAAAAACTGTGAAAAGTAACTGTGCTTTGGAAAAGAAACTAAATTGGAGCCAAATGTGCACAAATAAGAAACCCACCCACAAAAAATAGGTCAAAAGAATTTATTGTCATAATGTATAACTGATAATGCATAGTTTCAGGCTATATTAATTTTATGTAGTTGTAACTAGTGACTCATTAGATCTAGATTAGAGAGTACTCCTTTATAAAGAGATTATTGGTATTTAATGTGCACTGATTAATCATGTAGCTGTACCTATTTTTAGAAGAACTAAATGTCTCAAAGAAGTTAATTAGCTGGCGTAAAAAAAGAATACAAACTTGTGATTTGCTATAGGAGAGAAGGGGTTTTAATATTAAACTAGATTTGTTCTGAAGATTTACTTTACAGTGATTTCAGATTATACTAGTCATGACTGGGTTTGGCTGAATTGTAAATTATAACAGCTCTATATGAGATTTAATGTGTAGTATCTGATAGAATTACTGCATATTAATTTGCATTCTGCGTTTGTTCTGTAGGTTGTGAGCAGCTTACCAAGAGGAGGAATTCAGGTACTTGCATGCAATAATTTGTTTCATTTGTCCAACCAGAGCATCACAACAGAAAGCAGAACTAGGCAGAGCCTGTATCATGTTAGTGCCCTGGCTGTTACCATGAAAAGGGAAAGCAGAGTTCCTGAAACTTGTACTGATTCACCCCTACATAACAGTGCTTTGATTACTTACAAACAATGAAGGATGTGGGGCTGTTTTGCCCCTTCATTCATTGACTATTTTTGACCACTTGAATGTATAATTAAGCTGTCGCTGGCTTCTTTCTGAAATCTTGGATGCTTGTTCCTGTCAGATAGGCAGTCATTCTTTTCCCTATAAATCCTCACTCTGGACCACCTCCTTTTCTGCAAATATCCTTCTTCCCATCTTTTATCATGTATGAATTGCAGTACAGTCTTAAAAAAATCTACAGGTCTGTTCTACTAATTCTTGTTACTGCTATTTGGCTGGGTTTTGTGGGCAATAACGAAACCAGGATGGAAAAAAGACTGAAGACTCTTTCTCTGGAAAAAGGGTGTTTCTGGAAAAATGAAGTTTAGTGATGGAGTAGTAGCATCTATAGTGGCATCTTCTCCAGAAAGTAGTAATATCATCTATACACAAGCATCTACTATTTTAATTTAATAATTGTACATTATCACTCACTGACCGTAATTACAATGTAACACTTGGCAATTACAGTTCATTTTTTGTGGCAGTTTATACCATTGATTACTGTATGTTAATCTATCCAGAGTTAATTGTATGAGCAAGAATATTTCAAAGTAAATTTGGTGTGTTTCACGATCCTCAAGTTTGAAGTAGTAAGTAGGAAAATATGAACCCAGACAATGAGAATAAATTAGTCCCCAGCTCATGTAACTAATCTGAGATTGGACTAATAAATGGTAATTACTTACCATAAATCCTGTGGCAGGGTTTTTGCACTACTGTGATGGTGTATTTAGAATGTCACCGCAAATACTGTATTGTCATGTAAGCAGTGATTAGAAAATGTAGGTTGCTAGATTTGAGCACATAACTCTTTTTAAAGATACAGGATGATTAATTGTGTAGATAGGCATATGTTTCTTGCATGTTTTTGTTATAGAAAACAGATACTGTTAGGTTTCAAAACATAAGAGCAAACTTTTTGGTTTCAGTCTGTGGTGTTCTCCCATTTTCAAGGAAGGTGAGGCCTCTTCTAGAGTTGTCACCTGCCCACATTGCTAACTAATATAAAATAACCAGTTTTTCTTTGTCTTCTGTCATGGATTAGTCAGAATTTGTTCATAGAGCACCCCACAGCTTCTGCAAACCACCAGTTGAAGAATAGTAGTAAACCACAGGACTGGAAATCAGTAGTATTAACTCACAGTCCAAATCTAGTGTCTATGATACCATTTAATCTGTTTGCCTTACAATTCTTGACTTTTTCTATGTATCTATAATGCCGCTTCCTTTCTTCCATGCAGGGGACTTTATTAGATCAGATTTGTAAAGCATTTGAATGTAAAAAATGTTCTTTAAACCCTTAGGATTGTACTATGGCTGCTACTTGCACTAATCCCTGCTCTCTGCTGTGTGAGAAGTGCTGCTAAACAAATAAACAAAAAAGACTACTTGTCCTCCTTGAGGATGTTAAATTTGCTGTTATCTGTGATACCAAGCAACTTAAATATATTAAATAACGGCAGTACTTTGAAGGTGTTAATCTACTGAGGAGGGTAGGTACTGATTTTGTTAAAGTGTCTCTGAGGCACATGGTAGATTAACATCAGACATCTGGGAACATTTGCAGCTCTGGAGTATGTAGTCTGCCTGATGGCACAGTGAGGAAGACATTATTAGCAGGGATGGTTGTCTTCCAACATTGCTTACAGGTTGGCATTTGTATGCTGAGCATTGCTGTGGTCTCTGAGGACACAGAGAAACAAGTCCTGTTTTATTATTAGAATTAGGCTATGACATTTCTGAACAATTTATAAAAAGTATTTTTTGTTCCTTATACAACTGGTTTTCATGGTTTGTATTAAAATAATACACTGCTATTAAAACCTAGCATGTAGCTTTTATAATGTGCCACAAACCATGTAAATATGAATGGATACCCTAGAGTATGAGCTCTAAATCAATTCATCAGAGGTTCCTAATAATGAAGCAATTAATTTGAGATGGGAAATGATATCTCTTGCCTTCCAGAGCTGACAAGTTGCATTTCGGTTCGCTCCCCCCTCCCTTCTTCCTTCTCTCCCCTTGGCAAAGCTGAGTTTTTACTCCCAGCCATGTGTGTCAGATTTACCATCTGTCAGAGTCCTAGCGCTGCCTGAAGAGACATTACACTAACACACATATCTGAGCAGTTTAACCAGAAGAGGTTGTATGCCATGCACTGTTAAAACTGTATTCAAACTTGTTTGCATTTTATGTTGTGTTTTTCCAAAGTAACAGTGACTTTGGGAAAGAAAACAAACAAACCCACCAACGAACCCAACCCCCAGTAAGTGGTACAGTTGCAGCATATATCGCAGCTCAGTAAAGGCAACAAAAGCATGGAGGAGAATTTAATGATTTAATTTATTAGGTGGTAATGATATCATTGTTATTTCAAAGCTTACAGCATGATAACATATAAATCCAGAGTCTAAACCCTACAAATTAGATGTGATAATTGAGTACAAAATGAAGGTGTGAGGAATTAATGCTAATCTGGGCAAATAAAACTGCCACGTGGAGCTGTGCATTATGTAGTTAAAACTGCTATGCTGAAACAACTTGTTTTATCTGTGCTATAGTAATGAGTTCAAGTATTCCCCAACTGGGCTGGAAGTAGGCATGCACGTGACCTGAGCCAACCTTTTCTGTATCAGAACCGAGAGTGACTTTGGCAGGCGAGCTGACTGTAATTGGCTACACTCAGCACCTTAGCAGATGTGCTCAGCACGCATTAGGATCAGACTATTTTGTCTCTGTGAGCAAAACACCACTGAAAGCCACTGGAGGTTTTGCTTGACTAAGGTTTCCAAATTGGCCACTGGGTCTGTTTTCACTGTTTTGTTCTCCCATGTATTTTTTTTTTTTTTTTTTACATCTTCTTAGCCTAGTTAGTATTTTGTGTGCTGAATTGGAAATATCCTGAGAGTGAAATGCGGTATGTGTTGGCTTAGATAGAATCACCTCTGCATTTGTACGTGTTTAAGAATGATGTAGAATGATTAAGGTGATGCTAGGTGATGTGGCAGTGGGGGTTTATTTTTCATGTGAAGGGACGATGATAATGTTCTCCCTAAGGAATTTATTTTCTGGGGAAGTCTGTTTTAATTCTGTCACCTCACAAGCCTGGTCCAGCCTTCATAGTGGTGGTTATGGAAAGCTAGAGGTTGTACTTAGGCAATATTCTGGTAATTCTAGTTCATGTAGTCTTAACAAGTGTGTTTCTGTGTAGTAACAGAACATTACAGTTATTTGCAGGATTATTATGTTGTTTAAAACTAATTGGTAGGAAGGAGATAGCTCCAAATAGTACATTTGCAGAAGCAATATATTTTATAGTGAGTAATGTATAAGGCGTTAAGATTTGAAGTCTAAATCCCTGTTTTCATTTGGGAATCCATTATTACTTCACCACCAAACAGTATACTGGAGTGGTTTTCTTTTTGTCTGCCTGAGCTAAAGCTATGAACAAAAGGTAATTGAAAGTGCATTGCCAGATAGAGAGCATTTGAATGTTGCCAGATGAAGAGATACAGCCTGTCTCTAGCCACAAGTAGAATAAAAAGGAAGTTTTCAGTGGTGTTTGGTAAAGCTAGAAAGAAAATGCCCAGCAATTTACTTAATTAGTAATAACAGTGAGTTAAATAAGTGTCAATAAGAATCAGACTGTAATCTGTGTTTATACAGATCCACAAAGTGTGAGTATAGAACAAGACATTTCCTGGATAGCTTTGCTAAATGCCAGCACGAATAGCAGGGACTCCACTCATAATGCCCAATATGCTGTTCAGATTTCCCATTATAGGTAACGAAGAGGAGAGGCTTTGGCTCTTGTCCTTTTCTGCTGTCTCAGTTCCAGGGCAGCAGCCTTTGTACTGGTGCACATCTGGGCCAGATTACTGGATGCAGAAAAATCATCTTCCAGAAGCATCAGTCCTACTGTAGTGGTTGGATCTGTGAAGCTGGTTTCACCCCCAGTGCTCTCTTGGAGACTGTGTTTTCTCTACGTGCTGTCTGTTGAGGGCAGAGCTGGTTTTCAGCCTTTGAGCTAACTTCATAATATGGAAGTTGATTAAATGCTAGATCATAGATGATAAAAACCAATGAAATTATATCAAACTAAATTGTTGGATGTTGTGAGAACTTGCTCTTGCATTGTGTAGGAACTTTGACCTTCAGTACAGAGCTTAGTACTTGAGAGTTCTTTATCAGAATACTTAAATAGTGAAATTCAGCTTTTCTGCAAGGTAGCATTGTCTGCGTACATTTATTCCTTGACAACCTTGTATTGAGGACCTAACTTTCCATTCCATGAATTTTTCCCAGTGAGTTTATCATTATTTGTGTTCAGAGGGTTTGTTTTAGCCTGTTACCTGAGAAAAGGATCTTATCACACAGCTGTAAAGAACAGTGAGCCCCTTTGCACCCATTACTTTTGCTCTCTGACGATGACTTTAAAAATTGAACTGGACTGTCTCTTTTCTTTTCCATTGGCTTAAGTGTTTTTTTATAGTATTTTATTTTATTGTTATTGTATGTTATTTTATTTTACTTGGCTATTAGCTTAGCTAGAGGTATGGGAATAAGGCTGGGTTCTTTCCACCTCCTGCCCTGTGCCTAGTTTCTCAGTTCCTTTCTCATGTGGAGTTAACACTTTGCTATTACCCTCAGAAGCTGTAAGAGTGAGATGCATTAGTGCATTAGTGCCATGCAGCAACCTAGGTAAGTGTTAGATAAATCACAGTATGTCTTCACAAAGTCCTCTTATGGCTTATTTGAATCCTGGCAGTGCTGTGGAGGAGGGCAGTTGTCAGGAGATAAAACTTTTTTGACCAGATCTGTCTAGAGTGTAAGGTGAAACCGATGAAGCAGAAGAATGTCAGTGGTGCCAAAAGTCTTAACAAGGCAGTTTTCAGAACTAAAACATGACAAAGGCTTCTTTAGACTGAGGAAGAAACTTTATTTCTGTGGAAACGTTGGAACAGTTCCAGCTGTTGTTGCTTGCTCTCCTTATCTCCAAAGATGAATTTTTGATATTTTAAACATAAGATGCCAGTACAATTTTTCTTCAGCAATTTGATCTTCAGTGGAAGATCAGGAAGGATTTCTGTGGAAACATACCTCCTTGCTTGGAAATTAATAAACAAGCCTTAGAAAAACCCCACAGCCCTCAAACCTCTCAGAACTTTTGAGGACTTTCAGGTTTTTACAGATCTAATCATAGTTGGTTGCTATTATTTTTACAGTATACCACTTCCCAACTCATTATGTGTTGGAGAGACTTCCCCTTTTCCCAGTGTCCTGATCTTTATCAAATTCAAGGCCAAAGAAATTAAAAAATGAATTTCAACTTTGGGGGGGGTGGGGGAAGGAAAGACCACTTGGACACATTCCACATCTGTGTTCAAACACCACTTTAGTGAAGAGAGAACTTTATTCTGTGCTGAGTGTAGAGCAGAAGTCTCGTATATATCCCAGATGAAATTTCAGACCCCCAGACTATACAGCATTCCAAAGCCTTGCAGTCACTGCCAGATCTTGAGAAAAGGTTGAGGAGCTACTAATAACAATTTCAGCTTGGCAGGCAGAAGCAGCGAGACCACCTGATGTTGGATGGGTAAAAAAGGATCTGAACTGAGTCGGCTGCTTACGTCTCTCACCAAAGTGAAAGTAAAAGCAACAATATGCAATGTGGGTTCCCTTGAGATA
This sequence comes from Vanellus vanellus, assembly GCF_965231255.1. Classification (NCBI taxonomy): domain Eukaryota; kingdom Metazoa; phylum Chordata; class Aves; order Charadriiformes; family Charadriidae; genus Vanellus; species Vanellus vanellus. Next base: position 96,425,134 of record NC_138906.1, on the reverse strand, counting down.
TGTATGAGAACATTGACGTTCAGTATCTTTATTAATGATTTGGAGAGAGAAACAGATACCAAAAGCAACAATATTTCTTGACAATGTACAAATGGGCAAAGTAAGGTAGAGAAGTATTAACTGAATCTGTGTAAACTGCAAATAAATGTTATGTTTACTTCCTTCTGCCTGCTTTCCTCTTTCTTTTGTCTAATGCAATGCAGTTCAAAATCACCCTAAATCAGAGCTTTCTGATTGAGAGTCTTAATGGGGTCAATACAATAGGACTCATAGCAAGAAAAAAAAATAAAAATTAAAGCTATCTGTAGATAGAGCTGGGAGTTTTACCTCAATGTGGCAAGTTAACATCACCCTGTGAATGACAATGGATTCAACCTGAAGCTGGGAAATGCTGTAATCTCTCTTGTGACTGGGAAACCAAGAAGTAAAAGTGCATTGGTGATACAAAACAGGGCAGTATAACAGCTTTTACTGATGGCAGAAAACTCATTCTCACACCCAGGAGGTGTCTGGGAGCTGACAGCATCTGTGTCAGGTCAGGTATCTCACAGTTCTGTATGTTTCCTTTTTCTTTATCGTGGTGTTGCTCACTGCTTTGAAAAATTCCAGCTATCTATTTATTGAAGAAAAAGCACCTATATAGTAAAGGTTAATAAAATCATAAAGGTCACAGAGAGGTAAAATAGCTTCCTGTGAAAGGATAGGGAGCATCAGATGATGCAGGTGTAACGTTCATAACAAACTAATGGTAGCGGTTCTTTAACTTACACATAGCTTGTAAGTAACGTCTACAACCCCTTGCTTATTGTGGATATTTAGGATTTATGAGAAATGAATAGATAATTTCCTAAAAGAAGGAATCTACAAGAATTCTTCCTGTGCCGAGAAACACAGTGCTTCTGGCTCAAGATTTGACCAAGCTGCAAATTGGAAAGTATTCATAGGAAATAGCAATGCCTGCTTTCTTTCTTTGTTCTCAACCTCTTTCCTGGGCATCTTCTGACCATTGCTGGAGACTGAGTCCAGGGCTAGACAGATCTTTGGCTGGGTTTTGCATGGCTACTTTTTGACAGCTGTATTGCATACAGCTTGGACTCATCAGGCTGTTGGCCAGAGGGTTTGTCTAGGTCTACATCAGCATGAGAGAATTGGGATTGTTCAGCCTGGAGAAGAGGAGGCTCTGGGGAGACCTTATTGTGGCCTTCCAGTACCTAAAGGGGGCCTAGAGGAAAGATGAGGAGGGACTTTTTACAAGGCCATGTAGTAATAGGACAAGGAGGAATGGCTTCAAACTGGAAGAGGGTATATTTAGACAAGATATTAGGAAGAAATTTTTCACTCAGAGGGTGGTAAGGCACTGGAACATGTTGCCCAGAGAAGTTGTGGAAGCCCCATCCCTGGAGGTGTTCAAGGCCAGGGTGGATGGGGCTTTGAGTATCAAACGTGCCGAAGTCCATCATTTTGCTTGGTGACACAGAAGAAGAGATTTCGGTATGACAAAACCTCTAACTGAAGAGTCAAGAACAAATTCAACAACATGATGATGTGAACATTTTCTGTTTGCATTTGTGAATTATATCTCTGTCACATAAGAAATAGCAGTTTGATAACAGCGATACAGGTGCCACAGAGCAGATCTGCAGAAGCTCGTTTACATTTAGATGGAACTGTGCTGCTGTCCCCAGGCAGACAGTGTAAGGCAGTGACAGAGGCAGGACCTTCATGGAGGCACTGGAATGTAGGAAAAAAGTGTGAGACAATGAGCGCTGGGGATACAAGAACAAGAGCAAGTTTTCTTTGGCTTCTGTGCAGGTGGAGGAGGTTGAGATTTCCTTCTGGCATTACAGAGTGGACTGGTTTACGAATTGGATTGATAATCAGTGGTTGTGACACTAGGAGGAAGAAGGTGGGTGCTGCTGCTTTGAGGGGAAGAGCTGGTCATTGTGTCTTGCCTTTGCCAGCAGGTCCTGGTGAGTTTTTGCAGGCATTGAGACTGCAGTACGAAACTAGTCTATGGGATCTCATCATACCGCAAGTATTGGCATCATGCTTATGTGGCTGGAAGGATTGAAGGGACAAAAATCTCGGTTGTTACTTCTGTTCTTTGGTCTTTCTCAGGTATCTTTTGAAGAAAGGTTCTGAGGAGATTTAATTATGGAAATAATCAGGTACAGACATACTGAATTTTTTAAAACCTGGAGAGCAATGCCTGGTATAATTAACTGGATATAATGGGAGTAGTCTGGGAGTAATGTATTTTGTATTCTTTCTACACAAAATCACATAGCTGAAGCAGATGGCTAATAATTTTTGTCTTCATAAAAAAAAAAAAAAAGTCACGACATTTATTGGCCTTCCATCAATGAGAGAATAGACACCATGGGTTTCAAGCCAGAACTAAGTCTTTTCAATTTGAAAAAAACAGTGCATCATATGTGATTAAATGTCAGCCATTCAGATAGAGATGAAAAATTCCATATTCAGAAGGGTTTTTCCTTTTCTTTATAATGAAGTTGTGTTTCATTCTGAATTTTGAAAGAATCACAGCTGATTTAAGAGAGGACTTCTGCGTGACACATCATTACTGCTTGAAATCTTTGGCAGTATCATCTATTGTATGTCATCTTAGATAGTTTGGGTACAAAAAATGTGAATTCTGACTTTTGGTGGTTGTTTTCAGACTTTTTTTTTTTCATAATATAAAAGAGTGCTAGATTTAACAGAGGGCTAACCGTGTGAGATGATAAATCTCACAAAACACTTCAAAACACTTCATATGAAACATTTCACTGCCAAAATGAATGAAAACCTTCAACACTCAATGAAGTCAGTGAGAGCTGAGAGTTTCCTCTGAATATATGTCTGGTAAATTTTAGGTTAGAGCTTTCTCTGCAAAACGCATCTTACTCTTAAGTCTGTGCTACAGCCTTTCTTACTGGTTAGTCAAAGATCTATATCTGACCTTGGGTTTAATTAAGCTAGGTATGTAGATCTTAATCCATGATTTAGAGTGAGTTCAATTTAAAGGTGATAAAATGCTGTCCAGTTGTAGGGGCCTTCAGCTGGATGATGTGAGTAAGAGTCTTCAGGTACAAAACATGTTTATTTGCATTTGTAGTAAATCCTCCTATCATTCGTTCAACTGCACAGACAGAATTTGCAGCAACATCCAGGATGTAGTCCTAGAGTAACTTTGTGGGATTTCTTTAAAGGCAAAAATGACACGTATCGCTGGCTTAGTCTAAATAATACCTTGTTCCTAAAAGCTTTTCCACATTAGACTATTACACTCTAATGATTATAGCTGTACTTTACATACAAATACTGTCATAATTTAGTGGTAAAAGAATAAGTCATGCATACATAAGTTTGAGATAATTCTAGCTTTTGAAAAACAACCATTTACAAGTTTATTACCTCATTTGATGCAAGAATGAGTCATCTTTTGCAGTAATGCTCCTTTGAATGAGGTAAGATAACACCCATACAGTGTATTGGACAAACCCATATGTAAATACTGGGGGTTTGCTGTGCGCTTCTGTATGGATTGTGACCATATGGTAGTTTCTTCCTTTTACAATACGTGATAATCAGCTGAACATTTCATGCATAATAACGTGGTGTGTCTGTGTAATGGAGCAGAATGAAATACTTTTGTTTAAATGGGTAATTTTGCCTTGTTACTGAAATTCACCTTGCTGTTAATGCAGTCACACATTTTTGGAAAGTATTTGTGGATGTTTGAGCATGACAAACTTTACAGCTTTCAGGGTAGGTATTGTTCTGCTAGGAATGAAATTCCTTTCCATCAGTATTTAAATTACAAAAGAAAGGAAAACATAATGGAAACACAGTAGTCCTTGTTAAAGCTGCAACTGCCCTTTCATGAAAGAATGGATTTTAAATATTTAATGCTAGTAAATTTTGTGTTTCTTTCTTAAAAATAGCATATTCAATTTGAGCTATTATATTAAGTAACTAAAAGTAGTAATAAATGTTATGTACATATACACAGACATGTGCAAATAAATATTTGTATTTTTTTGTAGAAGATGGTAATTGTTTCCAACCTGTATCGCTCTGTAGTATCCTACTAGGTTAGTGCTCTGGGTAAGTGCTGCACTTGGGGAGGAACAACCCCAGGCACCAGTATATGCTGTGGTTGACTGGCTGGAAAGCAGCTTTGCAGAAAAGGACCTGGGAGTCCTGGTGGACACCAAGTGGAACATGAGCCAGCAACATGCCCTTGCTACAAAGAAGGCTGATGGCATCCTGGGCCACATGAGGAGGGGTGTTGCCAGCAGGTTGAGGGAGGTGATCCTTTCCCTCTGCTCAGCACTGGTGAGGCCACACGTGGAGTGCTGGGTCCAGTTCTGCGCTCCCCAGTACCAGAGAGATGTGGACATACTGGAGAGAGTCCAGTGGAGGGCCACAAAGATGATCAGGGGACATATGAGGAAATGCTGAGAGGGCTGGGACTGAACAGCCTGGAGAAGAGAAGGCTTAGGGGGGATTTTATTAATAAATCCCTGAAGGCAGGGTGCAAGGAGGATGGAGCCAGGCTCTTTTCAGTGGGTGCCCAGAGACAGTACCAGAGACAATGGGTAAAAACTCAAACCCAGGAGCTTCCGCCCGAACAGGAAACACTTTTTCACTGCGAGGGTGACTGAGCGCTGGCACAGGTTGCCCAGGGATGATGTGAAGTCTCCATCCTTGGAGGCATTCAAAAGCTGTCTGGACATGGTCCTGGGCAACTGGCTCATTGTCAATCTGTACAAACATAGTAGAGCATGTTTAATTAGTAAAAAAGAAGAGCCTATGAATGAGAATAAGTTGGCTGTGATTATTTGGAACAGTGCTCACATTTCTTCTCATCCAAAGGAAGATACACACACACACACTCATGCTTTCTCTCATTACTGTGGTACATCAGAATGTAAAGGAAACAACTTACAGTAGTTTACTGCTATAAAGATAAAAAACTGATTTTTATAAGGTTAAAGTGGCAATTTACTACAGTGGAAAGGAAGCAATGGAATTTTCTGTAAGCTTAATTCAAGGAGCTGAAAAGAGTGCGGGTCATAAAATCAAATTTATTTTTGAACAGGTATAAAAACTCTATAGATGATTTTACATTTAAGGCGAATGAACCAGCCTGAAGATTCCTCATTAACTTTCAAGGGCCGTTTGGCAGATAATGGAACTCATCCACTAAAACATTTATTTTTCTTGTCTTATAGACGCATATCCCTATCTCTGAACAACAAGATACACTGTAGAAGGAAAAAGATGCTTCTTTTGCACAGAGGCCAGGAGAAAAAGTGACAGAGAAATAAGACTGGGGATTGAAGGTGTAAGGTTGAGTGTAGAGAGGAATATGTAGAGTAGATGGAAAAACAAAGAAACAAACAAAAAAATTCCCATGCCACAATGAACATGAAAAATGAAAAACTATTGTCCAGGTAAAATACATGAAGATGAAATTCTAAACTCACAGCCTAGCTTTAAAACATGCATTATTTGTTTTATTGGAATTCCTTTGTGATATTTAGCTAGCTTTTTATGTAGAACTATGGAAAACTTGAGACTGGTTTGTGTCCCCCATACGTTCCACTCTCCCCCCAAGGCTTCAGCATCCTTTCGCTGTGGAAGGGGGCAAACCTGTGAGGCTTTGGTTTACTAAAGCTGACATTGCAATGATCAGTAGGCTTCTCAATGGAAAGCAATGGATGCAATCCTTTTGCGTTTTGAAAATATAAATGAAACAAAGTTTGGAACCTAACATGAAAAGTGAAACGTATACAGTGAGAAAATTGTTTATACTTCAGAAGTTAATGCAGACTTAAGGGTGTTTTTTGTGCAAAGAAACTCAAAGTGCTTTAGTTGTCAACAAAAAGATGAGAGGACAAAAGGTTGCAGAAAAGGGTTGTTTTTTAATTTTTTTGATTATGCAGATCCTTTCATTACTTGGAAACAAATGATGTGTAAATATTTAAACTATACAGTGGGTTAGTCTCTCCTGCATTCTTTCTGATACCCCTAATTTCACTAGCTCCTTGTGCTGGAGAGTACACTTTAGTTTCAACAACACGATGAGAAAGTGGAAGAAAATGTAAGGCAGTGTAGCGCTAACTCTCTGAGATGTTATGAAAATGTATTCTGTATTCACAGAGGACAGGTATATACCATATGTCTTCTCTAATTTTGTGTTGGTACCTGTTCAAGAAGTATTGTTTCTATTTATTTTCCTTATTTTCCATCATCACCCATGCATGCCAGTCTACAGCTTGAGACTAGAACCTGTTGAACAATCAACAGAGATGGAAATTTGGCATCTTATGAATTAATTCCTGTTGCAATTTATTTATGTTGTAGGCATGGAAAGTGGAAACCAGTCAGTCAGTCTCCCAGCCACAGTGAGTGCTCTCAGGTACCTACACTTAACTTCAAATTTTCCTCTATAGATTCTGTTTTCTTAGGTGCATTGATCTAGGGTGTCTGAGCCTTTCTTAATGAAGGAATTAAAAAACACAAGCAGACTTTCATGCTACTTGAATTCCAGCTTCCTTTCCCGTGGCTGCCGAAGGTTGCTGGTGTGGCAGTGGCAGCTGTAAGGCCTTAGGGAGAACAGCAAGCAAACAAGTTTGGTCACCTAAAAAGGCATTTTTTTTTTCATTTTGTGTGTTGTGGAAAGTTGCATGATTTCCTAATCTTCTGTAAGATTTCCTAATCTTCTGTCAGGAGAGAAGAAGGTATGCAAGCAGCAAAAATGGTTTTCTGTTTGCTGTGGGCTCTGATTTAAGATAGGATGGAAAGAAATAGACTTGCATTCTTGATTGCGTGTATTCTGTGACTACACGTATATTTTATTAGAAGCAAGTACAGTTCAATCTATACCAGAATGCATTTGGTTTCAGTCAGAAGCTAGCTTGTAAAGTCTGTTGCTGCTCAGCAGAGGGTCAATGATGGTGGTAGAGAAATCTCTTCCTGAGTTGGTCTGTTCTGGCGCCGGCTTATCCCTCCCTAAGCCTCTGTAGCCCTGTTTTTTTTCCCTGTTCATCGACTCCTTTTCCTAGTATTGCTGATCTTAAAGTTCTGGTCTCTTACACGTGCATCTCAGTTTGCCTTCTCACCACCATCATCCCTGTTGAGACAGGTTGTTTCCCCATCTGCCAGAGGAGACCAGCAGAGAAGGGACATCAGCAGCACTGGGTAATCATTTCCCTGACCCTTTGCCTGTCTAAAACAGCTTAAGTCTTAAGTTGCAGGGCAAAATTGGTTGCCCTAGCCATAGGTTGAGCTACTTAGTTGGTAGGTATTCTTTGGAGAAGGCAGCTTCCAAACCCTAAAACCCAACTCTGCACAAAAGAAGCCTGCACTCAGTATATGCAAACTACAGTTTTTCTGTGGCTTATCGTATAGAGACAGACAGCCATCGGTAGATGCACGTGCTTGGCATAAGGTGGATATTGCCTTTCACAAACTTCAAATCTTTGTCCCACAGATAGGGACTTAGAGTTTCCCTGTGAAATGACTGTTGGAATTTGTATATTTAGTAAATGGATTTTGAAAAGTAGCTGTTTTTTTTCCTGATGGTTCTCCTAAACATTCCATCTACAGCAAATACTGCCTGTGGAGTTGCACTGGAGTGAAAATAGGATCTTGGAATGAGATGGGTTTGATAAGTTTAAGTAAATACAGATGTTGTCTGATATTTTCTGGTACAAGTATCCCGCCCTTCCTTTCCAAGAACAGGAAGAAACAGATTATTTGGTCTTGTAATAATAAAGATGTCATTTGGAGGAGAAAAATGGAGGAGAAGGGATTTAACCTTTGTCTGTAACCCAGTGTGCTGGGCAGAGGAGTCCTAGTTTTCTACAAAGTCAAAACTAAAGACCTATTGTGCAAGGGCTTAGCAAGGACGTACCATTCTGTGTAATTATCTCTCTTCAGGCTGTCTTCTGGAGTCACACAGCTGCCTGTTAACCATTGGAAAGCTCTTAAAAATTAAGTAACTTGCAATATGCCACTAATTGGGTAAAGTCATGTCCTGGTTTTGGAAGGGAACTCAAAAACTTTTGTCTTCCATCCTCATACTTTCACACAGAAATAAAGAGGGGTTTTTTTTTCTAGGTAGTTCTAAAGAAACTGTTTGAAGACAAAGGTAAACTCAACACGTCATAGTTTAGTCCAATTGTATGAAATACTCAGAGTAGTTACAAAAAAAAGTTGTCTAAAAAACATCTGTTGAATGTGTTAGAGATGGAAGTTCTAAATTTTTTTAGGACCCACCACATCTTTTTTTAGAGAGTGCGACAAAGGATATGACTGAGTGAACCTAGTACATGTTCCATTTAAGTAAAAAAATAATTCAGCTGATTAATTTTTAGGGAATTGGAAGATTTATTCAAATAACTGACATCAAAACTTTTATGATTCAGAATTCTGTGTCTTTAAAAATCTCTTCAACTATTTCATGTGCATTGTACTCTCAGAGAATAAGATTTGAATGATGAATGCAGGGTGTACATTAGAATTGCAGGAACATCCCAGTACCTTATTAATGTTTAAGGAAACCATGGGTAAGTCACATTCATCAAGTGTGTCTAGTCAGTGTTCTAGCAGACACCAATTCAATAGTAATAAGAAATTACAGTACTTACCAAGAAATATGCAGTGGTTTATCTTTTGTCATGGTTTAGGCCGAATTGGCCACTGAGGATGTGGGGCAACACAGATGGGACCGACAGATGCTCCCCTCTATCCCTCTTCAAAGAGAGATGCAAAGGAGGGAAAAAGAGGCTTATTAGTTTAGAAGGAATTAAACGACTTTAATGAAATATTAATAATAAAATAAAAAGAAATAATGAAATATATACAAAACCGTATCAAGCTCCCAGGATGACAATCACGTCACCGGCTGGCACTGGGGCAGTCCCAGGCTGGACTCAGTGACAGATGGGAACTGGATTCCAGATGTGGATTCAGGATCGGGATCACAGGCAGATGAACAGACAGAGTCCTCCTCAGACGCCGGCCATTGAAGAAAGAGGTTGACCCTTTGATCCCTCAGCTTTTATACCGAGCATGAGGCAGATGGGATGGAATACCCTGTTGGTCAGTTTTGGATCACCTGTCCTGTCCGCTCCTCCCCGCAGGTGGGACCCCTCTACGCTTTTCTGCTTCTGACCCTCCAACGGGCAAATAACCACGTCATCTGCCCTTGCGTGTTACAGCAATAAGTATAAGCAAGAGCGTCTCCGCATCCCGTTCCTTGGCATCAGCTATAAACATAGGTCTTATCACTCTGAGAGAGTGAACATTGTCTGCACAAGATGCAGTTAATTTCAGTAGTTAGAAGAGGCCCAGCTAAGAAGCGAAGTTACTGAACAAAATTGGTCCTGTTTTACCTCAAACCAGGACAGCTTTGTTCTTTTATTTTTATAAATCATTGCTTTCAATTCTCTTAGGAGTTTAGAATTTATGTAAAGGCTAACATTCTCCTTCTTTTCATGGTTTTCCCGACTCTCTTATAAATGTTGTATTTGTAGTATTTCAAAAACATATTGGTTCTGAATGGTTTTGGGCTACTTTAATAACAGCTAAATCAGCCCAACCCAGTCCATATAAGCCTTATAAGCCTAGATGATCCTTTTAACAAGTGCTTTTGTGACTCTGCATTTATTCAATGTTGTGACCAGCAGTCCCATTTAACTGCCTTAGAGTTTCTGCCCCACTTGATCTGATAAACATTTACAACTGGGTTGATGGGATTTAGAAGAGAAGTAAGGCTTTAAATGATACGATGTGCATTTTTATTGCTGTTGGAAATGGATGTGTTGACATTTCCATGAATGAATCTCATAGAAGGATGGGTTTTTTCTTTATTTTAAGGAAATGGGAATCAAAATGTCTGATTTATGTCATTATTTAGTAACTGTTTTATAGAATGTTATTCTTGTAAGCTTCACTCTTTGTTTCATACTGTATGACCTTGTATAGTAAGTTAAGTCCCAATCCTGAGCCTATTGAACTTTGTTTCTGACATGCTTCTTCTTAAATGGGTACTGTACTAGGCTTCTGATGTGTACATGTACAGCTTCAGATGCATTTGCATAGTCCTACATAGAGGAATTTAGGACATTACTCATCATAATCTGTGCTTTTTAGTAAAGGAGCATTTCAGTTTGACTGACTGCACAAGGCACAGATGCTGGGAGTAAAGCAGCACATTGCGTGGGGGTATTTCTGCCTTTGTAACAGGCCAAATTCTGCCTGTATTTGCCTGTGCAATGCAGGTATGTTACTTCTTATTGTGTATGTTAGGGAGAACAGAGAAATACTTGAGACCAACTACTTTTTTCCTGGTGATGCAGCTGCTGAGCGCAGACATTGCAAATGCACCGTATGCGTAGAGTAGAGCAATCAAGTGGGTCAAGGTGGGCTCAGCGTGTGTTGCTAGATACTGTCCTCAGCTGTCCTGCTGCCTCCTGCTGCCTCCTGCCTGCCTCTGCCTCTGCCTCTGCCTCTGCCTCTGCCTCTGCCTCTGCCTCTGCCTCTGCCTCTGCCTCTGCCTTGCTTCTGATTCTGCCTCTTGGGGCTCTTAATGGTCTGTTGTCATGGCTTGGCAGTTTCTGATGAGACAGCATGAAAGATGCCATGCGTTTTGGACTGTAGGACACCAGGAGAGGAAGGCTTTAAAAAAATTGTGTTGTTAAATTACAACCTATACACTCTGTATGATTTTGGGTAGAAATTTATGCATACATGAAAAGATCCATCAGTTCCATATGTTGTAAGAAAAGCGAGGAAAATAGTCTACTATAATATTTGCCAAGAAGAATTATATGTGTGCCATAAACAATTGCTCTATGTGAAAATCTTCTCCTATGCAAAGGTATATAAAGCTTGATTTTTTTTCAAACTTCTTAGATGCTGGAGTTTGCTGGGGTTTTTTGTTTGTTTGTTATTTTAACTTGGGACATCTAATTCATGTGTGATAAAGTAAGTATGTGCATGAGCCCATTCATGCTGATTAGCTCTTTCCAAAATTACAGGACTATAAAAACACCTGAAGCATTTTCTGTGGAGTTTTATCTTAAATTTGTGTGCAGTGTCTTTATTCAGAGGAAGAGGGATGGCTGAGCGGGCGGTTCATTTTTTCATTGGCATATTGAACCAGCTGCAAACTGAAAAGCTTGGTTTTTTGATTTATGAGAGAAAGAAATTTATATTCTCCTTGTAATTTTTTTTCCAGTGCTTTCTGAGCAATTCTGTTCTTGACCAAGTTTTTTGAAACTGTGTGTTAGTATACTTAATTTCAGAAAGCACTGATCCCAGAAAACGTTGACATTTGTTCCCACCCCCAATTGCAGGTTTTCAGAACTAGATACCTATCTGTAATCGATTTGTGAATTATCAACTCTCTTGTGGATAGAGCATCTTCAGTGCTTGCCCTCTGCTCCAAGTTCTGATGAGATTGCTTTTTAGTGCTAATACCATAAATAAGTTTTTTGTTATGGGCACCTGCACTCTTGTGCATTATCAGATGGGTTGAAACAACTGACTGACTTTGCAAATGCCAATAACCAGCCATCGTATCCACATGTAACTGATGTAGATTGGTATACTGTATGTGTAAACAAGGTGTATGAGCAACTCTGCTGATTGTTTACAGAAGAGCTCCAAAGCTTATTAGCAGTTAGATAAAGAGCAGCTTTGGCCTATTAAGTTGTAATAAATATTCCTATTCAATTTTCCCTTCCCACTTGGTATTGTGCTTTTGTGTTCTTGTGCTTTCTGATGGTTCATGCTTTCTTAATTTATGGAGGTGTCAGTTAAACTGGCCAGGCTATTCCTCTGCCTGTTGCTTAAAGAAAAAGATGATGTTTCTTTGCTCCAAAAGGTGAAGGACTAGGAAGGGAAGGACACACCTGTGTTCTATGAGGACAATACTATAGTTAGACCATAGTGTCTGGGCATGTGGCACGTATTGTGTTTATTGAAAATAAGGTATTTCATGTTGCTTGGTTGTATTATTGTCCCAGCTGTGAATTGGTTAGGATGGTGCTTGCTTTTCAGTGCCTGCATTATCATACTTACTGTGAGTAAAACTTTCTTCTGTTTCTTTACCTACTGCTCCTAGTCACTTGTATTTTCTCCTCTCTCTATTTACCCTGTATTGTCTGTCCTAGGACACCTTAGAAAAAGACCAGATTACAGCTCCCGTTGCGCATTTCATAAGGTTACAATTCAGCTGTCATTCTTTGTTCAGTCTTCTGGTGTCTTTAGATTCAAATTCTCTCAGTCTGCCATGGACGTGACAGGGTGTGAATTATCATGCCATAGAACACTTACTCTTACGAAGTATAAGGCTGGAAGTCAAGTACCATTAAATGCACAAATGCGTGAATCGTTGTGCAATAGGTCACATATTAAAATGTTGTGTGATTATAAGTTGGCCCAGTGCAATTCTTTACTTAAAAAATGATAGAGAAAGTTCAGGAATAATTTATTTTAAAATATTTTAAATTACTTTATAATTCTCAGTAATTCATTGTTTTAAATTTAATACAAATTAAATGAGTTAAAATCATGAAATATATGTTCTCTGGTTTAGGTTAACACTAAAAGTATTAAATGGCAAATGGTTTTAGATGAAAAACAGTGTAGATGTGCATTTTCAAAGCTAACAGGATTACTCTGTTCTGCAGGATGAGGGTCCCTAAATTCTTTTTCTCATAGGCAGAAACTTGCAAAAGGGTCTAAGGATTTTGAGCATCCAGTCTGATGTAAGTTGTAAAGAGAATAGGTCCTGCAGTCTTTAGTTACGGTTTCTTCTTGCATTGGCTGTTTGGAAGATGATCAAAGTAACTTTGCAGTAGAGTAGTATGTGGTAATTTTCTATTAGTAAAAGCATTATTGTAATGCCCAACATTTAGAGCTGTATAAGATCTAAAACAAGGTGGGTTTTTTGCAGTCCTCAAATACTTTATGCTTAGTTTAGTCTCCTTTACCTTTCCACCCCAGGTGAATCTTGACCGTTGTCAATTTAAGCTTTGTGTTTAGAAAGCTGAATTGAAGCAGTTTTTCACATTCAGTTGCAAATTCCAAGTGCGAAGATGGTGGCACAGCTCACAGAAAAATGAATTTTCTGTTCCCTGCAGACACCCAAGAGTTCATAAGCTTGTTTTGTGGCTATATGAGATTGAGTTGAGATCTTGGAATTTCATTTTGATAAATCTAAAATACCATCTTCATTTTCACATGTTACACTATGCAGCATTCTATTATGTATAAATAATGGCTTGAAGGAGAAAAGGTGTAAGTACTTCCTAAAAGTGTGAGTTAAGTAATACGCTATCATGAAACTTTGATTTTTTTTTTGCATTTCCTGATGGTTATGGGTTCTGTCAGAGAAAAATATTTGACAGCTGTAATTGAGCGCAGTGTTTAAATGGGCAATGGTTACCAAGGCCTCCTTTTTGATTTTGCGTGATGAGTGAGAAAGGTATGAAAAATTAAGCCTCTTTTAAGTTCTCCTTTTTTAATACTGTACAGAAAAAAGAGAAATGTGTTATCTCACATAAAATGAAACTCAAAGTACTCTGAAGTCCTGAGTTTGAAATACGGCAAATTCAATGGGTGGCAGTTTCACCTTCTGTCACCAACTTTGCAGTTCTATGTAAATTTAATTTAATGAGGAGAATGCTCTAAACAGGTAGGATAGCATTCTTGGCTCCGTTTTACATGTATGAAAATTGCAACATAGAAAAATGAAGGAAGAAAAAATGTGCCTGAACACTTATATTTAAAAGTGACCTCTAAACCAAACTTCAATAATAGTGACTTAGGTTTGGGAGCAAATGCATGCCTTTAAAGGTATTTAGAAGTGCTTTAAAAGTAGTATCTGAAGTGCCTGGTTTGAAAATGCACAATAAACAGTTTTGGGAGCAGTAACTCTCCCAGACCCATCTTACTACATGGGCATCCAAACTCCCCTTGTTTTTTCGGCTGCGGTAGCACCTCACATACGTCTCGGCTTGAGTCAGAGTCCCTCTCTTGCTTAGCATTTGACAGGCAGTAAATACCCCAACAGGCAGAAGACGAATCACGGGCTTCATCACTGCCAGCCTTCCCAGTTCAGGCAACTTGTGACTTCTGCCTCCAAACAGAGGTCCTTCTGTAAGGCAACTTGTCACTGGAACCTTCTTCATTCCTTTCTAATATGCACCAAGCAGGTAGTTATGATTTATTAATATCTCTGGTCTCATCACAAGCTCTACAATGGAAGTAAAGCACTGCAGATTTTCAGCTCGTTTTACAGCATAATATGTGGCTATTAAAGTGTTTCAGGGAGCTACGGAGGCCAAATGCGTAGGTGGCTCTTAGGCGTAGAAAAATATAGGAATGGGAGAAAAAGGAAAATTAAAAAAAGTACTAAATATAGTAGTTGAGTTTTTCTCTCAGCAATTTGGTGTGACCCTTTTTATGTGTGATCCCTTATGAGTATTAAAAAACAAGCCCAAAGGTGTTAACTTATGCTGCTCTTAAAATGGGAGCACTCAGACTCACAGTGAATGTCTTCCAGCTGCTGACATTCAGTAGACAGTGGAAGGATAATTAAGGGTCAAAGAACAGCTTCCCTGTCCGCAGCAGAGAAACCTTTATTTTCATCTTTTTTTTTCTCTTTATCTGAGGAAAAAAGTTAATCAAAGCTTACTAAATTCCCTTTGGGAGGGTGATACCCAAGCCTCGTTTTCATGAAAGTGCTCCCTGAATTTTAAATGCGTAAGTTCTGTTTAAGTAGCATCATTCTCCTACTGACATTTGGATTTGGATTAAAATGGTTCCAGAGCTTGTCCTGCAGCTGCTTGTCAAGTGCTCAGACTGTGGAAGTAAGGGAATCTTGTCACATTACATCTAATTGTTCCGGTTTTGCCTGCCAGCCTGTGACAAGGTCAAAGCATAGCACAAAGGTCTGACTTACAGTAAAAAACAAGATATAATAGATTTCTCAATATAGGCGCCTGAATTTGAAACAAATGGAGAAAGGGGAATTTTTTTCACAGTTCTGGCAATAGAGACAATGGTACATCATTGTCCCCTGGCTGGAGCCAAATTCTGAGAGATGCCAAGCACTTAGTATTCCAAGATAATTTAACGTCCCTTGGAAATTTTCATTCAGATGTTTTTCATGTCTGAGAATTTTGACTA
Organism: Vanellus vanellus; assembly: GCF_965231255.1. Taxonomy (NCBI): domain Eukaryota; kingdom Metazoa; phylum Chordata; class Aves; order Charadriiformes; family Charadriidae; genus Vanellus; species Vanellus vanellus. The sequence goes on along the minus strand of NC_138906.1, from coordinate 96,409,918 downwards.
ATAATTCTCCGATGGATGTATTTGCTAGTCAATAGGTTTTAGCTAATTGCTGGGTGGTGAAGATATAATTTCTTGTGGTGGGCTTTTAAATTACACTGTTCCACTGCTATTGTTTGTACTAACTATTCTGTAACTATGCCTTCAGTCTTGCAGATGTAATGCATACACGGGGCTGTTCCTTGTCTTTTTCGTTCGCTTTGCTTTTTTCTCTGAGCTTCTGGCCACTCGGCTTCATTTTGGAAAGGTATTGCACTGGTACATGCAAATGAATTTTCACTGACAACTCCTTACGTCTGTATAAATGCAATTGTATTGCCAACTCAGAACTGAGCCTCAGAAAAAAGGGCAAAGCTGGAGGTTGGGAGATGTAGAGACCGAGAGATGGAAGTGGGTTTTTAATGGAATTTTCAAAAGGAGCTGAATTAGTTCATATCTCGGTTTTAAGAGGTTTAAAGGGAGTAAGGCAACTAGTCTGTTAGGAGATTAGTTATTTATAACACCTTCAAATTCCATTTTGCCATGTGTGACTGAGTGTGACTGACTATTGTTCCCTTTATCAGAGCATAGACAACATGATGGAAAATGCTAGTGAAGGATGTTCTTTTTTAATTTCTTTTTTAATACAACTTTGACATGAAAGCAGAATTCTGTAGTGGAACTTGCAGCATTTAGATTAAGTACAAAATAAATAGGAAAAATGCTTCAATCAGATGTAGGTACCAGATGTAGGTAGGAATAGAGAAGCTACATAATCTAATTAAAAAAAAAAACAACACTTTACTCTTTATACCTTCTCATGCAGATAACAAAAAAGATCTCTTGACAGGTGGACACATATTCTGTATTATTTAGGTGCTAAATTATCCTGTGTGTGTTGGAACTACTAGTAGATAGGAACAAATAATGCAACCAGTTTCTCTGCGGTGCTGAGCTTAAATTAAACAGTCCCTCCCACCAAAACACAATACTTCCCTCTTCCCGCCATTGCAGATCCCAAATTTTTGTGAGTGGCAGAGTAATTGAAATAGAATTTCCTATGGCATTCAATTCACTGGATAGATTCCCTAATGTCTGATATGCTGTACATGCAAGTTGAAGATTTTATTCAGGTGCATTTTCTGCTGTCTTATAATAAGAGTTCACTTTACAGTATGATCTTTTTTTACTGTGGCACTAATACTCTTTTGTTTTCACCAGCTAGTCTTTCTGGATTCAGGAACTTATCCTGAGGTTCCTGCAGGAAATTAATATCATCAGAATATCTGTTTTGTTTGGTTGCTTATTAGAAAATTATTGACAGTAGACAAGAGGACAAATGTGTTCACGCAGAGATAGTAGGTTTGTGTAAGATTTGTTTCCTTAGACACTAGGTTAGACAGCAAACATCTGATCAGAGTTTGCAATTTTCTAACAGTTGTTCTTACCCTGTAGAGAAATAACCAGCTGGTTGACGGTACAGGTGGTCACAACTGCACATTCAACTCTGGTCTGTGCGTGTGCAAATTAGAGTTGTGGGATGCGTATTAGCTTGGCTGTGTCAAGGAATAAAGCAGCAAAGTTGTTGATTCCTACCTGTTGGAAAAAGAATGCAGCCCTGGTCCTATAAGCGCCGTTGTGTGCATGTGAGAATGCTATTTACTTCCATGGGGATATTCATTAGGGCCATTTGTCTCCCTCTGTCTCTCTCCCTAGAGGTCTGTCGTGGTTTGGGGGTTGTTTGGCGTTGGAACTAGGCCTGTTTGTGAATCAGACGCTTGAATCACAATCCTGAAGTTATTATTTTTTATGTAAATATTGCTGTTATGATGAGGATGAATATACAAATTAGTGAAGCCAGTTATAGGAATAAACATTAGTTAATCTATCAACAGCTGTAAACTGTATTTTTAATCTTTCAAAGGAAGTGCAGGTAATTCTTTCCTTGCTTTCTCTATCTTCCTACTTTCACACACATTTGCAAACTGTTTAGAGAACAATTTGGCTCTTACTGTCCAGTTGAGACAGTTTAGAATAAAACAAGACATTAGAATTATTAGAATTACAGACTTACAGTCTGTATAAACCCACTAAAACTGTAATTGTAATAAATTGGTGCATCAGTCAGCTCCAGTCTAATCTTGTAACTTTTAATAGAAGTAGCTCATGGTGCAACTTACTGCCTATGGGCTAAGCCAAATTGGAGGAATGCATTCATCTGTTTCTTCAATACAAATCGCTCCGTGTAAGGCTTCTGTTCCTTGCAGGTAATCAAGGGTTCAGTTGAAAAGTATGCAAAATTTATGTACCAGTAAAGTTAGTGAGAATATTGCTATTAACATCTAAGGGAATAATGCTGAGAACATCTGAAATTCCTTCCTGGTTTATAGACTGCAGATTGTTCTAATTTTTTTCTTCTTTTAAATTAATAAGATTGTATATCAAAAGAACCTCAGAAGATCAAAAATAGTCTGCCTGTACTTACTCCGGTGTTAAATTTTCAGTGATTTCTTCTGGAGGCTGCTGTTCATTGGAAACCCTTGGAAAGGTAAAATCACTTGAGAGATACACATATGAAGATGGAGATGGTGTGCTTTACTTCTTGAGCATCTGTTGTTACAGCTATGTGCTGGTCCGCTCGCCTCTAATCCAGTTACTCTTGGCTGCCCAGAAAGGATTATGATGATTATATAATGCTGTTTGCTGGAATTACCAAATCAATATTCCAAATATATTGGTCTTGGATATTTCCAGAGCCCAGCAGAACTTGCAGTATATATGACACATGTACAGTTAAATACATTAAAACATTTAGGTCACTAGGATTAGTTACAAGGGTACCAATTTTGTTCAGTAACTTTGCTTCTTAGCTAGGCCTTTTCTAACTAGAGTACCCCAGTTTACCTGTTTGGAATAGGAGATAATGGTGGCAGACACTCATGATGTTTTATCAAATATCGATACTTTCAGCCCAATGTTAAAGTGTGTTTCTGTTTCAAAAACTGATTCTAAAATATCCCTCTCTTTCTTAACAGATTGGGTATGTTTGCATGTGCGTATATCCTTTGTGTTAAGAACTGTATCTGTTCCTTTGGTGTTACTTTTTTCTTCAGCTGTAGATAAGGAATGTTTGAAAAATGTGTAGATATTGTAGTTGGAAATGTTGTTAAACACACTTATTTCGGTGTTTAGTTTAGTTCGGTTAGTTTAGTGCCTATTTTCATATCTGAATTGATGTGATAAAAGATTTATCACAGGGAAAAAATTAACAGTTTTTAGTTGAGTGGGTTCATAACTGTCTTTGCTACAGTGGTTCTGTAGAGGTCAGATTGTAGCACGCTGACACATTACACATTTCATTACTCAAAAATCTTGTTGGGAGGCTTATTATTGATGTCAGCTAGCTGTGCTTGCTTGAATCATTTTCCTAGCTGGACCACTAAGTTGTGAGAAAAACACTTCATCTTTGTTTCCCAGTATAGGACGTATATTCCCAGTAGAGAGCAGGAATACTGTGTAAAAAGCTGACCAGCCATGTTTGAGAGTGGTGGGTTTAAACGGGCATAGGTGCTAAGCTGAGCAGGAGAAGAGAAAGCCAGTGCTGCTATGGAAGGAGATGAGAAAAGCCTGGCTCCCACCTGGTGGAACAAAGATGGAGAAGATGTATGTTGAATTCTCTGAATCGGTCAGCGCACCAAATACTGAGAAAGAAAAATTCTTTAAGCAAATTTACAAACTATGGACATAAATTGAACATTAATAGATTTTAAGCTGGAAATTAGGAGAAGTTTTCTAATGAGGAAAGGAATATGGTGGTGAAACAAGAATAATAATTGTGGAAAAGTGAATTAAGCTTGACTATCTGACATGATTTCTACAGTTTCATTGGAATGGGCTCTGGTATCCATTTTCCATTGTGAGTGTCTGTGATCATAAGCTTTGATGAGCAGCTCCTTTGTGTCTCTCCTGAACTTGTACAGAACATAGCACAGTAGGACACTGGTCCCTCTGGAGACTTAGAGGTCCTGCAAATATTAATGTGGGTAGAATCCCAATGATATATTCAATTCCAGTAGTGAATCAAACGCATCTTTTATCTTGTTTTGTAGCAACTTGCGTATAACATCTAGAAAAAAAAATTAGCACTAAATAACAAATAGCCTGAAAAAAATCACCACAAAGGAGCAAAATGTCATGGAAAGAATATTCAGCTGAGTGAACAGATAAGCAAAAGATTTTGCTGGTGGGTGCGAGATTTAGATTATGAAGTCACAAATAAAGTTTTCAAGGAGACCTGTTCCAGTGTTTAGGCAGTGGTTAATTGCTTTTTCTCAAAGCAACAAAATTACAGCCTGGATTTATCTGCGTATTGACGTGGTTTCCTGCAAAGGAAGTTTGTCTTAGGTGAGATAAATGGCACAGAGTAAAAATGGGCTCTTGTTAAATGTAGTATTCCAGTCATTTAAAATTATTGTGTATTTCGTTGTGTGAGAACAGGCAGAAGCGTGGACTGTGGTGAGGCTTATTGATTGCTGCAGGAGTGAGTACTTTGCAAAACACTGTATCAGCAAAATCAAAGATTTATCAAAAATGTTGAGAATTTGTAAAGAAGATAGAATTTTTTAGTCAAAATATTATCAAGTTCTGTCAATTTGACAAATGGCACATGCATACACAGGTATTGCTGTTCATGGTGAGCATTTGGAGTATTATGGCTAGCCCTAGTCATAGTGCTACATAGCAGCAATATTGACATCATGTATTACTGAATAGTTAAGTATTCCTAATTACTTAGGGATTACTCTGTCACAAGTCCTTTCATTTAACTAAAAGCATAAAAAAAGCCAAAAGTAAAAAAGAAGTCTTTCCCTAGCATCTTTCACTTCTTATGCTTTTTCTTTTAAATACTAAGGTTTGGTAGAATCTAGCAATTGCCATTTACTGGTAGCAGATTAGATGACTTGAAACCCCGGATCAGCTGAGAACGCAATTTTGTTTCAAATTCAACTGATGCCCTTTTGTGTTTCTTTCTCTTCTGTTACCTTAGGCTCCTCTTCTTCCTTTTGGCTTTCAGCTTATCCTTTTAATTTTTTCCCACTGACTCTGGACGTGTTTTTTGCTGTGGTGGTTTTGGGGTTTTTTCCTTAAGTGTTATGCTTGGCCTCCTGGCTTTATAGCATTTTTAATCTTAATTTCTGTTCCTTTTGATGTCAGTCTACCCTGTTCTTTATTTTGTCTTTTATAAGCTTCCTGATAGCTTCTCTTTTGCTCCTGCTATCTCCTGATACTCTTTTGCAGGATTTCCCTGTTTTGGCTGATTCGTGATGTCTTAATAAGGTTGAGTATTGTTTTCCAAGTGAATAGTTTTATTCAGTGAGAACTGCAGTTTTAGTCCACCTGAAATCTTTGTGACTTGTAAATTTGGGTGAATACTTTTGGACCTTTAATTTAAAAAGTGGTTCCACAATAACATTTGCTGAAATATATCCAAAATATTTCTCAGTCTGTATTCATCAGGGTTGTAGCAGCATTTATAAAAGCAGTTTGGAGGAGGTAGCTGTTCCTTTTCAGAAGCTTCTTGCAGTCACAAAATTTACCAAGTTTTCAATGTCTAAGAAGATAGATAAACAGTGAACAAAGAGAATTTTTAATGGATTTTTCCTGTTCTTTCCTGCTGAGGCTCTTCTATGTTAATAATTACATTCTTATACATTCTTATACTCCAGGACATAACGTGAGAATGATTGCCTGTGCAGTCATGAAGATCTGGGTTCCAGTCCCTATTCCAATGATTATTTAGGTAAATGCCATAAAGTGAAACTGTTTAAAAGGAAATGGAGACAGGTCTGCACCAGAATAGCTTACTTGTTAAAGTTTAAATGCTCCGAGGGCTCACAGAGGGGATTTGAAGCCTCCATTCCAGAGGAATCATCTAACCAGATTTTTATAACATAGAAAGAACAATATAATTCTCTTCTTTGGAAGTTTTAGATACTGCTCTTAGGTGTGTGAGTGTATCTCTTTGTCCATCTAGCCTTCCACTTCAAGTAAATGAAATAGTTTTTACTTTAAACATCAAAACGTATGATTTCAAATGCAAAGTATTATGTCAAATCTTACTTTTGGCTTTGCCTGAAATGGATTTTCACTACTTTGGCCATTGAATTGAAAAAATCAGTCATCCATTGAGCCATAATCTAGACCAAAAAGATCAGACCAGTCATCTTTGTCAAATTCTTCAAGTGATGTCTCAGGAGCAGCTCTGTTGCCTTCATTAGAGCTTTAGCCTTGTAGTATATCAAACTCAGGCATCTGGAAAGAAAATTAATCTCCTTTAACAACAGCAGTTGGCTAGCAATTGACTTTTAAATCTCTGAGTATAATATCTTGGCTGAGAGACCCCAGTGTGCATTCAGTAATTCTAACCAGATCATTTGTTTAGTGGTTAATTTCTTATTTTTCAGAGAGAACAACTTTGGAAAGCTTGACGCTGTTATTAAAGTATGCTACAATATTCTCCCGTTTCCTATTGTGAATATACAAAACCACTTTCTAAAAAAAAAAAAAAGGCTATTTAAGGTTGTTTGTTTGGGTTTTTTTTTTTCCCATTGAAAAAAAGAAGAAAGAAAAAGAAAGATTTATTCACAGAACTTGGAGGAAACTGGATTTTTCAGCTAGGTTGTTGATGGCATAAGCCATAAACTATCAAGCTATGTTCATGGGTCAGTGAGCACTTCATGACTGGAGATGTATGAAAGTCTGCTGAGAGAGCACATCACGCCCTACTCTCGTTCTAACATCATTCAGTTGTTTTTGAAAGGTGAGAGATTTCTATTTCCCATACCATCCCTTTTTATTATTTTTAACACCAGCTTTCTGAACATACTTTTTTTTCTCCCACCCTTTGTCCTTGGTTTTGTGTTTTTTTTTTATTTGCAAGAATAGGTGACTGTGTGGAAGGAAGAATACCAAAAATATGATAGTGACAGGATGTTGATACAGACATTAGTTTAGATAGTGAGCTGCTCTCATTGTCCTCTGCTCCTGTCTCCAAATTCAAGCAACATTTTAAATTTTTTATACCTTTTGTATTTTTAAATAAGAAAGGGAAGGATTGGCATGTGCACACACTGAGAGAATATAAATTAGCATATATTATATTTCTAGTTTAGCCAAAGATTTTTTACAGAAAAACACCTCTTTGTCCCCAAATCTTGAAACTATTCTTAGAGATCTTGTGTTATTTTTGTGTGCTTTAATAGTGGTATATTATGCATTGTATCCATTTTACCTGGGACGTGGGTTTGTATGAGCCTCCCTCTTCTTCACCAAAGCTCAGGGAATTTCTGACTGCCAGTACTGTGACAAGGAGACCTTTGTTTATGCAGTCAGGTAGATTGAAATAACTGTGTGTATTCTGGTATATTTAATTTGGTAACCAGAATGTCAGATAATATTTGGATCCATTTATGTCTTGTGGCATCCTCCTAATTTACACTCCGGATACTTGATTTTTCTGTCCACAAAGCAATACTAATTTAGGTTGGTTTTGTTTTCAGTTGTACTGTTTGAACAACTACAGAATTTTTTTTTCCTTTTCTGTTGTACTTTAATATATTCTGCAACCATACAGGATTATGTTAATTATCTCTATAAAAGTCAAAGTTATGAGTGTTCTCAAAAGTAAAATACAGAATAGTTGGCACTGTTAGTATAATGATTGACTTTTATTTAGACATACATCAGCCACAAAAGCAATGCATGATACACATTTAATACTTAGTCTCAGATGAGCAAAGGGCTAAACACAATTTTCTGTGTTAATTGTAAAAAGTTGATGTTCTTGTCAATCCTTTTAGTGAAGAAACAAAACAGGGAAGGCAGACTTTGTGGTGGGTGGGTGACACTAAGTCTGCATCAGATTGACTCAGTTGTATGTGGCTGCCATTAAAAATTTGCAGATTGTGGATTTTAAAACCAGTGTGAGCCTTGTTTTCCGCATTGCAATACTGTTACATTTTATGTTTTGGCTCAGCTATTGTTGTTAGTTTTGTTAGTCTGTCTCTGCTTTACATGAGAAGAATCATGAAAGGAGGTGCTGTTTAGAAGTTGTGTAAAGTGAAGTACAGCTAATTGGTGAAAGTTATACATTAGTAAATATTCTTAAACTGATTACTCATTATCATATGCATGCACAATTATTTGATGGAACAGACTGTGCTCATTGTCAGCTAGGTCCATACACGCATGGAACGATACAGAATTTTTAAACTTAATGTTTATTTTTAATTCTGAATAGTTAAGCCTCTAAATAAAATAGATCCGAAATATTTTATAGATTTTTTTTTACAGTATTCTCAATGGCAGTATCATCTTCTAATTGATGCCTCTGGTATCATCTGATTCTACATAAACTAAGCTAACTTAAAAATTGCTCAAACAGCTGCCTTGTCACCATATAACTGACAGAGTTCCTGCTGAAACATCTGTTGCCATGTTGCTAAGTTTCCCTTTTTAATTATTTATGTTCAATCTCTGTTCACAGGCAGAGGTTGTCACATTACGGAAGCAAAGTAGTAGTATACTAATTAATTAGGAAGAGAATACATTTTTATATTTTTATGGATGCTTTTATCCTGTACATTCATTCTTCTTTCTTCTTGTAAGTTCCATGTTCACCCTCAGCTCATTCCCATCCTTCTCTTTTTACCTCTTCAGTGGGGGTCCCTTTCAGCACCTGGAATTTCACTCAATTTTTCCTGCTTTAAGAGGGTTTTGGATCAAAGTTCCATACAAGACCTGACTGTTATTTCTTAGAAGGGACACCCAAATTGACATACTGACTTTGAGTATCCCATTTGCAAAATCCCAGGCAGGTATAGTTCAACACCTGAAATGATGCGTTTAAGGACTACTCTCCTGCACTCTCTGTATTCTAAATATTTTACTTTCATGTGTACAGGTGATAGTGCCACATCTATGTATTCAGCTCTTATTCTGGAGAATATTTTGTGAGCTAATTTGGTTTAGGTCTAATCTCTAGGCAAGATTCAGCCAATAAAAGATCTTAAATGAAAGATTTCTGCTGACTTTGGCCTTTTTGTCAAATCCCTGAACTTTTGATGGGTGCAACTTTGATTCTGTGTATCTGTAGATTTTTAATGTAACAAGAGCACTTGGGGCACTGTGAAATTTGCTGTGAAGTTAACGCTCACAGTTTTTACTTTAAGATTTGACAGATTGTTGAAATCTATATATTTAACAAAGTCATTTGGATTGTCACAAAGATTTGAATTTAAGTAAGGTATAAAAGAGCCCTTTTAAAAGGCTACCGTTTGTTTAGGAAAGAGGGAAAGCAGAAATTTCTCATACAGAAGTTGGAAGAAAGTCTCCAGGCCTTTCTATGATTGGCTAACTACTAATTTTAGGCTTACTCTTACGTTCTCAATTGGGCAATTAAAATCTGTTCTTAGAAAATGCAAGTAGGAGAACCTTAAAATAATGATAATAGTAATAATAATAATAATAAATAAATAAGTAAATAACACCTAAAAAAGCCCAACCCAATGGACTTGAAAAAGACAACCTTTAATAAATTAAAAAAAAAAAATATAAATTTAATTATCTGAGAAACAAACACACAGGTAAATGGAGTCTGAAATAGCTGACACTTGCCTAAAGTATATTAAGGGTGCTAACTCAAACTCTTGCACTCCAGAGGAGAGAAAAGGTAGCACACAACAAGAAAAATAGGCCAGATTGTAAACTACATGCATGAAGTAAGAACACAGAAACAAACCCTGAAAGAACGGGGCACAAGCAGAAGCTTGACTATCGGGGTAATGAGTTTTATAGAGGTTCACTGCTAAACTATAGGGGTGTGTTGAGTTTGACAGAGGCCTTTCCTAGGACTGGTGCTACTTAATATTTTCATTTACAAGCTGGATATTGGAAAAGAAAGTCTGTTTATTAAATTCACAGATTATGCCTCCCAGAAGGAAGTATGCTGGAAGGGAGCATAAGAATTCAAGATGACGTTGACAACTTACGGAAGTGTCCTAAAAATATGGTGAAATTCTTTAAGTTCAGCACAAAGTTTCCTGCTAAAGAGGGATTAATCAGTTGTGTAAATGCAGGATAGCTAAGTAGCAGCTGTTCCAAAGCAGATGCATGAAATAGTGAATCACAAGGTGAACTGTGATGAAAGTATTGCAGAAAGGAAAAGGAAAAAGCAATACTGTATTGGTAAGTGTTAATAAGACTATTGGTTTTAGATATGGGAATTCATCTGCCCACTGCTTTTGCTGTCCAGAAAGCGTCAGTTGCAGAATTGCTTTCAGTTTTAGGCATTGCTGTGCAAGAAAAGCATGATGCTGACCGTATGTGTATGTATAATGTGTATATTGTGTGTATGTCTATTCAGAGTATGTGTGCCACCTCACTGCTGGCTGTGTCTGGGGATGTGGAGCTGCAGCAACCTTGCCTTGATTGAAGTACCAGATTTGGCAATTCATGACAAGTATGTTTGTGGAAAGCTCAGAGACAGGCAATAAAAATTATAACAATAGTGAAGAAATTAGAGTTTTCTAGGTAAAAAGAAAAATAAAGGAGAAGACAGTGCTCTTTAGTATGCAAGAGGAAATGCATAGGGGAGGGAAATAATCTGTTGTCCAAATTCAAGTACTTGCAGCAAAGGAGATTAAGTTTAAATACCTACCTTTGATAGGAAGGTCAATGCTGGTGTAGTTTGCATGGCTAAGCTGTAGAACTTCCATCCACAAAGGTTTTTAAAGAGTAAGTCCTACAGTCTTCAGTGAGGAATGCTGTTGTTGATCCTGCTTCCTTTGCACTTGTGTGCTTTGATCTTATTGCACTTACAAATTTCTCATTTTATTTTGATTTGATATGTAAAATCTCATGTTTTATCATGCCAGACATCTGTCTGCTGATAGGAAGTTAATGGATTTGTCCTGTTGGACCTCTAGTGTCCTGTAGCAAGGGGGTGAGTTCCAAGTCCTCTGCAGCTGGACGGCTCAGCCTGACCCAAGCTTTCAGAAGTTTTTGGGGAAACAGTGGGCTCTGACGGAGGCTTGGATCTAAAAGCTTTTTGTATGGAAAGCTAACGATCAGGACCAGAGGACAAATTTTAAAGTTGACCAGTCCTCTGTTTGGACATAACTTTTTAATATGTTAATATAGCTTGTTTTGTCTTTTTTCTGTATCTCTTTCCTTGGATGAGCATACATTGCTTTGCAAGGTGCCCCTTTTCTGTGTAACTTGGCTTGAAGCAGCAGACAGATGCTTCTTGCTCTTTGATGACAGATATTTAGTGGGCTGAGGGCTATCAAGGCAGGATTCTTCCAACGTCATCGGTACTTATCTGTCTCATCCGAGTAGCTGTGCGAGTGGTTCATGGGGCACTGCTATATGAAGCGGTAATTATTTATTGATTTATTTCACTGCAGAAAGGCTTCCACCTTCATTCCGTGAGATGAAAAAGGAATCTTTAAAGCAGAATGTCAGAGAAAATATCTGAATGATAACTCTAGGGTAAGCCACGGCAAATGGGCCCTACTTCTAGCAGTGGACAAAGGCTGCGGCAACAGGCTACTCTGAAGCCATCTCCTCAGTGGACCCCTTTGGAGAGGGGGCGAGGAAAGGTAGTTCTGCTTCACACAGGAGAGAAGCGGCTGTGGAGCCTTTGCAGGATGAGGGCCAGGAGGTGAAGTGAATGAGATCCGAATAAGGGAGAGTGAACAGAAATGTTTGATGATGGTGGTTCTGCTGGGGAAATGCAGCCCCAGAAGTACAGCTGAGGGGTCAGGGCTGAGGGGGAGGCCGACGTCGGGAGGAAAGTGAGGAACTGCTTAGCCCAGTGTCGGCTGCTGTAGTACCTCATTAGAATGCTGCTAATGCAGGTACTGGTGAGTAGTTTCTCTTAGCATGTTGTTTTGCTACTGCTGTCAGTCTGGAAAGGATTTGGCAGTGACTGCCCTTGGGCTGCACCTGCGCATCTCATGGAGTCTGCTTCTTTCGTACCTGCTGGACATGTCTATCAGAGCAGTCGTAAATCCTGGTTTCCTTCTGTGAAGGGCCTGAGTATAATGCCTCCTGGATATGGAGTCATTTCTGATTTGGTACTGGGGACAGGGCCTAGAGTCAGCAGTACATGTAAGCGAACAGCTCCTGCTGCAGCCCAGAGGACAGGGGCTGGTTATAATTGCAAGAAGGAAGAGGAGGCTGGGCTTGAGAACATACCGGGCCATACTGAAAACAGTGACAGGAGCTGCCTGAGACACGAAGCTTGGACAGGGAGAGAGACAGGAGCCTCCTAAACTGTTACAGGCTGCTAAAGAGCGGAAATTAATGCCACATATGCTCTATGATTTTGTTTCCAATCCCTATTGAGCATATCTGGAAGGGAAAAAACACAGTCACATGTAGCCTAAGGTTATGATATTGTTTGAAAACTACGCAAGGATGCAGGCTTTATATGTCCCCACCTTCTTGGGAAAAGATTCCTTTCTTCCATAATGAAAATAATTACAGCAGACAGCTTGTTGCTTTACCTTACTATTTTGGGAGTATCAAATCTCTGTGCTGCTTTGAGAACAGCAGTAAAGCCTTCCTGGAATAGTTGGAAGGTGGGCCAAGAAACATGGAAGATTGAGCTCACATCTAAAGCAACTACAAGCAAGATGCCGCATCTTGTGCTGAGAAGACATTCTGCATACATGTCTTAAAAGAACTATGGAGTATCAATATGCTGTTACAGAGGAGTGGCTTTTCAGTTGCTGCCCTTTCACACCACTACATCTTAACAGGTTAAGCGATATGCTGTGACACGCTGAGGGTTCAAAGGTGGTTAGGGAAGTTGATATGGACATAATTTAGGTAACCCTGTTTTGTGATCTGTTAGGGAGAAAACTGACACACACCAAGCCTCTTCCAACAGCATCACTACTGAGAAAGCAACAACACTAAAGACATTTCTGGTGGAAATCTCACTGAGTGCTTTTCTTGAGAGTTTCACATTAGAATCCTCAGTGGAATGACTGCTACTTGATGTCAGTGAACTCCATAACTCTAAGTACCTGTACTTTGTTCATCAAGGAACAAGGAGGCAGGAGTACGTCTGCAGAGGAAGAAGCTTCAGTGTTAGTCTTCGCTCATGTGCAGTCAAGATACCACTGTTATTGGGTGTTGATATTTTTGCAGATGCTGCAGTAGTAGAGAGTAAAAGATCTCTTTAGTGCTGAATGCAAGTACCTGTCCTACCTTTGAGAGGAGACATTGTATTGCTGCTGCAGTATAGGAGATAGGGAAGGAACAATAAAAGACAGTATGGTATGGGTGCAGGGGCAGAGGTTCGGTTGGTCAATCCTTTGTTAATGTGCACTGGAAGGGGTTCTTCTCCCAGCATTGCATCGGGAGGGTTTTTCACATGTTTCTTGCCCACCAACCAGCGTGTATTTGGAATGTCTCTTAAATCACTGCAGATAGCTGCAGTCTGGCCTGCAACAGTGACTACTGCCAGCGAGTATGAAAAGCATTAAATTGCAACAGATTAGTATTGACTTCCCCAGAATGCACCCTGAGGTTTGCCAGAGGTCACCAGAAACATTTCAAAGGAAGAACCTTTCTTTAGGGAAAATAATGACTTCAGAACAAAGTGTCTTTAGGTCATCTTTGTCAGCTCAAGGAAGGAATGAGAGAAACAATCCTTCCCTGGACAGGAGGGAACAGGAAAAGGAGATGCTAAGCATGAATAAGTGTCATGTTTTACATGCCAGTAATCCAAGATGTAGCAAGAACTTCAGATTCCTAATATCTTACTACAGCTGTGTAGTGCTTTTTTGTCTGCAAAATTAGGAAACGGATTTTAATATTTATCGTCTTTTGTGGCTGGCAGGTTGATCTCCAAACACTGAATTAGCTTTGGAGATGGATGATAGCTTAAGCCTATCACTTCAGGCTCCTCCACTGACCCTGAAAGCACTCATTACTTTTCTGCAATGCCCTGTCCATGAAGCAACCCATGTTGGGCCCTCACTTCTTCTTACTCCTCAGCAATGCTTTATACCTCCATTTCTTCTCTTGTGGCACACTTAGTCACACTAACTCTCAGTGCACCAGGACAAGATCCCTCCGGATGGAGAGTGGGAAACTTTGCCTTGGGAGCAAGCATAGCACTGATGTACAAAGCACTAAGGAATGCAAGACTGGTTCCTTGGTGTCTTTATAGATGAGTCCCAAAAATGCTGGTCTTAGATTCTCTCTCCTCATGTATGCCAGAGCTTCCTCTTTAGCATTACCAGGCCGAATGAAACATTCTGAAATGGTTAAAATTATTCATTTTGATTCTGTCCAAAACTTCTTTGTATTTCCTTTGTGGAGAATGATACTGGCTTTTCTTCCTGATTTTTTTTTTTTTTTCAACACTGCAGGTCTTTTTTCTAAATCAGAATGCAATCTAAACTTTGAATTTTTTTGTATAAGACACATTGCTGTTCTTCATCTATGTCTATAAATAGTGTTTTAATAGCTTACATAGTTTTCCTTTAGGGGCCATTCCTTCTTTCATCTATTGTCTACTCACTTTGTTGCTAATGCTAAGGGTTGAAAAGACTTTGTTTTTCTTCTCTGAAATATCCACTCTCTTGAAAATATTGAACTTCAAGAGATACCTTACTGGCACCCCAAGATCTTCACTGTTATAAGCAGAAAAATAGAAAACAAAAGTACAATAAAACCTATCAATTGGTTGTCCTTAATGACTCACTTAAACAGCAGTCATGCTGGTTTTGCCCTAATTATTTTGTGTTAGCCATCTTTGGCCAAAGGAGCCAACTGTGAATTAAGTAAAACATCTTGCCATGCTGGCTGGGAAAAGCATTTGTTTAAGTTCTTGTGAGGAGTTAAAATGCTCTGAATGCTTTATTTTCATTCTTCCTTTTGCTTTTCAAAATGCAGTTTTCAAACCATGCAGAGTCTAACAATTACTTAGTAGTGCAGCATTTCTGTTAACACTCACTCAATACTGCACCATAATTAGAAATAAATTATCACTCTTAGAAAGACAAATCTGGCTTAGATTCACCATTTTGGGAATGTGTGACCAGAAGAGTACTTCAGATGAGATCTCACCCATAGCATCGGTACTTTGCTACTTTTATTGGAAATAGCTCTGTGGATGCACTGCTGCTATCTTATTTGCCGTTTTATGGTAGCATCACACTGGTGGGCCAAAGTCATAATGGCTGATAAATTTAGGTCTTCATACTTATTTATTACTTCCAGCCATTTCCATGAGTGATCAATTTGAAGCAAACATTCTTCTGAGCCTTATACAATATTCCAGTTCCTCTCCTGGCTTACTGGTGATGCCACACATCTTTGTCAGTAGGTATTCCATGCCTACTTTTTGGGCTAATGTCATTAATGAGAGTATGGAGCAAAATTTCCCCTAAGGTGAATTCTTTTAGTACTCTACTAATGGCTTTTTGTTTGTTCATTGTAGACTCCTTAATATGGTCTAATTTAGTTTGACTTTTTGATGTTTTAATTTCATTCTTACCTTTTCTGACATCTTATTCGGAGCCTTTCTTGGTGATCTTTCTCATTTTCTATTCCATTTCCATTCCTTTACATTTGGAGTTCTGCATATTACAAATACTAGACATTCAGGTATTAAGCTGGATATTTATCCATTCACTGGGTTTAAACTTTAGGGGAAGTTTTCTTCCTGTTCCTTAGATTTAAAGTTTGAAAACATCTGCAGCTTTAACTTAGAAGGGATTCCAGATCTGATCTCCACTGAAATGCTTGAACCTTTAACTATCACTTTCAGTTTCGTGACTTAAGAGCATGGTGCTGTGTGTGAAGGTAAACAGATATTCTGCGAAATTAACCAGGTTGCAGTAGTTTGTTGACCTTTACAGGAGACCTGGTACATTATCCTTACCCTGATCAAGCAAAGGACTACAGCATGTAACATGCAAGTAGTCTATTGGGAACTTTGTGAGGTTACTAAAGCAATTGCTCACCTTTTTTCCAGCGTCAGAAACATTATTTTCTTCTTCCAATGAGGTATGGTCTTTATATCCAGATTTAAAGCATTTTTATATATGATATGCACACTTCTTGATGCCGGTGAGGCACTGTTGCAGCTGCCTAAGTTCTTGTGTGACAGAGTCTGTACATTTTTACTAATGGGAGCATCTTAGTCAAGTGCTTACTGAAGAGCTCTCCCGTTTCTGCAATCTCTTTGGAAAGGGGAAGTCAATATACTTCTCATGAATTGCATGAAAATCCAAGGCAGAATCCAGTGTACATCTCTGTCTAGATTTTCCTGTGATTGGAGTGAAATAACCTTTTAAATAAAATATTTATAACAATGACGTGAACTCTTACAGTCTAGGCTGCTCAACATAGTAGAGTATAAGCTCAGGGAGTGTGCATGTACTGCTCAAGAAGTGCGTACGAACTAATTTTTCTTTAACTAAAACTGTAAATATATTAATACGTTCCAGTGACATAAAAGTGGCATAGCTACCTCCATGTGCAATGCAGGTTTCTATCACCTAGAGATCTATGCAGTATATCCTCACAGTAGCTTTATTGTTAGTCACATTCAAAACTTGACAATTCAGTCTTTGGTCTAAAGGCTCTGAAGGTCAGTGTCGTGTGAGAGAAGGCATCTGACAGAAAGGCCTTGAAAAGCGTGTGCTTTTGGTCTGTTACCAAAGGAAATGCATCTCCCCTGAGACCAGCACTGCTGTTGGCAGTCTCAAGGGAAAGGGGAAGGTCTGATTTACAATAGCAAATTGTGGGGATTTAAAAATATTTATTTGCAGCCTTGCAATGCCTCAACATGTCAAGTTAGTTCAAATCACATTAAAGACTGTCATATAGTGTGTTATATGACAGCGACATAATAGGATTGATAGAATTCATCTTGACAGGACACAAATGGACAGGTCAAACAAGGATAGCTTTTTTCCCCTATCACTTGCTGCTAAAGTTGTTGTCCTCTTCTGATCCAAGGGAAGGGAGCTGCTTTGATTAAAATCAAAGAAAAGAAACAAGCAGATTTGAAAGTCTGATGAATATTTTGGAGTATGAGAAAGATGTTTGTTTTTTTTTTAATAAGTGAACTAGTTCATTAAAAGAATTCTTAACATAGTCTCGACAGAATATATGTGTATTTTATGTATGTTGTCAGTCTCATTTACCAAAATCAGTCCATTTCTGTGCTGAAGAAAGTGGCTTGAGGTTCTCCAACTTTTCTTTTGCACCGAAATACCCTTGTTTCTGTAGCTTCAAGAAATAAATGCTGTTTGGTCATCTAATTCCAATTAAAAGTTTGTGTGATCTGCTAGCAAAGGAAAATGCATCTCCCTGTGCCTAGCGTGGTTGGTAGTCCCAAGGGAAAAAAGAAGGCCTTATTTACACGTTATTCCCCGAAGAAAGTCTCTCTGGGTAAGTGTTGGATCAAGCTAGCAGAGCAGTGTGCAGAAGCCTCTCCTGCTATGGCTTGTACTGACATCTAATTACTAATGAAACTGAAATGTCTGTAAATCCTCTATAAAATAAAATTCAAGTAGACTTTCTGAAAAAATAAAGCAAGTTAAATAACACACTGGAAATTCCTAGAGCCTTCTGTTGATTACGCATGAAGTTAGTTGTTTTTAATCCCAAGAACACTGCATCTTGTTGACTCATATTGTTTAATAATGTGCTATACTTCTTTTAGGGTGCTTATAATCGTCTGAATAGTCTTTATGATTGCTTTTTATTACTTCATTTATGTGTAGAGCTGCATGCATTCTAGTTGTCCATCGTGAAACCTGAGCTAGGAATTGCTGAATAAAATACTTGTGCAAACGTAGAATGGATATTTCAAATAAAACCAGATAATTAACTTTTCTGATTTTACAATCCTTTTTATTTGTGGTCATTCAGAAGAGTGACATTTTTCTTTTTTCCAAGCAATACTTGTGAAAATCAGAAGTCTTGTCACTAGGTGTAAATACATTTCCGTGAGCAGATTAACATCAGGAATGCTACAGGGCTTCTCGTAAGTAGTCATGGAGTATTTTAGCATCAGCTCCATTTTGAGCAGAAATTCAATGGCAAAAAGGCTTATTCTCAGACATTTTAACCTAAATGCAAATCTTAGTGCTTTCTTGAATTGACGATGTCGAAAAATCAGGAAATGGGAACTTCGAAGAAGTATGACAGAAATGTAGAACATCCTACTGATACTTTATTTGCTATTGTCTCTGACTGGCTAAGAAAAGAAACCATACATTATTTTGTAACGGAAACAAAAGAAATGATCAGTGAAAAAAACCCATACATTTAGCATCTTCTTATTTACAATCCAAATAAATACGTTCATAAAAACTTTCAAGAAGCTGTTCCAGAATTTTTCATATGAATTTTTATTTTTCAGTGATTTGCAGATGCTTATTATTTAGTTAGTCACTATTCTGCTGCCAGGAAAGTCACTCATACACCGAGTTGTAACACATTTTGGCAGGCCAGTTACACAACCCAAGCAACAGCAAAGCAGTGAGTTTACCAATAAACATGAGATAAATGTTGCATGAAAACTCAGAAATTAACTTCCAGAAGTAAAATAAATACTGGCTTATTAGTGGTGACATCCACTCTGACATTTTTTTTCTTCAAAGAAGCTATATGCTCTTTTTTTAGTGAATTGTGTGATTTTTCACATTTCCTAGGCATTCTTTAAGTTTGCCAATTAGTTTTCATACATGCTAACTGTATTCTTTTTGCAGGAAACTGATCTGCAAGCTACTGCTAAGCTCTATTTTTTTAATCCTTTTTTCCCCTCTCTTTTCGTCTTCTATTTACTCCATCAGGGCTTTCTGAAGGTGGTGAAGACCTGGCTATTTGGCCAACCTCAGTTTGGGTATGAGCCAAAATCCACCAAAATCAGTGAGAGGCTTCCCACTGGATTTGGTAGATACTGTATCATGCCTCCCATCCTGTGAAGAATATCACAACAAAAGCAAATAAATTTGTATTGAGAACAAAAGGTGTATCTCACATCTATTGATATATTTTCAGTTAAGAATAATTAATCACAAAACCTATACTTTAATTGCAGAGCATTAAAGTGTGATTGTATTATTATTCTATCCAGCTGAAAGAGACGTTTATATCTGTTTTTTTCCGTAGTAGAGTTTTGTGAGATAAGTGGATTATATGAAAATAGAAGAAAATAACAAAAAAAGAAAAAACAATCTGAGAAAACAAAAAAGAAATACTTTACTTCAGCTGCTTGTATTGTTTTATGGATAAGGCTAATATCTTGAAATGAACTCAGTTATTTTATTGGGCACTGAGTGTTTGTAAAGGCTTTAGAGGGAAAGTCCACTTTAATGGATATATCATAAGCATGAAAGCTGCTGTGCATGAGGCTACCAAGAGATGATTTGGAAAAGTGTAGCTTGAGCTTTTCCATTTCGAGCCCTGTCTGAAGTTATTTGATTGTCTCTGAGAAATAAATGGGGCTCTGGGCACTAATGGGTTTGGTCCTGAAGAGTAATGCGTGTTCAGCAGTTGAGAAATTAAGGCACTGTCTAGAAAATTTATCTCGCTTACTGCCAGGCTTTCAAATACACAGAGGATTTTGGGAACAACCTGACAGAAACTCCTGAGTGACAAGTCAGAGGATGATTAAGGGATGAATTAAGACACACAAGGCCAAACTGTGCTCCTGATTACTCCTATGGGGCCGTGCAAAGACATCTCTGTGTAGGGTTTTGTGGACAGAATCAAATTTGCTCTGCCAGTGTTGCCAGATGCATTCAAGCTGATTCTGCACTAACAGCTGTGAGACTGTGGGTTTAAGATGAGGTCTTAAGCCTGAGGTGAAGTCTATTAATATTTGAGGTTTCAGAGGTTTGTGGTGTTTTTTTATTGTTGTTGCTGTTTGAATTGCTTACATCAGCTTAATGTTAAAGTATTAAAAAAAAAGCCTTCTATCTCCCAGTGTTATGTCCCTGTCTAATTGCTGGCTACCACCTGGAAAGGCAAAATAGAATGAAAAGGGAAAAAACTGAGACCCAAAGTTCCTACATTTCAGACTAGTCTATGGCTAGCAGAAATAGGCGTGCTTGTTCTTACAAAGAAAAAAAAGGAAAAAAAATAGACATATGTATGTTTTATTGACCTTTGTTTCTGACTCATAATGACGGACCCTACCATAATATTATAAACACTGTACAAAGGAAGAAATGTTCATATTTACTCTGAAGTTATGCTTAGAGATATATTCCTGGAATAGTTACAAAATGTCAGTGGGCAAAATACAACAATCAGTGGATTATCCCTAGCTTGTTTTTCATGTCGGTTTTACTCAAATTACTGCAAATTCTGAATTACTTATTCCAGATCTACAGGGGTATGTAAAGTAAAGGAAAACAAAGTAATAAAACTTAGTTTTACAGTAGTGCAATCCGTCACCCTTCCATGTTGGTCATTTTATTTCACCAGAAGGTCTGAGAGAAGTGTATGGCCGTGATAGATACTGTCCTTTGGCAATTTCTTTAACTGAGGTAGATGATGATAGGTTTATTAAGACTGAAATGGAAGAATATCCCTCAAGAGCTGAACACTGACATTTCATAAGTGGTTATTTTACAACTAAATGTTAGCCTTTACATGTTGCGAAGTTTCTATGAACTTTAAGCAGTGCAATTTCAAAACTAAAACTCCCTATCTTAAAGTAAGGGCTGGGATGAGTAGTGACCTGGCTTTGAAGAGTTTCCAGAATATTGGCAATGAGGGAAATACGATTCTCAGTCCCAGGATGTAGTTTGAGGCCTTCCAGTCCTTCATGTCTTCAGGTAAGAAGAAATAACACAAATAGCTTTGTGTATTCACCTCTCAGTTTCCAGGTAAGAGAGGTTGGATTATTGTTCTTTGAAGATGTGGAGAGACATGAAAGTGGAAAATGGGAGAGAAGTGAAGGGGAAAGGCAGGAAAAACGTGGTTTTAATGTTCAAGGTGACCGGGAGTCGAATGAGGTGATTTTTAATGCCAGGCTCTGACAGCGGCTTTCAGCAGCCACCGTTTCCCTTCAGCTTCTCAGCTTCCTCGGTGCTGTCTGCTCTGCAAGGAGAGAACTCCTTTGAGACTCAGCTCTTTTGAGATCAATTACCGAACGTATAGGAAGGAGGGAGAACTAGTGACAGGGACAGGACAGATTAAGAAGGGTGAGAAGAGTGAGCAGAGAAAAATAAGACTCAGTTGTGAAAGTGCTAATACAAACTGGGAAGTTGAGTGGCTGTGACAAAAATTTTGGAAAGGAGTGAGTGTTGACGGAGGGTGAAGGTGAAAATCCAAGCAATTAGCACAAGAACTGAGCAAAAGTGAGGAAAAAGTGGGGGAAGGAGAGACTACTCATAAGGAATATTACCAGTTTTTGAAAAATGAGGGTAATGAACAGAAAAAGAAAGAGAAAAAAGGGGAAAATCAGCAAAGAAAATTGAGTGAAAGTAATGAAAAAAATCACACAAATCCCAAATTTTATTAAATATTTTTGTTTAAAACTGCCTTTTGAACAGTAAAAATAGCAACATGTGGTGTCCTTGATTTGGTGTGTGAAGCCCTTCAAGGTCATTAGAGTGAAGGATTTAAAGAAGACAAACTGGCCAGTATGGGAAGGATTCATAATCGATCTATCATTATACAAATATGGGAAGTGGAAATAACTTTCCTATTTTTCTAACATAATTATGGTTTTGTGTAGGTATCCTGACTTTTGGTAACTGTAAAATGTAAATAACAACGGCCAATTTTTGCCTTTGAGCACATTATCTTCCACCTGATTAGTGTCTTAATTGTCCTCTTTGAAACATGTAATTTGGGAAAATTAAGCTCCAATAGGATACTGTCACTGACACGAGTGGGAAACATTGTACATTGCAGTGAAAGCTTCAGTGTTTCTGGGGAAACGTGTCATGACAAGTGAACAACTGCGCAAAATGTTAATGCTGAGTCTGGCCATACCACCTAATGGTATGATGGAAACTGACTTTGGTATGTTTTAAAATAGTGTTATACAGGTGACCTAGCTGGGACCAAGGGCTGTTTAGTCTTGAAATCCTTTCCTGCCTTCAAGCTATCTTCAGCATAAATTCCTGTCTTATGCGTATCATGGCTCATTGCGTAACTAATAAGTGAATAATTAGACAAAATATAAATTGGGACATTTCTGTGATATTCTTTTGACTGAAGGATCCTCTCATTTCTTGGTTTCACAGTGAAGATGACATTTGTCTTTAGGAGTTCTTCTCTGTCCTTTTTTGCCAGTATTAGAGCTGTTTTCAGACCAGACCAGAAGTTACTTTTTTACTTTTTAGTAAAAAAGTTTACTTTTTCAAGGTTTGTCTGCTTCTTCACAAGTGCCTATTAATGTGATAACTTTCTGGGTGCCTGTCCAAGTACTTTTCTGTTCATGCAATCTGTTGCTTGCTATGGATTTCCATCTTAGCCCCATCATGTAGCTGTTTGGAGTACGGCCAGTTCTCCCTGTCAGTAGACAAGGTATTTCTAGAAGTATCAGCTTCAAAGCTCTTGTATGAGATAACACCTCTTACAGAAAGAACAACTGACAGTAAAATAAAATACGTATGAAGAGTGCAAAAGCTTTTCTGTCTGAGCTGACAAACATTTACACTGCACTGTCATGTCTTTTTTAAAAATCATGTTGGTTCTAAATTTTGGTCAACATTTCTGTGTGATGACATTACAGGCATGATGATAGTGGGTCTGAATGTCTGGTAAATTTAAGCAAACAAATTTCCACAACTATGCTTAAATTGTGGCTTGATCAACAGATCTTACAGTTGCATCTCAGTGTTGCTTTTATGACAATTTTTATCATCTTTGGTCATACAGTGGACGTGGAAGTCCATATTGTGCATGACTAGTGACTGACTAAGATCTGTGCTTGCAAAGTATAAAGTATTATAACTGAGATACGCCATATGAAAGAGAAACCTGGGCCAAAATCAGAATAGTGAGTGAGAAACACAGTTATTCAGCTTGTGTTCCAAAAAAAAACTATTTTGGACAACAGCCTTTATTTTAATTTCCACTGATTATTTTTGAAATCTCATGCATTAATACAATGTCAGCAATTACAGTAGTAAGATACAAACCTTCCAACAGCAGATTTACTACCCCTGCTGACTTCTTCAGTTAATTCATTTGAATAGCACATGCAGCTAATTGCTTCAATATCAGATTTAATATGGAACAAATGATACACGCATGAATGCAAGTCTCTGCATTAGATCTCCCTGTCCTTGTCGGTTAAGTATGGTAGTACAATTATTACTAAGAAATTCATTTGTCTGGAACTGCATAGAGTTGGCTTTTAGTAAAGTTTTCCAGACTACTTTAAAGAAGGTAACATGTTCATTGAAAATAATGGATTTAGTTCTACATTTTCTTAAGCTTCTCTCCAGGCAACTGCCTGACAATTTAATAATGATGGGATATTATTTCATGTTCTGTATTAATATTTTTAGCACCAACATTTCTAATGATTGTCTTTTGTAATCAGCCTGTGAAGAGTTTTCCTGAAATATCTGCTAGGTAAAGTTGGTGTTGATTTTTTTTTTTTTTTGTGATTGCTTTCTTTTATGATGGATTTTCTTTCTTTTGCAGTCCAGAATAATTTACAGAAATTAAAAAGTTATTTTCAACTTTTAAAACAGCAGGTGCATTTCTGGAATACTATTGTGTGTTAGCCAAACCATCTTTACTTACTCAACAACCACAAGGAGAAGAGGTTTATTTTGCTCTACCCTATTAATATTCTGCTTGAAGGGACAACAGAGAATTTATTTTCACCTTACAGATCAGTTAATTTTATTCTTTTGAACTTGAATGGGACCATCCTCAGACCTGAATATTTTCTCTCTTTCTTCAGGGATTACTTCTTACATGAATCTTCGGCAAAAGTAGGTGACAAATATTTTTCTGCTGCCTCCAGAACCGAGGCTACTTGCAGGTACGTATTCCCTAGCCTTGCTTCACTTTTGGACCTGGTACAGCTGATGAACTGTTAGGATCTGGCAAAATGCATTAGGGTCAGACAACAGGGGATTCACATAAGGAGCCTGGACAAAAGGTTAGATCTCTGTATCGTAGATCCAATCCTCCCTGGAAGAGAGAAAACTCTCCCTGGTCAGTACAACAATCCGGAAAGACTATGAAGTCAACTTTCAGTGTGTGGCATGAAGTTTTAAGTATTAGTAGTATTAGTATTAATGGAAGAAGTATATCTCAATCTATGTGGATTTTCCTAAAGCCTTGTCCTCAGCTTTCTGTCATTATCACGGAGAGACAGAGGTGAGAAAACATGTGTGTATGCTTTGTGGTGTTGAGCAATATCGTGGTTTAACCCCAGCTGACAACTAAGCACCACACAGCCGCTCGCTCACTCTTTCCTCCCCTGGTGGGAGGGGGGAGAGAATCAGAAGACTAACAATGAGAAAACTTGTTGGTTGAGACAAAGAGGGTGATGTGTCCCCTTACCAGTGTTTGGTTCTTTCAACCATGCTCAAAAGAGGAGTGCTCATAAGTGACACTAAAGACCAGTTTAGGTATGAAAATATGGTCAGATCTGTTACTCCATTGACAAGTCATTACAGTACTTCAGTGTTTTGGAGAGAAGAGATGACAGTAGAACGCCCACTTGAAAAGCCACATTAAGAAGTTATTCCAAGTATTAGCCAGATGTGAAGCTTTCTGATGTAATCAATAACATGTCTTTCAAGGGTAGAAACTTTGGGTTGCTTTTCTAGCCATGACTTCTAAAATAAACTTGCATATCTATGAAAACTCACATTTCAAGTAATGCTCATTTTCACTCCTTTTTTTTTTCTCTAGGAGAATTGGATCCTGATTATTTCATATTTATTCATCCTTCATGTGATCCAGACGTGGTTCTTCATCAGGTATGCTTTTACTGAAAAAATAAAGATGTGGAAGAAGGAAGTGTGCCTATTGTAACTTCACCAGTTTTTATCGGTGCAAAAGCCCAGATGAGGTTGCTTAAAGTAAACCATGCACCTGTAGCCCTTTTGTACTGTGTTAATTGTATAGGCTTACCTTCTGAGAAGCCTCTGTCTCATCCAGCATACTCAGATTGTGCCTAAATTTTTGCAATTCTGGTTTTATAAATTCTGTTGCCTTCCCTTTTTCTTTTCTTTCTTTTTTTTTTTTTTTTTAATTTTTTGACTGGCCTCCAATCATGAGTTCAGAAAGCTCCCACAGGTCCTGTGTCATATTATTTGATCCCGTGTGGGTATCTAGTACAACCCAGGGTATCTCAAATGCGAGAGACCTATGCATTGGCACTTAAACCTGTGGCCACCGTGCCCTGCTTCTGAGATTGCCACGCTTCGCTTTTCCCAGCGGTAGCAGGTAACTGCAATCTTGTAGGCTGCTTCCCACAACAGGAGAAATCAGTGATGCTGAGATTTGTTATTTTTTGAATTTAGCAAGTTTTATGTATTGAAATAACAAAGTTTATGTATGGCTGGTTATTGGGTCACGTTCTAAGTACCTCTGCCATAAGAACTGATTTAAATTAGACACAAGACAAAGAGCACATTTTCCTGCTTCTGGCGTAATGCTGTTTGTAAGTATGACAAAGTGCTATGTAGCTTAACCCTGTAAATACCTCTTAGCAATATGGATCATCTTCCCATCTGAGAAAATAAAATCTCCATATAATGTCTTTTGGTGGTGCTTGTCATACTAAAAAGTCTTCATCTCGTCTTCTGAACTGTTTACCAGCCTTCTCCAATTTGCTTTCATTAGTCAGGCATCTTACACTACATCACGCTTGACCTTCCTAGTTTTTGAAGGTCTAAAGATTGTTTCTTTTTTTGCAGTATTTCTCTTAATCTCTCACATTTTCATGTTGCTTCTTACTCACATAATGTTTTTTCTTATACAGGCTAACCTTCATCTAAACTCATCTTTAAATCTTTTACGCATAATACTACAGAAAATTATCTTGTATATAAATTATTAACATTAAAATACTATATTAGCTGAAAAAGAACGTAATTGTGCTCCTGTGCTTTCTCTCTCTCCTGTGTAAGTCATTGCATTTCCTCAGTATGATCATTGCAAGCAATGGAAAGCAAGTGAAAATGGGCAAAACCTGAAAACTGACTGACTAAAATTAAACCTCTAAATCTATATCTAAACATTTATAAAAATGTCTTCATTTTTAAAGCTGAGGGGAGCCATGCTTGAAGTCACTGGAGCACAAACTATCTCAAAATCAGACTCATTTGATTTAATACTCTCTTATTGTGAAGAAGTGAGGGGTTTAGGATCCCAATTTTTATCTTTCTAAAATGGTGAACTGTGCTGCTTCTAGAAGATGTATCTGTATGGTATTAAGCAGACTTATCAAAAGAAAACCATCAAAAGTAAGTTATTGAGCAGTATTTTCAAAACTTCATCACTTCAGCAATCTTCACTGATACTAAACAAACAAGTATTTTGTTATTACTCGTGCAGTAACTAATAATTAAACACTGGTCTTCTGCCTTGCTATGTTTTTCAGGTATGGAGGTGCCTGCCTCAGGGAGCAGCATGTTCACTTTGATACCTCCGCCACGTGAGATTCAGTCTTCTGACAACCACAAGCTGTAATAACAGCCCAAGTTTAGGCAGCAAGTGCCACTGGGATCCCTCTAGTGAGAAACCAGGTGGGTCTTTTTGTTGTCTAGCACTGGCCACCAGATGAGAAAGCAGCGGGACTATTCCTTTGATGCTGGTGTATGCCTGGGTCTGTGGAAAGGCTGTATAGGCACCCACTTCTGCTTGCCTTCCATGGTTTCCAGCTTGCCCTCGATACTTCCATCTCATTCATCCATGATCATGGACTTACGTGAAATCGGTGTAGATGGCTAATGAGTTTAAACTCGACTGTGCACTCAGGTCAGTATTTGATAGGCAGCAATACGTAGCCTTATGTTCATATTTTCAATGCCTGTGTCATGTGATGATTTATCATTAAATTATGTACGGTGTACTTATCAGTCTTAAAGTGAAGGAAAAATAATGTGGAAATGAACTTTGCAGCTGATTTTCAAAAGTCTCTCATGCTTGTAACTTCATCAAAAAAGATTATCTGAACCTGTGTAGTTTTTTTCTTTTGTGGAGAAGTTGCTGCTTGGGAAAGTTAGATTTCTTTTTTTCTATTTTTTGATAAAATTTAAGCTGAAAATAAGATGATGTGGTATGAAACAAGTCCTGTGCTTTAAGAAGCATTTTATTCCCACACTGCATACAGTAATGGAACTGCAAGAAGTTTGCAAAAACATGAAGTAAATGAATATTAAGTGCAAAGACTCAAGGGCAGAAAATACTTTCCTTTTTTAAAAAAAGAACTTAGCGGGGACAGAATAAGCTGTCTTCTTGAAGGCAGCTTGTCTCATTATTCTGTGTCTAGGTGAAGATGTCTCAGACTAGACTTTACATGAGCACCTGCAGAAACAATTAATAGACCCATGTGAGTTAGAATTGGAACACTTGCACTATTCTGACAGCTTTTAAAATGTGATTTGAATAAAATTTCTTGCATTAATTTAACTGTAAATCAAATGTTACTCTTCACAGTTCTAGTTCTTATACAACCTCCTGGGATGGGATTTGGACTTATTATAATCCTATGCTGCAAAGAGTTTATGTAAGGGTAAATGTTCTAGTCATTTCTGGAGCTCTCACTACTGTAGTATCTAAATGCTCAAAATGTGTTTAAAAGGAATTAAGGTACTCCAATTGCAGTCTGATCAAAGCTACCAATAGAGTATCAGAAGTGTTCTCTTTTTTTTACCCTACGACTTTCTCTGTTTTTAAGGAGTTTGGGCCTTTCTGAGTAGATCAGATAAGAATTTTTCATCTAGTTTGCTTTAAAGAAAGATGTGCATTTTTACGCAGATTCAGTAACCACAGAGTCACAGGTTGGAAGGGACCCTAGAGGTGATTTAGTCCACCCCACATTCTCAAAGCACAGCCAACCAAGCCAGGTTGCTCAGGACTATGTCCAGTTGAGTTTTGAATATGTCCAGGGGTGGAGACTCCACAATGTCTTTGGGCAACCTATTCCAATGTTAATCATGCTTACAGTAGAATAAATTTTTTTGTATGTTTAAATGGAATTTCTTGGGTTTTTTGACTTACGCTCAGTGGCTCTTCTCTTGTCAAGGGCACCACAGGGAAGATTCTTGCTTCATCTTCTTTACTATCTACCATCAGTATTTATACACATTGATAAGATGCCCCATGAACCTTCTCCTCTCCAGGCTAAACAATCCCATCCCTTAATCTCCCCGTATATCAGATGCTCTGATACCTTAATTATTTTTGTGGCACTTCACTGGATTCAGTCCAGTATGTCCACCTCTTTCCTATGCTTGGGAGCCCAGACCTGGACAGAGCAGCCTCACCGGTGCTGAGTAAAGGGAAGGATTGCCTCCCTTGACCCGCTGGGGACACTTTCTAATGCAGCCCAGGATGCTGCTGGCTTTCTTTTCTGCAAGGGCACATTGCTGGTTTGTGTTCAATTTACCATCCACCAGGATCCCCAGGTCCTTTTCTGCAAAGCTGTTTTCCATTCCAGCTGCTTGGCCCCCAGCCTGTCCTGATGCCTGAAGTTACTTCTCCCCAGGTGCATAACTTTGTATTTCCCCTTATTGATGTTAATAAGGTTCCTCTGTCTTTTCATCCCTCCAGCATGTCCAGAACACCAATCTGGTGTATCAGCCAGTTCTCCAAGTTTTGAGTCATCTGCAAACTTACTGAGAGAAGATGCACACTGTCCCATTGTCTAAGTCATTGCAGAAGATATTCAACAGTATTAGTCCCAGTATCAACTGCTGGGGTACACCACTGTTAACTGGCCTGCAGCTGGACTTTGCGATGCTGATTACAACCCTCTAAGCCCAGCAGTTCAACCACTTTTCAGCACACCTCACTGGCCACTTAACTGGCCTGTGCTTCATCAGTTTGCCTATGAGGATGTTATGGGAGAAATGATCAAAAGCATTACTAAAGTTGAGATAAACAACATCTCCTGCACTTCCCTCATCCACCAAGCCAGTCCTCCCATCATAGAAAGATATTGCGTTGCTTGAGGATGATTTCTCCTTCATAAAGATTTGCTGACTGCTTCCAAGTACCTTCTTATCCTTCATATGTTAAGCAATGGCTTCCAGGATTATTTGCTCCAACACCTTCCCAGGGATCAAGGTGAAGCTGGCTAGCCTGTAGGTCCTCAGATCCTCATTCTCGCACTTCCTGAAGATATGTGATATCTGCTCTCTTCCAGTCTTCAGGAACCTGTCCCAGTTGCCACCACCTTTAAAAGATAATCAAGAGTTCCCTTACAGTGGTATTGACCAGTTCCTTGACACTTGTGGGTGCTGCTTATCAGGTCCTGTTGACTTGTGTATGTCCAATTTGATTAAGTTTTCCCTAACATGCTTCTCCTACATAGTGGGGAAGTATTCATTGCTGCACACTTTTCCACAGGTCTCAGAGAACTTGGGATTCCCAAAGGCAAATCTTACCAGTAAAGACCAAGGCAAAGCGAACATTGAGCAGCTTGACCTTTTCCATGTCTTTTTGCAGCAGCACTCCTGCCCCATTCAGCAGTGGGATCAGGTTTTCCTCTCTCATTCTTTTGGTGCTGATGTATATTTGTAGCATTAAAAATAACATTTCTGAATTTGATATGGAGGTCTTACCAATCGGTTTCCCTACTTCTTGTGCTTCTGTTGTATCTCATGTTCATTTCTGCTGGGGCTACATTAGCAGCTTAATTCAATTGGGGGCATGTTGCATGTTACAAAGTGGGTTTTTTTTCCTGACTTTTTGGTAACTTAAAAGGCCTTCTGTAAACTCTTCCACTTCCTTCTAGTAGTGCAGAACTGGAAGCATAAGTCTGAAAGATTATGAAAATCTTACTGAAGAAAGAAGAGTTTTGTCAGTACTGTCTGTGAGATACTAAAGTATGAGATCTTTTGTTTAAAAAAGTTTACCAAACAGTTACTGTTGTCCCATAATCAAATTTAAATGAGTAAGGCTGCAAGCAATCTTAGCATTAGCACCTGAGATTTGTGCATGCACTCTGCTGGTTATAGAATCATAGAATGGTTTTGGTTGGAAGGGACCTTAAAGATCATCGAGTTCCAACCCCCCTGCCCTGGGCAGGGACACCTCCCACCAGACCAGGTTGCTCAAAGGCCCATCCAACCTGGCCTTGAACACTTCCAGGGATGGGACATCCACAACTTCCCTGGGCAATCTGTTCCAGTGTCTCACCAGCATCACAGTAATTAATTTCTTCCAGATATCTAATCTAAATCTTCCCTTTTTCATTTTAAAACCATTACCCCTTGTCCTGTTGCTACACTCCCTGATAAAGAGTCCCTCCCCGTCTTTCCTGTAGGCCCCCTTTAGGTACTGGAAGGCTGCTATAAGGTCTCTCTGGAACCTTCTCTTCTCCAGGCTTGGGAGCTTGATTTCTTCTATTTAACTGATGTTCTTTATTCCAATTCTCTTCATGCAATTCTGCATGTGTTTTCACTGCCAGACAGCACCCTATGCCTATGGAACCAGCTGGAAGCAGCACACTTGCAGGTCTGCAAGACTTAGAGTTGCTTAACTTAGCAAGTTAGAACTCTGCCATACAATTTGTTTTGGCTCATGATGCCTTCACTAAATGGAATGAGAACCTTTAATTTAGCACCGGAGGGAGCATTTGTCCCCACCTTGTGTTTGGTGCTACAGTGCAGTGGATGGAGTACATGTAGGGAAGATACACCGCATTGACTAGAATGTGTAGAGCCAAAGTTGTGTGGCTTGCATCTCATCCCCGTACAGTGTGAAAACAAAAGCCTTTCCCTGTCTCTAGTCAACTTCATTCACACTTCGAGGAAAACAAGAATGGAAACACTAATACTAAGCTGTTTTCCTAGAATGACATGGCATTTAGACAATCCTTCTGTAGTGGTATAATTCTCCTGTCTCTTTTATTGTTTGAAGGGTAGGAAACATGAAGGAAATAACTCTAAAAGAAAACCATGCTGTTAGAGGTAAAGGTAACCTGCCAAAGTAGGTTCTCTGATGCTACTTTAGCTAAATACCAGGCACCGATCATAGTTAAAAGTGTTGTATGATGTGGACCATGCTGAAACCCCCTACCTACCCTGGCCCCCATTATACTAGTCATTCATCAAGGTTTAGATCCTGCAAGTACCTATGACCTGTGTGTATCTGGAGACTTGCTTTCTAAGCAGATGCACTACTGCTGCACGTGGTGATCTATGCCTGTAAGTTTTTTCACTGTGGAAGAATTAAATTAAACCTTGCCATTCTTAAAGTCAATACCAAAAGTCTCACTGGACTGAGTGTAGCCGAGATTTTCTATTTTCTCTCTCTTTTATGGAACCAGATATTTCAGTATCTACTAGGAGCACTGTTGCTTCCTTTCAGTTCTCTGAAGGTCCATTTACATAATGCTGGGCAATTTTTATTGCTGCTAACTGTTATTATTGCTAATCTTTCGGGTCCCTATTATTTTTTCCTGAGTCACTATGACCCCAGAGTTGTGCTGCTGGAATTTCTAGTCTGTAGACAGGAAACGGAGGAAATTTTTGTCCTTTTCCAGAATATGCCCAGATGGGAGCTTGGTAACTAGAGAGCTCATTCAGCTCAATGCCAAAGCTGCTTATCTCCACAGTCAGGGGGCTGTGGAAATGTAAGGCATCAGGAAATAATTTGTCTTATTTATATCAGAGCTTTTTATGGACTAAGCGTTGTACTGTAGAGCATTCAGATACTGTAGAGTCAGCGTTGCAACATAAGACATTCCTAGCAAAAGATTTTCAGTTGATTCTACCACCTGATTGCATTGAGACAGAATTATTACAGTAGTGTATTTCATGAACTGTGCAGTTCATGAGCAATGAAATTTTAATCCAGCTGCACAGAGAACTGTGAGAATGTCATCTTAACTTGATATCCCTGCCACCTTAAATCCTGGCATACACCTATGGAGAGAGACAAATTAGATTTAGTAGTAGCTGGCAGGGAAAGACGTGAGAGTAAGAAGAACAAAGTAAGCTAATAGGGAAGTTTAGGGATTAAGCTAAACCTTTCCAATGTTCTCATCCATTACTCAGTGAAAGGGAAAATGGTATATTGTGCACACAGCTTGAATACGCTAATCAACAGTTTCCTGGGTGAGAATTGCAGTAATGAAAATATATTTCAAGTGACACATGATCTGGAAAC
This sequence comes from Vanellus vanellus, assembly GCF_965231255.1. Classification (NCBI taxonomy): domain Eukaryota; kingdom Metazoa; phylum Chordata; class Aves; order Charadriiformes; family Charadriidae; genus Vanellus; species Vanellus vanellus. The sequence continues at coordinate 96,377,569 of NC_138906.1, read as the reverse complement.
ATCACTGTCTGTGTCTAGGCCAGACAAATTCATTCTCAATTTAAGGAATGGGAACAAACATCAGCTGTATCTCCAGCCATGCATAAATAGCTAAATAAATAAAATGGCTGGCTAAGGGTTTCCAACGTGTCAGTGAACATCATCTGCTTTGATTCAAAGTGGTAGCTGTCAAGTCATCGTGTTCTCCAGATGACTTACCGAGTACCAGCAGGTGCCCAAAGCACATCCTCAGTGCTCATAGTTGCACTGTCATGGGCAGAATGACCATTCTCAACATAGAGAGCACCACATCAGTTTTGAAGATGGATCTGTAAACCTACCCACAATAGACATCTGTTTGGGTGCCTTCCACCTCAGAAGGAAAGTAGACATAAAAAAAAAAGCTTTTAAAACTGTTATACGGGTGTTTCTTGAACATATGCAATTATAATCCATAATTGTGACTTTCTTCCCAGCTCTTCTCTTCCCTCCTCCATACACCCACCCTTCTACCTCCTTTGTTGTGCCAACAGAGAGTTCAGCTGAGGACTGTCTGACTTTGCAAATATGTACATGAGTGGGAGAGCTGTAAACTGTGGATGCACTGACGAACTGTGGGCACGCCACTGCTGACCCAGCTGTAGAACCAATTGCTTGCTATAGGTGGGGAGGGGCAAAGGGGAAAGCCCAGGGTTAGCGTCTTAATTAATACATTGCTGCTTATTCATGTGGCCCAATTTATGTATTTCATTGCTACTGATGTGTTTGCTGTTTCAGATATATCAGATATTTATTTCTGCTCTCATTCATCTGTTTGCCCCCTCAATTGAGGTATTAAGGTTGTTTTTTTTTCTTGTGAACACTGAATTTTAAGGAGTGATTAATACTTTTTGCCCAAGCTATTTTACATGCCTGTCTTGAACCTAGAAATGTTGGCAGAGGCAAGTTTTTTGATTGTGTTGTAGATATTTACATGAAAAATACAAGCTTAGGTGAGTAAGTAGGTCAGCTTGTGGTTACATTGCTGCTTATTGACTGCTCCTGATGGACTGCCTCATGCAAATCCGACCTCTTCCCTAAGTATCTCCATATCTGCAAAAGATGGCCTTTAAAAATGCCAATGTGAAGTCTTGTATTCCTTTCACTTCTAGATAAAAATGCTGCTACTTTTACTGTTTGTGGGGAGTTTGTGAGATAATGGATGTAGACATACTGAAGGGATGGGGTTGCTGAGGGTCTTAAGCATCAGTGTTTCATCTGGATGTTTTATGGGGAACCAAGCATTTATGTTCCAGTCTCATATGCCCCTGCAAGTTTTACATATGCAAGAATTCTCCTGGGTTTACAGGATTATGTGCATGTGTGTGTGTGTGTGTATAAACTAGATCCTAGTCATTGCATACTTGAGCTGCTACTTAACTGCCTAGAATGGACCTACTGGATTAAGTCATCCTAACGTATGGGGCAGTGGTCCTGTTGTTGGAAGCGTTCTCGAAGGTTGTGCTATATCTTTGCTCTGTATATGCAATAAGCTAAGAAGAAGAAAGCACTGGTAGTTGCCAATGGAGGATAATGGATAAGAACTAAAGACTGCTCTTCTGAATGACTTCTGGGGGCTTGTAACTGCCAACATAGTAAACATAACTGGAGGTCTCAAAAACTGTTTAAACGATTGCATGATACAACTTCTGTTCTTGACAGGATCCTTTAATATTTTGGGGAATTTGCACATATGCCTTTGCAATGTATAGACCCACCTTCTTTGGTCCTGAAGAGTGAAGAAGAGTTTCTTTCTCTCCTTCAATAGCCTGTGTAGTTGCAGACTAGGAAATCTGTGTCATGGTAAAAGGAAAGATCATGTTTCTTTGAGGCAATCCCTCTCCAGTTCTCATAATCAACAAAACAAGGACTCTCAAACTGTGGGGTGTGTTCAGAGCACCTTATTTAAAATCACTGATTACCTTCTCTTCTGGGGATATGTCTAATTCCTTTTTTTAACTCACTTGTGTGATTGACCTCCACGTTCCATAGCAATGAGCATTGCAGTTACCTGTCCTTTCCGTGGAAAAGAAATTCTGTTTATTTGTTTTAAACTTGCTACGTGATGTTTTCATTGATCATTCACAAGTGCTTGTCTCATAAGAAACAGTGAAAATCATTCCCAGCTTAGTTTCTCCATGTCTTTCAACACTTTATCGACTTCTAGCATGTTCCTCTTTGTTTGTATTTTTTCAGGACTAAACTATATAGTTTTCCACACATCAGATCACTCTCATGTTTGGTTTTTTTTTTCTGTTTATTGTACCTCTTCTAGTTCTTTTGCATAGTTTTTTGTATGGAGTGATCAGAATTAGGCACATCATGGCTTAAGCAGTAGTAAAATGACACTGATGATTGCTGTTCCTTTTAAAGCAACTGCAAATGTTTGATCTGCTCTTCTTTTGGTAGAGCTTTGAATTTTCAAAGGGCTCAGGGTGCCAGGATGTCTTTCTGAATTGGTATCAGCGGAGTCCATCACTGTAGATGCAGTGTTAATGTGATTTTTCCAAGTGTGTTACTCTGCACTTCTCAATGTTGAATTTCATCTACTCTGCTTTTATCACTATATTATCTCTCAGCCCCATTAGTATTGCAAGAGTCTTTGCAACTGTTTGCATTCAGCTTATATTTTGATTATCCTGAATAATTTGTATCTTCACTTTGTAAGTCAGCCCTATTCCCAGATCATTTATAAAGACGTAGGAGTGAGCAGGTTCATATGTGATCCTCCTGGCAACTGCCCTTCTTCCCTCACAGAGTGAAGAAGTCATATAATTCTACCCTACAATTCCTTTCTCTTGATAAATTAAATGATAAGAGGCCTTTCCTTTATCCCCAGACAGCTGACATTTTTAGGAAACATGAGTGATGGAAATTTAAAAGCTTTTTGAAAATTCAAGTACACCGTATTGGTCGATTGTTTATAAAAGATGCTTACGGAAGATTTCTCAACACCCTGCTTCAAAGAGGTACCTAGAATATGCTTGCTGAAACCAGTACTGGGCACCTGGATAAGTATCCTAAGGAATTTGGAAAAAAATGGTTCTGTAGAAGAATCTCAATTGTAAAATAATGCTAAGGGTTGAATCTTCAGTCCCTAACCCCGCCCCTTACAAATTTCGGTGTATACCTAAATAGGTTTACCTATAGGTATAACTGAGATTTTAGCTTGAAGAATACCCGTCTTATTTAGGTGTGGTAGAAGGTGTAATTTGCTCTCTCATTTATTGATAATGTGGTGATCTGCTGTGAGTCAAGCTCAAAGACCATCTTTTGACTTGTAGGTGAAAGATAGTCATTGAGGATAACAAAAGCTGCACCATTTTTACAACAGCATTTTTGGAGTAGTTACTCCAAAAGTTACTCATAAGTTACCAAGGGCTTGTTGTTACACATGGGGTGCTTCTTGTGTGTTTGATATTGTTGGGAAAACAGAGGACTCTGGTTTTGCACATGTGACAGAGATGGATCGTATTGCTTAATGCATGGTCAGATCAAGATCAGACACTGGTGAGAGTAAGCTCTTGGAGCTGTTTAGTGCCTTCTATGGATAATTGTGTTTTGCAACCAGAGGTTTCTGATCCATTGACATTAGGTTACTCAAATAATGTCAATATTTCTAACTGAATTATTAGTCAATGCATTTAAGATCCTGATACTAACATAAGCATAATATAAATCAGATAGCCCTCAGGCACTCTCCCACCTGCTTACCTCTTAGGGTAGGAATACATTTTTTTTTTGCTCTGTAGGATGCTTTGTTGCTGATTAACGTGTAATGTGAACAAATGGCATGCAACTGGTACTAGTTTTTGCTTAACCGAGCTTCACAATTGTCCTGCAGTGCTAAGGTGCCAAGCATATGGCAGTAATCTACTAATTAAAGAAAGCACTTTGATTAATATGTATCTTTTCCAATATGTTGCACAACTTACCTGGTCTGTTGTGACTGAAACAGCAATGTTCATTCTGACATCAGCTATTTTCACTGTCAGTTTTGCAACCTTTCAGCCTGTTTCATGCACTAGCAATTTCCTTTGGAGGTGGCAATTCCTCAGAGACAGCTAGGGTTGAAAGGTGCTACCCTTCCTCCATGTAAGTCCCTCTTAAAACTTGATTTAAAGCCTGAAATCTCAAGAGCCTTCTGGTGGACAGGTAAGGAATTCACAGAGATATATAGACCTTCAGTATAAATGACAATCTATCCATTAAATTGACATTAGAGGCAAAAAACCCCAAAAAACCAAAAAACAAAAAACCAACCAAACCAACCAAACCAACCAACAATTCACTGCTAGATGTTCCTCATCTTATTTTTGACACAATGGAAACATCCGTGTTAGAAAACCTAGTTACCATATGCACCCTGTATAATTAGTTAGCAGAGCAAGAATCGCCTCGCTCTTTGACAGTGTCGCATGTATAAATGAGTATAGAATGATATTGATGTGGGTTTCTTTGTAGAGCCAAAATGCTTTTTGAAATTAGCATGAAATGGAGTTTGCAGGGTATTCCAACTTCTAAGCTGTGACTCCCTGTCATGTAGTTATTCTTAAATTTAGCTGGAATATTGATTTTGAAGCCTGCAGTTTTAATACCTGATGATTAAGCTAAAAACCACTCAAGTCAGTAGAAGTCTTTATTCACTTTTCCATGTTTTTTATTTCAGCTGCTAAGCTGCAGGTTCTTGTAATTCTCATTTGTAAAATTATGCCCAAAATTCTAGTGCTTCATTACCAAAGGTCTGCGTTTCAGTTATAAATTTCTTACACATTATCATTGAGTTTCAGTGTTTTGTCATTTAGCAAATACTCTCTCTAAGAAAAGTAAGTTGCTCGAAGAAACTATACCTCCATTTGTCTTATAAAAATGCAGTTGCTTTAGTGGAACCTTTTTTTGGTAGTCCATTAACAAAAAGGAATACAGAATCAGATATCCTCAAAATTAATGCTTGTACAAAAATTACAGTTTTATTGCATTTTTTATTTTATTTTTTTAACCTGTGGAAAAAAATCCAAAGAATACTTTAACGGCACTTATTGCCTATACCTGAACTTGGACAAAAATGGGGAAAAAAGATGCAAACCTCACACTGAGCAAGGCTTTGAATAGTGTTTAAAAGGCAATTTCAGCTGGGCAGCAGGCATGCTGACAAACATTACACCTTCTCTGAAATAACCAGACAATCCTAACATGGTATTGTCAGGCTTTGTTGGACCGGGGAAACTAGAAAAATTAAAATACGTGAAAAAAAGCTAGTGCAAGAAACAGATGTTAGTATAATGGCAGATAGACTGCAAAAAATATACATATATAACCGTAAAGGAAGCTTTTTAAAAATCCAGGCTTAAACCATCATGAATGGATATGAAAGCATGTGACAATATTTACTTATAATGAAATTGAGGAGTCAGTAGGGATCCCATTTTGCATGGAGCCAAGTCCCAGTGCTTGTTGCTGTCATGTCTCTCATTTTGTGGACTGCAGGTTTTTTGTTCCGAAATGTAGTTAATTTCATGCTAATTTGGGGACTCTGGATTCTTGATGCTAAACCCTATTTTGTATAAAGTGTGTATTTGAAGAGACAGCGGATGAAAACAATAACTTTAATTTTCCATGAGGAAGTGGGACTCATACAGCAGCTCTGTCTGGAATAATCTTTTGGGGTTTTTTGTCTGCCTTGTCTCATATTTGGTATCATACTTTGGAATGATGACCTGTTGGAAGAAATGCACCACTATGGAAGAGCCAATGGGCACGTGATATAAGAAAGCAGAAAATTTGATGATGGTTTTCTTTTATCTCTAAAAAGGTTATTAAAAAATAAAAGGAATACAATGATTGTCATTTGGGTTTGAAGTTTTTTCTTGCGTTGAGCTACCTGATGCTGTTTACTGAGCGTGTTGGATGCTTCCAGGTTGGTGGGGGATAGTGGGTGACTCCGCAATACCATAAACTCGTTCCTCTCCTAACCCCAGCACTTGTGAGGATAGACTGCTTCTATAGAATGCATAGTCTGGATTTCATTTGATGTTAGCATTGATCGTCCTGAGGCAAGCTGAATACGTTTAGGCTTGTTCTGAAGGCTGCTGATTGGCAGATCATTTCCCATGTATCTCAGAAAATCTGTGTGCAGCTTGGAGTTGGGAGGGGTCCCCCAATGAAAGCCAATAAAGAACAGGATGCCTTTTTTCTTCTTGCACAAGGCACAGAAGTCCTCATTTCATCACAACAGTCGTTTTAAATGTGCGATTGTCAAGGCTGTAGAAGAATTCTAAATAAGCACCTCTTGATGATGTCATGTAGCAGGTACCTTTTAGTTTTGTGTGATATTAATGACATGTACCTGTTCCAGTTAGGTTTGTGATTCCTTCCTGTAGTGAGGATCAGAGTAGATTATAGTAATGGCTCTTTCTGTCCTTGAAGTGTATAACTTTGTTAATCCCTTTATGCTCTAGTCATATATGATCTAGGGTTTCTGGCTGAGTGGAAATGCTCTGAGCACAGCCAGATGTGTTACAGAAGATTTAAAGGAAAATGAGGACTCTCGTCAGAAGCTGTCAAGGGACCTTTATGGCTTTGCTGCCACAGGATTGAATTGAGGGAACTTCCTTGCTTCTTATGGGTGGGCTTAAAATCATCTAATCCTTCAGAAAACCGCTCTGTTCGGTTTCCGCTTAGACCTACTGTGTCTGAAATACAATCTCCTTTCAGGAGGCAGTGCAGCATGTGGCAGCCCATGGGCAGCCATGAATTCTGGAGATATGTTGTCAGGCACTTCTGCTGTTAAGAAAACTTCTGTAAGATCTGCTTGTTCTCCACTTGGCTTTCAGAGGGCTTTTAGAGTTGTTTCTAGGCACTTGGCTGAAGCTCAAATTCAAATCTGCCACAGTGTGCATGTCCAGACACTATTGAAGACAAATGATATCTAAGAAAAGTTTGTCCTATTGATGAAGAACAGCCCTCAGACACACTGTTCCTGTGCACGTCTTTACCCCAGAACCTTTTCCCCATGTTTAATATGGATCCGTCTTGCTGCGCTTTACATCCATAATTCAGTGTTCATGGGCATGGGGAAAAGATTGTTCTGTTCTTTGCAGCAACCTTTTGTGTTTGAAGCTGTTGTCGTTGTCCCCCCTCTTCTTTTCTTTAGGCTAACCCCATTCTTTCAGATTTTCCTTCCTAACTGCGGGTTTATACACCTGAGTAGGATGCTTATCTTTTCTTAGTGCTATTGTTGACTCTTTTCTGAAGGGTTGTTAGGCAAGTAGCTGATCCTAGTCCTGTAGCTGTGCGGTTATTATACCTCTCTCGGTTAAGTACTCATCCTCCCTCGTCTTAAAACAGATCTCTCGGAAAATCCGCTCCCTACGTCTCTTCATTTTCACAGGCAAGCAGCCGCCGGGGTGTGGTTACCAGTGACCTTCGCGCCTACCCTAGAGTAGTTTCATCAGGATTATATTTCCCTAGTTAGCTTATAAGAATGCCAATCAAGAGCAGCAATAAAAACCCCCTTTACTAGGTCAATGACTGTGCGTCTCCCTTGTCCAGAAGTCCTTATATTTTGTTCTAAAGAAATGTATTTTCGTTGCTCACTGTAACCAATGCTGTTTCAGTTGTAAAATGAACTGCAAAGCAGGGAGAAAAAAGGAAAAAAGAAGAAAAACAGAAACGGGGGTGCTGGTTTGGTATTTCAAGGAAATGCGAAAGTGTCACACTCCCCCTTTGCTTTCTCAGTGATGAAAGATTTTGGCGCTGGCATGAATTTTTAGGCAAGTTACTTTCTTTTACAGCATTCTCTAAATTATAAAGCAAATGTTTGCGTGCAAATCTCTTGCCATTCAAGGGTTTTCTTCATATCTTAATATTAGCAAATTGCCTTTTCAGCATTTTCATTACCTTGTTTTAGGTAATGTACATACCTAGTTGACATTTGTCATTTTCTTCCAGATGATGCTGTAAGCAATAGCCCAGTTAGTAGCTCTCTAGCCATCATAACAAATAAACATCATACCATATAGTATATTTCAGCATGGCATGAGATTTGCCAACTGATTGTATCATCATAAAGGGAACTGCATCACCATGCCCTGTACCACTTGCTGGCTAAAACAGTATTTTTATATTTTCTCTAAAGAAAAGAGTACAATAAACAAGGACAGCCCTAGCTAAACAGATCGTAATACTAGTGTTAACACACTTTTTCATATCCAAGGCATCTTAATTAATTTCAGGAAGAAATGTGTTGGATGTTTTTAATGCAATGATTGAATAGAAAGTGATTATTTTTATTGTGTGGTCAGTGACACATTATCTCTCTCATCATTGAGAGATGGAATAGCTTGGCCAGTACAGAACAACATAAGCAATATTAAGGTGATAAAAGTCTGACATTCGTAGAGTTGCTTCTTGCCTATTTACACACATTAATTAAGCACACTACATTAATTCTGAGATCTACTAAATCAACTGAACTGCTAAATGAAGTTTCCTCCAGCAAATTTGACTCTGTGAACACAAAGTAGCCCAAACGCTAAGGTCAGATTTTGTTGCTTCTGTTCACATAACTTTTGCTAGAAAATTGTACTGTGTTCCAAACGATGTATATGCCGACAGTATTCATGTTTTGAAGCTGCACGTTGCCATGGCGCCCTTTGACCTCAGTGGGCATTTCAGGCATTTTCAGAACAGGTTTAAAAACTGTTTCCCTCCTAATGTCTCAGATAAATCTGATGCCATTACATTTCTTACTCAAGGGAAACACTAAGAGGCTTTTGACAGTCACGTAAATGACAAAGTAGATATTTCAGTGGTTACGACTGCAATTCAAAATAATAGGACCAAACTTTTCTGCACAGGCTTAAATGAGTACCCATCTCATTTTCTTGAATGGATGACCAAACGAGTTAAACATCTTTTGATGCTGTCAGACTCCACATGAGAGGGCAACATGCAGCTCACTATGGCTATAGCATCAACATCGAGTATTAGGTATATCAGAAGTTTAGGAAGGACGGGATTAGGCCTTCCCTACCTGCTGTGTACATTATGCATCACACACTGTCCCTTTCTTTACCTGGAGGGCAACTGTGGGTTTAAAAAAGTATTTTTTGCAATACAGGGAAGTGAAATACATGGCATAACTGCAGTGATTAAAGGAGGAAAAGGCTATTACAGCTGTATTTCTTTGTAAACGGAAAGTGTTAATTACAGCGATGGTCCTTTTTCCAACGTGATATTTAACAATTTTACTAAATAACCCTCATAAAAATATTCACGATTGTATTCTTACATGCTGATTCGAAACTCTTCAGTAAGGCAAATGTGTAAAGCTCTTAAGACAGAGTTTCATTTTATTAGACACTCAATAGAATTTAAAATCTTTTCATGAACAATCAAATGGGAAAAATATCCCGGAAATGCATTGCAAGAATTTAATTAGAAGTCAGACATAACTAAGATGACATTCTTTAATTTCCTTGCCCGCCACCGCACTTGTCTTCTGTTTCTTTTCAGTTGTTTGTAACAAAGGTCATTTAAGTATGTGTTACTATCTCTGTTAACCTGACAGGGTAGAAAAGTAAATACAATATTTAGGGCATTTCTTTTAAACTTCTTCATCTCTTAAAAATGAAGCATTGTTGTGTTGATCTGCAGTGTTGAATCCTGCTTGGCTTTTTAAAATGACACCATTAGTGTATAAATTTTGTTGCCCCTCAGATTTCTTTTAACTAGAAAGATCAACTTTATTATTATTGCTATTCTAATGCATCTCTAGGTGTCTGAGTCTTTTGTAGCTCACAGTAATCCTCCGAAGCTGGGAACTGAGTTTTCTTAATGTGACGTGTTAATGCCAATATAATAGCACTGCCATTAGGGAGCCTAGATTGATGTTCTCACAGAGATTAACATGGATTTAAAGTACTTTTTCTAGAGAGAGATAATTATTGCTATTTTCAATGTCCTTTTATATCTTAATTGTTTACCAAAGGACCTTAGGTACCACTGAGGCACCTCACAGTGTTTGCGGTAAATCCTCTAAGTCAGCCTTCAAACATAATGTCTCCAACCTCAAAAGAAACAAACCAAAATATATGTTTCAACACTAGTAACCAGCTCTTCACATCTCCCTGGTAGATTTGCTACCAAGTCAGTATCCCCTACAACTCTGATGTTGACCCGCATAAGCACCTACCAGATTATTTCTTTGTCCCAAACCGCATACCCCATTTAACTGTCAGATACATGCTTTATGCTGGTTTTCAGCCCTGTATGTGCAGGTTTTAGGGTCCAGGAAAGGTTCCTGTGAAGGTAAATACCTGTTTCAGAGGTATGTGTTAACTCATGCTTACGTCCAGCAAATAAATCTTTTCCCTCTGCCATGGCAGACAATGGAGTTCTGCATTCTGACAAGGCACTTCTTCCTGCTATAAAAATGAAAATTGTTTTTGTTTCTTAGTGAAAGGCTTTTTACATGTACTCATACATTCTGTTGAGGCTTTGATATCTGAAAGCTCTTTGCCAGGTTGTATTTCTGGCTGCTTAAATGAGGGAACACAAAAAAACCCCAACCCTACTTCCTGCATGTCCATCTCTATGCAAGTTGTAATAATGCACACGGGGTTTGCATTTTGATGTGTTATTGGAGAAAGGAGCATGTATTTGAAGAGCACATTTCCATGCAAATGGGCACGGCCCTTTTATTTATGAAAAGCTTTATTAATTTCCATGACTCTTAGAGGTCAAAACTTCTCTTAGGTGGAAGCAGGGAACTCCACAAAGAGCGTGGGACCAAATGAGTGGGAAAGCATCAGTGTTTGTCCAGAGGAAGGCAGATGTGCGCCACTGCTTCGTGCTAGGTACAGACATATTTTGCTTCAGGTCCTCCTGAAACCAAAGGGACTTATGCAAGAAGAGAGAAGGTACTTACATATTTTGCTGACTCAGGGCCTTTCTGTGGGTACATGACTGGTTGCTAACTGCAGTCATGCATTTGCTAAAAGGGAGAAGATTCCTCCTGTCAGGGCTGTGTTGCCTTCTCCGGAGTGGCAGGCACCGCAGAAATGCATGAAGAGTAAAAGTCCTGTATTTCCTAAGCACTGAATTGTAGTTCTTGCTGACTTCAAGGATAGATTGCAAGCCAGTATATATAGTCTGTCTATAGAAGGAGATATATGCTTTATTTTTCTTGTAAACTGTCACTTGTAGGTTTATAACTGGTTGAGTACTGATTTATTTCCCACATATGACTCATTTTTGAAATACATTGAAGTATTTGTAAGGAACCTTCGTTTAAGTTACTCCTCAAAAACAAGATACATGATACTGCAGCTGCCAAACCCCAGATCTCAAAAATTATGAATAAGGTTTAGACTGCCCCCCCCCCCTTTGAGATTATTATAGTAAGAAGAATGATAAATTGTTACTGTTGCTTTTTTATTTCTGAGGTTTTTTTACAGGAAATCTACTCCTTGCCTTAAAAGCTTTCTAAAATTTTATTTATTTTTCTTGCCAGTGCAAGCTCTAGAAAATATTTTGTAACAAAAGCTGAAATTTTCTAACATCCTAACTAGTGTAGCTTTTGGAGCATAACAGAAAAAACATATTGGAAGACTGAATAAATCTATGGCTTTATGAAACCTGTAGCATTGACAGGAGTTTAGATGGTTATTTGTGGTTTTAATAGTTTCATTTATTTCCTCTTTGATCTTAAAAAAGTTCTGTTTCTTGGTGTTGCATAGATTTAAATCTGCATAATGTTTCTTGTCAAGATACTGTGAAATATTAGTTGTTAATATTTATCTTTCTAAGAATCTTGTACAGGATATGAAAATAAGTGAAAACGCAAAAAATGGAGCCTGAGAATTAAGTTGTTCATACAATTTAATAAGAAAATATTTTACGCAGTTTGACCACAAAGCTCAGTACCAGGCGATGTAAACTCCTGGTCTTGTATTCCTTAACTGAATAGAAGGAAATAATTTTGGAATAATTCTGGTTCTTAATATTTTTTTTTAACCCTGTCATCTGTTAGTTCTTACTACTAGGTGAACAAGCAATCCTGCAGATTTTAAAAAATGCTTTATTCTACTAAAAAATATCAAGCACCATCAAAATTTTCAGCTTTTATCTTCCTTCACTGGTTTTGTGTCATTTGTCACAAGGAAACTGTATTACTGCACCATAACAACATTACAAAACAATGGGCACACCCTATGTTCAAATTTTAGTCAGAACATCTGGACCACAGCCTTGGAATACAGCATTGAACTGGAAGTGTTTGCCTTGAAATCTTGTAAAACTTGTTTCTTAAGCAAGGTAAATTAAAGCAAAACAAATAAAAACATCAGTGAGTTAAAAGTATACCACAGTGCAAAACTCTTAAAGGAGCTATTTTACGTAACTCAGAAACTATTCCTTTTTGAGCAACGGAGAAGAAGGTCTGATTTCTAGAAAACAGTATGTTTCAGTTCTTAGGAATCTTATGAGTTAGAAAGCTACCAAACTGACAGCACCTTAATGCTTGAGGGCTTTATTAAAAGGCCTTCTGAGACTGAGAGTGGGTTTTGTGTGGTTATTGATAAGACATTTAAGGTAGAAGAAATGTGCAGATTCTGTATAGTCTTACTACAGCTGTTTCCAAACCCACACACTGCTTTTACGATTCTTTTGGTGTTTTTTCAACCTATCTTTGTAGGAAGGTATCCCTGTTATGAATAGTAGATGAAAAGTCTTAGTCTTAAAAAAATAAATTTGGGACCATTCATGGTATCTAGCAGCATTCAGAAAATTTGTTGGACCATAGTTTAAAAAGTTCGTATCCTAACTTGTTTCCAGTTGTCTTCTCCTACACAATGCACCTGTAGCCAATTCTGGTTGGAAAGAACATGTAGAAGCTCTTTTTGTGAGGTTTCTCAGAAGCACATGGGGACTTGATGGTTTCAAGGGAGGTGTTTTCTTGGAACTGGTAAGCTTGTCACAGTTTTTAGTGGAGTTTATCTCAACAAAACAATGGATGCATTTCAGGGGGTCATTTATTAGTTATAACGTTAGTTATATGTTTGTCTCTGAATTAGAAGAAGCTTAATCTTGTATTACTTGATGACAGCTAGTTAACTAGTTGTTGACGTAATTTTGCAAATGATTACCTGTTTTATGGAGAACTGCTTCTATTTGATGAGGAAATTTAAATGTTTTGTAAGGCAGTATGTTTTGCACTGTTAACGGTTACAAGAGATGAATTAACTGTGAAGTCAATGATCTTTTAAATCGTGTTTTAGCCTGCTGTGTCCTGTCAGAAGGCATATGGTCTCTTGTCTGATTAAAATCTTATTAAACCCTCCATCGGTAACAAAAGAAAACATCTGTATCACTGATTTTTATAAAATCCCAAGCGTTTGGGGTGATTAATTGATATTTTTATTTTTTATTTGAATTGATTTAATTTTTACTGCAGCACTCCATTTTAGAATTATAGCTACATCCTGACTGCAAGCTTGGCAACAAAACAAAGGAGCAAATGCCTGCCACTAATCAAAAAACACTGCTTAGTAATAAATAACAATTGTCAAGCAAGGACTCTCTTGAGACAAAACAGGAAAACTAATTGCATGTAAGGTACATGCCACAGATGAAGCTTACAGGAAGCCTGCCTCACTCTCCGTTGTGCTATTACATTATCTGTAGGTGTCCATTAGTAATACATTATATCTTAAAACATATATAGCCTGATCCAGCTCCAGAAATCCCTCTACCTGATTCATATCCTACGTGAATGGCACTGTCTACATGTTTCTCCTGTTACAAGTATGTGCTTTTACAGGAATGTGTGTCTTCACACTATGCATTCTACAGACTATTAAAAAATGCAGATATATCAGACAAACTACCACAATCATTTGTATAGTATGGATCCCACAGACTTTGTCTGATTTTGAGAAACATCTGAGCAGTGCCTTTTTTGGAGGCAGAGGTTTTAGATGTTATATTGTGTAGAGAGCATGTGTACACAAAGCAGAAGAAATATATGTCACTGGTTTTATAATGATATAGAATATTTGGGGGATTTTTTTTGACTTGAGCGTTCTGTAAAACATGAGAGATAACTGAGTTCTGGCTATTTACATGTGAATATACATACATAGGTTATCTACTGATTGTTGATATTGTCGTAGGATTCTCATCCAGAGTACAGGGAAGTTTAATCGTATTAGTAATATTAAGTTTTCTTAGAGTTGTAGCAGAGCAAGTGGAAAGACCTCTCAAAGGTGCAATTCCTATCTAATCTTGACCTTTCTTAACTGACCTAATGGAAATGGAGTAGAATTATATCTGTGATGACTTTAATGCAGAATGAGGCATTAATTTAAAACACTGGGTAGTAAAACAGTAAAGCATGAGGGCATGCTAATTTCTGAAACTGGAGTTTCTTTGATTTTGTTAGGTTGGGAGATGAATATAAACCATTTGTGAGATTGAGCTGTTTGAAATGTTATGCTGTTTATGAGATCACTGAGGTCCGAACAATGTTGATACAATAGAAAGATTTTTGCAAATAAGCAGATGTTTAATGAATGAAACAAGGTACCACAAAAAATTTGCAGAAAATGGCATCATATTATTTAGTAGTATATATGCTTGTGAGATTGTGTCTGTTATATAAGGCCATGCTGGTGGAGCAGTCAAGTTGATATGTTGAATATCTCCTGATCATGCCAGGTAAAGAGGTTTTAAAGATGAGAAGGATAGTAAGCTATTACCAAGCATTTGCTTTGTAAGCATGCTTGTTTGATTATAGTAATAATGAATGTTAGCTTTCCTTCTTAATTTCTGCTTAGCTAAATCTGTGATTTAAAAAACAAACACAAATTAGTGTTATTGGTCAGAAACAAACCTAGTAAAAGTGACGTGCATTAAATGGGCTTTATCTAATCTCACTCTGAGCCTCTGATCAGCAGGGGGCCTATGTGTGCAGACATACTTTTTTTCCCCAGAATTTCTTCACTTCTGGGGAATACTCTGAATCTAGCTCCCCTTTCAGATTCTTCTGAAACCACCAGCCCCTCTCAAGGCTTTCTCTGACAGTGATGTTGCTCTGAAGTACCTCTTTCAAGCTGCAGGGCCAAATCTTGTTGTAGAGATTTGTAGTGACATTAAATGTAGAATCACTAAAATTGGTGTCAATAGAGAATGGAGGGGAATGTCAGGATGTGGAAGCAAGAGAAGGAACGAAGAAAGGCTTTCAGAGTGGCAGGTGCTGGTGATGCTAGGTGACCTGCATTAATAAGATCCCAGCACATCAGCAGGCAAATTCTCAGGACACCCACTCTGGGAAAGCACAGAAGAGTCTTCTCTGACCAGAGAGACCAGAGAGAGCCTGCACCCAGAGCAGAACAGACTCAAGCCATTAAGAAATAATGACAAAAAATCATGGAATCACGGAATTTTCAGAGTTGGAAGGGACCTCTAGAGGTCATCTAGTCCAACTCCCCTGCTAAAGCAGGATTGCCCAGAGCACATTACTCAGGACTGCATCCAGACAGGTCTTGAAAATCTCCAGAGAAGGGGACTCCACAACCTCCCTGGGCAGCCTGTGCCAGTGCTCTGTCACCCTCACCGTAAAGAAGTGTTTCCGTGTATTTGAACGGAACTTCCTGTGTTCTAACTTGCGCCCATTACCCCTTGTCCTGTTACTTGGAACCATTGAAAAGAGCCTGGCTCCATCCTCCTTCAACCCACCCTTTAGATACTTGTACGCCATAATAAGGTCTCCCCTCAGCCTTCTCTTCTCCAGGCTAAAGAGTCCCAGCTCTCTCAGCCTTTCCTCATAAGGCAGATGCTCCAAGCCCTTAATCATCTTAGGTGCCCTTTGCTGGACTCGCTCCAGCAGTTCCCTGTCCCTCTTGAACTGGGGAGCCCAAAATTGGACACAGTATTCCAGTTGTGGCCTCACCAGTGCAGAGTAGAGGGGGAGAATGACCTCCCTCGACCTACTGGCCACACTCTTCCCTATGCAGCCCAGGATTCCATTGGCCTTTTTGGCAACAAGGGCATATTGCTGGGCCATGGATAATTTACTGTCTACCACAATCCCCAGATCCTTCTCCTCAGAGCTACTTCCCAGCAGGTCCGCCCCTAACCTGTACTGGTGCCTAGCATTCTTCCTCCCCAGGTGCAGGACCTTGCACTTGCTTTTGTTGAACCTCATTAGGTTCTTCTCTGCCCAGCTCTCCAGCCTGTCCAGGTCACGCTGGATGGCAGCACTGCCCTCTGGGGTGTCAGCCACCGCACCCAGTTTGGTATCATCAGCAAACTTGCTGATGATACACTCTGTCCCCTCATCCAAGTCATTAATGAATATATTGAACAAAATTGGACCAAGAATTGACCCCTGTGGGACACCACTGATTACAGGCCTCCAACTAGACTCTGTGCCGCTGATCACAACCCTCTGAGTCCTGTCCCGCAGCCAACTCTCAATCCACCTCACTGTCACCTCATCTAGCCCATACTTCCTCAGCTTCCTAATGAGGATGTTATGGGAGACAGTGTAGCGAAGAGAGTTGGAGACCTAACTTACCCACATCAGGAGACTAAAGGAAATTCACAGAAGTTGAAGAGGACAGATGCCCAGATTTTCTTAATCATTATTAGATCCAAAACCAGCACATGGTCTTCTATCTAAGAAAAAACAACGAGGCTCGATAGCCAGAGCCCCTTGCCCTCTTAAGTCATTACAAAAAATTTTGGGCAAACCACTAAGTACATATGTCTTGTGCCTGAATGCTGAACAGTCTGCTTGGACCTAAGCATCTCAGTGCATATGACAGCTTGGCTGTATGAGAAAAACTTGTTTTGTTTTAAAATAAAATCATTCTCTCCTCCCACAAATGATTGCACTGAACATTGCTATATGGTTGCATTAATGTTGCAGCGTGTTTTCCTTCACTGTGAAAGTGATTTTTCTCTCTTAATGCTTGACAATATCATTGATTGAAATAGAAGGTCAGTAGGGTAGAAACCGGGGGTGGTGGTGGGTGCTGCATGCATGGAAGTTCTTTCCTCCTTCACCACGTGAGGTGAGTTCCACAAGACACCTGTGCAAGATGCAGGTCATGATGAGCAGAAGGTGAATCAGTGGGAATGATTCTAAAGGAGTAAGCCAAGGAATTAATGCTTGTGTATGTCAACTGGGTAGGAAAAGCATGTAGATAAAAACAGCTATTCCAGGAATGAAGCAATACATTGAATAATGAAATCTGAGTGTTTTGAGGGAGAATGTGGCCTATAGATTTTGGGACAAGTTTAGAAAATACTCATATTTCAGCATTCCTTCAGCCAAACGGGTATAACATGGATCCTTACCTTAAGCTGATTGTGGAGGTTTGCATCACTATGTAAAAAGCAGTTGTGAAGCCTAGAGCCTGTTTTCATTGTGGATTTTCAAAGAGAAACCTGAATAAAACAAGAAATACTATTTTCTTAAGAAAATGTAAGAGAGCTATAACTCTCTTGTAGGAGGAGAGTAAAAAACGTATTTATTCCTCATTTGAAAGTAGTTTGGTCTTCCTAATGCTATAGCTATAAATCCCTGTTGTGCATGAAGAAATTATGAACTCCTGTTGCAATGCATCAGTTTGGGAGAGTACAGGGGGCCTCTGTTCAGCATATGTTGTTAGAAGATAATGGGGTCTTAAAAAGGTAGTAGGATTTTGTGTGAATAACATCTGTATGCTTCCTACACATCTACAGTAAAGAGCTCCTAAAACATCCTAGAAGTCAGTGATTAGTGATACAGCCTAAGGTCTTCTCCAGTTTATTTATGTTGCAACTTTCTACCTACATAAGTTTAATGGGAAGACACTTACTTATACAATCTTTAACAAATAGCCTTTCTTATTTTAAGTGTAATCTATTTATAGCTAGTTTAAATCACTGTCTGGGCTATACTGGGTGGGTACTTTTAAAACCCCTGTAGGCTTTCCAAATATTTAAACTTGCTAGCTTTTGTAAAGCTGAGATTCTTTTCTCTCTAAGCACCTAAGTATACTTACGTTAAAAAATATTCTTCCACTCCAGGAAAAATGCATATGCACAAATTTAACTTCAAACATTTAAAGTAAGGTATATTTAAAATGAAGGCTGTGCTGAAGTGTTTTGTTGGGTCTGATGCACAGATTGTAGTCAGGCTAGGTACTACGTGTATTGCAGTGATGACAATAAGAGGGAAGGTGCGTTAGAATTGGTAATAAACAAAAATCCTGTGAGCAGCAGGACTAACAACCTGATTTTCAGCAGTTTTGTAGGTTATGAATGTGCAGCAATGCTACACTGGGAATAAGCAGCAATGCCAGATCACTTTCTCCTTTGCTACATGTGCTCTGTTTACTACATACTTCTGCTAAAACATCTCATGGTTCAGATTTCTTCCCACAGTAAGTTCACAGAGGAACAACTGGCAAGTAAATTGAATTTCTTTATTGTGAGCAATACATTCGTCACTATCATATGAATAGGGTTTTCCTGTATCTCTGTAGATGCTTTTCTGTAGATGGAGAGAGGAGATAAAGGGTGTGGCATAAATTATTTCTGCACAAGCAAGGAAGAGCAAAGGGTAATTCACACTAAATAGAACTGCTGTGTCCTCTTTGCATATATAGATGAGGGACCAAAAGTCTGTCATAGGTATACAGGTAGACAACATAACTGCAGTAAGCCTAGTTAATTTAGAGACGTTTTTAAAAACTAGGCTGAAAACAGTTTAGGGGAAGCTACTGAGGAGTTCTTAAAGTCAAGTCTTTTATGTCAAGGAACCTAACTTCAAAGGGCGATACTCTGATTGAGGAGAACATTACTGGTAGGAAGATAATGTAAGACTATCACTAGAATTAGTTATGTCCTCCAAGCCCTTTAAGATATTCAAAGTTAGACTCATAATAAATGCTTTCATGAATATCGATGAAAATAAGCATGAGCTTTTGTGCTTTCCGAGCCTCAAAGTTTAAAGCGGAAAATGCTTGTTCATGTTGCCAGCAAAACTTTGCTGAGAACATACACATGATTGAGATCTTCAGATTTATTTTGATATGTCATGTTTTATAAGAAGCAGTACTCTGTTTTCATAAGAAGAAGCTTTGGAATTACTGGGGAGTTTATGTGATGGACCTTTGCTAAAAATGTCATTGTGAAGAAATACACAAGAGAAATGATGGTGAATAGAGCTGGATAGCTATAAAGGTTGATTAAGAATGGCTGTTGGTGATTTTTATGTCAACTTTATTTATCACTTTTTACCATATACTTAAGTTTCATTCATATAAATGTTTATGAGAAACAAACAGGGATTGATCAGTCACATTCAATAATAACCCTCAGACATCAGTGTTGGCTTGGCTTGATATAGATAAATCTGAAACATACTCATTGAGCAACCCCTGCGGAACTCTTTGCCTCTCGGCTCACCTGGCTTAAAGCTTTGAATATTAAACTTCTGTGCTTTTACAATCCAGGCATAGTCTGGCAGAAATACAAGAAAAGTTCTCCCCCAAATCTATGAGATCTCAGGAAGTTCACGCACTCTAGAATGTTTAAAAGACCCTTTAGGCTCAATGAAATAGAAATTCTGCTTGTGGAATGGACATTACTGCATCTGGTGTGCTGCACTGTAGAGAAGGACGTGATCCTGAAGTTTAATCTATTTTATCAGGCTAAGGAACTTGATCTTCATTTGAAATCTACTTCCATATATCTGTATCTGAGGATTTGAAAGTGTTGCCAGGGAGATGGTTTTGCATTAAGGAAAGTGACGGAGACTGTCAATAGTCATTGTACATTGTCAGATTGCTTGCACTGAGAAGTTGAATGCTGAATATGGAGAATTTTAACAGCACGAAGAGAACTCCATGAAGGACAATAATTTTTTCACTAATTTCATGGTAGTCCTTTTAGTAGCATTAAAGATCCTTGATTAAGTATGGCCTATATGTAGGAAATATTAATGCCATACATGAGAATAATAATGGTAATTCTTCAAGCTTACCCCCTTTGTGTGTGCCTGTGTCTATGGTGAGAGAGACCCTTGTGTTTCACAGATGTGACAGAATCAAAGATTTCTCAGAATAAGCTTCATCCTCCTCCATAAATCACTCCGATCTAAAGATTTATATCATGGCTTGTAACATGCATTTATAATCTCCTACCCTGTAAGTAGCATAAGTGATATTTTAGAGTAATTGCTGAAAAAGAATTTCTTAGCCCTTGGCGTGTGGTCCAGCAATGCCCACTCTTCTTGCAGGGATTGCTGGGTAGAAATCTCTCATATCTTTGTAACCTGAACGACTTCTTAGAAGTTGTGTAGAGGAATGGAAATGCAAGACAAAATAAGGTCTGAAGCAGATTCTCAACACTTAAAAAATTGAAGTCTTTATCAAATCATATGGTCCTCATCCATTCAAATGTGTCAATCTCTTGCCCTTTCAAATGGAGGAATTTAAACTTCATGGAAAATTTCTTACGAACTAAGAGAGAACTGGACAAGCCTCCAGTTTGGAAAAGAAAGTACAGAATGGACAAAAAGAAGATGAAAGCTTTAACTATACCTTAGAGAAAGTCTTAGGCACATGTTTGGTACATATATATCTATAATGGAAAGATCTGGGACTCTTCACGTGAAAGCCCTGTTCTTGGCATTCCCAGTTAAATAGTTATTGAGTATCCTTTTCATCTGTAGTTTTGAAATGTTGGAGGAATTTAATACCTGATCAGCCTAGAGTCAAAAGGATTTCAGTGTGGAAAAAAGGGGTGATACATCCATGGCTAAGAACCTGCAAACTCTTGATATTTGCAGAACTTAGGAGTCTGCGGCAATGCTTATTCACAGAAAACGAAGAAACTTTGCAGGGTATATTTCTTTACCCAGTAAAGCATTTTCCAGATATCTTCATTAGGAGAATCTACCTACTCTTCCCCTCTGTACACCTGCTCTGAATACTCTTGTCTGTGCTCCACACAACAATTTTAGACCAGTGCTTCTCAGTCTGCTAGATTACCTCAGGCAAAAAAGACACTATTCTTGAGCAGCAAATTAAGGGAGAGGTATAATGAATCTTCTCTCCTATGTAGTGGAGGATAAAATGGGAGGCAGTTATGAGGATTTAATTCCCTTTTATATGTAAAGAGCTTTGAGGTCTTCAGGGGGAACATGATGGCTGTGTGATTTTCTATACTGATGGTAACTGAAAAGACAAAAAGTGTATATTGTTGGCCTAAAGGCTGTCTCCTGTGCTTTATTCCCCGAGAGATTAGGTTGTAGCACTGGTTGGGATACTAGGCAGCTTCACAGCCAGAATAAGTGGCAAAAAGACTCCTACAGCTCTGTATGTAGAATTGTGAATTTCATTCAAAGGAGTGGGGAGAAAGGAAAGAGGAGGGGTATTTACTATATGACTTGCTATATGATGAGATGGTATATGATTTCTCTGTTCCCTCTTTTCTGAGTCTGGGGTAAATACAGGATACATGAGCTAGCATCTTAGCCTCAGGCCTTCATTTAACTCCAGTTCCTTTGATTTCGCTCCAGCTGTGGCTTACTGCTCGTTGGCCTTCCCTCGAAAGAGGACCCTCCTGGGACCTGAAGAGTGTGAAAAGTGTCTGTGAGACAGACAGAAATCAGTGGACCTTTGTATATCAGGATCTCTAACGAGTCAGACCAGCATCTGGAAAGATTTAATTGCATAAAGAAGAACAGACAACAGAAAACATACCCTCCAGAGCAGCTGAGGTTATTGAGACACAAGTTTCTATGTCCTTCTTCATGCAGAGTGTTTTTCTCTGACAACAGGGTATTGATTGCTCATCAATTCCTTCCTTTGTCAAGACGTGGTTGCTTTCACAGTCGTGTGAGCCAATGCCAAAGATCCCTGTGCCTCATTGTGCCCAAAACGCCTACGATGTGGGCTTTGGTACCCACCATTGTTACTGTGATGGTAGCCAAGTGACTACTTTATTGTGTTTCACAGAGATAGATGTCACTCTTTGTTGTTACCTAATGCTAAATTGCATTATAGAGCAGTCAACTGGTCATCACTCCTCAGTGTTCAGGTTTGTGAGGATGCCTACAAACACAGGAGAGACAGCTGATAACTGTTTATTATGAGTGTCTCACCATTTGCTCTTCCCATTTTTTTTTTTCAGGATTCACCCAAGTTTTTAATTTTAAACTGTGCAGTGTACATCACATATGAGACCTTTCTATTTATGTATTTTTTTCATGCCTGTTTTGGGGGAACACATGCTTCTTGACTGAAAAAGACATAACTGAATTGTTAAGGCTTCTGAGTACTACTGGAATACATGTAAAGATTTCTTTGCATTATTTCTATGAGCTGTTTTTGTAACTGAGCTGTTGATGTTCATCAATTAAGAATTTGAATCTCTGTGACGTACTTTACCTAGTACTTCATTTCATACTGCGACAAATGTGAGAGACTAGGATGTGTTACCTAGCAAACAATTACTTTTCATTCCCTGTGTATGTCCACATATCCTTAAGTAGTATGTACTACTCATATATAAAGATGTATCCAAATATTATCACTGTCTCCAAAAGCTGCTGCTTTTCCTGTATTATTCATTCAGAAATGCAACATTCTGGCCAGAAGTGCTTCTATTGAAGAAATTCACTCATTGCTTTTGTTCAACACTCATTGATTTTTTTAACAAATGGCAGGGTGATACTACTTTGCAGACAACTCGAGGCTGTTGGTTAAAGTCCATATCTGTAGCTGATTCATTCATAGATCATCCTGAGCTGAACTGGAATATTTTTTCTTAATCTGCTTTGCATAAGTTTGTTGTTTGTTTGTTTGTTTTTTAAACATACTCTTACTTAATGTTATTAGCTAGAAGGAAATGAGTAAAGGATATTTATAGATGATGATTACTCTCCAGAAAATCATTAATCTAGTTGAGATATCAAAATCAAAGGGGTACACTAAGTAGGTAAAAATAATGTTGGAATAAGTCCAAGGGTTGAAGTAACCAACATTTGTTTCAAGAAAAGATCTTTCTGGGTTGGCGTTGTTCATTCATTAAATGACCTTTATGGGGACAAATAACTGTCACCTTTTAAGGCCATGTATGAATATGTGTGTCTTACCGTATAAATATCAAGTCTTCTATAAGCAATAAATTTGGCACACACATACACATATTCTTTCACATGCAGTGAAAAATACATCCAGAGCAAAGCAGAGTTTCTTGCAGAAATACGAACTACATAAAAATGAGCCAAATGTTGAATTTTAACTAGTCATGCATGTCATTTTTAATACGATACACATTCATATTTTTTTGAATTTGAAAGCTATTATCATTTCCCCATAGTTTTTCTTCCTGTAGGATAAGTAACCTCAGTTCTTCTGTTTTCTCCTCTGGTACTCTTCCAGTCGTTTTGCCTTGTTCTTCACTAGACCTCCTCCAACCCTTCTGCTTCCTTCTGACAGTGCTCCTTAGGCCTTTCTGAGGCTAAGCTGAAGGCATCAAGCGCTTTACAGGTCTGACTGCCTCTTCTTGCTATATGTGTCAATGGAAAATGTTAATAAGAACTGAATGAAGCTGAGCTGTACTGTATAATTCGTTCTTGTTAACACCTTATTCATGACAGTTATTGATAAATACTGGGATTGGAAAAAACACTTCACACTGATACAACATAAGAAAAGTTGTGTGCTACGTGATTTCATATAATAACTTTTGGTTATTTTATCAATTTTTGTCAAGTGAATTATGACAAATTCAGTGTTATGTAGTGTTTCCAGGTTTAAGCAACTTTGTAAGTCAGCATCTGATGAATAGCAGTTACTAATGGCCCCTAATTCTCCACTGGTGACAAGCAGGACTAATCAGAGTTTGAAGGCCTGTGTTAGATATTAACATTTAAAATGGAGTTTTACCACTTCAGATTGTAATACAGAGTAATTACTATTGCCCTTAGTGTGTCAGGATGGTAAATTTCTTTCAGGAGAATGTAAGGTCAGCTCTTTGGTGTCAGGCATTTCTTTGGAGTCTGTAAATATCAAGTAATTAAGAAAATAAATCTAATCAAATATGTTTAGAAAACATACTGTACCGTTACTGGGCCTAGGGGATTTCTTGTCATAGCAGGTAATTTTGTAAATTTTGGTTGAGTGTTAACTTGCAAATAAACCCAAGCTAATATCTGTAAAAGCCATTTTGCTTTTTTTTCTCATTACTTTATTGGGCAGGACATCTGGAACATTTGTCTTTATCATATAGTATGTCTTAGCTTAAAAACAATTATTTTTGAGTTTGAGCTGAACCAAGTTAACCATTTTTCTGTTAAATGATATTGGAGAGAGAATAAAATAAATGCAACTGCTTTTGTTTCAGAATACCAGAGGAAGATATTTGCATTTGCAGGGTGCCACTGAATGTCGTAAAAAACTTACGGGAGAACCAACGTGTAGAAATGCCCCATGATCTTGATTCAATCCTATACGAGTCACTGATAATGTGATGGGTTGTTATTTAAGTGTTCACGTGTATGGTGTAGCCATTATAATTGGAAGTTTTAAAAATGGCTCTCAGGAGGGGGCATATGGGCCACAAAAATTTTCAGATCTTACAGAAAGGACTTTGCCTGATGGTCAAGCACAACGTCATTTCTTTGGTCATTTCTATGGGGACCCTCTGCTGTTCTGACCACCACTCTGACCACTCTGCTCTAAGTTACCTTTGAATCTTGGGTATTATCAGCTAGAAAGTATAAGGCATAGGAAAATTCTTTGGATTCACTAAATGGAGCTGTGAAAAGGCGTAGAAAGAGAAGAGTATGCTGGTTTTGGCTGGGAAAAGGAATGTGCACTGGAAGGAACTTGTGTTTAAAATAAGATTGACCAAAAAAACCCAGAAGAATAAGAAAGGATTTGAATCAAACATATAACATCCACTGGGCACTGGTTTGGTGAATACAACATTGGGAGGATATAAGTAAGGGGCTGCATTATTTTAAAACTGGAAGGGAATTATATTTCCACAAGGTTTCCCTGCAGTTCTTACACATTTTAATGTAATTTCTCCTGAGAGGCATGTTGATACTTCTTAAAATATATACTTTAGTAAAATGTGGAAATATGTAATGAAGATACTAATTTTGTAGGAGTTTATGTGAGTTAACAACAGAAACATCTCTTATTCTAAAAGAAGAATGTGCAGGTATTTAAAATGTGAAGTAACAGAGGTAAAACATAAACTGTTCTTTATCTTTACCTTCACCTTCAATATTAACCAGCCCTGAAATAAGATTCTTAAAGAAACTTGATTATCTATTTCTTTTTTTTTTCTTTTTCCACTGTTGCAGTGCAGTAAAAGGGCTGAAATGGTACTGAACTGGCAGCTTTAGGATATTTCCCACCCATTTTTACGGAGTTGGAGGAAGTAGTATTTCTGATTATCAGTTAAAATTTACAGAACCTTCTCTTGGTTACATGCAAGTTTGTGACACTGGGGAAATTCACCATCACTGGCTAGTGCCTCTGGGACTTTCTGATAATTTTGGAAATGAAGTCTTGCTAGACTGCTCTTTTATTTCACTCTCACTTTTTAAACATTCTTTACATCAGTGTTCACGTCTGGCAATTGCTGTCCTTTGAAAATGCACTTCTCGGGAACTCTGAAGCATTCCCATCCCACCATTTATGGCCAGAAGGAGGTCCCCCAAAATATCATTCTGCTATAAAGTCATACTTGTTTGGAAAACATTTAGAATTACGTTAGAATGAGCTCAATTTAGAATTACTGTACTAAACGAGCTCAATTAAAGTTTCACATAAATGTCCCTCTCTATCTTTATGCCTCACTGTTGTTTTTATCTCTGTGTTTACTGTTTGTTATATAATCTGATTGGCCACATGTTAGAAAAAATATTCTTTTGATTGCATTTGTTCTCCTTTTTATACTGAAGTTCATACTAACTAGTCACAATGATCCCAGTGAGCTTAAAATTTACAGCACCATAACCGAATATCTCTCTCTGCTAATAGCTGGTATTTCTCATTCTTGATGGTAGTTGAAAAAAAAAAAAAATTCAAAACTTAAAAAAAGCCAGTCTGCTTGACTGAGGATAAATCTTATTTGCATAAGAAGGTTCAAAGACTTAGACCAATTTAAAAAAAAAAAAAAAAGAGAAATATTTACCTGCCCTCTTTTTTCATCTTCCACTCTTTCTAAAAATATGTTGATAAAAAATAGTTTCATAAAGTAGCTTATACCTCTTGTCAAAAGTCAAACATTCAATTATGATCCAGGACAATACCAAATGATCTTAATGTATTTCATAGAAAGAGTCAGCATCATTCCCTCCAATAGATGGTAGTTAATGTGCTCATGAACATCCGTTCATGTACATTATAGCTTCTTTTACTGCTCCCTGTTCCTAGCTTCCAGCTATCTAATTAATTTGATAATGTAAGACTTGACAGGTGGTTTTAATTTTCTGGACCACTGAGAGGGAGACATGAGATTACAGTCAGGGAATACAAATATCACCAAAATATTTATTTTAATATGATTGGTTTGGTTGTTTTTCTTGCAAATATGTAAGGATATTTTACAGTCTTGGAACAAATAGGAGCAAGGAATTTAGGCTGTTTGTAGGGTCAGGTCATCTGATTAGTAGGACAAGAATGTGTTTTCATATGAATAATTTTCCTCTGCGCTTTTCCTGTCTTAAGATTTTTGCTGTAAAAGATATTTTTGAAAGGACGAGTATCACACTGGAGTACTTTTTTATACACTAGCAAGAGTTCTGCAAGTTGGAGACCTTTGCTTTAATAGGCATTTCTCTGAAAAGGGAGCTTAAGTACTTTAAAAATGGTACCTAAATAGTACAACAGTTACAGAAACGCTAACACCTAGTTTAAAAAAATGCTATTCTCTCTCCCATCTATGACACTGTCATCATTTTTGCCTGGGTGTCCTTGAATGTCTTATGGTGCTGGAATGAAAAACTGGATTGTTCTACCTGTTTTGCTCTCACTGCTGTAATAATGGTAGGTCTTGCAGTTCTGGATAAATTTTAACTAAAATGGGCAGGAAGGCAAGGAAGTATTTCCTGCTCATTGACAGGAAATTGAGATGTGGCATAGATCAAGTGGAAGTCTCACAAAATGTACATGTTGGGGAGAAGAGCAGCAGTTTTAGGTGAATGGCTCCTAAAATCAGATCTCTTGATTTCTGATGTATTTCGCTATTCACTAAACCATCTTTCTTTCCCCAGTATATCCCTACTCTTAAGGCATAATTCAAGAATGATAGATTTTATCCAGGTTTATGTTACTTACAGAAACCTAGATTCAAAATTACTTGATAAGCAAACGTTTCCAAACCAGCCATATCTGTATTCTGGTCTTCTGTACATAGGTGAAGCTTGTGTGTGGTAAACTACATAGCTTCTGACTAAAGTAAAAAGAATTAGGAGGGAAACACTACTTGTAGAAAGCATCAGAGTATTAAAAAGGAAAAGAATGACAGCAACATTCATGAAAGGTTTGAATTCATCAGTCTTGTCCCTTGATTGATGACCTGGTTGCTTACCCGCTACATGTAGTTGTTTGAGTATTCCAGCCTCAGTTAACCTTGGAAACTCGTGGTCAGTCCTAGCCTTGTGACAGAGGGAGGCGGCAATCCTGGAGCAAATTTCTTATGAAGACTTAAGGAGTCAGTCAGGTGAAGGAGTGGGACCTTGCTAAGCACAGCCACCAGAAAATGCAGTGGAATTTCATTCTCAAAGTTGCAGACTTGTGTGTATAGACATAGGTTGGGAATGTAAAAGATTATTTAGAGAATGCGAAATAATATTTTCTGAGGAGTTCCTTAAAACATAAATCCTTTAGCCAACTCCTAGTGGACAGAGGCTTGGTGACCCCCTGAAGTCAATAGATAGCTGCATTGTGATCAAGAAATCAACCTTCACAGATGACTGCAACATCTGCACAAGGAAATTATGTTGAAAGTGATTATAGAATCGTTTAGAATCATAGAATCATTTAGGTTGGAAAAGACCTTTAAGATCATAGAAGCCAACCATTAACCTAGCATTGCCAAATCCACCACTAAACAATGTCCCTAAGTGCCACATCTACGTGTCTTTCAAATACCTCCAGGGATGGTGATTCAACGACTTCCCTGGGCAGCCTGTTTCAATGCTTAACACCCCTTTCTGTGAAGAATTTTTTTTTTAATATCCAATCTAAAACTCCCCTAGCGCAACTTTAGGCTGTTTGCTCTCGTTGTATCACCTGTTATTTGGAAGAAGAGGTTGACACGCATCTCCTTTCAGGTAGTTATAAAGACCGAGGTCTCCCCTCAGCCTCCTTTTCTCCAGACTAAACAACCCCAGTTCCCTCAGCCACTCCTCATAAGACTTGTTCTCTAGACCCTTCACTGGCTTCATTGATCGTCTTTGGACACTCTCCAGCACCTCAGTGTCTTTCCTGTAGTGAGGAGCCCAAAACTGAACACAGTATTCATGATGCGGTCTCACCGTTATGCCTGTTGTATTTTGGCTAAAGAGACAAGGAGTGGGTTTTTCTCAGTCACCTACTTTCAGTACTATTGATGGTAAAATACTGCACCCATGCTTCCATTTTTATCTGAAAGCATGTTCAATCTGGTATGACCATACTGAGCTAAGCTTCTTTTCCAAAGTAAAAATTCCTTTCTGCTTCCCTGTATGTTGGCTTTGGTTATGGGATGGCTCTACTCATGAGCAACACAGTGAGGTTATCACCCAGGGAAGGGTTAGGGTCAACACTTAGAGAGTTTGACTGTGAGATACAGACAAAGAGGATATGATGGAGGGAAAAAACTACACCAAGAAATAAGTCAACAAGTTCTTCAAGCAAGTCTTAGAGAATAAGTTTGGTTTTGTTACTTGGGCTACTCATGACCTCTGATTGCCTCATCTTTTTCCTACAGAATAGCAGCCAGTGTAAGTCTTTTATTTATGTCTCTTTAGAAGTAACATCTTCAGAATTATCTCCTTGTACCATTCATAATGAAGTTCAGAGAGGTCTTAAGTCCGCAAAAGGTGGTGTTTTCTAGGAAATAATTTTTTGCATACTGACGCTTATTTTGGTATAAGATGCTAGCATTCCTATACAGAGTAATATAGCTAGAATAATACCTAGCATTGTTTTGGCTAGTGAAAGAAAACTGCATTTTCACAAATAAATGGAGGCAATACACTGGGACATAGATAAATGAAGAACATTTCAAACGTCTGAAAAACAAATACGTTCAGGACGGGTTTGTTTTCCTTTTGGGGAAAAAAATGTTTGCGTAATGAAATACCAGTTCATTGAAACCAAACCTTTGTTTGGGTAACTTTGATTTAATCAATTGTTTTCAGTTTAAAACATGGCTATTCTGATAATTTTAAAGATGTTCCCAAGTCATTATTCCATTTAAAGTCTCTTTTCACTTTGGAACAGTTAGTTTAAAAAAAATCTAGAAATTGAAGTAAAACCCTTCAGAATGACCACTAGTAAATATGTATATTACCTGAGTCATTTTCCACTTGGAATTTTGGTTCATAGTAATTTTTGATATTTCAGCTTTTTGTCATGTTCTATGGTAGGGAAAAAGAAAGCTTAAACTCAGTGAGCTCAGGAAAAATATGTGTCTTTCAATTCACTGAATATATCTATCTTTATATATTTAAAAATTATTTATTTGAAAGTATAAGTTTTGGAGACCCTCAGTGGGTTGGTTGTTCTGTATTGTAAAATTATTTCTTGCAGATAAAGCTGTGGAGGCTTTGCATCCTTGAAATTCACATTCCATTTCGAGTGTCTAAAAATTAATTGAAGTCTTGGCAGTCAGATTTGGAAATTGCATGCATACTGTGTAAATGGGAAACCTTTTCTGCTCTGAGATGCAAAAAAAGCCAAGGGAATATGAAAGAAAAAAGGGCAGTAGATATTTAGTAAAACCCAACTGTAGCCCATCCATGCATGTTCCCTGTTCATGAGTTTGTAAAAGACTAAAGGGAAAAAAAAAAGCCTTTGTCAAAAATGTCACCAGCACATAAGGCCATAATCAACTTTTTACTATGCTCAGTCAGGACAGAAGCGCTACTCGGTTATTTATGACTTCACCCTGTTTTAGAATGCCACCAACAACACACACAAAATGGTAGAGGGGCTCAAGAACTCATCTGCAATATCGGAGAAAGGGTTTTGGTACCATTATATAAGTTTTTTAAATTGACCTAGTTCTGTTTGTCATACTACCTGTTGCCCTAGGTTTTTTGTTTAAATATTAATCTATTATTAAATATTAATCCAGAGCAAAATTGCAAACTGAAACTCACATTTGATCAGTGACTCTGCATATACTGCCACTTAATCATATTTGAATGCATGTTCAGCATGTAACAGTTCTACTGTCAGCTTCATCTCCATTCTCAGCTGCTTTCTTCCTCCTGTGTTTTCTAAAGAAATGGTTTTGTGAAAATACTTGATGACAGTCTCCTTTTTGAAAGGTCTTCCCTGGCCTTGATGTACAATATTAGACATTATGGCTTACTGTCACCAGAGCTTGGATAAGATTTCAGTCACTGTTTATCAGTGGCATAACTCTGTAATATCCAATCTGAAGTAGTCCCTTTAATGTTCTTCTGCTTTTTAGGACCATTTAAATGGCTGTCCTTGTAAACTGAAGGCTATTTCCTGAAAGACAGGGAGAAACGTTTTTCCACAGAGGAGACGACCAAGAATGACTGACCTGCGAGTAAGCAGGGAAGAAATGGCTTCAGGAATTTCAAGAGGCTAAGGGGATCTAGTTCAGAAAGAAAAAGTCTTGCTAAGGAAAATCAGCATTTCTTGGAGATCTTCCTTTTTGAGCTATACCAAGTAGCAGATAGAAAGACTACTGAGCGACATGCAAGATTAGGCAGCTGTCTGAAAAGGCTATGTAAGTAAACCAGAGCAGGCATTTCTCTGCTTGCACAAGGATGGATGGAAACAGCAGTTGCCTCTCTCCTGTTGAAAGGTGGCAGCAACAAGGAAGCACAGAAAATTAAGTTCTGAAGTTTGCTAGGCGTACACCTCACAAAAGAAGGCAATGCGGTTATTTGGTTGGGCCGTCTGCTCTCGGACAAAAGAAAAGAGTTCATCAGAAACGAGCACTGGAAAATTGTTTGTGAAATGCCATTTCAAGTAAGATTCTGTCTCCCCTAAGTTTGCTAAAAGCAAAGATTCTTGGGGCAAATTAGGTCATACACCTTTCCAGGGTAGAAAGCTTGTGTTTGTTTTGTCTTCAAAGTATCTAGGCTGCTATAGTCTGCAAATATTAATGTTAAAAAAAATGTTTAAACAGTACCAACTATTACTTGACCATTCCACCAGATAGTAGCTTTGGCAAGTAAACAAAATGTGATTAATTAATAGAATTTCTTGACATAAATATTAAATGAATTTCCGTATCTCGCAAATCTTATTAGTAGACCTCAAAGATCTCTTTGCAATACGGGGCTACCTTAAGTGAAAAAAGAAGGCCAAGAGTGCAGAGTTAGGAGAGTGCATGGGGCGCTAGAGAGTAAGGAAAACTTACTGAAATTTGCATTGTCTCCTGTTTGGAAATGAAAATGCTTGATATGTTAATGTAAGTTAGGGATAATGGGGAAAAATGCAGTTATTGCAACCCAAGTGTTGGAAAAGATCTGTAATAGTTTCTGGGAGGGGTTCCTTTACTTCCGTCCACAGAGCAATGGGGATGAACCTCTGTAGGGCTCTACTTGCCTACCGAAAAGTGAAAGAGTAAGAGCAGAGGAGGGTTTTCATACCACCATTCCCTGTTTTCCTCTCAAATGACCAGGCAATGTAGTTGCAGAGTGTAGGGGAAAGTAATCTGTGAGAAGGTTTCCTTTAGAGACACTGGTTTCCTCCATTGCTGTTTACCACTGTGTCTGTTCTCCGTAGGTATTAACACCTCCACCACCACCTTAAAAGGTTAGGGAAGAGAAACTATGATGAGAATTAACTAATAGGGCCATATCTGAGCAGTGTGTTATTCCCGATTCTGAAAATGGGGTATATGGTAAAGTGGCTGATGTGCCTGGTGGTCACAAAGTTTAATGGGGGCAGTAGGGGACCGAGGAGTCCTGGAGTAAATGTGGAAAGAGAAGGGGAGGGGACACCCATGACATTGCTTTAGCCAGAGAGTAGAGCTTCTTGAACTGAATTTTATGTTTTGTTTTGAAAGTCTTTTGATTTTCTTCAGTTTCCTCCCAAGGGATTTAGTACTTTTTATTCCTAGTTTTCTTGTTTGAAATCTTCTTTCACTCAATCTGCCTTGTATGTTTCCCAGTCATAAACTTCTATGAAAAGAAGAAAAGCTTTTTACACTGTATTATGTCACATTGCAAGAAGCACAGAGGTAGTTAAGTTTCACCATTTCCAAGTCTTTGACACTGTTTCCCACAGCATTCTCCTGGAAAAACTGGCTGCTCATGGCTTGGATGGGTGTACTCTTCGCTGGGCAAAATCTGGCTGCATGGCTGGGCCCGAAGAGTTGTGGTGAATGGAGCTAAATCCATTTGGCAGCTGTTCGCAAGTGGTGTTCCCCAGGGCTCAGTACTGGAGCAAGTTCTGTGTAATATGTAGGCGATTGGGTTGCACCCTCAGTAAGTTTGCAGATGACAGCATGTTAGGCAGGAGTGTTGATCTGCTTGAGAGTAGGATAGCTCTACAAAGAGATCTGGACAGGCTGGTTAGATGGACCAAGGCTGATGGAATGAGGTTGAACAAGGCCAAGTGCCAGGTCCTGCACTTGGGTCACAATAACCCCATGCAGCGCTACAGGCTTGGGGAAGAGTTGCTGGAAAGCTGCCCTGCAGAAAAGGACCTGGGAGTGTTGGTCGACTGCTGGCTGAATATGAGCCAGCAGTGTGCCCAGGTGGCCCAGAAGGCCAGCAGCATCCTGGCCTGTATCAGGAATAGTGTGGTGAGCAGGACTGGGGAAGTGATCATCCCCCTGTACTCAGCACCGGTGAGGCCGCACCACGGATCCTGTGTTCAGTTTTGGGCCCCTCACTACAAGAAAGACACTGAGGTGCTGGAGAGTGTCCAAAGGACAATGAAGCTGGTGAAGTGTTTAGAGCACAAGTCTTATGTGGAGCGGCTGAGGGAACTGGAGTTGTTCAGTCTGGAGAAAAGGAGGCTGAAGGGAGACATTATCACTCTCTACAATGACGTGAAAGGAGGTTGTAGAGAGGTGGAGGTTGTTCTCTTCTCCCAAGTAACAAGTGACAGGACACGAAGAAATGGCCTCAAGTTGCAACAGGGGAGGTTTAGACTGGATATTAGAAAAAATTTCTTCACAGAAAGGGTTGTTAAGCGTTGAAACAGGCTGCCCAGGGAAGTGGTTGAATCACCATCCCTGGAGGTATTTGAAAGATGTATAGGTGTAGCACTTAGGGTCATTGTTTAGTGGTGGACTTGCAATGCTAGGTTAATGGTTGGCTTCTATGATCTTAAAGGTCTTTTTCAACCTAAGTGATTCTATGATCATATGAAAAAGGAAATTACAGAGAATTCATATGTTAAAATTTCGTGGCTGTCTTGTAATTATCATCTAAAGAACACTTTCTGTTGGTAAACAGATATAGGAGAGAAAAAAACCTGCAGGAATTTAAGATGTGAATGATGTATATATTTAACATCTATGTAAATGCTATTGCATGAGGAATCTGATTAATTAATGCTAATTATGATGTTTAGTTTCTATTTTTTCAGTAATTAATTAACAAGTATATAAATAATATTTTTATTTTGAGATAAATAGTTACTTAATATTGATAACCTCTTTCTAAAAACGGAAGTTGTAAAATTAATACATACTACGAACCCATGATTTTCTCTAAACTCTTTTTTTATTTCACCTTTTTATGGAATTGTAGTTAATTAAGCAGTCTTTAAAATGCACCTATTAGTCTGCAAATGTTAAAAATCAAATATTTTATCCATTTATAGAGAGAAATAGTAGTAGATGATACCTTCCACTGAGTTCCAACCCCCACCAACCTGTGTTTAAAATATGTCTTTGTTTCATAGATGACATTTCTGTAACATCACATCCAATTAAAGAGAGCTGAATTACAAAGAAACAAATAATGAAACTATAAAAAAACAGTGTAATTGGGTTATAAATTTGCTGAAGGGCTGGTTGGCCTCCCCTTGCCCCATCCCCAACAATAAAGTGGAAGGTGTGTTTTAAAAAGAAACACATGCTTACTTTCAGTTTTGTGTATATACAAAGAATCAACAAACCTAAACCTATTCAGTTCAGCTTCATCTGTTTCTTCATATGGATGTTAAGAGATACATTATCTTAATGGCTCACCTAATCAGCATAAGGAGAATTTCTGATTTTGCCTGATGACAGTCCATTCACTCATTTGTGAAACAATTATACTGAGGATGTCAGGGCAGCACCACCTTTAATTTGAATTGTGTATATGTGGTTTAAGAACATAAAGCAAAATTGCAGTGCATTATAATGAAAGCCGTAAAATACAGCAATCTTATTAAAGCAGCCTCCTTATCTTCAAGTAAACAGCCCCAAAGTATTCCAAAACATACAAGAAATAGTGCCACTTTACCTTCATTAGAAAACCTACCTCCCTTTTTGCATGTACAATAGGAAGGTTTGGTGAGTTGTTAGTTCTCTTTCTGCCTCTCTTTTTGTTCATGTACTCAGAAAGTCTGAAGTTTTGAGTCAGGAAATATTTTCTGCTGTCTGTGAGAATGTCAGAAATGGAGAGTTTTCTTTAGAATCAAGAAAGCCATGGCTGGTGGCTTTCATCGGTAGATCTGACAGTGGTTTACGAATGACATCGGGGTTGTTTTTCCCAAAGGGAAACAGAGAGAAGAGGAGGTCACTAGGGAGGCCAGAGGCAGAAATAAAATTGAATTGAGGTTCCTGGTTCTTTGTACTGCGTTTTGTTCACTTGAAAACCCAGAAACCAGAGGATAAGACACTGCACTTGGATTTCTACTCACTGTCTACCTGCACTGATTGACCACGGTAACAGACTTTACAAACTCCCTGTGTTGTGGAGTTGGCTCTTTTGTCACTTGGCATGGCACATACTTTATGTTGCAGGCGTGGTGAGGCACCTCTGTGAGAAAAGGAATTAAAAGAGACTGGAGAAGAAATAGTATTTTCTGTTAGACAAGTGGATATCAGTGGAGCAACAAACCCGATGCCACGCAGCAACTTCTTTGCGTCTGAAACAGAAGCAGCCAATGGGAAGTGAAATCCAGATTTTCCATCACTACCCAGGTCTGTTGGCTTGTAGAATAGCTCCAATATACAGTCCTCGGTGGGTAATTTTAGCTAGATTTAGATTGAGCAGTTAGCAAACATAACTGCCTTTCCTGCCATCTTCATTCCCTGCTTGCCCCTACCCTCCTGCATCCAGCTGCAGCTCTCCCATGGGAATCGAGGCAGGGGATGAAGGACAGCTGTCTGCCATGGCCAGGCCTCCCACTGCCAGGAGCCGAGGTGCCGGTGGAAGCCATGGTTCACGGCAGGTGCTTGGAAGCACTCCAAGGCCTTGGAGTTTCTCAGTTGCTATTTCATAGTTATACTTTTGCAGGAGGAGACAAATTCACCTGCGGTGCAGGTGCTGGGTGCTGTGTTTGTGCACTCTCCTGACTATAGCAAGAAGCTGTAATGGGGCAGGGGGCAGAAATTGGAGCTTCTGTCTTGCACCTCTGTGTCCATGACTCCTTATTTCTGCAGGGTGATCAGGCTATGCACGCCATATTTTCGCACGTGAGATTCTTCTGTCTCTAAAATAGCATATCAAAGTGCATTTTTGGATGCCTAAATGCAGGCTTCTCACACCTTTTTAAATGGCCTGACATATCCCTCCTGACCTCCAGCTGTTTTTCCTAAAGGGCACAGGTCTCTTGTGGGTTCTGCATGATGGCTGCAAGCCCTGTGTGGATGTCTTGAAGGCTTTAGGATGTTTTCAATGTCACTCAACATCCGTATTTAGACACCAGAATTGTCCTTTGTCTGTATTGCTGAGGCACCATTTGCTTATTTGGATTTTGTCTTCCTGTACCAACTATAATTATTTTTCAGTAAATCCAAATAATTCAGTTCAAGCATGTGAACCTGCTTCTGTGATGCTTGTTGTAACAGCATTGATCCGGGGCTCTCAAGCAATCACTCCCCACTGGGTACCACCCAGGTAACAACTAAATGGTTTCATGGGTGATCGTGTGAGTCCATCCTGACTGAACTGAAGTAGAGAAAGTTTCTGGTTTCACAGACAGTGGTTATGAAGTTTGGAAGCTAATCAAATTCTTTGTTTGTAAAACAAAATATCTAAGAAGGTCAGTCTATTTCCCGTTATATTGGTTTCTTATTTTTGTAGACATGACTACTGATAAAATTGTGACCAAATTTGATTGTACATTTTACCTGTGGGTTATTTGACTTATGTAAGCTATTTGCTCCTTCTTAATTGTGCTCTGTGGTTGGTTACCTAATTTACATGTCAATAAATTTATTGGCGGCAGAAACCTCTCCAACAGAAGACTAATTACTGGCAAGTGTTGCCTGGCTCACAGTGGATTCTAAATAATGCATAAACCTGACTGTGCATAAGTAGCCTTGTTACATGTAAATCAGCATTGTGGCAGGAGAAACAATAATTCTCCAAATGTTTGTGCAAACAAAAAGGAATCTCCAATTTGGAAGTGGAAGATGCAGCACTTCTGCAGTGACTGCCTGACATTGGCCACTTGGTGTGTTTTCTGCTGGTTCTGAATAGCTGCTGCTTTTTCATGGTTTGGGCTGCCTCTGCATTTTTGGTTGTTGGGTTTTTTTTGTCCTTTTCACTTGAATCATTTTTATTACCTTTTTCGTATTAAGCTTCTGACTGCTGGTTGTCTTCCAGGTATCTTATTTCGATTTTGAAAGTACCCTTGTACTGTTTGATGGGTATTACAGAAGCATTATATCTAAGAAGAGCCACTGCAGTGCACTGTCTTTGCGTGTAACCATTCATTCTGCCTTACACAATATGCCAGTATAAATTTTATGTCAGTAGATTTACTACTGATTTATACTGGTTTAATTGAGAGAAAAAATGTGCAATTGTAATACGTCAGGGTGTAAACCCTCCAAACAAATACCTGGTCTGGGGAAAAAAGGTTGATTTTTTTTGGAAGAGTTTGGGTTGGTTTGCTTATTTCCAAGCTGAGGTTCAGTAGGATTCATGCATCAAGAGCTATACTGCGTTCTCTGAAAGTTCATATACAAACTTTCAAGGTTGATTTCTGGCCCTCTGGAGTAGATGGCATTAGCATGTTTAAAACACACATCTTTATTATTGTTAGTTATCCTTTCAGACTAGAGTGTTAACCCTAACTAGTTGATTGTTCTAAGAAATTTTCAAGTCTTTGCTGGTGCCCGTTTCTCTATACTTTTCTGATCATGCCCGGAAGAAAAGGTTAGAGTCGAGTGAGATGTCTTTGGGAGCATCAGCTCCCTCCAGCAAGTTTGTGCAGAGGAAGCACAGCCTCAGCATGATGCTGATACCTCTCAGGTCCCACTTGTGCTTGTCTGGGAAAGCAGCTCTCCTCCACTTGTCCAGTACACAGAGAGATGAGTCAGCTTAAGTCACCTGCGGCCTGACTAGGTTGAAACTGAGAAGAGGTGTATCAGTAGTCTCAGCTAGGAGGTCACAGACACTGCACTTTGGTGGAACTTAGTGCCCGTAGGTGGTCAGAGGACCGTGAGTATTCATCACCTAAGACAACTGTGTGAAAGTCAACTCCTCTGTTTTCCTGCAAACTGGAACAGTAAAGTAGTTTTCACGTAGTCCAGGCTGCTGTCAGACAAGAAGTGGCCTCCAGCAAGCCATTTGGCTGTAATACCTCAGTTTTAGTGTGTTTTCTAATTTGGGTACAGCAGTGGGGGTTAGATCATTGCCTGAGCCAACTCTTTGGGCTTGGGCCCAATTCCAACATACAACATAAACATACCCAGAAAATTGAGCTATAAAGGCATAGATTTGCTCAATAGATCTGTGTGTCAAAACATGAGTAATCCTAAACAGATACTCTCAAAATAAATTGCCTTTTTCTTCCGAACCTGTATGATTTCAATAAGATTACCAGAGTAAAAGGTTTCTACTGAACTTTGAAACATCAGCGTTGCAATATTTGTGGTTGATTTGATATATGCCGTTTTGATCTGTTTCCCTCCAGCTTCAATATATACACAAATCTGTCAGGAATAATGTTTCCTGTGCTGTTCCTTTGCATTGCATTTTTTTTGCTCTGTCTTGAAGTACTAAAAATGCATTGCATCTAGAATCAATACCAACTTTTAAACGGGTACCAAATCCTGGGAAAAAGCTGCAAATTATCTGTGGACTCTTCTCTCCGTGAAAAATAAAGGTGAGACTTTGCAGTCTTTTCCTTTGCAATTGCATTAGGTATTAGGATAATGAGCACTAGCATTGTAGACTGTAAAATGTGTTAGTTTTGACTAGAGAAACACCGTGGAAAAGCAAATTAATCAGCAAAGGGAATAATTGCTGAAGTCATGCACTGGAAATTCCCACTACTCAAAAATGTTTGATTTTTTTTTTTCCTTAATTGATTATAGTAAACTGACAATGTCTTCTTCTATTTAAATACATAATAAAAAAGGGAGTAGTTTGTGGGTCTACCTGTGTTATACTCCGATGAGTCCAAGGACAGGATTTGAACTGCAGCTGAAAGGTCTCTCAGCCTACCTCTGCTGCCTCTCCTTACGGGTGTAAGTAATCTGCACGGGAGCTATTCGTTTAAGGCTCCCATGTTCCTCCTTCAAATATCAGGGCTGACCTGGCAGGCACGCTGACAGAGGTATTACCATGGCTGGAGCCATATCCCTTCCCTTGTTTCTGTGCTCGCTTTATGCTGAGATGAGACCACGGGCTTCACTGCTCCCTTGTGATAAGTGTAGTTCTTTCAGGAGACTCGGCGGGTGATGGTCTCATCTTTATTTTGGTTGTGGACTCGCGCAATTAACCAAGCGTACTCTTAAATAACTTCTAAAATGGAAAGGAGATTTAGCTTTTCTTTCTGCGGTTTTTATCTGTTCTAAACAAAATCTGGTTCTTGGGGCTTCCAGCGCCGTTGCTTGACCTGAGTTCAACCGTGTGAGAAGCCATTAGATCTCTGCCCTCCTCTCTGTTGAAAGCCTTCGCCAGTCGACAGCTTCTTGATAGGCAATCCCCCGCGGTGCTCAGTTGTGGCAAAGTACCAAGAGTGAATGAGCAGATGAGCGGCAGAAAGGAATGAAACAAGCGTGCTTTGCCCCCAGAAAGTATTTAGCAGAGCGGTATTTTTTTGAATAGTAGGCTTTAGTATTGCTTAAAAATCAGTATTTCCAGAAGGATTATTATTTCTCTATTATTCAGGCATTTTAACTTTTTACAGAAAATAACCCAAATATTATGACAGGTGTCAACAGAAAAGCAATGACTTTTTCTGTCACACTCTCATAAAGTGTCTCAGGTTCAAACACACATTAGTAATAATTAATTACTGTAGTAGACTTTTTCTTATGGAAGAAAATCTTTCTAGGTATCAGCCAGAATAGCTGAGTTACTTTGCAGGAACAGGTAAGTGAAGAGGAGGCTTAACACTGCATGTTCTGCTATCGTTATTCTCTTCCTGGTAGAAATGGGATAGAAAAGATCTTGACACAAATAACTCCATCAGGTTTTTCCTGAACTACAGTAAATACAGGCTGTGCCAGAGCCCAGGTAATGGTTCTGCCCTCAGGGCATCGGAGTTCAGGAATCAAATGCAGGCGCAGGGATGGTTATGATATAAGGGAGTTTTCATCCTCTCCTTTTCCAGTCTATAACTGATGGAGAATACGAGCAACTTTGTTAGCCCTGTGCCTCCCACATCACATTACAGTGGTTCCTCCAGCAAAGAAATCTCTTAAACATGGTGTTTTGGTTTTTTTTCAGGGTGCTCTAGTGTTGCGGGGTGGGAAGGGGGCGGATTTTTCCTCATGTTTGGCCACTCTCCTAAACAAATGCATATTGAGCGCAGACAGAGGCTGAAGGCAGCCAAGAAACTGGCAAGATACTAGCGGTGTAAACAGCGGTTTTCATTTTTATTGTGGCATCTTAGCAAAAGACAGAAGGTGTAAGACATTGTGAAGCAGCAGAAGTCAGGAAAGGGAAGGAAAGGCAAATGAGAGAAAGGGGATGTGCACAGGGGGCTTGAGTCTGCCCCTTAATGCAATTAACTTTCACCAAACCCCATTATCACCCTGGCTGGGACTGTGGCACCCGATGTTTACAGTAACCAGGAATCACTTTGAGGAAGGAGGAGCAGCACGGCTGGTTCAGTACAGCCTGAGGACTAAGAAGATCCATAGGCTGATTCTCTCCTGCTTATAAAGGTAGGTACTACTGCTGTTCTCCCTGCATTGTGTGTGTTTGCTATGGGTGTGAAAATGCTCTACTGAATTCTATCGTGGAACTCAGAGGCAAAGAGAAAATGGGCTACAAATTTTGTCTTGCTCATCAGCTGCTTTTGCACACAACAGTTGGCAACTGCAGTATATGAATCATTCTACAGTTTGTGGTCTTTAGCTCAGAAAAACTTGATACTTAAGGATTTATTTGAAAATCACTTTTCCAAAATCATGATTGTTTATTTTTGAGTTGTCTTTGGATAAGTATCACTCACTGAGAAGTTAAGAGAAGAGCCATGAAGAAAGCTAAGAAACCTAGAGGAGTTCTTGGGGATCTCAAACTGAGAATGGAAGACCCTAAAAGTAGACAGTAAAGTGTGATCTTTGCCTCCTTCAGACACATCTTGCCCTTCCTACAAGTTCTTCAGCTCTCTTTGTTTCCATCAGGGGAACACCTATGAGTATTGTCCTTTGGGAGGAGCAGCTCATTTTTTTCTGCTTTTCAAGTACGGCTGGGAAGGGCATTGCCTCTTTTCCTTACATACTTACCAACTTTCTTGCAGTCTAATGGGAAGTGTTCATGAAAGATTTGAAGCGTGGTGAAGAGGGGTATTCTTTTTCTTCCCATTGAAGATGAGTAAGAAGGCGAGGGGTAGCAAGAATGCGCTTAGTGCTGTAGGCTCTTTGAAATGCATTTCTGGGGTGACATTGGCAAGAAAATTAAGTCTTGCGCATTTGTTAGATTGATCAGATAACTTTAGAATCAAGTATGTGTAATATGTACATATGCAAATATTACTTAAAATAAAAACTTCTAGAGGAGAGACTTTTCCTAGAAGTTGTGAAATCAGTAAGGATTTTGGCCTTCTCCAGACTGTGCTATTGCAATGATTACTGTATAATTAGTTTTATTCAGAAATTAATTTACACAGTTAAACATGAGTTATCTCCGGTAACATATGCAACTACCAATGTACATAGGCACTCATCATATATTTTAAGATAATTTATTATTTAATTTGCGGCTCTGGAGATGCAGTTGCAATGGTTTGTTCATGAATTTTGTTGAGAGAGACGTTGTTCTGCTTACTCAGCTAAAACTAGAAGCTAGGTGTTAGCTGAATACTGGTTTATCATTTTCAGATTGAGCTGATATAGTTGAGTCCGGATCTGAACTTAAGCCTGTCCAATGTTTAATGCCTTAAAAAATACCTTATTTCCAAAGACTATCTTTTTGGTATTTGAGGCAACATTTTCACCACCCAGGTCCTATGGGGTGGGAAAAAAACCCACAAATCCACCAGCCTTGAATGTGAAGGTTTCAGCAAAAGCCACGTGCACCATTCATAGGTCTCCAATCCTAACCGGGGTCTGGACCTCTTTCTGTGTAATCAGTTTAACTCTGGGAGCCAAAATTTGCAGCATGGTAAAGCAAAACATTCTCAAAACATTTGGAAGTGGTTGAGTGTCATTAACTTTGCTTGATTTAGAAAACTGTTCACATTCCGCAGTTCAATGTCTCAAAAATTCATTAACTGTTAATTAATTCAAGCTTTCTACTTTTGATAACCCACAGTGCTTGATATCATAAAACAAAGAAAATGCTGTTAATCATTGAAATGCCCTATAAATTGATACTGTTACATATTAAACATAGTAACTACATTTGACTCAGGAGAGCTAATTAGTAAATGTCTGCTATAGCCTTTGGTTACTAAAATCCTAGACTGTCGGTGTATTTGCATGAACTATTGATTTCACAGTTATAGAAAGCTTCTGTAGACTGGCCATTTTCTGCGTATATTTTTCTCACAACCCCCAACAGCACTGGCTAGAACAGGAGGATTCAATCATGCAGCATAATGTTTAACTCAATAAAACAACACAAGAAGTAGAAGATTCTGGCAACTATCCAGTATGTAACTCTTGTTTTACTCCTGGGTTCAAGAAAGTGTTCTCTTCATTGGAAGGGGTGAGCAGGGCTGACCTGTTAGCCTGGATGAGCGTTTCCCTGTTTGCAACTGCTGCTGGTTCCAGTACACAGACAGGTGAGGTTTGTGGAGAGGGTTTGGTGGGCTTTGTAGAACTGGGTCTTGATGGAAAAGATAGTCTGTGCATCAGCTACTCCATTTTAGTTGAAATAGTCATACTTACAGGAGGCGCTCTTTATAAAACATTGATTGCTCAAAATGATTTATCCCTGGATGTTTTCTATTGCAAGATTTTGTGTGCATGCAGACTGTAAGTACTACCTAAGTTCCTGAAAAAACTGTCTTATTTTGGCTGAATGTACTTTCAGTCATACAAACACGCACAGTGTTTTTATCTTTTCAGTAAAAACCAAACCAACTTCTGTGGATGTTTTTAAAATTCTTTCCATCTGTTGTGGTTTAGGCCAAAATCCACTACTGGGGACCTGAGGGACCTCAGACGGGACCAACAGATGTTCCCCTCTACCCCTCTTCAAAGAGAGAGGCAGAGGAGGAGAAAGAGACTTAAGAGTTTAGAAGGACCTAAACTACTTTAATGAAATATTAATAATAAAATAAAAAGAAATAATGAAAAATATATACAAAACCATATCAAGCTCCCGAGATGACAATCACATCACCGTCTGGCACTGGGGCAGTCCCAGGCTGGACACAGTGACGGACAGGAACTGGATTCTGGATCTGGATTCAGGATCGGGATCACAGGCAGACGAACAGAGTCCTCTTCAGACGTCGGCCATTGAAGGAAGAGAGAGAGTGACCCTTTGATGCCTCAGCTTTTATACTGACCATGAGGCAGATGGGATGGAATATCCTGTTGGTCAGTTTTGGGTCACCTGTCCTGTCCGCTTCTCCCCTCAGGTGGGTCCCCACTATGCTTTTCCGCTTCCGACCCTCCAACGGGGCAAATAACAAAGTTGGTTGGCCTTGGCGGTTATAGCCATAAGTATAAGCAGGAGCCTCTCTGCATCCCATGCCTGGGCATCAGCTATAAACATTGGCCTTATCACTCTGAGAGAGTGAACATTGTCTGCACAATATGCAGTTAATTTCAGCAGTCAGAAGAGGCCCAGCTAAGAAGCGAAGTTACTGAACAAAATTGGTTCTGTTTTACCTCAAACCAGGATACCATCCACAATACTTTTTTATAGTTAAGTCCTTCCTAGATGTCAAAACCTTCCACACCCAGATGTAATTAATTCTGTCCCTGCAGAGGCTTCACACACTTTAGTTTCTTTGTTTGGATGCTCTCCAGTGTTGTCTGAAGAGAAATATGAATTTTCTGTGTGTTTATTAGCATGCTTACAGACTACTGTGAAATTGTAATAAATAAAAAAATAAATGGCAGTCTGGCTGTTGCTCACATACACCATATGCAGGATGCCATACAGTCCCAGCTCATGCTGCTGTTTAATGAGATCTGAAGGTAGCTCCTACCTTGAGGGAAGTTCAGCTCCAGGGCAAAACTAAAACATTGCTGTATATCTATGCTGAGAGCTCTGTTCACTCATTTTCCAATTCTAATGAGGAAGCAAGCCCAAGTAAGTGGAATAATCCAGGCAATTATGCTATGGAAAATTTTAAACTGAATATTTTAGAAGGGGCTTAGAGAGTTGGGTGCCTAAGCTCCCTTACCAGAACTACCATGGTTCTCAGGATATTGCACGCACCACCAGGTGGGAAGCAGAGAGTGCCCCATCTGTTTGACACAACTTTAGTTTCCCTATTGAAATATGCAATGGTAGGATCTATTTCCAAGGGCACATTAGCTCTTTTCCCTCATATACACCAGAGTAGAGGACTGATGTGTAAGAACTGTGGAAAAAGAACGAGGAGTTTTGTTGCTTGCTTCTGGACTCATTAAGGCTGGATGACTTCAATTTCCAAAGTAGCTGCAGTTCGCTGCGAGCAAGTGCAGTTCATAGATTTCGATCAGGACTGTAAGAGACTGATCACTGCAGTGGCCTTAAGAGTATTCGCTGCTACCTACTTAACTGTTGAGGTTGGTTTTGTTTGCTTGTTTATTTCTTTGGGTTTTTTTCATAAATAGGAACATTTTTGTGTCTTATAATCTTGTTACTGGATAATTTATTTTGCAATGACATCCATAGGAAACTAAAGTTCTGCCTTTACAAAGCTTTC
This sequence comes from Vanellus vanellus, assembly GCF_965231255.1. Lineage (NCBI taxonomy): Eukaryota > Metazoa > Chordata > Aves > Charadriiformes > Charadriidae > Vanellus > Vanellus vanellus. The sequence goes on along the minus strand of NC_138906.1, from coordinate 96,332,891 downwards.
ATGAGAGCACAAACATAATGTGTTTAAAGACTATATGTTTAATGAAATCCCCCAAAATACTGTGGACAAATGTAGATGATACGTGTTTTTCTTTGCAATTGTCAATAGAACATGTCTATTAACCAAGATAATGGTGTTAAGGACAGTATCCCGTTTTTCACTTTGGTGAAACAAAAAAAAATGTTCTAAGCAAAAAAGAAAGAAAACCTTTGTGTTGCTAACATTTCCTTAAAAAAACAACAACCAACCAAACAAAAAACTGTAATATTTGCTTTCTCTCATTACAAAAGTAGATACAGGGGGGAAAAAGAGAGCAGAAATAGAAATGACATTTCTTTTTAGTTTGGAGAAGATGCAAGTGAAAGATGCAAGTGAATTTTTAAACATGAGAAGCACTAGTTCTACACTTAATTAAATAGTTAATATTTAGCGTTGAGACTTTCATGAAAAAATTCAAATGAAATCTTTCCATATACCAGTATATGAAACATTTATCATTTGAGTAACCCTAGTGCTAAAGAGAAATTCTAATTCTAGAAGTCAAAATACAATGTATAATATGTTGCACCATAATTTAATTTAAAAAAAAAACACATTTCTCTTGCGTCACGGTCCAGTGCAAAATAGGTAAATAACTGTGTCTGTTTTGAGGTTTTACTTCCTACTTTCACTGATGTATTTTATTATAATTACATGAAGCTGTAAGTTACAGCTCACATGGTGTTTGAAACAGAGTAAGATGTTCCAGTTTTGCCAACAAACGAGCATGCCGTCTTTCCAGGGATCTGTTTTATTGGTGATTAACAACAGGTTATTTCTTTAATAATGCCAATAAATTTCAGATGTAGATCTAATTTTATTTTAGGCAGCATATGTTAGCACAGATAGCTGTCAGTCAGCCAACAGTCATCCTCAAATAAAAGTGCTTCAAATCCTGTGTACCTCCAAATATCTTATTTGATAGCAAGAGCTAGGAAATATTCAAGAATTTCAAAAGACCCTGCTTGCTATGCCATTCAAAATCACAATTCCTAGACACCTGGGGTCAAAGCAATTGCTTACCACTAATATCTGCAGCAACATACACGTTTCCAATGTGTAGATGCAATACCAGCAGGGATATTTAATCGAGTGATTCTACCTTCTGCATGCAGGAGTCTGTATTTTCAAAAGTCAACTTGGTAAACTGACTCAATGTGAGGGAAGTGCAGTACTTCTGCTATTTAAGTTTGATGAAAAATTAGACTCTACATTCCATTCTTATTAATTTTCTAGGTTGCCTTTGCCGTTGTCTTAAAGTAATCACCACGTTCCAGTCTTTCCTTTGGCTGCATTAGTTACCTAGGAACTAAGTTTAGTTATGTTCAGTGGAAAAGGCATTTGTGTCCCCTTTGGTAGGCGTCACAGCAGCTTCCTGTGCCGACCCACCATTTACTGCATGTTAGGATAGGACTCCTTTAGCTGAGGCAGAAGTTCAGTGAATTCTGTCTTTAAGTGTAATGCTTTTGAATATATTTCTAAAGCTATATCTACATATTGAAGTCTAGTTAGGCACATTTCATTTTTCGGTTGGACTTTGGTTTGGCACTTTTTTCCCCCTTTTTTATCTTCTTGACAGCAAGGTAACTAGAGCAAGACCTTGTGTTGTCTGTTTTCATGGCCAGACTACGCTCTAATAAAGTGTAATTCAGGCTGCTACAAAACCTTAGTAAAGCTTTTGGGGGAGTTTGTAGGAATTGGACATACGGCTCTAGGGAGAAGCAGGAGCAGCCCTTTATTCAGACCTTTCCACATTCTTCCATCACTTGTGCTCCCCTTGGCTGCATTTTGGGGCCCTGTGGGAAGCTATAGGATAGTATGGGGAAATCAGTGCTGGTTTGAATAGTTTTAGTGCTGGCTATTGCAGAATTTATTTGGGATGATAAAAACTGGCATATATACCTCAGGCACTGTTTCCCAGCTATGTAGAAATGGAAGTTTTTCTAACCTTTCTGGAAAAGACAAATAGAAAGCCTGTGGACAAGCTAACACAATACAGAGAAGGGTAAACTTTGAATATTTGTTTCTTAGATTTTTTCTGTTTTACTTTACATTTTGCAGTCATTTCCCAGACTGTCGTTTGATGTCCAGTGGATAATCAATGTTTCATAAACTAAAGATTAGGTTGTGCTTGTATAACATACATTTATATAATGCCAATCAAAAACGTCAATCAGTTCTTGAGAATGTTTTAAGTGTGCCTTCATGGAAGAAAAGGTAAGAACAAGGTACCTGTTTATGGGGTTAAAGAAGTACTGAAGTAGTTTGTCTAAGCTATAAATATCTGCGTGGTATCTGTGGTTAAACTTCTCTCTTTGAACAAATCTAACTTCATGTGACTAAGTGGCAAAGACCCAAGACAGCGAGAATGAACTGATTTTTTAAGAAGTATATGAAAAAACAGCAGCTCAATAAAGATGGACAAAATGCCAAACCCGAAGTAAACTCAAAGGAATTTCTCAGGACAACCTGAAAAGGTTAATTAAATCCAGTCGTATAATGCTGAGCTAGGGTCTGTGTTTCTTCACAGTTCTTGACTTTGCCTGGGCGAATTTATCAGGTGCCTGAAAGGGTGAATGTTCCCTTTCTCCTTTAACATTATGTAAGGTTGAAAGACTGGAAAACTGGATAGACCAAAGTGTGTGTCACCTGCGACAGCTGCTTTGCTGCTGAGGCCAGTCAAATAGCTCTGAAACAAAATATTTGTCTGTGTGCTTGAGTGTGGCCAGGAAAGTGTAAAAATCTGATCAGACAAGAACAAGGTAGAAAATAAATTTATTGCACGCAGTTGGATGTCATTACATTTCACTGAAGTCCTTTGAGGCTGTATTAAAACAATTAGTATCAGACATGTTAATTCAAATAGCTTTGCGTTCCAGTGCCTCGAGGGCTGGGGGAGATGGGGAGGGAAGTGCTGAAGGAAATAGGTCAGGATGTTTCTTCACTAACGGCTAGGTAGAAATATTTGTGTCAAAATACTTGCAGGGATGTATTTGTATCATTGCACCCTTTACCATGTTGCAGGGCGGTGGGGATAGATATGCTTCCATCCTGACAAGATTCATGCCATCATCAACACTTACGGGATTTCCTTTCCCCTAAATTCTCCATCAAACACAACTGATTATAGAAAGTACAGTTTATTCTTGAAGAAGCCTTTTGTTCTATTATTTTTTTTTCCTATTTCCTTGGCTAATTTCTGTCCCAAAGGGTGCTTTTCTTGGTTTTATTTAATGGGTTTGGATCTTTTTTATTTTCTGTCTTTAGGACAGTGCTAATACTAGGTCCTGTATTAGTATCATCAAACTGAAATCTAAAGCTATCTAAAATTATATTAAAAATACTTCAGTCTCCACAATCCTTTCCGCCATATTTCATAGATTCACAGAATCACAGAATACCAGGTTGGAAGGGACCTCAAGGATCCAACCTTTCTTGGCCAAAGCGTGGTCTAGACAGGATGGCCTGGCACCCTGTTGAGCTGAATCTTAAAAGGGTCCAATGAGGGGGAATCCAACACTTCCCTGGGGAGATTCTTCCAATGGCTGATTGTTCTCTCTGTTAAAAATATTCCTCTTGTGCCCTATCAGAATCTCCCCAGGAGTAACTTGTACCCACTACCCCTCATCTTTTCCATGTGACTCCTTGTAAAAAGGGGGTCTCTATCTTCTTTGTAGACTCACTTTTTACTTGTTATTTGTGACCTTTCATATACAGTCGTTCATATCCAAGCAGCAAATTCAGACACATGTTGTTTATTCAAGCTGCGTGCAAAAGGGGGGTAAAAATTGAGTGAAATTATTGGTAAAGAAAAAAAGAGGTAAACACTGTGTCAGTTATCTGATCAAGGAACATATCACAAAACAAGACTAAGGGTTTAGATACTAAAAAGATGCTTGCTAATTGATGCTCACCTCTGCAGCATCATGCAAGTCTGGAATTATGTTTCTTTTCAATAAAATAGATACAGAAGGATTTACGCAAATCTCTTTCTTGCAATTTGCATGATCAATTTTGTAGTCGAAGTATTTTTTATAGAATGTCTAAAAAAGGTAAGTTCTGTCACGTGTTGCCTTACTTCTTAATTACATTTTGTGCCTAAAATTTTATTCACATGCCGTACGAAATGCAACAAGATATTTTAGTGCCTCCTCTCTTCCCTGCAACCTCCCTGCTTCTCTGGCTGCTGCTGTTGCCTTTTGCTTCAAACTGCCTTTGCAAACAAGCCTGCAGTCGTTCTCCCCAGGCCACTGCAAAACAGGCAGCCGTAGCCACAATTAACCACAATTAATGGCCTTCCTCAGAAATACTTGGGCTGTGTTAGCCCTTTGCCTAGCTATGGCTTTTTCATTTAAAAGTAGATTCTTTTAATTATGTAATAGAAGATCCGCTTTATATATTGGGAAATAATTCTTTTTTTATGGGACCTAAACTCCAACACAAATTGAGCAATCTGGACAGTATTTGTGACAAGATAATGTATGAATCTATATAAATGGAAAAACACCTCACATAAGGCATATACAAATTCATACATAAATTCAGCTTTCATGCTTTCAAATGTTTCACAGGTATTACCTAACAGTAAGAAAATAAAAAAGACCAAATTACAATAAAATGTTTTTTTTTCACAACTGATAATAAAATTATTGGTTTTATATCCCCCACAGCTCTCAAAATTGCATCTTTACATTTTCTAAAAAGCAGAATGATTATAGCTATGTCTGAGATGCAAGCTATTGTGAAACTGAACCAGTTATATGTACTCTCTCCTGTGCTGTGCTTATGATTTATAGCTCCTGTTATTTGAAATTCACACTGGATTTCTGAGTGAGGCTTTTCATCCTAAACATCCACAGATCAACAGATGTTCTGAAATGATGTTTTGGAACAATATCTAGAATGTTTTCTGAAAAAAGTATATGACATCTGCAATTGTTTCATGTTTCTGATCCCTTTCTTGAGATTCAAAATGACCTTTAAATTGAATTTTTTCTCGATTTGTTCCTCTGATTGGCTGGGCACAAGGCAAGACTCCTGTAAAGCACCAGAGCAGAGAGGTGTTTGGAAAGAGTTCAGCAATCTTGTTGAGCAGCACCTTCAGTCAGGCATTGAGACTTAGAAGGAAGCTAAACAAGCATCAACTTTCTTGATCATGCTTCCATTTTCTTTCATTGCTTTGTTTTTTCCCTTGAATGACAGGCACATTTCCTTATTTTTCTCTCCCTTCTTCTTGCATCCTCAAGGAGAACCTGCGAAGAGAAGCAGATGTTTGCTTTCACCTCTGTAGGCCTCTCGAAATCATGTGGAGGCAAGATTTTTTCCTGTGGATGAGTGAATATATTTATGGTGGTTGCTGAATATCATTCTCCAGTAGAATCCTGCTTGATACACTGTGTTCACTAAGGGCAAAGGAAGAAGAATAAACAGTAAAAAATAACCCTGCTGCGCTGTAGTTGTAGCCTCGGTGGCCGATTCACTACATCCCAAAACAGGTAATAGCTTTTCCCGAAAGTGATGCACCGTTAGGAGTACCACTGGCTGCTTCTCTGAAAAAGGCTCAGAATGGCAAACATCATAAGAGGAATGAGAAAAGGAGGCCTACTTTCCTTCTAGCAAAAATCTGAATTTGCCTCATGAATTTTTACTCACTTGGTTGACTTTGAGTTTCCTTGCCTTCTATGTTCTTCATTTCTTTTTTTTTTTCTCATTTCTGACACCGTGATGTGCAACTCCTCCCTTCCTTCACCCTTACTGAGTCTCAATGGACAATTAAATGTTTAGTGTAGCTTTGGGGAAAAAAGTCTTATCTGGAAGCAAGAATCCTCATAATTTATGACAACTGTCAAAACTTCAGGCACAGTGGTTTTAAAAATCTTTGCTGATAAAAGCTCCCACTTATAGAAAGGTCTGACCTGTGTGAGTGGTACAGTGCATTTTTTGAGCTTTGCTTCCATGCCTGAGGGGTACTGCAAATCAGAGACTTCTGAGTATAGGAAGACGTGATGACTTGTGCCAAGGGACTAGGCCATCAGCTTGCGCCATTTATGGATAAATTTCAGTGTATTGTAAAATGTCAGACCTCATAAAATGTCAGGCAGAAAATATTTTGGTGAAGTCAATTGACATGTTAAGAGTCTGAACACTGGTTTTGAGCCAATTTTTTTCTTTCGCAATAAGAACTTACTTTTGCAAATCACTTGTGGCTGTCATAAGATGTTGGGCAGGGCATGTACTGAGGTATCTTAAGTCAAAGCCAGATGTGTTCCTCTCATATAAGTGGGATGACGGGAAGAGGGTGAGGGTGATGTTTTATTGCTTTACTCTGTAACTCCTCACTTGCCTGAGCCAGAGTCCACTGTATTGCTGGATTGCTGCAGCCATGGATATTTGGGACTGGGAGGTGGAGAAGCAGCTTGTCTCTATTCATAGACTCATAGATTCTATGAATAGAATGCCACTCTATTGCGTGGCACTTCTTCATAATGAATAAAGCTTAATGGGTGAAAAAAAAAAGTACTTTGTTCTCCAAAAGGTATTTCCTCTTGCTGCACTTCCAGTGGGAGTGTGTTGCTAATTTAATGATGGACCGTACTTCAAGCCACCTGTCAGTGGGCCCAAAGGGATGTGCTGGGAATCCACTCAACTTTTATTGTTAAAACTGAAACCCTCTTTTTCTTGTGTCCATACTTTTCATGATTGCAATCGGCAGCCCCTAGGATTTCTGGAATTAGGAATGGATACCTTCCCAGCTTTCGTGTAGTTCTAGTTACTGTTTCCCTAAGTACTAAGCAGTTTGTACTATTTTTAGTGTAATGCATTTTTCTGCCAGGGCCTTCAGATCTAATCTTAAAATTTTCCTTTTAATGTTGATGTTGGAAAGACGTTATTGTACTGGTAGTCCTGATACAGTTGGCTACAATTTCTCTGCTCCTCTTTATGTTCCAACGTATGGCTAAATTCCACAGTTTTGTAAAATGTGGTTCTGTACAGTAGTTTTGGTTTTGATTCCAGAAACCATTTCAAGTGAAAGATACGTGCAGTGAATTAGATGTCAGACCTCAAAACAGACACTTTGAAAGCTGCCTGACCTCTTGGTGTTTGGATGTAAACGTCAAAGGTAAAAAAAAGACCAACAGAACAGTATTGCCTCTCACTTAAGAATTACTCAGAACTTTCACTGAGAGTCGTGAGATAGCTATGAATTCCCCCACTTATTTCCTCTATTGGGCCTCAAACAAAGGAAAGTAATCAAAAAAGGGCGTGTCTTTGGTTCATTTCTTCCAAGAACCTCGGGTTAGAGAAGTCACCTGGAATATAGGATTCAAAATACCAAATCCCACAGGTGCTTGAGGGGACTTGAGGACTGGGTCATGTCTTTCACTATAGTGTCCTAAATTCCAAGTAATGGGGTATTTCATGGTTGGCATTCTCTCAACCCCTCCTGCTGAAGCCATTACAGGTCACATGAAAAAATTTGCATATTTATTTTAGAGTGAAAATAGAATGGGTACTTTGGTAGAAAGGTTACGTGGGAGGCCTATTCAATAATGGAGAAAGAGCTTTGTTTCTGTTTTCTGTTTCAATTCATTTAAAATCTGTTTACAGAAAACATAGTGAAGGCTACTGGTGAGATGGAGGCATGCATCTCCATCTCCAGAATAGTCTATAGCCATGTGACTGCGCTTGAATGTTGGAGAAATAACCCACCAGGAAAGAGAAAGATTTAAAAGTAACTCAGATCTGTGGAAATTACTTTAGCCACTAGGGCATTATGCCAAAGAACAACCCACACCAATCAAATCAGTTTGTATATCTCGAGTGGTGACACTTTCCTTAACTGGCATCTTTGATGTTAAAAATACTCTGTGCATACATAAAATATTTCGTTAATAAGCATAGTTGATAGCCATAAGGAATCATAGTTCTTTAAATCATTTCAGTTGAGTGCAAAATTATTGATCCCAACCTAGGAAATAAGGATAGCGCTACGCTCCCTCTTTTCTTTTTCCTCCTCCCTCTATTTTATTGAAAATATTTCTGGCTGGACAAACAGCTGCGCTGAGGCCCTAATGGCTGAATGCACAGAGCAGCCTCATCCAGGCACGCAAGTCGGCAGGAAAAGATAGGATGAGTTCCAGACACTGAAGCTCTTACAAGTGTCAAACTCCTGACAAGTGATTTCAGTGCCTGATCCTGCTGCATGTGAAGTGATGCTTTAATTTGCAATTGAATGACAAAGTCCTCAAGTCATCCTTATCTCCTGAGTAATTGAAGAAAAGCTCTGCAGTGTAAAAACTCATTATGATTCTTCTGTGTCATTTTGCACCTTTGGAAAGGAATTTTTTATCATTACATTGCTCTCCGGCATATTTTTATTAGCACTGAGCTGCAAAATATGAGATGCACACCTAGATTATGTGCTTGTATTTACAGATGAAATTGAAGATCAAAAAGAAAATTCATATTGCATCTGTGCTAATTCTGCAGAGCCTCTCTGCCATTGATCTTTAAACTTATAATAGTTTCTTTCAAGCTCTGATGAGAAAATAAAATATGACTGTTCTTTGTAAGTATTATTTGTTGCTGTCCATACCAGAGGAAGAGATGATTTTATAGTCATTTTAGAAGTGGAGAGTAATCTAATGAAGTAATTAGAGTAAGTTAAGATAAAATCTAAGATACAAAACTTTGAAATGGGAGACAGAATATTTTCAGTAGTCTGATGCGCTTCTCTCCATTTCCTGGAGCTGGAGAATGGTAATTTTTGGAGCACTTTCTGCCCTGTTAGAACTTGAAAGCAGAGCTGGAAGCCTTTCAAGAGATGGATTTCTCTCTTTTGGGAGTTTGAAGAAGGGGCACTGGTCGCCGAGTCTTTAATTTGTAGAAAGTAGATTAGGAAGTAGCTGGCAGCTGTTACAGAATTATCTACACACGCAGTGGGCTAGATCCACTGATGGGCTGTGAGTACTTTGTGCCATTTTGGCTAAGCAAGGGAGCATTGGTGGTTGCTTTCTTTTTTCACAAAGAGTCTGAGAGAAAGTAAGACATAACACTGTGTTCTCTGCATTATTTCATAAGTTACCGTAGGGATATAGCACACACAGAAATCAGACTTGTGAGGAATGGAAAGAAAGGTGAGAATGGATCACGGCCAGGAGGGTTCTGAGGTTCTTTCTTCTGTAATGGAGCTATAATGGAGATGCTCCATGGCTTCATGCACCTCGAGTCTCAACCTGCGGTTGGGTGCATCAAAGAATGAGTTTAAAGGAGAATGTGTTGGCAGTGGAAGCACATGAAGCAGTGTGCATCTCTCAGGATGGCGTTGCAGAACAAGTGGAAGAGATCCCAGGCTGAGTTCTGTGGCTTTGGCGACAGAAGTAAAGCATAAATTGGCTCTAAATTGTTGTGACCTCTTATTTATTTTCTCTTTCTAGAACTGGCCATTGTCTTATCCTTGCAAATGATGTTTATGCTGGCCTGGTCCTGAGACCACTGAGTACCAAATATGTTCCAGGTGAGTCCTCTTGCCCTTTGATGCAATTATTCCTTGGGGGTAAAGCAACAGTAGGTCTCTATTTGAGTTCATGATGATAAATTACGTACAGAAATTAGTGTCCCCTCTTCACTGCTTTTAACACTCAACTGTGATTGATTTACAACACATTGTGATGCTTTGTGACCGTAAGTCTGTGTCGCATTGGTCTGTTTGCACTGGAACATAAAAGAATGAACCAAAAGTTTAAAAAGTTTCAAGGTAGTTATTGGTTCGGTTCTGATATGTCTTCAGGAGTGTTGTTTTGTTTTGGGTTTTTTTTTTTTTCATTTTTGTATTCATGACTGCTGTGAACTGGGCCATGAGCATCTCCAAAACAATGTTCAGCACAGAGGGGAAGCATCGCAAAGGAACAAGAACCACTTTGTGACCCTCGTGATAGTTATACCCTCTGTGTTCCAGAAGCTGTGTGGCATGGGAATGGGGTTTCTCTGTCCAGTGAGTTAGACCTCAGTTCCCCATGCCTGGGAACTTCTGTTTGGACATACCCTGAGGCATGGCCAGTTGAGGAACCTGCCGGTGGAAATGAATGCATGCCTTTGTAAAATGCCTTGTCTCTATACAAACTATAGCTGAGGATTTGACTTTACCTTATTTAGTGCTAGAAAATGTTTGGCATCTGAGGATTTGAGAACAATCCAGCTGAGAACTGCACTTTCTGACTTGCTGTTTGAATTTCTATTAATTTTCTTTTCACGCTGTACAACCAGTTCTGTTGTTTGGGGGGGTAGGTGTATCTTAAATCTGCAAATCATGTAGATTAAATCAAATCAAATTAATTTCTGAATTCTATATTGTTTATCTGAGAGTAAGCAGTATAATATTTGCCTCATGGGAATGATGGCTCTGTGCACAGCTGCCACAGCGCGTATTCTTTTTGGTAAATGTGGGTGGTTGAAAAGTGTGAAGTAAACATCAGTATATTGTTAACCATGGACACATAATCCTTCAGACTGAATAGTTTCTGAAACATGAACAATGGGGACTTTGGAAAACAAATGACTCATGCAATTGCACACTTAAGTTTGGAGAAAGCGCTGCACAAATCTTTGTCTCATCACTATAGGGCAGAGATATATGCCATCGCCTTCGAATGATGGAAACAAGTCTTGTGAGAAATTGATTAAAAAGTTGCCACTGCTGTAATGTCTTTTTCCCAGGATAAATGGGACAGGAGACAGTCTCTCCCTTCTGCCACAGTGATAATGTTAGAAGGGTGATAACCTGCCCTCAGATCAGCTCTTTTGGAGCAAGACCACATTCCCCGTGACTACCCTGTGCTATGTTTTCCACCCCACTCCCAGGTGACACGGGGAAATGGTCATTCTGACCTGGCTTCAGCCATTGCCAACGAAGTTAATAAAACAGCTAAAGTTTACTTCTTGGTTTTACTTTGTCTTTGAACAGTCTTTGCATCCTAGATACACTGTCATTTGGGTTGAATTTAAAGATGGCCCAAATTAAATTCAGGAATTTGGCCTAATTACAAAGGTGTCCTCAATCCAAGTGCTGTAGATTATGTTCTGCTCAAGCATACTTCTTGCGAGTGATTCCCTGGGAGACTATTCCTGTGCAAGGCACCCATCTTACTTGCCTTAGGTTGAATGATCTGACCACCTCTGCAAATGGGCTATAAGGAGAGCTGACTATAACTGGAGATAGGTATACCCTTTGTGGGTCCAAAAGATATTTATTTCTATTTTTTGAGCTCTTTATCTGTCTGTTAATACTTTTCTGAGACTGTGAGCTGCCTCATGTGTAATAATTGCTATGATACTGTAAATACCAAGGAACTGTTGTCCCCCCCAAATTGTAAAATTGTTATCATTATGCGTGAAAAATTGTGGTTTTGAAAAATCAAAGGCCAGCGGAGGTATAATACATGAATCTTGATCATTTTGTTCATTTTTTGGTCATTTTGTTCATTTTTATGAGTTTTTTTTTCAGTCAGGGACAGTGATCTGAAGGCTGCAAAACTGGTGAAATAGCAGTGTCTTGCTGCGTCTTCAGATTCGTGAGCGTTTGTGTATGAGGAGCATTGATTTATACCGAGAATTTCGATCCGGCTTCAGCCAGGTTGAAGACTCCTCTTGTCACTCAGTAATGACTTTCTTATCACAGAGGGCCAGAAGAGCTCTTGTTGGTATTTTCAGATTTCAATAGCCTCTAGTACGGCGGGTCACCAGATAGCAGTGCCTGCACCGGGTGGTTCTGCTGTCAGCTTGGATGCTATGGACTGTTTCTCATCAGAGCAGGTTGGAGCTGCCTAAATGTACTGGGGAGCTCTCCTGAGGCCCTGCTCCTGTTAGGGACAGAGATCTTAAGGCCACTGATAGCCTCACTGCACTTCATTTTTTTCCCCAGTGTTGCCATTTAAAGATGTCTCGCTAAAATTTGGCCCCCAATGCTGCTGATAATAGTCAGCGATGTTCCTCTCATTTGCTTTGCAACAGGAGCAGGAGTGACATGTTACAGATCTGCTCACTCTTGTCAGAAGATAGGTCACTCAGAAGTGACAGGTCTGGCCGGTGGAAAGGCTGGGGAAGGAACGTGGGGGAATTTGCTTTCAGTATGATGCCTGGTATAGAGCAGTAACATACATAAATATACATAATCAAGATATAATGTAAAAATAAATTATTTTGCTTTGTGTGTGATAGTGTACTCAGAAGCCTATTTCTATTTAATAAACTGCAATATTTACTGCTCTCAGTTATATTTTAAGGGGCTTTTGCAAGAGAAGGCTGGACCTATGTCAGTGCTCCAGCACTGTGCTGTTGCCCACCTGCCTGGCTTGGCAGCGGAGCTGACCGAGGCAGGCGCCTCCCCGGCCGACTGCTCGCCCCCAAGCCATTTCTGCACAGCACAAGATCTACAATCCGGTCTACAGTAGAAATCCGGGTTGTTTCTTGTGTGGGAGATGACATTATGGAGAATATAGAGGAAAAAGATACCGACGTTTTCAAAAGGGGCAAGATTTCGTCTCAGTGAGCTTCATGTCCACGCCTGGGGTTTCCCCTCCCAGGAAGACTGCTTGGCCCTCACTTTCCATGTTGCATAGTCATTGGATGTTCACTTGCTTGAGCTCAAGTCCAGAGTGTAACAATGTGGTTTTGCTGAACTACTTGAGTATCTGGCCAGCTTGTCCGAAATGCAGAAATTATTATAGAATAGAATCACAGAATCATAGAATTACAATTATGCAGCCTGAGAAGGGAAGATGAGATTCTGCTCTGTATTCACTGTTGGATTCACTTTTTTAGCAATTGGTACAATTTCACATCGCATCAGATTTTCCTTGTGCATCAAGTGGTTTAGTAGCAGCTTGATTCTCAGGTTGTGCTCCCATATTTACAGTCAGTTGTTGTGGCTCTTGTCAAGTCCAAGGAACCGAGATACAGTCTCAGACGCGGGAGATCTGAGTTGCGTTTCTGCTGTTGGCACTGCCTTGGAGACTGAATTTATGAAAGTAACCTCCTGTCTCTCTGGTTTCTCTTCCCTCCCATTTATATGTGGCTAGCAAGTTACCTGTGACGTGGGTTTTTACTCTTTGCAGTGGCCGTTTCTGACTGGGAGAGGAGGTTGTGGATGTGATGGTGTGAGCTGCCAGTGCCCAGGCGAAAGACGGGGAGGGGGAGGGTGGCGGGTATGCTGTGCCTCTCATCCTGTGTTACATGGGCACTGGCTGCTATTACTGCCCAGGCACTAAGGTAATGTAAATGGCACTCACAGGATCTTTTCCTCTGAGAGCTTAAAAATGTGTTGCTTTAACACTGCAAAAGTTGACAAGAATGTTTGTATCTTTGTTCTTGTGGCTTTGGTGTGTTGGACGAGGTTTTCTCCTGGGACTTGAAAAGGCTCTTTTTGGAAGTTAGCTTTATAGGATTATATTAATCATAATGCAGCCTTCAAGGCACACTGGTTATATTTATTATTTTGAATTATGCTTAATGATTTCTGTTTTCCTCTTTTGCATACTTATTTTTATCGTGTGCTTTGCTCTGTATTTAAAGCGTCTGGGATGCTTTCACAGACAGGTGCTACATAAATAAAGTATATTATTATTTTAATAAGCTGCAACAGGACAGCAATTAGAAAAGTCCATATGTTCATATTGTCTTTTGAATCGTTGGTATTGCCAGGATTTACCATTCTGGGAGAAAGGTGAAGTGGAAAGGAACTTCCATGTGTGAGAGGGAAACTGCTCCTCTCCCCCACATGCCCATGTGTCTTTCCCTGAAGGCATTAAAATAGATGCAGTGGGTTATATTTTAGGATTACATCCAACCTTTCTCCTCCCGTCTCTTGCAATGTTGTGGAAAGGGTAATGGGGAACATTTAAATGTTTGGCTGATATAGGTGAGGCTTCGGGACACCGGTGAGACCACGGCCCACCGTGTTTAGTGATGGCCTCACAGCCGCGCAGGAGACCATGCAGACAGCTGTGCTCAAAATGTTTGTCGTGTGTACAAGCAGGAGGGTGTCTCTGTTCGTTGCATCGAACACCCGAACCAAAAGTTTCTGAAGAGTCAGAAATGTCCTGTTAGCTGATATTCTTCTGGTGATTTGTTATTGTTGCAAACCTCTGCGCTTCTAAAAGCAAGCTGGTCTTGAAAGACGAAATATCAAAACAATACTTAAAAGAAAAGAAGAAAAAACCACGAAGTACTATTTCCAGCTGGGAATGCCCACAGAAAAGCTAGAAATCTCTTTAGAAATACTGTTTCTCTGTGATTCCCAGCTATAAGTAGAAAGTTGTGGTGACACAAAGCTGGAGGTAGCAGAGGGCATCAGCAGGCGCGTTAGCCAGGAGCCAGCCTGTCCGGGGGTCGAGTCCCCGCTCTGCAGTGTCTGGCAGTGCTGGCGCACCCTCAGCCAAACCACCGATGCTCTCACTTTCTCTTTTTGGTCCTGTGACTGTTTCTGAGTGTGTATTTTTATGACTGTGTGGTAGAAAGTGACCAAGCTCTAAACTAATGCCTAAGCTTAATCAGAATTCAGATAATCGCTCTGATGTTTAGCTATTGTTTACTGCGACCATAAAGGTGTTTTCCTCTGGAGACAATCTGTGATTCCGACTTTGAGTTTCTGACTTGGTCTGGGATCCTTTTTGACTTACACTGCTGTAAATCAGACCAGATCTTCATACTCTTTTTTGCACATTGTGAAAGTAGAAAACTAGATAGGGCTGCTTAAATTGTATCGAAATCTGTGTCGCTGTAGACTGCATTTTGAAAACCAGCCAATTTTTTCCACGTAGTTTCTACAGTATGGTAAAGCATGCACATAAGCACGCCTACACACCAATTCTGTACTACAGGAGTATCTTTTATTTCCACTGGAATTCTTTCCTTGCAGTTTTAATTGTAGGCTTTCTACTTTTTCTTTTTTTTTTTTTTTCAGTCATCAGCATTTGTTACACTAATTCTGTAATATTAGTTGTGTAAAGGGTACCTAAGGCATTTTGTTGTTGTTGCAAACTGAGAAATCAGTTATAGTCTCACCAGAGAAAAGAATTTGTTTTTCTTCCTGGAAGATAGACTCCTGCTTGGAGATGCACAGCTAGTCTCCTGCAGAAGGCGGTCCACCCGCCTGCCTGTTGGGGGGTCTGGTTGCCCACAAGTGAGGAAAATGCATTTTCCTCTTAATGCTGGGACAGCAATGACATATTGTAGCTGTTTCCCAGCATTGGGACCTGTTTCCCTCAACCAAGCTCACCTTAACATCTCAGGAACTCGGGAGAAAGGTAGGAAATACAGAGTCCCACAGGAGTATGTCATATGGCTGGGACCCAGGCCAGTTCTCAGTAAAGTTTGCTCATAGCCTGAATGAAGGGGAGAATTCAATATTTGAGTATCACTGTCCTATATGAAAAAGCTTGGTTTGTGAAAGATGGGATTTTTGCAGTTGGTTAAAACATTGGGTTTACTTACGTTGTTTGATTTGTTTTCCTTAAGTTTAGAAAAGATAGGAAAACTGAGTAGTTCTTATTGCTATTATGAAACATTCTTTAACAGATGTAAGCTTTCTTTTAGCTGTTTGTCTTTGGAACTAATTACTTGCATTATATTTCTGCCTACAGGCATTTAAAACAAAAATGGTTTTAACTGTAACTCTTCTTGTTGTCCAAACAAGCTGGATTTGATGCAGCATCTTATTGTTGGCTGGAGAAGTTGTTCAAATGCAGAACAAAAAAAACGGTCATCACTCTGAGTTTGCATTTGAGGTGTGAGCTACAACTGGCAGACACAGGCAGATGGGAACCACAAGTGGTGCTATTAGTTAAGATGATAGTCAGGGTCCTCAGCACAGCAGAAGTTTTACCATCGTCATGTTACACAGCCATCGGGAAAGGCAGTGCTCTAAGGAAGTTCAGAAAACAGCAGTAGAACAGGTTGCAGATGTTTCTGAGATGCTGAAAGGGGAATGGGATGGAGCACAAAGGTGATTGTTTAAAAATTGAACAGGAGTTCGGTGGGGGCTGGCAGGAGTTCGGTACTGCCCAGCCATCCTATTGATTTTTGATGATGCAAAGTGGGAGAAACTGGTTATCCAAAGGACCAATTGCTGTTCACTCTCCTTCTGCAGCCTCCAGATGTTGTCTGAATTGTGCCACTTTGTAACAAATACCTGTAGTATATATAAACTGTCTTTCTGCCCGGAGGAGAGGTAGAAACATAGAAAAAAAGGCAGTAAAAACAGGTTAGGAAAAGAAACATAGCATATCCTCTTCAAAATATTGGGGGGGAGCAGGTAGTGGGGAAGCAGCAGAAATGGAAAGAAAAGTTGTTGTTATACACCTGTGATGTATATAGCTAAGTAAGCTTAATGTATGTCATTTGTTTCCTGCAACTTCAAGTGCTTCCTTGACTGCCTTTTGTGGAAAATGGCTGTTTTGTAGCAGCACAGCATCTTATGGATCATGTCAGTACTGTCCTCTCTGGCACAAAGGTTTAACTTTGGCTCATCTTTGTCTTTTTTTTCCTTTTTATTTCCTTTTCGTTTTTGTTTTTGTTTTGTTTTTTTTTCTCTTAATCAAAATGAAAAGTCATTCAACTTGAAAGTACGGGCTTATTGTGGTGAGTGGAAAAACAATGCTGTATGTTAGATCTTTCCTTGGGCACCTTTACAAGCAAGGCTCATCTGGCATCGGTACCTTATTCAGCATGTCACAGGGATGAACAGTTACCTCCAGATGACAACCTGACATGTTCTTATGACAAACAGTATTGTGTCATGGAAGCTTCGGAAGCCAAATTTAGCAGTATTCCAGGCAATGTTTTACGAAATGTAACTATAGCAACTAAACCTTCACTGCCAGATGTTAACACAATCTTCATTTTAAAAGAAACCAAAAACCCCACAAAATATCTCCCCTCCTTGGTCGCACACCTACACATGCTACACAGTATATTATGTACGAGCTGGCTGCTGGTTACCTGCATTATTTGATATTTGATTTAAAAAAAAAAACAAAAACTGAACAAGGCAAATAGGTGTAGTTACTTAAAAAAAAAAAAAAAGTTTTGTGGCTTTTCATAGCAACTTTCCCTCACCAGCTTTATCTGTGTCACTGCAGTTGCTGTTCCGGTTGCAGTCACTTTTTATTTTTTATTTCCCAGATGCCACACGGTGGTGCTCCTGACTCCACATTGCTCAGGGGCCTGAGCTGGCTGAGAGGAGTTACAGATGCAGTGTGCGTAGCAAAACTGATTTTGGAGGGAGGGCTAGCACTCAGTTCTGCAATGAAGGTGAATCGTGCCGTGGGATGGGGGATGTACTTTTCTCCAAGGACTCAGCTACTAAGTCAGATACAGGAGGAAAGGGCTGAATAGCAGCAGCTGATAAAAATCCTCAGTATTGTGCATGTATGCTCACATACACACATACTCAACCTCTTTTACACTTGATTAATATGTGAATTTTGCATGCTTTGTTTTGGTCGCTATTGCGCCTTCCCGTTTTTCTCTGTTTGATCTGTTTTGAAGACACATCCAGGTTCACAGCTCAGTCTCCTCCTGGGAGCAAAGACAGCATACTTTTCTCTAGGTCTGTGGTAAAAATGCAGAGAAGCAAGGCAGAGGGAGGGGAGATGCACCTGCTTCTCTATCCAAAGAGAGGCCAGTACAGAATCGGGAGCTGCCGCAGTGGCCCCAGGCAGGATCCCCAGACTGGAAGGCAGCCAGCAGTGGCGCTGGCCTGGTGTCAATTGGAAGATCCCTTTTCCTCATAAGAAAAGCTTTGTGTCTGAGTGGGCATCCACGCCTGTATCAAGCCTACAGCTCACTGAAATCAGCAGGAATGATTTCATTGACATGCATGTACTTTGAATCTGGTCCTGTGAACTGTAGCGTTCTGCCAGTTAATGTTCAGCCGCATGTGTTTAGGAGTTCACGTCACCTCCGACTGAGAGTTTCTGATAGCTTTGCTGAAAATTGGACCAGGCATTTAGATATTTATGTGAGTCTTGCTTTTAAATTTTAGGAAGCCATCTTTTTAATTAATCCTTACAGAAACAATTGAATGCATGACCTACAAGGATAATTACTTCTGTTCTGCTTTGATTATTTTGGATTTGTATTGCATTGATATGTGATCTAAAAGAGGAGCTCTAATAAAGCCCATGTACATACTACAGTACAAACTTTTTAGAACTGGCAGCCACGTTGTCTATATGAACACCATATTCTGTAGTGTCTTATTATTAGCATAACTTTTTAGAGGTTTGTCATTGCTGTCTTTGAATTATTTATACCATATATGTACATCTTCCATAAACCAACTATTGGAGAACATGTCCTTCTAAAAATACCTTAAATTAGTGTTCAATTTGTGGACAAATTGAATGGCCTTTAGTGATGAAATCCTCCGAATCTAAGGAAGTATGATTAGTTTCTGAGAGATTACTATTTCCTCTATAGCTTGTTATCCATGGTGTGTAGTCCCTATCAAGAGCTAATGTTAAGCAGAATTCTTTACTGTTATTAAATATAATTGTAAGTGAGTCTCCAAATATGAGTAAGTGAAGGTTACAGATGGAAGCTGGTTTTGAGTGGAAACTGAGACGTGAGTAGACATCACCAGGGAGCACCTCTCTGCATTACATAAATGGACCGAGGGACAAGGCAGGCAGCATTAACCCTGCCCACATCTGACCAGTGATGATTTTGCACTTCAAGTGCAACATTACATATCAAAGACAAATGCTGAAAATAATCAAATTTCATTAACATGGAAACTACAGCTTGATATTTTGAGTGAGTTCATTATGAGCCATTATGAGAAATAACCAGGGGTGTATTTGCAATGAGTAGTGCCTCTGATGAGTGGTGGGGATAGACAAGAGAAGAGCTTCAACTGAAGTAAGACCAGCTGTGCAGGATGACGGTGCCTATCGGGCTGCTCGTTCTCTAACAGCCTTGAAAATTATCCTGCCGGTTAGCCTTGTTTCTTATCTTTAGTAACTGAATGACCCATACAGAAACTGATGACATTAACGTAGTAGGGAGATATTAAGACATTTATTCAGTTATTTCATTGCATCTTTTTCCAAACGGAAGTGCATCTGATTGTCTCAAAGCAGAGCAAACTACTTATTCCATCACAGGCTGACATTTTGCTGTTGATGATATTTTGTGAAATGCTGAACTGAGTTTGTGCTCACTGGTGAGAAATCCTGGGTGGAATTTTTTGCCTGAGACAGAATGAAATGGAATCACCCAGACCAACTAAGAGACCTCTCAGTTGTCTTTATTTAATAGTTTTATAAACTTCACAACAAAAGCAGATCCCCGCCTACCCAATTCCTAATGAACACCTTAAAGTTTAAAAGCTTGGTGCTAAGGAAAGTCATGAAATGAACACAGTTTTTCTGTATGTCTATACTGGTAGAGACTCGGAGGGTTTATTTCCCTTCCTTCTCTCCCCGGAATGGATTAAAAGATTAGTATTTTACCGATCCCAAATTAGAAGATACCGTGGAGGATCAAAACAAAATGCAAATAATGAATTAGTCCCCAAAAGGTGAATATGAGGAGTCATTAAGATTGGACAGCTGTAAGAGCAATGCAAGTTTACAAGAACATAGAACCATGCCTGCCAATGTGTCCTGATACAATCTGGATTGTTTTCTGCACTGCCTCACAGCTGCCTTCCAATGCCATTTTAAGGTTTCTGTGCAAATTCTTACCCAGGTCTTTGATGTCTTCCCCTCTTAGGCAAGAACTGCATATTTATGCGTGGCTGAGAGGACTCCTTAGAACCACAAGGACCCACACTTGCTCTTTCTAGCCTAGCAGGGTGTACCCTTAGCTCATCCCGGAGCACAGCTCCTGGCCTCTTTGCACATGTCACTTGATGCTCATCTCCTGCTGCCAAGAGGACAGCGCATCCAAAAGTTTCCTGATTTCACCACATCCTCTGGCAATCCACAGCTTGAACAATAAAACATATAGATTGCTTTGCTTACATGAAGATAAAGGATTGAAAACAAAAGGTTACAAATAAAACAATGTTAGTGCTTTTTTTTTTTTTTTTTTTGTATGCCTTTTCACTTGTTCTGACATATTTCCCTGGGAATGCAGTTCTTGGGGTTAGCAGTGGGAGGTCTGGCCATGCAGGTCTCTCACGTATATTCTGTTCTCTGAGTACTGAATAACTTTTCTCTGTTTTCCTGCCTGGATATACTACACTCAGCTTCTCCTTGATTCACTGCAAATGGAGCATTGAAGGCTGGGAGAGAGGGGAGGTTAAAAGGGCAGAAGGAGATATGTTGTCTTTGCTGTTTTCAGTTTTTCACTCTTTGCTGTCTTGGTACACCTGCCTTGCTAGGTGTCTTTGTGTTTTAACTTATAATGATATTTTTCATGCCTACATGGTCTTGAATACTTTCTTCCGCTTTTTTTTAAATTTTATTAAATGTTTACAATTTTAAAATAGTACATGCTGAAAACATCTATTCTCCATAACATCTGTGCAGTTGACGATCTCCCATGCCATACTAGTTTTCTAAAAAGATCACACAAAGGCATTTTAACGAATCTATTTAGAACAGATGGAGGACACTGACATTTGATATATCCGTGTGAGTGAAAGCTACATCTCTTTATCCAGTATTTATCCTTGGGTTTCGTGGTCTAAAACAGTGTTTTTCCCTTAGCTCCCTTGCCCTCATTTTCCAGAAGGGCAATATAATCAAAACACCAGATTAGATGATATTTGCAAAAATTGAGAAGAAGGAGGTTGTGTGTGTGTTTGTGTGTGTGATAATAGCTTTAAAAATGTAACGATACAAGAAGGAATGGAATTCCTTCTGCATGGAATGAGGTATTGTCAGATAGTTCCCAGATGGCTACATTTAATTAAGTCATGGCATAGCTAAGCTTTGCTTATCACATCCTGTCAATCTTCCTGCATTTCTGAGAAAACATTGGGTAAATTCATATAAGGTACTTCAGACAGGAACACGCAAAAGATAACTATAAATCCTCTGGCAGTTTGAGCATCCAGAAGTTTCCTCTGCTCTGCTGTCTAATGGAGATGTTTTCTGGATTCTGTACATGACTCTCAGCGTCATGTACAGGCAGCAGGCAGGAAACTTCAATTAAACTGTGGATGTTAATTTAGAAGGTGATTCACTTTGATGAATTTACCAAAAGCTGCAAAAAAGGAGAGCTATGGCTTCTGTGGGTAGAGGTTTCCTATAACACCTATGTGGGTGAAGAAGTCACCATTAGATGAACCATTAATCATGGGACATACACTGTGAGATGCTTGTTTTAAGATCTAGAAAGTATGAATTACTCTTTTTTTTTTTTTTTTTTTTTTTTTTTTTTGTAGTAGTAGCAGTGTTAACAACTTAGGAAGTCTATTTTTCCACAAAAATGTGGTTTGAAAGGAAGCTAACCATGTACACCTAGCCTCTGGGAAAAGCGTGGAAGCTGAATGACTAAACTGGGGCTTTGAACTCGCACAAATGTACTTAGCTATCTCATTTGGGATCTCCAGGTTTTTAATGTTTAGCCTATGTGACTACTGTATGAACCAGATAAGTGCAGCATCAAGGGAAGAAAATAATGCAATCTATCCCCAAACCACAATACTAAGCAACTACAAGAACATATTTCCTGTTTTCAGAGATAGGATTAGTGCATGCGCTCCTTGCGAAGCAGTTACATATTGACAAACATTTTAAAATTTGGTGATTCTGCAGCAAGTTGAATATATTTTTAAATATTTCATCCTCATACACATATGTATATGTATATTATAAATATGTCTTTCTGTGTGGCAAATTGAAAAAAATCTGTGTGTGTGTTTGTATATGTAACTATATATACAGATGCACAGATCCATATCAATGAACGTTTAAATATTTTGGTCAATGAAATATGTTTTTGAACCCTTCTGGATGAATACATAGGAGTAATAGTTATGTTTTAGGGTTTCATTGCCTTAAATGTGTTCTCAGATGGAGGAGTTCATTAGTCCATAAGAAAGCTGTGCCTCCAGCTCATGAGTGTCTTGAAAGCTTTAATTTTCGAGGGGATGTCATTCACAGTCAAATTGTCTTTTCTAGTATGAAGTTCAGCAGTACTGCTTGGTGATGTGTAAACAAAGCTTCAAGTTTTATCTTCCATTAATGAAGTTGAAATGAGTTAATATAAAGCAAAGTGAGAAAGCCAGAACCCGCCAATATTAATTCTTTCTTTATTGCTTCTGGGGTTGGAACGAATGAAAATGTCCATTATCATCAATTTGTTTTGATTCCTTTACTTTCCCCAGTGACAATTTTTTTTTAATCCAATAATTTGTTTGACATTGAAAATGTCTATAATTAGTACAAAAATAAATGAAGAAGTGGTCAGGCTTAGGAGGTTATAAGCATAATGTGGGTTGTTTTTTTTTTGTTTCCAGAGAAAAAGCTAAGTCATCTAGTAGCAACAGAAGGTAGGTCAAGAAGTCTGCATTAGTATGGTGGTGGTGGTGAACATTCCTGGTTTCAAAACAAACACTAATTTCTACAGGTTTAATGGTAAATATTTCTTACCATTTAATATTCATGTCAGTTTATAAGAATGCTTGAAATAAATCGAGCCCATTAATAATAAGACATAAGTCAGTCTTTGGCTTCTGCTGTGAGGATTTTGTCAAAAAGGTTATTCCGAGTTCCTTATTTATCTTTGGTACCAACCTTAAACCGTGCCCATCTCTTTTCCTCTGCAAGTTCAACAACGCCCCCCCCTGAGAGGAGCCTTCACTGGCACATTGTGACAAGCTAGTCCGACCAAAAACCAGCCCGCTGGGAGGAATTCCAGAATTATTGTGCCACTGCTTTTGTGAAATGGCCGCAACGTAGTGTCCTGCTCCGTTAGTAACAGAGCACCTATTCCATCACACACAGTCTTAATTAACGTCTGATGTAAAGGCTCATAGCAATCTTGCAAATAACTGAGCTATGAAACTTTTTCACAACATTCATTTTAAGTGAAGTGGAATTGCTGCAGTTCAATGTAGGAGGATACGTTTGTACTTTGTAAAGCCCTATCAGTCTAGGCATGGTTTTGCAAAAACAAAATGAGAGATGAATAGAATCTTGCCTGCATTTTATTCAGAGCACAGAGATTCAGACAGGAATAAGAGGAGGAAGGAAAATCAAATAAAAGTGTTCAGCTTTTGACTTAGTCTGAGTTATAGCTTTTATAAAATTGAATTTTAATAATTTGCCGTGTCAAAATTAAAAGTAGTAGTATTCTATGAGAATTTGAGAGAAAAAGATATGTTTTAGAAAAGTCATTTAATCTCCTTGCATCTCTCCCTCCCCTGATAATACTGTAACCTTTAAGCCTTTTCGCTGGCATCTGTACTTTACAAATGAATCTTTTTGCTTATTCTTATGGTGGTCAGCTCCAGTATCAGTCTTTGGAGTCCCCAGCATGAAACCTGACCAGGTCCCCACCTATCTTGTTAATTCCATCCTTGCTGGTATCACAGGGGCATCATTATACTTTATTATTATTATTTTTATCAATAAATTATTGTTTCATGTTGTACACCTTCCATGCAGGTTAGACACCTTTGCAAAGAAAGGGGGAGCAGTGAGTGGAGAGGTCAAAAACATTGGCGATGACTGTCCCTGAAGTGAATGCCTTGCCCGGTGGGAGAATGATACATTTAGGACAGAGTAGCTAATTTTACGTGAATGCGGGAGAATAAATGATCTGCTTATACTAGCGGTATTTTTCTGACGGGAACATATGTCACCCCTAGTTTATAGAAACCCACCTCCAACATATTTCACTCAAAGCTTGTTTGTGTCAGGTGTCAGTAGTCAGAAAGCCAGGCTTTGGAGGGGTGTGTGAAGAGCTGCCGGCCAGGCTGAGAGTCTTTAGAGATATAAAAGGTGACAGATACGGCACAAACATATGCAATTGAAAAGAAACCAGTTATGCCTCACATGCAGACCCAAGCAGTGTAAATTCTGGGTACCACTGCTGTATCTCACTTGCGTGAACAACTGAAGGAGGTGGCAGACTTACTAATGCATGAAACGTTTTTTACTGGTGAGATGATGGGAAGTATGTTCGGTGACCTTCCGGTGAAGGAAGTGGAGGCTCTGCACCTTCCAAAGTTGGGGACATGAACAGTGCATTGAGACGAAAGCCTGGGGAAGGAGGGTTTAGAAATCTGTTCCTTTTTGCTGTCTGTAATGTAAAATTTATTTTCCTGAGATCCTCCAGTGTGGGTATTGGTGGAGTAGAGTTGGGGGTGTTTCCGAGTCAGGTACTTGAGTTTGGGAGACAAGAGCAAGATAATAAAAATAAAACCTCACAAAACAACCCACCGAAATATGGGCGAAATTTCTGGGATTACTTCGTTCTCTTCACTTTCATGATTAACGCAGCAGCTATCCAGAGCTCCCAGTGAACCTCCAACACTCCGCTTGGCACTTCTCCAAACAGCAGCTCTCATTTCTGAACTCTTCTCATGCTGCTAAACAAAAATGAGAAAACAAAATAGTTTTCTCCACGTTGTTTCTCATGACCTTCACCCCTTTTGGGTTTATTGACTCCTAGCATGTTTTAAATATTAGGGACTACAGTCCCTAATTTGTCCCTGAAATGTTTGCAGTAACTCCAGCACCAGAAAAGGACACTGGTGGAAACAACTCTTCAGGCTTTCCTGCATTTGTCTTTCCTTTGTGGGAAGATTTTATCTTCAGATAAAAAGTCATTATGTTACTGTGCCAACATTCAGGCTCTGTTTAGTTTAAAAGAAAGCATTGTGTGATAATCCTGGAAACATGTTTTCTTCAACTTCTCTTTTTCCACTTAAAACATTTGAATGATGCTATAATAAAAAGCAGTTATTGTTGTTTATTGCTTTTGCTCGCTATAATTTGAGTGTCAGAGTTCCATTCAAAGAGTTGTATTAGAATAGCATTAAAGAGGTTCTTTCAAAACAAGCGTAAAAACTAAACTTGTTCTTACTTAGATGAAAGTGCCATTTTTGAAGCTATGTCTCTTTGTTTTAAACTAAGATGGACTACTACTCCATTTCTTTTTTAAAAAAACATTCTCATATTATAAAAATGTAAATACCACTCACCTTAAACCTATAACCTTAGAGAAAAGTGGAAGGATTTACTAGAACCCATCAGTTTGCCACAAAAAACCATTTAGGAAGGGTTTGATACCTGAGGGAATATTTTACAAGTTATAAAGAAAGAAATAAAAAAGCTTCAGAATCAAGAACTTGCCCATTGTTCCCTATTGCTTAAGCAGTCCCTATGGTTCTTTTAGTAAATGTAGACACAGGCAAGATGTCTTATGTATAAAAGTGACGGTGTCTGCTACAGCTTTTTTTAGGTGGTTTATATACATACCTGAGTTGTAGGAGTATTTGAAAAATTAATTTACAGGAATGTTTTCCATTTTATTTGGTGACAAGAAAATGAAGCACAAATAAAGAAGAATGGACCATGCAATATATTAACAAATAGCCTGCTTTCCTGTTTGCTTCAGGTTTTTTGTAACAATTATACTAAACTATTGCATTTGGCTTCCAAGATTAGGACAGCTAAATATCCCACAAAAGTGTCTCTTAGAGAGCTGATCAAGCCTGGGTCGTATGGTAAATAAAATTTTACAGGAGGCTGTAGAAGGAATATGCTTAGAGAAACATTCTTAAAAGAATAAATTCATTCAGAATTTGCCATTACTCATTAAAAAAAAAAAAGAATATAAGAGGAAGAACATCAAATTCACCTACTGCAAAGCATAAAGAAATAAATGACATAAAACTGGAAGTCAAGAAGAGTATTTGCTTGAATATGCATCGTTGCAAATCTAGAGTACTCCTTAATTTGGAATGGGATTTCTCAGATGGCCAATTTTTCTCTAGATCTGGACATTAAGTAGGTTTTGACTGATAAATCTCAAAGGACCTGCACATATTTTATCTTCGTAGCCTAGCAAGGAATTCTGAACAAAATGAGTTTTCCCTGTGTCTCTACCACTGTAAAGGCACACAATCTCCCATTCAGTGGAACGTGATAAAATTAACCATCGGGTCCCTAATAAAAGAAATCATTAATTAGCATCAAATTAAAAAAAAAATAAATCCTGGGGTTTAAAACCAAAACAAAATGGAAACAAGGAACATTGTAACTGAAATTGCCCCCCTTTGAACCACTAACAAATTGATATTAGAGTATATGAAATTCTATTGATTATACCATATTGGACTAGATGGTAGGCTCATATAAATTACTACCAAATATTTGCAACAGCTACAGATCTACACTGTCACCTCTGGGAAAGAAATTGTCAAAAGTTACCGGGAAAGTGAATCAAGAATGGGAGAAGAAATGAAGAGGAAAATTATAGATCTACAGCACAGTAAATTATATCCTCCCCAGTGCAAATGATCTGAAACCAGAATGAAGATGAAAATTGACCTTGTCCCAGATCTATACATGTGGCTATACGCCCCATGCAGAGACTTACCTGAGCTTTACAAACCAGCAGTTCTTTGCATTTCAACTACATCCCGGAGACGCTGACATTCCCTCCCCCTCTATTCGCAAAGTACATAGATAGATGATAGATAGCACTTGGCCTGCTGGTATTGTAGAAGGGCTTAGAAGCCTTCTTAATAGGATTCATACCTCTTACACAATTCAAAAGACAAGAATTACAAAGGCAGACATGCACAAAAAGTAAGTT
Source organism: Vanellus vanellus (assembly GCF_965231255.1). Taxonomy (NCBI): domain Eukaryota; kingdom Metazoa; phylum Chordata; class Aves; order Charadriiformes; family Charadriidae; genus Vanellus; species Vanellus vanellus. The sequence goes on along the minus strand of NC_138906.1, from coordinate 96,306,071 downwards.
TCTATTAAATAACATAGGGTGGAGAGAGTAAAATACTGAGAGCAATCGGTAGGTTCTCAACTAGAGTTCGCCAGCCCATTAAAAAAAATCATAATGCATCCGTGATCCAAAAGATAACTACTTCAGGACCTCAGCATGAACTCCCTATACTTTCAGGTGAAAAGTTTTCACCCGTACTCCATGTACTTGATTGGATAAGGAGAGATTTCGGTGTGATCTTGATGTAGCTATGGGATTTCAGTGTGATCGATCATGTAGTGTTTAGGACTAAATTGTTTGGCAGCATTAAAAAAAAAAAAAAAGAAACCCGGCAAGAAGTCCCACTCCACTTACTTCACCCTATCTGGTAGAGTCAGTGACCCTGACAACTATGTAGACAGGTAGGACGTTTGTCAGTTTGGTTTGTATTGCACTGGAAAGTAATTCTGCTGAAAAATGTGTCCTGACGATTGGCCTATGGGATGTCAGAATAAGACAATTTTTTTTTGGTGAAGATATTCTGGCAAAATTGGTTGGCATAAATGAGCCCTGGATTTATAGAGTTATGAACTTCAGTTAATTTCGTATACTGTGTATTTGGCTATAACTTTCAATATGTGGATTAAATCGCCCAATTTATACCTACAAACGGGCAACGTCTAAGGAAGAAAGCGGTGGTATAAACAGCTGTATGCGTGTGCTTTGGTGTGACATTGAAGCCTGCCGAGTGACTTCCCAGTAATAGCTCCTTGCCCGCCAGCCCCCGGGGGAGAGGAGACTGCCAAACACTCTGCAGAAGAGGCTGACAGGACCGGGTACTGATTTTAAAATACGGCATGCTCTCTAATTTTCAGGTGATCCCTAAAGGGTTAAGTTGCCAACTTGAATCTTCTCTACCTAGCGTGCTTCTGGGAAGAATGCATGTAAAAGAACGGAGAGATTTTAGGGGGACTTACTGCTTGCTGGGGAAACCTGGAGAACAATATTATGTTGTAAGAGAATTGCTCAGGGCCCTGACAGACACCTACTCCGTGCAGCGTTTGTTTTCTACGTAAAACGGTCCTCTTTCTAACATGGGGTATGACATATAATTCAGCTGGTTTATGCCAGAGTCGCTCAAAGGTGCAATTCTTTACATCTTTGTTTCCCAACCAAATATATCAATAACAATGGAAACGAACATAATTACATTTCAATTATTCAGAGCCAATCTATTAGTTATACTAAGTAGTCTTTATTTCCTGTGCTGTAGCTTTCACTATGGGCTAAACAAGTTTAATCATCTTACATTGCTAAGAGCATATGCAACAACGTTTACCACAGTAACTTGTGCGGGTTTCAAATTAAATTTTAACAATTCTCCATCTTGAGAGCCGTTTATATTCCCATTGTCTTGACTGGATGGGAATATTACAATAAAGTAAAATAAAAATGTAATAATAAAATAAGTCTCTCTCAAGCTGCTTGTAACATCTTAGTTAAGGCTCACTTTTCCCACGCCGCCTTGAAGAAATTACCTAATATGCTGATTTCTACACCAGGATAATCTACTGGGGTAGCTTCGGACATTGGTTCAGCGGCGGCTGGGAAAGGTCTCTGCTTTCAGGCAGATGTGAATGGAATTCATCATAGATATATGTTTACTCCGAGAGAAAGAAAAATAGTCTGTAACCTAATACAGGTTGGGTTTTTTTTTCCTTTCTCTGTCAGCACCACACCAACACACGGGCACTTACAGGCATTCATGTAATATTCCTCATCCATTTTTTTTTTTCCCAGCACAAAGCTCTCTTTTAACAATAAGACATTAATGAAATAATTCAGGAACTTCAGCTATAGGAAATTGACCGTTTGAACCACAAACTTGTATATTATCGTCCTACAGCGAACAAAGACAAGATTTTTATGCAAACCCAGTATATTTTGTATGTACATGATCAGTTTGACGTATAGCTGACTGCGTAAGTGTAACCATATCCCTTTTTTAATGCATAAAGTAGGAAGCGTAGTTTAGCTTTGTTATAATTAAGTCTCTGCTGGGTTAATTGTCAGCCAGTTCTCTGTGGGGCATACTGGAGTTGCTTAGAGCTGCTAAGTCTATGTTAGAACAAAAAAGAAAAAAAAAAGGCATGGGGCTGCAGAAAACCCCCGCTAGGAATACAGTTCGTTGCCAAATATCAGTACACCCTGAATTCATGTAGCAAAGCTCTCTTCAGTCCGTAGATTCAAGTTAAACCCGACTGATGCAGACTCAGATTTATGAATTCTTTAAAGGTCCAGTAAGTTGGAACTCATTTGCAATTGAAATAAAGTGTTATTTGAAAGTCATTCTCTAAAAAGGGGAAAAATGAAAAAAGAAGAGCTTTTCTGCTGAAGAGACTCAGGCAATTAATTAAACCTCTTCTGGAAATAGCATAAGAGCTTACAAATAAATAGTGGTTATTATCAGGAACAAGAGCAACAGTGACAAGACAGCCACATTACTTTCCAGTGACAAATTAATTGATTTTTTAAAGTTATTCAGAGCATAATATTATAACAGCACTAGATAGTTTAATAAGGAAGAAATGCAAATTGTTTCATTAGCAGACTGTGGTTGGTACTGTACATTCTCTCTTGTTCATTTGAGCTTCTTGAGTGGAAAGGCCACTTCTTTTTCTTATAGAAAGTAGAACTTTCCAAGGTTTTGCTTTAAATTTACAGGGAATTATTCTGGAAAAATGGATGTAGAACCTGTTTACCCCCAGGTCAAACGTTACTTATTATTTTTCCTTTGTGTTTACCTGTATAGTTTAAGATATACTACAGATGAATTTATTCCTACTGTTTTCTGATTAAAAATTGTGGGAGGACAAGTGACAAGTAGTAGAGTTGCTATGTGTGTCCTTAGTGGTTAGAGCACTGGAGGAGAAACATTGAACTGCAGGATTCTGCCACTGACTTACACTCCACTGTTGCGGCATGTATTTAATCAGTGTTTCCTTAACCTACCCGCTTTCCAAAAACGGTAGCATTGTGTAATTAAGTCAAAGCGCCTTCTACAGTGGCTGTGGGTTATTTTTGCATTGCTCAATGCATGGAGCTTACCAGTGCCCTTTCAGTGCTTTGAATTAGATTCTGTGTCACTACAACCACTTCACAGTAGGATTCATCATCACCCTTTATCCACCTCGTAAGCTAGGTGTCTAAACTACTTAATTGTTCAGGCTACCCCTATGGTAAACAGAAAGTCTCTGTTATTTCCACACTGGCGTTTATAGAGAGTAGGATAAATTGCAGTATGGAGGTGCCTCTTTCTCCCACTGCCTACGGAAAGGGCCTAGACAATTAGCGTAGACTAAACATGTAATCTTTAAACATCCGATGAGATGAATACCATGCGCAGTTCAGGGGAAAGAGCTGTGATGTCCTAGGTGCTTTTTGTCAATGTATTTGGAATTTATTTGGGTTTTGTTGTTGCAGGACATGCTGATCGCTGCAAATCAGGCTTTCTGTATCCCCAGAGATGAAGGTATGTGCCTGCTCTGCCTGGAGAAAATCTCTTTACCTGGATTACTCACAAGGTGTGAGACTTCACCAGATGTTTTTGCAGGAATATACTGCAGTGGTAGGGAGAATGGACTTGAAATGTAATGAAGAAATATGTTTTCCATAGGACAGGAACTTTTTATCTTATGGGTTTCCACGGGCTGAGAGCATTGTTAACTCCAGGACTATAATTTGTTGGTAAAAATTGGTTTTATCTGTGAGATAAAACTTACGAATTTTTTTAGAGCGTCTGTCCCCTCTGTCAGAATTTACATAGCAGCCTTACGCCTTTTGCTTTCGTAATAATGCAACACTTAACACCATCATTTCTAAGAAGTCCAACCTGTCTTTTAGATTTAGTCTTTATTAATGTGTTGGCCCCTGTTTTCATTATCTTATATTAATTTTTAGTACACTTCTTTCATTTTATTGTATTTAAGCCTTAAATCAATAAAAAGCATAAAAGCTATGTCGTTTGAGATTGGACGACCTGTCCAATTTTACTAGCCCTTTTGATGATATGATCTAAAACATAAGCTATTATCACAATTACAGCTATAAGAAAAATTTACTTTTTGTTTTTATGGTGTGGTATGTTTCTTTATTTGGAGAATGACTACTAAAAATTCAATATGGTAATGTGGATTGACAAGCTCCATTTTGTAGTATTAAATTTAATTATATAAAAACTAATTTGTCCCATTAGAACTCTAGGGATAACGTAAAGTACTTTTAACTTTGATGTCTGCTGTAACTCTTGATGAAACATAAAAGTTAACATTTTAAGTAGGCTTTTTATTTCCTTAAAGAAATAGTACAGCTCAGAAGTATTTTGTGAGCTATTTGTGTAAGCGGGAGCAATTCTTAGAATTGCAGAAAACAGCTGATGCTGGATAACAAAAAAAAGCCAGCAAGACGTATGCTTTAACCAATACACTAACCAGTTCTTTTTTTGGTTAAAAGTCAATTAGCAGCTATAGCAAAAAAGAAAAAAAGAGGGATTATTCAGCAGTTTATCAAACAAAACTTGTGACAACACTTGACCCTCTTTTCCTGTTTTGCTGTTCAGGTATACTTGAATATTGGGAATTATTAATGAGAAGTCCATCCAGTCAGGAAACAGGATCAGCCATTTTGGCAAATCATTCCCAGTCCCATAGAGCAGAAGAGTGCCCCTTGCAACACCCATTGCTTTTGGTGAAATTTACAGACAAAATCAAAGGGGCTTTCTGTGGAGGAATGGGGAAGTAACAAGCAGTTTAGTGTCTCTAGCTGCACCGTAGATTTGTCTTATCAAATCACTTCATTCTTTCTAGGGTCTAGAGTTGGATTTTGGATACAAAACTCACTTCTGGATTCAAAGTAGAATATTACACAAGTTATATAGTACTTTAAACTAGAATTTGGGTCAGTTTAGTGCTAGGAAGCAGACTGTATAGGTCTGAATCCAATTTGAATCTTATTCAAAGTTTGAGAGATTTTGTATTTGCTTAAGTTCTGTCTAAATTGGACAGATACTCACATAAATGCTTCCCAGGCAAAACAGATAGAGCCAAATGACAGAGTGGACCTCCGAAGCTGAAAACCCTATGAATGTCTGCTAATTTTGCCATGCGGACTCCTATAAGGGTGTACCAATCTAGCTGCCAGTAAAAGCAGCGCACTACTGTCTCTGAGTATTTCTGCTGATAAAAATGCTCATGTTGTTTAATATTTCGAGAATGGTTTCACAAAATCAGAAAACATTTATTGTATTTGGCATACCTCTGGGTGATCTTTGGGACCCTCTCTCTAAATAATTAAAGACTGAAAGGTGTCCAGCAGTTAATCAAAGCTGCTGGGCAGGGGTATGATATGGTGGAAAGGTGGTGGGAAAGGCTTCCCCAGGTCTGCTTCCTCTGTTCGTTCTCTTCAGCTTTGCCACCCAACCATCACTATCATGAGCAAGGCATTGATTTATATATATAGGAAAAAAGTGTTTCTAGGGCAGACTATTCCTATGCCTTTCAAGCAACTATGAGTAGTAAGCCTTGAAAATAGCTGCACGCACAGGAAACTCCCTCATGATAAGCAACTATGCTATTCCAAGCTTTGCTTGGATTACCAGTTCTTTTTTATTTTACTTATCAAGCAGCAGAATATTTCTTCTCTCCTAGGTGCTTTAAGTGCCTTTGTGCTAAAGGTTTTACCTGCAGGAAATTGAGTTTATGTTTAATCCCTTCTTGTAAAGAACAATTTACTTACCCTATCTAGCAATGTTCCCTACACAATGCAGGATAAAATATTACTTTAAAAAAATTCTTGAAAAAAAGAAAGAAAAAAAGTTAGATTTTTGGAGGGGAAAAATCCTTTCTAACTAGGTCTAATGATATTTAAATCGTTACTTAGTGATCTACAGGCAAAGGGAAAAATCTACTTGGCGTACCCTGTGAAAAATGCATGGGTGGCCAATAAGGTAAAGAGAATTTATGCTTGTGGAGCTGTGACCAGCTTCCTTTTGTCCTCTTCCCAACCTAAGTGATCTCACTTACTTGCACACCCGTGTGACTTCTGCTCCTTTTTTGGAATACCGTGATGCTGATGGCAGCTTCATCTGTGTTTGGTCACAGCATTTAGGCTTTCATGTAAACAGTGCAGGCTAGATAGAGTGGCTGCTCCTCAACTCCACGTCTTCATAAACTGCTCATATGTTCTTATCTGTTCCCAGCTGAGAATATTAGCGCAGTGGTATTCAGAGTGTTAGCACAGCAGCACACTGGCGTTGCAAATGTCAGCACGCGTTGCTTGAGTGGCCTTTTGCTCTGTATTGTTTTAGGAATCCAGCCTGCAGCAAGACGGCCCAGTAGGAAAGCTCTCTCGAAAGGGTCTCAGACACTCTTCTGGAGGAGTTAAGTGCGTCAAAGTTCTGGTTTATTAACGTCTGTCACTCTGCCTGGTTTTTGTTTTGTTTTTAACTAAGAAAATGGTGTTCAGGCATCAACAGTGCCATGGAGATAGTATTGATGGTTGTATATTGATGCCTGGGTTTATCTGGTTGGCAGTTACGATTCTGTATGTTATCCTTTGATAGATGGTCCTACTCTCCAGTCACAAAATATGCCCAGAGCATGACATACAGGAATCCTCAGCCTTGAGTCTTACTACATTGTCAGATATAATCACCTCTATTTCACACATGAGCAATTAATACTTTTTGTAGTAAAATGCTGACCCCAGCAAATGGTGAAAATGGCATCCATAATAACGATACTAATACTTCCAGGGAGGGAGAAGAAGGGTCATAGATTATCAAATTAATTCTTATGGCTTAATTCTTGTTGAACAGATTGGATTCTTAACAGTAAAATGAGTTAATGACTGCTGATTACTATCTTAACTCTTCTTGATAAGGTAAGACTAAATGAGAACGGATTTGCTTACTCATAAGATAAATATTTCAAGTTGTCCTGGATTAATAAAAAGAATAGGTAGGTCTTTCTATTCACCTATCCATATAAAATATAACAAAATATAAAGAAATAGCTCTGCACTAAGGTTGAGGCCTTTTAGAGCTGGGCAGTAGTTCACAGTAAAAATCAAGGTTGTCTTGAGACCCTGAACATGAACCCCTCAGATCATGTGCACTGAGATCTGATTTTTGTGCCGAGCTGTGGCCAGCCATGCAGCCATTTGGATGCCCATGGGATTAAGCTGGTTCTTTCACAGTAAATTAGACATTTGCACATGGATGCAAAACAACATTTCTGAAGCAGTAAAGGTGCAAAGGAAGCCTCTTTTCCAGGAACGTCAATGAAAGTATCCTCATTCTGGACCCACAATTCAACCCTTTCGCTAGTTGTCTGCCTCCAGCATCCCCCAGGATTGTCACTTTGTCACACACGGTTCTGCTTTTCCACCGCAGTCCCTCAGAGGAAATGCTCTGGAAGTCCTGCACCTTTGCAGATATCTGGAGAGGTGACCTGCTCGTTATCTTCCTCTCCTGTGCAGCTGCTTTGCTACACTAAAGGAGATTTTGTAAAGGTTGCATTCCAGGAACCTCTGAAAAAAAAGTTTACCCACCTACTTGAGGTGCCCAGAGTGCAGCACTGCTGGGGATGAAGCCTGCGAAAACATAACCAAGCTAAGTTTAAATTACAACATGACTGACTTTTAATTTAAGAGCTGTGCATTATCTGAGGTGTGAGTTCGTGCACACAGCAAAAGTTCATTTATTCATGCACTCAGGTGGTGATGGAGGAATGAGAAGCTCAGGTGCCTTTTGCAGCGATGATGTGGCCCAAGGAAGCAGCGTGTGTCCTTCCAGTAAAATGCTGTCTGGTGTACATGTCTTGTGGCATCAAAAGGTGCAGAGCATGGAGCCATCACCTGTGGTCCTGGAAAAGGCCCCAGTGCCACAGGGAGGACCTGGGGCACATACTGCCTCGTTGCTTCATGGTTCAGTAACATAATTTCACCTGGAGCCACACATTGGTGGCCTGTAACTTCCTCCTTGTGGCACCCACTATGTTTGATTTCTTTGTTATTTATCCTTTTTTTTTTAATAGAGTGGAGGAATCCAGAGGACCTGTGTGGAAGAAGGGGTTGCTTGTTTTGTGGGGGGCAGAGGGAGAGAGACTGTAAAAGTCTCAGCAGAGAGACCTGCAGGTCAAGTGCAGAGCCTGGGAGCGCAAGGAGGTCCTGATGGCAGGAACAGCCTGAGGACCAGGGGGATGGAGCAGACCTTGCTACAGCTCGGAAAATATTTGAAGTTACTAAAATGAAGAGTGGGAGCAATGCCTTCAAGGACAGTGAAAAAAGGAGCAGTGTAGCCACCTTTTACATCTATTCAGTCTTTCCTAGTCACTTTGAACTTTCTCTGCTTAAGAAGTTAACTGTTCTAGTTCGTATTCTCATAAAACCTGCATCTTTTTAAAATTTCAAAGTCTTTTGATCTTCTTTGAGGATCTCACTGATGTGAGCTCCTGTCATTCTGCTCTGTGGCATGAACATAAGATTTCAGGTGTGGTATTTGAAGCTAAGAATATTATCATCATCTGTAGCTGTATAGTGCCAGAAATTAATTATCATAAGATGTAGCAAATTAGGGGTAGAAATATGTTCCCTGCATTGTTAAACATCACTGTATGTTAGAAGTACACAGATGAGCAGGCCAGACTTGTAAACCTGTTTTGTAAATCTTCAGCATAGGGAGCAAATGCAAATTAATAAGAACATATGGTTAAACTGCTAATCAGATTAAAGGATTTGAAAATATTGACAAATTTTGTTCATTTACTTCTGGAATCTATATTATGAAATTACACTTAAGTGAGAAAATATGGATTGGCAGTGGGGAAAAAAAGCCACATCGTAAGCTGAAAGAATGGCAAACAGAACAAAGAGAACAAAGGGTGCATGATGGTGGGAGAGCCATATTATCATTACTAACTATATTGCCAGGCTGAAAAAAATGAGGTTGGAGATGGAATTTGAGGATCATAGGATCATAGGATCATAGAATGGTTTAGGTTGGAAAGAACCTTGAAGATCATAGAGTTCCAACCCCCTGCCATAAGCAGGGACACTTCCCACTAGACCAGGTTGCCCAAGGCCACGTCCAGCCTGGCCTTGAACAACTCCAGCGATGGGGCTTCAACAACCTCTCTGGGCAGCCTCTTCCAGTGCCTTACCACTCTCAAAGTGAAAAATTTCTTCCTAATGTTCAATCTGAACCTGCCCTCTTCCAGTTTAAAGCCATTCCCCCTCGTCCTATCACTACATGCCCTATTAAAAAGTCCTTCCACAGCTCTCCTGTAGGCCCCCTTCAGGTACTGGAAGGCCGCAATAAGATCTCCCCGGAGCCTTCTCTTCCAGGCTGAACAGCCCCAGCTCTTTCAGCCTCTCCTCACATCCAGCCCTCGGATCATCCTCGTGGCTCTCCTCTGGACACACTCCAGCAGGTCCATGTCCTTCTTATGTTGGGGGCTCCAGAGCTGGATGCAGTACTCCAGGTGGGGTCTCACGAGAGTGGAGTAGAGGGGCAGAATCACCTCCTTTGACCTGCTGGCCACACTTCTTCTGATGCAGCCCAGGATACGGTTGGCCTTCTGGGCTGCGATCGCACATTGGCAGCTCATGTTGAGCTTCTTGTCAATCAGCACCGCCAGGTCCTTGTCCTCAGGGCTGCTCTCCAGCCATTCCCTGCCGAGCGTGTGTTTGTGCTTGGGATTGCCCCGACCCAGATGTAGGACCTTGCACTTGGCCTTGTTGAACTGCAGGAGGTTGGTTTGGGCTCACCTCTGCAGCCTGTCCAGGTCCCTCTGGATGGCATCCCTCCCCTCCAGTGTGTCTGCCTTGCCAAACAGCTTGGTATCGTCAGCAAACTTGCTGAGGGTGCACTCAACCCCACTGTCCATGTCCCTGACAAAGATGTTGAACAGTACAGGCCCCAGTACTGACCCCTGAGGAACGCCACTCGTCAGTGGTCTCCACTTGGACACTGAGCCGTTGACCGCAACTCTTTGAGTGTGACCATCCAGCCAGTTCTGTATCCACCGAGTGGTCCATTAGTCGAATCCATGTCTCTTCAATTTAGGGACCAGGATATCATGTGGGACAGTGTCAAATGCTTTGCACAAGTCCAGGTAGATGACATCAGCTGATCTTCCCTTATCCACTGCCGCTGTAACCCCTTTGTAGAAGACCACCAAATTTGTCAGTCATGACTTGCCCTTGGTGAAGCCATGCTGGCTGTCACCAATCACCTCCTTGTTTTCTATGTGCCTCAGCAGAGTTTCCAGGAGGATCTGCTCCATGATCTTGCCAGGCACAGAGGTGAGACTGACTGGCCTGTAGTTCCCTGGGTCTTCCTTGTTTCCCTTTTTGAAAACAGGGGTTATGTTTCCCCTTTCCCAGTTGGCAGGAACCTCACCAGACCAGCACGGCTTCTCAAATATGATGGCTAGTGGCTTAGCGACTTCATCTGCCTGTTCCCTCAGGACCCGCGGATGTATCTCATCAGGTCCCATGGACTTGTGCACCTTCAGGTTCCTCAGGTGGTCTCGCACTTGATCTTCACCTACAGTGAGTGGTTCTCCATTTTCCAAAATCCTCGCCTTTGCATTCTGCGTCATGGGCAGTGTGGCTGCAGTCCTTGCCAGTGAAGACTGAGGCAAAGAAGTCATTGAGTACCTCAGCTCTGTCTCTGTCACGGGTAACCAGTTCTTGCGTTTCCTTCCGGAGAGGGCCCACAGTTTCTCTAATCTTTCTTTTCACACTGAAAAAACAAAACAAAACAGTTTCCCCAATCTCACCTAGAGGAATAGTGTACAAGTGGGATTCTGAAAGACCTGTCTCCGAAGCTATTAATGTATTAAACATCTGAAAAAGCGCTTAGCAACAGTTTGTTTAAAAAACTATTACAAACCCATGGAGCTATGTCCTGTGTTTTTTTCCCCTCTGCATTTAAATGAATATGAGAAAAGAAGAAATATTTATAAAGCTTTTACTGGAAGAGTGCATGACATGATTTCTAAAGTACTTTCTAATATACAACCTGCCATTTAGAATGATTGCTTTCCTGCATATGAGCAGAAGAACTTTATAAAGGATAAAGGAAATAAAAATGATGTCTAACCTATATGCTTGAGATATAAGAATAAAAAAAGCCCAATGTGTGTATGCATAGATAAGGCCATGGGTTCTCTTCTACTGTACTTCTTCTATGCCTTTAGGTGATCTCAGCGAGAATATTTCCCTCTGAGTTATAACTCTGTGAACTGTGATTAAGGATAAGGTGCGGAAGCGCATCTTTTAATGTGTGTGAATGAGAGGACAGTCAAATACGTATTATTGAAGGTCTAGGGGATCTTTCTTAAGTTTGCTTTTTTGACAACTGCTAAAAGAATAGCTGCTGACAATAATGTCATTTATTCCTTTATAAGGAATAAATATACCTTTTCGTGTTTACCTGGGGCTAGAATGCTCATAAAGAGAAGGAATTCAGGAAAAGCTTTTAGAAGTATTCAAAACATACCAAAGGAAACAAAGCCACTTCCTTTCCCACTCTGTTGTGGTAACTGTGGGAGGAAGAAGCCACATCCCTGTTCTGGTCCATGAGCTGCTGCTCACACAGAAGGGACCTGACACGCATACTCGTGTGAGTAAGAACAGGAGAGACACATTTCAAGCTCTTACTCACTGCTGCAGAGCTTTTCATGTCCTGCCCTCAGGACCACAGTCCTTCTTTCTTTAACTGCGTGTGACTCAGAAGCCATGTACAGGTTGTTCGCTAAAAGGTGACCTTCATGGTATAAAGGGATAGAAAAAGCAAAAAAGATTCCCCTCTTTGCAGAGGAACTTGCCAGAAACACACAGTGCGCAAATGAATGCAAGCAGACTGAAACATGGGCACCTGGAAAGAATGGGTTCAACACTTCAGTCCTTTGGAGAGCTAATGTTAGTGACTTAAATTATGCTGGCCCAGGGGAGCTCTAACTTTGTTTGGGATGATGGCTCTGAAGAATAGTCCATGATTTTCCTCTGCACTTTGACATGGAAAATATTTGGAGCTGGGATCTCACATATTTACAAAAATCTGTTATTTTTTCTTCATCACCCTGGATCTGTCTAGGGTTTTACTTCTTGAGCTACAGAGGCAAGGCTCTGGTCCTCCTTCCTCTTGGGATATTTAACTCACTGAGATGAAAATGTCACCAAGATGGAAAACGAAGCACTTAATAAAATTAAGTCTCTTTTTATTTCTCTTCCGGAAAGTATTTAGCTCATTACAAATAGCTGCAGAAAGATTTTATTGTAGATACTTTGAGAAATACGGTTATTGCTTGCAATTTACTGTTTGTTAATTATTTTATCCAGAGTTCTCTAATTAAAAGCTTCTGTCCTTTTCTACCTCTAGTGACTCAGATAAAACAGATAACAATAAAATAAGTTTAATGAAAATAATAGAATCCAATAAGTCAAGTGTAGTTTACCACTAAAACAGTGTGATAAAGACTAGCTGAGATAAACATTCACTGTGTTATCATTATGGTATGCCCAGAAGGACTAAAAGGATGAAACAACACCATCTGTTTATAGCCGAATTTTCTATTATTAGAAAAAGAATTGTGATGACCCCAAGGTCACAATAAAAAGAGGCAACATTAAAAAAGTTACAGTTTGCTCCTTCTACTACTTCAGCCTTGGCTCTTTCAGAGCCTACAAAAAAGTGTCACTTACTTGTATTCTCTTATGGTGTAAACCTTACCCACAGGATCACAGTGATAATCTGCAGTATTGTAGAATGGAAAATCCTCATTCTGTCACTTGAAATACACCAGTCAATTAAGTACTCTCATAGGCAACTAAATCATAATGCAATCTCTCACTCTCTTCTCCCCCCTACCTCTCCTTTTATTAAGGTGCAAACATATAAGGAGCCGTGAACCTATATAGGGATTCTCTCTAAAGGACCAAGAATCAGGATTTCTTCATGCTCAGCCTTTTATCCAATGTTCGGTGTCTATTTTCCTCTTGCTTTGTTTTCTGTATTTATGACGGATAATGAACTCAATTACAGTGGCTTAGTCAGCACATAATTCCAATGGCATACATGAAACTGGCAGGTACTCCTAATGTACAAATGTGTGAGTGATTGTACGATCCAAATCCAAAGCCTTGCACCATCCATGCCTGCTTAAAGCAGGTGTACCTTTTCATTCTTAATCTGAAGCACGTATTAACCTCCCTTCGAATCAAGGTCCAGCTGAGGCTCTAGTGGTAAATTCCAGGGAGACTACAGAACAAAAAATAACGGTGACATTTATGCCTGTCTGAAAGCGTCTGCTGCCACCTGAGAAAACAACTGGAGACTTGCCTTTTTGGTCTTTTTCATTCATGTAGATGTTTCAGAACTAGGGTAGTTATGTTCCATGTTGAACAGAATTTTTGTTTTGCGTGATTTGAGCATTTCTTTGACAGCTGGATACTCTCTGTGCTTTAGCCTCTCTCTTACCCTATTCTAAGCGTGGATTTACCTTTATATTTTTCATAATAGGACCTATAATGTAAACCACCCTAAAAGAAATCTGTATTGCTTTTTTCTTTTTTTTTTTTTTTGGTAGTGAAACAGTATGGAAGCTCTATCAGCAGTTCAGAGTAAATAATTGTACTGGGTCTGGCCGGGATAGAGTTGACTTTCTTCATAGCAGAAGTGCTGTGTTTTGGATTTGTGACTAAGTGTTGATAACACAACAATGTACTTGCACAGCATTTTCTTTTTTCCCCAGCAATTAGGCTGAGGGTGGGCAAGAAGTACAGAGGGGACATAGCAAAAACAGGTGACCCAAACTGATCAGAGGGACATTCCGTACCATATAATGTTGTACTCAGCCATAAAAGCTCAGGGAAAGGAGGAGGAAAGGGGGATGTTTGTGGTTATAGCATTTGTCTTCCCAAGTAACTGTTACACGTGACGAAGCCGTGCTTCCTGGGAAGTGGCTGAACAGATGTTTATTCACTACTGCCGATGGGAAATAGTGAGTAAATACTTTATTTTGCTTTGTTTTGTTTGTGTGCACAGCTTTTGCTTTACCTGTTGAACTGCCTGTGTCTCAAGCCACAAGTTTCCTCACTTTTACCCTTCCGATTCTCTACGCCAGCCCACTGCGGGGGGAGGGCGAGCGAGTGGCTGGGTGGGTACCTATCTGCTGGCCAGACTCAACCCACCACAGTAATACACGCAGCATAGGTAACAATCATTGGTGGCCCACTGAAGCGTTTCTAATAAACTCGGTTAAAGGAAAGAATTGCAAAACTTCCTTTCTCAAAATATCTTAAAATACTGAACTCAAAGAACAAAACCAGTAAAGGATTTTGTGGTAAAGAACTATCTAGGCGGAATTGGTAAACCTAGATGCAAAACTGCAGTCTGGCACCTATCTTGCTGGCCTTGCAGACATCTCTGTGATGTTCCCAAAAATTCCCTGGGTGCCCAGGGTGGAATCTGCTCTTACTCTGAGAAGCAGAGTTCAATCTACCACCTAAATCAGGACTCAGACAGTTCCTGCAGAGCTCTAGCAGGTGCCTGCTTTTGTAGGAAGGCACAAAATAAATGCAAAGAACCCCTAAACTAGTTATAGAATCGATCCTTTTCAGACTACAGTCTTCTTTGAAAAGGAACAAGATGAGTGCAAAGCGAAGGAAATGGTGGTTTTTAATATGTGTTTACACGCGAATCTTGGAGCAGTTGTGCAGGAAATGAGATACCTCAGTTCAAATACCTCTTTGGCTCGAAGGAAGTTAAGCCTGTGTTTCTCACATTCCCAGAGAGCGATAATTGAGCTATAATTTAGCCTAGATTGAGATGAGAGATTATGAGGAGGAGAACATTACTTTTTTCAATGTTCAGCCAGTAATTTGCTTTTACCTTTTCTTGTCTCCTGTTGGTATTGCAACTGCTTATCAGAGCTCTTATTTAACTTCAGTCACGCTTGGCCTATAGTTATTTCTATTCTCAAGATATTCTTGAGAGAATTTCCATTTTCCAGTGCCTGGATCCTAAAGAATCAGTTCTTTTTATGTGCAATGCTGTCCTGAGACTTACCTTGCTGGGAGAGTTTGAGTGTGCTTAGAAGACAGGTGAAGACTTCAGTCCTGGTGTCTGACCCGCCTGACAGATTGATGTCAGAACCTGTACATCTCTCTTTCATAGTTTGTTTTCAGATTCTTTCTAGCCTTTACCTTGAAAACTGGCATATGAGTGACTTGCTTGATACATTCACACTTTATTGTTTTTGGGTTCAATACTGCTTTATGTTCACGTTGGGGAGACGCTCTTTATTGTGCAACTTGCTCCCTTTCTCATGGCACACATCTACAGTGATGTGCTGCATGTCCTTTGAAGGACTGACAGTGATTTTTAAAAGTCCTCACCAGTGGTTTCTGGTTCATAGTTTTCTGTCCTTGAGCATCCTAGTCAAACTTTCCACAGATTAACACTATTGCAGTACCTTTTTTTTTTTTTTTTAAATGGGCCCACTTTGTTCAAGTCCTGCTGGTGGAAAACCTTCTGCTTGCCCCTGTCCTATGAGCAAAGTTCCAGGCCCTCTCTCTATCCATAAAATGTATGCTTGTATCATCATTCATGCCAAACATTTTTAGGATTGGACAGGGGGTTTTCAATCCCTTAATGCTTACAGGGTGGCTAAGTTCATGATCAGGTCATTATGCCCATACCATGTAGATGAGGCCCGGTAGTCATGGTAAATATTAGGATATATTTGAGATATTTGGTTTAAATTTGAGACATTTGGTTTAAATTACATGAAATAATAAAAGGCCTTTATTAATCTATGAACTAACTGAAGTAAGGTCACCTGCTGTACTGGTTTTACTGGTTTTAGAGTTTAGTCAGGGTATTTTGGAAATTAGCAAATATGCCTTAGTTGCTAAAGGCAGCTAGTTATAATTTCAGATAGCTTTTATTTTTTATGTTATTTTAGATTAATTTTCCAGTTTCATTTTAATGGTGTGTTTTGATCATCAGAATGAGAAAGAGAATTCCCATGCCAGGGAGACAACTTCGGTCATAGCTCATAATCAACTATAAAACTCAGATCTGTAGAGAAACAGTGAGTTTTCTTTTGCATTGCTGTTTGCAGAACTACTTGTTTCACCTAAGCCAGTCAGGTTATGTTCTTCGATTGTTTGTGTGTAATGTTTGTTTTAGGTTTCCAAATGTTAAATTCATAAAATTAAATATAAATGGTAAATTAGGTTCATTAGTTTTCAGAAAAGTTGTGTGTACTACTTGAATTTTCTGTGTGCGTGTTACACTTGGATTTTTTTTATGAATTTATTTTGATCTAGGGTTTTTTTGGCATTCTGTGGTTATAAAGAGGCTTTAATTCATTGAGGTTTTACTATTTTCTCTTCTATAACACTGAAGATTTCAGATATTCCACTTGCAATATATTCCCATTTCAATCTTGTCAGTGTTCAGCCCTAACTACAACCTTTACTAGATCCATTGGCTGAGGGACTGGACTTTGATTTGCCATTATGATTGTTATTTCTCCCCTGTACCTGTTTTTCTCTCCTTATTGTTATTTTTTAATAACAAATGTTTGCAGAAGCTTGAATCCTATTGGATAATCAAGGTTTAAAACAACAAAAAAAACACCCTCTTCCTGGTAAATGCTCCTAGAATAGCATTAGTATCAGGAAAGTTGGTTGTGTCAATAACAAGGCACAAATGGATTATAACCTTTCTCCTGAGATGGTCTCTCAGGAAAGATGCAGCTGGACAATGTAAAAAGCAAACAAAGCCAGTTTATCCCTTTCTGACTCCTTGTCTCACTCCTGCTCCCAAATCCTTCTCTTCATTTTATCTTTTACTCCTACTATATGGATTGGCAGAACAGAGAGGTTGTCTTGAACAGATTAAAATGGGATAAGAAGGATTTCTGGCTTCTTTTCACTCAAAGCGAAATCAGGATTTTTCTTTCCTGGCTCAGAAAGCTTAAAAAAACCCCCAAACACCAACCACATTTGCCCAAAGCAATCTTTTTG
Source organism: Vanellus vanellus (assembly GCF_965231255.1). Taxonomy (NCBI): domain Eukaryota; kingdom Metazoa; phylum Chordata; class Aves; order Charadriiformes; family Charadriidae; genus Vanellus; species Vanellus vanellus. The sequence continues at coordinate 96,289,013 of NC_138906.1, read as the reverse complement.
TTTCCCCTTTCTGAGTCACAAAGCAGTGCTGTTGTTTGGAAGACTTTTCTGGTGCACCTTGAATAACACGTGTGACTTCTAAGAGGAAAATGAAGTAAAATTACACAAGCCAACACCACATCTAAATGATAAGCAGCTTTGAAAACTTCCAACTCAGATAAATGCTTATAAAGGCCTCAATAAAAGTTAATGCTCCTGGTGTTTGATTCCGATGGAAAAAATTTGTAAAATGTCAGCCTTGTAATAAATGCATTAAAGGGTGAATGCCACATTCAAATAAATAAAGCCTTATGTCTGAAAAGCAAGAACACTAAAATCCATAAGTACGTAATAAGAATGTATTAACCTGATGGGCCTCATCTGCTCTTGCTCAGAGGACTGTGAAACAGGAGTAAATCTGAAGAACTGGAGAGAGTAACACATGCATGAAATAATAAAGATTCAGTGAAATGACATGTAGGAGCCACAAGTTATTGGACATCAGCAACTGATGTTTTTTGCCCAGCTGGAAATGTCTCTGTATAACAACATTTCTTTCCTTGTTTTGTGGTGTGTTTAAACACATGCAGAGGGACAGTTTTTCAGTGTTGTTCGTATCACTGAAAACATTTAGATTTTCAGTAAAGCTGTAACTTTTGCTAAGGTATGTGCAGTCAGCTGATGATGTAGAAAATACCGTTAGTACATGTTAAAGGTTTGTATAGCTACTCTTTACAGCGCGATCGCTATCTGGTTTCAGAAATCACTTTGTGATTAACAATTGTAAGGTTCGTACATCTAGACTGGTGCATAATCTAACAGCATCACGATGATGAATATCACAAGTATATTTTGAGACTGTATATGAAGATTTTGACATTTGAGAATGTCCTCTGTTTGATACTCTGTTCGCTACATGTTGCTTGTCATTTGTCAATACAAATGTCACCTTGCTGTGCTATATTTGTTGTACAACCTCATCAACACGTAAGCGTTTGACAGCGGATATTAATTTCATTTCTCTGGCTATTGACTTAAATTCATTCCTTTTCCCACTTTTAACAGCATTTACTGCAAAAACCGAGGCACAAGGATGTGGTAACAGAGATGTATTTCCCAGCTTCACAGAGGAAATGATACTTTCTTCCTCTTTGGTCAATGAAAATGCTGCTGACAGCATTTGGTGTGCCTCGCTAGCATAGCTAGGTGTCCAGCAGATGTCAGATGGCTGAGGTGTACAGCTGTACACCAAGGAAAGGTCGTTCTCTTGTTTCGAGGCTGAAGAGTCCCTCTTTCGTTCAGATCCTCAGGAACCTGCTGAAAGAGATCCCATGCTCGCTTAGCTAATGTGCAGGGGCTGCTGTTGCGGCTTTGCCATTCAGCACTGAGAGTGGCCCTTGTCTTTAATTTTACTCTGAGCTATGGAGTGGGAAATGGACTTCCAGAGTAATTTATTTCTGGAATAAAATTATTCTCAAACACTGTTTTTCTCTGTGAGTCACCTGCTACACTGTGTGTGAGATGCCTTTCTCTCCCTCTCCCTTACTCCTGGCTTCTCCCTGTCCACCAAACCATTAACAAATAAGCCTTAAGGGAGATAGCATGGTAATGGTCCTTTTGAGAAAAATCAGGGTGGAGTTGTATGGAAAGCAAGCAAATGTGCTTACGTAATACAATATATGAATACACAGTAGCGTTAAATTTTTTGAAGTGTTTGTGTTTTACCAAATATCCAGGAATAACGCAGTTAATGTACAACGGAAGGCAGAGAAAGAGTGTGACTCAGGGATGTTTAGAGTTTGTGTTTGAGTACCATCTTAGCTGCTTTTCCCTGAGTAGCAAGCCATTACTTAGCTGGCCTGTGTGCTGTGTCAGGCGTTTCTGCTTCTCTGAGTGGAAGAAACTTGGACACTTGAGAGATTGCTCTGCCGCCTCCTCTCCCCTCCTCTCCTAAACTTCTAACCTGAGCTTTATGGCATCTGTTGACTTTCAACCTGTTGATATGACACTGAAGCTCATAAGGTGGAGAAGATTTATTGTATTACAATGTGATTTGTCGATGTGTGATTTTTCTTTCTATCAGTAGGTTACTTTATTGAGATCATAAAATGAAAATCAGTTTTTCATTTCAACCTCCCACTTGTTCCCCCTTAATTTATTGAAACAATTCTGCAAAGAGTAAGAGATTCATTTCCAGTGTTTTTTAAGTAGGAGAGCAGTTCTAAGGATGAGAAAAAGTGTTTTACAATAGAGATGAAAGAAAAGTTGAGAAAATGGAAAATTGAATGCCCCCACAGTGTTTTATTGAATATGTTCAACTTTGATGAAGCACAAAGGCATTGCTACATATTTTAAGTTGGCAGGTAATAGATTTTGAGGGACAAAACAAAAGACAAAGTAGAGTAGTTAATTTTTCCCTTTCTGATCTGTTGATGAGAGAAACATAAAATGGATGTCATTAAAAACTGGACATTATCCACTCACAGTAATTAAATCAAACATAGCTTTTATCTAGTATCTTAAGCTTGGAAATAACAGGAAGAGTGCAGCAAAAATAAATGCTTAATGGTGCTATTCTATGCCTAAATGAAGAGATTAAACTGCAGCTAGAAAAGCCAGCTAATTATGTGACCATTAAATAAGCAATTAACTATGCAAATGTGCTATCATTTAGTCACCTTCTTTGTAATGTAAAAGGTTCCTGTACTGGTCCTCTTTCTGATGTTTCTATATTGACTGCTATTGATAGGTGACATGTCGGTTATGTCAAAAGGAGAAATTGGATAGAAACAATTCGGGTCCAAGGACTGTCATTTTACTGTGGTTTCTTGATGCCTAATGTAACGAGGCAGTTATTTTGACTGGAGTTGCTCCTATAACTATCATAAACGCTATTCAAAAGAGAGACCTACCCTCTTCAGGGTGCGTACACAATCTAAATGACAGTAAGTACACTGGGGAGCCAAGCAAGTCATTTGATATTTGGAAGTTAAATTAAATAATTGTTCTGGTTAAAAGGCAAAGTGTCAATGGAAAACTCAGATGGCTAATAAAGTTGTTGACAGAAAAATACCTCCAGTAGATTTTGAAATGGAAACATTTCTCAAAGCATAGCCAGATGGAAAGAGCTGCATGATGCTGATGTCTGCAGGACCTGAAGGAGACAGATGGTCAGCAACTTCAAAGGTTGAACAATTTCAAATATACATGGGACAGAAAGAAAGAGAATGGGAATCCAATGGACAAATAATCCTTGATGATCATAAGTCTCCAACTTATTTGAAGTGTGTGAGCCATCTGAAGGCACTTCCATTCAAACTAAAGCCTTTCATGAGAGGACCCAAGGCTCACTAGACACCAAAGATGAATTGGTAGCTCAGCTGCTGTGCATTTGTAGATGAAGATGACAAGTTAAAGCAGAATTTCAATGGGATCATACCTCAGAGACAGATGAAAAGCTGTTAACTGTAGATGGTTTGATCCTAGAGAAGGAAAAATAGAATAGAACGAATGCACAGGACTCCTTAGGAGCTAATGAAAATATGGAAAAATACCTGTGAGAAGAACAAGCATCTGGATAGTCACAAACATGAACATAACTGGCATAAATGCTGAATGGGTGATCTCACACTCTGGTAAGGATGGAAAAGTAGGAGCATAGAAAAGATGAAGAGAGCGCTGTAGTGACTATGAGTTATATGACTTAAATTTAAAATGAGTAACGTAAAACACGTACAAAAATATGTGTCTAGGAACAGAGCGTATGTGTGGCTTTTTATTTACTTGTGCAGATCTGATAACTACAGTATCTCAGAAGCAAGGGAGTATATACCAATGATAAAAAATAAGTAGGTAATTGAATTTAGGGCATCAAAACAGGACTTGGCTTTGGAATAAGCCATAGAACCTAGAGGTGCATGGCACAGTCAGAAAGAAGAAAGCTAGGATAGCCAAAAAAGGTTTTAAAAAATCCTGAATATTTTGTTTAAATCATTTATATGGATGCCACCCATGGTCAGATTATGGAATGGTAGTGGTAACACAGCCAAAGAAATAAGAACAATTTTGTTGTTTTAGACAGCCACCAGGAGTTTAACCAGCAACTTTGAAGGCCAAGTTATAATGTAAAGATGAATCACAATCACTAGACTAAGTTCTAAGTTGCCAAGTCACTGAGTTTCAAAGTCCTCTTTGGCTGTTCTTGAAAAGACTGAAGTTGATATATAGACCCTGACAAGATGCTTTTCTTCTTTTCTTCTGCAGCAACTGAGAGTATAACAGATTTTTCCAGCCTCAGGACCTGAAGAACAAATGTCGCAAAGACTGAGAGAAAACTCTTGTGCTAATGTGATGTAGATGTAGAGTGCTCTTCCCCTCTCAATGCATTCCAGCTTGCAGGGTTCCAAACCAAAGCCCTTTCCATTGGATTTGTCACCTGCAGTGAGCTCACCTCAAGGTGTGTCACCAAAATTGCAGCCGGGGTCATTCACAGGCAGAGTAGTCAGCAGGAAAACTGACTCAGGTTCAAGTAAAAGAGAGGTATCCCTTGTGACCCTTAAAATCTTTTTCAGCATTAGGACTCTAAGGACGCAAGGAATATATATGAATCAGCTGTTCTCAGTGTAAGTTAAATCATTGTTATTTAGACTATACCAGACTGAAGCATCACTCATGGGGTATCAGTGCCAGTGAACTCAGAACAGATGTACAAACAGTGAAAATGACTAGATAATGACTTCTTCAGACAAAAGGTGTTTGCGCATCTTCCTCCTGTTTCCATTTGTTTGGGTGAGATTCTGAAACAGCTTTGTGAATCTGGGCTTTATTTTCATAGGAATAAAACAAACAAAAAGGAGATTGAAGTTTACTGGGCAATCACATGGTGTTTCTGTACCCATCACTCTTAATCACTCAAAAAAAAAAATAGACAAAAGTTAAAAATTGCACAAAAAAAGGAAGAACAAATAAATATGCCATGATGAAAAAGAAATCATTGGCTTAGATCTGCTGCAGAATGTCTACCCTGTTCATAATTTGACAGGCTACTGATCCATGGAGAAGAGTGAAGCATGGTCATATGAGGTGTTGGCTCTTCTTTTGCAATCAAATCTCATAGACTAATTGATCTTTAAGGAAAAAAAAAATTTAGATAATTCAGTCAGATCATCTCCATCTCATTTGGCAGAGATCATCACCCAACAACACTATCTATTAACAAGTTCCTCACCCAATGCCACCAACCTTGCCAAATTAATATACAGCTTGTTTGGATTGTTTTTTTACTTTCGTTTTTGTTTGTAATCTACAAGATCCATTAAAACTGCAGTGTAACTTTGTGAATTTCAGTGTTAATTACAGCTTTCAAATCTCTATTAAGTAATTTACTGTCTCTGCCACTGTATTACTAAGCTAGCAGTTTTTAACTTTCACCTTCAGTGCTTAGAAAAACTGAGACCTCATTCCCATTTACACTCATAACAGTCCATTATGTATTTTGTTACATAAAGAAGATCTATAGTGTGTGTTTTCTATGCACCTGACTCTTCTGTGGGTCCCTCATCTTCATAAAAAACCATGATGCATTAAACTTAGCAGAGTATTGTTTTTCTTCCTCAAGATTTACCTTGCAGACTGACTCACACTTTTAAATTTAAAAAAGTCACGAAACCTATTATCAAGGTTATTTCCAAGGCAGTTACACTGGTGCTAAAATTAATACCTCTAAGAAAATGGTTAAGTGTTAAATTCTACAATAAATTTTGTCTTGACAGTTGTTAAGACTAATTCTCTTAATTCTCAAGCTGCTATCGCTTTTGCATGGGAACTTCTATATTACTAGTGTGTCCTTATATTACTGTATATTATTATTTGATTCACATGAATTGTGCAGTCTCATCAGAGAAAAGCAAGTGCTTTGTCCCACGCTCTTTTAAAAGTCCAGTAAGATGTCTTTCATTTTTGTCTGTTGAAGAATTATTTCTAAACATTCATACCGAATTCTTAAAATGTGTTTCCTAATTATCCTGTCAGAACTGTGGTTTTTTTCCTCTTTCTTTGAATCTCTCAGCTGTGGTCAGCAGAGGGAACAGCAGAAATGTAAAGAGTCTATGTTATGTAACCCAGGTTGTCTGGTGTAACTGGAGTAAACTGTATCTGAAGCTGGTATGACTGGTATAGGAGAAACATCAAGGTTGAGCTAACTTATGTTAATTATTTGAGTTTGAGAAAGTATTTATTCTGTTTTCCCACTGTGAAGGAGTGAGGGCTTTCCTCATATCATGATCATGGGAATATTACTGGTCTGTTATATTTAGCTTGCTTTGTGGTGATTTTGTTCAGATTTTGGCAATCACGTTCAAAAGATCCTATTTCTTCACATCAAATTCATGTCACCTCCATCTTGAATGACTTCATTTTCATAGCTCATAGTCCCATGCTCGTAATGCCATGAAAATCTGGGGGTTTTAGTTCAGCACATCACAAGAAGTTCATTCTCACCCGGCACCTTTTAAACCTATTGGCCACTTTCAACCATAATTGGCAGAAGAGTCGGGGACGTTGATAATGGTCAAATGCTGTGGATCAGAGAGACTGGAGAGAACTGACTGTCCTTGTGGAGGCTTGCTCCTGAGACACAAATCTACAGGAAAATGCGATTGTAGTTCTGCTGCTTGTAATTGTTCTGCTACTTGGTAATTAGCAGAAGATCACAGCAGAGACAGAATAGCTAAGCTGAGTCAATTCAGTTCACATATTCATGGCAAAGTCAGTCCTTTGTTGTTGTGGTTAAAGTCAGCTGCTGTGGCAGGATTATTCTGACAGGTGAATGATGATTGGTGTTGCTTTTTATGAAACATGAGTGCAATAGTATTTTTATGGTTGCAGGTTATTGTAAAAAAAATAGAAAATGAAGTCTTAACCTGTTTGGAAAAACAGTGGGGTTTTGTAGTTTTTTTGTTTTGTTTGTTAATTCCTGTTAGAAGACTAGATAAGTATTGTGATTAAATGATTTGTGGTACAGTTTTAACATGCTAAAAATGTCAGACCTTAATCTGCTGAAATAGACTCCAGGCTTAGAAACATTTTTCCCTAAATAAAAAACACAGAAAAAGTTTGAATATTTGCTCTATGCATTGATAATAATTCAGACACCATAGCATAACAGTATTTTTTGAAAAAGAAGATAGTCTAAAGATTCAGAAATTGAGAAATTTGGGGGAAAAATTACCACTTTTCTGGGGAAATTAACTTTTTTTTTTATAAACAGATTATGGAAATACTTCAGTTTTACATTTGTTTCTTTCCATTTTTGTTATAAAATAAAAATGACAACTGAAAACTTTCAGTTCAGAGAACTATCTTTAGTTCCAGTATACAGAAGGGACATTACTTTATCAATTCATAGGAAAAGCTGTTACACTATATTTCATGAACCCAAATTCCCACTTTTTATTTGTTTTCTCAAATTCATTTTCAAATTTCTTTTGAAATGTTAATATTCCTGCGTGAGGATGCTCCTACTCTTTTCACTTCATTACTTCTTCATGGGGTTGTGGATGTGCTTCCTGTTGATTCCTTACATGTATGGAACTAAAGAAAATAGAGATTGTGAGTTGTATCAAGTAAAATTCAGATACAAAGATTGAACTCTGGTCCTTATTATATAGAGTTGTTCTGGTGTGGAGTGGAGTGGTTGTAGTCCTGCTTCCTCAAAGATGCTTAAGTTCATTTCTCCTTTGAGTGGTAGGTTTTTCTTTTCAGTTTTCCTTGTGACAGATACCATATGACTGCTGGCACACCTCACGTCCCCCTTTTTTTAGTGTCTCCTTTTTCTAATTCCCTTTGTTCTTCTGTCTGAAGAAAACTTATTTTCTTAGTTAATTCTTCCAGTTGAACTAGCTCTCCAATGAGGTGCAAATATAAAATCATATTTCTTTCCAATTTGGGAATTTCTTTGCAGTAAACGTAACCTTTATCTGTTGTCACTTGCTCTTTGTGCAGTGCATCGTTACAATATAGAAACTGCAAGATGAGCCGGCACTTTGTATATAAAGATGTAGCCAAAACCTGCTTAGTCCTGAAGAGCTCCATTTTCTTATTTTTGTGATTTGTTGTACTGAGCATATATTTTCTCTTTTTAATTTTCTTTGACCTCTTCTTTAATCTTCGTAGCAACCATGCTGCTATTCCTCTTGGTCATTCCTTGACCAACAGCGACAATCATCATTTTTCTCTGCCTCTACTTCATTGACCAAAAGAGAAGTATGGGCAAAAGACAGCTGCTAGTGCTATGGAGATGCTAAATCATGGCTTACTTTGCAAGGATGGAAGCCAAAATCACTGGAGGGAGAAAAAAAAAGTTTTTCTTAGGAAAAAAAGTCCCGATGTTCAAAACCTTAGACACCTGAAATACATCAGGCTCTCCTGAACTACAGCTCAGGAGCACAGAGTGCTTTAAAGTTCTGTTGCACACAATGAAGCATCTTAGAAAGCCAGAGTTTAGTCATTGTGTTTAAAAATGCAAGTTTGTCCTTTGGTTGCATTTTAATTTTTTAAAACATGGTGTTCAAGGCCAGGCTGGATGTGGCATTGGGCAACCTGGTCTAGTGGGAGGTGTCCCTGTCTATGGCAGGGTGGTTGGAACTCAATGATCTTCAAGGTCCTTTCCAACCTAAACCATTCTATGATTCTATGATTCCCGTGTTACTTTAAGGGTAAAAGGGCTGTTTTATGGCATGTTCTCCAAATCACAAATGGACAAGCAAAGATCTACTTTAATCATTAGTATTCTAAATTTAGGTAGTGGTTGTAAAGAAATTACATGATAAAAAAGGGAAAAAAATTAACACAACATAAAAATTTTAAATTCTGAAAAGCAAGCAAAGTTTTTCACATTTTCAGTTTAATTTGATAAAGTTTGTTCCCCCTTTTATTTATTTTCGTAAGATCAGTATTGGGATGCATAAATTCTTGTCTATTTTCGCTGCCATACTACAGATAAAATTTCTTGCTACTATTTTCTTCTAATTAGTTTGAATGAACCTCTGCATTGATTCAGACTAGTGTATAATGGATTTGCTAGTCATATGTTCCATTGCTCTATGTTCCTACTATTTCTCATGTAATGTTGATCTAACTGTACATTGCAATAATTTATGGTAGTATTTGTGGGAGGTAACTCTATTTGTATTCACAGTTAACCCAGATTGCTAGAATAAATATTTGATGGAGACTAAGTCATGAAAAAGAATAATCTATCACACAGGAACAGCTGGGTAATGGTCGATTTTCAGCATAAACATAAACAAAACCCAAGCTCATGTAACTTTGAGGGATTTATTAGATAATGTTATGTCATGCAGGACTGTGTTCATTGCGAGTTTGGTCTCCAGGTTTGCTTTCTTACCGGCTTTAATAGAAAGTAGGCTCCCCATGCTTCAGAAGGGCTGAGATGCTTTGTAGTGACTCTGGTAACAGCCTTCATGGAGCAGAGGAAACAGTTACGTACTTCTGTGCTTTCCATACTTTAAAAATAGATAGCTTTTTCTCTGAATTTTCAGGTCTTATTTCCTGGGAGAGAGGATTAATATGCTCATAGTGACAACAACTCCATTATTCCAAAGCTGCAAACATTAATCCCAGTCAGCAAGACTACCTTGGAGATTACCCACGCACCTCTCCAATCTAACAACACTGACACATTTAGTACTAAAAATGGTGCAAATGTTACGTTGGTTGTGTTAACTCTTTTCCCCAGATATGCCTGCTACATGGGATTAGAATGGCTCTACTTTACCCTCTAATGCATGTAGCTTCACATACTGTTTGTGAGGAGACTTTGATTGTAAGCTCCGTAAGCTATCAGGTTTCTTTAATACTTTTCCACAACTATTGTCATCCATAAACATCCATATGGATATGATTATTTCTTTTCTTTGTCAGGGTCTGTTGCTTTTCCTAGAGTTTATTCTGGGGCATCCAGCACACTCTTGAGGACATCTTTTTTTCACCTTAGGTACCAATCATCTGATTGCTTATCAGGAATCCAAACAGTTTTGAAAATTGCAAGAATGGCTTACCAGCTTCTCATCAATCATAGCTTCTTCATGCTTCCTTCTTTTTCTTGCTGATTAAACAGATCTCGTTCATTTCATTTTTGTCTGGAGTGTAGTATTACACTTCTTTGATTCAGTCTCACTGTCAGGTTGCTCTGAATGTTAAAAACATAAACCATTTCACAGCTTGTGTCTGACTGTCTTCCTCTTTTGCTCATCTGTTCCCTACCCATATAGAGTGAGTTTTGTTTGTCCCATTACCAGAGTTTTAGCTTCATATTCCATCAATTAACATTTCTTTTGTTGCCTTGCCTTTGAGAATGAGGTCATCAACCACTTGGAGTCAAAGAGTATGGAAGTTTGCTTCGTTCTGTGTCCGAGCACTCGCATTTCCAAGTTAGTGTTTGATCAGGACAGTGTAACACAAACCTCTGCAGAACACAGCAATGGTCAGGAAAGTGTATGTTTTAATAATTAAGCTAGAATCAGCTTTTTTCTGAGTATTATCTTCACTAATGGGGTTTGATCCTTAGTGAGCCACCTAGTAGAAAAAACATCTAGGTAGTATGTATGTGTTGTGTGTGCACATGTATTCCTGATGACATATATTAGCGCGCTTGTTTTGTTGGAGTAAGTCTGCATAATCTTAGGAAAAAATTGTTCTTGCTCATGGGATTCAGCAGAGAGTTAGAATCTATTCTTCAAAGAAAGAAAAGTGCCTGACAGAAGCAGTAAGTGAGATGATTTCCATTACATAGAAACTATTCCCTTTTTTCTCTTAAAGCAAAGCTGATTGAGCATAGTTTGTAAGAAGTGTATATCTTGGCACGTCAGGCAAAACCAGTTTTCTCTGCACAATTATTAAAACTTACATTAAGTTTATGTTCCGAGAAAAACTTAAATAAAGTCCAGGTCAATTAATTTCAAGCCTACGTTTGGAATTTCTGGCAAATAAGCAAACAAAAACTTCTAAGAAAAAGTGCTGGAGGGTAAAATAGGTCTGGCAGCTCCCTGCCTTCTGTAAAAGCCTTGGCGTAAGATTTGACAGAGGTTAGCGTACACCAAAACTTTGTGCTGCGGCTAAATGGAAGTGGGCAAATGCCTGAGGGAAGGCTGAAGTACTGAGAAGGGAACTGCAGATGGTGATGTGATGTTAATTGGAAGTGCATCATGGCCTTGTCTGCAAAGGTATCAGGAGGCCATGCAGTAGAAAATGTGATTTCTACTGTATGAAGGAAGGAGGTGTATGGAGGAAAAGTGTTACTTCCCCAAAACCTACATTTCTGTTAAATTAGTCATACCTTTCTCCAGGATGAGAGATATTTCGATCAACCTGGAAGGCAGAAGTGGAATAACATAGAATGGTAATAGTCATTCCCGTGGAATGAGTTACTACATTAATGATAAGTATCCCGCAGTGCTGCTGTTGCATTTGGGAGTTCCTACACGCACCTCTGTACATACTTTCTCCTCTCTCCCTCCCCACAGGTATTTGCATGTTTTTACTACCCCTTTAAATGGATATTTTCTTCTTTGAGAACAAAAATTTCAATACTACTACTAGAATGGAGCTAGAAGTGTTTACAGTTGTGACTCCACACAGTATGTTAACTAAACACAGCATTGATGAAATCAATTGAGAGAACACCCATGTCCCGCCATGCCTTTCATGTATTTTATAATGTAATCAATGGGGAATTCCTTTTTTTAGAAAAAAAAATCTGTTATGCTCAAGAATACCTTCTCTTCTCTGGCAGAAGCCTATTTTCCTTAAGCTGTGGTGCTTTCTGGGCATATTCTTTAACCTCACACAGTGAATTTCAAGTCTCTGTAGAGCCATACTGTTACCGGCATTAAGCATTCCTTTCATTTTACTGTAAAAAATTGACACTGTGGAATTTCATACTTAGTCCCTTAATAATTTCCACATCACAAACGTGGGCATATTTTATTTCCTCTAGCAAAGTAGACTCTTCCAATCTTCTGTGCTGCTACTAGGAATAATACAACCCAAATTATGCAGAAAATCCAGAAGTAGAGATAAAACCTGATGAAAACACCATGTTTAAGCATGCTTGAAATTTGGAGATGTGCAACACAGACTGGACATTTGTAAGTGTCCTTTTTCTCAATGGCTGCTGTCGTACACCTCAGGCTTGATCCATGCCTGGTGAGTTAAATTAGCCAAAAGACCCCCAATTCCTTTTCTGAGTTTTGGATCAGGTTGCTGTACATGCCGCAGCTCTGTGTGTGTGTGTGTACTGATTTTCATAGAATCATAGAACCATCTGGGTTGGAAAGTACCTTTATGATCATCAAGTCCAACCATCAACCTAACACTGCCAAAACCACCACTAAACCGTGTCACAAAGCACCACATCTACACATCTTTTAAATACCTCCAGGGATGGTGACTCAACCACTTCCCTGGGCAGCCTGTTCGAATGTTTGATAACCCTTTCTGTGAAGAAATTTTTCCTAACGTCCATCCTAAACCTTCCCGTGGCGCAACTTGAGGTTTTAATCTGTCACTCTTATGTTTGTGATTTTAATCTATCACTTACATTTGGAGGTCAAGACAAAAAGTGTCTTTCCCTTTTAAGAATGGTTATGTCATAAGCAGTATCCTACCCTTCACAATCTCATTTTTATCAGCTCAAGATTACTGGCAAAATCCTTGTGAGAGATTAACCCTTGACCTGTACCTTCAGTCTTTTTGAACAGATGCCTAACTGACTGGTTCATTTAGTTTTAAAAGCAGTTTGAACAATCCTATTACTTAATCTGTTATTGGAAATGTGTGAAAGTGTTTTTAGATGAAGCTGTACAAAAGCATGTTTTAATGCTCAGAATTTTTAGAAGGAAAATATGTTTTGAGACTCTTGCTTGATATATATCCAAAGTGGACAATATAATAGTTTATATTGGAAAGGGAATGATAATACTACACGTGACAAAAGCAGAAGATGTAAGTAAGCTTACCGGGCCTTGGGGCTTGCGTAAGAAGGTATGGCACTCAAAATAGGTGGTATTAGGGAAAAAGGCATGGGTTTTAGAAACAGCTGCATGAGGGAGAGAGAAGGCCTGAACCTTATGGGACGTGCTAGGTTACAGAAACAGAGACTAAAAAGGAATAGGGCTCTGTGAAGAATGGAGTGATGGGGGAGAGAAGATAGGGAAGATGTAGGTCTTGTACTTTCTTACTGTATCTGTAGTAGATTTGACCTTCAGGAAGCACAGAGAGTTTTGCTAAAAGCTTTAGCTTTTAGCAATTTAATAGCAGGTGTCTTTGTCAAGAGGGGGAGAAGGAGACTTGGAAGGAAAATCAGAATTCTAGAGAAGAAAGAATGGACTTATCATGGGAAAAGTGTCGATGGGGGGAAGAAATGGAGGGAGAGGTGTCGGAGAAACAGACAATGGACAAAGTGGAATAAGGGATGAATTGGGTGAACGTGAGAGAGCAGTTTTTCAAGGAGAGAGAGATAACTAGGAAAGGAAACAGTATTAGAGGGATGGATACTGGGGGATTTTCGGAGCAGGGAGGCAGGGAGGAATTCAAGACAAGGAAAGGCACATAAGGTGGAAGATAGAGGAATCTATTGGGAGAGTGGAAACATGAAAGAGGAAGAGGTATTCTGAGGGAGGTCTAAGAGTTGTGATAGGAGAAAGAATAAGAGTAATGCAAAGGGAGGAACAGGAGAGGCAAACAATAGAAAACCAGCAGGTGGTAAACTACAACGAGCACTCAGATTATCTCTTTCTGACTGTGGTCAGCGGTAATCCATGTGCTGTAGGACTGAATGCTTTTTGTTGACTCTTAGATTGTCAGTTTGGGAATGACTAAGGGTATCACTACTGTGTCACTCCATTACTAATTATAACTGTACTTTATTCTCACGGAGCTGGGTTGCCTAGAAACACTAGTATTACTTCATGGGTCTTTTGGGGTTCACTAGCTCTACAGTGCTGTGATAAGCTACCTGATCTGCCATGGCTGCAACGCTTCTACTCTCTGCAACGCTTCTACTCTCTGAGCTTGGTCATTTAAAGACTTTAAGTATTGTCACAGTTTACCTTAATCATGTTGGATGAGAAGAAAATACTGAGAATGGTTTTCTTTGTTATTACAACACTAAAATGTATGAGTTAGAAGAGGAATTAGAGAAAATAACACCATTTACAAAAATCAGAAAATAAATTTAACTTAGGCTGTTACAGCCGATGAAACAAATCTGGTTATTTTAAATCCAAAGCTTCTCAGGCTTGTGTAAGAATGCTGTTGCTTTCTCCTTTAGAAGTAGGAGAGCAGGTCAGTCTGAGTTCAGAGTGGCCTGAAGCTCTTCATATACTGAAATAGTGATAGACGTGGAAGAATGGAGATTCAAAATATGGCCTTAATGTTCCTCTCTGAAAAAAAAAGGTCAATGTTCGAGTTTGATGGTTTCCTCCCAGAGGAATACTGTGCTGTAATTTGCTCAGCTCTGGAACAGCATCCTTAACAGGCATCCTCCTCTTCAGTGGTGGGTACTCTTTCTCATTTTCTGTTTATTCTTCTCATAAACTCAACATGTTCTACGTTTGGGGTTTTGTTTTTTTTTTTTTTTTTTTTTTTTTTACATACGGTTTTGCTAATGCTGCGGTTATGAGAGAGACAGCTATTTAAAAATTACTATATCATAGCCTCAGGACTGTGAAATGCCCTCATGGGGAAAGGTGATAGAAAGATGATGACCCTCTTGAACCGTGTTCAGTGCATGACCCATTCAAGTATAGCTCATGGTGGGACTCACCTGGGGCTGATGTTGCTGCCCTGGAGGCACAGATATCTGGAGTGGTCTGGAATATGCAGCCATTGTCAGTTCCTGGGAATTACGCCACTAGCTCTTCCTCTGGTTTGCTCTCCAATTTATATAGTAAATTTTCAGTGGCTTTTGTCAATGCAAGAATTTGAGCTGCAAATTCCAGAAGACTGTAGCTACTTCTACAGCTCTGTATTAATCTCTTCAGAAATAAATGGTTTTGTTGTGTTCTAAGGTGGTTGATTTGGACAACAGCCTGGGACACAGACTTCCTTGTACAGGTCTCACATCTTTGTGCTCCTTTCTTCTTTACATGTTGGGGTAGACTAAGCAGATTTTAATCTGTTTTTTTTTGGTTTGTACCTGTACATCACAAGATGCTAGTATTATCCCTGTTGTATTCTACAATTTATTCTGCAATGTTGTATTCTAAAATTTATTCTTTGTTCAGCTTAAGCCCTGCAGCTATAGCTCTCAGTTTTTCTTTTTTTTTATACCACTGGACTGTCATCCTTATAGACCTTAGTATCTTGTTTCAGCTTTTTCCTCTGTGGACTTTCCCAGGTGCCTGAATGTAAAACCTAAATGGCACTTTAGAGAAAAGACAGCTATCATAGGTATTTGTATGCAAATGTAGAATTTTTTTACTTCTGTCTGTAAGAACTCTGCTTGAAGAATTAAGTAACTGATTATGAGTTGTTGTTGTTGTTTGTTTGTTTGTTTTTCCTTCTCGTAGCAACAGGCTGGCCAAGCTGGGCTTTATTCTGACTGTATTGAGAAATTCTACTTCTTACAGAGCAACTCCTCAAATTCTCCTTCAGATGTTTTTGTCCTTTTGCCTTTTTCAAAAATTACATCCTCTTGAAAGAGAGAGAACATGGACTTAGTTTTAACCCAATAACTTTTAAAAGTAGTTTTTCCGCAGTACTATTACAAATTGTATTTTTACCAACTTCAGAATCATATTTAGTTCATGAACTTGTTTAAGAGATTAGATCAGCACTGCAAGTTTTATTGTTTTGTTGATTTCTTTTCCGTGGTAATGTAATTGACAGGAGCTGATAAGCCTCTAAACTCAAAAATAAATATCGAGTGTACTTCCAAACTAATAGCCCATTCATCTTCATCTGCAGCGTTGTCTGTTGTCCCTGTGAAGAATTACTCTGAGCTAGTGGTGCTCTCACTGCTGATATGAACCCCGTCCTGATACCTATGTACTTTTACAGAAGATGTGAACAATTGCTGTTCTTGCGTATTTTCCGAAATAGGAATTTCCGAAAACATCATACTTTTCATTGTCTTCTTTACCAATGCTCCGGGCCCTGATTTTCAGAGAGTGACTTTGTGCCTTTCCCCAATTGCATGGCACTATACTGTCTGCCTCCACTGATTTTTTGCATGGATATTCTTTCATATGAAAATTCTTATTACTTCATCAAAATTCACCCTGTAGTCCTCCTCTAAATTTTCTTGTCTTGGATCCCAACACAGCAGTTTTACTCAGGGTAGAAAAGATAGCCAACTTATTTTACAACAATTAAGTATATAATTCTAGGACAGTGCTTCAAAGCCATATTTCATCTGTCTTTCTCCCATTCTTTGTTGATAAAGCAGAAAGAAGTGTTTAAATTTGTTTTAGTTACCACCTGTGTTCCCAAGGAGTTTCAGCCAACTGGCTAGCAGTTTTAATTGAGCCCCTGCCTGCCCCATCTTGCAAACCTATGATTCTGCCCGGTGCACTCACTTGCTGTCAATAAAAGCATGATTCTCCCCTCCTGTTAACAAATCCAGTGTGCCCCAGTGCAGTGGCTTTCTCCCCAGCTGCCTGCTTGTGTGCTTGACTGGGAATGGATCTCCATCTCTTTTTGCTATATTTCTTTGTTTATAGTAAGTGTGTCACAGATACCTCTGTCATTGACAACTTTGATAGGAATCTGTCAATCACTTTTTTACATTTGATCTGTTTTAGTGTGTTGTCCTCATGCTGAGAGTCTAAATTAAACTAAAAACAGTAGAAGAAAAAGTGCATACTTACCATAAGAAAAAAAACAAATCATGATCAGGATTTCAGAGTAAAACTAAGTAAGAGAAGTCTGCAATTGTCTCTTTGTTATGGAAAATTCTCATAGAGACTGAGCTTTTCGATAGTTGCATCTTAATATATTTAACTCTCTTGCATCTTATAGTGCTGACACGCTTAGGTGCGTCACTCTTGAAGATTAATTACAATGTAAATATTTTAAAATACAGTAATGACTGTATTCTCACATACCGATTTCCTGAAGGCAGCTCCTGGAAAATTAGATGGAGAGTAATTCTAGTTTATGAAAAGGCCTTCCTGGTGTTTATGATATTGCACAGTTGCAGAAGAAGGTTATCGCTGTACTTCAAACATTCATCGTGGTAAGTGCAGAAAATAAATCATCCTGACTGCAGAAATACAATTTTATAGCTGTAAATTATTGGACCGTAAATTACCTTCCTGGAAAACATAATTTTAGCCTGGGATTCTCTTACAAGGAATCTTTATGATCTCATTAGGTCTCCCCTTTGCAGCAGAAATTTAAATAATTTAGCTTTTAATTACTAATTCATGTCAAAGTAATTTGAGAATGTTTACATTCTATAAAGCTCATCCATTAAATTATTTATCATCTGATATAATTTAAATAGGCATTTGTTTAATTTTTCATGCTTTACATACAATGCCATTAGAACAACAATACCCCACAGTATAGATTGCTGTAGAGAAACTCCCTACTTTTTAACAGAAAATGTCCTGGTTTGAGGTATGAACATGAACATATGAATGTTTTCAAACAATATAATGTAATTTTGCTTGTCCCCTCCACTTCTGTCTCCCCAAATACCTTGTTGATAATATACACTGTGTGACCTCATGCTACATTCACCACTGGAAATTAATAGTAGCATGGAAACAGAATCAAACGTATAATACGTCTGACAAGGGGGATTTATAGTGGCTATTTAATCTTGTTTGCAGCGGCAGAACTTGGTTTGTTTCTAGTGAAGTGCTTGGAGAATCAGCTCATAGGTGAAACACAATCTAGTGAGGCATCACTGTGAACAAGAAGGAAACTTGTTTCTCATATTTGGCTATGAGGTCAAGGGAGCACATGCAGACTGTTGTGAATGGGGTGCGATGCTGTCCAGGGTGTGTCTATTTGTATAAATTATCACTTGCGAGGGAATGGTATTTGGGTGATGGTAGCAGATGTATAGTCTTGTGTTGGGTAAGATACCAGCAGCAAGCCTGCAGCTTCTGTGTATGTGTGGTGTGTTTGATCATCACCAACAAAAAGTATTTTTGATCATTTGCTCTGGTATTGTACTAAGCAACATAGAACCCCTTTCTGTGGGCTTTTATTGGAATATAATTATTTCAAGAAAAGTAGTTCCACTAGTGTGAACTAAATAAGCTTGTGTGGTGAGGTTTGGTCTTAGTATGTGTAGCAGAACTTGACCTGTGTTGACGTTAGGGTTGGACTACGTATTTCTGTTTTGCTTTCATTCATTGAACTCTCTTTTAATTTGCAAGTTATTTAAAATACTTTATTGAATTTGAAACTAGATCAAATAATATCTGTAGGATTGCTTGCCTAAGATCACACTGCAATGCATATCATTATTACTTATTGGCATATAATAGTATTAGTATTAATGCTATAGGTAGTTAGTGAATAAACAGTAGATAAATTTAATGAGCAGTGGTGATCAGACTATGCATTGCAGATTATTTATACTTATTGCTTGAATCTAAGATTTAGAATCACAGAATTATCAGAGTTGGAAGGGACCTCTAGAGATCATCTAGTCCAACGCCCCTGCTAAAGCAGGATTGCCCAGAGCACATTACTCAGGGCTGCATCCAGGCGGGTCTTGAAAATCTCCAGAGAAGGGGACTCCACAGCCTCCCTGGGCAGCCTGTGCCAGTGCTCTGTCACCCTCACCGTAAAGAAGTTTTTCCGTGTATTTGAACGGAACTTCCTGTGTTCTAACTTGTGCCCATTGCCCCTCGTCCTGTCACTTGGAACCATTGAAAAGAGCCTGGCTCCATCCTCCTTCAACCCACCCTTTAGGCACTTATAAGCAATAATAAGGTCTCCCCTCAGCCTTCTCTTCTCCAGGCTAAAGAGTCCCAGCTCTCTCAGCCTTTCCTCATAAGGCAGATGCTCCAAGCCCTTAATCATCTTAGTTGCCCTTTGCTGGACTCGCTCCAGCAGTTCCCTGTCCCTCTTGAACTGGGGAGCCCAAAATTGGACACAGTATTCCAGTGCAGAGTAGAGGGGGAGAATGACCTCCCTCGACCTACTGGCCACACTCTTCCCTATGCAGCCCAGGATTCCATTGGCCTTTTTGGCGACAAGGGCACATTGCTGGGCCGTGGATAATTTACTGTCTAAAGAAGAACCACAAAGTTCCAGAGAGGAGGAACATACAGAGGTGTTTACTTATTTTTTCCACTTCAAATCTCAAATCGGAAATCTGGTGTTTAAACTCAGTCTGATGTATAGCAAAACTCTGAAGGTTCACTTTGACTTATACATGAGCTTTACTGAAAGAAGAGGATAGACCTCAAGAGACTGATCCTGTGGGATGTGTTTGAGCTACATAGAAACTTTCTTTATTTGAGTGAAAACATGTCAGGGATTTGCTGGATTTGCAAATGTGTCAGTGTCTTTACTATTGGTTGAATAAGGCCCTTACTCTGTGTTTAATCAAATAGATAGTAAATTTGTCCAATAATTCATTAAATAATTCACAGAAAGCAAAAATTCACATTAAATGAGCAAATAAATGAAGCAGCTTCTTTTTTTTTTTTTTTTTTCCTTTTGAGTCATACCTTATCAGCTTGGGCTACTGATACCAACCTCCTGCCCTGCTTTCAAGGAAACTAAGCATCTTTAAGTCCCTATGGTAACTCATGCTAATGTTTTCACTTATTCTCTGTGCAATCAAGAAGAGTGATTTATTTGTGTAGATACAGCACGAACATAAAATGTTCAAAGTGACAGTAGTTTATGCTGTTATGTCTGGAATTGGGTCAATGATATTTCAAGCAAGATGAATTACTTTGAAACTTGTTTGGTGAAATTTCTCTCTCAATCTTCTACTTGCAACTTGTCTTTCAGCTTATTCTTAAATTCTGTCGTCAGAATTGTATGCTAAGTTAAGTAATTATTGTTCTTTGTCATTTTTTTTTTTTAGTGTTTCATTATAGGACACGTAAGTACAGAAATGGAAGAGAATTTGTCATCAGTCATATTGGTAGGTTGCTATTCCTGTCCTTATTTGGATGACTGTCTGTTATAAATGCATGAAATATTGCCATTTTTTTTTTCCCCTGTGAACCTTCACCCAATAAAGTGAATGCTTAAAAAAAGTAGGAACAGCCTGCACAAACTTGTAGTGGAGTTCATAATGCTAGGTCTTGTATTTCAAGTTCAACATTATCTTTCTGTAAATATGATATAGAATCATAGAATGGTTTGGTTTGGAAGGGACCTTGGAGATTACCTAGTTCCAACCCCCCTGCCATGGGCAGGGACACCTTCCACTAGACCAGGTTGCTCGAAGCCCCATCCAGCCTGGCCTTGAGCACTTCCAGAGATGATGGGGCATCCACAACTTCCCTGGGCAACCTGTTCCAGTGCCTCACTACCCTCACAGTGATTTTTTTTTTTTTTTGCCTAATATCTAATCTAAATCTACCCTCTTCCAGTTTGAAGCCATTACCCCTCCTATCACTCCATGCCCTTGTAAGAAGTCCCTCTCCAGCCTTCTTGTAGTCCCCCTTCAGATACTGAAAAGTTGCCATAAGGTCTCCCCAGAGTCTTTTCTTCTCCAGGCTGAACAACCCCAACTCTCTCAGCCTGTCTTCATAGGAGAGATGCTCCATCCCTCTGATCATTTTTGTGGCCCTACTCTGGACCTGCTCAAGCAGTCCTTATGTTGGGGGGCAGTCCTTTTGTTGGGGGCTCCAGAGCTGGACACAATTTTCCAGATGGGGTCTCATGAGAGCATTGTAGAGGGGCAGAATGGCCTCCCTGGACCTGCTGGCCACGCCTCTTTTGATGCAGCCCAGGATGCAGTCAACTTTCCTGGCTGCAAGCAGACGTTGCCAGTTCATGTTGAGCTTCTCATCAACCAACACCCCTAAGTCCTTCTCCTCAGCGCTGCTCTCAAGTCACTCTCTGTCCAGCCTGTATTTGTGCTTGGGATTGCCCCAGCCCAGGTGCGGGACCTTGCGCTTGGCCTTCATGAGGTTGGCATGGGACCACCTCTGCAGCCTGTCCAGGTCCCTCTGGATGGTATCCCTTCACTCCAGTGTGTCTACTGCACCACACAGCTTGCTGTCATCAGGAAGCTAGCTGAGGGTGCACTCAATCCCACTGTCCATGTCACTGACAAAGGTGTTAAGCAGCACTGGTTCAAATACCGACCCCTGAGGAACACCACTTGTCACTGGTCTCCACTTGGACATCATGTTGAGTTGGACCAAGTGGTCTATCCATCAAATTCATGTCTCTCCAATTTAGAGGCAAGGAGGTTGTGTGGGACAGCCTCAAATGCTTTGTACAAATACAGGTAGATGATGTCAGTTGCTCTTCCTTCATCCACCAATGCTGTAACCTCTCTGCAGAAGGCCACTAAACTTGTAAGGCATGATTTGCCCTTATTGAAGACATGTTGGCTGTCACCAATCACCTCCTTGTTTTCCATGTGCATTAGCTGAGTTTCTAGGAGGATCTGCTTCATGATCTTGCCGGGCACAGAGGTGACTGACTGGCCTGTAGTTCCCCAGGTCTTCCTTTTTTCCCTTTTTAAAAATGGGGGTTATATTTCCCCTTTTCCAGTCAGTGGGAATTTCAGCAGACTGCCACGATTTCTCAGATATGATGGATAGTGGCTTGGTGACTTCATCCACCAGTTCCCTCAGGACCTGTGGATGCATCTCATTGGCTCCCGTGGACTTGTGCACCTTCAGGTTCCTCAGCTGGTCTCAAACCTGGTCTTCTCCTACAGTGGGTGGTTCTTCATGTGATAATTGATAAAATTTGCTCATTATGTCAGAGCACTTTCTAATAAAATATTTTCATTATTTGACTTCCAGAAAGCCATTGAGAAATAAGTGTATATAGAAAAATCAAGAGGATTCAAGTGTTTCAGTTCAGAGCTATTTGCTCTGCTTTGATAGTGTTGCCATATACTTAATCCTTTATACACGTCATTTTGTGGGGAACTATATCTTAGATTTTTAATTTGGCATGCTTCATATCTGTGGGTGAGATACAGAGGTACGAATGTGGTACTTTTCTAAAGTATAGGTTTAAAGTGGGTGTTAAATAACTTTTTCTCAGCACAACAAAGAAATTAAAAAAAAAAAAAAAAAGAGAAAGAAATCCAGACCTTTAGATAGTTTTTTGATGCTGCTGTGGAGCACACAGAACGCATGGAATTTTTATGTAGTACAGCCAAAAGAAAGAAGTTTAATTCCTAGGGGCAGGGTTTTAGTATCTACAAACATAATTGCTGGGGTAGTACCAAGGCTAGCAATACCAAGAAATTAGCTAAAAGAAGTTTAATGAAAAGGTCAATTTCATTTTAATTGTTTGAAGTTTAAGTAACAAAAGACTGGAATCTATATATGCTCATCAAGCATGATGGATGAGAATGTAGATTGGAAAAAATATTTCTCATCATTTAAACTTATGAGCAGGTTCTTTTCCATAGTTCTCTGTGCTTTGGCAATCTTTTCATAAACCACTTTATTTTTCATATGAATATTTCTGAATCTGTTTCTTCTTTCATGCTCATACTAAGGGAGTTGTAGGTGTGGGTTGTTTTGTATTGCAGAGGACTCCCCAAAGGACAGAGATGATAGGCTGTGGGCAAAGCTCTTACAGCGCAGAGTCCTGCACTGAGAGAAGACTGTGTAATGGCAGAGGTCAGATCTGCTGACTGGAGACTGTAGAAGGTATAAAGACCAAATTAATAAAATTGGTTTTGGACTTGTTTGAGATAAAACCATTAGAAGTTGCCAGCTAGTTGTGTGTCAGTTTATTTTGTAAAAAGGGGTGGGGGAAAATGAAGAGAGGAGTCCAAAACTTACCTTCTGATTTCTGTCATTCCTCCTCTCCACCAAATATTGTTTGACAGAATACCTAATTTGTAGCTACACATGTATTCTTTTCTTTTGAAGAACAAAGTCATATGATAAATTACAGACCATAGGGCATGAGGTAAATAATCGTGTCTGGTTCAACTGAGTAGGGAAAAAACCAGGATAGTTTGTCATACAGGAAAATGAAAACCTTTGTGAAATTATAGAAGGAACAGTGATAAGTGTGCAATAAGTTCTTTAAAAGTTATATTCACTTTATGGAAATATACTCCACATTCAGTAGCGTACTAGTGTAGATAGACTTAAGTGTGGGTCAGATTTCTGCATTTCAAAAGCAAACAATGAGAGCTGTAGATGTGCTACATTAATTTTCAGGTCACTTATGAATAGGATAGCTGTACATGTGTCCAGGGGGATCGTTGTGGTAGGCTGGAGGTAGGTTTGTTTATAATAAGAGATTGTGTATTTTAACAACTCTGACCTGAGTCCTAACCCCTTACATATTGTAGGACTAATTTAAGAAAATACTAGAAAATCAAAGTGAATTGGAAGCCTGAAAAGGCTTCAGAACTTCTGCAGAGTTCCTGACCTGTTGGATTACTGATAAGGATTTGGGCATGAAAAGACCGAGAGATTGTTCCTCCCTTTTGCTGTATAATATTGTAATATTATAGCAAGTTTCCTTCCTTAATTAAGTATAAAAGCAAAGGGTGGCCCTTTTTAATGCATTCTATACCTTCGTTTTTAGAAGAATTACTTGAATATGAAAATATTTTTGTCCCCACTGCCATCAGTACCTTAGTGTATATAAGGCTAGCTTTAACTGCCCTTATGGATCAGCTGTGACTAGCATACTTATGAAAGTTAAATCCTGCTTGCATACGTTATGGCCTTTGTGGCTTAACAGCCTCATCTGAACAAGATCATTCTGGACCGAATCCTTTTCCTTCAATGCTCAGATGCATTCGCTTGTTAAAAATGTATGTTACTGGAAAACATGCTACTAAACTAGTAATGCGAAGGCAATTATGGGGAGACTGGACAAAAATAGAAAAAAAAATGAAGTCTTTTCCACAACATTTAACAGGAAGCAGCGTAGATGCTTTTCTACAGGATAATCACGATTGTGTCATGAAGGACTCCAGTTTTAACTCTTCTGTTCTGAACCTGAATACTGGGTGAAGGACCATAAGTAGAGAAATGAGTTATTTGTGGGAAGAACATAAGCAGTGTAACTTACTCTTTACACAGCGGGGGAGAAATCTGTGCAGCAAACCTAGGGCTTCTGTAGTTTTCCACGGGTTTTTTTGCAAATTCTCCTCAGGACCAACCTGGATTTTTGACTTTGATCTTCAGAGAGATTGAGGGTGATTTAGATGGCACCTATGCAAGTATGTGGATATGGACCTAAGGCTTTGGTCCCGAGACATCCTTCTCTTATTTGAACTTCATATTGTAGGGGAATTTTTGGACCCAGATAACCTTTAAAACCAGGATATAAAGAGAACATTTGAGAGTTTCCCCTTGCTCTAACTTAGTATTTTTAGTCTTTACACTTGAACACTATGGCACAGTGATAATCATAGAATCATAGAATGGTTTAGGTTGGAAGGGACCCTAAAGATCATCTAGTTCCAACCCCCCTGCCATGAGCAGGGACACCTCCCACTAGACCAGGTTGCTCAAAGCCTCATCCAGTCTGGCCTTGAACACACTGGAGACCCATGTGCCTTCTCTGTAACCACACCACAGTTGACCAATTCACAGAAAGAAATACAGAATCACAGAATCACAGAATAGTCAGGGTTGGAAGGGACCTCTGGAGATCATCTAGTCCAACCCCCCTGCCAGAGCAGGGTCACCTACAACAGGTTGCACAGGACAGTGTCCAGGCGGGTTTTGAACGTCTCCAGAGTGGGAGACTCCACAACCTCTCTGGGCAGTCTGTTCCAGTGCTCCACTACCCTCAAAGTGAAGAAGTTCCTCCTCATGTTAAGATGGAACTTCCTATGTTCAAGCTTGTGCCCATTACCCCTCGTCCTATCAACGGGCATCACTGAAAAAAGACTCCTCCCATCCCTCTGGCATCCTCCCTTTAAGTATTTGAAAGCATTAATAAGATCCCCCCTCAGTCATCTTTTCTCTAGACTAAAGAGACCCAAGTTCCTCAGCCTTTCCTCATATGAAAGATGTTCTAAGCCCCTAATCACCTTCGTAGCCCTTTGCTGGACCCTCTCCAGCAGATCCCTGTCTCTCCTGAACTGGGGAGCCCAGACCTGGACGCAGTACTCCAGATGCGGCCTCACCAGGGCAGAGTAGAGGGGGAGGATGACCTCCGTCTAACTGCTGGCCACACTCTTTCTGATGCACCCCAGGATGCCATTGGCCCTCTTGGCCGCCAGGGCACATTGCTGGCTCATGGTCATCCTGTTGTCCACGAGGACTCCCAGGTCCCTTTCCACAGAGCTGCTCTCCAGGAGGTCAGCCCCCAACCTGTACTGCTGCATGGGGTTATTCCTCCCCAGATGCAGTACCCTACACTTGGCCTTGCTGAATTTCATTAGGTTCCTCCCTGCCCAACTCTCCAGCCTGTCCAGGTCACGCTGTAAAGCCACACAGCCTTCTGGCGTGTCAGCCACTCCTCCCAGTTTAGTGTCATCAGCAAACTTGCTGATGGTACACTCTATCCCTTCATCCAGATCATTGATGAATATATTGAACAGGACTGGACCCAGTACTGACCCTTGAGGGACACCACTTGTTACTGACCTCCAACTAGACTCTGCACCACTAACCACAACCCTCTGAGCTCTATCTGTCAGCCAGTTCTCAATCCACCCCACTATCCATTCATCTAGCCCGCACTTCCTAAGCTTGCATGTGAGGATGATGTGGGAGACAGTGTCGAAAGCCTTGCCAAAGTCAAGGTAGACAACATCCACTGCCCTCCCCTCCTCCACCCATCTAGTCACTTCATCATAGAATGCTATCAGCATTTATATTTAGCATAGAATATTTAGCATAGAATGCTAAAGAATAGAATATTTAGAATAGAATAGAATATTTAGCATAGAATGCTAAATAAATTAATATTTGCATGCTTAGGAAAAAAAGTTTTATGAAACTAACTTAAAATAAAACAGAAAATAAGTCTTTGATCTTGCAAATGTTCACAGATTTGATTAGTTATACCCATGTGAACGGTTCATACATCTGAAAAAAAAAACAAAAGAAATTTGCCTTTAACTTTGATCCGTTCTACCAATTTGTGGTCAAAATCTGTCCACAGAGGTCAGATGAGTTATTGAATTACATGGATTTTGGATTTTCACTGGTTTGGATTTAAATGAGGGCATTACATTTTGCTCTTCCTGCAGCCTGTATTATTTGTATGGGTAGGAAGAAGAAGGTTGTTCTGCAAACTGGAAAGAATGACTGCAATTAGCATGGTGATCTTTCACAGAAGGATTGCTAAATAACGTTGTCATAAAGCTTTATTTTTGAGAACACTTACTTTTAAGCTGAGGAGAAAGCCCTTGACAAATGATGTTGTGTCACTTACTTTCAATTAAAAAGAAGAACTTGGGGAATAATTAAAAACCAGAAAACCTTATTCTAAGATAGATCAAACCAAGATGAAAACATGAAAACCCAAATGTGATTGCATTTGAAGTGTTTTCTTTGTATAAATATGTACCTTTTTTAGTGGGCTCTACCCTTTTTCAATTATTGAATCAATTTTTGCATGTATGCACAGAAATGTGTTGTCAGAGCATATATGTGTATCAGAGCATATATGTGTATAAACAGTCTGATAGTTCTGTCTTGCCTGTTGAGAACAGTTTAAAAGGAATTGTAGCATCTCTACTCCCCACGCATATTTCCCTGACGTTACAGGGAATTCATCTCAGTACCTGTTCTGTGAGGAGGCTGTTCTCTGAAAGTCAAACTCTCACAGTGCTTCTACTGCGCTTGCAATGGCAAAGCTGATATGTTTTCTGAAAACTCACCAATCCTGTCTAGTGGGTGAGCAACCCCTCTCTGAAAGAGCAACGCTTGCCCCTCTGAAATGTTGTTGGTGATGCTCTTTCTAGACTACTAGTTAATTGTTTCACCCTGAAAGTAAAGGACTTGGATGCGTCTCTTTCCTGAAACCGTTGAAAATGCAACTCATTTCTGTGAAGAATGTCTCTGGCAGCAAAGCTGCTATTCTCTGCAGTGAACTCACTGTTTTCCAGTGTCAACCATGATCTGAGAATGTCTCCTGGATCGGTCCTCTTAGAGGAATGAGTCTCATCCCAGCTAGGTTTTAGTGCCTAGTTATTACTGCTCAGGATAGTATATAGATATACAGGAGCCTACTCCCATTAAACTTCTCTTGGGAGTAGGCTCCTGTATAACCAGTCTGGTACTGAACAGTCAATTATGCTGCAGTTTTCACCTGGGCAATAGAAATCCTCCAAGATTGTCGGAGTCTGCGTGCAATCCATCATCACAGCACAAGTATTTAGTATGTACTAAATGTACCTCAGGTGATGGGTTAAAACATGCCAATTTTCTTATGCATTAGAGTGAGTGGACAGGACATAGAGGTCAGGATTGCTTTTTTTGGCAGTTGGTATTAATTGAAGTCCTTTGTGACACTGCAGCTGTGGATGTGATAGAGAGCAGTCATTTCTAGGGTCCCAGAGGAGAAGGCAAAGAATATATTCTGTCTAAGAGCTACTGCGAGTGCCTGGATTTGAAAGGGAGAGTGTGGTTTAGTTCAGATCAAGAGAGCGCTTTTGAAGTTAACCTCCTGATGGTCCCCACTTACTGAAGTTTGACCCAGGTTATGAAGTTCTTTCACTGTGAACTTGAAAATGGAAGATTTGCTCCGAGAGTAACTTGGTATTGTTCTCCTTCTAGTGGGCATTCAATGCGTGCCACCAGATTTGAGCCACTAAGAAGTGAAAACCTCCTGAAATGCATACTGTGCAGTTCCTGGCTCTTCAGCAGCAGCCATTTAACTCTGCATCTGCTGCCATTGCACCACATTCTTGCTAATACAATCAGCTTGTGACTGCAGGAGAGGACAAATCCTGCAAGCACAGAGGGCATAGGCAATGATTACTGTGCAGTCTGTGTTACCCAGCTGATCTGAGAGTTTCCCCTCACAAGCATTCTTCTCATCTAGAAATATAGAGAAACCAAGATGCTATTGTTGCTGGTTTTAGTCTAAAGAGAAATTAGTTTTACGGAGTGAAAGTCATCAGTGCATTCAAGGTTCAGACAGGCTTAAGGTTTGGTTTAGGTGTTAGGATAAACTCCTTTACTGCAAGGATAAAGCAGTGCTGGCACAGAATTCTTCCATCCCTGAGGATTTCCAGGTCTCGGTTAGAGAGTGCCATGGATCTGGTGCTGCCACTCATCCTGCTTTGAGCAGACCCTTTCCGCAGCTCTGACTCTGGGTTGGTGTATAAGCTTGGGGGCTGAGGAGGAAAGACGAAAACCTGGGCTAGTTCCAGCTAGGCTGACCCAGTTAGAAGCATGTCCGACTGGAGAGCTGTTTCTGTTCTTTATTGCTGGGTTTTACATACTGATTTATTTTTAACCCACAGTTCTACACAAATGTAACAGCAACTAGTCTTTCAATGTGAGCATAGATAACCTTATTAAAGGAAACTAATCAGTTATTCCTCTTATAAAACCAGTCTTCCATCACATTAGCTTTATGCTTATGCTGTAGCTATCGTTATATATCTGATTGCAGAGAAAATATGAAGCTGTACTTGGGTTATACAGTTTAACGGGAGTGGTTTTTACTTTGGGAAAATATGTCTAAAACTGAAATAAATTACATAAATGAGCTTTCTATATGTTTCACTTTACCTGTATTTCATACCAAATCTGTACTTGCACCTCTTCTCTTTTCAATGCTAAGAGACAATACATCAAAATTTTCCAGACTGTGGGTAGTACTCAGCCTTTATATGAAGGCACAAGTGCCATTTTTTAAGTATTTTTCCTAAAGCTTCTCAGTTTAGCCACAGCATGCATTTAAAATTCAGGCCCCAAAACTCACTAAATTGTTTCAAAAATGTTTTGTTTTGTTTTGGGTTTTTTTGTAGTTTGAGTCATACCTTTTTCACATTAAGGTTTGGAAATTCTTACTGTGTGACAGCATGAAGCAATTCATGAACTCAGTATGCTTTAAGGTTATGGAAACCTTGTGAACTGTCCAAGCTGAAGATATTCTTCTAAAGGGGTAAGTAAAATTTCTTCTTTCATTTATTGTTGGCTTTGTAAATAAGTAGTTTTATCCCTCTTCTATCATCTTTAAGAAGGAATGGGGAGACAAGCTTTTTTAAGAAGCTGTAACTAGTCTAAGTAATCCTTGTAAATTGGAAGGAAGTGGATGTTGTTCCATTTGGGTCCCCTCTTCTTTATGGGCACATCCCTAGAAGCTGTCATGCCTTCATGCAGAGGAGTTTGTTTTGTTAATGTCCCATTTATTTTAACCAGATTTGGATAAAGATATAGTAGACCAAAAGAACTTGTTTTGAAATGAAAACTGGCGTAGCTGTTTCACCAAATTGAAAACTATGATGGTTGGGGTGCAACATCACCTACAGATTACGTAGGCCTTTATCAGAGGACTGGGGTACCCCTGAGAAGGACAAGGTAGAACAACGAATATTTAATACTGTAATTACAATCATAGAATCATAGAATTGTTTGGGTTGGAAGCGACCTTAAAGATCATCTAGTTCAACCCCCCTGCCATGGGCAGGGACACCTTCCACTAGACCAGGTTACTCAAAGTCCCATCCAGCCTGGCCTTGAACACTTCCAGAGATGAGGCATACACAACTTCCCTGGGCAACCTGTTCCAGTGCCTCACTACCCTCACAGTGATTTTTTTTTTTTGCCTAATATCTAATCTAAATCTACCCTCTTCCAGTTTGAAGCCATTACCCCTCCTATCACTCCATGCCCTTGTAAGAAGTCCCTCTCCAGCCTTCTTGTAGTCCCCCTTCAGATACTGAAAAGTTGCCATAAGGTCCCCCCGGAATCTTTTCTTCTCCAGGCTGAACAACCCCAACTCTCTCAGCCTGTCTTCATAGGAGAGATGCTCCATCCCTCTGATCATTTTTGTGGCCCTACTCTGGACCTGCTCAAGCGTGTTCGTGTCCTTCTTATGTTGGGGGCCCCAGAGCTGGACGCAGTACTCCAGATGGGGTCTCATGAGAGCAGTGTAGAGGGGCAGAATGGCCTCCCTGGACCTGCTGGTCATGCTTCTTTTGATGCAGCCCAGGATGTGGTTGGCCTTCTGAGCTGCGAGTGCACATTGACGACTCATGTTAAGTTTCTCATCAACCAACATCTGTTGCTGCAAGGTTGTGGAAGTCCTAAGCATATTTATTTATGGGAAAGAAAGTGTGCAGTTGATTTCCAAGTTTGAATGATCATCTCTTGACCTTACAACACCCCTAAAATAATAGCAGTTATTTAAATTAGTAGTTCAGTGTTCTTAAAGATGGCTTTTTTAAAATTTTTCGTTTGGTAACTTTTCTTTTTTAGAGATATAGATAGGAATAGGCTATTTGGAAAGGTTCTGTTTACACAAGACTTTTGTTTTAATACTCTGAAGAATCTGCTCTTCATGCAAAGGTAATTCCCTTGGGGCATGTATGCACAAATACAGTACTCAGTACATAAAAATCAATTTGACCTATTTAGCTGACTATATCAAGTCCATTGATAACTATGAAAAGAAATCCTAAAAACTTGCAGGCATGTTCATTGGTTTCAAAGTGATCAAAAGTGAAACTGTCTTTTATGTAAGACCCATTCTTCATAAAAATAATCTCTTTAATGCTCTTAACTATGATGTGAGTAACTGGGGCAATACAAAACCCCACAGTCCCCAGGCCAACCTTGCCTTACTTTCATATGACATTTTACTGAATGAGTTGACAGACCCAAGCAACTTTAAAATGCGTAAGTGTTTTAAGCTTCTCTGTATTTGATAATGATGCTTGATTGCTGAATGACTGCAAGGTTATAATCATCTCCCTTGGCTTTTTTGTCATTCATAAACTGCTTGAACTGCTCTCTGCTAGCTTATGACATTTCCAGGATCTCTCAAGTGGGTTGTAACCTTGTGTGTGCTCAGTGAATTCCAAGGACTGGTCCTTCTAAATGCTCTTTAATGAAACGAGCTTTTTTCCTGTTCTTTGAAAAAAGGATTCATGCCATGCAGTTTGTTTCTCAATGTCTTAAAATGCTCACAAAACAAGGTTTGTGACTAGGAAATGAAAAGTAATTTCAACTGTCCAAGTCCTCTGTTTGCTTTTTAAAGATTTCATATCACTTTATATATTTAATGATAACCCAGAAAATATGGCTTTAAAAATAGTTTGGGAAGCTTGGCCTAAAATATATTTGCTATTGCAATTTTCTTGTTTGTGCTAAACTCTATTTTCAAACAATACCCTGTTTTGTTATCAGAGCATTTTCCAATGAAAACCAATAGGTATTCTCCTTGGAGTATGATTGTCTGAGCATACTGTTTCTTAATTGTTATTGATTTTTATTTTTTTTTCTGCCTAGGAATCAATAGAATACCATTCCTATTAATTGATGGAATACCACTATATGACCCTTATGTATTATAAAGATATTCAATACTTTCTTAAATACCATTATTACAACATACTGATTTTTGTTGCTAGCAATATGCAAGCCAGCATTTTCAAAATAATAGCAATAAAGCATTTGTCTAGAGCGGTTAGAATAATGTCCTTCTGGTTTGGAACAACTTGCTTATATCCTGCTGAGTGACATGCAAAGTGATAGGAGAGACTGTGTATGAAGGCAGTGTCAGCTTCGTGCCCAGGAGCGAAGATGGCAGCTTGTTTGACCTTGTAAAAGCCAAAGGAAATCACAAAGGGCCTCACAGGGAAAGATGGTTTGAATAGGCTGCAGAAAGAGTATGCTGTAGCAGATAGAATCTGACAGCATCTTCTGCGCTGTTGGAAAAGTCCTGGCCATGACCTGTCCTTGATTCACAAGTGGAGTACCTCTGTCTCCAGGGAGTATTGTACATGTGAACAGTGCGTATCCTCCATTTCTTTCCTCCTCCCCTTCTTGGTAAGATCAGTTCCTTTAGACAACATCAAATGACATATATAATCCTATGATGGGGAATTTTGGTGACTTTTTTCTTCTGCTTGTCACTTTCAATTGTTCCTCTGTCTTGGCTATATGCCACTTCTTCCCAAGCAGCTTTGGATGTTAAATAGCAGTTCCGTTTAGCCTGTGACTTTAAAGGTCAGGTTGAAAAAAAAACATGTGGCAGTTGCATGAGGCAAATTACTTCTGCTGGGCATATTAAAGTTCACAGGTCAAATCACTTCTTGTATTAAGTGGGTATAATTCGCTTGGATTTGGCCCAGGTGTCCAAGCAATGGATTTGCTTCTCTGTATCTGGTTAAACTTCACCGTATTTAAACTTCACATATTTCGCTCTTTTTTTTTTTTTTTTTTTTTTTTGGGGGAAAGTTGCCTTTTCTCTTTTAATTGTACATCCCTCCATCTTCTCTTTTGCTTTGTATTTGTTTCCTGTTATCTGTTTCACAGTTCTACATTGTCTGTTTGATAAGAAAGAGTATAATTTTGGACAAAGTCTGTAAGCCTTGTTCTCCTTGTCTCGTCTTTTCTTTCCCTTTCGGCCATGTCTCAACCTACAGGACTTGAGAGAGTATTTGAAACCATCATTCAGAAATGGACAGTTGCACCGAGGAAGGAAGATAAATACTGTTTCCTAAACAGGCTTTGGATCATGTGTTTTCTTTGGGGCATGCATAATGAATGACTGATTTTAGCAGTCCCACTGCAGATGCAGAGGAGCTTGTTTATGTACTCGTAATAATTACACTATATATCCCCAATAAATAATGTATTTGTGTATGGAATTAACAGTCATTAAGGCCTATGGGGTTTTCCTTTTTCTGGTTTGAAAATTGGTTGGCAAGGCATAGGAAGTGCTGCTCCTTGGTTACTCAGAACATGGTGGTCTGCACACCTTCCGGTGTACGCTGGCTGGTAGGACAGTGGCTCTAAGGACCTTGACCATCTGACAGCCCTGAAAGGGTGCTAGAAGTCTGCCTCCCTGATGAATGAGGCTAGAAGGTGTCAAAAGTTACTCCCAACTCTATTTTAATTGGCATTAAATTAAATTTTCCTCAAGTTGAGTCTATTGTGCCTGTGAAGGTAATGGGTGAGTGAACTCCCTATCTTTATTTTGACCCATGAGCATTTTTATATAACTTTCTCCCCTCTCCTGTTGGGAAGGGAAGGGGGGAGAGACTGGAAGCTAGTGGTTTGGCCTTGAACAGCTGCCAACCCCCCACGGGTGATAAGTGAGTTTTTCGTTTTCTTCACTGAATTTTTCCTGGATTGTGTTGTTTTGGTTTTGGGTTTGGGTTTGGGTTTTTTTTTAAGTCAGAACTTGACCATACAGGGTTTTTGTAAATGGCTGGGTTTGCATCAAATTCCTTTCATGTGCATCATTGGTTCTTTTGGGCTACTTAAACACTACATGTTCTGTGCTATTCTAAAGATACCCATTACATAGGGGAGCACAAAGGGACATGTGAGCCCCCCTCCAATGCAAGAGTGTCATTTAACATGCAAGTTCCTTCGTGTCAATTTTTTACTTCTCAGAAGAGCCAGGTTTAGCCAGACAGCTTGAAATCTGTATTGCCCGACAAAGTGTGATTTGAAACAGGTTGAGCTGCTCTAACAGATTTAAGACTTTTGCTATGCTCATAAATTATTATGCAAACTTCAACTTAGTTTGTTTGAAGAATTGTTTAAGCTCACAATGCTGTCTTTTATTTCTTGCTTTCTGAACAGCGACCATAAGTCTTGCAGCTTAAAAGTCTTTGGGGACAGAAGAGTGCTACTGCTATCCCCCTCATTCCATATAGGGGAAGTTTGGTGTGAATAACATGCATCTTACAGAGAAACTTGTCCAAGGAGAGCCCCTATTAGCAATTCCAGATAACTGCTTGTGCATCTACCGGTCAGGACCTTGTAGCTCTGTACGCACATCTTATTTGCCATGCACTGTTTGAAGGTTTTGAATCTAAGACATTTAAAATCTGAGGGACCAAAGATTTTGCTCTAGCCATGGAAATGCACCCAATGTTCAGAAACGTTGAAGTTTGACCGTAACTATCGCTGTAATTGCTGCACTCAGAAACGCCTGTCATAAGTGAAAATATTCATTCCAGCAACAGAGTACCTTTGGATAAATTCCACTCACAGCATAATTATGTGATGAACCTATTAGCAGTCATACTCTGGCCATAGTCTGACACTTGGTGTGTGTTGAAAAGTCTGCCTCAAGCTACTGAACAGAAGTCGACTAATTTGATGACCCAACAAAAGGGACTGAATGAAGCTATCTCAGAAGTGGAAGATGAGCCATTTGGCCACTTAATGTTACATTAAGAATTAATTCTTGCTGAAAATTGCTTGTTCTGGAAAGAAAATAATGTGTGATAGGTCAAGAGAGACAAGGATTTTAAGTGTCTCTTTATATTGGAACAAGAAGTAGACCACAAAGGGTCCACAGAAGCTCTACAGTGAAACTGAGAGACTATCTGAAATAGTATTTTCTCTATTCAGATAGAGATTATTAATGATTAGAAGAAAGATCCTGATCTGAAAAAGAGCAAAAATATTGAAGCAGGAAGTAAGTGGAATGTGCCTCCAAATTTACAGTTTCAAAAAGTCTCTTTAGTATCTGTCTGACTCTGAAGATCTCATCTCTATTTACACAAGCAATTCACCTTAAAGGATCTAAATATTCTAATAGTCTGCTGCTGTGTATGTCCATGGCACTTCTAGTCTTGGCCAGATAGAGTTACTTGCTGTGTGTCTTGCATCCAGATCTAACCATGACCTGGAAACTAGAATACATCCTTTCTCTGAGCACACCAAGCATGCGCTGACAGTATCAAGCTTTCTATAAAATGCATCAAGCATTATTGTTTCTCTTTAAGTGAACAGGAGGAGGAGCTGATGATGTCTTTTTTTTTTTTTTTTCTTTTTAAGTAAAAGCTGTAAGGTACAAAATAATCAGAAGGAGAGGATTTATCTTGGCTTTTACCGTTCTTGACTGGCTTCTCTAACTTCTTATGGTGCTAACAGATCTGTGCTGGGACAAGGTAAACTTCTGTTTACTTCTCACTTCAAATCCTCTTCACCTTGTGCTTTCTATTTTTATGTATAAAAAGAAAAACAAAGCAAGCAACTTCTCTGAAAGAGAGTTTATAATCAACACTTGCTTAATCATTTTGACTTCAGTGGAATAATGTTAAGACCTTTATCCAATGCAAATTATGCAGCAGTTCATATCTATTGTCTTGGATGTGCACCTCAAATGTGACTAACTCAGGATCTCAAGTTTCTTCAAGGAGATAGTTGCATACTACTGCATTATTCTCTATCTGTTGTGAAAGCAGGAAAACAGCAGTTGCTGACATGTTCAGCTTTGAGTATTAGGTTTCACCAACCTCACCCGTTCATTTCACTGTACGACGATGTTGACTTCTAAGATTCCTGAGGGGTAATTGGAGTGGAGCTGCTTCATGGGAACATTACTGTTAGGAACTTTGTTGCCATAATTTGCTATTTATCGCAGGTTAATCTGGAAGCACAATGTCAGGAAACAGTGAATCTTTTCAAGGCGAATTGTAATCTAATTTTTGGTCCTGAGAGGGTTTTCCTAATAATAATAATAATAATAGATGACTAGGCCTTTTGTAGTTCTTTCATTTCTTCTCTGTGTTTGGGAGGTGTTTTGTCCTCTCTAATAGGGACCTCTTTTTTAATTCCTTACTCTCTTTCAAGGAAAAGCACACTTACAAGATCTAAAGAGGTTTTTTTTTTTTTTTTTTTTTTTTTTCTCCTTAATTTAAATATAAATGAGGGTCAGAGCTCAATCATCCTCAATTAATAGTGGAAATAATGAAAAACCTACCTCATGGAGTGTTCCCTTTTAATAGTGCTGCGTTAGAGCTGCTTCTGAACTGAGTAGTGTTTTCTGGGTATATGTAAGATTCCAAAGCATTAAAGGTCCTCATAAAGAAGTCTCATAAGTTTGGTTGAGCTGAATGAGACTTACTGCATATGTGAATAAAAATGTTTCTGTAAATGGGAGTTGATTTTTTTTTCAACAATGGTTTTCGTTAGTTAATCTTTTATTGCACTTATAAATGCATTCGGTTACCACAAGACAAATAGAAGGGTATTGGATATCCTATGAACCAATATTAAACAGAATATTCTAGTGATCCTTGACCCTCATCCTGATATCGGTGACACCTTCTGATTTTTCTCAGGGAGAAGCTGTTGCTAAGTCACCTTGTTTGTAGACCAAGAGTAGCTGCAGAGCAGTCAGGTAGAAGAATATTAGCATTTCCATACCAGTCCCAATATGAAAACCTTCTAATCTTTTGTTCTGCTCTCCATTGGATGATCTATACTAATTTGAGACATTTTTATAATGGGTTATTCTAGCATAAGTAATCTAGCACTTTCCAAGCCTGCATAATGGCACTTCAGTTGAAAAACTCGTGTTGACATCAGTGGCACAGGATCAAACTTATTGTTTGATCCCATGATGTTAAAAATAAACGTCAGGATGAAATTAACCTAATGAAAATAAATTGACTTGCAGATAACATTTGGAGACACACCTTTCTATTAGATTCTGAAACATTTATAATTTTGCTTTTGCAGAAAGACAATGTTGCCATAGTTTCTTCATTTACATTTAAGGAAAGAGCGCTAGTTTATTTAGGTTTCATACATATGGGGTGGACTTCAGCAGACAGGTGTCTGATTCCCACCTTCCCCCTCTAAACCTTGTAATGCAGCTGCTAATTTTTGAGAGATGTTTTTAGTATGTTTTTTTTACTTATTTTTATTGATGGCCTGTAGTGAAGTTTTTTAAAGAAAGAAAAATCCCCCAAAAAAGTTTACAAAGAAACAAAAGAAGAACATGGATTTGAGTAGTCACATAGTTAATCAGTGTAGGATCATATATATTCTTGCGGTGCAGGTGGCCGTGCTTTCTTCTTCATGGTTGTGCTTTTAGTGAACTCGGCATTCAGCTCCCCTAAAAGCAATTAAACTGAAGGAGCAGGTTGTGAGGGCTCTTCCTATTCCGACGAATGCAGCAAGAACGTGTTGGGTGCAGGCCGCTTTGAATTTTGAATATCTGTGCACTTTGTTTAGCATCTTCTGTCTCCTCAATTATCGGCTCAGCTGTGAGTGTGTTTTCTGGGGCTTCAGGATAGGGTACTGCAGTTGAAAGCTATGGCTGTGCTGTAGTTTTCTGTAGCAGTTTGTGCTATAAGGGCTGAATTCTGTTTGTTATACTTGGAGAAAGAAGTTCACTCTCTAACGCAAGATGAGTGTCTGTTCAGAGCAAATTCTTTTTAACGTGTTTTTTGAATGTGGCGCATGTACTATTTGGCTGGAAGTGTTCTTTTCTTTACCCATAAGAGTTCTTTTTTCTATTGTGTGTGTGGTGTCCTTCTATTGACCGTAAAATAATCAACTTACAGTACTTCTGCTCACATTGAGAGGAATAGGAGCTATATGGTAATATTTTACTAAAATTGAATTCTTTCTGATAGCTACTCATGTAATAAGGCACTCTTGCCCTCTTTAAAACTCTGGGTGTTATGCACTTTTGATAAGCATTACATATTTCAACAGACTTTTAATTCTTCTTTCTAGGCTGAAGAAATTGATTATTTTCAGTAGGATGCAGCAGAAATCAGATATATTTCAGCCATTTTTCAGACTTCTGGTATGTGAATACTAGATATTGATTTTTTATTTTTTTTTTTTATTTTTAAGGTGATATTCAAACAGAAAAAGAAGAAAGGCAAGTTTTATACCCAGGCTCTACTGAATTGACTACAGACGAAAACAACAGGTCTTTAGGGTAATTTCTATAAAAGCACATGTAGAGCATATATGAAATTATACGGCTATGATAGGAATACATCTTTTTAGAACTGCAAGAGTAATACAGAAATATGTCACTATATGTATGTAAAGCTGGATGAGAACATTAAAATTTTGTGGAAACTGTTGCATGAGGGAAGAAAGAAGGGGTTACTAACTGTGATAGTTGAAGTTTAGCCTTTCAAGGGGGGTGGGAGGGGGGAGGAGAGCATCTGACCTTCGGGCTTAGAACTGCCGGCTGCAGAGCTGACGCCGTCGGTGCTCTTGGTTGAATCTGGGGCCTTTAGAAATTCTGTGGCCTTAGGTACTTTACAGCTTCTAGCTAAGTTGGAAACAAACCCGCGGCGCTTGTTCTCAATCTTAAAGACTTTTATGAACCTTATGT
This sequence comes from Vanellus vanellus, assembly GCF_965231255.1. Taxonomy (NCBI): domain Eukaryota; kingdom Metazoa; phylum Chordata; class Aves; order Charadriiformes; family Charadriidae; genus Vanellus; species Vanellus vanellus. Next base: position 96,250,613 of record NC_138906.1, on the reverse strand, counting down.
CACAATTGTTATCTGCAGAAACTGTTTGACTTTGAAATAATTGAGTACTGCTGCAAGTTTACAAAAATTTTGGTTCTATGCTTGTAATTTTCCCTTTGGGGGTACTTGTTTGGTCGTCCCCCCCACCCCAAGGTTTTCTTTAAAACCTGGAAGACACAAACCAAATAATGGATTAGAAGAACTGTTGCTTTATATGGATGCTTTTTTACTTTAAAGGATGGTGTTTCTCAGAGCAGTGAATGAACAAATGCAGGGCATAAGACTCAGTGAGAAGGTTCTGGAGATAATTTTAGAAGTAATGAAATCTCCTCCAAGGCACTGAATTAAAACCACATGGAAGAGGGAGATTTATACAGGGTGTTGCCAGGTGTATGTCTTATATTGAGTGGTGATTTTGTGTTGCCATTGTAGCTTCTATTATTTCATTGATATTGTAGAGCTGAACACAGCTCAGACCTGCGATGTTGATTTATCTAAGAAATCTTTGTTCGTGCAAACTCTCAGGCTCATGTAAAAGAATGTTTTAAGTCATCAATAGATGTTTATAAATCTTTTGTTACCAATCTCCTCTCTTTTAAGTCAATACCATTACAATTACAGAAAATAGTAGTTGAAATGAGATTTAGCTTGTGATTTTTGTGTGTGTGTGTGTGCTGCTAAGCATCGGGATCTGCTAGCGAGTACGTTTTAAATCTGTGGGCTATTGCAGATCTTACTGAAAAATACTAATTGTCTCCATTAATATTTAAATGAGGGAGCAATTAAGGGCTCTGCTTCTTAGTAATTGTTAAGAGAATAAAAGTTATTGCTCAAAGCACAGATAAGTTACACTGCTACGTTTTTGTTCATTACGTGAGAAATTTCCTTTAAGACATACTACAAATGCAAGGGCGTTGCAAATGTGGCAGAAGCAATTGCTGAAGGCGTGCAATTACTAGGAGAAAGTAAAGGGAGAAGTTCCTTTGGAGTTAAACTTTAGGTGAAAAGGTAAGTTTGGAAACTGAACAAACAGGAACTGCCCCTTTTTCCTTTTGTTCAGGAAAACAGGAGTTGGTTTATGTTCTCCATAAATGGGGTTACAGTGACTCAATACCTCACTCAGTACCTTCTAACTTTGTTTTATTGCCTTGAGGTAAATTCCATACTAGTTCAGTAGTAGGGCCTTGAGACAATGTGGTTAAATATATATTTTTCTTTTTCATTGTGGCTTAGTAGTTTTCTTTACTAGGGGAAAACCTGGTGTTTGTGAGACAGCTTATGTGAGCAGAGCTTCTTCATGGGATCCATAGGCAACAAAAGAAATCATTCTGAACTTTTTCTGTTTTCTTTCACTGCTTCGCTTGTCTAATTGGTCCTCCCCCAGTTACTGGGGATCTGTTCCTTACAAGTCAAACAACTGACACAGATCACTTCATCAAATTTCTTTGTGTTCACAAAAGTAAAACTTAAGAGGACTGAAATGGGGATGCGGTGCTTCTAGACTGGGAAAGAAACTCTGACCACATGCACATGTTACCAAAAATCAGAATCGTTGCTGGAACAGCAGCTACGATGTGTTGATCCACCAGTGTGCTGCTGTCTTCCAGGCACAGATGTCAGTACAGAACCGCCTGGCTGTGCTTATAGCTTTGAGGAAAAGTGGTATTTTGCTCTAGAGTTGCAGTTTTATTGGATAAATGTAATCGGCCTAAACTACTAAGAAATATTTGATTGATCAAAGTGTCAAAAGCAGAGAAGAAATACTTGGTCACAATAATTTCACTTCCAAGGACTGTCATTAGGAAGGACCCACAGTATGAGGATAAGCGGGGGTGGATGGGAAAAAGAGTACATGTGGGCAAATGCTGAACATACCTTGACTTGAAGAGGCTCAAGATTTGAGGAATGCTGGAGATACAGAAGCAAATTCAACTGATGTTCTGTCTAGAACTAAACTAAAACATGGCATTAACTATTGTTAGATTTGGGATACAGTTTCAAGTCTAGATTTTTGAAGCTTGTGCTACTTCTTAACATTTTGCTTAGTTGTTGTTTTCCTCATCTACCTCCAAAATTTTGTGCAAGTACAAAAATACTTCCCATTTCCAGTTGAGTAGAACCAGAGAAGCCTGGTAGAAGGGACTGAATTCAGAACACAATGCAGTACATTATTTTCATACATATTCTATACCCATTATACAACTTTATATTCTGTTGACTTTGGGAATCAGATACTATCCTGACAGATTCGATGATATTGCAATCATGTAAGCCCAAGAGATAGTAAATTAATTGAAACTTGTATTCATCTATTCCCTAGATGGAACCATTGATTTGCTTTATTCCTGTCGTCCCGCCCTCCATATTTCAGTGATGGTAAAAGATAAGTAATAAATTGCTAGTGACTTCTTGTATTCTATTACTCAGATGGTTGCCCATAATAGAAACCATTTATGTTGAATTTGTGAAATTTAATTCTTTTTTTTTTAACTGTCAATATTAAGGGGGGTGGCAGAAGCTAAATTCCTCAAACCTAAGGAATATAATACTGCTTTATTCTGTTCTCTAATGAGAATAAGCGGAAAAGCCAACAACAAAAGATCAAAAATGTAGTATTTCATGTCTTAACTTTTTGGTTTATTCTCCTCATATCCCCTTTTTGAAAATCGTTTCAAAGGAAGCAAATCACATTGTAATCAATGCAACCTTTATATTTCCCCTTGTGGGAAGAAGTTTGGCCAACTACAGCCTATAATCTTGTCCAGCTAAATACTTGCAAAATTAAGATAAAACTATGCCATTTGAGCACTCTTCCTTTTTAACTTCTTGAATTATGTGAAAATTGATACTCTTTAACGTCCCTTAATGACAGATTTAATATAATTAATATATGGCAACTACTCCTCAAATCAACAGGTTTGTTACAATTCCAATTACTGTGACTCTTTCTTTACAGCCAGTGAACTTCTATGTTTTCTTTCCTTATGGAACAAGAACACTTGCTTTGTAGATCTTCTAGCACTAACAAAACTGTGTGCTAATGCTACTAAAGACTGTAACAAAGCTGAAAGAACTTATTTAAATTCTTTTTTTTTTCTGCTGGAAGATGAGTACTTGCTTTCCTCTTAGTTGTGGCTTCTCATGATCCATATGTAGCCAATATGTAAGGATCATAGTAGATTCCCTTCTGCTGGAGTACCATAGACACGACGCTGCTTCTACAGCTTAGCAAAATTAAATTTCATGAAAATCAATAAAGTAACGGTGCAATAAAATTGATATAATTGATGAGGCTCAACATGTTCTCTGAAAAACCCTTTTCTAAAATAGATAAAACAGAAGCATAAAATTTGGACTATTGACTAACATTTGCAACGACTTAGATTTATTTGCTGCAACTTTCGAGCAAGTCTGAAATGTCACAACAATTATATCATCTGTTTAGGAAAGGTAATTTTTCACTATGACATTAGGATAGTGAAGTATTACAAAATTAACTCTTTTCCAACAAAACGGTTAAAGAAATAAACATTAGCAAGTAGACTTAAACAGACTTAGTTTTGAATGAGTCATTTTTATTTTTTTTGAGTAATAAATAGGCATATTTATGGATTAATTGAGAACTTACGAATTTTAACCAAAAAAAGCTTCTATGTGGGAGAACCAAATTTCTTAATTGGGGGGGGGGGGGGGAGGAGGGGGAAGAAAAGAAACAAAATCCACATAAAACCAATGAACTGTATTCTGCCAGTTGTTCCGCTTCCCTGAAGTGTAAATGTTAGGATACAGATGGTATTTCAGAACTAGATTTTTCAATAGCATCAACTTTTTCTGTCTCTGCCTGTAATGCTGTATTTTATTCCACAAAATAATGTTTATTGCACTTTCTTGGTTTTTACTAGTAACCCACTGACAGTTTGAGAAATCAGATTCTATTAATAGAGTTTTCTTTAAAAATAAACCAAAACCATTTCTGAACTAAGTATTTCTGGAAATCTCTGGAATTTTTGAGTTTCAGTTGACTGCAGGTGCCATATGTCTGATTCGGCTGTGTAAATTCTGTCGCTTGATGGAATGGAAGTGGTCACTTCAGGATGGTGTTGTCTTTAGCATAAGTGGACAAATGACTGCTGATGAGGGAAGTAGGAAGCTGCAGACTGATAACTGGTTAGTATATAACTTGAAATCTAACAAGATATCTAAGTAAAAACTCTTCTAGTTTGTGTAAGTTCTAAAGCAGGTAATGTTTCTTCCCTGAGGGAGAAACATGCCCAGAGGTAAATTTGGCTATAAAGCTTGACAACAGGGACAGGTAACACAGTTGACCTGTTGTGTCATATACTTTTTATTAGTCAAAATGGAACCAGACAGGAAAAGTGCTGGCTTAAGTTCAAGTGGGTGCCTAAGCATGCTGCAGAATTGGGACTTGGGAAATGAAAGGAGGAGTGAGAATGACAGCCATTAAGAAACTCCAGGCAAAGCTTTGGAGATGTCTGGCCTGGACCCTGTAATTGATAAGGTGATGGCAAGGAATATGAGGATTTGGCATATTTTGGGGGGTGGGAGGAATGCGGGTCTGTGCAAAATTTAAGAAATCCTTAGGAGAAGGGGGCCAGGGAGGAGCAAAGAGAGGGGATGTAGATAGGAGGGGCATGAAAAGGGCTGGTAATATATATAGTTGCTAGTCCATACACCTGTCTGACCAAGACCTGTGCTGGTCACTGCAGTCTGTCCTATACTACTAACTATTAACTATGTCCTATTTTATTAAATCCTTTCTTAACTAGATCTCTGTGTAATATCACCCTCTACCCTGTCTGTGAGTGCTGTAAGGACTGACTGCCAGCTACTGGGGGACCGACATGAGTGGATTTGGGGCCACCAGCTGGAGTCAGACTGGGATGAAGGTGCCCCTGGGCTTGTCCTGCTCAACTGGAGCAGGTGGGGGTCCCAGCGTCAGCCACCAGTGGGGGACTGTGGGCTGCCAGAGGGGTGGCAGCTCCTGGAAGGGCTGGGGTGTTCATGGCTTTCCCCTGTCCTGGTGTGCGTGGGGGGTTGTGTGTGTATAATTTGGTAGAAAATGCCAGGTTGGACTAGCCGGTGAGCAGGAGGCTGTAGGTTGGGGTAGGTGTATCAGGTGGGCAGCGGGTCTGTGTCATAACTTGAGTGACCTGTGACTGTGGGGTGCCAGTGTCTGTTTGCCAGCAAACTTCAAGCTTGGCTAGCTGGCGAGCGGAGACCCGGGAAGGTCAGCATCCAGGCAGGGGTGTTGGATGGGAAGAGTGGTCCTGCTGATGTTCAGAGGATCTGAGAATGTGCTTGTCGATCTCAGGAGCGTAGGGGTATGTGTTTTCACTAGTTGAACCTCAACCCTGACCAGCTGGGAAGGCGGAAGGGGATTGGGCTGTCTACATTGTATGTGAGTCCAGGTAGTGTTATATATGGATGCTGTTAAAAGGGAGCGCCCAGTCTGCAGCAGTCTGTAGCTGGTTGTATTGCTTGCTGTCCTGTGTGTGTGCCTGGTCACACACACTGAGCATCACTGCTGGCTGAACTTGCAAATGAGAAAGCAGCAGCTGCATCCTTTGGCCTGGGATGGAAAAACAAATCTCTGGGTCTACAGGTGTGCTGGGCAGGGCTGCAGCGACTGGAAAGGAGCAATCCCAGAGACAGTAGCATTAAACATCCCATAAAGGACACCTCAGCAACCCCTCCACTCCCAGTTAACAATTGAAAAAAAATAAAATAAAATCAAGTTATAGCTGTAAATGGCAATTTAATTTTTTCAGTATTTTAATACTGCTAAGAAAAAAAAACTTTTGAAAGGCTTCTTTACAGAAGAACTTACTCGGTGGTTTTATTCAGGTTTATTTCTGGGGTTTCTGTAAGGAGTCATGTAAAGACAATTTAAATATACGTAAATGAATCAAAAACATTCCTTAGTTCAAAATTCAAGGGAGTCTTTGCTGTGGTTGAGAACTACTCAGTTTACATATGCTACAATAAAACCCAACATCGCTAGTGGTATAGTCTCAGGTACACTAGGAGTACATGCTGAAGGGAAAAGGGAATAAATTTAAAAATTACATGTGAAGGAAGAGTAAAAGATTGATGAAAACAGACTACTGAATTGTCCAGTTATAGCATTAAAGGTGTCAGGTTGAAAGAATCTCAGTTTCTGACTGTTTTAAAGCAAAGTAGAGGGGGAGAGGGAGGAAAATTCTTTGGGTATTGAATTCAACACCAGTTGAATTCATAGTTTGATTTTTATTCTTCTTTTAAATCATCCGTAAAAATGAAGATTTGAAGCCTCAGTTGTCTAGGCAAAAAATGTTTCTCAGTACAAGCAATAGTTCCAATTAGAAAACTTGTGGTGGTAGTGACCTGTGAAACTCAGAGGGCACAGTTTCCATGGTATGTACTCTAAAGGTCAAGACAGGTCAATGAGGCAGAAATGAGATCTCTTTCCAGCAGGTAACTTTTCCATATGAAAAATGACCTTGAAAATTGGCCCTTTGACAGCTGGATGCATATTGTAGTGTCCAAGCAGGTTGTCCTGAAAGTAAAAGAATACACTCTTGCACAAGTTGTGGGTTTTAAGTATGTTTTTTCTCATATTTTAGAGAACAGTATAAAAGCTGTGGCATAGGGATACTTTAGATCGTGCAAAGAACAATGTAGAAAGGATTCCACATGAGATATTGCAAATGTAACAACCAAAGAAACCACAGACAAGGTATAACACTAATGTCAGAAGGACTCTAATCAGAGTCAGAACAACTACATTGAAAATAATTGTTTAGGATTTAGAAGTTGAAGTATTCATTTGAAAAAAAAACAAAATCCAAGTGTCTTTAATGTTACTAAAATATAGTTACATATTTCCATAATGCTATTCTTGATGCAGGAAATTAATAATGTTTTGGTCTTTTGTTTTAACTTTACATTGTCCAGTCTTTCCTGACCATGTGCAGCTTCGTTTGCCTGTTTTCTGTTGTGTTAAACATAGCATTTTCTTTCTGAAACCATATTGCATTTAAAGGCTGAGTGATGCAACTTGAAACAAAATCCTCCATCTTTCACACCTGTGCAGGTAAGGGAGGTCTGAGTCCTGTTTCCTGTATCTCCTTTTGCTTTCAAATAAAGGCAGAATTCCTCTTTTCACGTTTCTCCTGACACTCCTCTACTCTTACCTTTCCTTCCAGGATGGATTTTCCTTAACAATCTAGCTTTTCATGCCTTCCTCTTGTCTTAAAGCAAAATCCCTTCGTCTTTGTTGGCTTTGTAGCATACACCTAGGATGGGCCCACCCTGGCTGCTGATCCGTCGAAGTGAAAATGCAGCAGTTGGAAACAGGGTTGTGCACTCAGGCCCAGGCATAGTGGGAAGTCAATGAGTCAGAGCAAGGACAAGCTCTGACAAGTTGGAGCCAGCCTCTGGTTTGCAGCCGTGACAGGAATGGAAACTATATCCTTGGTCCGGGAGATGAAAAAAATGGCATCATTGTTAGGATATCCAAGATGTCAAATATTTATAAATAAAAAGCGCTGTAGTAGTATTCCAACATCGTGTTAAAGAAAGGAAGTGTAAAAAAATTCTAACAGCTGCTTAAAGAAAACTAAAAAAAGTCAGGTGATATTGTATTTTCTCAGCACTAGTATCATGGTCTTTAGTGTACATTGAACACGATCCTTTTTAAATCTATTACTAATGAAAACTTAATTTATTCTTTCTGTATCAGTAATTCCTAGCATTCTTCAGTTCTGCTTCAGCACTCTGTATTCCTTGTCAGCATCTAATATTTCTTTCACGATGCGGCTCAGGAGGGAGATGGCTGGATTAAGCAAAGTGCAACAGCAGTTATGACTGCTGCAGTTTGAGTGCCCTTTCACAGATGGCACCACTGAACAACAGGAAACAATGCAATAGCCATAGAAAAACCAGAAGCTTGTACCAGAGTGTACTTGGTGGGTACCACACTAGAGTTTGAAAATGGTATTTGAAACAGAAGAACAGGTCAAGACATATGAATTGTTTTTTGAAGTGCCAGGGGTGTTCCTTTTCAAAATTGACCAGTGTGCGCATGTTCCTATATAAAGGTGTTTGGATGCCAAAGGAGGAGTATATGTTGCTGGTATTCACATGGTTAATTTACGGGTATTTGTTAATGGGGAAAGGGAAGAAATGGAAGAATGTAAACATTATGAAATTATAGAATGGTTTAGGTTGGAAGATTACCTAGTTCCACCCCCCCTGACATAGGCAGGGACACCTCCCACTAGACCAAGTTGCTCAAAGCTCCATCCAGCCTGGCCTTGAACACCTCCAGGGATGGGGCATCCACAGCTTCTCTGGGCAACCTGTTCCAGTGCCTCACCACCATCAGAGTGAAAATTTCTTCCTGATATCTATTCTAAATCTACCCTCTTCCAGTTTGAAGCCACTTGCCCTTGTCAGATCGCTACACGCCCTTGTAAAAAGTCCCTCCCCATCTTTCCTGTAGGCCCCCTTCAGATACTGGAAGGCTGCAGTAAGATCTCCCGGGAGCCTTCTCTTCTCCAGGCTAAACAACCCCAACTCTCTCAGCCTGTCTTCATAGAAGAGGTGCTCCAGCCTTCTAATCATCTTTGTGGCCCTCCTCTGAACCTGCTCAAGCAGGTCTGTGTCCTTCTTATGTTGGGGATTGCAGAGCTGGATGCAGTACTCCAGGTGCGATCTCCTAAGAGTGGAGTAGTGGGGCAGAATCACCTTCCTTGACCTGCTGGCCTCACTTCTTTTGATGCAGCCCAGGATACAGTTGGCCCTCTAGGCTGCAAGCTCACATTGCTGGCTCGTGTTGAGAGCTTTGCTTTTTGTCTTGAATTTAGTCTTGATGCCCAAACCCGAAAATGTCACTGCCAGTGAAAATCCTGTATTCAGCTCACGCTTATTCATCTGCATAAATGCTATCTCAAATTAAATAATCGTTCTGGTCCTCTTTGACCTAGTTATTTCTAAAAATTCAGTTTTCCGCACAGCAGACCGATTACAAAAATGAATATACTGTATGCATTGATTTGTTTCCACACTGACTTGGACAACAACAATTTCTTTCTCTTATTTCTTTTCACTTACTGTACCAGTCAGTTATCTTAATTTTGGATAGTTCCTCTTTATGCCTCAAAACATTAACAGAATCGTCTTTGTGTGAGAGAGTCTCAAAATATTTCAAACTGAAAATGTACATAATCACTGATAGCGAGTCTCTTATCTGCCACCCACCATCTGAGTCCCAGTACAGTATTTCATTAGAGCTTCAAAAACTGCTGCAGAATCTGTCAAAGAAGATGCATTATCTTGAACATAAGAACTAGCGTTTTTCCCCCCTTCTTCTGCGTGTTACCAGACAGCAGCTCAGCCTAGAGAAGCAAATTCCTGCTGAACTGCTATTGGGTTGGTGTTCACGTACCACTGTACAAGCTCTCTGGCTTCATTTGTGAAGCAATATGTAAAACTCCGGTTTAAAAACAAAGGAACAAAATCTCAGTGTTATATTGGCAAAAGGCTGATTTGAAGTCAACAGACAATATTGTTCACCTAGAAGCTCCTGCCTTAACCTCTTTGGACTTAATTTCCATTTTGTGAAACGCTTTTTCTCGCCTGCTTTGTGTGTGATTTTGTTTTATTGCGTGCAGCACAAATGAGGCTGTGTTCACCGTGACCCAGATGTTTCTTTCTCAGTGACTGCTTTTCAAAGGACAAACCCACTTTTCTTTCTCATAGCTTTGCTTTATTTGGTTCTATATGTATGTAGTTAAATTTACCTGCTTTATAAACCCACTATATTCAATGGGTCCCTCTTAAAGTGTGCTTTTTACTTTCTGTATACCTTCCCTCTGATTTCTGTTGCTTAGCGATTCTCTGCATTCTGTGAATTTTATACACAAGAGTTATATAACAATTATTTTATAATTATATAGTAATTTTCATGAATGATGAAAATAATGAATAAAAGATAGCTCCTTGATTTGATGGTTTTATTTTACTCCTTTTTTTGAGATCAGGCTATGAACATTTCATCAGTTAGTGTGCTTTGACATTGTATAGTGCTTTTTAAAAAAATCAGGTTACATTGTGGCGCTAAGTCAAATACTAAGTCTGTGTATATGTTTCAATGAGAAAGCTGTATTTGGTTACCTAGGCATGAGCTTGGGCTATGGCATATCAATACAGACTCACGTAATGAAAGCTTACAACATAGAATAGTTTTTTACTTGGTCAATTTTCAAATTGGCTTGTATTATTTATACTTTCAATGAATCAAATCCAGTTCTTTGATGGAAGCAAGTTTGGCTTGTTGAGCTATCTCGACCATTCTGCTTCTGAAATACCCCAGAGTTCTTAGATTTATCCAAAACGTACCTCAGCAAGAAGGTGTCTTCAGTCAGGCCTCTTTTTAGGATACCTGAGTGCTGATTATAATGCATTTCTTCTCAGTAATGAAGATTTCCAGTGCCTTATGTGTATTATACTAGCTCAGTTTGTGATGTAGACTTGAAGAGTTTCAGCCCAGAGCAACTTAAATTTATCTAACCTGTCCTTCTGCCTCCGAGCATGAATACCTTTCCCTATGTCATTCTGATCAATATTTATCTAGCGTTTTATTAAGGACCTTTAAATAGACAGATTGCATGACCTCTCCAGGCAATCTGTTCTAGTGCTTCACTCTCTTTACCCACAAATTTTTCTTAATTTTTGTCTTGAATCTTTTATGCTGTAATCTAAGCCCATTACTTGTCTGATCCATTACAGGTAAGGAAAACAGATTAGTCCCTCCTTTGCAGAAGCCATTTGTTTATTTAAGCCATGTTTGGACTGTCCCTTCTCTCATTAAGGTAAAATAGATTCATTCAGTATTTTCAGTTAGGTAAGCTTTTGTAGACCTCTGATTATTCATTTGCTTCTCTTGACTTCTCCAATTAGTACACATTCTTATTGAAGTTCAGCACCCAAATCTGGGTCAGAGATTCCAGTTGAGTATGAGACTCTTCTTGGTCTTATGGGCTTTTTCCCATAATTTTCATCAGCAAGTACAATGACTCTAAGTATACTTAAGTGATGTTACAAAGCAGAGCTAGTGAAGGACCTTATTCAGCTGTCCTTTTCTTTCCTACTCCATTCCCATTCTGTTCATTGGAATGGTCAGTTTATCACAGCTGGTCTTTCCATTGATGCAACGAACATAATTAGATGTTTCTGTTTCTTTAAGGTCAGCCTTTGATGCTGTTGATTCAAGACCCTACAGGAAGACTTGTTAGCAATTACATTTATTTTTTTTCTTATGGAACAACTCCTTGCTTTGCCCTTTCCTAAATTGTCCCTATATGCTTATGCTCTATTTGTGTATGTTCTCTTAAGAATCTGACTTTTTCCATTCACTGCATGTTTTCTTATTGTTTGATGTCAATGCAGAACTCCTTATTAGCCATATTGATCTTTTGATATGTTTCTCACCTTTCTTCCATAAGAGAATTATTTGCTTGAAATATCTACTTGAAAATGGGGATGTTTATGCTGTTGCTTCTCCTTTGTTTTCTGAGCACTATTAACTCTTCTGTGTACTTATAGATTTCACTGAAATTAGTTCTTACCATGACATTTTGATCAGCCATTTCATCCTTGTTGTTCAGAATCATATTTAAAAACCATTTAGGTGCTCTCCGACCTCTAGATCAAAAAACATTCACAAAGCACTCCTACCAAGTTAATCAGCTAAGCCAGAGCTAGTTACTTAGGCTTCTTCTCTAATTAATGAGGAGAAATAGGCCTCTGCAGACTGTGATGATAACTTTAAGATAAGGAATGAAGCATTCTCTGAAAGAAACTTTTCCATTACATTCTCTATATATACAGAGTTTAGATGACTGGGTTAGATTTTGTTGAATAACTTTTTAGGTTGCTGAAGTTCAGTGAGCTGGATCATGCTCTCCACTTTTTTTGTTTTTTTTGTATAATCTTTTTTTTTTTATCAAGTGTTTGGGTAATTGGAATTGTTCATTACTACTAAACCTTAAATTCTGAATAATACTGCCATTGATTCTCATCAAGCCTTATCTTCTTGATGCTCATGGTTTACCCTGAGAATGATCATACCCAGTGTTACAATTCAAGGCAGTGCCTGCCTTGATCTTTTCAGAAGTTAATTGATTAATTGATAAATGGATTGGCAGACCATCAGCTCAGACTTTACTTTTGTTTATCTAAATAGGAAAATACAAATGAAATCAACCAATAAACTATCAACAGAACTACTGATATCCAGGCCAAAAGAGTAAGGCATGGATGTTTCAGGGAACAATTTTTTAGCTTACCTCCTAAGTGAACAAACCAGATACTTGATTTGTATACTGAAAAAAATATGGAAGCCTTGTTTTTTCTCTTACAAGAACTGTGGATTTTCAGAACCATTTTGTCCCAGCCTGAAAATGCCGAGTTAATTTGCTATAGTGGTTCTTATTTTGGCTGCTGGTAGGAAAATAAAAATATTTTATATCCTAAACAAGTTGGGAATGGTAATTTCTACCCTCAACTGCTTCACAGTCCAAGCTGTTTGTCAAATGCGCTGTCACAATAACTTCTTTGGGTAATAATTTGAAGAATCAATAGTCTTCTCTCTTTTTTTATGAAACCTGGCAACTTTTCCATCGATTGCTTTTCTTCTTCCAGCACTGCACCTGCTGCCTTTGCACTTTCTGATTAATTTTCTAGCATCTCAGCTCGTTTGTATATTTCAATATAAGACAGTGACATGGGTTTCTGAGAACATGCCGGCTGTTTCTTTCCTGCTTGGATGCTGGGACCTAAGTTGGCAATATGTGCCGTATTTTATATATGTGATATTGTGCAGTTTAGGTAACAAAAAAACGGACAGATAAATGTATGACTCTTTCCTGCATAGAACTGTAAGATTTTACGGTGAAATAAAAAAGAAGAGAAACAAGAAATTTTTAGTAGCATTGCTATGTAAACATGTTTTAGATGGTAGTTAGGAAACAGAAGCTAACCGTGGTGTTCAGGAGAATCTCTTCTACTTATCTGTTGTGCATACATATGGTAATTAACAATGAATATTGATGAGTGTAGTAATTACTGTTACAGGTAACAATAAAGTGAATGCTTGCTATGACCATCACTGGAATAACCTAACAGCATTTTCTCTCTGTGTCTCTTTTCAAAGGAAAGGTTTGAAGTAATGACAATTTTAAAACTCATTGAGAGTTTCCAATTGGAGTCCAATTTTCTGTTATCAAGGCCATGTTCATTTATTACTAGAAAAGGTTAATAAACGGAGGGTGGATATTATAAACATTCACAGACATGATACTTTGCAGATGTTTATAAAAATTTGAGTAGAAGTGTTCTGGATGGCTCTAAAGTTACCGTTTATCTATAGCTAGGTTCACTTTAGCAATTAGCCATTAAATAGCAATGATAATTGTTAGTGTTAGGCTAGTAGTGTCTTAATTATTGTTCAAAAAGCCAGCACCATTCAGCCTTCTCTGGCATTGTCTCTTCTTACTGTCAGTTCCTGGAATGGATCATCTTAGACCAAAACTCTTTCAGAACCAGGGACATGTTGAATCTGTATTCATAATAAATCATCTTTTCTTCTGTCCCAAACTGCAAATCTTACTGTCAAACTGTTTCTTGTGTACGAATTTTTAGGCTTTGGCTTTTTTTAGTTACTTTTATTGCTTTTTGACAAGGGATTTTGGGAGCCGATTAGATTTTCCTGCTGTCCATGTATGTAGGATACGGCATGAAGCAAGCTGTCGATGGCCTTCTAATGTACACATGCTGAGCTGGTAGTGATGTCCAAGAGTTGGAGGGGGCTGATCTTACGTATATATACAAATGGTATTACTGTAAATGCTGTTTCAATACCAGCTCACTGCATGTTTGCAGATTCACCTTTTGCCTTGTGTATACCAAGACTACTGACTAACTGTTAGTTGGCATCCCTGAGGTAAATACTCCTTTTGTTTCCTATTCATCACTTTAGAAGATGGGCATCCAGCATTGCTAGGAAGTTGAAAGCTCTGATTGTCTCTCTGGGAAAATGGATGGCGTAACACACCTCTACTGTGTGATTTGATGGAGTGCACGAAACAGATTTTTATAATCTACAAATTGATGGTGATAAAAGGGAATCAGTTAACAAAAAGGTATACATTTCAAACTATATTAAGCACAGACATCTGTGTATCATTTTAATTTGCTGAGGTGAGCCTGAAGCTGGGGAGGAGATGAATATATCTTCTGTTTCTTACATATTCTTCTGACAGAACAGACTGAAAACCTGATTGTCTCCGTACCCCTCAAATGTTGCATACTCTCATGAAATGGGCAAGCGGTCTGACAGAGACCACAACCATATCTGTACTCTGTTTTCACAGTAGAAGTCCCTGTGTGGGCTATGTTGAACAGGAAGCTCTCTCTGAATCTGTGGGTGTTTCCAGTTCTTTCTAATCAAAAGAAAAACTTTAACCATGCTTGATTTTCACTTGTCTAAGGATGAAAAAAATATACATTCAGTTAGTTTAACTTAGTGATGTTATTTTCCTCTAATAGGAGAGGGTTTTACACTTTTAAGAGCTGGCAAATGAATAGTGACAGGTGCAGCTTTAAAAATCTGCAGAAAAGAGGGTCTCTCGTTAAAGTATAACATTAACAATCTTCGCTTATCTCTTCAGGGAGACATAGCTGTTTTGAAGATACTAAACTGATGTTGTTTACCTGGATGATGCAGATGTATACGTTTTTAGTTATTTCCAGTTGTTCAGCAATGCATCTGTGAAGCCAGCCTGCATCTGCTTCAGATTAATTTAAAAATAACCAACCACATCTTAGATTTCTGGGAAATCATAGAAGTCAATATTTCATTGGGTTCAGGTATAATAATATTTCCAAAACTATCAAGACACATGTAGGCAGTTTTGCTTAACTTCATGAAATTTTTCAAGTTGTTTTTTTTTTTTTTTTGTATTTCAGAAAACTCTTACTAGACAACTTATCTGTATTCCTGTGCTCATGAAACACTTCTACAAAATAGGTCCATGGGGAATACCATGAGCATCTCCAGCAAATTCTACTTTGTAATTTAATGTTAGCTCTACCCTGTTCAGCAATCACAGCTGTAATTATCTAAGTGTTCAGTCTAAGCTTTTGAATATAGACATTTGACTTAATCTGGATCTGGAAAAAAGTTATAGATTCAACTATATTTTACATACAGATGGATATTCAAATTCAACTAAGAATGCCATAAACAATGTTTTGTATTTTGAATGCAGAACCTGGAATTCATAATTGTAGGAACAAGGAGTTCTGCAAATCAAAAAGCTTATGCTCCTAACTTCTCTGTTTGCAGATAGGTGGGTAGATGCACAAATACATAGGGTAGTGTGTCTTTGAATTGTGGTTACAGAACTGAATGCAAGTTGACTACTAGTGTAAATCATGTTTGAGAAGGAAAAATATTCTTAAAAACATGCTGTGATGTGAATCCATACTATATTTATTAGCATTCGGTTTTCTTTAACAGTACATTATTGATCTGTCTACGTTGGCTCACCAATTCGATTGTCGTGGGAACAGTGTCTTATAGTGAGAGACTGCTCCTGTCTCCAAAGACCTTAATATCAAGGACAAGGCATAGAAAAACTGAAAAGGGGTACAGCCTTCTCAAATAATTCTCAGTTTGATTCACCAGTAAAATATGAACCCTACTTTACCTGGGATCTGTTAATCTTTTAATCACTCAGTCCAAAAGATGAAAAATACAAGAAAACTGTTCGCCTGTGATGCTCAGAAAACCTGTATTGATGTGAAATGTCAATATTAGTAGGGGGTTTATGAAGACTGGTGGAAATGTTGCCTCATGCCCAGTTACTTTCTACAGCCAGGTAGCATGTAACAGGTACCTGAAGTGAGTGAAGGCCCTGCCAAGGTAAGGCTGAATTTCTCAATCATCTGGTGAAGTAGGAAGATCTTTCCCTGAATGCTTATGTTCTGTGCAAGGTTAGCACTGTTGAGGAATCATGGAGCATTTCTGTATCGTTGATTCTGACTGGGCAAATACCATCTGGAAAAGGCATAGGACTGCTGGCGAGAGGTGAAGTAGCACTTCCATTTCTTGGATTTCTGGATCCCGGCATCCAGTTGTACAGGGATTTGGGAAAGGTATGGATAACCCTGACAAAGCCCAGGTGGAGAAGATGATTTCTGAAAGTATTATGAGCCCCCAGATTTTGTTATTTCAAACTTTATGCATCAACTAAGATCTGGGTGACGTTGGCTTTGTGTATATACAGATGTATGGGTAAAAATGTAAGTATCTGGTGTGAGTATCTGTATAGGAATACCTTAATGTTTTTCATTAATTTGGAGGTATCTGCCAGTATAGAGCTGTTTCTTACTGTCATTAATTACACCTCGCTAATCTCAGGTACTGAGCAGAGATGGAAGTTTTAACCTGCATTCAAGACACATTATTATTTTGAAGACAATAAGCAAGCCTTACTGAGCATAATTCCTTTTCTGTGTAGATAAAGACAGCAATTTAAAGTCAAGGGTTGTGCTGATGAAATCAAATACCCAATTGCTGGGAGTTAGATGGCAGTATTAGCTTACAGTACACTTCTGATGTTTTGTTCAGGTTTTTTTTTTTCCCACTCTTGTCACTTTATTTTTTTTCAGCATCTCTTAGCATTGTGTTAAGCAACATGACTAATCTGTCATGCAGTTCTCTTATTCCTTCCCCATAGGAGAAATGTGTGCAGTGGTGTGACTTGTTTTGGTCTTTTTTTTTTTTTTTTTTTCTTCTTACCTTCCTACCTCTTTTTGATTTTACCCTTTTGTAGGAACTTCTGGAAGTCGTCTGAGTCATGTTGTTACTCTGCAGAGAGTTTGAGCCATATTTGGAGACGAGTAATGCAGCCTGGGAGACCAGAGTGATTCTAAATTGGTGCAACTCATAGCTTCCTCTGCCATCCTAATACATCAGCTACACTTAGTAAAATCTCTGCTGATTGTTTTAAACACAGTATTTATACTTAGGTTTGGTTTTCAAAATATAAGTTGCACTCCCTAGCAAATCCTCTCTTATTTGGTAGAATTCCAGCGCTGAAGGGCCTAAAGAGAGAAGGAAGAAAGAAATTAACTTCTAGTTTGTCCTTACACGAAGCTGTTCCTGCTTTTATCTTCTGTTTTAGCACTTTCACTATGAGAGTAGGTATAAAGGTGATGATTGATTTATCTCTGTGCTTTTAGGTAGGTTTATTCTGTAACACTTTACTTGCCACTTCAAATTGGGCCCTAAATATAAATGAGTGTGGAAATGGTTTCTCTTAAACATTTTGAGTTCATGACATTTCAAAAATAAACACACTTTAAGACTCAAATCACTTCTTAAAAAGGATTCAATGAAGAAAAATGACTCCTAATTAAATCAGCTCAGACTAAACATTAACAGATGTTAAAATATGCACCGTTGATTTTCCTCTGCAGGTGCATACATAAAGCTTGCTGACTAAACCACCGCTCCATCTTGGCATAGGTAACAGTATGGCTTATTGTATGTTATTCTGAGAAAGTTCCTCAGAGTACATTTGATCCTATTTCTAGCGATATGATTCACTTTCTGGAAAGACTATGAGAAGAGACACTTTCTCACTGAAGACATAAGCACAGGGGCACTGGAAATGGATGTTTTTCAGTGGATGTGGATGGAAATATATCTTTATCTATATGTCTATATCTATCTGTATATATGACACACGCTTTGGGTCCATGCTTATGCTCCATAGAGGGAAGGACAACCCGTTTGTTAGCGCTTGTTTCAAGGCTGCAGCTTAAGCAAAACTAAGATAAAGGGGAAGTGAGGGGAAAAGACTAGCAGATATGCCTTCTGCTTTACTGATGAGGATATTAAGGGAAAGATGGAGCCAGTTCTACATAGATCTGGATGCTCGTCAGAGTGGCCGGTCAGGTTGGAGGGCACCAACATGACTTCAAACTGTATTTGTTTTGAAAAAGCCCTTGTATTTCCTTCTACAAAACAGTAGCTGTTCCCTCAGTTACAAAATACGCTCTCATTTTGAGGAGTGTGACCATTCATGCATGGGGACGCATACAGATGCTAGTCTCAGCCAGTTCCAGGGACTGTGTTTGTCAGCTGGTGGCCAACATCATGTTTTTGCAGTTTCCACTTGAAATTTCTTCCAAAATAAAGAAGCACAACATTATGGAAGACTGTATTCTTTTCAGATTGACCGTTAGTCTTTTCCTTTCTGACTGCACGTGTGCAATGTCCATACTTACTTTTTGGTAAAAAAACCCCAAACACTTTACCTTCTTTTGGAAAATTCACTCAATTCTTACCATATAGGCTGACTGCAGCATCAGGGGTATCTTCATTGCTGTATATTTCTTTAGCTTAAATGACTGCATTGTCAAGGTGAACGTCTTGGGTTCAAATGCTGCTGTCAATATGTTACTTTTAGGTCCACCTCTTAAATCTCAGGAGATGTAGCACACTGAAAGTAAAAAAGGCAGTCTTACTGTAGATTTTGCTGAGTGACAAGTTCATTTGCAATCTCAACATTCCTCTGACATGCTGTTGTTTGCTTTCATTATAGATATCTTCTGCTAATAAATTAGCACTTACTAGATGATTCAGTACATCGAGGTGTTGCCAGTGAACTACAGAGCCTTTCACTTGTGTGCCGCTGACTGAATCTAGACCAATTTTGGTCTTCTCTGTGGGACTTTTAGCAGCCCCTATTAGATGGGTTTACTGGGGACTTGACTGTAGTTTTTAAACCATATATACTACCCTCAGGCTTTGCACTAAGAGACAGACTGTGGAGGCAAAGAATCCTATGGACTATAGCGGCTGAAGTTTCCTTACATCTAGAGAAAGTTTGTTATATCCTAAAAGTTGTTTACTCAAAGGTTGAAAGGCTATTTGTTTTTTGTTTTTTTTTTTTTTATAAAAACTAAATGTCATATTTTCAGTTGGGATAGACTTAACTTTTTTACTAGCAGCTGGTATAGTGCTATATTTTGGATTTGCAATGAGAAATAGTGTTGATAGCACATTGGTGGTTTTGATTGTTGCTAAGCAGTCGAGGCCTTTTCCGTTCCTCACACTGCCCCGCCAGTGAGTAGGCTGGAGGGGCACAAGAAGTTGGGAGGACACACAGCTGGGACAGCTGACCCCAACTGACCAAAGGGATATTCCATACCATGTGATGTCATGCTTAGTATGTAAAGCTGGGGGAAGAAGGTGGAAGGGGGAATGTTCAGAGTGATGATGTTTGTCTTCCCAAGTAACCATTACACGTGATGGAGCCCTGCTTTCCTGGAGATGGCTGAACACCTGCCTGCCCGTGGGAAGCAGTGAATGAATTCCTTGTTTTGCTTTGCTTATGTGCGTGGTTTTGCTCTACCTATTAAACTGTCTTTGTCTCAGCCCACAATTTTTCTCACTTTCAGTCTTCCAATTCTCTCCCCAATCTTAGCTGGGGGGATCAAGTGAGGGGCTGCGTCGTTCTGGCTGTCTGCTGGGGTTAAACCATGTCAACAAAAAAAACCCCAGCAGCTTGCATGTAGGGCTGACTTCCAGTGTTCCACTGAGAATTATAAGACCTAGATCTTCTAGGAGTCTTGCAAAGTAGAAAAACTTGTGGTAAACCACTTAGTGTTTAGAATTCTCCCCCCCCCCCCCCTAATAATGCCTTAGTATATATTTCACTGTGGAAATACTACTCTTGGAAGGCTCTTGGAAGGGAGACTCTAAGGTTACTGTTCATTGCTGTTGGACTAATGTCCAACAACAAACATTGTTGGTACTGATCATATATGGAATGGGTACTGATCATATATGGAATTGTTATAATCAATAAAAGTAACATAGTAAGAATAATTTACTGAGGAAATGGAGTTTATATATTGAAATCAAAGGAATATGAATGGGATGTTAACGATTGTTCCTCCTATTTCGTATTCATATGTGAAAATTTTAAGGATTTTATTTATTCATTAGCTAAAGGTGAGAAATAGCTCTCAAATAATTTCACAAAAAGTAAATGCACAAAATATGTTTGAGGAATAACTATAAGCTGAACTAAACCTAAGGGTGTAAAATTGGCTAGGTGCATCCTGCAACTGTACATTGGCATAAAAATGAATTGTGTTACTTCATCTTTGCCTTAATGTAGAATTTCAGGTCCCTACACTCTCTTATGTGCCCTGAACATTGTATGGGTAGGAGACTTGCTTGCACAAATATGTTTTTCCTTTGTCCAGCAGCTAATTTTAATGAAAATTATAGCAATGTCTTTCTCTGAGACTTCTTCCCTTCCTGTTAAATTTCAGTTAAAACTATTATATTGTTCCAAAGAAGTCATGGTTGTAGTGTAGAATAAATTTGTTAGACAAAGTCACCTCTGAGTACCTTTTCAGGACAAGTCAATAATCCTTAACTTGGGAGTTCCTAATTGATGTTATGATGACGATGCACTCTTCAAACTAGCTAGGGCTTGAACCTGCTAACAGTTACATGCCTGCAATATTCAAGCATTTAGACAAGCGATGATCTTACAGCCTCAATTTAGCTTTCACTAGTCTTAAGTTTGGAGTCTGTTCAAATTCTTTTTCTGTCTACAAAGAAGGAAGCATAGAACTTCAGAAATAACCTTTTTGTTTCTTTAAAAAAGAATAAAAAATTAAAAAATCTCTTACTAAGGCTGTAAAATAGCTTGCTGAAGCCAGAAGTTTTATGTTTATATTGAAATAAGACTAAATGAGAACCACATCAGACGCTGAACTTAAGGGCATCTTTTTAATAGATTTATTTTGTCCAGAACATGACCACGGTGGTGATGAGGGAAAGGAAGAATGAAACAGAGCAGGAGCAATGACAATTACTGTTGAAACAGCTGAAATGCTGCTCTTATTTTGTCAAATTTTATTTGTGTGTCTGATTTTATTTTTTTTTAAGTCATGTCATTCACAACCACACTTAGCAGTTTGGTTTTTGTAGTGTTTGGGTTTGGGTTTTGTTCCAAAAGAATGAGCAGGCTTTTTATTATTTTAGCAATGTATTCAGGCCTGGGCCAAGTATTTGTCACTGATGAGAACAAGGCTTACACCTCCATCTTGACTGGAGAACAGAATATAAAGTACCCTTGAGCTGACAGCCTTTATCCTTGCTTTTTAATGCTTTGGGGGCATTGGCAGTGGATGTTTCTTTCATTTAGAATGGCTTCAAATAAAGGAAGAATACATTCAAGAAAGAAAGATTTCCAGAGGGCCCTTGAAAGTGTTCTGCCTAGGGCCAAGTTTTGCTCCCTTTTTAGTACCAAGTTCTACACATAGGGGTTTTTTTTGTTGTTTTTTTCTTGTTTGGAGGATGTGGACAGCTATGTTTGTTTATCTATTTACCTTAATAAAACTACATCATCCAGGTATTGAGGTCTAATATCGCTCATAAAAGTGTCTTGGAGTGAGGATGTCCTTTTTTGGTGGGACATGGCAACACTGATGCATTTGAAAAACGTGCGATTGAGAAGAAAACAATGTGTGTCTAGATATTTCATGGAATCATGGAATCACAGAGTTTTCAGAGTTGGAAGGTACCTCTAGAGATCACCTAGTCCAACTCCCCTGCTAAAGCAGGATTGCCCAGAGCACATTACTCAGGACTGCATCCAGGCGGGTCTTGAAAATCTCCAGAGAAGGGGACTCCACAACCTCCCTGGGCAGCCTGTGCCAGTGCTCTGTCACCTTCACCGTGAAGAAGTTTTTCCGTGTATTTGAACGGAACTTCCTATGTTCTAACTTGTGCCCATTACCATTTCATAGAATCATAGAATCGTTTAGGTTGGAAAAGACCTTTAAGGTCATGGAGTCCAACCGTTAGCCTAGTGCTGCCAAGTTACAACTAAACCGCGTTCCTCAGCACCACATCTACATGACTTTTAAATATCTCAAGGGATGGTGACTCAACCACTTCCCTGGGCAGCCTGTTCCAATGCTTGACAACCCTTTCAGTGAAGAAATTTTGTCTAATATCCAATCTGAATAGAATAAAACCTGAGACACGCTGCTATTCAGTTCACATAAATGTTGGTGGGGGTGTATGTGCTTGTTTGGATTGAAAAATCTTCATTCATTAGTTCATTGTGACTTACGTTGTTTTCTGTCCTTAGGAAACAGTGCATTTAGTATCTTCATTTTAGCTAATCAACATTATTTATTCCTTGAGAGATGGGATGTATCCACAGGTTCACAGAGCTGTGGATAATTCCTTGTCTGTCCAGTCTCAACTCAAAAATTGCTCACATCTGGAATTCTCTTTGCAGCAACATCCCTGATCAGTGGCATTAATGAAAGCAGGCATAAACTATCCTTTTTTATTCTTACTAATTAAAGGCAGATGGACTTGAACCAGCTAGTCCTAATCTCAGGTTACTAGTCTACATCTTGTACTGTTATTTTCAGTTATACAAAAATGCAAGTGGGGAGAAAGGGAGGAAAAAACACTTTAGAAGTACATTATGCATTTCAGACTTCTGGTGAAATTTCAGGAGTATGGAAAACAGTATTGGTGCTTACTGAACCTGATAGGAGCTCTTCCATGGCCTTCATTTGGCAGTGAATCAGGGGTAGTCTTATTATGACTGTATGATGACTTTGAAATAAGATTAGAAAAAGCATCAACCATCTGCTTTTCAGGAATATGCAAAGGGCTAGGCTGGCTCTAGAGGATGTGCTGGGAAAGTATGTCATGACCCACTGTGGTGAGGAGAAAAAAAAAAAAAAAAGTTGGAAGGATGATGGAGTCCACAGCTTTTACAGGCAGAAGAAAACAGAGTGTGAGAGAAAGAGGAAAATGTGGCATTCCATCAAAACCTGTCTGGCATACAGAATGGTGGGGAAAAGAGTTGCCTTCAAATACTGGTTGTTTTTGACCACCATGGTACTTTTGGTCTTAATCTATTTAGAAAAAAGCAAAGCTCATATTAAGCAACTGTAATTCAGATGCTTCTGACAGGATGCGTAACGGGTAGTGACATTTAGAAAACCCTTGATTTATGCTATATTAATGCTATAAAATGATCTTAGTCAGTTGCATGGGTAGAAGAAAAATAAACATGATTAAACTAGTCAGTGAGTCACAGTCAGAAATTTCAACTGTTGAATCTATCAGGTAGCAAGTTCCAATAATGCTTTCTGTAGCCACACAGGTGTTTGCAATTTGTTTAGCTGTGATAACTGTCATTGATCAGTGTCTTAGTAGGGATAATGATATTAAAAATGATGGTTTCTTTCTGTGATGAATATACTTTTCTTTGTGCTGCTCAAGAACTGGATGTTTGTTTGTCGACAAGGTATTTTTAATACAAGTAAAGAAATAAAAAATATTATACCGACTTAAATGTATGATAAGTAATGTGTCGTTTTACTTGAAAAAGCCCCATTATATTCATTGCAAGGTACTGGTGAAATAGTAGATTAATAATTCTAGTCATCTAAATTGCCCTCCAAATCTTCATTGAAATGAACTCATACAGCCTCTCAATCCCTCATCAATTGTTTGGCCGGCCCAGGGTTTATAGTTTGTACACCTTTAAGCACCTGAGCTTGCTACTAATGCCTGTTACTAATTCACCGATATGACAAGAATGGGCAAATTTCTGGGCCCATGTCCTAGGTGCAATATCCCATCCTTTTCCCTTGATGCCCATACCAAGTCTCCCACAGAGGTAAGAAACTTAAAATGCTGTAAGTTTTCATAGTCGTTATTTTCTGAAGTAATGAAGGTATATTTAGAATAGATGCCTGGTTCATTTGAGGACAAAACCAAACAACTCCAAACCTTTAAAGGACTGCAGTATAAAGGATTTATTTATCACAACCCTTGATGGTGCTTTCCAAGTAACCGCAGCAGCAATTATCTGGTAACTGTGGAAAAATACTTTCCACGCTAGCCCATGCCACGTGTAAGAGGACTGATGGAGGTAAACTCTGCCAAGTCAGAAGCAGCAGAGGTGAAAATGGTTTGAATGCGGCAATGCTACAAGTGGGAGGTTGTGGGTAGGGTATGAATCCCTGAAGTGTTAGAGCTGAATCAAGGTTCAAATATGAACCTTCCTACTTATTGCTTCAGCTATGTGCTTTCTTCAGAGAGTGTCAGAAGTGAAAGGCTTGAGATCACTGATAGGGTAGAAAAAATGATTAGCTCCTTCACCTGTGACTCAATTTCTGCAATCAAATGTGTGAGGGGGGGAAGCTTTGCAAAAAAAGCTCTTAATGATTCTGAGAGTTTATTTTACTAGCCTGGAGATTGTGGCTTATTCAAAAACTGAAGACTGATCTTTGGAGGTTTGTTTCCTTTTAATAAATGGAAAGTTTGATTCTCTTATTTCTGGAAGGTGAAGGATGAATAGAATGCTAGAAACTATGAAACTGTTTACAGAAAAAAAAACAACACACATGAATGTGAGTATTCCCAACTTCTTGTTAAACTTAATATCATGATAATATGATCCTGCACATTTCCAAGGTGTACAGTTATGAAGGACATATTTTGTACTTACCTTTTTTATTTAGGAACTGTTGACCCTTTAAATAGAAAGCTGCTGCAAATAAGTGCTGCCAGATCGGATATCTATCTTGAAGTTTGGCAAGGTGCAGGCAGAGGAGAGAACTATCTGTCGTGTGGGGAGGAGAGGGGAACGTGTAGGAGAATTTATTCTTTCTGATCTTTTACCAGATTCCCCCCACTCGCTACTGCTCTGCTTGTAAAAACAGCATAGTCCTTTTGCAGTGTTTTGTTTTCCTGATTCCTCCTACCCCTTGGAGGCAGCGACCCAGGCCTTTTTCTTACTGTAGGATCTAGGCAACAAAGATGCTGTATTATGGTTTCCTTGAGGTCTGGTTCTCCAAAGTGAGCAATCTTAATAGTTTTTCTTTTTCTTCCTTCTCCTGCAGTTCTTTGTTTCCTTCGCCTCAGAATGGGCTTTTCCTGCCCTTGTAGTTGTTCTTCCAGCCTTTGGCACCTCGCCTTTAATCCTCCTTTTTTAACATTCTTTTTTTTTTCAAGGGAATCCTGGCACCCAGACAGCAAACCTCCCTGACCTCAAACTTTTGGCTCGAGCCTAAAACATTTGTGGGAATTTACAGGCCCTCGAGCTATTTAATGCTGCAGCTGTGACACTAACTTTGAGTGCAGCAGAGGAAAAACAACAACAATTTGGATACTGTTTAGGCAGGCTGTGAAGAACACCACTGGATTCACTGGTGTCTGAAACTCCCTAAAGTTGGGGAATGTGGGTTTTATGATTGTGGGAGGTTTTTTCTACATAACAGAGTAAATGTATGCACACTCCATAAAGTGATGCATAGTCAGAACGGAATTCTCAGCTTTGTCAGCTTACCACTGCCAGTGGGTAACTCTGGCAGTACGGGCTGTTCTGGATACTGATAGAGCACTGAAAGATGAGGAAAGCTTGAGCCTTTCCTCTCTGTGGAACTACTCTCTTGGGTTTGTCCTTTTCTTCCTATTTTCTGGGAATAGAGGAAGGTGGGCAAGCCTCCGGAAAACTCCAACACCAAATTTTGCTGTGGTGCAGTGTAGTAGCACAGAGTGACACAGAAGTTTGCATGTTGTTTTGGGTAGTAAAGCCTAAAGTTTTAATTTTCAGAGTTTCTTCTGCAAGTGTAGGTTTATAGTCAAGATAACCAACAGTGTTTAAAGTAGTTCAGTACCTCACAAGGACAGATGAGCCATCAGTTAAACCCTATCCCGTTAGAAACGCCCAATAAAAAATGAGGAAATGGAACAATCCCTTCCTCCTTCACCACTGTCCCCCAGGCAGAGTAGGAACAGCTCTCTGTTGGCAACTCTGGAGCTTGTAGTCAAAAATAACCAGCCAATGGGGAACCATGAAGTAATGCCTGTTTAGATTCCATAGTGTGTTTTGGGGGGATACTGCTGGTTGATGGTGTTGCTCCCAGAACATCTGTCCTGGTTATGGCAACCCAGACGACTGCTTGTCTTCTAAGTGCAAGGAAGTTCTTTTTAATACACCTGTATTTAGTCCTGTCTCTTGAAAACCAGGAGACAAAGGGGATGCCTAGAAATTCATTCAGGCGTGCAGGTGTAGCAGTAAAGTCAGAGGCCATCATTGTGGTGGTGCAGACTCCCCTGGGGCCGTGTTGCAATGTCAGAACCAGCCAACATTGTGTTCTTGTCTTGGTTACAAGCACAGTAGACTGGGATGATCTGGCACTTTCTTACCTTGCTTGTAGGCACAGTGAGTTTGGACAATCAAGTACTTTCTTGTCCTTGTTACAAATACAGTGAGTTAGATGATTAGGCAGTCCCTAACAGCACCTGAAACTCCTGCTGCCTGGATCATAGTCCCGTCTGGAAGGTACCAGAATTACCAGACAAGAATTGTGGCCAAAATGGAAAAATACTGACCAAAGTCAATCATCTCGCGATCCTATAAATAACAATCCTAAGTGAGACCCTTTAAGCTCTCCGGGATCACAGGAGGCCGTGACCCAGTGTCGCCCCCTGAGTGGGGGAATGCCTCTCAGGGCAGATTTTGCGAGGATATTGCAGTGTAGATTTTGTGAGGATTTCACAGGCAGATTTCGTGAGTATTTCGGACATCACCCGCTGACAAAAACTGGTGAAGACAAAGAGTGACTAAGGCACTACTATTAGATTTCTTGAGGTTTCAAAGATTGTTTGCTACCAATAATTCACTACTTTTACAAAAAGAGAAACATCTTAATTATATAGGTTAACCTCTATATCTATGTGTGTGTGCTTTGATTTAGGAAACTCTGTCATAGTCTTGGGTGAACCTTGCCATTTTCAAATCTTTAACTAAGTCACTGTATTGATTATAGCAAATTTTGTTAAATCACTTTAATCATTGTCTGATTATTAAGTATTGTAAAAAATCATACAACCTAATCCTCTGTTAATAAATATTAACCTAAAAATTGTGCAGGATCCTAGATTAACATCACAACACATCTTAAACTGGAAATGTGCTTTAAGCCATTGAAACCCTTTTATGGTCAAAACAGACTGTAAATGGCACAATGGTGGTGGGAAGTACTTTGCCTCCTCTAAAGCACTGACCACATGCACAGACTCAAGGAGTGATGACAGTGATTTTGTTCAGAATTTTCTATATCTTTAGATTTGTATCCCTCTGGGATTTTTATTTAAGGGCTAAAATGAAAGTCTAAGAGATTCCTGTGATAAATCTACATTTTCTTGTTTGGTTTCTTACCTGTGATATTAGAAAATAAAAGATGACTTTTAAGATGTGCTGGCAGAAAGGAGTGAAACTTTTGGAAGAAGGAGAAATTCCTCTTCTTACTGCAGGTCCAGTCAATATTAAGGGAAGGAATGCTGTAGCCTCAGAGTGGAAAGTGAGTCAGAGGAGCTCTGGATTTTTGTTTGTTTCTGTAGCTCTTCTCTCTCATACATTTTGAAGAATGGCAAAACCATGCTAGGGTGTTGAGGAAGCTTTTGTCGCATGCATGTATGTTCACATGTCCCTCGATAGGAAACTAAATTACAGTGATTAGAAGTTGAAGGAAGAGTGTGTTTCAGCTAGACATCTCAATAGTTGAAATTGTTTTGAGTGTTTTGGGGACAGCTGGGCTAAAAAGTTTAATGGGTGGAGAGCATGTCACCACAAAGAAAGCTGGAGTGATGAGTAAAACTGTGCTGGAGACAACTTAGACTAATGGACATTGGGGAGTAGAATATGGAACATGGACACAGCAGCATGGTGTGCCCTCAAGAATGAGGGTCTGAATACGGTTTTAATATCATCGGCTCAGCCCCAGGAGGATTCCGATTATGTGAGGTTCAGTGCTTGGGCACAGTACTCTGTTGCTTTGCAGTAAACCCTTGCTGGTTTAGAGACTGGGAGTCAGAAAGCTATTATGTATGGTATTGCAAGTAAAATTACGAAGTTAGTTAGGCCCATTTTTTAAGAAAATCTTCTGTTAATATCTTTCCGTCTAGGAAAAGTATGTGTATGAGCTTTGCTTTCCTGTGTAGACCTCTCCACACATTTTAACTCTGTTCTACATCCCTTGTTTTTTCTGTAATCCCTAGTTATTTGAACTCCTTTGTATCTTGGGTAGGTAGCTATGCATGTACTTCAGGGGCAGGAGTATCCATATAGCTACTTAAAGGGAGAGTTTGGGGATGGGAGGAACCTCTCTCATTAAGGAGACGGAGTTACATTTTCCAGACCTACTATGTGAATTGTTTAGCCGCTAAAGTTATAGATACTGCAAAAAACTGATCCCCCCGATCCCCCATCAGCATGGCTTAGTAACAACACTTATACAGAGTTTTCATAAGCTCTGATTCCTGTGCATATTCTGGCACTTGGTTGATAGCTCCTTAGGCAGACCCTATGGCATAAGATGATCTCTAAAGCCTGTTTTACTCACAAGTCTAGATTAGGCTTGGAGTTGACTATTTGAATTGGGATCTCCATGTCTATAACACAGCGTTAAATGACATACAATTTGGTCTAGACGTATAGTGTGATATATGTATGGTGGGGTGTTGATTGATAGTTCACTGGGGTGAAACAATGGGAAAAGGAAATACACCGCAGCTGTACAGACAGATGTCAGCACGAGCCTGTAGAGCCCTGGGAAGGGACCCTGCAGCTCATGCAGAGGTGTGCTTTGCTCTACTTGTTCACATGTTATTCACCTTCTTGATCGTCTTATTGCTGGCTCTGCCCCTTCAATTCATCTGACTTGCCCCGGGTATATGTGAGTATAGGTGAGTCTTAAAAGTAATAATGCCTCTTGGTAAATACTCTGACGAAGCATAGTGAGCATGTGGTCCCTTCTTCAGGTACCTCAGGTGCACCGAGTCCTGTGAGAAGGCAGACCAAGAGAAGAGGGGGAGGTTTTATTCCTTAACTTCCCTAGAGGAGCTCTTTCGAGCAAGCTGTTCTGTGATACTACAAATCAGAGGTTGCTAGTTTGTTGAAGACTGTACTTTTTGAGTTATAGTTCAGCGGCAATGTTAGTTTAAGATGTTCTTGCCTAGCTTTGCTGGCACAACTGGTTGCATGGCTGCATTATGTAAAAGGGAATTGAAAATTGCGTTAGAAGAAAAGAGAGATGAGGAGTCTGTGTGTGTGGTTTTATGTTTACAATCTGATTTCTTTATTTGATACAGACTGAGAGAATAAAAGGTGGCAGAGGGTGCACAGAGCTGAAGAGGATCAGAATTTAGCTACTGTTACCACTGAACACGTTTTACTATGAGCCATGGCCTGAGTAAGGAGAATAATGAGTTTTGAAAACAGTCTTCAGAAACCAGAGTTTGGAACAAGTATAGAGTTGTAATGAGTATCCTTCATTGTAATGAGTATGTAGTGAGTATCCTTCAAGGAGTACTTGCAGCATTTTCTTTTTTTTTTCCCCATTCAATGCAGGCAGCTCCATGTGGTTAACCTAGCCAGTAGGGTTGCACGTATGTTAAGTACAGGCAAAACAAAAGACAAATTTGATCCGTAGGAAACTTGCTGTAACATCTCCACACTAAGGCACAAGCAAAACCTTTTCTGGTTTATCAGGCAGATTTGTTGCTGTTTCACCACAGGGATCTGAGCTTGAGTCTTAGGTGCACTCATGTTCAGTGTGTGCAAACAGCGACGCTGGACATCGGGGGACTCCTGTAATTGCTGATGTTGGCACAGCTGCCTGGTCCCCAGCTGGCGAACACTAGCATCCTGACCCACTGCATCCCACTGTGTCGTCAGGATTCAAAAGGCTTACGTTTTTATTTGGAAAATGGGTAGTCATAGGAATGAGAGGCCTGTTGGTTTTTAAGGGACGACTTCCACCGTGTTCACTATGCAGGTTTGGGAGCGCTCGCATCCATGTACGCTGACAAGCCGCCCTGGCACAGGCTGGCTTTTTTAAAGAAGGCTCCCCAGTGCCAGCAGCTCCAAATCTTTATCTCACATAGGAACAGATGGAAATCATTCACACATCTGAGCAGCAAAAATCTCAAAATGGACTGGGCACAGTGGCTGACATTTGGCTGGCTATTTGTTGTTTTCTTTGCTAGTTGATTTCCAAGGCAAAGTACATATTGTCGGGCATCTGCACACAGCGGGCACAAAACTACACTATGAAAAAGAAAATAGAAAAACATCAATCAGAGCACCTGATGTAACAGTAGCTTCTTCCAGTAGGAATACTTGTGTGCTGTCAACGCTCCTGCACAATGCATAAACAAGACACTGATCTCTGGAAAACTTATGACTATTCACTGGTTCAGAAGTCCAGTAGTCAGGTAAATCCTGGGGATGCACCTTATAGCTTGCTTTGTAGCCAGCCTTCAATTTTGCATTTGAATTGAAAACAAATGAGCCGATGGAACTGAGGAGTGGATTCCAGCATTGCCGCCGTTGCCGTAAAAATACACCTTTCATAGTAACCAGAGTATTTAATAGGTATAATAACAAACTATAGAATGAGATTGGGGTGAAAGCTGTAATGACCTGAGCAGAGGCAAGCATAAAAGGGATGAAGGCCTCATTGCTCATCTTTTGTGAAAACAACTCTACTAAAGGAGCAAAAGGATGCTGTGTTTCAGAGCACTGGGGAACACTTGCCAGAAGTAGCTTTTGTATCACCTGGAGCCGAAGCGGGGAAGATGGCTTGCATCTACTTCGTTGTAACACACAGCCTTTTTTAGTACTTTGTGCTTTTCCTACCTGCAGCACAGACTTCTTAGATAAGTCAATGTCCCTGACGTATACAAATATGTCTCAGGAGAAGCTAAGTGCATCTACATCTAAAATACAGACGTATTAAAAATGGGGAAACTATTTGTTTCCGTTTTGGACACTTTTGTGACTGTCTGTCGGTTTGTTTGTTTGTGTTTGTTTTTTTCTGTTTGCTTATTCTTGCTTGTGTTGAGTGTGGGATGTGTGCTCAGTTCGTGATCTCTTATTTTTCCTAGATATTTTTATTTTCTTAACCAATTATTTCTCTTACATACCAGTGAGTTCCTGAACAAAGAGGTTGGGTACTTGATTCCCTTAGGAAAAACATGGAACTTTACCAAGAATGTGATTCCTAGGCTGAGATATCTTAAAATATTCTATGTAAATGGAATGTAGCTGACTTGGTGAATAAAGGCAGTTGTGAATGCCACTGATGTGGATTTATAAATGCATCATTACATGTTTTTTGAAACTGTATTTACCAGCGCTTTTTTATGGCCAACATACATTTGGAACACAAATATCCGCCCTCATATAAAATAATGCCTGATCCAAAAAAACTGTCTTGAGTAAGCAGCAAAACTCTAGATAGTTAGTTATTTAGTTCGATTTGTGTTATAGACTTGCTTTAAATAATATGTGATCTAATTCAAGGTCAACAACATTCTCTAAATAGTTGGTATAAATGCTAAAGCATTTTGTAATTTATCAATTTATTCAATTAATGTCGAGCTTCCATTAGAAATCCCTTTGGCAGAGGTTCTTAAAGGAATCCCCATAAAGTTTCATTTATGCCAGAAACATCTGCTAAAGACAGCTATTGGACTATATAAAAGACTAAGGAGACTAAGACTGGTTAACATCCACTGAGGTGGGTTTTTTTAAAGACTAGTGCTTTATATAAAGACTCCCACTGATTACAATGGATTTGAATTACAGCTCTTAAGAATTAAAACAGATGGATAAAGGAAAATATTTGGCTGATGATGAATATACCGATAAAGAAAAAAAGAGAATGAGTATGATACCCGGAAATACTTCTAACCTTATTTAGACATGCCTGTGTCCAGGGACATTGGTTTAGGTAAAGAAACAGTAATTTTGCTGAAAACCTTAGGCCTGAAGATAAACTTCTAATTTCCATCCTCTTGAAAGCTGACTCTTGTAATACGTATTTTTGTCCGCATCAGAATGAAATTTGGCAACTTCACAATGCTGGTTTATTGACAGTAACCTGGGGGGGCGGGGAACAAACAACTTTGAATTTGTTTGTTTTTCCCAGCTGTGTTGTAGAGTATTGGGTGATGGTGGCTGCAGTGTGGGAGTCTGGCGTGCTCACTCTTTCTGGGGAGCTGAGCTCCTGCAGAAGACACCTCCCCATCCCCTCCTTTCCAAGGGGGCTCCGCACAGCAGTGAGCAGCAGCCACCCTGGTTGTAGTCCAGGCTGCTGTTGCAGCTGAGTGATTCCCACCTGCAGCAAGGTACTTTGGGTCAGCTGAATGTTTCCAGGTGTCTCATTTGGCAAAAAGGTTAAGCAAAGCAGTGTAGCAGGGCTGTGTTGGGTTTTTTTTCGTTTGGTTGGTTTTGGTTTTGGTTGGTTTTTTTTTTTCAGGAAAATGAATGGCAGTTGTTTGAAAGATGTTGAAAGTTGCAGTTTTTCTTGTGATAGAAGATCCTCCCCTGCTTCTTTCTGGACGTTGCAGACTCTCAAATCTGAATCTAAGTTTCAAAAAAAGAAGTGGTAATTGGTAGAGTTTCTCAAAAGTGTAATTAGCATAGCCAGACCTTTATTTATTGTACTTATTTCCATTCTGTTAAAAGACAGTAAAATGTTCCTCTGAATGTCCCACATGCAGACCATTTGGCATCTATAAATTAGTGAAACCCATCTATTATATAACAATTGTAAATCATCAGTGATAACTGTGTCATCTGGGGCAACCGAAAAAATATGTACTTGATGTTTTATTCAGCAGGAGGTTATTATAATGGCACCTTAGTGCACAGCGAATGTAGTTCTCTCGCTCTACATAAAATTTTTATTAATTGCATTAATTAGTATATTTTTATTTTTAAAACATAAAATGCTTCTCATTTCAGGCTCTGACTACTTGTATATAACTTAAACTTATGATAAGATGTCATGATAGTCTGTCTACTCATTTAACTTCAATTATATAGAAATATGCATAAGCAAATGTAATAAAATAGATCCATTTCCAGAGCAGTCATAATAAACCTTCTTATTTATCTTTATGCTCTCCCCTAAATAGTGCAAGGAAAGACAGGCTTTGGATGTGCTAGAAAACTAGTAACTACTAATAACATTAAGAGCAATCTGAGGAAGAGTGACGTTGCGAGTCTGTTAACATCAATGTCAGAGCATCCGCTGACTTTCCTGGAATCTGGATTTTATCCTTCAGGGAATGATACAATCAACACAAACTTTTGTAAAGCTTTTGTAAAGCTGTTCACATCATCATCACAGGTGCTGTTTTGAGGCTTTATTTTTGTGTAAGTTCTCAGGTTCTCTAGATAATTATTTTCAAAACCTTCACTTCTGTCACTAGTCTTACAAAAGTAAAAGCCACATTTTCTTATGGGGTAAACAAAGAGATAAGGGTGACTTCAGTGGGGTTTCAATAATTTATGATGAAAATAATGGTGGATTAATGGTCGAATTGTAGAAGGTCAAAAATGTGGCTGTGTATATATATATGCATTATGTGCATAGTTTTTGTATATATACATATAATGTGAGTCGTATATGATATATATATATAACGATCCAGCCCCAGTTACTCACTTCAGTTATGAAACCTTAATGACTGCGTCTTCTGTATTCAGCAAGATCTAAATACCTATAAATGTCCTATAGATTTAATATCCAAAGAGACTGATTTAAAAAATTTGAAAGGCTGGGAATAACACTGAATATTGGTACATGTAAGTAAATATACATGATCATAACTGTATTGAATTACCCAGTACATTGTATTTTGTTTGGTTGTATGCCTGCAATGCTAGCAAAATAGCTTTTTTTTTTTTTTTTTTTTTTTTCTGTCAGTGTTCCCAAAGACTTTAACTTAGTTGTTTTCCACAAGCTAATGGTGGTAGCAAAAGTACAGGTCTGCAGCAATTATGTAGAGCATAGGAATCCCTTCCTTTGCTGAGGATTGCAATGATTAATGAAAGCATTACATCTCCAGAGAGTAGCCCTCTAGCAAACTTCTTACTAAATATATCCATTAATAGCTGGCATACAATATGCAGAAAAGATTTAAAGAATTATACTGGAAAGCCGTCTGGGATTTCAGTGTTTCCCAGGGGGGAACTTTTTTGATGGCATTAATGATCTCCTGTAGAGAAATCTGTGTCTAATCATTCTCTGTCCCTGCATGACTCTATGCAGTACGGCATTCTGCGGTATATATCACTACATATGTACTCTAGGGTATTCAATAGCCTGCAAATTACTTGAGTGGGTTATTTACTTTTGCAGAAGTTATGACTACTTCTGCACTTCAGCTCCTGATGGAAGAAAAAACAGTTATTTTCCAAAGTTTTAACCTTGAGATTATTCTGGTACTTGGTAGGTTAAAGTTTACAGTCTTAAAATCACTGTAAATATGCTTTCTTTTACCGTGGTGAGTGCCTGCTACCCTTCATGCTTAGCTAGAAAATCATGATCGGAGAAATGAGTCTGAAGTAGCGATAACCTGAGCTGATCTAAAGCTGGAAAATGCGAGAGAGAAGAAAACCTTGGAGGACGATGCAGGTCATCATCAGACAGCAGCCTTGCTGTGCTTCCCACTGCCTGGCAGCACAACGCGGACGGCAACTGGGCAGGCATAAGAATTCAGAATCATTCTCTCTTTCTTTCCTTTAAACCAAAAATAGGACGAATTCTTATTGGTAAGACATAAAAAGACACCCCTGTCCCCACCAGCTCTGCCCTCCCCCCGTAGGCCGTACCCATGGGAGGGGACGAGCCTAGGAAGGAGATCCCTGCAGCTGCCCTTACGGAGTGGGCGGAATGTTCCTCAAGCCAACATTCATCGTGTGCAGCTTTTTGTGCCCCTAGGGAGGATTTTCTGCCCATCCAGGTCTTGTAAATGCCCCTACGGTTCCTTACCGAAAGTTTCAGAAATTTTTAAATATTTCACTGGCCCATTTTCTGTTTTGGAACAGAGATAGGAAAACGACGCAGATGGTTTCAGTGACATTTTAGTTTGTTTCTTGTTTGGTAAAGGATGACTATCTGAGTCCTCTGTTCAAGTTCCTTCAATTTGTAGAAAGCATGCATTGTAGCAACAAATAGTTTAAAGTACAACAAAACTGCGTTTTATGGATTTTACATACAGTTTTTTAGACCAGAAATTAAGTAAATATTGTGACCACCTGCTACTGTAAACTCCTTCTCATAATTTCCTATTTTTATTACTATGTTAATATACTCCAGGCTATGGTTCATCACTGTCATCAAACTTACTAGGAAAATATGAATGTATTACAGAGATTGGCTTATACTTTCTCTCACACTTTATTATAAAGTCAGTGACATTTAGAAACTGTGCGTGGGAGGGAATAAGGAAGGCATTTTATTTATTTATTCTGCTAGCTTTTTTACCCAATTCCGTAAAAAAAAAAAAAAAAATTAAAAAAATTAATATGAGCAAACTGAATAAAGATATTTCCCAAGTAGCTTTACATACAGTTTCACTGCTGCATATCAAATATACAGAATTCTTCAGCTGTGTTAGCCATCAATTAAACAGTCTGGCCTTCGTGGCATGAGAGTAAATATTGCATCCCATTAGTGGCTAAACTAATTTTAGAATTTAAAAGCCATAAAAATAAATGGGAAAATGACAGAATCTTTGTTTTCCCAACTCAGAATTCAACTAGTTTGTTTGTGAAGAAATAATCCCTCTCAGATCTGTTACCAAGTCTTACTTTGGTGCAATGAAAAAAGCAGTCTACTCATGATATTTTGAGCTGTGCCTTGTTAAAGGTTTTTCTCTAATAATGCCAAGCTAATCTAATTATAACTGAGCCGCATTTTCTGGAAATCATTTAGTATACCTATTCACAGCATCTATAACATTGACTTCAAACACTTTTGTAAGGTAATTTTTGTGTTGCAGTAGTGGGATAGGTAATTAGAACCTGCTCTAGTAAGCACTGTGTCTTACTGTTTTCAATGGTGTGAGAACGATACCTGAAGGTGTAATTGCCCTTATGTTTTTATGGATTCTTTTAAGATCAAAGCTATCAATTATGAGAGACAAAGACATTTCGACAATAAGAACAAGTATACACATCAAGCAAAGTCAGACAAAGGTAAATCTGAAATTGCTCATCTTGCAAGCAGAAACTTTTAATTTTTATACTAACACAGTACTTAAAATAATTTTAAAAAACCCCACATAAAATTATGGAGAAGGATCATGTGTTTCTCTGAGATGATTATGCAAAGCTAGATTGTGTCTCTGAACCACTATATCAGCTTGTTTTACTATTAGACTTGATTTGCGATTGTACAACTAGCCAAAAATTCGTGTCCTGCCTCTGTAAATGAGGGTCCAGCTAGGCAAGTATAATCCCATACTATGCAATTAAAGCTTTATGTAAATTAAGCTTTATGTAAAATAAGAGGATTAAGATATTTGGTTGTAATAGGAAATGAATAAAGAAGATGAATACAATCAAAATTTTCTGTTTTCACAATAACATAATCAGGTTTTTAAAAAGACACAAAAAAGAAGGAAAATTCCCCCCTCCCTGTTTTTTTGTTTAAAAGCTGGTCAGTGTTGTGCATATTCTTTCCTTTCTTTCGTTCCTGTGTTGTTATGAGTATGCAGTAATAAAAAGTAGTTCTCAATCTTTACATAGTAAAAGATTTTAAAATAGAAATAAAAATAAAGTGGTTTCTGGAAGCATAAATTGTTGAAATAAAATTAGTATCATTTTGTACAAAAAAAATATGAAATAGTAGTGTGGTTTTGGCTTATTTCAGTTCAGATGCTCTTTTTTGCATGTGAATGGTTTGTATTTTCAATCAAAAAAATGAAGGATGATTTTTTTAAATTCTTTTTTTGGTAACCCGACTTCCTGGAAGAATTTACTTTAATATTCACTGTCGTCATTCTAAAAAGAATTTCAATTTTTAGCGCTTGCTGTAATTTTCTTATGCAGGGACAGCATATGAATCTGCAGCATAAATACGCCCATGCCGTCGTAAAAGTGTTTGATTAAAATTAATCCACGTTGCTCATATTAAGTTGATATAATTATTTTTTGTAATAAATCCTTCTACTGCGTTTATGGGGGGGGTGGGGTGTGTGTTTGTAAATTAAACTGTCCTCGGTACCATAGCTACGAATCTCACCTAGAGTACCATATAGAGTATCTTCAGGAGATAACAGCTGCGTGAACAATGGCCACCGGTTCTCCACGCTGGGGAGCAGGCCAGTCTTATAATTTACACAGCCGCCATTTGAGGGCAAAGCAGAGAAGCATATTTTTGCTTCTTACTGTCCGTAGGCAGCCGTGACAAGCGATCCTCTGGTCGCTCGAGCTAGTTTTCCACTGAGGCTGTTTTAGAAACGGCTGGTTGTATAGGTGCCTGCATAGATATTGCAGTGTTCGAAGAACCATGAGGGTTCTCAGGGGCTTGCAGTCTTTCAGTATGACCAGATTATAAACCCGAAGTCCTCTGTTATGCAGAGTATGCTTTACCCTGCTGTGCTCCCCACAAAGGAGGCAGGTAGTTTAAATTCTTTCTTCCCTGGTATTCTACGTGGAAATAAATGCCTGATGCCATCTGTAGAACAAACATGCTGAGAACACTGCTCATGTGATTGTTTTATCTCCCTGAATAAATTTTTGATCTACACTAGAAACATTGCAAAATAAGTTATTTTTTCATTCCAGTAGGAGAGACTCCACTGAACGGACTTTAAGGGCAAAACTTTAGAAAAAGTGGATATAAATTTAAATTTCAGCTTCACTTATGGGTTCATTCAACTGTGAATGATGGGGGGAAACTGCAAATGTAAAGGAATGTCTATTAATGGTAAGGCACAGGTGCTAGGATTACTTGAATGGTAATAAATTTACATTGCAAATGTGATAAATTTGCTGCAGTTCTAATGCTACTGTAATGACTATCAGCTGCAAGCACGAGGACAGAAGAAAGCTGTTAAATGCATACTCTTAGTGCATGGAAAATGTACTCTCTCAGCAGTTTGTGTACTGCTTGGTATTCATTTATGAGGGCTTCTCTTCACATAGGAACTTTCATTTCTATAGAAATTTACTTTGCAATGTTTTATTTGTAAATGACACTATTTGGTTATTAAGGCTGAATACCTACTCATTAAGCTTCTTGGTAATACGAACATGTGTGGGAGTTGCGCAGGGTGCTTTTCATTCGCAGGTTACTTTTCGTCAGCTCTTTCTTTTCCAGCTGTTTCCTGCACTGCAGCAAAGTCATTGCTGACAAAGCACAAGTCAACAATACCAGTGAAAATGGGAATCTAAGAGATGGCTGATATCTGTAGTACCAAATTCAGTGGTGCATCTTCAGATAATTGTTTTGTTTTACCTTTCGTGTGTGCTGTTTAGCAGTCAAGAGGGAAAGCAAATAAATGGTGCACAACATGCTGGAAAATCAGTACTATGCAGTCAGCAGAGCTAAGATAATGCAGTTTCCAACTGTCTTGTATAACGTGAGTTTCCCGTACTACTGACTGAAATGTTGGGTCCTTTAGTAAAGACAGTTGGGATATGACTTTTTTGATGTTTTCCATGAAATTACCTGTTCCAAATGGGCACGGAAGCAGCTGTCTGTGCCCCATGGGAGCACATATGCTTAGCATGTATGTGGATGCTGGGGCATTAATGAAGTGAGAGGCTTCTTAAGTTTCCTGCCCTACTTTCAACTATGGAAGCATCCTCCTCAGCAGGAAGCCTGGACAGAGGTGCAACAGAGCTGGAAGGGCTGGGTATTGGTGGGGTCCCACTGCATCCTCACCGAGCCAGGGGATGGTCCCATCTCCCTTTGCCTTCTAAGCTACTGATGGCCTCTCACAGGCAGCGGCTCGCTTGCACACCCCGGGTGTTTGTCTGTCGGAAGGTGTCTTGGACAATGTGGAAGCAGGGGGCCTTGGAGGAAGGTCTGCTCTCGGAAGTGCTCACTCACCCTCTCTGCCAGGTTGAGAGTTTTGAGCATAGCCGGAGTATTGGTTTATGTGGCTTGGTCTACCTCTGCTGCACGTGTGTTCATTATTAACATCTGTAAGCTTGAATCTCTTAATGTGTGCCCCAAAATATCTGGATAGTATTGATCCTTCTAAGTTTTGGACTTGCAGAAAGGTGTGATTGCTCAGCCTCTCTGGCGCATAGTTAGAACGGTTTATTTGCAGCACGGCCTTTTCTCAGACTAAAGTCAGTGGGCTAAGCACCAAAGCAAGGAGCCTGCTTACCCTACCTCTAAGTCCAGCAGCTCAGGGACAGTGCAGGCACGAGCTCACAACCCACTTCTATGTCCAAACGTAGAAGTACTCTTGTATTTTCTCATGTACTGATTTACATGTGGGTGAACTCTGATTTGTACATAGAACCCATTTTTAAACCAAAAAGCACTGTCTATACACTTTATTTACACTGAACATAGTGATTTGAAACCACGCTTTCAGTAGTTAAAAACCAGACTCCCGATGTGCTGCTGAGAAGGGGTGGGTTAAGCTCTTTCCCTTTGAGACAGTGCAGGTGAATACGATGGCCCTTAGGTCAGAACGTGGTGAACGCAGAGGATGCCAAGCACCAGGTGGTGCAATGGCAGATTCAAAAAGTATTCCTACTATAGCCATAAATCTACTGCAAATACAATTCCACAAGAAGGCAAATCATCTCAATTTTGATGTTCCTGCCTGGATCAGAGGAAGTGAAGGAAACATATTATAGGCAACTAGCGGTATCATTGCATCAGATTAAAATATTCATTTTCTCCACTCCAATGACTATGTAGTTTTTCTTTAAACTTCTGGAACTCTCCCTCTCTGGGAAAAAAACAGTATGTTTATGCGCAATTCAACATTTTCTCCTCAGTACAGACAGATATATTTCTTGACACTTCTGTTAAGGTTTATTAAAAGAAGCCAAAAACATTTTAATCAGCCATGAGAGGTTTTGTGCATTAGTCAAGAATTGTCTAGACCCATTATCTATTGCTTTTCTTAATCCCATGCTTTCCTCGATGGGAAGTCCAGATCATATTTCTTTCACTACCACCATAAAAATTTTTATCTTAATGTGAATCTTTGCTTAAAATAATGTCTAGTAAATCAAGGCGAACAATTAACATTTTCATAAAAAAAACAGAATTAGAAGTGACTCTCACAAAATGAAGGCTAGCAGCATTTTGAAAAGAATGCATGAAGAGGAGGTTTCTTATTTTCAAGTTTTATTTTACTTATTTTTAGGTGCAGTATGCCTCTTCAATGCAAGTTCATAAGCAGTGCCTTGAGCAAGGATCAGAGTTCAGGACTACTTAATTCCCCAAAGGTACACCAAATGCTGAGGTATAGATTCCATCTTTCTTATACTTGTCTCTGACTCTTCAATTCTTGCTAAGCAATGACATTGCCTCAACAGGAGGGACAGGTTTGTTCTCCTGACAAGAACAGTCTACTCTGGTAGAGTTGAAGCAGTTTGTGAGACAGAGTGATTTCTCAGACCACCTTCAGTTTCTTCTGTTTGTGGTAATGAAATGAAGACCACTCTTGAAATTCTGTGTAGAACAGTGACCTTGTCCTAAAAAATAAAACTAAAAAGTACAATGTAAATGCTGAGATTTTGTATCAGCGATCTTATTAATTATAGTTTGAATAACTACGTTGCTTCCCTTTGGACACAGAAAGGCACAAACATCAGCTTTGCATCAACTTCTTGTTTCATATGTTGGTGGATTTACTTCTGTCCGTGAGAAGTAGAGATTTTTTTTTCCTTTTAAATGAAAGCTCAGATTCCTAACACTACGATGCACTCAAATTGCATCCTGAACCTGACCAAGAGCGACTCTAATTATTTAAAAACACAAACTTGACAAAGAAGAATTAATGGTTACTTTTATTTGCATATAAATACCACCTGTCACATAAAGTTCACAGTACTAGTTTAAATAGGATATCATTAGTTCTCCAGGAAGCAGTGAACAGTAGGGAAAGGGGAGTTGAAGAAAGTAGGCTGCAATGAAAAGGCTTTGGAAGCATGCTTTAGCTCACCTCAGCTGCCATAACAGTCTGCGGCTGTAGTAGATTTGTCTTTATTTATTTACATACAAGAATACAGAATTTTATAAAAAGTGATTGATGTCCTTTTAACCTGAAAATTGTCTGGCATTAGAACTACTCTTTCTGTTCTGTTTTCATTGTACAGCTAGTTTAGTCAATGTCTGGGATCCCTAGGTACTATTGCAGTGGAAGTAAATGATCATTATAAGAATGACTAAATTATTACCATTTCTTGTCAAAGCTTTTAGTGAAAGAATGCCTCTGCAGGTAATTTAAATATGATAATGATCTGAAGACGGGGCTAAGAAATGCAAAATAATAAATGATACAAGAGTAAAGAGTGCAAGGAATTTTGGAATTACCACCTGTATTGGGAGAACAAATATGAACTATTCACATACCTCATTTCAAAACTATTTTCCTTTAAGGTAAAACAAATAAACATATAGTTCTAGTTGTCATTAGGGACAACATGATGAAAACATCTATGTAATGTTTAGCCATGTGTAGGAAAGTGCCATCACATCTAGAAA
The DNA here is from genome assembly GCF_965231255.1 of Vanellus vanellus. Classification (NCBI taxonomy): domain Eukaryota; kingdom Metazoa; phylum Chordata; class Aves; order Charadriiformes; family Charadriidae; genus Vanellus; species Vanellus vanellus. The sequence continues at coordinate 96,208,949 of NC_138906.1, read as the reverse complement.
AGGAGAATACAGGGGAGATGTTAGTGAGTAACATATGATTAAATCATTTGGATTAAAGAAATTGTATGGAATACTGTCTTCAGTTCTGCTCACCCTATTTCTTTTCTGCTACTCCTCACCTCAAAAAAAAAAAAAAATGATTGAGACCCACAAGGTCATCTATAATTCTTGTAGAAGGTGGACTCATGTAAACTAAAATCTGGATGAAGTGAAATTATTTGAAATTTTGTTTAGGTCAGAGGAAAGAATGCCGGAGACAGGAGATGGGGGCAGCAATTAGTAGCTGTTACAGAAAAGAAGGTCAGGCAGATACTTCAATTCACTCCCTTTTAATAGGACACAAAAAGAAATTGAATTATAATACACATGAAAGTGTTTAAAAAGAAATCCTTTTATACAGTGTATAATTAACCCAAGGAACTTGGTGCTGTAATGTATTAGTGGAGAATGAAGCTTAACAGAGCTAGAATTAAGAAAAGACTTTCATGGGGATAATAAGGACAACCAGGATTGAAAATAGTGCTGAAAATCGTTCAGAAGATAGAAATGTTTTTGCTTTGGGACACAAGAGTAACATTAGGTGATCCATTTAAGAAGTCTCCTTGTGCACAGCTTATCTCATGCTGTGTTTTTGTGTGGTGTACTATAAGCTGGAAGCCTGTATTGCATCCAGCTCTGGAGTTCCCAACATAGGAAAGACATGGACCTACTGGAGCAGGTCCAGAGGAGCGCCACAAAAGTGATTAGGGGGCTGGAGCACCTTTCCTATGAGGACAGGCTGAGAGAGTTGGGGTTGCTCAGCCTGGAGAAGAGAAGGCTCCGGGAGGACCTTATTGCAGCCTTCCAGTACCTAAAGGGGGCCTATAAGAAAGATGGGGACAAATTTTGTAGCAGGGCCTGTTGTGATAGGATGAGGGGTAATGGCTTTAAAGTAAAAGAGGGTATATTTAGACTAGATATAAGGAAGAATTCTTTTAGGAAGAGTGTGGTGAAACATTAGAACAGGTTGCCCAGAGACATGGTAAATATGCCATTCCTGGAAACATTCAAGGTCAGGTTGGACTGGGCTCTGAACAACCTGACCTAGTTGAAGATGTCCCTGTTCAGTGGAGGGAAGTTGTACTAGATGACCTTTAAAGTTCCCTTCCAACCCAAACTATTCTATGATTCTATCAAAGCACATGATACTGGTTGTTGGTAGAGATGGGATGCTTAATTTCATATGGAATACAGTCCTCTTCTGATGATACCACCCTCTTCTAGATCTAGATAGAAAGTTTTTCTGGATCTAAGAATATCTGATGTTCTTAATCTTCTTTTTAAGAATCAGAACTGGAGAATGGTGGAGAAAATGTTTTTGTTTCTGTAACAGTTGTTTCACCATTTTAGCAGTGAAGGAATTAAGGGGATAAGAAAAGGAAAGTTGGTATGAAAAGGAGAAATAGTAAATAATAATTTACCAGTCTTTACCGGTACTTATATGGAAGAAAAAAAAAAAACAAAACAAAACAGAAAAAACCCCACACCTATAGCTAAACAGAATCAGACCTCTCTCTTGAATATCTCTTGTCATAGGTCTAGTTAAGTACAATATATAAATGTTACGTAGATACTGTTCCTCAAATGCAAGTATCAATTTACAGTTCTTTTCAGGTATATTAAAAAAAACCCCAGAGTTGGAAGAGATTAGAAGGTACCTTGTACATCTCCTCACCTCCATGCAGTATCAAAACTTCCTAAATCATACATGACAGGTGTTTATAAACACTTCCAGTGAGAGATTTTGCAATCTTCACAGGTAATCTGGTGCTTCAGTCTCCTTGCTGTTTAGGGATTTTCTTTCCTAATGTCTAACCTAATCATATTGCAATTCTATTACATTTTAACTGGCTCTCAATTACCCTTAATTTGTAGAACTTGCCTTAGAATGAACTGACACTTTCTTTAAAAAAAAAAAAAGAAGGGGAAAAAAAGGAAGGCAGCAAGTCTTATTGAATAAAATGGTAATTTTGTAAACATGAACAGATTGAAAAGCTATTCGGTGTTTTCTTACTCTGAATGGAATTCTGAGGAATGTCGAGTTGTCCAACCCACTCAAAAAAAATTAACTCTAACAAACATTAACGGTTTTAAAATCTGTAGTGATCGGTGTTGTAGCTGCTAGCCTACAGTCTCCTTGGTGCTTTTCTTTGTAAGAAGTCCTAACTGTCTCTACACCTCTGCTAAAATTTATGAATGTCCTCTACTACTTCTTAGGTTATATTTTCAGTACGAAGTTCTGTAGAAAATAAAAAATTCAAGGGTATCATAAATGGAAAATTGAATATCAAGCTACGTATTGCAATTGATATTGTTAGAGGTAATACTATTTTTCATATTTGATTCAGTAGAAATCTGTCTTTTTTTTCAGTTTATCTGCCAACTTTTCTTATTTATTACACAACAACACCACAGAATTCAGTGAGTTTGTCCCAGGCCCCATGTTTGAACTTACGATGGTGTTGTAGGTTTTGATTGTAGCTAGTGATGTAAAATGTAGAAAAGCTATATGAAACATGGAATGGGGAGTGAAATGTACAAATTAAGTTACCTAAAATTAGTGGATTTTATTAAATAGGGGTTGACTTATTTAGTTTGGCAAAAATCCCTCACTGCGGTAAACTGGGTTGCAAATTCAGCAACATGGCCATGTCACTGTTACCGTGCCATCTGTTACAGAGCAGTGATTTCTGCTGAAGGGGGCAACTGGGGTCTGAGAGAACTTCTGAAAGCAGACAGTCCTCTCTAGAGCCACAAAGACTGGGAATCACCTATTTTTCCATTTATGCTTCTCTCTATATAAATATTTTTACCATGAGTCTTGCTTTCCAAAGTCTTGGTGAGAGGTTCAAGCAAAACATGGCTTTTTGATAAGATGCTTGCTGACATGATAAAAGAGAGTGTATTCTGCTCCTGCTCCACATAGTTGTCCTTGCTGATGATTTAATCTCTCACTGCCTCAGCTTTGAGCCTGTTACAATAAGGACACAAATTCTGATTCTAATCTGTTAATCACCTTGCCTGCCTGAAAGATAAAATGATCAGGACAAGAACTGCCTCTTCATAGATGTAACTCTGAGTTCTTCCAGAATAGATCCCAGTTTCAACTACAATAATAAAAGTGCTGGTAGGTGTTCAAATAAAACACATTTTAAGTGTTTTATGGCTGTTTTGTTTTCCAGTAATAGTAACTTCAAGGCACAAGCTATTTGCTACTTCTGGACGTGGGAGAAAGGAGTTAAAATTCTAACAGTATGGAAAACTGTCAACTCCAGCTTCCAAGCTGCAGAAAATATTATCCCTGCTGCAGTTTTACTAGAGTAAAAGGAAAAAAAACCCAAAACAAAACAAAAGAAAACCCAACCCCTCAACCCAGAAAACCTATCCTTTTTACTTCCAAGTATTTTGCAAAGAAGAATTTGAGTGTGAAATGATGACAAATTGATGGTGCTTGTATAGCTAGTGCAGTATTTCATTCCACAGTCTGTTGTTCTGCTCTGAGCTCAGCCATTTAGAGCAAACACGTTTGATACTGCTTGCCCACAATGCCAGCAGAATCTGTACTGAGAAACAGAAAATGCATTAGGGAGCTGTGTGTTTTCCAGCTGGGGTATGAATCATACTTTTGGGACTTGTGTTTCTAAAACGAGTTCAAAAACAAGCTATGACAAAGAAAGTGGGAAACCATAATAGGAACCTTTAGCTCCTAGATCTTGCGAATTTCAGGTTCTGAGCAGATCCTTGCATTAATATGAAGATTATCGGCATTTAGCTGTAGTTGCTTCGCTTATCACTTGCTTCAGTCTCTGCTTTCATATTCATGAATCAAAATGTGTGGTGTTCCTAGCTGAACTTCTATGCTTCTGTACTTCACAGCAATTAACATCCCTGACATTGTATCTCAAGATAAGATGCTCATCTCAGAAGACTAGTAGGAAGTGAAACGCAATCTGTCATATTTAAGCCAGCTCTTTGATAATGTCCCATTCTAATAAGGACAAAGTAAGTCCATTTCTTTCCAGTTCCTAACCTCATGTCTTTGTAATTTACATCATAATTGGCGTGTTATCAACAATATCGCCTGAGTATCTCTAGACTTTTGGAGAGCTAATTAGCTAGAGGTAACTACTCCAAGTCAACCTGGAAGATGGGACGCAGCTGCACTATGCGCACATTTTTAAGGGACTTTCTATGTGAGGCATTTAAGGATTGACAGGGAAAGGAGCATGAGCATAGCTTAGCGTGGTATTCATGCTCTGTGCCAAAACCTGTGCTAACTGTTGCGTGAGTTTGCTGTCCCATTATTCACATGGTGGTTGCATTTGTCCTTTGCTCATTCAAAACAAGCCTATAAGATACCTGAGTGCCGCTCTATGCATGATATCATGAATGTCAAACCCCATTCCTACTATGCCTTACCTCTCAAAAGGGTCCTGGTGATATCTGCTAGAAGCTCTTTCCTGGTGCATCGTTCTTTTGCTAACCATATTATTTACACATGTAGTTCCAAAGAGCATCAACTGCAGGGTCAAGGAGGCTTCAAAGGAGACCCTATATGCCCCTATATTGTTGTGGTGAGGATTAGTCTCTTATAGCAGTGGGGACTTCTGAAAAGCACGTTCTCAGTCTGGAGCAGGGATGGCTGGAAACGTTATCCTGACTGTAGCCTTAGTGCTTCTCAGTGGAATGAAAAAGATGATTGTCAGTGAAAAGTTTCCGGATGAGATTAAAAAAAAAGCTCAGATAGCCAACCAGTATTTTCTACCATTGGTCCAGATTAAGTGTCCAAAGAGAGTGTTTCCATAAAGAAGTACTAGTCTAGATGTTAAGAAACATTCAGAGAAAGTTTGTTTTCTTTTTCTTTTTTGTTTTTTTTTTTTTTCTCTTGAAAGAAACCAGTGACTCCAGAAGGTCCTGGGCCTTCTCAAGTTCCACCTTTCTCCAACATGAAGGGACAAATCGATGGATGGCTTTGCAATAGGGTCGTAAAAATATAAACAGACTTGCAGCAATATTTGTTTCAATTAGACAACTTTCATCTCTGTATTCAGTTACCGCTTTATATTGAACCACTGTTCACTTAAAAATCAGCATCATCGAGCTGACTTGAAATAAGCAGTGCAAGTGGTTTGTGTATCCTAAACAAAAACAGTTCAGTGTCTCATTGTCTTTAGAAGGTAAATGCAAGCTAGAGGATGTGATGCTGTTGTCTGCTATATGGACTGTTTGCATAAATATGTATTTCCAAAGAACATTAAAATTCAGCTAACTAAACAATATGCAATACATCCTGAATTCTGGTAGTGTCAGTGCAGATGGAGTGGCTAGAGTATGCCACAGGTGAAGAAAAAGCTTGTTTAAGGAGATACTCTGAATTCTGACTTTGGTCAGTATCGTTTACTACTAAGCACACTATTTTTTACAGAGCAGAGAGGATAATAAAAGTCTATGCAATGTGTAGGTTAATGGAAAACATTGTAAAAACTTCTGTTCATTTGGGACTTTTTTTTTGTGAGTATTGATTTCACTGAAAAACCTGCTGAAATTAAACTACTTTAAAAGTTACAAAAAAAACAGGAGAAAATAAAAAAAAAAAATGGAAAGATGACAACAGTGGCCCAAATACTTATAGTGACCTAAAAATTCCCCATCAAATTACAGGAAATACATTTCCCCCCACCTTTTTCTCATTGATTGAATCAGCAGCAATGACTAAACTTCCTGTTAATACTTTAACATCTTTCTATAGAGGTTGTTTGCCATTTTTGTGAAAAAGCATAGACTATCATCACAAGAAGTGTGGCCAGCAGGTCAAAGGAGGTGATTCCGACCCTCCACTCTCGTGAGACCCCACCTGGAGTACTGCATCCAGCTCTGGAGTCCCCAACATAAGAAGGACATGGACCTGCTGGAGCATGTCCAGACGAGAGCCACGAGGATGATCCGAGGGCTGGAGCACCTCTCCTATGAGGAGAGGCTGAAAGAGTAGGGGCTGTTCAGCCTGGAGAGGAGAAGGCTCCAGGGACATCTTATTGTGGCCTTCCAGTACCTAAAGGGGGCCTACAGGAGAGCCGGGGAAGGACTTTTTACTCGGGCATGTAGTGATAGGACAAGGGGGAATGGTTTTAAACTGGAAGAGGGCAGGTTCAGATTAAACATTGGGAAGAAGTTTTTCACTTTGAGGGTGGTGAGGCACTGGAAGAGGTTGCCCAGAGAAGCTGTGGATGCCCCATCCCTGGAGGTGTTTAAGGCCAGGCTGGACATGGCCTTGGGCAACCTGGTCTAGTGGGAGGTGTCCCTGCTTATGGCAGGGGGTTGGAACTCGATGATCTTCAAGGTCCTTTCCAACCTAAACCATTCTATGATTCTATGATCGTTTTACGAACCCTGTTTGTGTGATAATGGAGAAACCAAAACATTATTTTGATTTCTTTTCTTATGTGTATAATATCTCTATGGAAGCTATTTTATTTTCTGTGCAATATTCACCTTCTACATTTCTAAGGTCTGGTGGTCTGAGGATGATCATATTTTGCACTATGTTTTTTTATATTAAAAAAGTAAAGTGAGAATTTGCAACTATTATTCAACGGCAAAACATATTGTAATAATTAAGTGTTTGTAATGGAACAACTACAGCTGCAGAATCCACTTCTGCTGAAAAGATACCTTTTTTTTTTTCCCTGCTTTTTTGGTGCTTCAATTTCCTTTTCTTCCTCAACTCTTAGTTGACTTTCTATTACTTTCTGAAGTTTTCCACTGGAAACTTTAACTGCATGTAGAAACTTGTTTTGGACTAGTTGATTAACACAAGTATAGAAGATTTAGAGGATCCAATTCCAATTAAACAAGGTGAAGTTATTTTCATACAATGTTTTCAACCAGACAGCTATAAGACTGCATCATATGTAGCTCTGGGGGTATGAAACCTTCCTTATTCATATTTATTAGATGCATCTGGCACTTCCTCATAATTTATATGCAGTAAATTTCTATAATAAATACTAAATATACATACCACACATTTACTATCCTGCTATTATGTCTTATTGATAATTTAGTAGTAGGTATGCTTTGCATTTCAAATATTTTCTTATCCTTACTTTGTATAACTATGAGTGGAACTGTGACTTAATATGATTACTAATTGCTGAGGAAAACATTCCTCTTGGTATTCATGAAATCAGAAAGAACCTTTTGGTTTCTCTATGCATGTTAGAGGCAGCATAATGATGTGGTAAAAAAGATAAGAAAAACAAAATAATAAGCAGTGAGGTATAAACTTTTCAAAAATTTATTGGAACTGAGGGAAGAGTTAAGCTTTAGTACTAGAGAAACCTATTATAGAGTGTTTGCCAACCAGTCTCTATTAGTGTGGCTTTTTATACCACAGACTCCCTGCATGACCTTGTTTGAGGTGGTCGTTGCTGGAGCTTGCTGGCTTTATCCAGTGTGTATGCTCTTTACTTATTGAAGAGACTGACTCTGCCTCCGCTCGCTTCCCGCCCAGCCCGCTGCGAAGAAATGGATCCCCACATCCAGGCACGGGTTGCTCTGAGGAGAGGTCTCCCCGAGTCTCCCTCCTGTGTTCTTCTCGCAGAGAAATCGTTGCCCAGGAATGCATTTTAAAAACTTGGGTTAACTCCGCTGGTGAGAGATGAGTCTATTGTCATTTCTTGGGTTCAGCTGAAAGGACTGCTATGTTTGCCGTTGTCACTGTTGGCCCAGCCTTCACTCCATGACATGTCATCAGTGTCCTTCAGGAAAGATCGTGGTCAAGCAGAAATGTCCTCTGTTTTCCCATGGGGAAGACTCATTGGCAAAGAAATGGGAATTCGGGGTGTATGCTGGTCCTGCCTGGTGTCACCAAGCAGCAGGAACCGGTGAGAAAAAGGAGCGAGTGGTTCCTGCGTACTGGACATCTGCAGCTGCTGCTGGACGCAGCCTTGGTGTGCTGCAGGAGAGGGAAGGCTTCTGCTTCTTCCCAAATGTGCTTCGGCAGCATGGGAATTACTCCCTGAGAAGCCCTGCAAAGTAGATAGCGCTGTATAGACCAAATTAAACTGCTGCTGGAAAATGAAAGGGAAGGAAGAAATAGTATTGCTTTGAGCAGTGCTAAAAATTACCTAGCTCTTCCCTTTCTTCTTCAACAATTGAAAAATCAGTGCTAATGACGGCAGCACACTCACCTTCCGAGTGCTTTTCTATTATGTGATGTCTGCAAAATATCTGCTGAAGACTAGCAGGTGGAATCTGCTTGCTGTTGTATGAGCCCCGTCAGTGATATTAATTCATCATCCTTTTATTTTTGTTCTGCATGCATCAATAACTCTGGCAGTAATAAGAAATTATTACAGAAAAGCATAGTGTTGGTAACACTGTTATCATCCTGATCTCCAGTGAACCGGAATCCCAGTGTCATGTTGGTCTCCCTTCTCCTCTGAAATAGCTGTTCAAGACGTTGATGCTGATGACATGTTCGGGTTAAGCACAGTCATATATCAGGAGCTCACCCTTTGCTAGAACGAGCAGGAACTTAATTTGAAAACAAATGGAACAGGAGACATAGAGTAGCTGTTAAAAGATGACAGAATAACTGAAATGTGTCCGCAACACGTCTAGGCAAGTGGAACAAAAGGAAAAATTGAAATCATAAATACGCTGGGTGCAGACACTGATTACTCAAAGGAAGATCTTGAAAACAAAGCATCAAATTGAATTCTTAGCTTCATATTGCCAGGGTATAGAGAGCTAGTGGGTGAGGGCGCTGTCAAGTTATTTTTTACCACTCTTTTTGATGCCGAAATGTATGTTACTTGAGTTATTAAAATGGGACCTTACAAAAGCATTCCCAAGAGCCTTTGCTTGCAGTACTGAGGCAGCTGTTCTATGGGCCAGACCCATTCTGCCGACAAATGGGATGTGGGCTCACAAATACTGCCCTGCAGTAGCAAGGGGACAAAAATGTTGCAACATGGAAGGTGGTTATTTTGTTCCCTACCAGTTAATGCTCCTGCCATTGATTCTGTTCCTACCATGCAGGAAGTTTGGGTTCAATTCTCCCGTCTGTTAACTGGATGGAGCCTCACAAAGGGAATTTGTTACTGATCAAAAATTATAAAACTGCTTTGTGAATCAGCATGCTCACAACATAAGGAATAATTTGTTTTAATATCCAGTGACAGGAAGGTACCAGTTGCTAGATAATTTAAAATTGTCTAAGACTTTGCATCCGGGGGGGGGGGGTGCATGGTTGGGTGTTTTGGGGTGGTGAGCTTTTTTGTTTATTTGTGGGGTTTTAGTTTTGAGGTGAGTTTTTTTTGTGTTTGTGTTTTTTGGTTGTGGTTTGTTTTTTTTTTTTTTTTAAACAGGTTCCCTCCTGCACCCCCTCCAAATAAACCAACCAAACTTCGGCATGCTGGTGCCTATCCGCTAAAATTAAGATATGCTGTATTACTCTCAGTGGATACTCTTTATCTATTCAATAAGAACGAAAGCAAACAAAGAATAACCCATTAGCTTTAAGATGGATGTGGATTTTTGCTTTATAACACTTAAATACATAATTTTGTAACTTTTGTTGTGAAAATTCATCTTTCCTAATTTTTAATGCTGAGAGTTTGCTGTAAAATTGTATCCAGACTTTAATGAAGGTGAATTATTTTCCTTCAATTACTGATCTGTACGGTTTTGTGCTTATTGAGTGCTTTTATGAAACAAGAAAACTGAAACATGAATATTTATTAAAAGTTTCAGATTTTGTCATGAATATTGCCAACTCGTCTGTATGGAGAACTCTCTGGAATATGCTTTATATCCCAATAAGGTGAGAAACATATCAGAATATTGGTACTTTTGCCAGTGTAAAAACTTTAAGGCTCAGGAAGTGCATAGAAGCATTGATGAACATTGCTTACTGCAGGAGAGATGAATGTTTTCACTGTGAGACATGCCTCTTGTCTCAAATGCACATAATATGTAGCATAATATAATGTGATTCATTCTGGTCCGCAGAATCATTCATAATTGAAATTCATTCTGAAATCCTTGTGTTATCTCTGGAGGAAAGCTTCTGTTGGAAAGCTAGTGTACACTTACGGCAAAGCATGATTATTTTTTATATTATGGCCCTCGGAGTGCAGCATGTTCAACGCTCTTATTCTATCCTACCCTAGGTAGCCTTCAAGACAACTTGTCCTTTTCCTCTAAATTTCTCATCTTTTAAACTTGTTTCCTTGCCATGTCCAGGGAGGCACCATCATTGTTTTATAATAGTTCTTTTTATGTTGTTAACCAGACAGCAGAGATACATTTTTGAGGTGCCTTGTGCAGTCATCAAGTCCCATTCTGAGATGAGGAAGGAATTGCAAATGTGTTCAAAACACCGACCACAAGGTGTACCAAAAGATGTAGCAGAAGAATATGTTAATTTGTCCATTTAGTCTTCTGCATTCAATTTGAAGTGCAGTTGCTACTGTTGTGATATTTTATCTTTGTCTTTTACGATCATCTCTGTCATCTTAATTGTTTTCTGAGAAGCCTCTATTGTAAATCTTCAAAATGTATTAATTCCACTTCAACTTTTTCATTGAATATTCTTGTCAGGGGTGAGTCTTATTAGTGTTTATAGACATCCCAAATATCACAATTTTTAATCAGCTATTTCTGATCCCAAATGACTTTAGTTTTGCCCTTTCTCATAGCATTTGTCCTGCATTTCAGATCCTGAAAACTTTAAAACAGCAGTTTATGAAGATCTGGTTGGAGGATCTCATTAAGTCCCCGGTTTGCAGCTCTGCATAGTGAATTTGTCTTTATATTTTATTGAATATGCAGACTTTAGTATCCAGAGGTTTTCTTTTTGATCAGCTCGATTTAGCATTACAAAGGGTTATCTGTTCATTGACCTTAATTTCATTGCCCAGTCCATCCATTTTATTCTTTCTGTTGCCAAGACACCTGAAGTACTGAATTTCTTTATTTCTTTTGTCATTGCTAAGATTTCTTGTTCTGCATCAGCGTTCAATGTTTAAGGGGTGGATTTTGGATGGGGGCAGAGAGGGTGGATTGTGGATTTTTTGTTTTGTTTGGGTTTTTTTTCCAGTCCAACATACCTGGCATATGGCATCTCTGCTGGTACTTGTAGTTGCCTGAAATACATATAACTGTTACTTATTTCCTAAACTTTCACATAATCAAGTTATGTTAACATTTTTCGTCAAAACCCCTAATAGCCCAGGAATTTTTCTAAATTTGTTCCATAAATGCTATGAAATCCTTTAAGAAGGTCTATGAAGTCTATACAGAAATAAATGCCACTCATTCATTTTTGTTCTAACAATGAGGAAAGTATTTGATCTTTATATTTCATATCTGAATCTTGTCTGTTGTTGTAAATTTGTATCTGGTACTTTCTATACTTTAACTGAAGGTGTAGTCTAAAATAATATATTTAAATACTATAGTTGACTTGCGATCAATGGAATTTCTATCTAGATATTGCGTTGGTTAAGATCTCTTATCTGTGACAGCTGTATTATCTGAGAATTTTTCTTCTCATATCATATTTTTCCTCTCATTATACCTTTAGGAAGATTTTGTCAAAATGTGCACTCTATCCTTCAGAAGTGAGTAAGAGTTTACTATTGAAACTATTTCCTCAGGTTGTTCAATTTCCACTCTTTACAAACATGATGGTCTTCTCTACTTCCTTTCTGCTACCAAATCTGATCTAACCTCCAGATACCTCGGCTGAGTTTAGCCACACTGTTCTGCCATGTGCCTCCTGGTTAACTTTTATTCTCTAGGAATGCAGTTGTTCAGGTATCTTTCCTAATTTACCTTTGTGGTCCTGTACTTATCTCCTGATGTTTGTTTTCATCCATGACTACTGTTGAACTGAGACAGTCTATGCAATCAGCCTTGCATCTATGCAACCTATAGCATCTCTTAATTTGTTTCTAGTAATTTTTGACTTTGTAATTTTTGTCATTCTCCTCTTGAAGTCAGTCCTTCCTTGCTTTTTTTGGTTAAATATTAGCTTAGTTTACAGCTCTCTCTCACTTTCTGCTGTCTTCCAATAACAATATTCTTTTCTTTTTCAGTATTTCTCTATACTTTATTTAGCTCTATTTGCCTCTTACTATACTGTACTACATGGTCTTAATCTGCATGTTTTAGTCTGATACAGGGTTGCAAATAAATGCTGTATGTAAAGTTGTCTGTTTATGCTGTTATAATGCTTATACCTTTGGGTTTGGGTTCTCTAAAACCCTGGTTTCATCAAAATTCTGGAGCATTCACTGTTCATTTTTATGCTCTGCCAAAGCTATCAAGCTATCTAAAGTTATATATGCCTATCTGCCTAGGTATACATTCATATATCCATGCCTAAAGCCATATGCAAATAACATCTAGATACATAAAAACTTTGGATATAGCCTAGCCATTAACAGATAAAAAACATTGACTGCTATGAGCATATGGCAACTTCTGGCTTCTGCAATAATCTGCATTTAATTCCAAAGTATGAACTTTCAGTGGACCTTGTACATACAGCAGACCAAGTTCTGACTTCTTCACTGAGCCCAAAATACTGCTGGTTTTAGTGGAATGTGGAAAACGGTGCTAAGAGGGTGAAGATCCAGTTCAGATTCTAATCTTTGCCTGAGAAGGGGTATTTTACCTAGTGGAGGAAAACCAGAGATTGCTCACCTAGTGCATTAAACAACTTGTGTAAGTGGAAAGAATAAACCTGTATCAGCTGTTGCTGTGCAGCCCCAAGTACTCAGCACCTGACTTGATCATCACCCTGCTATCCTCCTTGCTGTAAACTGATCCTCTGGGTATTTTTAATGTCTAAAGGATAACCAGTGACTTCAGTGAAGGTATGACAATTCACATAAGTTTGTATTATCCCAGTAGAGACATCAGGTGGTTGACAAACATGTTAGAATCATGTGACAGAATTCTTTTCTCCCAAAATTTAATATATTCCTAGCTAGCAATCCAGTCTGCAAAAGACAAACTTTGTTCCATCAAATTAAAATGCTATAATTGAAAGGAACCTCTCCAGTATGTTTTTCCGTACTCCGTCACTGAAATGCTGCTTTGCTGCAAAGTTGAATGCATTCAAAAGGAGAACTGATTAAACCTCTCAAGAAAATTGTTTCACTGGGTTGCTTATGGGAGAAGAATTCTTGCCCTGACCTCAAAGCATTCTTGTCTAAAAATGTGAAGTCTGTGCAAGACATTAAAAAACCTTGTAGGACAAACGAATCTTGTATAATTTCAAATGTATTCTTCAGCTATGTTTTTAGGAAACGCTCAGTGTCTGCATTATCATTTATATTTCATTAGCACCTAACGGCCTCAAGTGAAGTGAGACCCGGAAGCGTTTGGGAAATAGAAATACGGGATAATATACTATCCCGGTCCCAAACATCTGTTGCTGTTAAGATGAAAGAAGTAGAGAGAGGAACAGCGGCACACTGACTTGTGAAGGATGGTGCAGCAGATCTCTGCCACCAGAAAATGGATTCTGTGAATCCCAGTGCGATGCCTAGGACATGTTAATGCTAACACATCCCAGACATGGAAGAAACAGAGTTTGGGCAAAGTGGAACACAGGTGCCATAATAATCGCCCCCCTCTCCCCCTGTAATTTTTGTAATTATGTGCTACTGGGAAAGCAATATCATAATGTTGCATAGTGGTCACAAGGGTTGAACACGCAAGAAGTATCATACCTATTGTCATTTTATTTAAGTGGATCAAGTAAACAGTTATAACTGATAACTAGTTCCCTTTTCTGTCATTCAGGGTACAGAATTGTGGCCATTTTAAACACCTCCTTTGTTGAGGAAAAGCTGAACACTTTTTTGCATATGTGCTATGTTATATGTAACCAGTAAGTACTAAGATCATGTAAATACCTTCGTTATAATTAAATCTTTCTTTTTTAACCAGCTACCCACAAAATCTGAAGTGTGCGTCATCTGAAACTTAAAATCTGGAGTGATGACTAAATACACGTGGAACAGTACGGTGCAGAACATATATAAAATCCTGGTGATGGAGGAACTTCATTTGGTTCCTGTCTGTGCCACTTTGAGAATTAGAAAAAAATATTCATTTCTGCCCCATTCTGCTTCCCTTGGAGAAGGAACAAACCTCTCCTTGTGCTTCAGCATCTCACATTTGCATTGTGGGTGTTTCGTTAAATGCACTCGTGCATCAGGTTTCTGACAATGTCTTCCCCTGAGCAAGTCAGAAGAAGTATCTTCATCCTCCGTATGAGGAGAAGGTAAAAGGAAGAGGGAGAAATTGGATGCTGTCAAATTCAAATTCCCATGGGGCTGTCAGGGGTGCAAGGGGTCATACTCATGCCAGTTGGACAATTAGGGAGACCCGTAAGAAAAATGCTATTGAGATTAGGTACCAGTTTTCTGAGAATATTTTTGGACTTGTTTACAACAGAATGTAGGGAAAATGATTCCTAAAACATGACAATATTAGAAAATGTCAAACCTGCCCTCCCCCCAAATACTAATCCCTTCTTTAGGGATTTTAGTGCTATTCTGCTTTTCTAACCTTCCATTGAAGAAATGACAGCATGGTCCTATTCAGAATAGGAAACAGTATTTCTTAGACAACTTCAAAGCTGTCTGTTGAATGATGTTTTGGGGAAAAATTAAAAAATGAAAATGTGCCCGACCTGCACAGCTCATTGGAATTCCTGTGTATCAAAGCTGCTTCTGTATGCTCTGAAACAACAGGGAGCTCAAACCACAGGATTGTTTTAAAATATGCTGGAGATGATGTAGCCATTTTACTTGCATATCAGTTTCAAGTACAGAAAGTTTTCTGTTATCACTTAGAAAATTGAAAGAAGTGAATGATGAAAAGATTACCTCTGTTTCCTATCTAAATATATAGGAATCAAGTAGTAATACCCATTAAAAACACACTGCGACTAGTTGATAGAATTTGCTAAGCCAGGTGTTGTGCAACATTTGACTAGCCTGCTAAAGTGGTTTTTACTTTAAAAAGTGTAACTGGGGACTTAGTTTTTTTGTAATTTCTGCATAATCTCCCTGTTCACGTGCAAACTTACACCGGCTAGCTGACAGCGAGGAACTTGAGAATAATTCTTTTTAAATGTCAAAGAAAATGCTACCTTATACGTCCTCAACTACCTAAAATTAAATGTGCTCTGTGTGTGTGTGCGTGATAAATTTATCTTTTATCATTTCTTTCTTTTGTATCTTTAGATAAATTGTTGAGGTCTGTGATGAGTACTTCACTGAGCCCACAGCCTGAGTGTTGAATAGGACTTTATCATGTGGTGATAATATTAGGGTTGTTTTGCTGTGTTTCATAATGTGGGTAGCTCGGTTGGTAAGTCATTGTTTTAAAGACTCACAGTACTCTGGAGAGCATTGAAGATACATGACTAGATTAATCAAGTTTATATCTAGATCTCTAAGTACGCTGGAGGATGTGTAAAATAACTATTAGGCAGACCACAGCCAATTCATTAGTTATATGATGAGCAGCCTCCACTGAACTATATAGAGAAGCAGAAACGTGTGGCTTCTTGTCCTTAGAAACGGTAATACATGTAGCAGCAGCCATATTCCTGACCTGAATGGGAGTCAGGAAGGTGAAGCTTCTCCTCTGCTGCACGGCGCGGTGTGTGTGCGCCCACAGCGAGTGACATGCACAACGGGAGGAGGGGAAGGAGCTGCTGCCCCTGTAGTCTGCCCAGTACATCCATAGTCTCTGTGCGCACTGAAGACCTTGACAAGATGCCACCATTTAAAGTAGGGCAATGAGGTGCAGTGGCATTTGATATAACTTCTGTAGTAGTCTTGGGGAAAAAAGCACTTTAATGTTAACCTTGTCCCTCTATAAATGTCTCCTCATGATAAGAGTCAAGTGTAAGTATTGAAGTCAGCATGAGAAATGTTTTGTTTTTACATCAAGGTGAAAAGGTCTAAAAGGGCAGCGGTCAAAAGAAGTCACCAAGGCCCTTTTTTGATAGGAAATGGAGTTTAAAATTAATCAAACATTTTTTATTATAGTGGCATTGGAAACTGTGATACATCACAGGAAATAAGTTTGAGTGTGGTATCTGAACCACAAAATAAAGTCAGGACAGGAGTCATGAGAACTATGTATTTCCCACAAAGGCATCTTTTTCTGAGAGGGAAAGGTTTGAAGTTCTTATGTTTCAGTTCTTGTTTTCTCAAAAGTCATACTCAGTTTCCAAAACAGCCCATTTGCTATAAACTGCTGTGCAGGAATGGGCAGCCTGACAGTCATGATGTGCTCATCTCTCCTATATCATGCACATTGCACTAGGGCTGCCCTGCCTCTGCGGTTGTGGGTGACCTGTCTGCCAGAGGTAGGGAGGCAAAAACATCTGTTACAGATCTCATTGCTGGATTTTGCAGGGACTCAGCTGTGCAGGAAACCTACCTGCATCCCATTGAGAGGTTGAATTCAACATCATCTGTAACTGTGAACCCATCCAGATCTCCTTGCCAGTAAGCTCTTTGGAGCATGTGACGTGTATTGCAGCTTTTGGGCCATATAAAGGAGGGCCAGGAATGATGGCTGTAGCTGCTTTAGGTCTAAAATATCCCCTGTTGTACAATGTTTATTTCAATTAAGCCAAGTAGATTTTTTTCTGAGTCAACTTGTGCCTGAATGCATGTGTCTAAGTTAAGAGGAACAAAAATATATGTGATTATCCCAGTTGGGATGAAGCTGCCTGAGACACCATTAGAAGGTGCTAATAGAAATGTTTTTCTACGACTTCTGAACTACAGGATCCCAAAATCTTTGAGCAAGTTTTTACAACTGAGATGTGTACAGCTGTATATTCTTTTTTTATTGCTGTTTTCATTTTCTCAGATTTTTTTTTTTCATTTAGAGCTTTTAAATAAATCCTTTGAGCACAGCACATGCTATTTTTACTGCACAATGTAGCTTCATAGGCTATTTAACACAGCGGGCCATGTTTCACAGCTGGCTGGGTCTAAGGAAGTTAACCAAATTCTGCTTCCATTTAGATCAACAATAAAATTTACAATGATTAAAGTGGGACTCAGAGTTTGTGGTTGGCAAATTTGGTTGTCTCAGCACTTACTGATAACTTTATATTCTGTCTATATCTACTCCCTGCCTGTTACTAAGGGAGCTAGTCACTGGCAATCATCAATAACTAAATTTGGAACTTAGCTTCAGCTTGTGCTTGTTTGCACAAAGTTATATTTTCATGTAATGTTTGCATAACATGAACTTTGAAGGATGAGCTTATTTATAAAATACTGACATGTTGACATAATTTAGTAAAAATACCAGTAGAGGTGAAATACTGAACTAGTTCTGTAGCTCTTTGTCTGTATTTTATTGGACTTGTCCAAAATCTTGAGAACAAGCAGAGGGATCTTCCCATGTTGTATGAACTTGCAGAAAACAGGAAAAAAATTTGTTCAGGAAATGCTGCAGTCCTTGTTTTTGTCTCCTGTATTTTGAATCCTGATAAGTTTCAGATGGAAACCATGAATGCCTTATTGCAGTGTGGTAATACCTGAACATCTGCATAACTTAACATGTATTAAACTACCTTTATGTCACTTTACTCTGTTGAGATATACATGAAGACCTTCTGGATAGCCAAAGGTATGAAGGCATATTTAATGGTTCGGGAACCCTCCTATATAACGCATAATAGAGTCAATATTAAGTATTCATGGAATCACAGAATCACAGAGTTTTCAGAGTCGGAAGGGACCTCTAGAGATCATCTAGTCCAGCTCCCCTGCTAAAGCAGGATTGCCCAGAGCACATTACTCAGGACTGCATCCAGGCGGGTCTTGAAAATCTCCAGAGGAGGGGACTCCACAACCTCCCTGGGCAGCCTGTGCCAGTGCTCTGTCACCCTCACCGTAAAGAAGTGTTTCCGTGTATTTGAACGGAACTTCCTATGTTCTAACTTGTGCTTCCAATCCCTCAATCGTCTTAGCTGCCCTATGCTGGACTCTCTCCAGTAGTTCCCTGTCTCTCTTGAACTGGGGAGCCCAGAACTGGACACAGTATTCCAGTTGTGGCCTCACCAGTGCAGAGTGGAGGGGGAGAATGACCTCCTTCGACCTACTGGCCACACTCTGCAGTCCAGGATTCCATTGGCCTTTTTGGTGACAAGGGCACATTGGGTCATGGATAATTTACTGTCTACCAGGCCCCCCAGATCCTTCTCCTCAGAGCTACTTCCCAGCAGGTCCACCCCTAACGTATACTGGTGCCTTGCATTCTTCCTCCCCAGGTGCAGGACCTTGCACTTGCTTTTGTTGAACCTCATTAGGTTCTTCTCTGCCCAGCTCTCCAGCCCGTCCAGGTCACGCTGGATGGCAGCACGGCCCTCTGGAGTGTCAGTCACCCCACCCAGTTTGGTATCATCAGTGAACTTGCTGAGGATACACTCTGTCCCCTCATCCAGGTCATTGATGAATATAAGTAATATGTTCAAATAACTACATAAATATTTTAGGAGGAATGGAAAGGGAGAAAGTTTGTTTTATTTCATTGAGGTTGTTCCAAGAAAACCAAACTGACTCCAGCACCTGCAGAAAAGCAAATCTAGGAGGCTGTTTTTCCACTACATCTTCAAGTAGCCAGTCTTCTTAGTATTGTTGATTGTAGAATGGGGGGTTTTATATATGTTGCTTTGCTAATTTGTAAACTGACTCAAGAATTGAGCCTTGTCGTGATTTTTTTCCCACATTAAATGAATATTTTCGTAAGACTGTATTTAATCCAGGTTAATACATGTGTCCTAGGAAGAAAGAGGGTTACACACATAATTTAGAAAATAAATACTATTTATAGAGTTTTCTACCTCTGTGGTGGCTTCCCCGTGTTTGCTATTATATATTTGTTTCTGTTTTGATTTTGTGAGAAGACTGACGAAACTAGAGAAAAACAGCCTGTTTTTTTTTTGAGTGGCTTACCTTTAAAGTCTGATCTTCTCACAGTTTCATAGATAATGTTGCCTATCCTATGGATATCGTTGATTTGTGCTTCTTGAGTACAAAATGGCGTTGATTCTTAAGATTTGGACAAATGGTAAATATCCCGAGACAGCTTTTCATTAATCCCATGCTTCATTTGGTAAAATACAACATAATTATGGAACAAGTTACTTTAAGGACAAATCTGTACTGACTGATTTGGAGTGTGGGAAGTTCAACAGAAGGAAGAAAAAAAT
Source organism: Vanellus vanellus (assembly GCF_965231255.1). NCBI lineage: Eukaryota > Metazoa > Chordata > Aves > Charadriiformes > Charadriidae > Vanellus > Vanellus vanellus. Next base: position 96,189,634 of record NC_138906.1, on the reverse strand, counting down.
TAGAGACATTTGGGTTAAAGAGGAACAGAAATTCAGGTGTTTGCTTGAAGTGACAGGAATCCCTGTTAAGTTAGCTCAGGAAACATGCCGCAGGCTGCTTTGCAGGAAAATATGTATGGTAGTATAGGAAAGAGATATGTATAGGGAGGTATATAGCTAGATTCATAACAATCTTTATATTTAATTTCTTTAAAACTTTCATGCTAGTAGGTAGAACTGGGAGAGGTCGACTAAATAAAGATCTCAGCTCTTGGAATAATGATGTTTTAAAGTACCACTCAGGTGACATGTAATTTCAGAAAAATATTGATTGAATTTTTGTAGCCAATTTTTTTTGTAGGTGTACATTTTACACACTGAAAATAAAGTGCATGTGGGTGTATCAAAAAATGAATCCAGAAAACACTGCATTACTTCAGAGTGCACACAGATGTATTTTATTGGTCTGTTTTTATCAAAATATAATCAAATGCTGCTATCAAAGTATACCCCATCATTTTCCTATGGAATACATAAAATGTACTTAGTACACACAGATAAATAATTGCATTTTTTTTACTGGAGATCAACCAGAATATTCTGTATATGCAAATGCTGTAGAAGTTTTTATTACAATTGCAGGAAACCCCTTTGTTGTTAAGACTAGGGACAGTCTTTGCATATCTCTGAGGAATCTAGCTACTCACATCTTTTTTTACATGCCAGCTACATTAGTTCATTATTTGATTTTTGTAGCTACAACCCAGAGAACATGAAGAGAATGGTACTACTGACAGACAGAAAAAGATGAGCTTATGTGTGAAGAAAAGCTAAGGCATACATTTCAACAAGATTTAAAATGCAACAGTTAATTAAAGTTCCTTAGTCTATTTTGGTCCATGTATTTGAGAAGTAGCTTACTCTTCAGACTGAAGGAATTAGTCTGCCTGGATTTACAGCAGAAATAAACTTTTTGAGACTTAGTTAACACAGCTGTTATTAATTTTTTGAATGAATAGATTACTATACTTTGCTTAAGAATTCACACCTGGTTATGATACTTCAAGACCCCATTTAGTGCTTCTAGCTCCTATTGGTCTGTTTGGCCCTGCAGATTAAGCACTGTTTAGTTTATGGCAGGATCTTGGACTGGTTCAGTCTTAGCTGAAGCCAGTTCTTGCAAAGTTACATACAAAGTTATTTGTAGGGATATTCATTTTTTCTGGGTTAAAAACAAACAAACCCTCAGCGATAAATGAGAGGTAAAAAGAGGGGAGGCATTACTTTCCTGTGAGATTGGCTATGTGCTGGGGGAGACAAGACAATTCAAGTTCTGCCTTATGGATGGCTGTGTTCTGGGGGTAGTGAACATGAGAGTGCCTAATCATTGCTCTACGCCTTATCGCTTGTAGTTGTGTGTGTTGGGGGCAGCTGAGATGGAAGGAGGAGGAAGTCATGAAGTATGAGCTTTATTTGACATCTGTAACGGGCATCCTCATTCTAGGGGTGAGTACGTAACCTCACAAATTGTTCCTTTATTAGGCACAGCAGTGGTGTATCATCTCTATCCAATACCCTCATATCTTTTTTTGTTCTGTGGTCTGTTGGTTTTGATTCCTTTTTAAACCTTTGGAGAGATAATTATTCTAAATGTAGGCATGAGGAAAAAGGTTTTGGCAAAGTAACTGAGAAAATGTTATAATAATAACAATGTACTTTTAATGGTATTTAAGAAACAAAAAATGATTTGTTTTCCAGTTATGCCTCCAAATGGAAGATGTTTTCTAATGGACTAAGTGAAATCTAGTGGTAATGAACTGTTTTCAACAGGGTAAGGAATGAAAGGGCAGCCTTAACTTTGTAGAGAAATTGCTCATGCAGGATCAGTTCCCCAAAGTCTGTAGTGTCTGAGAGCATGAATCGACTGAGGGATTCAATTTCTTAATTATATTTCTTAATAAATATGGAATTATTTTTTTTCCCCCAAGAGCAGGACAGATCTTCCTCTCTTTCCCCAAATTGCTAGGGGAGAAATCCACCTTAAGCAGAAAGAGGAAGTGAAAAATTTCTGACTCTTGTCAGTAGCTCGTTTTCTTTCCGAGACAAGTGTTTCTTGATTTAAATTGTGGTTTTGTTGGTTACAAATTGCTCTAGTAACTAGTTTTCTTTTTTCATACAGCAACTAGCTTGAACAAAAACTGTTGCAGATCTTGCGGTATGTCTTATCCTCGATTCAGGCAGGGAGAAAGAAAACCTGCATGGAAAACTGTAGAAACAAACAGTAAACTGTTATTTTGTGGTAGTTAAGTGTTGGTTGTGGGTATACATGGGATGCATTTTTTTTTAAAGACAGTTGATGCTCTTGTAATTTATTATTTGCAATATGTATACTGATCAATTCTTATTAACTTGGCTACTTGATGAGAAGAGCATATTTTTATGGGAGTTTCTCTGAATAAAATTTTGACCAGCCACTTCATAAAATTGTGGCAGATTATATTTGCTCATAGGAAAAGATAGGAATTTTGACATGATTATTATCTTTCATCATATGCAAAAGATACGGAAACACAAATTCTTGAAGGCTTAATGTAAGTGCATGTTAGAGACAGATATAAGAGGAATTATTTTGTTGTGACTTTTCAGGTTCAGTTCTGTCCATTAATCTTTACACCTGATGTTGTCAAGGTGGGTCCTAGTTCTCCAGTTCATATTAAGGTGGTGCAAATTTAATCAATCTCTCTATATATCAGAATTTTATCTCAAGGCCCATGGATTAGAGCTAGGAGACCTAGATTGAGGCTAACAGGCCTTGCTTACTTTGTTTGGGAGAGCGACGGTGAGGCCTCCTTCCAGGGTGTGCCAGGGCTGCTTCTGGAGCTGGTGCTAGAAGAGCCAGTTCCCCCTTCTCTCCAGTTGCACCACCCCAAGGGTGATGTTCTACCCACACTGAGGATGGAGCTCTGTGTATTAGCAACACCTCACCAGCTGGGGTCTGGAGCAAGCCTAGATGACCTGGAGACATGCTGCTTGCTGGCAGGTACAGGGCAGGTCACAGGACTAAAACCCTAGGCTTCTCTCAGCCTTTTGGTCACACATGTGTTTGGGGCCCACAACGTTGAAGAGGTTTGCGCTTTGTGGTAGGCTTGGCCCTGGTTTCTCTGCTCAGAGCTCCCCAAAGCTCTCAGCATACATGCTTGATTAGCTGTACAATTGTGAGTGCAACTCCACCAATCCGCAGATGCAGACTTGTTGCTGGTGGGACTTCAGTGAAGGAAAAAAAAGCGTAAAGGTTAGGCTGAGAAAGAGAGGTCATAGCTGATCTTGACTGTGAAAAGGGATACTGGCACAACCTGTGCCATGGAAAGTATATATAGAAAGAAGCATGAAGTGGAAGAACAGAGATGAAAGTTACAAAGCTGGATTTGTAAGGGAAAAGCTATATTTTTAGGAGGGAGTGGATGGAGAGTGTGGGAACAAGAAGGCAGTGAAAGATTTTGAGAGGGAAAGAACCAAAGACACATTTATGAGCAAGAGGAGATATAAGAAGAGTGTGATGATACTGGTGGAGATGTGTTTGGAGTAGGTAAAGAGAAAGGGGCAGCTGAGAAGAGATGGGAGGGAAAGCAGAACGAAAATGAAGGAAAGGGCTCTGGGTGGGAACAGTGGGGAAAGAAGAGCAAAGGATGAGTTGCAAGAGAAGCACATGCTTTAAAAAGTGCTTCTGACTCATCTAAGCCTGCAGTAACCACTGTGTTTTTAAGATGGCCAGGTTCCATGTTGATGCTTAATATGCAAGCTTGAGAATTAGAAACAAAGGAAAACAAACACAAAAATAATGGTTCTGACATCTCATCTATGTCATGCATAACTCCTTCCTTTTCTCCTTATTTTTATGAAACAGAATTGTGGGTATAACATTCACTTTCCCCAACAGTGCTTTTGCACAGGTTTCATGGCAGTGCCTTGAAGCGCTGAACCTAAAGTGGTTGGTTTGGCTCCCTCACTTTGTTTATTCAATGTGATCTTGGAAGTCCGCACTCTGCTGAAGTGCTTTAAACTCCCTTGGAGAAGACTGTGGGGTTAAGAGTTGTTGCCTCTAGCTTTCGCTTGATGTTATAAGAGAGGGCAAGTGATCAAAAGTAAAAGAGTGCTTACAATGTTTCCAAAATGGATTTAACACAAGATTTTAGCGCTTAATCTATTTGATTAATCACCTCCCTGTAAATCCAGGTCTGATTGCATGAGCGATCTAGGTCTTTGGGTGAGAACCATGTATGTTGGATCTAGGGCCAGAAAGCTGCAAGAGTGACCTGCGTTTCACCATCCACTTTGAGAGTGGTTTCTATGCAGGGCCCTTTCTTTAAGGTAGTTTTTCTGGGTAGGACCGGTGTTCTCGATGCTGTCACTTGAACAGTGTTGCATGGTGGTCTTGTTTGATCCTTTATCAACAGAAGTTCTCATTTTTTCTCCCTTGCTCTATGCCATTTTGTCATGTAAACAAATAAAGTTGTAGACCCTTTTCAATAGAACTAACATAAAAATTTCCTGTGAGTGCTGCCATTTGAATGTGGTAATCATGGTGCGTAGAGCAAAATATGACCGCCTCACTTGACATTAATAATGAGCTGCAAATAAAGCAATGATATCTGATTATATTATTTGCTTTGTGCTCTAGACTTTATAGAGATTAGGGTGCTATTCTGGTACCCAGATGTTGTAAAAATGCTGTGGCCTAAAGGGCTTATGGAGGAAAGAAGGAGAGACAGAAAAACAGAGAATTCAGTTGCATGAGATTGCATAGTAAGAAATGGTACATCTGGGGAATTCTGTCTGCTGACCCTCTGCACAGGGCCTCCCTGCTAGGGCAGCACTGTCCAACCTGTAAAGCACTTGTACCCACCAGGCTTTACAAGCAATAAAAGAGGTAGGAAAATGCCAAGAATTCCAAATTGCTGGAATTGAGTTATGGGCTAAGAACGTTGTGAAGCACTGTCTAGACCACAGAGGTTATATTTATATTCCAAGTTTGTCTTGACCAGCTCCTGTGAGACAGAAACAATAAATCAGCCGTGCTTCCAAAGAAGCTGAACAGTAAAAGGAGTGAAATGAAAATGGCATCACACTGCAGTGTTCAGTAACATTTCATATTATCTCTCTACAGGAGAATAATTTCTCCCCCACAGTCAGATATCTTTCCTCTTATTTTTTTTTTTTTTTTTGCACTCATGTCATTAGGCCATGAGGTATCAAGTCAGAAAAATTAGAAACTTTCTAATGAGATAGGTGGAAAAATTGAGTATTGACATATTTAATGGTCCTGTTCTTGTTTATGTCTTTGATTTAACCACATTTGAATAATAATGGCACCTTCTTGGAACAGTATTTTTAGCTTTTTAATCACTAAACTGAAAGGCATTCAGTAAAATAAAAAAGATTGAAATGCACTTTGCAGTCAAAAAAACCCTCAAAGTCCAAAGGGAATAAATAAGCTTAAAACATATTAGGAGACTAAATGCAAATGTAACAGAATTCCAGACTACAGACCTTTGGCTATAAAAGATACTGTCTAGCTTTTGTTATTATCATTAGGGATGAGGTAAACCGAGAAAACTGTAACCTCAGTTTAAATTTTAATATGAAGAGTCTGCATTGTTTTCTTGCTGTATTAATTAGCATTAATTAGTTACAAAAGTGTACAGCCTTTTAAAAATCTAAAGTTCTCTATATAATAGCCTTGTGTCATCTTGGCACATATCACATTTGATGACATTCTGGTATTAATTATTCAAAAGAAGCAATCTGAGTATCTGAAGAGACACCTATATTTATATATATTTACATGTATATAGGTATCTCACTTAACTACAAATGTACTGAAAAGTAAGACTATAAGTGCTTGTCTAAAAAAACAAGCAAAAAAACCCAAACAAAACCCTCACCAAAAACAGCAACACCCCCCAAACTCAAACAAAAAAACCCACAAAACCCAGGAGCCGGTAAAAGACTTCTGCAGAAATGGGAAAGGTTGATACTCTGCTTACAATAAAATAAACAAACACACCCCCAAACCCCAGAGAAGACTAGAGAAGTACATAATAAAAAGGCACAGAAAGACATAATTAATGTTTATTTTGTACTTGGGAACCATATGTGGCTTTGAAATAAAAATGCCAAACTGACAAGTTGCCAGCAGGGATTGTAGCTGTTAAGTGTCCTGGTTCAAAAAGCTACAAAATAAAACTGCTATCTTTGGGAATTTACCAGTGTTGTCCATGTGACATTAAGGCTTATCTATTTTTATGGTTAGACACATTTATCTTTGAAGGTATGTCTATGAACAGGGGATATGGAATATGAGAAGCAGAGCTCACCAGATTATTTGCCTCAGATAAATATTGATTTTAAATGTAAGCAATATTTTCTGTAAATGTACTTTTGCATTGTGGGAAGATGGTAGTTGATGATTATACCCAGCACCAGCAATTACAGAGAACCGTGACGTAGCTGAATCTTCTAAACAGGACCATAGGCTGTTGATTCCAGAGACCACCTGCCCCAAACAACTTTAGAAATCCTAGAAAAACATACTTAAAACATGTAAAACAGAAAATTAAAACTTAAAAAACCACAACGTGATAAAGATAGATCAACAGCTTAGCCATTCTCCCAGATTCCTGCAGTAGGGAATTTCATTAGTTGAAAAACACACACATCCACAAACAAACAAACAAACACTGAAAGAAAGAAACAAACAAAACCTCAAACCCCACCTATTTAGGGCAGGTGCAATCCAGTTCTATTATTTTCAAAGACTATAGAAGTCAAGGAAGGATTACCTTGGAATTTAGTTGATGTTTAACCATGGTAGTTTTTTGTTAAAAGTGATTATTGGTAACATGCATTACATGATATTAATTTGGCTTTTTCTATGATGAGCATTTTTAAGATGAAGAATTACCAGTAATAAATAGTGAATATTCAGTAGATGATAATCTGGTTGCAATGGAAAGTTTTAGATGAATCATCATTCATGCTACAATCCATTGAACTCTTGGGATTCACAAATATCTCCGTGAATGCCTAGTAGTCACCTAATGCTCATAAATAGTGAATAATGTGGGCTCTAAAGAGCAAAGTAAATGAGCTGCTTCTCAAATATTTTTTTTTCGTTCTTTGAAGAGCAGATTCTGAAGAGAGCAAAAGAACAAACAGATGAATTCCTATTTTCAACTTACTGAATTAGAGTTAGGCAAGTACTGATTCACAGGGGAAAATGACCTGCAGAGCTGTATGATACTGTAGCTGATAATTACACAAAACTCCTTAGTTAGATGTGACTCATCTACAAACGGCTGCACATCCAGTAAAAGGCGGTTTTATTCACTTGTGCCAATGGTAGGAGCATAAGTAGAAGTCACGTTATCTCCAAGGGATTTTGTTTAAAGAGCAATATTATTTTTAAAGATGAAAGACAAGTGAAGAAAAAAATGGAGGACAACATTTGGGGGATAAAAGCTGAATTCCATGGAAGTATAGTGAAAGGGAAAAAAGAAGGTGACAGCACAATTATCTGTTTTAGAAAGCCTGAGTAGATACGTATGGGTGAAAAACTGCAAATATTTTTGTTGATATTAATGTTTATTTTGCTGTAGCACTTAGAAAAATGAAAATCAAGTGAGGCAGTGTAAGAGACAGTATATCATACAAAAGAAGATTATTCATAACCATTTCCAGATACACAAAAGTTTATACGTACTGGATAATATGGGCAATTATGTCTCAGAGGAACACAGGAACTGCTAAAGCAGGACTCACCATTGGTCTGCCCACTCTGCTGTCTTGCCCTTGACTGTATCCACATTTGTATGAGACATCACAGTGACAGCTGTCTCTCTAGGAAATTATATGGACTAAATGAAAAAAAGTCAGTAAGTTCTTATTGTTTGAATTATAACTCAAGACAGTCTAACAGACGTTAAACGACTGAATACAAAAATGCAGTTTTCCAACTATTCAATGCGCAAAGAGAATATGCTATGGGGTATGAGGAAAAAATATGTAAAAGGGTTTTTTTAATAGACTATGATTGGGAAGATATTTGGTTGAGGGGAAGGCAAAGACTGTCCACCTCTGAATATAACAGAGTACTTCAGTTCCTTTGTCCTGATTTACTATCACCTTTCTGAGAGAGAAAGATATTCTTCAATGATCAGTTCATCAAAGTATCCAGTTCTCCTGGGATTTGTCTTTTTTTTTCCTTTTTTTTTTTTTTTTTTGGCATTAAAAATCCTTGCTCTCTTGAAGCCAATTTATCCCAGTAGCTTGGGTATTTTGTTGATTTCCTCTGGCAGCCCAAAATGTATGGTGTCTCAATAACTACAGATTTCTCCTATTAAATAAATTCTCTCTGTTTAAAATCCATGAAATTTGTAAATAACAAATCAAGGAGAATTTTGTAAAGGTGAAAGACATAGCTGAAACTTTTTTCTCTACTTCCCTCTCACAAAGCAGTTCATCTCAGCTATAAGTCAGTATACAGCCATCTTAAATAAGACTGGATTTCCTGCCTGAAGTAGGTGTAGTTCTGTTAATGAAATGTGTTAGTTCTGTTAATGAAATCAGATTCAGCAGGCTTGAATTGAGCCGATTTTGTGAGGACTCTATTCCTGAAACAAAGGGTAACGTTACACTTGCCATGAAGAATATGCAAAATCACGGAGAACCAACAGGTTCAGCCTTGTTTCTGCACTTACAATTCAAGAGGTGCCTGCTCAGTAGCTGTCAGTAAAATCAATCTAGATCAACCTCTCCAGCTATTAGATGGTGATAGTTTGAAAATCTGTCTGCTGCCCTTCGCTCCCAGTGTCTGGTTTTGAGAAAGAGCATGTACCACATATTTTGGCCAGGAGAGTTGCTCAGCACCCTTGTAAAACGTCCTTTCCAGAAGCTTATGTTAGCTTATTTGATATTAGTACCCTCCTCAGCAAGGAACAAAGGAACATGAGGTAGATTGGATACCTGATACCAATGTCCTTATATTGCAGACAATGGCACTGTATAATTACATTTATTAATGAGCCAACCTTCATTTTCAAACAATTGGGTGTGGTTTTTTTTTTTATTATTTTCTGCTACTGTCAGGCACCTCTTCCTAAATCTTCAATGATGCTTAGAAATCTTCAACGATGCTTAGAAATCTTCAACTAATTTCCAGCTTGCTTTCTTTCATGGGCACTTTATACCCATTTGATTTGTGTCCTTTGGCTTAAAGAGTGTCTTTTTTTCCTCAGACTCCCTGGCTACTTATGATATAAAATAGTGTTCTATTGCAATGTCTACATGATGCTAAATGCCAAAAAGGGATTTACAGCAGCTTGTCTGCACACATAAAGTTCTCTAGTTTGTTAAATAAGTCTGTGTATCCCAAAACTTTGGCTGACATTCCATCCTAGGGGTGCCCCCAGCTCTGTGTGCAGCTGAGAGACCATCTTCATCACAACTTACTCACAGGATGGTTAGTCAAAGAGCAGGTGAACCTTCTTTTTTACCTGAAATGCTAACTTGTTTGTAGGCACTGCATTTCCTACCCTTCTCTAGAAGCTGAAGAGCACATGGACAAGGAGAATGAACTGTTCAAACAGCAGTTCTCCTGTCCCCTCTCTCCCCTCCCTTCCAAGCCTGCTGGAGTCCAGGGCTGTCTTCTGTTTCTTACAAACAAAAAGTGCCTTTAAATATCACAGACTTTGCTGTCAGTTGATGACGTTTTGCAACATTGTTGAAGGATGATGTGAGTTGTTGGCTTTTTTTCTTTGATGGACTGTTTTAAAATATTTGCCACTGAACTTCCATTGTGAAACCATTAGGGCCATCATCATTTTGCCGATAAGATAGAATACAAACTGATTGTTACAATCAAAATATCTTTATCACCTGAATGGAATTTAAGCCATCCTACAGTCTAAAGCTTAGAGGTGAATCTGTGGAGCTTGAATTATTTTTTTTTTTTTTTTTTAACGTATGGATGGATTTTGGACTTTCTCAATAACAACTTGAGAGTGGCTGTGGTGGTTTAGATGAGAGATTTGTGTAGCCCAGGAAATGCTCTCCAACAGCATCTCGAGGAGAGATGAAGACATGCATGCACGAACAGAGCTAGCAGACATGACACTTCACCTGAGCACACTCTAAACGTTTGGATTTGAGGAATAACTGGCATGGACCTGTTTTCCATGTGTTAAGTAAGACATGATGGACTTCTCTATGAGGATTTAAGTGCACGTCCGTATAAGTAACAATCTGTATTTAAAATACTTGTAATAGTCTTTCCCTTTGCCTTATTTCTGGTTTACCTGGCGCAATTACTGGTAGTGTAGGGGAAGGGTGAGGGGGCAAATGGGTAGGGTTAGTAAGAAATCATACGTGGCCTGTGGAGCCTTTGACTGGTGATCTGCAGAGAGCTGGCTGGTTGAATGAATGAAGTCATGTATGGAAGGTGCTGCTTGCAGAGCAATTCCTGATAAGAGATGGAAGCACATGGACTCACTAGGGCTGGCTGGACATGATATCCCCAAGTTCTTGTTCTGTGATTTGTACCTATTATGAAAACTGTTATGGCTGCTTGACTTTAACAGTAGTTCTGTGCTGGTGCCTGTCCAATCTTGGATGACAACAGTTTGAGAAATCTTTTAATCCATATCAGTACAGCTCTAATCCATGGCAGCTTCTCTGCTCCATCCTCCTCCTATCTTTATTTTATTTTATTAGGGCAGTAAGAAACTAAGAAGTGTTAACAAAGTAGCCTCATAGTCTAGGTTGTTTACCTGCTAAAGAATGAACTAACTGCATTCTTTAAGCTGAATTCTGAGTTGTATAACTGTACAATTTGCCTGGCCTTTCCTAATATGATAATCTCAAAGTATTACCACCTGTTCTCTTTTGATTCCCCCTGCAGGCTGAGGGAGGACTGAAAACAGTGATATTTGAAACATTCAAGCCTTTTATTATTCCCCATTTGTGGGAATTGTTACATGTTTCAAACAAACAAACAGAAAAAACAAAACACCCTCCCCTCCAACCCCCAAAGTATATTTTAACAGGGAGAAAGAATAGAACTAAACAATTGAAGAGAGTAGGTAGGGATCCACATCTAAATGCAGAGCTGTATGGCATCAAACGGTTTATTTCATGCATAAATGGAGTAGGAACGGACTAGTCTTCCTTTAGAAAGGAAGACTGTTGGCATGCATTAAAGATGTCAGGTGGTAGAATTGGTCTTTGTGTTAAGCATGGGATTTCCGGCCAAGGAAAGAGAACATCAAAATGTACATAAAAATGGAATATTTGTCAAACTACCTAAAAAGAGAGATTTCTTAAAAAACATGAATGTAATGAGCGAGAGTCCACATAACCCCTTGTTGTAGGAAAAGTATTTTAATGTCGTGCACTTATATAAAGTAAAAGATGGTCAAGTATGCATACAAGGAAGAATTTCATGCCTTTCAACGGGAGTTTGACTAATAGCACCCTCTTTTCTTGTGGAACTTTCCATAGGATGCTATGAAAATAATGTTTGGGTCAAGGTGCATAAAATTTTAATGAAATCACAGAACAATTTGATGTAGAACCTTTTGTACATTCCTTTTCTGATTGACATTTTTGTAGACTGGATGGTGATGAAAAGTATAGGCAACACAAACACTTAGGCAACAAGGGCAAATGCGTATGTCTCTGATGACTTTGTGTAGCAGAGCAAACCTTCAAAAAAATCAGAGAATGAGAATTGGTAAAAAGCATTTGGTAAAAGCAAATTGGACTCAACATTATGCTAGAATAAACATCCTTTAAACACCTGGTGAAGAATGAACAGGAAGCACAGGAAGCAATTTTCAGATGGACAGAGAATGACTGACCTGTCTTATTTTATGCTAATGGTGACTTCAAGAAAGAAGTAATAGCAAGAACAGAAATGCTTTCACAGCATTTAAGAAAGTCAAGAGCATATTCAAATCAAAGATAGGTAATGGACTAAACTGAGAGTTTCTAATTAAATACTGACTCCTGTGGTCCTTTACAAATGGATGGTCTGGTTAAATATTAGTGAATAAACTATATACCTTTTAAGGCAGGTATGCAGGAAGTTCTTAGCACAAGAATCTGAGAAAGGCAATTGATCTATATAGGGCACATACACATTGAATCTTTCTATGGAAAACAATAGTTTCAGGAAAAGTCTCAACCAAGACATACCTTAAAGTGAACCAGGACAGGTGAAGCAATAAATGTTCAGAATTTTTTTTTTTTTTTAATTACAGTGTGAATGCAATCCAGAGTTAGAAGATGACATTTCTAAAACAGAGAAGTCACTGAGATTCATGCCTCAGGGCCAGGCCCCTGTTGCAGCCTGTGGCTTTGTCATGTTTCCCTAGGTCCTCTTTTGCTATGCTTCACCTCTTTTGCTATGCTTCACAGTAGTTGCACCAAACTCAAATACAAAGAAGGCATGGGAAGGAAGGTAAAGTTTAATGCCCTTTAACTTCCAAGTGATATTCTGAAAAATACTCTTTACTGAAGCTTATGGACTGGTCATGCCACCTGGACTTTCACAGTTATAGTTCAGCACAAGGATGAAAAGCAAACTCTTCTTTCTACAGGGCTATGGAAAGAATACACAAAAGAGACTTTTCCTCTCCAAATCTGCTAATTTGGTTCTTAATGTGCAACAACTTCTCTACACACTCCAAGGCACTTTACAATATTAGGTAGTGTGATTAGAGAGGTAATTAGGAAACTGTGTAATAATGGGATGAGAGAGAACTGATGCTTTAAAGCCTGTACATTATAGCCAAAGCAATTTCATTTCATGAATAAATAAATCAGATTAATTTCCACTCATAGAGATATCTCATGCTCCAAATGAGATGCTATGGATGCTATGACTTAAAATCAAAGTGGAGGTATGAATCATTGTCATTATATGACTCGGGATTCATTCATTCTCACAAAGCTACCCACAAAACAATGAAGAATGATGTCTTGTGGGTCAGCACCAGAGCTTGTAGAACCTGATGAGAAGAATGAGGGACACTTATTTTTGGTAAAACCAGCAGCAGAGAGCTTGTGTACAAACCATTACTCATATGGGAAAATGAATAAACAAAACCCATCAGAATGGATAGAACCTTTAAATTTCTTCATGAGGCAAGAAACCATGAGGTTCACAGGTTGAGAAAGGGCTTTGTTAACATGAAACTGGTGGGGTTCTCTCCAGAAATCTAGATAAAAGGACTGTTGAAGGCAGCTTGCTTCCGCAGTACCTATTGAATTACTTGGGGCTCTCCTCCGTTTTGGCTTTTGTAGGATGTTAAGAGTGGGGTACATTAGGTGATGCTAGGACCTTTCCTAGCTGGAGCTATTTCTTTTAAAGATGCTCCTACACTTCTGAAGGAGATGGGTTTCCCCAGACTACTTGCAACCAATTTCCTTTGCCAATTACTAGTCCCTTTTCCATATACTTTGATCCTCTGTTTGGGTTTAGGCTTATTCCTTTGTTCCAATCTAAAAAAAAAAAAAAAGGTGTTTACTGATCATCGGGGGACACAATGGGGTGGTGGTTGCTTTCATTAGTGATCATTCTAAGGTAGTAAAAGGAATGATATTTTCATAATGAAATTAAATCAACCTTTGAGGAGCTCGTATGTTGACACACAATCACTGTATGTATCATGTCAATAATCTGAATGTTAGTGAGCAGCTCTTTTGTACTCTGCATGTAACATGCAGAACATGTGTAAGGCTTTTCTTACTTGCACATGCATGACCTTGAGACACATCAACAGGAATCACAGTTGTCTGCTACAGAGGATGTCATTTAGCATATGCTGTGCACATCCAAACAGCCCAGGTCTTTGTAACTGTGTAAAATCATGTTCTTGTTGACACAAGAAATGCAACCTAGGGACCTCCTGAAAACTGCACGTGCTTTTACATCTTGCACTAAAGTATGGATTCATAACTATTTATATAGTTATGAATCCATAGCATACGGAGTTAGGAAATTACAGCACTCGATCACATTTACAAAGGTGAAAATATCATTGCCTTCTGAGAATTTCTGAAAATTTGCTGTTTTCTGGGAAGACATTCATGTTGATATCAAGAACAGAATTAATTTAAAAATGTACAAAATTTGATCTGAGGTCCAATTCTGTGAATTGTTGGGTGCCGCAAGCTGTTATTAGGCACCCTGAGCTGAAATTTATATTCATCAGAACAGAAAACTCTCTACGTCTCACAGGGCAGAGCCCTCGTCATCTCATTTCCAGGATCATAATGATGTGGGACACACCGTTATGCACAGATGGAGGCAGTGGCAGATACTATATTGCCATAAACAATTAATGAAGTCTCTTTGCTGTTATGAACAGGGAGTTGCATACATTTTTTATTCTGCAGAACACTGAGTCTTATGTTTAATTGTACTACCATCTTTTGAAAAAAAGAACATTAAAATGAATAACAGATCTAAACTACATTTAGAAGCAGTTATGTTAAGCTGCATGTTTGAGTTCCCATGTAGCATTTCCATTTGAAAGTTTTCAAAGTATGAGCATCAAAACATCTTCTGTATTTTTTCAGTTATGTATGGTATTAATTTATTGATTTGAGTGAAAGAAAATGTGGCTTATCTATAAGAAAACAGCACAGCATTCTTGGAACGTACATTTAAGTGATACTTTAACCAAAGCTATTTCTTTTCTGCCATAGGAATAATATACACATCTGCATTTCCCTAAATCATATCGATATTGAGGGCATGCTTTTGATACCCTTTTTTCAGCAAAAAGATTAAGCATCTACAGATGGGAGCTCAGCATGCAGAGTTGAATCCCACTGGTTTTACCCACATGATTAGAGTCAATAAAACAAATGTGAGAGAATATATGAGTTGAAAATGGCACTAGTCTAAAAAATAAGCCAATTATTGCTTGATAAATATTGTTAATACATTTACTGTAGCAGCAAAACTTCCTATCCAACTGAGCTAACTTTCTGTACATGGGCAATTCTGGACTGTAGTGAGGGAGACGGTATTGTGAGAAAAGCACAGTTATTAAGCTATCTGACTGGATATTCTTAACATGTCCATGGTTTTCCAAACACCCTTGAGGGGAATGAATATTTGACACTACCTCCCCCCCCACCCAAAAAAAAAAAAAAAGGCTAAGTGTTTATGCAGGAAGGGAAGAAATTAATACATTCACAACATACTTTTTTGTTTTTTAGTCGCACCATATGTTGCAAATAATGACAGTTCCTTTACTTTTTGAGTTTTTTCTTATCATATGTAGTAGTATCTGAAGGGTGTTGTAGTTTAGCTGTAGTAGAGCATTGCAGCTCATGTAGATATGGAAAAACACGGTGCAGAATAATGAATGACTAGTGTTTCCAGTTCTTGGTTTGGTCGTTTATGTAACTCCTAAATTGCACTCTTACTGCAGCGTTATTTATTTATATTATGTTAGCATCTGAGCTGAAAGTGGGACATGGCTCTCCAGAGACCTTTTCCAGTTCTCTCTATCCACTGTATTGTGGTTTCCAACTACTAGTCCCAGGTCTTACTGGTGTGACCTAAGCACATTGCAGATGAATTTTTGGGGCCAGGCTGATAAGCTGTAGCTGACTTCTGTGAGAAGGGTCATGAGGGAATGGCAGCAGTTCTGGAAATTGGTCACTCTCAATACAGTAACTGGATCCCTGCTATATGCAAAAAAAAAAAAAAAACCCAAACCAAAAACCAGCTAGATACTGTGCACCAAAAAAAAAAGAAGTCGAGCCCTTTTATGCGACACTGCCCCTTGTTTTCTGGCTACTTACCTATAGCAAGTGGAATTTCTTGCCGAAACGCATCTTCCTTTGGAGTTTTCTTTAAGTGAAGGTGACTTTGGAGTTCACTTCAACAGGATGTTTTTGTTTATGGCTCACAAGGCAATTAGTTAAGGCCCTAATTTTTTACTGGCTTTGGGGCTTTGCGTGATTTAGGCAGTCCCCTGCCATTTTTCAAGCCATTTTTATTTCTCTTCAAGTCATGTGACCTATAAAAAGGAGATTAGGGGAAATTGTGCACACTTGATGGTAGGTTTTACAGTGCTAAGGCGCTCTCCTGAGGGTTACAGTAGATTTTACGGTATGAATGCTGTACTGTATCAGATATATAAGCTTCACTTAGTGTTGATCCAATAAGGGACCCAAACCAAATCCAGGAAAAAAAGTAATTTACAAGCTTTTATGTTTTTATAAATAGCTACCATAATTGTAAAACGCTTATGAGTGGGGAAAATAGTTCTTATTTCACATTATCTTACAGGAAAGTCACCCAGTTATTTTCCTGTTTTAGTTTGCTATTTCTGGAACCAATTTCTTTTGTTTTGTTTTATCCTCTCCAAAATTTTTTCTCTCCTATTTATTTGTCTCTTAAAGCACCAGATCTTCGGAATTTAAAAAAATACCCTGTGCACAGACTTTAAACTCTGTCAGTTTGGACTACTTTTTAAACAGCAGGCATCTCAAGAATGAATTGCTTTTGTGACTGGATCAGTTGAGTGAGATCTTCAAAGATGTATAAAGCAAGATTTTTTGTTTAAAAAAAAAAGAAAAAATAAAAAATCATCTGGATACAATAGAATTATCTTCTACATACTTACTGCTGCAGTCTTGTAGATTTCAAGTGAATACTTATTCTGATCTATATCAGATGAGCGTCTGACCTTTTCACATTTCATGAGATAGTATTTAACATGATCACTTGCCATGATAGTATCAAAATTATTATGAGATAAGTCAATTCTGCATAATAATAATTTAGAGTGGTCATCTTTTAAAGCAAATTAGAATCTTGTTTTACTTCACTCAGAAACTTGGAAACATTCACTATTAACTTAATTATTGGTATGAGCAAGAGAAACTCTTACTATAAAACCGTTATATACGTTTGCAGTCATACTAAGAATTTGTTATCTATAACTTTTATTTTTATGCTTTGAGCTAAAGCTGAAGTCATATTTTGGCTTATTTCATTGACAACATTTCGTGCTGCACATTTCATAAGTCTGCAATCCCACAAATACAGAAGAAGGGTGTGCTCTTGAAATGACAGACTGCTTCCATGAGCCATCTCACTGATGAGAAAACAGATCAAGTATTCTTGCAAAGTATATTGTTAATGCCTGAAAAGAGGGTTACACATAGCAGTTATTTTGGTATCGCTAGCTCAGTTTCTTTGTGCTCAAGATGGTGGGTTCAGTTTTGCACCGTTAACCTTGTCAGAAAATGTGGAGTGAATGTTTCATTTCATGAACTTGATTCTTACGAGCCTCTTGTTGATGCTATTTTACTTCCTGTATCCTTTTAAAGACTGGGTAGGTTAACTGCTTCTACATATTAAGTAATTATTATGCCTCCTGCTTTTCTCTGTCTACAAATGGCTAACATGGTAAACTAAATTGTTTTAATGATTTTTCCAATTATTGGTCATCTACAATGCAAAATCTTTCAAATCTTCCTGTAACTTGTTATATTCAGAGAGGTAAACTAATCTGCCAGAGTGGCAAGTGGGCATGGTCTATGTCATTGTAGGCACCTGTGTGCCTGCAATGGGAGGTTGGAAGGTCTCTTAAGCTTGGTGTTGGGTTTCCTCTAGTTTGGACCCATTTGCTTTCAGTTTGGAAAACTCCTTAATGTCTGCATTGAAGAATTCTCTCACCAGAAACTGCCAGCTCTTGTAAGCTTTACGGTAGTCGTTGATTGATTGTCTTCAGAAGAAAGGAGGAAAAGAAAAGCCACAAATTTGACTATTTTTTCAGTTTGCTGGAGGGGAGGGTTGATTCCAGTTTTAGTTTTTCCTGATTTCATGTGTATGGAGGTTGTCCTGGTTTGAGATAAAACAGAACCAATTTTGTTCAGTAACTTTGCTTCTTAGCTGGGCCTCTTCTGACTACGGAAATTAACTGCATATTGTGCAGACAGTGTTCACTCTCTCAGAGTGATAAGACCAATGTTTAGAGCTGATGCCCAGGCATGGGATGCAGAGAGGCTCCTGCTTATACTTATGGCTATAACTTTGTTGTTTGCCCCATTGGAGGGTCAGAAGCGGAAAAGCACAGTGGGGTCCCACCTGCAGGGAGGAGAGGACAGGACAGGTCAGGTGACCCAAAACTGACGAACAGGGTGTTCCATCCCATCTGCCTCATGCTCAGTATAAAAGCTGAGGCATCAAAGGGTCAGCTCTCTTCCTTCAATGGCCGACGTTTGAGGAGGACTCTGTTTGTCTGCCTGTGATCCCGATCCTGAATCCACATCCGGAGTATAGTTCCTGTTCGTCACTGAGTCCAGCCTGGGACTGCCCCAGTGCCAGCCGGTGTCGTGATTGTCATCTCGGGAGCTTGATACGGTTTTGTATATATTTCATTATTTCTTTTTATTTTATTATTAATATTTCACTAAAGTAGTTTAGTTCCTTCTAAAGTCATAAGTCTCTTTTTCCTCCTCTGCCTCTCTCTTTGTAGAGGGGTAGAGGGGAGCATCTCTTGGTCCCATCTGGGGTCCCTCAGGTCCCCAGTAGTGGATTTTGGCCTAAACCACGACAGGTTTGCACACATGAGTGCACGTAAATCTTATGCTACAATTCTACTATTTACAATACAATTATTGTCTCTTTAAATATAAAAACAAGTTATCTAGGACATCGGTGTATTTAGAAATGCCAATGTCTGGGAATTCTGCAGTCTTTCCAAAACAAAGAGAAAAGCTTCACATTAAGTGACAAACTTGACAGGCAGCAGTATTGAATTTTTTTAGATCAATATCCAAGTTACAATAAACATCTTTACAGTTTAGGAATACAACGAATTTTCTGCTTTTGTGTGAGCAGACTTTTAGTGTCAGTTGAATTTATCAGTTCAGAAGCACTGAAAAACGATGGTACATTTTATATTTTATTAGCCAAACAAACATGAAGTACTGCTGTGGCAACTTTTTGAACCAAGTACAATCCACTGAGAGCCCAAAGCCTGGTTTTAGTACCACTGAGTTCAATGCAGCTATGAGTATTTACAGCAAACATAAGATTTAGTTTCTTCTGAATTCCTTATAAGAGCTTCACTCTCAAAAAGGATCAGAATCTCTACAGGAATGGAAATTTTTAGCCCTTTCATTGTGCTTAGTTTTCTTCAAATTGTTTTTCAAGTAGCTGAAAGATTATGTACTTAAAAAACACAAGAAGCATCCTTAAAAATAAGTAATATAATTATCTAGTTAATAAGTCAGGTTTTTTTTTCTTATTTTCTTGCCAGCTGCTTTTTTTTTCCTTTCAAGTCAACTTTCTGCTTTCATTTCTGCACAGAAAGTCTTGCTCTGCTCCCTAAGAGGGCACAGCAGCCTGTCTGCAGGCAAATCTGCAAGGCAGATTTAAGGCCCCATTTGCCGGGAGGAAATTTGCAGGATTCAGTACGTAATTCTTAGAAGCCATTTGAGAGAAATGTTTACTTTTTACCTATGTGTGTTTTGAATACCATATGAACAGCTGTGCATCCCAACAGCTAGATATGTGTGTGTACCACCGAGGACAACAGTAGCGGTTTTAGGTTCAGAGAGGCAGAACATATCCATCCTTTGCATCCTATGCAGCTGGCCGGTTCCCAAGACCAGATTGAGATCTTTCTACATGACACAGCTTTGGACAGTAGAGATTTATTTAAAAATGCTGCCAATGGAAAGTATGTCAAAAGCACTTCTCTACTCCCTCAGAATGACAGCTACAAATTGATATCTGGATCTTTCACCAGCTGTTAGGAGCTCTCTGGCCTGTTCCATTTGAAAGGATCACACTGGACACACATCACATTCCTTTCTGACCTTAAAAGTTACAGACTCTATGAGAAGATAACTGAAGGTTCATTCTAAAATAAGCAGTGTTTCGTAAAAGTCAGTTAACAATGTTGCAAGTGGAATTTGGAGAAAACAACTTAGCTTGAAAGAGTTTGAAAATGGAGTGTAGTAGGTACTAATTTTGTTACCAGGTATGCCTTCCATCACTGTATAAGCTAGCACAATTGACAAAGAGAGATGGGAGCATAAAAGAAGCTAAAAAGTGGTGAACTTGGTGCACTTACTAGCTAAAGGTCCTGGTTTGGTTTTGTTTAATAGTGCTCGAATATTCTATCTTCAGTATTAGTCTTCCCTTCAGTTGAGTGGAGTTTTTGTTCATTTTTTTAATTGTGACACAGGGGCTAGTTGGCCACATAGAGCAAAATAGCTCACAAACCTGAAAGAGAGTTCATAGAATGGTTTAGGTTGGAAAGGACCTTGAAGATCATCGAGTTCCAACCCCCCTGCCATAGGCAGGGACACCTCCCACTAGACCAGGTTGCCCAAGGCCACGTCCAGCCTGGCCTTAAACACCTCCAGGGATGGAGCCTCAACCACCTCTTTGGGCAACCTCTTCCAGTGCCTTACCACCCTCAAAGTGAAAAATTTCTTCCTAATGTTTAATCTGAACCTGCCCTCTTCCAGTTTAAAGCCATTCTCCCTCATCCTATCACTACATGCCCGAGTAAAAAGTCCTTCCCCAGCTCTCCTGTAGGCCCCCTTTAGGTACTGGAAGGTCACAATAAGATCTCCCCGGAGCCTTCTCTTCTCCAGGCTGAACAGCCCCAGCTCTTTCAGCCTCTCCTCATAGGAGAGGTGCTCCAGCCCTCAGATCATCCTCATGGCTCTCCTCTGGACATGCTCCAGCAGGTCCCTGTCCTTCTTATGTTGGGGGCTCCAGAGCTGGATGCAGTACTCCAGGCGGGGTCTCACGAGAGTGGAGTAGAGGGACAGAATCACCTCCTGTGACCTGCTGGCCATGCTTCTTCTGATGCAGCACAGGATACGGTTGGCCTTCTGGGCTGTGATTGCACATTGCTGGCTCACGTTGAGCTTCTCATCAATCAGCACCCCCAGGTCCTTCTCCTCAGGGCTGCCCTCCAGCCATTCCCCATCGAGCCTGAATTTGTGCTTGGGATTGCCCTGACCCAGATGTAGGACCTTGCACTTGGCCTTGTTGAACTGCATGAGGAGGTTGGCTTGGGCCCACCTCTGCAGCCTCTCCAGGTCCCTCTGGATGGCATCCCTTCCCTCCAGCGTGTCTACCTCACCAAACAGCTTGGTATCATCGGCAAACTTGCTGAGGGTGCATTCAACCCCACTGTCCATGTCGCTGACAAAGATGTTGAACAGTACAGGTCCCAGTACTGACCCCTGAGGAATGCCACTTGTCACTGGTCTCCACTTGGACACTGAGCCATTGACCACAACTCTTTGAGTGCAACTGTCCAGCCAGTTCTGTATCCACCGAGTGGTCCATTTGTCAAATCCATGTCTCTTCAATTTAGAGACCAGGATATCGTGTGGGATAGTGTCAAACGCTTTGTACAAGTCCAGGTACATGACATCAGTTGCTCTTCCCTTGTCCACTGCCGCTGTAACCCCTTTGTAGAAGGCCACCAAATTTGTCAGTCATGACTTGCCCTTGGTGAAGCCATGCTGGCTGTCACCAATCACCTCCTTGTGCCTCAGCAGAGTTTCCAGGAGGATCTGTTCCATGGTCTTGCCAGGCACAGAGGTGAGACTGACTGGCCTGTAGTTCCCTGGGTCTTCCTTGTTTCCCTTTTTGAAAATAGGAGTTACGTTTCCCCTTTTCCAGTCGGCAGAAACCTCACCAGACCCCCACAACTTGTCAAATATGATGGCTAGTGGCTTAGCAACTTAATCTGCCTGTTCCCTCAGGACCCGCAGATGTATCTCATCAGGTCCCATGGACTTGTGCACCTTCACATTCCTCAGGTGGTCTCACACTTGATCTTCACCTACAGTGGACAGTTCCCCATTTTCCCAATCCTCGCCTTTGCATTCTGCGTCATGGGCAGTGTAGCTGCAGTCCTTGCCAGTGAAGACTGAGGCAAAGAAGTCATTGAGTACCTCAGCTCTGTCTCTGTCACGGGTAAGCAGTTCTTGCGTTTCCTTCCGGAGAGGGCCCACAGTTTCCCTAGTCTTTCTTTCCTCGCTGACATACTTAAAGGATTTTTTTGTTTGTCTTAATGTCCCTGGCCAGATTTATTTCTGTCTGGGCTTTAGCTTGTCTAACCTGATCCCTGGCTGCTCGAACAATTCCTCTGTATACCTCCCAGGCTACCCGCCCCTGTTTCCACTCCCTATAGGCCTCCTTTTTCCTTTTGGTCATGTCCAGGAGCTCCATGTTCATCCATGCAGGCCTCCTGGCTTTTCTGCCTGCCTTCCTCTGTGTAGGGATGCATCGATCCTGAGCTTGGAGGAGGTGGTCCTTGAATATTAACCAACTTTCTTGGGCCCCTCTTCCCTCCAGCGCTTCATCCCATAGCACCATACTAAGCAGATTCTTCAAGAGGCCAAAGTCAGCTCTCCCAAAGTCCAGGGTGGTCAGCCTGCTGCACACCTTCCTCGCTGCCTCGAGGATCTCAAACTTGACCATTTCATGGTCACTACAGCCCAGGCTACCCTTGAGTTGGACACTGTTTACCAGCCCCTTCTTGTTGGTAAGAACAGCATAGCTCCTCTCCTCGTTGGCTCCTCAACCACTCGGAGAAGGAAGTTGTCCTCAATGCAATCCAAGAACCTCCTGGATTGCCTGTGCCTGGCTGTATTACCCTTCCAACAGATATCAGGGTGGTTGAAGTCACCCATGAGAACCAGGGTCTGTGAATGTGATGCTGCCCCTATCTGTCTATAGAAGGCTTCATCCACTCGGTCTTCTTGGTCAGATGGCCTGTAGCAGACCCCCACTGTAATGTCCCCTGCTCCCGATTTCCCTTTAATCCTGACCCATAGGCTCTCAGTTGGCTCTTTATTCATCCCTAGGCTGAGCTCCATGTATTCCAGCTGCTCGTTAACATATAAGGCAACACCTCCTTGTTTCCCTTACCTGTCTCTCTTGAAGAGCCTGTAGCCTTCCATGCCAACACTCCAGTCATAGGAGTCATTTCACCAAGTTTCTACAATGCCAATGAGATCGTAGCCTTGGAGGCATGCACACATCTCTAGCTCCTCCTGTTTGTTCCCATGCTCCATATGTTTGCATAGAGGCACTTCAGCCATGTCTTCATTGAGGCTGACTTGGCTGGAGCAGCTGTAATTACTTTGTGCTGCTCTCCAGGCAGCATTCCTATGCAGTGTATCAACGGTGCCTCCCCATTGACAACTGTTGGTCCAGGAGCTCCTGGCTTATCTCCGTAAGACTTTGAGCATGCTGCAGCGTAGCCAGCACATTTTGGAGCGAATGGCTGCAGGCCCTCACCAGCACCCCATTCCTCTTTCCTTGGTACAACATCCTTTGGCTGGTCTCAGGCAAACCCGATAATACCCCCTTCCGTCATTGAATCTAGTTTAAAGCCCTGTTAATGAGCTTTGCTAATTTTGGGGCGAAACCCCTTCTCCCTCTTTGAGTGAGCCAGCCCCCATCTGCTGCCAGCAGGCCTCGTACCACATAGGCCATTCCATTGTTGAAAACCCCAAAATTGTGGTGATGACACCACCCACGGA
Source organism: Vanellus vanellus (assembly GCF_965231255.1). NCBI lineage: Eukaryota > Metazoa > Chordata > Aves > Charadriiformes > Charadriidae > Vanellus > Vanellus vanellus. The sequence goes on along the minus strand of NC_138906.1, from coordinate 96,166,042 downwards.
GCCACGTATTAACAGACTGAGCTCATCTGTTCCTTTCAGTGTCATTGCCCACAACGGGAAGTAGGGATGAAGAAATAACCTGTACTCCAGACCCCCTTAGTGATTGTCCAAAGGCCCTGATGTCTCTTTTAATCATCCTCGCACTCTGATCTGCACAGTCATTACCCCCCACATGGAACAGGAGCAGTGGGTAGTAGTCCGAGGGCTGCACCAGGCCAGGGAGTCTCTTTGTGATGTCCCTAACCCACGCCCCAGGGAGGCAGCAGACTTCCCTGAGCAGAGTTCTGCGGGTAATGCATTTCTCAGTTTGGTAGTCAGATACAAATCACAGACAGTTTAGACTGAGGAGAATCTTAAAGGGAATTATTTAAAAATGGTGTAGGAAAGGTAGGGTGTTTTTCCCTCAAATTAAGATCTTTTGCTATTTGAAATGATATTTAGAAAAGTTTAGATCTTTAATGTCAGCACTTACAAAAGTCTTATTCTGTAGTGTTTGAAACAAACTAATATATTTTTTTTCCTAAACTGTCAGAATGAAATGTTTCTGTATCTTCAAAATATTAGTCTCCATATTTTAAAGCTGAATTCACAAATAGGCTCAGTCCTTCTGAAGCTGAACTTTTTGATTAATTTGCTATTGCTTAAAAAGTTTTATCTATCTCTCCTTGGAGCCAAATGTACACTGTTCCAGTATAATTTATTAGATTGCTGTAGTTATCACAAAGGCCGTGGGGCCTGGTACAGAAGTCTGGCATGTTGCCAGTGTTTGTAAGGAGCTCAGTTCAACAATTTCATACCTGCTAGCCCATGTTCCAATTGCGCTTTTGCACATAGTTGGAGTCTTTGGAATTTTCAGAGCTCTTATTTAAGAGAAGGAAGCAAGAAAAATAGGGCTTGTGTATGTGTGTCAGGGGAGAAATGAATGTATCTAGTTAGCTCCTAGCGGTCATTAAAAACAAACAAAAAGATATTTTATGTGAAGTAAAGAATAACGAGTGAAGTGTCACCTTGTGCTCCTTTACAGTGGGCAAGTGGGAGGCAAAATAATCTTGTGGTTGGGGCTCCAGATTGTGCATCAGGGAGCAAAGTGTTTTAGCGTAGGTGAGATAAGTCAGTCCACGTTATTGTGTACAGCTGCCGCTCTTCAGCCTGTTTCTCGGCTAGATAAATGAACTTGGTCAATCCTGACATTGCTTTGGCCACTGCATTGGCGTTTAACGTAGGTATATGAATTTTAGGCTATAGTTGTTGAAGATGGTATTCACTTTTTAACAGGAGTTGGCTATTTTGCTCTGGGATTGCTCAATGCGGTCTTCATCTTGCCTAGTGCTCTTACATACTCAGGGGATACAAAGGCTCCTCCACGCTGTGAAGACATCTTTCTAAGGACAGTTTACGTCCAAACATTTTTCCCTTCTGGTGTTTGTCTACATAGCCTCTACTAAAATATATCCAATATAATTTCTCTGAATTGAGTAGTATCAAATGAAAACTGTTAGGTTTTGTTTATTTTTATAGGCAGAAAAGTGAAAGAATGAGAGGTGGATGGGTATCCCCATTACTTATCATGCAGCTAGCAGAAAGTAGAAGCAGCAAATGAAACATCTTCAGTATGGGTTTTGGGGCCCAAATGGGCATATCAGGTCCTCAGTGGGTTTGCAGTGAGGTACTAGTGTCACATTGCCACTTTTTTTGCCATTCTTGTTATCCCTAACAGTTAGAATGATGCTAGAATGGATTTATTAATGTACATCAGAGTCACATTCAATTTGCTCTGTGAGTACGGCATAAAAATTCATTTGCAAATTATATTCAGAGGGAATTTGAAAACAACTTTCTTCTTCATTTTAATTTATTGACAATCTTTCTGATATTAGAAACAGGTTTTAAGCTCAAATTATAAAGATTTTATTTTTTTTAATAAGTTTTGCTTAAAAAAAAGGATTTAAAACTTTTGCATTCAGGTTTTATGCAACAGTAGCTATTGATTATTTGTGCCTTTGAATACTCCTTTCTGTCTCTGTATACCAGTTCATGTGTATTCCAATAAAAATCACTACATTCCTTAGTCAAGATTCTTATGAGAGCGAGCTGGAAATCTTCATTGGAATTTTTGGATTTTTCTCTTGTTTCATTGTTGGAAACAACTAGACAAGGCCACTCTCTCCTTCCTGTAGTCTTCAAAACCTGTTCACCTCAATTTTCTTTTACCTCTTTACTTAGGCTTCATTAGATCAGCTGTGGAACAGTCCGGTATCAATTCCTGTTGTAAATTCTGAGACCAGATCTCACTGCCTCTGGAACCTCCTTGTTTTTCTGCTGGGTCAGACTGATACAACAGTTTTAATATAGCCCTTCCCTTCTGTCTCTTCATAATGATGCTATTTAGAAAGGTAGATATGTGAAGAACTAAAAATTTGAACCAGCTCTTATGTGAAATTAAAATAAAAAAATAATAAAATTATATAATATTGTATTTTATTGAGAATAGAGAAAATAAGTCACGTTACTGTAATTTTATTCTGTTTGCAGCATTAAATTAATGATGTTAATATAAATCTAACATGATAAAGCTACTATAATGCTAACATCAAAATGAAACATTTTGTCATGCCTGAGACAAAATATTTTAATTTTTCCACTGAAAATGTAATCTAAAAGCTTATTGTCCTGTGAGGTGTTACTTCGGTGAAACTGTACTTTTTGGTAGAAAACTGTCCATCAGAAAATAAGCTGGCTAGATCTGCCCTGGAACTTTTTTGGAGAATGTCTCCTCCATGGTAGATAGTGTAATTCAAAATGACCATGTCACATTTGTTAGTCAATCCCCAGATTTGGATTCCAGGGAATTATTTCAAACCTGTTGACGTACAGGAACAGATTTCAAAGATGAAGGTAAAGAGGAGAAATTGAATCCTGCACTTAATTTAGGAGCCCACTTCTCTTGATTGAATTAAGCTCTCTCACTTCTGCTAATTCTTGTGAACTCCTAAGTGATTATTGACGCATTTTTTTCAGAAATGTAAAGTGTTTTATGTGGCTCCCTGCTGTGCTTATGCGTCTTGAAAAACAACACAAAAAAGTCAAAACCCATTAAGAGTCAAAGATTACTAACTTTCAGTGCTCGAAAGGAAGAGAAGAAAGTAAGTAACTTTTTTGAACGAAGGGAATAATAAAAACTGAGAAACAAGTATTGTAAATCTATCTGCCTGCTTATATGGCCCTCAGCAGTGATCTGAACACTTTATTTCATATTTAACACTGGGAACTTCATCTCTGGTTTCTGTATTGTCAAGAAAGTCCTTCCCATTCAGTCAAATAATTTGAATAGGCTAAATTGTATCAGAAGCATTATGAAGGTTAGAAATGGCTCATGTACCCAATTGTCTAGAGCTGAAGTGGGCATGAACTAGTCCCGTTTAGTAGCTGCATTCAAGGTCATCTTGTTTCCTTTTTTCCATTACAAGAAAAATGGAAAGATTAGTTTAAGGATTGTTTGGTGAGTTGTCAGTTGTTTGTGTTTATATTTCGTAGTATCTGCCTATTTGCTAAGGGATGTAGGGAATCCTAATAGCAAAAAGTCTGGGTAAAATATATATCATTTATGTAGGGGAGCTCCTCTGAAGGGTCTTCCCCTGCTCAATTTACCCCTTCTGGATCATTGGATCGATTTCTTAGTGGAATATTGGTGCCGTGTATGATCCTAATCAATAGATAATTTTAGAGGCAGCCATTATTTGATTTATTTTACTTGAGCTTCTAGGGTGTCAGATTCTGAAGGAATGATTCAGATTGCTAAACTAAACATCTAGTGCGGTTTTAGCTGTTCCAGTAACTGCTCAGATTTTATCTATCTCACCAGAAGAACATGGATCTCCTGTAGTTCCTTGCTCATATCTGTCATATTTTGGATACCCTTGGGTTCTGGAAAGACACTGCATGTCTGTGGTTAGTCATCTGTGTCACACTGTGTTACTTTCTGAGGGGAGATGCTGATGAATTGTTCCAGGAGTCATTCAACTCATAAAACGATGTAGCAAAAAAAGACTTCAAAAATAAAGACCTCAAAAATAAAGCCAGGAGAGTGCAGTTTCCCATGCGTTTCCTGAATTGCACTTCTCTGAGTGAATTAGTAATCAAATAAGCTATTTTTATATTTTTGCATGCAAGAGATATTAGCACATTCTTACCAATTTGTGACTGCTTAGTATTCAATAAGTAAGGCGTTTTGCATTTGATACAGATGCCATCTACAAGCTGTGTAAGGCCTGGTAAGGTACTAGTTAGAAATTCTCAGCCACTTTAGGAATTTAAAGGTTTGGGTTTTGTTTTTTTTTGTTTTTTTCTCTGATCATAACCATAGTTGCCCTACTTCCAGTCTCTTTTAGGAAGAAAATCACACCAAAAATCAAGACTGAATGGCACTACTTAACTCTCTTAAGGTCTAAGCGATACTTTACATAGATATTTTTTTGTTCCTCCCCTCACCCAATGAATTTTTCCTAAGTGAGAATTATTGACTCCATTTCAATTGGCCTACATTAAAAGCAGGTTCAGTTGATCAAAGTAGAGAATCATAGACTAAGGATTTAACAAGATAATCTAGAATACAGGATGTGTATATTCATAACTGGAATGAATCTTCTTTTAATAGTCGTCAGGAATAAATGAACTCCAGCTGTTATAATGTGGCATATGTTTGGACCAACATCTAGGCCAAACACTTGCTTATGTGTTTTCAGGATAATTAGCAGGATTATTAGTTAGTGGAAATAAGTATGATGGCAATAACATGATGGAGGTATATGTAGTATTTGATCAAAAGTATCTGGGAAACCAGGTCCCTGAGAAATCATTTGACAAGCGCTACCTTGTTCTATTTGGCTCCTTTTCTCAATTCATGATTGATATTTTGAATCAGAGGTTCCCTGAGCTATGGCTCATAAAGACTGTGCTGGTGAATGGAGGTTGCACTTATGTTCAGGAATTCTGCTCTAATGAAAATTAATTAGAACAAAGTATCATGCTGCTGCTCCCCTTTGTAAGCAATTACTAAACACCATAAAATAAAGTTGTCGACATTTCGCCATTACTTGTAGCAAATTACATAGAGTTAAGAAGGCAGGTGGTCTGTGAGACAAGCCACAGCCCTGACGCTTGAGAAAGATCTCTTATTAGGTATTATTTCATCTTTTTATTTCAACTTTCCAGTATGTACATTATTACATAATTATGTTCAGTATTCACTAGTTTACAAACATTTTCTTCTGCCCTTAAACTCCTCCTTTTATGTAGGCAACTTGCTTGGTTTCATAAATTAAGAGTCTAAAAAGGGTTTTTTTATCCTGCATCTAATACCTTTTGTGTGTTTATTTCAAAGGGCATCCATGCCTTGTCTAAGCAAACATTCAAGCAGGAGCAAAATTGTAGCTTACTAATTATTTTTTCTTCCAGGTGGTATCTCTGCCGCCGGGTAGTTTGAACAGTTATCTTATGATTTATCCACACTTCCCTTAATTCACTTTTATTTACACATCAAGTAAGTTCATGATGAATTAGCACTTCTGGCAATTGGAGACCCATCAAAAATGTGTTCTTGGGTTACTTTCATGTGGGGACTGAGGCAAATGAAGGGTTAAGTGCGGTAGAACTAATAGGGAGGAATAAGCAGCTGCAGCACTGTTTTGGCAGACGATGAAGTTGTGTGAAGCTACTCCCTAGATAAGGAGGTGCTGCTCACAGGGAAGAGAGATTCCCTTTTTGGTGGGAACGTGATCTTTTAGAGCACACGATGGTGTAAACAACTAAGGTAGAAAATTACTGGCCCTGGTAGAAAAGTATATAAAGAGCACGCTTGCTTAATAAAGCTGATTTTGACCCTGCATGCCGGAGTCTGTGTCTTTCAATCCACCACACTTTCAGATAGAATTGATGAGCTGTCATTAAGCTACATCCTGACTATGTGAATCCACTTCCTGTAAATGCAGACTTGTGCCTCTGGGGATTGCATTTATTTAAATGCAGATACTTCTAAAGCTTTTACAGAAGCACCCCCCTTTTGCGTTTTCTTTATTGACTATGCTTTTGATTAATTTATCAATTAAGTTTCCTATTTCTTCTGTTGTTTTGGATGTTGCCTAGAACACTTGGCTGTACATCAAAACTAAAGAAGTCGAAGAGGTATTTTGAAAAGCTCATGTTTTTGAATAGTTTATTCCCAAGAGATGGTTAAATGTATTCAAGTTCAGTATGTCTTTGTACTGAATTCATGAAAATCCACTGTTAGCATTCCATCTTTCTGAAAGCTTAGAGTTAGCTGAATATTTGGTTTTAGTAAGACTTTGCTTTAATTTATCTGAAGTATTTTCTTATTTTGGTTTCTCTGATGTAAATAGATTTCACTTTCCTTTATGGATTATACAGTATTGCTTTCTTAGCTTTTTCTTTTTAATCTATGCCTGCTATTTGTACTTCATTCAGATCATTATTGGCTGCAATTGTTGTTTCCTTCCAGCAAGTAAATTTATGTATTTATTTCTGTATCTGTACTTCCACCAGATAAGTGACAAAAAAGAGTTTCTAGTATGTGGAAGACTAGCTACTAGAGACATAAACCTAGAAATGCCTTAATTTTCCCTTTCTCTTTCTGAAGACCATTTCTTTTATATGTATTCCTTCTTTCGCAGATACTCCTGATCTATCTTGTCTAGTGTTCATCCCTTATGCGTTCTTCCATCTACCATCTTCTATGTAGTTGTCCTTCTTTCCTCATTTCTTTTTCTCATGTTCCTCTTGTGTTGCCTCTATGCTGCCTCTAGCATAGTCCACCAAAGGTCCATAGGAAAAGCAGAGCGAGCTTCAAATAATCGTCTTATTTTTCACTCAGCATAAACATACTGGATAATCATATGGGCTGCTCTGACGAAGGCCAATTGACAGGAAAAAGAAGTTACAGCACTCGACAGTAATGTTGCAGAATATTGTAGCTTCACAATGGCATTACTGGTGAACACTACTGTACCTTTGATATATAGTTTTAACCAGTATTAGTTTTACCCTAGCCCTAAACAGCCTGCCAGTCTTTTGATTTAATAACATTTCTATACCAGAACAGATTTTTAAAGATATTGGCAGAACTGATGAACAAAAACAGGAAGGAGATTAATTTAGTCAGGAGACAATGCAATATGCAATTACACCAACTCGCAGTAAATCTGAATGGTTAAAACCAAACTTCTGTGATCCTGGAAAGAAAACCTCTGACTTAAAGCTTGGAACTGAATGGCACTGGGCTTGCTAATCAGAGTGACTAGGACAATAAATCACTTTCTACAGAGTTAATAACAACTGGGACACTGAAGATGCAGCTAGGTATGAATATGGGATGCTGAAGAAGTTAGGTTTAGATGGCCTTAAGATTTTATTAATGAAATGAACCACCAGTCACAGCTACCAGCTGAATTTGATGGTGTGTTTGCAAGTGGCGTATCAGCTCGTTTCAGCTGTACAATCTTTCTCTAAGTTTAAATTATCACAGACCCTCTTTCATGGATCCAGACGTACTTGCTTGATTCAATTCCATAGATTTTTGTGATGGCATGGATTTTCAAGTGTGATGTTTCAGCAATGCGGGCTTGAAACAGGAAGATTCTGTTACAGCTCTAGGAGCTCTGGATGTTGTTATGCATTCAGAATAGTCTAATATGACCAACATTAAAGTTGTTGATATTTTTTTTTTCCTTTTGAATACAGATATTGTGATTAATCATATCTCAGCTACTATAACTTGCTCCATGTGGAAAATGGGAAACCTATGTTCATTCCACATGGTGAGGGCTCTGTAAGTAGCCTGTGTTTTGTTTTCTTCCTGTGTCATAACTTTGCTCTTACAAGAGAGCACGGAGCTAATAATAAAGGGTTGTTGATTTAAGTGCTCTCTCACTGAAACAGGCATAGCTGTGTTTTGCTAGGAGAGATCATTCATCAAAGAGAAGTTTCCCAGAAAAACAGGCTATCAAACTCGAAAAGACCATGTGAAAAACAGGTTTAATGTTAGGATAATAAAAATTACTAAATGCTGAACTATTAAAATTATTTAACACCTTCACTCACTTATCAGGATCCATTTTTATGTCCATTTCTCCTGTACTATCTCTATTCTGAGAAACTCCGTTTACTGGTGGTTAGATTCTCTTTTCTAACTCCTGGGTTAAATTGATTTGTAGTCAGGGTATATAAATTTTTTCATATAGTAATACTGTCTCTGGATATAAGTAACGCTGCTTTCTCCATTTTCTCATACTTATCTACTTGATATATCTCTAGTTAGTAATCATATCCCCTCTGAATCTTCTTTTCAGGCTCAAATAACTCAGCCAACTTCTAGACATCAGTTCCTAGACATCATCTTTCTTCCTTGCTTAACCCTTCGTTTGCTCCCCCTCTTTCAGTTTGAATTAGTCTTAGATACGTGTGGCTTGACTTACACTTAATATTTTGGGTGCGGTCATGTTTTATCCAATGGTATTATTAGCTTCTCATCTTTCTTCATTTCATAACTGTATGCATCATTTTTTTTATGGTTGCATCACACTGATGACTTACAACCCATATGTGATTAATTCATCCAAGTCCTCCTTCTAATGTGTCTTATTCCTCTTCTTGTGCAGTGCAGGGATAAAAGAAATTCTCATTAAAAATCTGCCTTTTTTCTCCACTCTTTAACTTCATGTCAATTTTGGTATTACAATCTTCGATGCCACTCAGTTTTCTAAATTATATCTCTACCCCCCTCTGTGTTGATGATGCCTTCCATGTAGGAGTTGTCAGAGTGTATAATTCATAAATGCTAATGTTTGGGGCAAAGTAATTAATTAAAATTTTTAATCTGACTAAGGAACTTCAACAGTAATTTCTCAGCAGTCCAGAGTCACCTGGGAAGAGTCACCTGTTGACCAGAGATCAAGACGTCATGACAGGGAAAATTATGCTGTTGAAGTGCAGAAGCAGTATTTCATGGAGTCTGAAGCATTTTCGTTACTCAAGTTTAGAAGAGGGAAAAGTGTGATAAAGCTCACCTGTTGTGTAACATAAGCCATTCTGCATACATTAAAAAATATATATTCAATTGGACTTTGTCTCCTAAATGAGTAGGAGGACCTTCTTGTCAGTCCCTTTCCTATGGTAGTTACTATTTGTTCTATATAACTTGCCTATTCCTGTATAGATGTATTGTAAACTAGAAAATTGGCATATTAACTGGAATTGTGGAGAGCAGGCAAGAGTCAGAGAGCCACGTAGACAGGAAAGTCTTCATTTCAAGAAAGATGTATTGTACTGTGAGAGACCAAGTGCCAACAAAGATACAAGACATAGCATTTGCCTGCGCGGGATGACTTAGTCCCATTCCTGCCCTTCCATCCCATCCATCTTTTTGCCTCCTGTGATCCATTGCTTCTTTCCCTACAGTCTGCTTCCTCCCTCAGCCAGTGACTTTAACCTCTCTGCCTAAAACTCTGCTTGATACAAGAGTTATCACAGGGAGTAGGCACAAAAGAAGTGGAAGAATATAAAAGTTTCACTAATGATAAATTGGCAAATAATCTGTGGCCTTTTTTTTACCAGTCTTATAAAAAATGTCTCCATAAATATTTTTTTTTTTTTGCAATTCTAAAAAACATGCAATTTAGTTTTAGGAAAATAATGTATGTATTTTGTCCTTCATAATTACCTTATTTCTGAAGAAAAAGCAAAATTCTGCCCTGTAGCACAGAGGAGAAGATTTATATTTTTCTGTGCTCTTGCTCAATTCTGTGGCTTCCAAAATCAGTCATGGGTCCTTCTCTGCAAACTCTTAGTAGCATGGGACCCTATTGCTTATAGCGTGCTTTTTTTCAAAGCCCAGATTAGGAGCTGTGATGAACAGGGGTGCTTTGACCCTGTAGAATAGGAAGAGATTTTTTTTATTATTATTATTTTTTTTAGCACGTCTTCTTCTGTAAGAATTCACTCCTACCGGGAAAAACACAAGGCTAAGCTAAGAGTTACTCCTCATGGCACTTTGTCAAACTTATGCCTCTGTGATTGTCTTCTTGTCACTGGATGCTAGAGTGATCCTGATGTTGTATCCTGAACACTACATACATTTGTCACTTGGATTTGTCATTTTTGCAAGGGAAGCATTTCCAGACAAAAGAAAGAGACGGAAAGTCTCACTTTCCTTCCCCTCTCCAGTAAAGAACAGTTGTAATTCTAAATTATGCAAGGGGCACACCAGATGGACTGTGGAGAGTGCCTTCGGAGTGCATGCAATAATAATAGCACAATTAATAATTAATAGCTACACTGGACTGGGCCTTCCAGCTTTGCTTTGCTTGAAACTTACCAAATACTTCTGAATATCATAGGTTCACTTTAATACCCAGCATAATGTCAGCTGTAAGCTTATTATAAAATTGGCTCAAGTTGAAATGGGCCTGATAATAAATGTGATGCCAGTCACCCCACCAGTGCTATAGGGAAAAAGTCAATCCATTTTCTTCTAGCATCTGGAACAGCTGCTGAAATTAGAAAAAAGTGAAGTGTAAGGTATGATGCCATACATACCCCTAAGAGTTTTCTCAGTTGTTACTGAATTAAGGAAATTCTTAGTGAGAGTCTGAGAAAGTTAATTGGCCAGCTGGGAATCTATGGAGTTTTTGACCATCTGAAAGGCAGGCATAGCAGATAGAAAAAATAAAATAACATTCAAAAGGCCCTGAAACATGCCTAGATTTTAAGTGCTCTGCACCTGCAAAGAGGGGAAAAAAAGTATATCTTCCTAAATCTTGCAAAGTACCAGCAAGTTTTATTCTAACTAGATGATAATCTGATGCATACTATGCAGTTATGATTGCCAGGAAAAAAAGGACTTGTTTAATCTCTAACTTTGGGTTGCTTGATCTCTTTTTCTTGTGCTTAGTAAAGCTCTTCTTTTGCTTTAGCTGAGTGGCTTAAATTTTACTACTAGCAAATTTAAAATCTGTCATTATAAACTCAATTTTCAAAGCTGCTGCAGAAGCCTCCAGGCTTCCCCGGTGCATTGGTTGGAAGTCGGGGGGGGGGGGGGGGGGGGGAGGGGGGGAAATACTGGAAGTTTCAATATTGTTGCTTTATTGGGCTGTGTTTTAGCATTATGCCAGACAGTTCTGTAAGCGCTAGGGAAGATTTATCTTCTGCAAATCTGACTCTTGGCTGAGCAGCACTGGTTCCTAAGAAGATCTAAATGGTATTTGATATTTTCCCCACATTTGGAGCATTTGTAATGATTTTGCCCCTCCAGAGTCTCTGATACCTCTTGTGCTTCTGCTCATGCCAGAAGATTTCCCTTGAGAGTGGAAGGGTCACTCTTCTTTAACCTCTGGAATTTGATTGACATAACTTATTTTAGCTCTCATTTTTGCTCAGTTTGGGCTTGTTAAATAGTTATAAAACTATTAAGAGACACACATGAAGTATAAGCAAATAAAAAATCCTTACAGGAATTCTGGTTAAAAATCAGAGAAAAACAGTTAGTATTGATTAGCTTAATGGAATCTCGTTTGGATTTTTTTTTTGCATCCTGTCCCATCCCCCCTGTTTCTCATTCTTAGTCTATGCTCTGTGACTATGGCTGTCTTCAGCATTTCTCTCATGCCTAATGACTGTGGAACCTGATTACCGTTTTGACCTGGGGTGGAAATTGCCAAGATCTTTTACTACCATTAATGTCATTACAATAGGCGCCCAGGTAAACTAATTCTCCCACTATGCAAAAACATGTAGTTCACTGTACATCAGAGAATCCACATTGGAAAGAAAACTCAGAAATGTGCTTGTGTACTGCTCCTGCTGACAGAATAAGTTGTTTTTTGACCAGAAGGAAAGAATAAGAAAATATTTTTTTAAAACTTTTTCTTGTTAGCATTTTCAATAAAAGCTAAGGTTCAGATTCATAAACATGGCGGTGATGTGCTGTATTACCAAAAATGAATTTTTAATAAGGTCCTCCCAGATTTAGATCTAAGCACTGCAATTCAGAGGCAGCTTCAGTGTTTCAGGCTCAGTGCATATTCATAGCGATCCCTGCAAAATAAGCAAAGACAACAGCAAAGAGCAACCTATGGTTTTTGTTGTGGGTTTTTTTTTGGTTTGTTTTTTTTTGGTTTGTTTTTTTAAACTTTTTCAGTTGCTTCACTATAGTAGACTTTACAGTTCTGGAAGAAGCTTCACTGTGCTTCGAAGGTTTTGTTTATAAAGATTCATTTGCATATTTATATGGATCTATTTATAGATGGTTGGTTAATATGAAAACAACCTAATCAGGTGTCTAGGAATAAATTGCGATTTTTCTGGTCTCTGAATTCAATACAGTTGTTCTGCACTGACAAAGCCTTCTTCAGTGCTGCTCTCAGCACGCAGGAGGCCTGTTGGCACATGCTGCTAAGCAGCTGCTGAATTACTGCAATCTCAGGTGACTGCTGTGTGCAGCAGCAGCATCCAAGTCAGGATGTGGCTTTGCCAATCACTAGAGTTCTGCCATTGATGAGGAGGAAATTTAGGTCAATTCTGCCTTACACTGGACAGCCTCTGCCTTGTTGTTCATCAGGGCGTAAATCTGTTGTGTGCGCCTCGTGCTGAATCTCACCTCTTCTGTGTGCAACTTCTTTTACATACTTCAGGAATGAAAAGAAAGACCTTCTGTATTACTCTGATCATTTGGATTATTTTGTCATTTCAGAGATTGTTTTATATAGAATTTATTTGTGCTTTTTATTACTGAGGAGCTGTGGTAAAATGACATTTCCTTATATATTCAGAGGCTATTTGGAAGTACATACAATGGAAAGATATCCCAGGCACAATCCAAATTGTATTCTGCTGAAAAATATGGGTTATTTTTTCACATTTGCTTCACACCCAGAAAGTACATTCCTTGTCTCAAAAAGCCTTTCATTTGGCAATTCTAAGTGACTGGTGCATTGTCTGGGAGATGGTACTTGCAGAAACAGGGGTTTGGCATTGTTTTGAGAGAGATGAAGTAAAGTTTTCCTCCATATTGTCATTTGAAAAATCTGTCAGAAGTTCCAGTCTGCTTTTAACTTTTATATAATTTATGCCACTTATGAATGTGGGATGAACTGGAACAAGAACAATAGGTATGTTCGGTTTGTGTTGTTTTTCTACTAAAGTTTCAAAAGTACCTAAAAAACTTAAGCATTCAGTTCTTATTGAAAGTGAAGGAAATTAAGATCTTCTTTAGAGGAATTAAGGGAGCTTTTGAAAATGCAGAGTAACATCTTTGCAGACTGTGAGAGTCTAAAGCTTTAGATTGATTTTAATAAGAGAGAAATAGCCCAGAAGACTGAATATAAAGATTTCTGATGAACTGTCCTCAAGAATTGTTGTATACTACTGTGACTATACCTATAGATTATTGTTAATTCAGATTTGTTCAGTGCCTGAAGAAAAATCGTGTTCTCTTCTCTAAGGCCTTTTTATTTCGGAATTGAAACAGACACTTCTATGAAAAGCAGAATTTATGAAAGTTGATTTCCTACAGCTCTCCTTGTGTTGATTCTCCGGCACCTGCTAGCATGGCTGAGCTAATTCTGCAGTTTCCCTTCTCTGAAGGCATTCATGTCTTCTACCTAAACCCCTTTTTCACATAAATGTCAGCAACTTTATGATTTTGAGACATCAGTGTTTCTCATCAGTCTTGGTTGAAAGTGGGGAACCGAGAGACTGACAGACACAGGTCCTAAACCTCAATTCCTTGGGAGACCAGATTAATGAGACTAGCTACTGTTAATAGAGAGTTTGGAAAGGCAAAGTATAAGGAATGAAATAACATGGAGTTACGGCAGTAAATATGAGAATTCCAGAGAATGCACGACCTAATACATCCTCGGTAGATGAACTTTGGTAATATTCTTCCTCCGTGGCTAGTTTTCTATGACTTTTCTTTGTTTTCCCCTGTTACATTAATTTAGGATTGAAAAGAACATGAAATGTTTCAATACTGGCTGGTTATTTTACATGGGGAATTTGCCTGAGTAATAGTGACATGGGCTTGTGATTTTCCCATATGTTATCTAGATGAAGACTTGTCATATAAACAAAGATAAATAGAATGCAGCTTAAATGTATGATTTATGTATGGTACTCTGAAATAAGTTAGCTAATTTTTCATCTTGTTACCCTGCGAATTGATATTATTCTGCTACACTTCCATCAAGCAATGAAGTAGAAAAATGAAGTTATCTTTTGATCTCTTGTATCCAAAAATTATTTCTTATATTTTCTAGATTTTTTCTGTTTCTTTTTAATTTTAATTTTATTTTGATAAGTAACTTGTGAAGGGTGATGAGTTTTTTTGTTTAGTTTTTTTGTTTTTTTCTTTTTCCCCCCGAAGGAAATCTCAAGGGGAGATTTATTGTCCATAGGTTCCTTTAATCAGTGTCACCAACGTTACTGCTTTCATAATATTGACAACGTAGCACCGCGTGAATGTCTGTTGTTCTTGGCTTTAAAAATTATCTCAGGATAAGCTACAGCCTTGTGGCAGTGCTGTAAAACAGTTCAGAGGGCCCAGGGAAGAAAGGAGACCACTAGGGAGTTCAAAGCATATCAGTGAAGGCATTGATTTGACAAATAAACTGCGTGTAACCAAACCGGGTGGAAAAAGATCCAAGAAAAACTAAGGGCAATTCTACTGGACAGGAAAATGTCCAGAAGAGCTCCTGGTCCCAAGACAATCTTTCAGTCTTATAAGTGAAACCTAGTGCTAAATGGAAGTACATTGGGCCAGTGGTTTCTTTTTCAAAGTAAACAGTGGTGGTGAAGACAGAGCAGAAGATCAAGTTCTTTCCTTTCTTAATTTTTCTATGTGTGAAGAAGGGATGTGCACATACGAGTTTATGGTTTGACTTGGGCTTCATATGTGGAAAGAGTAGAGATGATCTCAGAAGAGTGTGTCCTGTTGTACTCCTTCCGGATTTGCTTTTAATATTGCACTAATGCACTACTTAGCTACTTGCTAGATAAAGATGATACTAAAGATATTGGTTTACCAGACATACCCCCAAAACTGGAGTGGTTGGACAGTAAGACAGACCTTTCCGGTAGCACAAAGTTAATAGAGTAGAGATGATCTCAGAAGAATGTGTCCTGTTGTACTCCTTCCGGATTTGCTTTTAATATTGCTAAATATAGAGGTAATTGACTTGCACAACCACTTTGAAACCCCCCCTCCCCCCCCCCCCCCAGAGTCAGCTACTCATGTTGAAACTAATGATGGTGAATAATAGAAATATTTAAGTAATACAATTCCATGGGAATAGTAATGAATATGTAACCTATCATCTGGTTAGAAAACCTGTTTCCTGATTTCAGGTTCCTCTCTATTGTAATCGTTACTCTGTCAACAGTAAATTACCTTTCTGGAGGAGGTATGCAAAGTAACAAGCTAGGGGTTGTGTGTACACAGTGTGCACATCAGCTGAGAAATTTTGTGCATATTCAGTCTGTAGAGTGAGAGCATGCTGTGATGCCTGAATGTGGAATGTTTTCATAGGTGCGAAGAATTCCCCATAGACTCATGTACTCATAATCTCTCACTGGTGGGAGTATGTGGAAATCCTGGAAGAAGCTAGACAGAATCTTTTTTTCAGTGATACTTCTATATGGTCAAGCTGTACATCAATATAGTCATACGGTTCCCTGGCTATCTGTAAATTATATGTCGCTTTGCAACACTACAGCTTGAAAGAAGAAATAGAAGCAATTTGAGGCAGTGCGCCTTGCTGTTGAGGCATACAGTGGTGATGATGCCACTCATGCAGATAGTATCTCAGGTATACTTACACAGGTTTGAAGTTCTTGAATTACTTTCCAAACTAGTTTCTGAGTTAAATGTTAGGGATGTTGAATCTTGACAGGAAGGGCTGCATATTGACAATTTCTACTGAGGTATACTAATGATATGAAATCCCTCTTCATGTATCTCTGGTCTGACTCTGCATTCACTTCTAAAAATATCACCTTTAAAAAATTTGCATGTCTGTAGGAGATGTTTCTTTTTATATAATACATTGTGGGAACATACATTTACTTAGGTTTTCTACATAGATTCTGTTGGATGATTGCATTTATCTTGCCTCTAATTGGAGGCAGAAATTCACACTGGATTGCTCTGCTGTAGTCATAAGTAGGACATCTGGGATAAATGTTACATGCACCGAACATTAAATTTTCATTTATTTAAAAAAAAAAAAAATTAAAAAAGACATAATTGTCTGGTTTGTTTCATGGATGAATCCTGAACTCTTCTTCCTGAGATAAGAGTGAAGTTTTTGATCTTCATCAGGCTGTCATTGAATACTTTTCTATGTATTGTCCCTGAGTCCCAGTATATTTGTTTATTATGTATGTCATCACATTTAGATTGTCAGCAAGTTCATCTGGCAATAAATTAAAACATTTTGTTAGTGTTCTAGATGTAAATAAGGGCCAATGAAATACTCATTATAGATAGGAGATACTGAAGGCTTAAATCATTATCATATAAACTGCCTCATTTTCAACATATTAAAATGAAACTTATATTTGCTTAGATAAAGTACTTCATATAAATAACTGTAAAGAATTTCAGAACAGGAGTCTGAGAAATAATAGAGCACTTCTAAATCCCTTTTCAGCTTGTGGATTGAATCTATTAATAGGCAGACTATCAAGTCTCCCCCCCCCCAAAAAAAAAAAAAATTATAACTGGAACTATAACTTGTAAAAATGTTAATGGATGTTTTTGCCTCCACAAACTGTTCTACAAGACATTAATGTTAATATTTGAAAAACAATAGGAAGAGGTAATCATGGTGTTATAAAAGAAATTGATACAGAAAGAACTGAAATTTTTTAAGTGAAAAAGCTGCCATTGATTTCAGTAGAAGCCAAATTAAGTCCTGAAGAGAGATTTTAATTTAACAGAGTTCTCTGTAGGTCAGTATCCATCACAAAAGCTGACTTGGTCTTGCCTGTAGGAAACATGGAAGCCTAGAATGGGTCTGAAGTTATACCTGTCTTTTACGTGTAAAATCTGTGTATATTCAGGATCCAAACAGGGTCCCATGGGTAGGGATTGAAACCCTTCATTTGAAAAGATTCAGCACAATCACCTTTTGCATTTCATAATGGAGCTGTCTCGGAAACAGTCATATGTATCTTTTTCATGATAGACATATATTTTTTCCCACTGCAATTAGGCTGGAGATTGACAAGAGGTTGGAAGGGATCACAGCCTGGACAGCTAACCTAAACTGACCAAAGGGATATTCCATACCACATGATGTCATGTTTATCAATAAAAGTTAGAGGAAAGGAGGAGAAAGGAGGGGAGGTTTGTGATTATGGCGCTGGTCTTCCCAAGCAACTCTTACACATGTTGATGACCTGATTTTCCAGGAAGTGGCTGGACACCTGCCTGCCCATGGGAAGTAGTAAATGAAGTCCTTTTTTGTTTTGTTTTGCTTTGCTTTTGCTTTCCTTATTAGACTGTCATTACTGTGATGTCAAGTTTTCTTGCTTTCCTTCTATTTTGTCTCCGTCCCATGGGAGAGGGGAGTCAGCAAGAGATTGGGCAGGTGTTTGGCTGTTGACAGGAGTCAACCCATCACACCTGGTTTTAAATCCGTTCTGCCAGGATTGTTTGTTCATTTTGTTCAATTACTGTTTTAATATAAAATGTACACATTATTCTGAGTAAGGGTTGGAACTAGGATACCCTTGGCTGCCCTTTCTGGTGAGCATCGTGGACAGCAGTCTATGGAGTCATTCTCTGCCTTGTGAAAAAAAGCCCTCAGTCGATATCCTGATACTTCTCGAGGAGGAAAAGTAAGGGGTTTTGCTGCTTGCTGCGAAGTCATGAGAAGAATATCACTTAAATTGACACTGGGATGTGATTCTGGCAATGAGCCCCTTTGTGTGCTACCCAGGGGTTTGTGTATCATCCAGCAAAGCTCAGGCTTAATAAGAGATGCAGCAAGTGCGTTTCCTCTGCGTTTCCTCTTGAGGCAAAGGAGCACTCCATGCTGATGCCAGAAGGAAATAGTCTATCTCTTCTGACTTTCAACGGGAGAGCTTCTTTTCCCGATTGAGGGCAAAAAGGAAATAAAACTTCCATTATAGATAATTCACTCACAGGGTTCAGGCATTTAGGGAGCCACATGGTTGCATTGCAATAAATACAAATGTTTTTGCAAATTATTTTTGTCTTCAATTACTAAAACGTATCATTCAAGATTAATCATATTTGCATTAGTGGCCCTATTATAGATGGAAAGTTCAAAGTAGATTTACTTGCTTTAATTTGACCTTGAAAAGAATAATTTTTGTCTCACTTGAATCTACAGTAAATAAGATTTTCTTACAACTTTTCCATTTCTATTATATTTTGACTCTTCTGTTTCCAAACAATTCTGATGATTTTAGATGTTATATTATTTTTTCATTTTAGTGACATTCTCCTGAAAAGAAAATGCTAATGCAAAGAGGCAGCTATTATTCTTAGTTATTTCCCTCAGTCAGGAGTACTTACCAAACATTAATAATAGATTTTTGCATCTTGAATAAGGAGTCATTAGGCAAAAATAAATGTATCCAAGAGACACATATGCAATGCTAATTGACAACTGTGTACACAAAGAGCTGCCATTTATTTTATTACAGTCAAACATAACCTTTGTAAATGTCAGCTCTGTGTTCTGTTGACCAGCATTTTAATTTAGACATATTGTTCTTCCTTTTTAAGTGATTATCATTTTATTCCCTTCCAACACATGATTCATTCATATTAGTTGCCATTGCATATTTCATGATTCTTTTGAAAGTAACAATCAAATTATGATTATTTTATGGGGCAAATTATAAAAAAAAATATGGAAAAATGATCTCTTTAAATTACTTCAGTAGAGGCTTTATGGTGCTTAAGGTCACAGAGGATGCAACATTAGCAGTATTTATCTACAGAGTCCAAAATAAATCTTACCACTGAAGAGATAATTATGATAATACCAAATTGCCCTAACAACAAAGAAGTAGTGAACACAGGTGAACAGAGTGGGCATTTCAAAATTTTTTTAGTGTTTTCAAAACGTGACTCAGGAAAGGTAACAGATGTGAACAGGTTCACATTGTTCAGAACTGTTAAAGTCCCAGTGAACCTTAAGGAGTCCTTAATAAAGAAAGAAACCTCATGACAAGTGTCTCACCTGATAAGTTGAGACCTGGGTGGAGGAGATGGGTAACAGCTGTTAATTGTGGTTTCTGGATCCCAAATCACTTGTCCTTTGAAAATTTAACAGGTGAAAAAAACACAACCCAAAAAACAATGTAACTTGCACAACTCAAAGACCATTTACAGCTCTGTATTGGCAAGCGCCCTTCTTGCTCTTACCACGGTGGGTTTATTTTTCCCAGGGAAGGGACACCTGGCAGAAAGTTATGCATGTACGCTCTTTCCTCTTTCCACAGGGAAACTGTATATTAAGAGCTTTTGTGCAATACCATACAGGCGTATGTGGAAGCAGAACCCCTCCTATATTTTGCAAGACATTCAGGCAAGTTACCATTTGCTGTCATGCTGAATGCCATTGCATTTGATGAGGACTTCTCTGATATTAACAAAATTTTTACCTCACATTTATGGAGAAGAAGAAATGTGTCTTGTTCTCCTTCTTGAGTTCGGGGTGTCAGAGTGCAGCTAAGAATCTGCCTTTTTAATATTTAAAAAAGAATATTTTGTGTTCCATACCTTAGAGCTTGAAAGACAAGTCATGTGAAAAGGAATTTCTTCAATATTTTGATTATAATTGGTTGTTTTCTGGTAAGATGATAATTGGAATGTCACCAAAGCCGTCTTTCATACCCAAGTGAAATTTGAAGAAGGCTCTGAGTCAACCCTAAAGAGAACAGGCTCCATTTTCAAATGAAAATACTTTTGTAATTAAATTTTGTCATTTTTATATACCGAATATGATTTGTTTGTTTGTTTGTTTGTTTTTTAAGACATATAGGAAAAACAACTCCTGATTTAATTCTGAGGGGTTCTTGAAGTCCGGTTGACACTTTAACTAGAAAGGCTGTAAGTATTGGGCAACCAGGGTAGACTCAAATTCAACATCATTGGAGGTGATAGAAAGCCTTTTGAAAGACATTAGCATTTAACCTCATAAGAGAGCAAATTGCCAAGCTTGAGCACTGCTCACTATTCAATAGGATATAATGAACAGGAGAAAGTACAGAGAGTAACTCTTAAGTTCAGTTAACTCACTCCTGAAGAATATTGTGAGGGGTCTAAAATTATAATTGTGTTCAAAAAAACTCTTAAGTAAACTCATAACAGAAAGGTATATTAAAAGCTATTAATGGGATGTGCAAATGACCTGTAATTTATTAAGTGCCTAAACTGCTGGCTGCCAAAAGCTGAGAATAAGTACTGGGAAAAGCATTACACTTTTAGTCTTTCCCTAGGCATGAACTGTTAGTCATGCTTGGACAGAGGACACAGGGTTAGAAGGACCATTGGAAAAGTGCTGGTGCTCTAAATTGCAGATGTTCTACTGGAAAATTCAACTAAATTGTCATATTTTTGTTATAGAGAAAGCTAACAACTTCAAAAAAAGAAATGGTAAAAAAAATAGTAGAACAATAATGGCTGATGATTATTTCTTGCTATGACTGAGCATTTTTTATAAGTAGAAATTACAGTAATAGATGCTAGACCTTCCAGTAAGGCAACACTATTTGTTTTATGCATTACATTATTTACAGCAGAATATAATAAATATTTTAACACATTGTTTCTAAAAGTTGGTAAGTAACATTACTCTGTGTGGCTTGCTAGTTGGTGGTATAAAATGCTAAATCATTAATGGGACAGGATTTTGAAAAATTTTCTTTAAAAAACCTATTTTTAAGCACTCTTCTGTTGATTAACATCGGGGGTCATACAGGTGTGGGAAATAGTATTTTCAGAAGTTTTAACAAGAAAAAGTGACCAGAGTTTTCACATTATAAAAACTAAAAGTAAAATTAATTTATTTTCTCCTCTGTAATTATTTCTCACACTCAGAACACATCCACCCACACAACACACACCCCCCACCCCCATTCAATCAAGCTATTTCTCCTTGGGGTTTAGCAAGAAGAGAGACGATAATATAGTTTTTTTCTATTTTAAAATGTTGGAATGTTGCTCAGTTACTGTGGAACTCAACTTCATTGAAGAATTTAAATAGGCAGGAGACAGTTTTTTGCATAGATGGCTGGTGTGGCAAATCACACTAAGACTTTTTTGTTGCTTAGTTTTACGAATAGCTCTCTATTTTGCATATTCAGTACCACTTTTAAAATTTGTCCAGTAAATGGAGACCCTGAAATCTGAATTCAGTATTGAAATTATTATGAATTACTCTAGATGATAAATGTTGCTAAAAATGGGAGCACAGAAATGCTTTTGCATTGTGTTCTAAAAGAAATACTGTTGTAGCTATGGCAGTGTAAGAATGTAAGAAAGGGAAAGTGTATGTAGACAGATAATGTGATTCAGTAATTTAAAAACTAATACCTTTTGTCAGACCATATGATATCACTGAAGGTGGTGGTAGAGAATGAAATAAAACCATCATGCTCGGGGCTCTGACTGTCTTCTGTCGGATCCAAAAAGACGTCACAAAATCCAAACTAAATATCGCTTAGACACAATGTTTTCTTTAATTTTGTTAATTTACCTCACCTTAATTTCTATGGATTATTTCACCAAACTCATTACAAAGCTTCTATGACTGATGCACGACTGCTTCTTTTAATTTCTTGGGTAAGTGCTATAACTGCCTTTAACTTAAAAGTTTGTAATCAAGGTTGCGTAGTTTCTTTGTGATTGTAGGGTGTGGCAAGTAATTGACTATATTTTCCATTAACATTTCTGAAAACAAGGGATGAGAAAGACTGTTCTTGATAAGAATAGTAACTGGACAGGTCAAGACACTGATTCCAAAACGATAGGTGTGCTTCACCTTACACAGGTCAGTAACCCCGCATTAAGCACAGGGGTGAGGTCTCATGGGATGCCAGAGGCTGAAACATGTGGGTGAAAACCTTGTACCTACAGCTCAGCCTTTAACTGCCAGCCTCCCGCTATTCTGGTCATAGCTTTTTCTAACTGTAGATTGGGAACGTGAAGAGATCACAAAACTAATTTTCTGTTTGACCTTGCCTGAGTACAGGTTCCCAGAGGTGAAAGGCAACTGCGATTATCCACTCTAAAACTTAACCTCCCACGTTCCTTCCATTACCTGTGAAAATTCACTGCTACATCATATACTACTGTGATGAGGTCTGTTTCCATACTTTCTCTCACCTCTCTCTCTCAAAATCAAACCAAATGACCACCCTCCCCAAACACAAGAACCAAAGAGATTTTCTTTTAAGGAAGGTGTTTCTATTTTATATGGGACTAGAATTTTAATAAATAGTGCTTTCAATGAATAGTGCTCAGCACTACTAAGAAAGATACCATTTATTATTTTTACATTCTGTTCCCATACTTCTAGTGAATTTTCAGGTGAACAGTTCTTGAATTGCAACTAGTTTGTGTTGTATTGTGGATGACTATTATTTGCTTACTTTATTGGTTAGTTATCAAAAGCATGCGATAAAGCTGCAGTTTATTTCTGGACTGGGTATTTATAGAAATTACCCAATAGGGTGAGAAACTTAAATGTTAAATAGCAAAAGCAAAAGTCAAGATATTTTACTTGGATGGTATTCTACTTTTTAAAGAATATCTGTTTTGGGTAAAATATGTCAGCTACACAGGTAGAAAAAAGAAAGTGTTCTTATTATGCCCAGTAGTCTTCATCCATTGTTACCTTAGAATGGGTTTGATATACCATGACTCTTGCTAAATTCCTTTGAAAACAAGTCTTAACCTTCTAGTTTAAATTAACTAACTGATGAAATTCATGGCTTTTAAAATCAGATTTAGATTAAAAATCATTCCTTTCTAATCAAAAGTTACATGCTATTTGTTCTGTTTCTTAACAGTATGAAACTTCAACTACCATTGTGATTTATAAAAAAAAAAAAAAAAAGAAAAAAGTCAACTTTTCTGAAGGAAGATGCTGTTTCATTTCCTGCCTATTCTCTTACTGAATGTAGATGGGTTTAACTTTCCTGCAAGGTAGTGCCACGCTGCATTTTTATTCTGTACTGGACACAATTCACACTGCATTTCCATGTCCACTGGGTATTTTCGCCTGTTCTTATTTCCAAAACAGTGTTTTTTCTCTTACGCTCCCTTGCCCAGATATTACAAGCAGTGGCGGCCTTAGGAACTCCATTGCAACATCTCTTTAAAAGAATGGAGGTACAGATAGATACACACACCCACTATGACACTTTCAAAAAAAAAAAAAAAAGCCACCTTAAAATTGAGAACTTCTAGAGCATCCTAAAATTTTCCACCGTGGTCTCTATTCTCACTTGCCATGGGATGGAAGACTCCACAAGACCAGAAATGGAGGTGTTCTCCTAAGGCAGTAACCCATTAAGCTGCAGTTACTTGTTTGCATGTGAAAGTCTAATCACGCCTCATTCAGTAGCTTTGTTGGGGATGCCTTATAAACAAGAATGTGTTTGAGGAATACATTTTAGGAATAGATTCAGTACAAGTGAGAAAATAGGACTGAAGGTGTGAAAAAATAAAAAATGACACAGGGTATTATGGTCATTCAAAGTTACTTGTAATTTTCTTTGGAACAAATGCTAATTACCTTGTGTTTCTCAACAGAAATTTGAAGTTAAATGTTTAGCTATTTTTATCAGAATGATCTGATATATGAAAGTGACATTCTTCTTTCAGAAAATGTCTTAACTACATGTTAAAATCATATCATATTAGAAAATGTGACTTTCTCTTGAAATACTGCTTTTAAATGACATTAGAAGTTGCTTCTCCTGATTGGAAACCAAAGTTAATTGAAGTCAGCAAGAGAAAAATCTGATCTCAACGAAACAGCCTGATGAAGAGCAGTGAGATTTGAAATTTTTACTTGATTGACTAATTTGCAAAGGCAGCATAAATTTTCTGTCACCTGAAGATAACATGTATTGTTCTATAATGCAAATACAGCAAAGACAGGAAGCAAAAAAGGCTACACAATTTGCTAATGTTTAAAGTACTTGATGTCTACCATTATATTATTTCACTATTATCTATTATTTTTTCTACTCTGTTCTGTTTTACTTTTTTTTTTAAATTGAGTTATACATATTCTGTAGTTTAATTTATAATTTATTGCAACTTCAAATGTTCTGTTTAAAAAAAAATAAAAAAAAAAGAAACCTTGTTTATTCTCCATGGAGAAAGAAACCATGCTGAGAAAAAGTCAAGAGTACTTTTTTGAAGTAGCTTAGATATGCAGTGACTGACCTGGTGATGCTACATGACAAGTGTGAGATAAGAGCTTATAACCTGTCCTATAAATTTAATAGACTTTAATCCTTAGTTGCTTAAAATGGTTGCACCCAGGTAAGTCAATGAGTTGTGGGAACATACAAGAGTACAATTACCCATCTGCAGACAAAAGCAGATATTTTCACTTCAAGGATAAGGTTTTTTTTCCCTAGAAATTCACGTTTAGGTATGAGTGGAAGTGTCTTATTTCAGGAAAGTAGACAAAAAATATTAATTATCTGATGTTTATTGAAAGATTTGATCATAGTGATGAAAAAAGCAGTATCATTTAGCAGGATTTCTTTTTTTTTTACTTTTGACTGACATTTTTCTTTCTTCCGTAGGCTAAAAACCAGACCAAGGCGATATCACCAAGGGTGACACATAAATACTCTAATCATCTATAAAATATTTCAAGAAATGATGTCCTGTCACTGCAGATGAACAAAGGGACACAGGTGATATGTTTGTGGGATTTATAGGATTACATTATCTAAGCTGCAAAATCCTAACATACAAATGTCTGATTTAAATTACTCTGGTTAAAACGGGAATCTCTAATCCAAAGATTAGAGACCTTTATTTTGGCTGCAGTCACGCCCAAGATTTACTATAGACATTTTGAAAGAGAGAAGGACAAAAATAATCATATGACCTTATGAATGATTTCTGGGGGCAAAAATGTTATGTAAACAACCAAAATATTTTTCTTTTTTTTTAAGCAGTTTCCTGTTTAATGTTCTTTATGTGCAAATCATGGGGAAAAAAAGCTGCTAGATAGCTGTTATGAATATATTTAAAAAAAAAAAAAATCAGTCATAGTGGGAGTCAACAGAAGTGAATAGCATAATGAAATGTCCAGCTCCAGTGCGATTTAAATTGACTGCTGCGTTGGTAAATAATTCTGTTCCTGTAATATATAGCAGCATTTCTGTGCTAGCTTAATTCAGCCAGAGATGACTATTAGGTTCAGCCAGAATAAAGCCCTGGGGAACTTTGAATTATTTACTCAGGCTGGTAGGCTCTCTGCAAGTTCTGACCTCCCTATCCTCATGGCTAGCTGTTTTTCTTTGGCTACGTTATCAATTGCTGCCTTTATATTTTCACTTAGCAAGGTATATATACACTTTAAAAAGAGAGGCAAGGCTGCCTTGTAATGAGTACGGGTTTTGCCTGTTTTATGCACAGAAAGGTGCTAACTGGTTTGGGTCAAACAGTCGTTTAGTTATAATTTTGCATGCATGATTTTCGAACCTTGCTGCTTAGACGTATTTGTTGACAGTCGGCTACTACAGCTGCTTCTGTCTGCTTGGGGCTGAACCAGACCTTAGGCTGCTACCACGTGAAGGGTTAGTGATGAGGCACGTTGGGCAAGGGGAAGCTTTCGATTTCTCTATTTTGCTCAGTGAAAAAGGAAGTGGCCTGCGATGTGAAGCCATAAAAAGCTGGCTTTGGGGAGAAGGGCTGCAGTTCCTTCACCTTTAGAAGCGGAAGGCAGAATTGATCTATGTCAAAAGGGGGCATTGCTAGCAATTGAAAAAGCTTATCTTTCCAAGCCTATTGAGTCAAAATGTCCTATATTTTTATAGTTTTGTTGAGATAAAAGAAACAAACTTTGGAAACAGAAGGAAAGTACAGCACTTTGCTTGAGAAATAGTTCCTGTCTAGACTTTATTTCTAAAGGTACAACAGAAGAACTGTGGTGTGTTTGGTTTTTTAGTGTTTTTTTTTTTTAGAGAAAGAAAATAAGATTATTTCATTCATTTCAGTGTTTTGATGCTACAAAATATATTATTCTCATCATCTTTCCTTAGGAAAAATATGTTAGTTGATGAACATGTACATAAATACATATATGAATACATTAATTCTGTCTATAATAGAATTATTTAGGTTGGAAAAGATCCTTAAGATCATCGAGTCCAACTATAAACCTAGCTATGGTGGACTGCCAAGTCCACCACTAAACCATGTCCCTGAGCTCCACATCTATACTTTTAAATGCCTCCAGGGCTGGTGACTCAACCACTTCCACGGAAGCCTGCTCCCAGGACACCCACCTCACTGCAACCTTCTTTCACGTAGTTTTAGAGACCGATAAGGTCTCCCCTCTGTGTCCTTTTCTCCAGGTTAAACAACCCCAGTTCCCTTAGCTGCTCCTCATAAGAATAGTCCTCTAGACCCTTCACCATCTTAACTGTTCTTCTTTGGACACTCTCCAGCACCTCAGTGTCTTTCTTGTAGTGAGGGGCCCAAAACTGAACACAGTATTCGAGGTGCGGCCTCACCAGCACAGAGTACAGGGGGGCAATCACTTCCCTAGTCCTGCTGGCCACACTATTCCTGATACAAGCCAGGACACTGTTGGCCTTCTTGGCCACCTGGACACACTGCTGGCTCATGTTCAGGCAGCTGTCAGCTAACACTCCCAGGTCCTTTTCTGCTGGACAGCTTTCTGGCCACTCTTCCCCAAGCCTGTAGCGTTGCATAGGGTTGTTGTGACCCACATGCAGGATCCGGCACTTGGCCTTGTTGAATCTCATAACATTGGCCTTAGCCCATCGATCCAGCCTGTCCAGATCCCTGTGTAGAGCCTTCCTGCACTCAAGCAGATCAACACTCCCGCGCAACGTGGTGTCATGTACAACCTTAATGAGGGTGTACTTGATCCCCTCGTCCATATCATTGATAAAGAAATTAAACAGAACTGTCCCCAGTACTGAGCCCTGGGGAACACCACTTGTGACTGACCACCAACTGGATTTAACTTCATTCACCACAATTCTTTGGGTCTGGCCATCCAGCCATTTTTTTACCGAGGAAGCATACGCTTATGCAAGCCATGAGCCGCCAGTTTCTCCAGGAGAATGTTGTGGGAAATTGTGTCAAAGGCTTTCATAAAGTCCAGGTAAACAACATCCTTAGCCTTTCCCTCATTCTCTAAGTGGGTCACCTTATCATAGAAGGAGACCAGGTTAGTCAAACAGGACCTGCCTCTCATAAACCCATGCTGACTGGGCCTGATCACCTGGTTGTCCTGTATGTGTCATGTGATGGCATTCAGGATGCTCTGCTCCACAACCTTCCCAGGCATCAAGGTCAGGCTGACAGACCTGTCATTCCCTGGATTCTCCTTCTGGTCCTTCTTGTAGATCGGAGTCACATTTGCTAAACTCCAGTCAACCGGGACCTGCCCAGTTAGCCAGGACTGCTGATAAATGATGGAAAGTGGCTTGGCGAGCACTTCTGCCAGCTCTCTCAGTATCTTTGGGTGGATCCCATGTGGCCCCATAGACTTGTGTGTGTCTAAGTGGTGTAGCAGGTTGCTAACCATTTCCCCTTGGATTCATGACGCTCCCTGTCATCCAGCTCAGGGGGCTGGACTTGCTATTAAAGAATGAGGCAAAGAAGGCATTTAAGTACCTCAGCCTTTTCCTCATCCTTTGTCACTATATTTCTCCCCACATCCAATAAAGGATGGAGATTCTCCTTAATCCTCCTTTTCTTGCTAATGTATTTATAGAAACGTTTTTTCTTGCCTTTTACAGCAGTAGGCAGATTAAGTTCTAGTTGGGTTTTGACCCTTCCAATTTTCTCCCCACATAACCTCACGACATCCTTGTAGTCCTCCTGAGTTGCCTGCCCCTTCTTCCAAAGGTCATAAACTCTCCTTTTTTTCCTGAGTTCCAGCCAAAGCTCTTGTCCTGGTTCCGGCAAGGATGGGGTTAATTTCCCCAAGGAGCCGGCAGGGGAGGCAGGCATTCCATCCCACGTGACCCATGCCCAGCTATAAGAGGCGCTAGCCGGGGAGAGGGGGGCAGTCGCCATTTGGGGGCGGGTTGCGGTGGTGTGGGTCCGGTCGGCGCGCTGCGGTACTGTAATCGCGTCCTTATACTCCTTTATCGGTGTTACTGTTTTTCTGTCTTCTTCCCTTTGTCTGTTCTGTTAAACTACACTATTTCAACCCACGAGTTTTGCCCCTTTCTGCCGATTTTTCCCACGGCTGTGGGAGTCGAGCGAGCGGCTGTGTGGTTCTTTGTTGCTGGCTGAGGCCAAACCAGGACAGCTCTCTGTTCAGGCGGACCAGTGTTCTTTCCAGATGGCTCATAGGGCCAGCCTGCTCCTCAGCTGTTGCTAGCTACTTTTCTTATACTGCTGTATATATACTTTAAGGATATGCTCATGATTTTATTCCACCAAAATAGATCTTACGAGTTACAAAGAGAGAACCTCAGAGAGGTCACCTGAGTCCATAGGAATTATCTTGCCCTTCTCAATAGGAGTGGAATTAAATCTGTAATTGTTCCATGTAAATTTGGAGTTCTGAATGCTTAGGCAGCTACTGAGGCACAGGTACACTTAAGACTTGCACAGTCTAATACTGAGCAATGTCTGATGTCACACCCTCAATTCTGCATTAAGAAGGCAGATAAAACTAGTAATAATTTTTATTTCTTCCAATTTGATCAATATTTCAAACAATAATGTGTAAATGCTAGAAACTCTTCCCTTTATATTGCATACTTTGATACATCTTGAGCAGTGCCTGTTTCCAAAAATCTTAAACATGTTAGAATGGCAAGCAAAGATGAAGTTAAATACCAGTTTCAGATGTAGATGCTAAGGGGGAGAAGGATGATTTCCCTCTATGGTAGACTCATGCTTCTATTTATCTATTGACATTTTGCAATGGAGTTAGTGAAATTAGGAGAGGAGTCATCTGAACCAGCAACAACAATTATTTGATATGTGAAAGTTCACTGTAGAAGATGTCTTGTTAAATACTGTGGTAGCCAGATTAGCAGCTCTTTGCCTTTGACACACACCAGCTCCCCCCACACCCTTTTTCATTGCATCTTCCAATGCAGGCAAAAATTACCAAGAAATTAGTACCTGTGACCCTAATTAGTTCGACAGAGGTACGTTTAGAGAATAGATTGATCCGGACTAGATTATATATTTGCAGGCTGTCTCCATAGGCCTCACATATTTAGGTACAAAAAATTTCTTTGGAATAAAAAGAAAAATAAAAGTAAAATATGCATTCACAAATAGGTAAATAAAAATGTACAAATTCATTGTAAGATGTCTTAGCAAAAAAAATACAGTAAGCAAAACAATTATCTTTACAGAAATAAAAAGTCTGATAGACATTATGGAGCAAGCTGGGAAAAGGAAGTGCATAACAACAAAAAAATCCATCGTGAACTGGAGTACACAAAAATATCTACAAATCACAAAACATGGATTGACCTTAGGACATTCTATTAACTTGAACACCAAAGTAATAGCTGCTACCTTCAACTACACAGAAAAGGGAATAAAATGAACTTTTGCTGCAAGGTTAGCAAACTGCTCATAATAAAGTAAGCAAGGTCCCATAAAGTGTTTTTTCCCCCCATCACAAGAAATATAATGTGGAAATGTAGCAAAACAAGAAGTTAGATCTGAAGTTTTATTAGAGGTTACCTCTGACTCTTCCTCAGTGGTCCATTTATAACTGAAAAATGCAAGGAAAGAGGATGAAAAGCAAGAGCAGTTTACAAACTAGCTAAGTATGGTCCTGTATATACAACCATAACTCTGCAAAATGAGGTCTTCAACTTTGAAATATCAGTAATTTTAAAAAACAGTTTACAAATATCTATTTGCTTAGCACTTACTCATTAATAGTTTCCTAGAAATCAGCAGTTCTTTAGCCTGATATTCTTCATCCCACTAAATTAAACGTTCTAAAAAAACTTTAGGAAGCGTACAAAGATTAATACACTTGTTTAGTAAAGCATTTCATTATATTACTTGAGAATAAAGAAAGAATTATATGGTGTGCCAGCCTTCCGTTTATACAGTTGATTCTGACAGTCTGGAATATTTTTTTCATAGATGCCAATTTTTGAATGGAAATTCAAGTCTATCCATTTGTTACTTCATATTTCACATCTTTTTGTACGTAGCTGTGGAGAGTGGGATTTAATGACAAAGTGCTTTATAATTCTGTGTAGTTTTTCCTTGCAGAAACATTTGGAATTCTCCTGCAAAATGGTATTTGAAGAAGTGATAAATCCTGCTAGTAGCCTTAGTAAGTTTTGCAGAACCAGATGTTCAATAAGACAAGTAAAATTTAGTTCAGTGCATGTAGACGACAACGGGGGAAACTTACAGGTCCTCTTGAAACTTCAACTTAGGCCTTTGATGATCATTGACACAAACCTAGGTTTCCCTGAATTGAGCCCCTGCTGCTGTTGGTACTGTGTGCGGTCCTCCTTTTATTGTTATTTTGCTCACATTTGCACAGTATTCCGTTATTGAGTTTCATTGTTCTTTAATGCTTTACGTCACAGTCTAGTTTATTGATTCAATTTACAGATAACTCTTCTAAATTGCTAGGCATTTTTGCAACCTGCCCCTCTCTCATATCTACTACTTTACTAACAGGTATTGATTTGTAAGGATAAGAAAAAACTTCATAAGGCTTTCCAGAACATCTTCTATATGACCAGTAATTGACTTTTTTCAACAGCTTTAATGTTAAAGGCAGAAAGTGGATGCCCTCGGATTTTCCTCTGATTATAATTTATAGGGCATTTGGGATTTTTGTTTTTAATAGAATTGTTAAAATATTTTGGTGGATGTATTAGATAAACTAGTAATAAAAGCTATAACTATTCATGCCTAGGGCTATAAAATCTAAAAGAGAGAACCAAGAATAGTGCTGACATGCATTAAACTTTCCTACATTTACCTACAACCTACTAATATATTAATAAAATTGTGTTGAAATCTTTTTTGTTGGAGTGGAAGCAACTTCACTCCTTTTTCTGTTGCATAAGATTGAAAAGGTCTTGTAGTTCTTCCAGTCCGATCCATGTATGTTGCGGATGCTGCAACGTTTAACTGCTGTTACAGCAAGCAACCATGATACACTTACTTTCCTCTGAATTACGTTCTTTAACTGGTCGTTGTTTTGCAGTATCAAAGTGTCCTATTAATAATTTGTATATAATCTCATTAAGATTGCATTCTTTAGGTATCACACCAAAAGACTCCATGGCCTTGAAAACATTATGCCTTTTCATAAAAGTTCTCTTAGAACTTGCTATTATAAAATGCATAAATTTTTCTCAAATAAAGTGAAAACATTTTATCTTCAAGATTGGGAATCAAAACTCCTCACCAATGCTATTAGAATTGCAAATAGGATGATTTGCCTCCAAGCTAAAGAACATTGTTTGTGTTGTATTGTTGTGAAGTATTTAAAAATCAGAATTAGTAGCCATTTCAATGTTAGATACTGATTTTGCCGATTTCTTAGATTTTAACAAGTGAAAGTAAGATCAAAACTCATTCTCCTATGTTTATATAAGGTATGGTCTTGTTTTGCTAAACTCTCTGATTTGTCATTTTATCTGCTTCACAGAGATCTTTACTGTATGTTAAAAACTGCTGGAACTGAAGAATGAAAGAGAAACTCAGCAGAAGTAATCAATTTGCTTGTTGTGTAATGAGGAACGCTCAGTTAATATTAGGGAGACTATTCCAAGAGCATTTTAATGACTATAATTTGGAATACAAAGTAAAACTCCTTAGGCGTTCAAATTATTCAACATGAGAATCCTACAGTATTTAACATCTAACATATAAAATGTTTCTACATCTGTCTGAAAATGAATTCAGCCTATTTTCATGGTGTTAATCACTTTTATTGCATATACTGCTTCACAGTATCCAATTTGTCACATAGAAGCTTGTGTTTTACAGTGTATGGTAGATTCAAAATAGAAAAGAACCTTTCTTGGAAGGAGAAATGTATTAATTTCTACCAATTTAACTACCATGTAATTATCCTCTATAATACTGTCTGAAAGGTAAAAAATGATAAATGGCTGCAATAAAGAGACATCACACATGCAGAATGAAGGTTCAGAAGGGCTCATTCAACCTCCATTTTACCAGCAGTTTGTTTCAGCCACTCAGCGTTACTGATAGATTCTTAGTATAATCTAGATAAATGGTTAAAATAATAACTTATGGTTCAAAGGGACTGAAAAGAGACTTTAAAAAAAAAAAAAAAGACAGTCGCCTCAAAAATATGGTGAGATTCCTGCTGTGGAACACTTGGCAAAATACAAATAGTTATTAATAATTAACATTTATTTTTCATGTTGTAAAATACTTTCTATCTTTCTTTTTCTAAAAAGCCAAAGGCCACCCATATATTTTTGTATGGCATGGCCCGTTTAAACCACAAATAGGGTTTTGTTTTCCATAAAGAATTATACTTGTGAGAATCAATTACTGTAACAATGGCATACAAGTATCTAAAGGGTGGGTTGAAGGAGGATGGAGCCAGGCTCTTTGCAGTGGTTCCCAGTGACAGGACGAGGGGTAACGGGCACAAGTTAGAACACAGGAAGTTCCGTTCAAATACACGGAAACACTTCTTTACGGTGAGGGTGACAGAGCACTGGCACAGACTGCCCAGGGAGGTTGTGGAGTCCCCTCCTCTGGAGATTTTCAAGACCCGCCTGGATGCAGTCCTGAGTAATGTGCTCTGGGCAATCCTGCTTTGGCAGGGGAGTTGGACTAGGTGATCTCTAGAGGTCCCTTCCAACTCTGACAATTCCGTGATTCCGTGATACAGGATTTTTTTTCTTGCCCTCCTTGTCTCTCTCCACCACCTTGTGTAACAAGCAATGGAAAACATAATTACCTTCAACTCTTCTATAATTTGCAAGAAATTTCCATTCATCCAGGTTAAGTACTTCATTTGTAGTTGGGTAAGGGGAGAGATACAGATAAAGATGCATGAGAACTGTAAAATCAGGACAACTGTTGGCACCGTGGAGGTGCTAAGTGTACCACTACTGGTTAAAGAGAATGAACATCAGTTATGCTGAGCTTAGTGGCCTCTAAGTCCTGCTCTGTAGGGAGGGTGACCATCTTTAATGCTATAATAAGGTGAATGGGAGTTTCAGGAGGCGTAGATCCACCAATGTGGAGATGAACTGCTGGAGCTTCACGTTCCTCCTGAGGAGCAAGATGATTTAGTCCAGTCTTGTGTGCAGAGGAGAAGCCACTCTTCAAGAGTGCTCTCTCTCTCAAGTTGAAATTCAGCTCCTCAGTGGGGGTGGCCACCTAGCAGTTGGTGCTGTTGCCACCAGCTTCTGCTGCTGCAAACAATAGTCCCCGACAGCAGCATGTCCTGTTTTCTCTGTGTCCAGGTGGGGAAACAGTGAAGCCCTCCTTCTCCTGCTGCGAGGGCTGACTGCTTACCATTGCATGTCTGAAACAGGGATTTTCTATTCTAGGAGTCGCGAAGTAACTAGATTGTGAGGAGTGTTTCAAACTGTTTTGTGGCTCCCTATTTCAAGGGAGAAAGTCACTTTTGCCGGTACCTGTGCTTTCCCTGTTGATTTGGCTGTAATGACTAAGAAGTGTCAGTGGGGACAGCACAATTCATCTTTTCTGTACAGCTAGAAACCCAGCTATACTGCTCCCAGCTGCACGGAGGGAAAAGCAAGCAACTCCTTGTGGGTTATACTCTTCCCCATAGTGCCTTATGTAAAATAAATATTCAGGGACCAGTTGAAATTATCGTACCTTAAAACCTAGGATAAATGTTTCACCCTCATAGTTTTCATTTTTGCTGTTGCTGCATCTTTTTCACTTCACTTAGTGTTTCTTCAGTCATTAAGTCATTGGTGTGGGCTGAGTGTCAACTAAAGGGCAGTATGTCTTCCTTGAAGAACAGTATCTTCCCATTGTCGCGTTTGTTTACCTCTAACAGCATGACAATTTTATTCTAAATGACCTTGTTTGGGGGAAAGAAAAAGTTGGAGCTTAAAGGTTATTTTTTACATGCCTGTTTTATAACTTAGTTTATCCAGTAAGTATGCATGAGCTCATTTTGGCTAATAAGGCGTATGTTTGGTAATCCATGTTGTGTGCTGTGGTGTTTTCATTGGCATGTGTCTGATATGGCGGCATTATATATGAATGATGAAGAAATGATAGATGGCATTGTCAGAAGTAACTAGTGCTTTAGGGAATACTGTAGCATTTTTATTTTTAGAAAATGTTCATTTAAACATTTGGATGGGAGATAAGGGCCTACTTCTAAAACTCTGTCTCAAGGCTTATCTTTCACATACCTGGCTAGACTCAAAGGGATTATTCATAAGATTAAGGATCTGCAGAATTTACTTTACATTAATTTGAGTAGCAAATAACTAGCAAAAGCAAATTGTGTTCTCCATAAAAAGATCTTGGGTTTCTGAGCCTGTGCATTGCTGAACTTGCATTATGAAATGATAAATTCTTTCAAATACCAGACAATTAGAGGTTGAGTGCTGTTTATTCCCTTGTGACAGAGCTTAGCCTTCTATTGGCCATTCCTGTATTGTATTGTCACAATAACTTTCCAGTGTGACAACTTAACAGTGTGATTATTTTTTTTTCTATGCTCTTGTAGACAGTTCAAAACACTGTCTTATTTGGAAGAGAAATCTCTAATTGCTCAACATAACTTATTCTACACAGGAAATTCTCCAGTGAAACTCAAGAAACTGGCCTCTGAAGGAGCTGTTCTTATCACACTCTAAATAAAGACAACAATCTGCATCTGTTCTTTGATAGCTTGGACTATAAAGTAGTCTCAGTTTCATAAGCTTCAGCTCTAAAGCTGAATTCAAATGTTCAGGGCTAACTAGGATGTTTCTCAAGCCAGAAATACTACAAATACTTTGTGTATATCTATAAATGCATGGCAATGCAGTTTTTCACGGAATCACAGAATGGTCAGGGTTGGAAGGGACCTCTGGAGATCATCTAGTCCAACACCCCCGCCAGAGCAGGGTCACCTACAGAAAGTTGCACAGGACGGTGTCCAGGCGGGTTTTGAATGTCTCCAGCAGTTGATCATTACATAATTTCAGCAGAATTTTTTGAAACATGTTAATGAGACCTGAAGACATAAAATATCTTTGGTTTATAAGAGTATTGTGGGTGATGTATATATAGTTCTAATTTTTGCTCCTGTGCTCCTTCACATATGTTTTTATCCTGGTTTCTGTCTACAAAGCAAGCAAGTTTATGCTTGCCTTGTAATCAGTTTCTCTTCCTCAGTAAATGCCCTTTTAAGAAAGTAAATAAGGTCATGTTCAGCACTTATGGAATCAAAGTGTCCCCACCAATAGTTTGTACAGTTTGTACTTTGTGTCTTAACCTTTTAACAGTTGTTCAGCTTAACCTAAACTAGTTATAAAAGTTCTTTAAACATTTATGATTTAGCTTAAATACAAGGTCTTTTAGCTTATAGCTTTTCCTTAAAGAATATAACAAGAATTAATATAAACCAGGTTAATATTGATTGAGGTTCTCACACACCTATCAAAGCGTTTTAACCAAACTCCTTCCAAGTTATACTTTTTTGTAGACCAGTGTGGTTTTGTACGATGAGTTATCAGACCCTGCAGCCCCCTAAGCTGATGGATTGTTACTATCAGACATGTAACAGCAGGTAGCTATCGAGTGGTTGACTTATATTAGCCATTGGATCTGTGCGAGGGCCACTAAGCTCAGCATAAATAATGTTATCTGAAAAGATGAAAGACTTATTCAAGAAGTGGAGATACCAGAGTTTGGTTAAAAGGATCCTACAATAAAAAGACCCAGGAACAGATTAAGCTTGCTATTTTCTATAGCAAAGCTACAAGGAAGTGAGGAGGGTAAGCTTTGACCATATGTAGTATGTTGAAAGTACTTAAGGACTTTTATCTGCTTTTGGTGAAAATGGAATAATTTGTTTATTTGTGAGCATGAATCTTAATTTTAAAAACGTTTGTGGCTTAATTATCAAAGTGGTTACTTTGGATTATTTAGTATTCAGCTTGATAGAAGACAAGAGGAGTCTCACTTAATCTGCCGGGCCATCTGATGACCAAACTTTACTGAATTTGGAACCACTCCATCAGTGTCTTATGGGCTGTTAAAATTTACGTTCAGCTCAGCATTAGATGTGGACAGCTGGCTAAGAGCAAAATACAGGAGCAATTGCCTACTAAGAGGAAACCTTTCTAAAGCCAAATTGCTTGGTAAAACAACTCAAATAGCTCTTAGGGAAAAACCCTAAAGGATTTAACATGGCTTAAACCAATGATGTTCTACAGAAATTACTCTTACTAACCTGTAGGACTGAATACAAAGCACTGTCCTGCCTGTTGCAGTTTTTAACCATATGCTTAGTATTCTATAGAGAAAAAACAGGATTTTATCTCAAATCACACAAGGTTGTCCAAAAAACACTAATTGTGTCTTCCTGCAAGTATATTTCCTGTTTAGGGAAAAAGAAAAAGGAAAGAAGAAACCGAAGAAAGACACTGCTATTGGTTTAAACTACTGTTTTTATGCAAAGCTAATAAAAAGACCATCTTCTGAGACTGTCTCTTGATCCCCATTGAAAGGCTCTATTTTTAATTACTGATAATTTTGTCAGAAGTTAGCCATTTTGATTGAAATGTTCTTTACAAGATATTTGCATGAGGCTGTCTGAAAATATGACAGTCAAAATGGTTTACCAGTTTCTCAAGTTGCAGCAAAAATTTTACTGTTTCTCAATGGCAGACAAGCTAACTTGGAAAATAAAAAAACGTAAAAGCTAGTAAGTGTGGAAAAATTTGAGATGGTAGCAGGAAGAGAAGACTTTAGTGAGGGTAAGGAAGATGGAAGCAAGATCTGAGGAGCAAACTGGGACTAACGAGATAAAGCCTGGAGTAAGAACAGTGCTTATAAACTTGGTCCTATATTCTGGTTGTGGGTCCTGTAACAATCTAGTGTTTGTTCCTACAGTGGAGTGTTCCCTAGTAAGAACACACCACAGAGTCAAATGAAGTTTGTAGCATCTGTTACATTATAACTACAAGTCTTGACCTCAAAAACATAAAAGTTATATTTCTGTGATTTCTTTGGGGTTTGTGTGTGTATGTGTGTGTGTGTTGTTTATGTAATCAATAGCTAAGACTGAAAATTGTTGTTGTGACAAAGGTCAAAATGAGATTTAGGTCCCCATGGAGTGTAAAATAAGTGAAAAAGCTTGCTTCGATGTAAAATGTTTTACTGGCGTTGGCTTATTTTTTGTGAGCCTCTGTTCATACAAGAAGTACATAGAATATTCTGCAGGTTACAAAAAGCTTCCCCTGAAGAATCTTGTGATACTACTTTTAAGCAAGTCATATTTCCCCTGTCTTTTAGGAGAGGAAACTGATATCCACAGTAAATAGAAATCTGATCATGCGAATGATATTGAAGATCTCTGTAGCATACGTATCTTGAGATGTCTGCTTAGCTCTTCCAATGGGCTGAGAAATGTGTTCACACAGAAA
The DNA here is from genome assembly GCF_965231255.1 of Vanellus vanellus. Lineage (NCBI taxonomy): Eukaryota > Metazoa > Chordata > Aves > Charadriiformes > Charadriidae > Vanellus > Vanellus vanellus. Next base: position 96,128,134 of record NC_138906.1, on the reverse strand, counting down.
CATGAAAATCAAACAAAGTGTCAGTTTAAGTACATGCCATGCTAACCCCATCTGGATGACCAACTTTTAGATCAAATATTCAATTATTTGAGAAACTATTCCTGCTATTTGTGAAAGGTTAAGATGGGGTTTTGTGGCAGAGCCCAAAGGGGTATCAAGTGTCCTAGTTCCATGTTACTACCACAGATTCATCTTGTAGTATGAGTTATACCTGAATTATGAGAATAATTTCAATTGATATTGTCCACTCAGAATGAGCGGTCTCCTTCATATACTTTCTTGTTAAACAATGGATATAAACGTCATTGTCTATGGGAAAGGTTTTCTCTGCAATCATTTGTTCAGTTCTTTCAGTGAAAATATGAGAAAATCCTTTATGAAAGTGAAGTATAACAAAGAGGCTGGTAACGATACCAGTTCATTTCAAAGGGAAAGAGTAGAAGAGCCAGTGATGTTTTGGGGTTTTGTCTTTTTTTTTTTTTTTTTTTTTTTTTTTTTGTTATAGTTAGGTCAAAAAGGATATCCTGGCTATTGTGTGTGCTTTCACGTTGTTGCTGTGCTGTATTCAGAGACCTGATTGCATTTCACATTCTCTGAGATTTGTTTTTCAGTAACATTAAATAGCAGTGAAATCGAAGGACCAAAACACAAGTGATAGCCAACTGTGGAATCTGTAGACCCCTTTTATGCTATGAGTTTAAGGTCTCACTTAGACTTTTCTAGATCGTATATATAAATCACCGCTCTGAAAAGGAATCCAGTTGGTCTACCATGGTCATACCATGGTGATGGAAGAAAATGTAACATGTACACAAAAGTACATTTTATATGCCATTTGTGGTTCATTTTTGTGCCAGGCTTCTGAACCCTGGCTTGTGTGGCTGTATTTAGCCTTGTAGCATAAGGGCTTGAAAGCTCACTGATTTCTCAGCTGTCAGTCTTTAAGAGAGCCAGGTGAATGTTTGATTTGGATGATGCCACTGGCTGAGGGGGTATCTACATGTTGAAGTTCTTTGTTTACTACCGTTAATGAGATCTTATCTTTATGTGATAAGAGACAGATGGTTTATGTTCTTGAATTAAAGACAATAAAAACAAGTGTTAAAAGCGAGGGGAGAAGATGAAATAAGATGACAAAATGTATCTGCAGTCTTGCCCAGAAAGAGGTGATGAGATTAACTAAGCATGATGAGCTGAAGGGATGGGAAGACAAAGATTAGGGCTAGTAGCAGATAGCTAGAAGGCTGAGGATTTTTTGGAAACGAGATAATTAACCTTAAGGCCACTCATTGTGCCATGAGGTCCCTTTCAAATGGAAGGCTCCTATTCTAGTGATTTTGCAGACATTGATATTGTTCCCAAGTACTTAGAAACTAAGACAGCACCTGTGAGGAGAGGAAGAGAGATGCTATGTGGATATTTAACATACCAAACCATTTGTTAGAAAAGAACAAATCATCAGGAAAAGCAACAGTAAATGGAAGGTAAACCCTTAACCTAGCCTAGAATGAGATTAGTTGACTTTGCACGACCTTTGCTACAGAGTTAGTGTTTGACGTGTCTTTAAGAAGGAAAAGACAGGAAAGCCATGGAAAAAATGATGTCACAGAGCTTTGTTTGAGCATCTGGTCAATGAATGGATAAGGTAATGACAGTAATGGTAATGTGACCAGTGAATATCTCTCCTCCAGGGGGAGAGAGGTCACCAATTAAAAAAAAAACCAAAAACAAAGTAGATAAATGCAGATCAAATTTAAAGTTACAAAGATCCTTGAAGTAGAATGGGATGCCTGAAAGAAGAGCTGAGCACTCCTTCACCAAGAATCCTCCCCTTCCCGGCTGGTTGTTTCTATCTTTGCATTTTCTGAAAAAATTCTTGACACCAAATGCAAGGTAACAACCTATGGGAATGACTGCTTGTTCTTTGGTGTAAACTGCTGATCTCAGAAATGAGCAGACGTAAGGATGAGGTGAGGGGAGAAGGATAAATCTACCAGAATACAGCTCTGAAGTCTTCTCTGTTGAGGAAGAAACACAAGTGTCTCTTTCATTTTTTCTGGACCTCTAGGTCACATAACAAGCTGCCCGTTTATGTTTCATGGTGGTGTTGACTGAAAGGGACACGATGGTTATGGCTGACCAGAAAGGCAAACCACCTTTACTCCATTATTTCCCGAGGCAGGCACTTGTAGCTCTCTAGATATTTTCTGATGTGGCTAATGGATATGCCTCTCCTGTTATTTTTAATTAATAGGTAGCAGTTGCCTTTGCCAGCCAACCCATGTTTCTGTAACAGGAGAGGAAAACATTCCTCATCCATTAAACACTTATTTTATTTTTTTTTTTTGTGGGACTGTGTATTGGATCTGGTTGGGATGAAGTTAACTTACCCCACAGCAGCCCTCATAGTGCTGTGCTTTGTATTTGTAACAAGAATGGGGTTGATAACACACCAAAATTTTGGCTGCTGTTATGATCACACAGCATCAAGGTTGTGTCTCCAACCCTCCCCAAGACAAAGTTAATCCACCACAGACAAAGAATGGAAAAACTAATTGGTTTGGGGTAAAACAGAACTAACTTTCTTTTCATAAATTTTAGTTTTCAGTTAAGCCTCCTCTAACTAACTGAATTTGCTGAAATTTATGGCATATTTTTCAGACAGTAATCTGCTTCCAAAGTGATAAGACCTAATGTTTATAGTTAATACCAAGGGGTGGTATGCAGAGAGGCTTCTGCTTATACTTATTGCTTTAATAACCAAGGTCAGCTAACTTTGTTATATGCCCTGCTTTTTGGAAGTGGAAGAGCGCAGTAGGGTCCCACCTGCGGGGAGGAGTGGACAGGACAGGTGACTCAAAACTGACCGATGGGGTATTCCATCCCATCTGCCTCATGCTCAGTATAAAAGTTTAGGGATCAAAGGGTTAGCCTCTTTCTTCAGTGGCTGGCATCTGAGGAGGTCTCTGTCTGTTCGTCTGCCTTTGATCATGATCCATGTGTTCCTGAATCCAGTTCCTGAGTTCAGCTCCACTCCGTCACTGAGTCCAGTCTGGGACTTTACCAGTGCCTGCCGGTAACGTGATCGTCATCCTGAGAGCTTCATGCTGGTTTTGTATATATTGTATATATTTCATTATTTTCTATTTTGATATTATTATATTTTATTTTTATTATTTTATTGTTAATATTTCATTAAAGTAGTTTAGTTTCTTTTAAACTCATAAGTCTCTTTCTCTCTCATCCTTCTGTCCCTGAAGGGAGAGGTAGGGGAGAGCATCTGTCATTCATTTTAATAACCAGTCCAGCCCAAACCATGACACTCATCTCAGGCAATACAGCAGTACAAACATCTAGGACAGGTAATTTTTCTGTTGATAAATACAATTACCAATATTTTTCAGCAGTTGTGTTTGCTTGTGGAGAAATATTGGAGCAATTCCATCCTGTATGAAGTGCTAATGAGGAACAGTAGTGCCCAGCAGCATTTTGGTCCAAGCAGATGGGGATCATCTTTTATTTGTGCATGAAACTGTGAATTTATTTTTCCTTTTTTTTTTTTTCTTTTTTTAGTCCTTGCTCCACTGTTGTTGGTTGTTCTCTAATATATTGTAGAGAGGGGAAGGACCACTAGTGTGCTCTAACATTGCCCAGGCTGTATTTTGGATGTTTTTCTGTCTACTTATACTTTTTAAAGCTGCCTATCAGCCTGATGTCTATAGTAACTCATCAGTGAAATAATATTTCAGAAAGATTTGTATTATGCAGCAGAATGCATCTCAAGCAACGAATACATTCAGTTTTGAGTTTATATGTATTTTTAAATTGGCCTAGAGATTTATTTTTTAGACCTTGAAAAATAAGACTTACTAAACTACTGACAGATTTCAAAAAATCTGCTTCAGCTGCATTGTTTTAAGTAATAATCTGTGCAATCTAAGGAGAAATTGCACTGACTACGCTACATGAACTTAACCCAAATAAATCAGAACCTATTTGATCATACTATAATTTCACATTTAAATGTTTTCAGCTTACACTATGCACTAAAAAGACTGTGACCTCCAAAGGATGCAAAAAGATGTGGTGTTAATTGCTGTCTTCCCACCCTGAAAAATGGTGGGAGGGCCAATCTCATTTTAGCAACATGAATACCACTGGTTCCTGAAATTTAAAAATCGGACTTTAATTCAGGTATAATCCAGATGTGTAGGACAAGGGAAATATAAAGCATGTTTGCTGTTCAAAATGAATCCTTTTAAGTCATAATGAATATCTGTTGATCTAGTATGAACTTTTGATTGAATGGTAGACAATGACTCAAAATCCTTCCTACAGTATTCCTGGGGGTATCATGCTATAAGAATTAACAAGTTGCCAAAAGGATGAAATGGTTGCTCAAGTCTCCTTCAAAGCTTAAATTTAGGTTCCTTGTAAATGGCTTTTTGAGGGAATGAAGAGTCATGTTCTTCATGATACAAAAGGAGGTCATTCCCAAGTCTACTCCCTCTGTCCTTGGGGAAATGGAAAGATCTGCTGAGAATTTTATCTCCTGTGATCTCTGGGTAGTGCAAGACAGTAAGTCAACCTTTTCTGATTAAAAGACTTGGTTCTTGTGCCCTTTCTGTGAAAAGGGTAACACTGAGTCAGAAATGAGAACTGGAGAATCCCATACCCTCTGCCTCTGTGTCTGATTAGATGCTGGCCTATCTTCTGCTTGAAACTGGCTCAAGCATGCCAACCACCAAGTTAATTCTTTCATGCTTTATGGAAAATCTCTTATCTCATTTGTACTACTGTACGCACAGAGTAACTCCACTGGAAATAAACTATTGTCTCACAGGTTAAAATGTTTTAAATTGATCACTATTGTTGCCTGTAACTTATATATAACTTATATAAATTGCCAAATGTCAGCTTGCATGGCTTGTGTGAGACTGCATCACAGTGAAAGAATGAGAGGTGGATAATTTAATAATGGATCGCACAGGATACGATAGACAGTACATAGACTATTACTTTGAGGTACTTTTGGTTTACTTGCAATCAGTCTTATGTAACACTAAAGCAATGCACATGATTTAAATTTCTTAAACCATATAAAATGGCTTTACTGTAAGACATTACCTCCCTGGGGGTTTTTCCTTAAACTTTTGCTTTGTTCATGTATACCTGTACTGGCACCAAAACCAATGCAAGCACTCATTTTCATAACATATGTGGCTACTGCACTGTTAATCCAGTGACAAAATGTTGCCAGGAAACCCCTAAATAAGAAATCTAATACCTCCAGTCCCTTCCTATATCACCAGTAAGAACTGACCTGATGATGTTCTCTGAAATGTGCTTAGAATGGTTACCTTCATATTACATCCAAAAGCTAACCTGCTTGTTTAAATTATGTATTTCTTTTTAACCCCCATCATGTTTGAAAGAACAAACACTTTTCTTTGGAAAAACATAAATCAGAGTGAAGTCATTTGACTATACAAATATGTAACAATATTGGTGTGGGATGACCAAGTTGCATGACTGCAGTTTTATAAGGATGAATGTAGAAATGTTTAAATGCATATATCTCAGGTGCCAGTGGTCTTGAAGAAGCCTGGGGAGCAGCTCTGAAGGAGGATGAAGGAGCTCCTGTTGGGCTTCTCAGAGGTTTGAAGTAGGGGTATGATTCACTGGTCTCCTAAGAGAGGCTGTGGAGCTAGGCTGGGGTGCTTACAGTGCCAGATGTTTATGAAAAAGTCAAGGTTGCCACATGTGGCTGTGCTTGTAGTGAAGAGAGGCCGGTCTTTCTATTTGACAGCAACTTTCCTTTCTGTGGTGAGCCACAGAATTTTTCTCTAGAAAGGAAGGAAGAGAGCGAGAGAGAGAATCTTCGCGAAGACTGGTAAGTTGGAGGCTGCTCCATATTCTATTATTATCAACACTGTAACATGTTTGGATAGTTTCTACATCATAATACTGTTCTTCTAATATATAATAATTTCCTTATTAAATAAGTTTATTTTATTCTGTGGTATTATTTCAGCTTAAATACAAGTGAAAAATAATATTCTTTACTAAGTCCTTTTGCCTTTCAACTTATTTTCTAGTTACACAGTTAACCGACGTGGAGAAAACACATGTAAACTGCAATTTGTAGAGCCTGATCATTTCTGAATATAAAGGCATTCATAGAAAGCTTAACCGATTTGTAGCCGCATCCAAACAAAATGTAAAACTTCTATAAAAATGTTCTTGAAGTCACCTTCTACAGCCTTGCTTCATGTTACATTGAACCTTGAAAAATGATGAGCACTTGTCAAGAGAGGCAGTCAATGAGCCAGGAGCACTATATCTCCAGCAGTATCACTCTTACCAAGTACTTGTCTCGGGTGCTAGACAGGAACAGTAACAGAAAATCAAAAACATCCCCCAAGAAAACACTCCCTAATAAGCTGTGCTATACTTCTACAGGACAACATTTGATTCCATAAGTACCTGAGTTTTCCACAGATTAGTGAGACTAAAATACACCTGTGGCTAGTAATTTTTTTTGTAATTAGAAAAGGAATAGCTAGTTCTGCCCAACAGTATTTAGTCCAGCACAGGAAGGGCACTTTTGGGCTTACTCTAAGGTCCTGGTCACCTGTAGTCCAGATCCAGTTTCACACGAGAGCATAGTGCAGCTTCCTTCTGCATCCAGGCTTCCTTCCTACCGATAACAGGGCACAGGGGAGATGGGGCAATACATGCCTTAGTCTAATTCCAGCACATAAGCAATGTGAGCAACTGAACTTGGCCACTGAGAAGAGTTCCCAGTCCCCACCTTTTGGGTGTAACTTTAATATTTTGCAGTCAAGCTCAAATTTTGCACTTGAAACCAAAGCAACAACTTTATATGCTTCCAGAGCCCAAAGACAGTACTTTCGTCATAAAACCGCATTATTTCAAACTGAGTGAGCATGTCCTATTCACCTTCTCTTTACTGTCTCATCTCCTGTGGCCCCAGAAATGAGTTTCAAACCCCCCACTGATGCCTGCTGATAAGAGACAGAGTATGAGCAACATGAAAAAATCGTGAGCTCCATTTTAAATCAGCATCCCTGAACTTTGCTAATCGCCAAGTGTAAGATCTACTGCACTGCAGTTTCATAGGCTGTATTAGGATTTTTCTGATAAAGGTCACAAAAGTTTTAAAATGGTGTGACTGCTATTTGTTGATATACAAAATACAGTCTCATTTCAGAAGTCTGAAAAGTTTTGTAAGTCACGTGTTTGCTTGCCATGCAATTAGCATTCAGTGAAGAGAAGGCCCGAATAAGAATCGAGCTGTCTGTTCCTATTACATTGGGATCACAACTCACAGGGTCGGATTTCTTCATCCTTATATCAGTTTTATAGCAACATAACTCCACTGATTTTTATTGGTTACTTGCACATGAAAGGAATGAGATGTAGCTCTGTGGAGTATTTTGTAAGGCAAGGTCTTGTCTCTCCTCTACCTTGCACGCACACTGCTCAAACAGAAACAGTCTGAAGTCAGTATAAAAACAGCAAAACACTCACTTTTCCACACAGCCTGAAAGCTAATCACAATGAGCTGAGGTGAAAGCCAGAAATGGCTCTTTGGAAGCCGTTTCTTTAAAGGGATAAAATTCCCTCAATGTTTTATTTTGTTCACTTTTTTTGAAACGCAAAATGTTCCATCAAAGAGTTTTAAGGAAAACAAAAAAAAACCCTATAACTCCTACTTTGCTCTAAGCGGATTTTGAAATTGCACAGAAGAAATTAAAATCTAGATATTCACTTAATATTAACAAGTTTATTCTTTGTTCCCTTGCTGGTGAAAAATTGGTGATGTCTTATGTCCAGAAATTAGTTATTCTAGAAAAAATAAAATTGATTTACATATATTACTGGTTATTGTGAAGTGTCTAAAAGGGTCATTTCAAAGTTTAAAGAAGGCTAAAAATGAAAACGGGAAGTGAAGTCTACCGATGTGATTCAGAAAGAGTGCTCCCAAAAGTCAGGTGGATCAAACTCTTCTGAAATCAATACGCTTGTCTTTATTGCCAGAGTCAACACAACCATACAATAGGAAACCAACTGTTTAATATCTCTGTCTGGAGCAAAGGAAGTCTGCTTTGGTTAGCCTTAACCTTTGTGAAATTTCAGTTAAGATCTGCTTTAACTTGAAAGGCTTGAACTGGAAAGGACAGACGGCTGTTTGACAGAGTGATCGCAGGGTGGAATCTGACATTTTCCCAGCCCTCTGGCATTCAAGTTGCAGCACCTTGTCATTCAAATATCCCTGATATTCAGCCAACTCTTGCTCTATTATTTATTTCTCTGAGAGTTGATTAAAGTTTGAACAGTGAGGTGCAGAAGGATGCTGCCTGGCTTTTCACCTTACCTCTTGGTGCATTCTGCTTCTGATCTCCAGTTGTCAGAAACTGTACAGCCAACCACAGGCCAGATGTAAAGAGAGGTGATTTTCTAAATATTGCTCCAACCCCCAATTTTGGCACAAGAAGACACTAACTAACTTCTTAAATATTTATAATACAGCCAGAATAAATATGAAGTAAAGGAACAAGTAGATTTTTTTAATGGCTTCCTGCTCTGGGGGATGCGGGCAGGAAAGCTGTTGGAAACAATGCCCTTGTGAGCTGTACTATTTCCTTCTAGAAAAGCATCAGTGTGTAGGCAGTATAGCTTATGGGTTAGAGGCTGTGGGAAGGGACTATTGATATTTATTATTTAAATATGAACTATCTCAAAATATAACAAAATACAAAAAAGAATTCCCTAAAATCAAGGGAGCTATGGTATTTTGAGGATCAGCCCATAGCATTAAACATGGTGTCACTTATGCTGAAGTAATGCCACAAAGACAGCTTTTGTTCTGTGATTTAAATGTGAAACTGCCAGTTGTAGCTACTACATAAGTGTATCAGATATTGCAGGATAGATGAGAAAGGTACATTTAATTTTTAATAGCTTTATCGACCTGCTGTGGTGCATATTTAGCCAAACTACAGAGACAGTGTTGCATCCAACTGTGTGCAGCCTAGTGCCATCTAGTACAATTCATAGTAGTTATGTTTGTGTTATGTTTCAGTTGGTAGCAAGTTTCCTTTAAACCTTGTTCATCTCTTGCTTCTTATTTTTATGAGCAGTCACAGGAGGTGCAGACATGTGGATTGGGTTGTAGCATCACAGATGGCCATGTGACACCAAGTTTTGACTTCATATTTCCTCAGGCTGAGTTGATTCACCTGAAGCATTTTTCTCAGTGACCAATTGAAGTTCAGACCGATTAACTGGAGGGTGATTAATTCACAAATGCAACAGAAGTGAAACTGGCGCCACTGAGGAAGTATGTAAAGAAAGGTATTTTTGTCCCAATTTTTTAGTGATTTCTTTGTCCTCAAAGCCAGAGAATATCATCTTCAATGTGCTTCATAGAGAACTGGAGCTTAAAGTGGCAAAGCAAGCTGTTCTTTGCTTTGTTGAAATTTATTTTTGTCATCAAATTTCTGATAAAAAAGCATGTTTTTCTCTTGTCAGGGTAGTTTCACAGTGAACCAGACCTTTTTGACTTGGGATTTAGAATATTTCAATGCACTTTGAAGAGGGCAACACTTAAAGAGAAGTCAAAAGCTGCATCTACAAAACATTCAGAAGGTGGCTGTTCCTTTGCTAGGTGGGATGAGTGGAAGGGAATCCATTACACAATGCTCCAGTGTTTACACTGGCTTCCCCTTCTTTTCTGTGTACAATTCAAAGGATTGCATTTGATCTAACCCTACAGAGGATTAAAGGAGGATTAAGGGGCTAAAAAATCAGTTGATGGAAGTTCGCCATTGATTTCAACAAGGCCGTGATTTCACCTCCAGTGACCGCCCTCTGTAATCAGAAAAATGTGCCTCCTCTTGGGCCCATTACAAAGGACAGGATCGAGAGGAGTAAATTTTTGCAGTTAAGCAACCAAATGTCTAGAAGTACCAAACTCAACAGCAGCTGTGAAACCATTCCTCCCCTCCTTTATGGATGGGAATATCAGAGAAGCCTCTGACTATGTAACTGTGCACATGCTGGCTTGGTATGCAGGAGGGAAAGGAGTGGTGGGACCCGTGAACATAGGAAGAAGGGAGTGATGACCCTCGCAGTGAGTATCTTCATTCCAGATAGGAAACCCCAGCCCAAGTTAGTCACTGAGTAGGAGTCCTTAGGCTATAACAAGAGCAAGTGACAGCAGATGAAATAGCCTCCCTGATAACATCGGGGGAAGAAGCTGTAGCAGAGAAGAGCAGGAGAGATCAGAGTTATTACTAGGAATCCAAACAGTTAAAATCCTCCTTTTCTTGTGGGATGTGGCACTGGTCACTTCTTGGCAGCTACTTAACGTAAGGGTTTGTCATCCCAGTAACAGAGGGGCTGGAGCAACCTGCTTCTTCACCTGCTGACAGGCAAGAGAGCTGTTCTCATATACAGTGAAGATGTGGAGACATGGCTACCAGGAAAACTTCATGGAATGTTCCCAATTCCATAGGAGCTGAAGGGTAGCATCATCCTCTTCTTATTTTCCTTTTTTTTTTTTTTTTTTATTCCATGTGGTGAGACATCTCTCTAAGGTGGCATAAAATAAAACAACTTCTCATAGTTCAGACAATGTTTTGTCCTAACTACCCTTGTCCTTCCAAATAGGATAGTATTTTACCCGATGTGTTGTGCTGCACGTGAATAACAGAACATCCATGTCTTAGATTATAGCATTACTTGATATCTCAATTTTATCAGGTAACTATCAAATAAAATTTGATTTTTTTTAAAGCTTATCACAGAAACAGAAAAAGATTAGTTAAAATAAGGTGGGTTGAAATGGGATGACAGGTCAGTTGGTCAGTTGTTAAATTTAACTATTTCAGATTGGCAGCCTAAAGTGACAGTTTTTTCAAACCTACAGAGATTTTTATTTCTGATGTCTCCAAAGAGAGGGCATACATTTCTGTTTATAGAGAGCACATGAAATCCTGGTTGTACCAAAGTTGTTGACAAAGCTTCAAAAGAGACAGATTGTACCTTGATTCAATTAGATCGGCTGGTACTATTTAACTTGTAGAGTAGAGCCCTTTTTGTCTGATTGGGATAGTAGTATTATTAGCTTTTTTATTTGGCTTTGGTTTTGTTGTGAAACTTTCCCTTTCCACTTAATTTGTGCGATACTAGTGTTGTGAGGAAAAGTCCTGATTGTCAGGGAGAACTAGGTTATTGCTTTAGCAAGGTGTCAGGGAGAAATCCTAGTTTATTCATTCATACCTTCTAAAGGAGCACTTGTCTAATTTTTATTCACTACATAACCAAAGAATGATACCTTAATTGAATATATTGATGGGTTAATTTTCTTTATTTGTATAGTAATAAATTAAAATCTAATTTTTATGTCCATTAATGGAAATGAAGGTAAATGTACTTTCAAATTTGTAATGACATCTTAACGCTTTGTTGCAGTTTTCTCTCCTTGATTATGTACGAACATTTTCTTTTAATGCAAAGCATTAATTAATTCATTAGAAAAGGATTATTAGTCCATTGAAGACAAATATATTTGGCTTTAAAATAACTTTGACATCATACTATTTAAGCTTGTCCAGATACATGGTGCATGACATAAGTTCTCACACATATTTTGAACTTATTTTCTGTGAATGGATTCAGAATTTTCCAGTCCTATGATTCTTAAAAGTAATTGTATTTCTTTGTAAATTTAAGATTAATCCCTTTGTCTAATTGTGGCATTCTTTGCTTGATTCATCATATTTAAAATAAGTGAAGATGATTGCCGAGCCAGTTCATTGCTGCAGGTCTTGCAGCCTGTGCCTGTGGTGCCTGTTTCAACAAACTTTATTTGACACAGGTTTTTCAGAAATTACTCTGATGATTTTTCATATCTTTTTCAAGTGCTGATTGAGGGTTAGGTTAAATAAAAAATCTGGCTGGTTAAACAAGGATTTCCAAAAATACTGTAATGAGAAAGATAGGCATACATGCTCCGTAACACTTTTAGAAATTACGGAGGGAAGCTCTGCGTAGCTATATGTATAGCTATCTCATAGCATTTGAAAATCTAGCCTGCACACTAATCCAGCAAGCTCTCACATCCCAAAGTCTTCCTGGAAATGAAGCTATGTTCAGATCCATGGATGCATTTTCTCCTGACCTGAATGGAAAAAAAAAAAAACACAGGAAATGTATGTGGTAAAGTTTAGTCAAGGTGCATTGGTTTTTCTAGGAGAACTTGATGGAACTTTTGGCAGTGAAGTGTCTCAATATCCCTGTGGGGCTGGACCTTACAGACTTTATGCACAACTGATTCTGGGGATGTTTTTAAATTATGCGAACAGTGGGGGCCACAAACATGCAGTTTCTGCAGTTTTCTCAGTCCTGTTTAGGCACATAAGCTTTCATGAAACAGGATGAAAGCATCTACACAACCCTGTGATCTTCACATGGGCTTCTAACATTACCTTGAATCTGCTGTGCAAAATTAATCAGCTTCTTTATTTTTTCAAATTAGCAGTGGAGGAATTTGACCTCACTTTTATGAGGGAAGAGAAAGCCTGTCTGTTCTTTACGACCCTAAAACTCAATAACTTTCACTTTCTCTTTGAGTTATTTTTATAAAGGGAATGAAGTTGTGTGATTGAAGAAGGGGAAAAAAGCACCCTGGAAAAATTCAGAGATGAAATTAGTAACGTAAAGTCAACTTTTTTTCTGCCACTGGAAAATGCGGGAAGCAAGAGAAGGGGTGAGATGATGAAGGAAACAGCCATATCTGTTTCATAAGGACTTTCCCTCTAAATACCATGGGAGTTAAGAGAATGAAGCCACAATAGAAACAGGCCTTCAGCATGTAATTCTTTGTCTTGTTCGTTGAGGTCAGGAGAAGATAGCCAGCACACTGCATGGCAAATATGTTAAAAAAAAACCCAAAATCACATAAGACAAACGCATTTCAGGGAAGGAAGTGATTTGAGCTGTCCATTATCAGGTAATACTGTGGAAAAAAGCTATTGTACTCATCTAGTCACATAATGCTCAGCTGCTGAAAATGCCGACAAGTAATGCTGGAGTCTTTACAAAAATCCTCCCTGTATCTTCCTGGATCTTGCTCACATTCACAAGCAGTTGCATGCTAAGACAAGTCAGAGAGTGCTGCCATGCCTCTGCGAAAGTCTCAAAGTCACAGCTCTATATATTATTTAAATAAATGAATGAGCTACAATGAAACATGAAAATAACTCCATCTGGATGCTCTTAATATAATAAATCATATGAGCTCTGGGGTTTTTTTGGAGTGTGATGTCATCAGAACCCTTCAACAGAATTATTTTGCTGTATCTCATCTATTATTCTACATATTAACAGAGAAACAGCTGTCATTCTGATGAATGTCCTAAGGGCATTCAAAATAATGGCATGTGAAAGTATAGCCAAAAATACTTGGCATGAATTGCAACTCATTACTGGAGTTCAGCATCCTGATCAACGTTTAATGAATTATGATAAATTTTAAGTGACCATTTATCATCTCACATTGACTGGCACGCTAAATCCTTGACGGAATAGCAAAACAGGCCTAATGTCCATCGTTGCCAAAGTGTCTTTGACTGAAGACCCTTCCACCCCATGAACAATCCACCGCAGCATTCAAAATATAGCAAACTCTGACAGGCACTCTGACCACCATCCAAAGAATTGTTCTAATTCTTGTTTCTCTAAGTATAAGTATAAGAAAGGTACTGAAGTGCAAAATAGAAGTGTTAGATTAGTTTCCTCCCTAAAAATAGATCACTTCTGTGCAGCCAATAGTCTACTGACTTTCTTGAGGCATTCTCTCCTCAGTTTGAATTTCTCTTCCTTTCGTATTCACACGTTCTTTAATCATGTTTGCAACATCAAAATCCTGTTTGATTTTATAACCTTAGTGTGGTTTGTTTCACGACAGATAAGTGGATTCCACAGCCTATTGCTGCTGTTGAAATAGTTAGGCTTTTAACAAAAGACGGTGGCTCACCTCTTTGCACAAGTCTTTTGAAAAACTCAAGTGCAGGAATTTGGACTTGGAACAAACACTTGCAAACCAGTTAGGCGCTTGTTTTCATCTAGGTGTATATCTATAGCCTGTAATACTAGATTAAGGCTAGACAGACACCTCAGTGCTGTTATAATGGTTCAAAGGTTCTGATGCAAGCTCTTGACATGGTAGTGATTTTTATTCATTTTGCGTGTATATGTCATAAAACTTTTTAATGAATAAGTTTAGAGTTTATCTCTTCACTGGAAAAACTTAAGCGAGCCAAAGTCAGAGTGCAGCTAACTCGATACTATCGCAGCAAGTCTCTCAAACTTGAAAATTGATGATGGCAATGATTTCTGCAGCACTATTTATCGTTATGAACAACCTAAGTCCTATCCAGATTCCAGTGTGTTCACACTGTGCATACCCTTCTCGGATCCTGAAAGAGGCTTTTTCTAATGTAATATCTGAAGCTCATTCTTCATTGGTCCCAATGGAACTAATCCAAAAGGAGTTTAATTACGTGTTTCATTAACAATATTGCCAACAAAACCACAACCTTCCTACAAGGAAGTCTTTATAAAAACTTAGTATGTGCAAGAGAGAAGACTGATGTATACTGCAAAGAACTGGCTTCTATGTATATTTATTTGCACAGCTCTTAAGAGCATAGGAAACACCGTTCAAGATGAGACAGTCTAGCCAAAAAGGCCTGCCTGAGTGGCCAGCAAAAGAGAGGAAAACCAGCGATAATTTTTCCGATTCCCCACTGCCAGTAATATGCACTTTAAGAACATACCTCAATGGTTTCTTCTTTCCTGAATTTGTTTTAACTGCCATTTAAACTTTTCTAAATGTTTAGAATCCACAATATCTTTTGGCAATGAGTTTCCATGAAACAATTAAACACAGTAGAAGAGACCACTCCTTTTCTTGGTTTGTAACCTGCTCCCTCATCACTTCATGTGACACTCCCTTCTTCCTGCATTGTGTGGAGCATGGTTAATGCTTAACTTCTCTTCACATTCTTTATGCTATTTGTAATTTTATAGCCCTTTAATCTTCTTTTCCCTCAATTTTTGTTTTCCAGGCAGACCTCTACAAGCATATTTTCTATTGCAAAATTGGGGAGCATGTCCCTTAGCTTGACTAGTTTTGTTTGGATGAAATAGAACAGTGTAGAAACATCACTATGTGCAGGTTAGCAATACAGGAGAGAATTTCTTAATGTGCGACCCTATTTTTTTCTGTCCTATGAGCCATCAAAGATAAGCTGTAGCTCTGTAATATACTATCAGATTTGACATTGTGTAACTATTACTGCCATCTACTGCACTGTGAAGTTCTTTTCTGTTAAGGACATACATCATTGTGTCAACCTGAGGAGGCTGCCATTGATTTGTTAAAATATCCATTATGGCTTATTACATGGAAAAGCATGTGGGCCATAATGTTTTATTCAGCAAAGTTATCTCACAGGTACCTGGGGTTTGGACAAGGTGCTTAAAGAGGAAGATTTGCTTGCTGACAAATATTCTTCCTTTTTTTGTGTGTATTAAATTAGTGGGAACCATATGGTGAAGTACAGAAAAAACACTGTGTTAATATCCCTTGCTAACTACAGCCACCTGTTATAATGGCCAGACTAATAACAGGCCTGTTGGTGGTTGCTATTAACATATTCAGAGCCATTCTCTGCTTTTTTTGGCAGTCGTATATAATTGTGCGTCACTCTCCTTAAAACTGAAAATCCTGTGGTTAGTTGTTTTACAGATCCCAAAGGCCAATATAGGGCAGCCATACATAACCTTTCCTACTTAAAAATCTGCTTGCTTTAGTTTTCATTAACCTCATGATAAAGTGAAGTCTGGTTTTGTGTTTATATGCCGTTCAGCTTAGGAGGCTCACACCCACTAATCCTCAAGTTCTGACATGAATGTGTCATTGTGGTGTTTTTTTATTCACTACTATCATTTTTCACCTTCTCCTCATTCTCTGTGCCCCATTTGCTGTGATCATACCTTAGCTCACTTGATTCTCTAGTTTCAGTTGTTTGTCAACATGCCTAAAAGCAGTACAGTGATAAGTAGGCTGCAAAATAATTCTGTGTAATGAGTTTCATGTACTAGTTAGCCAATATTGTTAATGTAAGCAACGCCCACCGCCGTATGTATTTGAAACAGTAATCGTGCTTCCTTATCCGGTTTTAACGTCACGGGAGTGATTCTGTGAATGAAAAGGGTAAAACCAGCTTATAACTCCTTTTTATCTGCTTGGTTGCCTCTGCTCCTTAAAGATCCACCAAAATGTATTTTGAAAGAAAAGCAACAAGCTAGGAATTGTTAAAACTTGCAGGGTCAGGAGTGTGGTTGGATAACAGCCTTACCAGTCATTAAGTTACTGCCCAGACACTACACCCAGTAAGCAGCAGCCGTCAGTGCCGGTATTGGGAAAGGAACATTTCAGTCGCTGTCCTGAATCCAGCTGAAGAGTGGAGGAAGAGCTTGAAAACATCTTGAGTGTCTTAAGAAGATGTTAGTTCTGTAGATTGAATGGCAAGATGTATTCTTAGGACCCAAGCCAGGAAAATGCCCCCTCTCATGAAGAATAAAATGAGTTCAAAATGTACTTATCCCCAAGAATTTAATCCTGCGCTTCTGGAGATGAATAATACACCACCATTGAACTGACCCAGTGCGGTCACTTTTACAAGTCCTGCTTCATGCTCTGGTCTTCAAGAGCACAGTTTCCATCCATTTAATGACCGGTGTTGAGGCTAGCCCATTAGTTTCTTAACAATTTATTTGAAGATACAACTCTCACAGATTATTTGATTTACTGAAGAATGACAATTCTTTAGAAGATTTTAGGGAAAGGCGCATTCTTCCTATTCAATGTAGGAATTCAAACTGTTCCTTGATAGGTAAAACCTGTATGGGAACACACAGGAGAGGGAGGGAATTTGTAGTGTCAGTCCCAGCTACTTTAACTGTTTGTCCATTTTACATCAGCTGTAAGAAAGAGCAGAGAGAGATTTAGGGACAAAGACAGGAATCTAGGGTTTCTGTCTCCGATCATCTCTTTTCACTTTGAAACTTGAGTGACTTTCTGCCTCATAACTTCTGCTGGCTGGAGGGATCATATTTTCAGTGAGACCTGTGGTGAGGTAATTTTCTAGGTAAATAGGAGCTTAACCTCTGGTGTTAAGAAGGTTTTATTTGGTGTTTTGTTTGTTTGTTTGTTTTTTTGTTTTGGGTTTTTTGTGAACATGTACGGGTTTTGGACTGAGTTACAGACAGATATTTAACTGTGTTGGAGATAATTGTGTTCAAATTTTCAGTGTTAATTATTGGCTGTCTTTGTTGTTCTCTCTTCCGCATGCTGGAGACTGCATGTATCTTTTCTTGGCATGTAATTCTTGCCTTTAAATGTACAGAGGTGTTAGATGCCTGACTCAGGCACGTGAATTCCACTCAGTAATGAATATCCCTGGGCTATGACCCCCTTTTAGAGCTGTCCTTCAGTATGTACCAGTACTATTTTCCTACCTTAGAGAGTTATTATGACTATAAATACATTCAAGACTGTGAATTGCTCAGATAATAATAGGAGCTGCACAATAGAATGGGTATCTAGAGGAGAACGGGATGAAATAATTTGGCTGACATTTTTTCATGTAATAAAAATAGATGAACACATCTCTGGTGACGCTGAAATATTTTCTGAATTAATTTCAAGTCATTGAAGTGTTTGTGTTATGAAAAAATGCAAACCAGGAAAGGTCAAACTTTTCATTTTGACATTTCCAATCGGAATGTCTAGTTTACTTTTAAGTTGAGAAGTAGTCTTTTATCTCCCGAAAGTTTCAGTGCTGTTTGAACCAAAACAAAGGGTAACAAACTATCTTCTTCACCTGAAAGAGTTGGGTTTTTTTTCTCCACCTTCTCAATTTTCCATATTTTCTAAGAAAGGTAATTGTTTCACATTACCTGCAAAAAATTTTTTCATTTGAGTTTTTTTGAACTGCTAGGGAACCAAAATACGTAATGTATACTGAATCCCACTCTGTGACTGATACCATCTTACGCTTGTGCTGTGTAACTTGCACTTCTTCTTAAGGTCTATTACTTTCTTTGTTTTCAAGCATGCATATTTATGACAATGGCAGATAACTGCTAAGGACAGATAATTAAGAAGTGAAGAGTAAAATGTCGCCCCTTCTCATGAGAGTTAGTAATATTATATTCCTGCCCCAAGTCAAATTCCCTAAGGAGCACTTAATTTAAGACAATTATAAGCTGAATTATTTATAAGTGTAACTGAGTTCCTAAGGTAGTTCGTCAACAGTTACCAAGATACAAACATAGTAGACAGCAATACTAAAAGTTTTTCTCCAATGACATCGTATATAGTTTTCATTGCTGTTATAAATTCAGTTCTGCTTTTTATGTATAAACAGAGAAATTTATCATATAATATTTTCTTCAGATATTACAATATTTTTACATGGGTTAGTTTTAAATGTATATTTCCACTTTCATTTCATCATCAACCTTGTGTATGCAGGCAGAGGCTATTATTACTGCTGTCAATTTCTCTGCTATTTGCTTAATAGCAGGTTTCAGTTGATGTGACCTTTTACTTGATAAAAAGAAAATAGAGCATCAATGGATTGCTATCATCAATAGGATACAATTAACCAGGCGATGATTTAATGAAAGAATAATGTCAGAAGAACTGTGTTGGAAAAGCTATTTTAAGAATTGGAGACAATTTTATGCAAAAAGCAGATGCAGAAGGTAGTGATTTCATTAGCATAGTACTTAGAGTTGACAGCATCCTTGATTTTCTTCTCTTTTCTCTAATTTTATGCTTAAGTGATCATTGAGGTAAGTGATGTGGAATAGAGAAGTACTTCTCCTTTGTCTTTAAAAGATGAAGCAAAATATTTAAAGAGTAAGAGGAGGCTTCAGTCATCTGCCTTCCCAAATTACTGTAGTTGCCAAATATTGAAAGCTGTGACCTCCATTAAATACAGTGTGATCTTTCCTTGCTGGCTAGATAGTACCTGATCCAAGCAGTTCTAAGCAGGTAGGGAAAACATACCCTGAGCATTGGTTTTACGGGCATTATTTTGTAAACTGCATGACCTTTCTTTGGAACAAAACAGCTTGAAGAAAGTAAGCAAGAGTGTCTTGACACCGATGAAAAATGAAACTGTATTGTTTTTCAAGAGCTTCATTATGGAAGTATTGTGTGCTGAAACATACTACATGTGAAGCTTTCACTTTCTCTCACTTTTTTTTTTTTTCCATCTTATCTTTAATGTGACTTTGGCATTCGTATTGCAAACATCTCTCTTCTCATATTCAGCTAGAAAGACTTCGTGTCTCATCCCACCAGCTGGACCAACAACTCATCAAACATCATTCATTCATTAATCAGATTTTCAAAATAAGAAATTCCTTGCCTTAAATCAACCATGCGTTTACTAAACTCCTCTTCAGAAGTATTTCCTGTTACTTTTATAATGTCGGTGTGTTATGGCCAGGCTACGATATTCCAAGTTTAGGCTTTCATAGTAATAAGAATTGCAAATAAACATAACAAAGATAGTCTCAGAGTCCAAAAGCTTGCACATAAAGAGATTAAATGAGAAAAACATAACAGAGAAACAGCAATACAAAATGATACACACCCATGACTCTGGAGAAGAATCAGTTATGCCAAAGGTAGTTTGTGCTGACATAGGGATTGTGTCATTGGTCTGAAAGGGGCAGGTTATCTCTGCTGTAAAGCACAATGGAAACATGGAGAAGGGGGAGCAGATGAAGTGACCAGTAAAACTAGCTCCAAAAATTCTGTCAAAAGCCAGGCCGCAGAAAATTATGCTCCAACTAAGTATTAAAATGATCTTATTTTTAAATAACTGTAAGTACAGAAAATATAATAAGAATTATTGACGTGCTAGGAAAGCACACTGTTAGCCAGCAAAGCTTCTTTGCCCTTTGAAGATATCAGGTCTGTTCTGGGCATCCAGAGCATGGTGGCTTTGAAATCGTCATTTCAGACTTCCTAATCTTTACAAAAACATATGGACAAGAAATATGGACAAAAAAAAAATATGAGCAAGGCATCTCCAGACAACTGTCTAAAGTGTCTAAACCAGGACAGTCCTTTTGCCCCTTTTATTTTGAGATGATGGCTCTACTTGAAGTAGAATTAAGACCTCTGTAAGGATTTGGTGAAGATACCTTATTAAAACAGCAGGTTATGCATAATATACTGAATTTACAGCTCACGAAAAGTTGTTGCAATGAAATTTCCTTTCATACAGAGAGCAAGCCAACATCCTGCAGAGATATATAGAATTTAGTATTCTTAACTTGCTTATTTAAAAAAAAAGGTGTAAAAATATTCCTTCCAACGTACTTTTCTTGTTCACACAGAGCATCTTGGAGTGGTGCTCCTCGTTTCTTTGGTGTGCTTATGCTATGACTTCTACGAACGTGTAGCATTGCTCTGCCCCCAAAATTATACTCCTCTTTCTTGAAATACCTGGTGTAGTATCAAAAATAATTGGGTCTGTATGAGCTTTTTTAGAAAAATGATTTTGGATTGTGTTTTGATAGATCTTTTACTGTATTTTTTTGTTTTGTTTTTATTTTTCTCCTGCTAGCCTGCTTCTGTCCTAACCTCATGGGCTATTTATTTCTACTACAGGACTCATGATTTTATGTAATTGTTGAAGTCATCTAGAGTTTAGTTTATCAACTTACTTTAAATGAAAAATTCTCTCTTTTTTTTTGTTCTCTTTTCTCCTCTGCTACTCTATATAAGGTAAGAACTATTGATATCTTGTTGATAATTCATTCAGTCCTGAGAAATATCTTCACGATTCTGCTTTCCAGATAAAGCTGCTGAAAGAATCAGGTAAATTATTAAAACGGACAGACAATGTCTTCTGGTTTACACTCAATTTATTTTTTTGTTATTGTCCATTTTCCCATGACAGATTAATACCATTCAGCTGGAGTTTTAAATTGGACACCACATGAAATATCACCTTCTTACAGGAACACATATTTTGACATTACATCGACATTTAAAGTGTCAATAACCAGCACAACTGACACAGACCAAGGAGTCATTAAAAGTAAGTATTCAGCACATTACTAAAGAAAGAAAGAAATCACAGTAACCAACTATTCTTTTATACTGCAGTTACATTGTTGTGACTCTTGGTGTCAGGTGAGTAATTATTTATGCCTAAAAAAGAAAACAGAAATTGATAGTGTGTGAAGACTTTGGGAAGATAAGGGTAAACTTGTATTTCCCAAACTTAAGGAGGTAATTCGAGACGCCTGAGTTAAGACGCTAATCTCTATGGGTGCCTACATAATTAACCATGAGAGAGAAAGGCTGCAACAGTGGGTGATTCAGAGCAGGATATTAAATAGGTGTTTCACAAATATTTCTATTTTTCCATTCTAATTAATACATATATGAAGTAAAGTGACTCCATTTTAATGATGGAGTTATTTTCTCTTTTCTTTCTAGTGCTGTAATTTAAATATGATAATATTCCTTTCTGTTTGTTTGTAGTCCAGTGGGAGAGGAAGACAGGTTAATCCTACATCATTTTTTACCACATTAAGAGCCAGGGGCTCTCTATTAAAGCTGTATGTTCCAAATCCCTACTTGACCTGGAAGAGCAGCTTGTTACTGAATTGAAACAAATGTAAATTCCAAATTTGAAAAACAAAAAAAAAAAGATAAGGAGACATTTACTTATCAAATTTGCTTCTGGCACAATGAGCTTCCAATTTTCTTCTTCTTCTTTTTTTTTTTTCTCCTCTGTGAAACCTGCAAAAATTAGATAATCCTTAATCCAAAACTCATCCTTTTTATTTATTCTTACTGCTTTCCTCCTTGTCTTGAATTTCTTTGTTATACCAAGTATTGCATAAAAGGATGTGAGGCTTCAACCCCAGTTCTTTCAAACTGGAAGTGGTTCTGACTTTAACAGCTATAGCATGAGAGCCTACTATGCCAGGGAAAAGCGATAGCTTATGCCAACCTTGGTAGACTGTTTAAGGAAACACTTTATACTCCTATATTCAGAGAATATACATTGGAAAAGACCTTTAAGATTGTAGAGTCCAACTGTAAACCTAATACTGCCAAGTCCACCACTGAACCATGTCCCCGAGTGCCACATCTACATATCTTTTCAATACCTCCAGGGATGGTGACTTAACCACTTCTCCGGAAGCCTGTTCCAATGTTTAAAAACCCTTTATGTGAACATTTTTTTCCTAATATCCAACCTAAACCTCTGCTGGTGCAACTTGAGGCCGTTTGCTCTCATCCTATCACTTTCTACTTGGGAAAAGAGGCCAACACCTGCCCGGCTACAACCTCCTTTCAGGTAGTTGTAGTGAGCAATGAGGTCTCCCTTCAGCCTCCTTTTCTTCAGACTAAATAACCCCAGTTCCCTCAGCCGTTCTTCATAAGAATAGTCCTCTAGACCCTTCACCAGCTTTGTTGTCCTTCTTTGGACACACTCCAGCACCTCAATGTCTTTCTTATAGTGAGGGTCCCAAAACTGAACACAGTACTCGAGGTGCGGCCTCACCAGTGCCCAGTACAAGGGGACAACCATTTCCCTAGTCCTGCTGGCCACACTATTCCTGATACAAGCCAGGATGCTGTTGGCCTTCTTGGCCACCTGGACACACTGCTGGCTCATGTTCAGGCAGATGTCAATCAACACCCCCAGGTCCTTTTCTGCTGAGCAGCTTTCCGGCCACTCTTCTCCAAGCCTGTAGCGTTGCATAGGGTTGTTGTGACCCACATGCAGGATCCGGCACTTGGCCTTGTTGAATCTCATAACATTGGCCTTAGCCCATCGATCCAGCCTGTCCAGATCCCTGTGTAGAGCCTTCCTGCACTCAAGCAGATCAACACTCCCGCGCAACGTGGTATCATGTACAACCTTAATGAGGGTGTACTCGATCCCCTCGTCCATATCATTGATAAAGAAATTAAACAGAACTGTCCCCAATACTGAGCCCTGGGGAACACCACTTGTGACTGACCACCAACTGGATTTAACTCCATTCACCACAATTCTTTGGGTCTGGCCATCCAGCCATTTTTTTACCGAGGAAGCATACGCTTATGCAAGCCATGAGCCGCCAGTTTCTCCAGGAGAATGTTGTGGGAAATTGTGTCAAAGGCTTTCATAAAGTCCAGGTAAACAACATCCTTAGCCTTTCCCTCATCCACTAGGCAGGTGACCTTGTCATAGAAGGGGATCAGGTTAGTCAAGCAGGACCTGCCTTTCATAAACCCATGCTGACTGGTTGTCCTATACTGGTCATACACCTTCGATCTTTCAAGATAATTTAGACATTTTTAATTCGCATTTTTCTTGATGTGTCCATTGTCTGAATGTGCCTAATAAAAATGCTAACATGCAAATTCCCATTTGAATTATGTACTACATTCAAGATTAGCAAAGTAATAGCAATTGTCCAGCAGAAAGAGCAAACTGTGATGTATTTTCAGCTCTTTGAAGATTCCTCCAGATTCCCATTAATTGTTTCAGTCAAAATGTCATATAGGTGTATGACTCATGCAGTTCATTTAGCATTTACTGTATAAACCTCATGGGCATGGAAATATAGGGGAGTTCTTGCAAAATGAGCTGAACAGCATGAGATGATTGAAAGGCTAATGATCAGATTGTCCAAAAGTATTCATAGTAGGGAAAAAAGCTTGTTATTCATATTGACTTCAGTACTACAAAACTGAAGTCAAAACCCCATAAAGAACCTCATAGTTTTTTAAGTAAAAAGACTTTACTTTTCTGAAGAAACAGCCATTTTTTAAAGGATACACCTGGAAAAAAAAATCTTAAATCTGAAATTTGATGCAGATCAATTTACATATCTTAGCTGTATTAGTTCATCTCATAGCATATCTCTGTCCTCTGAAAAGGCCCACTGTAACCCCTGGAGTGGAATAAATGTTCTATCTATAGGGTATTTTGAAATGACTACTTAGTTGTAGTTAATACACAGCTCCTTATGAAATTCCTGTTTATGTTTGCATTTCAGACAGTGCAAACTGAATGTTGTGCAATTCTCAGCACGTTTTTCAGGAATGAAGAAGGATGTTCAGTGAATGAATCAAGAGTAAAATAGTTTGCCAAGCATTACCTTCTTTCTTTGACATAATTATGGGATAAGATTCGTGTACTGTTTTTTAATCATTATTTTAAAAGCCAAGGATTCTGTATTGCTTTCCTATTACTTCTTCTTACTTACGTGTTAGCACATATATCTCCGCTTATGAAATTTTCTCTCCAGCATCTATGGTATTTATGGGAGAGAACTGGTTTAGAACTGGGAAGAAAATTCATTGTCTAATTACTAAGATGACAGTAAAATTTATTTGGAAAATATGATTATATGAAAGACATAAATTTGGATCTCTGGAAGTTTCTTAAACTATTAAATCTCACTGCAGATTAAAAAGAGCCCAAATTTTTATTTAAAATGTCATAGCTGCTTTGTGTCGTTTGCCTGTATTGCTAGAAATAGCGTCAAGGGTCATTTTCTATCTATCTACAACATTACTAGCAATCATTAACTGTAAAATGTAACTTCCCTTATGAATATATATGAGAATATTACATGATTTTATTTTTGTAGCTCAGTTATAGCTAGTGCAATCATAATGTTAAACTTGCATTCATAAGCAATAGTCTATGATTAGAGGTACTAGCAAATAATGGTTCTTGAGCACTGTAAATATTTTTTTCCCTAGGCCTCGATTCAGTAAAGCATTGTTCCAGACATTTTCCAGCCATTCTCCATTTTCCAGTTCTAACAAGAACTGTTACAATCTCAGTGAAGCAAACAGGCATTCGTATGGTCAAAACCCCAAATTCAAGTCTCTGGCTGTCATTCAAAAAAAAGAAAAAAAAAAAAAGAGAGGGAAAACAAAAAGCCCAAAGCAAACATGAAAATTATGGAAAAAAATTAAATTGTGGTTGTATTATCCAGGTAGTAGGGTAGTATAAGGCAATATTTTATAATCAGTATATGGGGTTTTCCATTCCAGGTTCCATGGAAATGACGTTCCTCCAGGGCAGATACCAAAGCAATAAAGATTGGTCTGACTTCAGGTTAATAAAGATGGCTATGCATTATTCCTTTAAAGGAGGTAAGCAGATAAAAATAAACAGCTCAGAAATACTAGGAAAGGGTTATTTAAAGTATTCCTTGCTTTTTAACAGGAACAAAAGCAAATCTGAATCTTAAACATCTCACAGGAAAGAGTGGGTTTTAATAATTTTTAAACTATATGACTTTTTAAAGTTATTCGTTAGTAGTTTTTAGCTGTATTTTGTAAACATAAAAGAAGTAACTGCTCAAAATTAAACAAGAAATGCTAAATTTATTTAAATGGCATACTATTATATTTTTGATATTTTGAATTCACATTAGAATTTCAGCTATGAAAAATTTTCTGACTCTAGTAATATTTCCGAGGATTAGACCGGCATTTTCTTCCCCGCTCTCAATCTGTGATACAAACAAATGGTGGCCATAGGTTTCTACCTTTTTTGTAGATTTAACATGAGATGTATTGGTGAAGCGGAGGCAGGAAAACAGGTTTAAAATGCTATTTGAGGAAAAATAGGACTGTATTTGAAAATCAAAATACAATCATCAGAATGTGTTATGCATTAAAATGTAAACATAGAGAAACAGTACAACTTTGTCCATGTTCATCCATCAAAGCAACTTTTTCTTTGTTCTTTTCTCAAACCTTTATTTGCTTTGGGGGAAAAAAAAAGTCCAAAAAACCATGGGCAAATTGTTTAAATTAAAGTCAAATTGTCTGCAAAAGCAAAGCTTCTCTCTAGTGATATTACTTTTATCAGATTCCAGTCTTATGCCTTCAATTTTTAGTCTAGGTAGTGTACAGATATACTAGAGTTTCTTAAAATCAAGTGCAGTGTTTCTATCCCTGAAGAAAGTGCTGCTCTCTGAGGTACAGACAAACTGACATGGAGAAAAGTGAGGCAACAAGGCATTTATACAACATGACCACACTGCTGAATGTACGGCAAATGCTTAATGGATTAGCTGAAGATAGAAAATTTTTTAAGCAACATATAGTGGAGGTGGGGGAAAAAACTGAAGTGTTTCATGAATAATGAAAGTTGAACAATTTAGAGGTCCCACTGCTAAAAATACCTCTGAAAACCCCAGTCTGAAACATTTGCTGAACCGAGGCCCAAGGGCCAGGCATTATTTAATAATTAAAAAAAAATACTGAGGCACAGGTGTTTTCTAGGTCTATCAAACTGGAATTGAGTATGTTATTGTATTGATTTGATTATCAGAACAACATTGATACCTGTTTATCTGCAGGCTGTAAAACCTGACAAAAAGAGCTTCACCTGCCATTGCCCTTCAGTGTCCCAAATGACCTTGTAAAAATTGATACCTGTGAACTAGGAAAGGGAATGGAGAGCTAGAAGGCTCTCCAGGCAGAGGGAGAAGAGCACAAGGTGGATGGCTCTTGGCCTCCCTTATGCTCTGTGATATTTTGGAGAATGTTGTATGGATTTCTGTGGCCTGCTTTATGGCCTTTTACTGTCTTAACCTTTGCAAGTTTCATTGTAAGGTCTTTAAGGACAGCCGAGTGACCCTGTTTAAAGAATACCCAGGATTATGGGGCTCCCTGACTTTCTGTGATAAAAATTAGGTTAGGGTTGGGGTGGAAGTAGTCCAAGAAGAGTAGGCCGGTTCCTCTGTCCCTTCTATCTGTGAACGTAATCTCAAACTTTTGTTTGTTTTGCTCCTCTACTATGCTGAATGCTGGTTTGCTCATGAAGGGAGTGTGGCTACACAATTCTCCTCTGTGGCTGGCATCTTACATTTCCTGCTGGGAGAAAATGTCTGACTTGTTGCTTAGATGGAGTTATTGTTGTGGATTGACCTAAGGTGAAACATTAGTTTTGAAATAATTCTGCACTTCAAACACAGGCACGAATTGCACAGGGTCTTACTGGAAGTTATAGGAAAATATTTATTGCAGTGGCTTTTCCCAATTAGAAATGTGGTGGACTTTGACAGGAACCCAAGGAACAGAATCACATCCTCAACCCAGCTGAGAACCTTGGCTTAGGATATGGTAGGATGCTGGACACCTCACCCAGCACTTCCAGGCCTCCTCCAAAGCACACTGAAGACAATAGTAAAATTCTCATTAATGCAATGGGCTTTCAACTATTCTCTAAATTTTCTTTGCGTAGTTCACATTTTGACAGCTCAGTGGAAAGGAAAGACCTGGACTTTTTTTCTCACCAGCACAGCTGTACAAAAAAAGAGTTTTACTTTGAGAAAGGCATAAGTAACATTGCCTCCCCCTCTCTCTGACTAGTATGGCATTTGTGATTCACACTATTTGATCATAAATCCCATAGAAACACGCAGGTCATGTGGAGTGGAGAGACACAACCTTAGAAAGCAGGACAAATTATCATTGTTGACGGTGTGTAAATTATTTTAAATCTAAAGTCTAACAAGGAGACTTTAGAAATAATGGTCTGTGTACCAGTTTGATGGAGCTTTTAGCTCAAGTTTGCTTTCCTCAATTTGCTCTGTAGCCCAGAAAGCAAAGATGTAAGGAACAGTTAAGCATAAATGGAGATTTATTGGATCTGGCAAGCTTTTTGACTGTGAAACAGTAAGCTCAAAAGCAAATCCTTTCTTAAGCATTATTGTCAATCAGTCAACAGAGGAAGCTATCCAAGCCATTGTTCACCTTAAATGAACGTCTTTTAGCATTCCATTGAAAAACAATTCCGTTTCAAGAATTTCTGTCAGTAAAGCAACAGCCATGAAACAATGTCCAAAAGATGTTCAGAAGAACAATGAGAAAAGAATAAATATATGGAAGAAGTGGAACAATGCAGCATTTGATGAGCAGTACAAATCTTTAGGAAAGAAAACTGTTTAACAAAGCATTTTTTAATTCTCACTGTATCCTTCCCAAGGTGTAAAGGAACAGTGAATTTCCCTAAATAACACTGCATTAGGTTAAGTGCTGCATTTTTAGAATTGTTTGGTGTGCTAATTTCACTTAACAAATTACTTCATCTGCCATGATTAAAAAATATTCCATTCATGTCTTCATTAAACTTTAAGTTAATTCCAAAGTTACAAAACACATTTTCTTACTGAGCTCTCCTCTGCTAATCCAGGCATTTGAATACAATGTGGTGGAAACAGACGACGTCAAATACAGCAGCAAACACATTATTCTTTTATGCAGGGTCCTTCATCAGTGAAATTTATTGGGAGCTCTGTAGAAGAACATAATGGTGAGTATGTAGTGTCACAGTCCAGGGTACTGCTCTTATATCCTGATATAAAGACTTCTCTGAACTGTAGCAGTAGCTGGTGTAGCATATGCCATGTGCTGGTGGTGCTGTTATTCTGCTTCTGTGTTGCAACCTAACTTCTTCATATCATAAGCCTGTTATACCCTAATCCTCCTTGCCCCCCACCTTCCACTCGATTCACCGTCTAAATCTTACAGTCTTACGCACTCATCCCATGCAGGAAGACCGGTGACTTGCTCACTACCAGACCAGTTTTACACCCACCAGCATTAATTCCCTGAAGGCTGTGTCTGGACTGCTGTGAAATGAGCTCAAAGAATAAAATACAAATAAAAATTCTGATCGGGCCTATCAAAAATGGCTAATGGTTTTGGATGTGTAGACTGCTCAGATTCTTCAAAAGGGCTTTGAATGAAGGATGAAAACTTTAGATGCTTCAGCCTGGCAAGTTTAGTAGGTTTTTTGAAAAAGCCAGGTTTTCTTCTTCGTTACCTGCAGTTAATGCATCCCCAAAAGGGATTGCATGCCCTATGTTAAGAATATATTGAGGTTTTATAATATTTTGAGAAAAATGGTGTATATTGCTTTTTATGTGTAAAACAAACTACTAACTATTGAGAAGCAGTAATATTATGTCCTTAGTATTATGCCTTTGCTGTTCTTCCTGTACTAAATGGCAACACACTAATAACATATTTACGTACTATTTCTGTTACAGTGGTTTTCAGCTTTGTGATTAGGGAAAAAAAAACCCACATTTTATAACCACAAACATTTTCCATGGATTTTCTGGACCTATATTACCCTGTCAGATGCTTTAGTATCTCATGTCTCCATATCAATGTATCTCTTTTCCTCAGGAGGTACACAGACTTAAAACAAGTGGACTGAGTGTGCTGAATATTTTGGGAAATTATAGTCAGGAAACTTGAAACTCTGAAAGGTCTGTTGTAACAGAGTAGTTGACTCTGAAATATTAATTATGACAGAAGAATCAACATGCACTTTCAAAAGAAATGGACAACTCAATTCCAAACTACTTTGAATATCCTAAAAAGGACATTGACATCTGTTATTTAGCCAGCTACGTCCTGAACACAAACGCTAATCATAAATGGTTCAATGACGCATAGTGACAGATGTAAGAAACCTATTGTGTCTGGTAATGCTGATTCATCACATGTGTAAGCAACTATTAAGTCAGTACATTACAAATTTGAAATGTCAGTGAAAGTTCAGGCATGTACACGTATCATGATCATCTTCATAGACCAGACCCATGCATTGATTTAATCTGTAGAAAATTACACTGGCTACTTTTGGTCATTTACTGTGACCTAATGCTGTTTTAGGTTCAGTTGCAAAGCTGGGAAACTAAAGAGAAATTTACCCAGACCAACTATAGCCATGTGAGAATGTATTTTTTTTTTATTCCAAGGCTAAAGATTAACACCTTTAAAGTAACATAAAAGTTAGTGTTTATCGAAATGTTGTGCTTTCTGGTTAGAGATATCTGTAAGGACCTTGTTGCCACATTTTATTGTAATTACTACTTTTCCAGTTCTTAAAAATGCCTACTTTTGTCTGTCTCCTCACACTTGCCTTTTTCCTCCTGTGCTTATTTCAGCCTGGTCTTCTCTTTATACTTCTGCGGTGATTGAAAGTCAGTCAGAGAGAGAGAAGAAATAAAAAGGTTAGAGAAAAGAAACAAACTATTGTTGAAACCATTCACTAGGTGAAGCTATTGACCTGGAGCCATTCAAGAGCAACTGCTTTGAATCCCTTTGAAATGCCATTCAAACTTTTAGTTGCACTCACCTTAGTAAATAATGCTCTTTGAAGCCAAGCTCAGGGCACAGATGAACAATGGAAGATGGTACCAAGAAAAAAGAGAACACTGTCAGAAGCAGAGAAAGGCAGGGCTGGAAGGGACCATCCAGGCCATAGATTAAAATGTCTTTCCACTGCATGCAAACCACTCATGTAATTCTTTTTACACACATTTGAATATTTGATTTTAAATAGAATCTATGATTCTATGATTCTATTTAGTTTCTTGTCCCCATCATTTATACCAGAAAATTGCTCTAGAGATTAATTTGTTAAAAAAAAAAAAAAAGTAATTTCCAGTATAATTTTTATTCATCCCTACAGGAAAGTCAGTCATATGACTTCACCCTATTTGGCCCCCTCTATCCCATCTTCCATACCTTCAAATGCCTGCACACAGTGCCCATACCATACACATGAAACGAAACATGCACATCATACTATAAATACCTCTCTGGAGGGTTGAAAAAAAGCCTTCCTGTTATTTTGGCACACACCCCTCACCCTCCCCCCCCTCCAAAGTACTAATTATGTTTAAGCACCGCTGAAGTACCACATACAGCTGGGGGAGACCCGGCTAAACACCAGGCAGTGTGGACAGTCTACTCCAGTGGCCTCGGTGTTGGAGGTGCCTTTCTCATGCCTTCGCTTGGGGATTTAGAGGTGACTAAGTGGGGCACTGGCCTTGCCAGGGTAGATACAGTCAGAATGGCATCCAGCTACTAGAATAACTGCTTCTAACCTAATACAGAGCCTTCTGCACCCCTCTGTCATTGTTGTAGGACTTTATGCGCATTTCCCTTTCTGTTAGCACAAGCTTCTGCCAAAGGCCATTGTCATTTTAAAAGACCGTGAAGTTTTGCCTGTATAAAAACAACAAAAAAAAAGGTTAGCTGCAGTTATTATTGAATGTTATGAACTAATATGCAAGTAATTTTGGTAACCTTTAGTCTTTTTCCTCTTTCCTACTGCTACATTTAAAAGAATGAAATTATGAGACCTAAAGTGATGTCAAAGGAATTGGCTACAAAATTAATGGAAGTTGTGTCGATATTTGGCTTATTTCAGTTGATCCAAATATTGTTTAGATGGGATTGTCAGTCTCTTCACTATAACTGAGCCAGATCTTGACAATGTGACTGAGACCTCAGCCTTAAGAAGTGAGTAAATGCTGAAGAAAGACTTCAGAACTTCTCTGTGAGTGAAGACAACTGAGAAATTGACTCAGCAATAACTTGTGAATTGAATTAGGTTAATGTAATAGGTAGGTTAAAAAAAAAAAGGAGGGATGAACAGAGAAACTGAATTTTTTGGTTTGTTTTTAAAAAGAAGTTTGGTAAATTTAGTATTGTGTTATTTGTACCTGTTGAAAAAAATAAAATCTTTCCTTAGAGGGATGATAATCCATTCATCTGATTGACACAGTTTTATTGCTTCTATCAATTAATTCTTTTTTCAAGCTGTGATCATCTGTGTTTGAACTGAACACACCATCAATCAGTCAGCCAATCATGCAGCTCATGCAGCTGAGTGGCCATTTAGGAGAACAGCTTATCACTGCAGTTGGTAAGCAAGCAAGTTAAAGGGTAGGTAAGAAATACAAGCGGAGAGATATATTCTGCATTTGGTAAGTCATTAAATCATAGGTAATTTTCATTACAATTGATATACAAAGCAGTAATTGTAATGTTTACAACTGCAGTTGTAATAAATTATTTAAACGTCCTGGTGATCAAGATCCTAACTATATCAATTGCTAGTGCCTAACATATTATACCTGTTCATTATTTGTGTAAACATATTTCTGTGGCACTTGTCATTTGTCTGTCTCCAGAACATCAGTGCTATGTGAAGTAGTGGAAGGTGACTGCAAGTCACAGTACAGTGGAGATGGGGCAGATGTTCTCATTACAGCTAACTAACCCCACAGTTGCTGTATTTAGTGGGATTTTATATCTGCCTGTGTGAAACCTTATCTTAGTTTTGGAGGGTGGGATCTAGTGATTTTTGTTTGGAATTAAGCAGTGTGAAACAACTTGGATCGTGATCAGATCATGATTGCATTTCAACCAGGCATAATTTGAGCTGCGAATAGTTGCTCTGTTGTAACTGCAATGTCTTTAGATTCTTTTGTGATACATATTAATGTAATTAGGAATAAGGGCTGGATGGGCACACATCAGCCTCACTTTCATAATCTTTGGATTGAGAGAAGAGGAAACTGGCCATACCTTGCTTTTTACTCTCCCAAAATTCAGAATGACACAGCAGGCCCTAAATAAGTTATTCAAGGCCATATCTACATTAGCTAGCGCTGCAGCCCTGTAGAGGTCGATGTGTAAAATGATATACCACCACTAAACCCCTCTAGAGGATGTACTTTGAACTCGCTTTAGTCTGATCCTGCAGACCGATGCCTGTTGCTGGCTGAAGCCCATTAGTTGCGCTCCTGGAGAGAAACTCCAGGTTTAGTTTCACCTGAAATAAATCCAGTATGTGCACGGAAATGTCAACTGAAGTGTGGCAAATGGGGACATCTGGGAGATTCACATCAAAAGTGTACTTCTTATCTGAACTGAAACGTAGTCTAAATATACCCATAGGGAGGTAGTGAGTAGTGAAGTTTCTTGTAAATGCAGTGTTTCCATAAAGGGAGTCAGAGGATTACGAGTGCCATTAATGAATTCTGCAGTCTAAGACAGAATCTATATGTGGCAAAACCGGAAAAGATTAGGCAGCCTGAACAGACCACCTGAACAAACTTTACAAACCACCTTCAAAAGATGTATTTCCAGGTCTTTGTCAGCACTAGCTACTTGGTTTCTTTTGAATCAAAGATTTGCAGTTTAATATTTTACTTATAAGAACAATTACTTCTTTTTCATTTCTCAATCTGTGTTTAAAAAAAAAAAAGATACTTCACATATAGCTTCAGACTTACCTTAAACTTTTAATAGTTTTGTAAAATGTATTGGTAAGTTGAAACAAAAGTGCATCAGCTCTAAGTTAAATAAGGACGAGATTGATACACTGTCCTGGTTTGAGGTAAAACAGAACCAATTTTGTTCAGTAACTTCGCTTCTTAGCTGGGCCTCTTCTAACTACTGAAATTAACTGCATATTGTGCAGACAGTGTTCACTCTCTCAGAGTGATAAGGCCAATTGTTTATAGCTGATGCCCAGGCATGGCATGCAGAGAGGCTCCTGCTTATACTTATGGCTATAACCCCCAAGGCCAACCAACTTTGTTATTTGCCACGTTGGAGGGTCGGAAGCGGAAAAGCAGAGTGGGGTCCCACCTGGAGGGAGGAGCGGACAGGACAGGTGACCCAAAACTGACCAACAGGGTATTCCATCCCATCTGCCTCATGCTCAGTATAAAAGCTGAGGGATCAAAGGGTCACGGGCCCTTCCTTCAATGGCCGACGTCTGAGGAGGACTCTGTCTGCCTGTGATCCCAATCCTGACTCCAGATCCGGAATCCAGTTCCCGTCCATCACTGAGTCCAGCCTGGGACTACCCCAGTGCCAGCCGGTGACGTGATTGTCATCTTGGGAGCTTGATATGGTTTTGTATATATTTTTCATTATTTCTTTTTATTTTATTATTAATATTTCATTAAAGTAGTTTAGTTTCTTCTAAACTCGTAAGTCTCTTTTTCCTCCTCTGCCTCTCTCTTTGTAGAGGGGTAGAGGGGAGCATCTGTCGGTCCCGTCTGGGGTCCCTCAGGTCCCCAGTGGTGGATTTGGCCTAAACCACGACATACACATAGATAATTCTGAACTGTTATACAGAGAATTGGTCCTGTTCATGGCAAATCCTCTAGTGTTGAAACTAATGTAGCTGCAGGCACAATGGTGTTTTGCAGTTGTAAATATAACCCATGACCAGATGAAAACAGAGAATATTCAGCAGAAAATTCATCATAGGAATGGCAGAATTTAAATGAAAGTGGTTTTGCTGTTTGCACTTACCTTATTGCTAGAGTAGGTGTGGTTCCACAAGAGATTGTCCAAGGTCTTTCAAAGAATTAATATACCGGAGTTCTAAAAAAAATAATTTTGGACTTTTTCTTTATTCTCACAAAAAAGTCTGGTCTCTCAAAGAACTCTTCTTTTTTGAATAATTCTAAGTATCTTATAAAGGAATACCCTTTGTATCCTGGATTTTATTTAAGTCTGATTTATGAATGATTAATTTTGATGACTTAATTCCCAGTTTCATCCTGCACTTGTTTGCTGTCATGAGCTCAGTGTAGTCTGTGGTACAACCAACTTTTATATTTGAATGCTTTTGTGAAAAGCCAGTATGAGCTACACACTTGTGACAGGTAGCTTAAGAGCACAAGCCTCTGGAAAGATGAGATCATCATACATGTAGCAGCCAGCCATCAAAAGATATTGGAATCTTTTTAAATCAGAAAAAAAACCCAAGATTTATACTCCAGAACTTTGTTAGATAAACAGTGTGGTGGGGGGTGTGTGTGTGTGTGCAATTTGGAATCTCCTTTTAAATTTCTGCAGAAAATACTGAATGCTTTTGCAGATGTGCAAAGCAGGTTTAAAGCTCACTGGTACATAGTGAACATCAGCCATATGGAAAACTACAGAAAATATAACTCCTACTGATTCTGGTATGTTTCTTGTGGGAGGATATTTTATTGTAGAGAACAGTCTACAAATTAAGCTTTGTTTTTATGACTTTTTCTTTGTAGACATGATTCCATATCTATTAATTTTTTCACTTGATCCATGGGAGCTAGATTACTATAGCTGGTAAAATGCTGAGGAAAACCAGTGATACTAAGTCTGTTCTGCCTTTCAAATTTCAGTCAGAATTTTTAGCAAAATCAGAGTTAGTCAGCATTTGTACAGGTATGTGAGTGTAAAATGTTCACTAATACAATAAGTCATTATTTAATGGCTGAGTTGTGCAAACTGATTTTTATAATACAATGTTACTTCTTTAAGTCTGAGTAGGGATCTTACTTGATATGGCAGAACGTCAGCATGGGAAAAATAAGCATTCACATATTCTGCAAAGTACAATGTATATACAAGGATGTTATATTACATCCCAGTTTGTTTTGAATACATTAAAACAAACAAACAAAAAATTAGAAGCACAATCATTGTCATCCGACGTTTACTAAAAAAAAAAAATAGAAACCAATCCTCTTATCCAACATAATAACACAGAATGTAATGGTTACTCTAAGAAGGTACACCTATACACAGATGGAGGACCTCTCTCTGCCTCCATTATTTGTGAGAAAATAAATATTATTCACAAAGAAGAGTTGCTTTTACTTAGGTCAATAGTGGATTACTTCCCTTGAACACTACTGATGTGTGAAACTGTAAAGGGATAATACCTCTATTTTTCCTTTAACCTAGCATATTTCTAAATCACAGCTCTTCTGGAATGTTAAGGACTGATGTGATAGGGTTGAAATAATAAACATCTGCCAATCTGGGAAAGATATCAGCAAGGAACTCCCACCCTACAGATGTTGTTACTATAATATTCACAGCCAGTATCAGTCCACTAGCTGAAATGCATAGAATGGGTTGAAAAATTGTCTCCGTGTATTTTAGTAGCAAAAATGGTTAAAATAATTGCTTACAGAATTAGCTTATACTTTGTTGATGCACAGACATATTAATGAAAAGGAGTTCATTGTAATTTAAGAAAATTGTTAAAGCATCTGCAAGTCACACCTGTTTCAGTGGAAGTATGTTTCTTCTTCCTTGGGGATCTGTTCTTTAGTTTATAAACTAGCAGGTCCTTGAAATAGATGTTTCATGTGTTCTGATTCTGTATTTAATAAGATGAGCTCTAATCAAGGCCTGGAGTGAAGTTGCCTACTGTTGCTACCATCAAAGGAAGAAATATTTTTGATGTTGTATCTATAAATGAATCTGAACTGCTCTCTTCCTAATTTCCCATTATAATGAAGAGAATTTGCATGTTTTGTGTTTATGCATATATTGCAAGCCTCCTCTCTTTAATTAGTGGTTGATAGAACTGAGTTGGAGGAGTTAAAGATTTGCATGTCATTAACAACTATCCTCTAAAAATGGACTCCATGGCTGGGAACAGCAGTAAAATGCTCTACTTGTTTACAATACCAAATGTATTTGGAAAAGGAAGATCTGTGATCACACCTGTTGGTGTTTTTGTGTCCCATACCACCATCAAACCTAAGGTACTCATGTCCTAGTCCATGTAGCCATCGGTTGGTGGCTGGATTAACCATAGTTGTTTCTATGGTTGTCTTTTACAATCTGTCATCTGTTTGTGAGCGACAAAGAGGCAGCAAGCTCTGTGCCAATCATAATTTTCTTGATCACAGTTATTCACAGGTCTTAGAGAACTGATGGTGGAGCGAATGTCCTGTCCTTGGAACTCACACAACCCTCGGTACAGCCAGAAGTTACAACGGCTCCACAGGCCCTCAGTAAATATGTCCCTGAGAGCCAATCCATCACCTTGGTTTCATATCCTACTTCTCTCCTGCATTTATCTGTCTTAAAACTCCTTCCACCCCTGCTGCCTGTCAAAGAAGTTTTGTTACAGTAGTCTTTTTATCTGCTTCGCTTATGCAACTTCTTCAGATTTGTACAATAATACACTTAATGGCCAAAGTACGAACAGTTGCTATCTTTCTTTAGCACATAGTATGTTGATCACTTCATCAGTTCTGTAAAGCACCTGTGGCAAAGAACATGTCACAGTGTATGAAATGTTGGCAGCTTATCTTCTTTCTTCTCTTCTTGTCAGATGCATCCTCGAACTCGTCTTGCAGGCTGCCTGCTTCACTTATGCGGCTGCAATGCTT
The DNA here is from genome assembly GCF_965231255.1 of Vanellus vanellus. NCBI lineage: Eukaryota > Metazoa > Chordata > Aves > Charadriiformes > Charadriidae > Vanellus > Vanellus vanellus. The sequence continues at coordinate 96,090,961 of NC_138906.1, read as the reverse complement.
GTACCTGAACGGGAGTGCAGGGTTTAGCACGTTCTCAGAATGCTCCTTTTGTGCGTCCATGTTGTCATTGCAATTTGTTGTCCATTCACCTTTTCCAATGTTTGCATCACTTCCTAGATTGTGTTTCCATGTAATGTAATTTGACACTGTGTTAATACTTTGGTTCTTGGTGCTTTTTTTAGCTGCTGAGCCTCTCTTTGTATATTTTGAAGGCCTAACCTTTGTACGTTCTGAGCTCAGTTCTTTGATGCTTCTGTTTATCTGGCAGACCCAGCTTTAATTTTCCCTGTAAGATTCTCATTTCATTTAATGTCCCAATTTTTCCCATTTTTTCCCATAGTTTTTTTTTCCTGTTTCCTCCATTATTTTTTGTATTATTTACCATTTTGTTCATTGCTCATTTTATATCCAATATATTTGAAAATAAAAAAAAGTGGATCCTAACTTTCAGGTTCAGGCAACGGTATCAGTTACTATGAAATGCTGTGTTGGTGGATCTCACCTAGATAAATAGCTTGACAAATTGTTCAAGGTATTTCACAGAAAATGCTTTGTACTGACTAATATATCTGATGAAGTATGCACTTTTGCTTGCTGGAAGTTGTTTCAGATTTTTAAAAAATTATTGTAAGCTGTGTCAAAGAGTCAAGCTGCAGGACATGTTTTCTTGAAATTAGTGGTTAGGTCATAGAAACAAACAGTGACTTACAGACATTTGCAGAAAGTAGGTGGGAAGGGGTCTATAAAATAATATCTTCAGAAATAAATGTAAGGAACTACGAAAATATGGGAGGAAAGTGAGAAAAACAGTGAACAACATGAAGGAATAGACAAACATTTATCTTCCTTTTGCTCTAATAATTGCTGGAAAGGCAAATAACTTTAAAATGCGATGTTTTCTCTCATACCCCATTTTGTCCCGAGATGCCCTGAAAGCCTTCTAACTCTCATAGAAGACAGTGGGAGAAGAAAGTCCCCAGAACAGTCTCCAGCATTTTCAGAAAACTCAGAATAAAAATAACAAACAAAACTATCTTGCTATTTGTAAATTGCTGTAAAATATATCACGGCAAATGCCTTTGGCTTTCCAACTCATATGTGGTTCCTGTTGATAAACCAGTGCACCTCAGTTCACTGGTTATCCATCAAGACCTCTAGCAAAGCAGTAGAAGCAGAATAAGGTAGGCCAAACTAGTAATAGTAATGTAATGGTAACATAATAGGACACCACACTAAAGTTAAACGTGTTTATGTAATTTATCTGAAAAGTATTTTCCTTTTCATTCTTAAGTCAGAAAAGGAGAATTAAATTAACTAAGAGGGTCTCAATGTATCTTTTATTGTCCATGTTATTGGCTCTACCCCTGCTTACCTGGTGGTGCAGTTACTCTCTGATAAGGCAGAGATGCCTGAACTGATTACAGCAGTGATGTATATCACTTTTTTCAAGATTTTATTCACATCTTTAGGAGGAATAAACTTTTTTTAAAGGAAAGCTAAGGCTCAGAGACTTTTAGAAGTGAAACCTATATCAGGTATCTATTATGCCTCCAAATAAATGGTTAAAATAAGCTTACCGAAGGCAGAACTTAGATGTTCCAGTAAGATTTGCATTTCTTTCTGAGGAAATTCCTGCACATGAAGCAGTCTCCTTATGTGTGAAAACATACCTCCCATTTTGATTACTGATTTAATTCAGTTGTGTTTCTCAACCCCCCTCATGCACATTGAACTCGGTTGCATGAACTGTTGATTTCACCCAGTTGCACTGACCTAAACCTACTGTGTCATGCTGGTATTTCAGGCAGGTAGAGCCTGGGACAGTATTTTTTTCTTCTTCTGCATCAAAATTGTAGACACCCCACTTCACTGTTTGCTGGGTGTGCATGAAGGGAGGAGGAGGTCTCTGGGGATCCAGCCCAGTTCCTGTTGATGCCAGTGGTGTCTCTTCACTGCTTCAGTGGGAATATGATAGTACTTTATTAGAATATAACCTTTTCATGTGTTGGAATCATATCCCTAGCTTAGTTGTCATGTTCTGAATGTAAATGGATCAGGTGTGTGAGAGAGAGAGATATGGGGAGACTGACAGCAGCGGGGAGTAGTTTACGCTTCCCAACTGTGAAATAAACTTGAAGTAACTTTTCTTCCAGTGGAACTTTTTTTCTGTAAAAAGGATGGTAAACCACCACAACTTTAAAAAGAATTTCCTAAAAAAATGTGTCATTCATCAAAGAGCAGAGGTGCACCGGGTGTGAAGGCCTGTAGTCCAAACACGTCCATTGATAAAACAAGAATAAAATATGCAGCAAACACTGTAAGCAAATTTAACTAGAAGCATCATCTGTTAATTACTGATAAATGTTTCTTGGTATTCAACAATGAGTTTGGCATCCATAAAGAAAAAAAAAGAAAATTGAAATGTTCTGAATATGCTGCATCTTATTACACTGGACAGTTTCCAATGATAAGGCCTTGGACATAAGTCAAGAGTCATGACTGCAGAGTGTCTTGGTACAATGTGACAATGCACTGGGTTTTTTTCAGCTCTTTATTTGATTTGATGCCAAACATATCAGCTGTTAATTTCGATAGGCACTATCCCACCTCTTTTGAATATTTTTTTCTGAAAAAAGGAAGCATAGGTAATAAGAACAAAACTATTTTCTCAAATTTATAGGAAACTTAATATTCCAAGGTCGTTTTTCTGTCATTTTGCCTCTCATTTCTCCGGTTCTTTTGTTAAATGTAACAAAAAAAGCGCTTATCCTATTCCAGCTGTTCCCTGGATGCTCTGGTGCTCCTTGAAGATGTGACAGCATTTGGGCCTTGAGCTTCATTACCAGAACAAATAGTAAAGAAGTAGCCCTCAAACAAATGAATGGATGTTCCATAAAGCCACAGTGCTTCACAGGGGTACTTTGAAAGAAATTTTGTTAATGGTTAATCTTGAGGCTGAAAGGCAATAGTTTTAAGCTCTTTATTGTGTTCTTTTGTTTTTTCTTCCAGTTATGCAAAACATCAGTCAAGACTGACTGCTTGAATTCGGAATACGTAATTCTTTCAGCAATATTAATATGTGACCAGCAGATCTGACCCACTTAGATGAATGATTGGTTTAATCCATTACAGCAGTTCCCAAGTAGTTCCCAAGTTCTAGGCAATAATCTTAAGACATTGAGGCAGCTGTTTGCCAGAAACAGTCATATGCAGAGGACATAAGGCCCTTGAACCAAAAGCCAACCAATAATGTAGGAATAAAATATAGACAGATATCAAAAAGCCAAAATAAGCTTCCCTCTAATCAGGTCATAAAAATGGAGAGGAAGATCTCACAGGCAAACTCCCACCAAAGCCCCTTTTAAAAGGACTGCAGCTTAATAGCTCCCGCTGGTAGCATCAGGGAATGACACTTCAGCAAATACTTTCTCAAAGGGAGGTTGGAAAACAGGAATTGAATGAATAATGGAAAATATTATCTCTAAATACTTGCTAGAATTTTAAAATATTTTAATTGAGAGAACATTTATTCCCCTATCCTGTTTGCTCTCAAAAATTATTCCACTGATACATTTTAACTGTATATACGTGTATGTGAGGTGAAAGAAGGATTTCAAGGGGAATTTCATTCATTGGGAAGTCAAAGCTAGTATCATATGACTTATCTCACAATGCAGTAATCTACTTTTGATTCACATGCTTTTAATAAACCTGGAACAAACCCATTCTGAAAGTTACTTCCAGAAAGCATTCACAGAATCAATACATTACTGGAAATCAAGAGCTACCCATGAGCCTTTTGTAAGTACAAGAAGGGTCTGCATTAGTCAAATAAATGCTGTCGTCTTAATTACGCACTAGGCATTTGCTTAAAAACTGTTCTTAGACAATGAAGGTGGTATGGCACTTTTACCTGATCTGAATTCTTTTACTGTCCTACCTTCACATTCATATCCATCCGTAGTTCAAAGCATTAATCTGTTCTTAACTTTGAAGAAAACTAAAATTAATACTTCAATTGAAATAATTTACAACTGAAAAATTAGCTACATAAGAGTAAAGAATGAAAATAATTAGTAGAGATTGGCAAACCTCAAAAGGTTCAGAAGAGTATTAAAAATCTAATAGACTGTGTGCAGTTTTAGAAACTTTTTTCCCCTGAACCACAGTTTCTCATTCCTTAAAACAAGTCTCGCGTACTTCAAAGCCAGAGATGCTGCAGATTTCTCCATGGTATTTTCTGGCTTGTAAGTCTTTGAAACATCAATAAGAGTCACTTATATCAAAAAGAAAGTGATGTTTTACATTTGAAAAAAAACCCCAAAGCCTGCTTCTTATCTGCTAGAATCATTTTGTTTCAGGTATTGAAAGTAGTTGGATTTGGTGAAAATTCTGTGATGAAAAAAGTTAAAATGGATACAGCTTTATGCCAGGGTTTATGGCTTTAGAGGCCCCAGCTATCACCTCTGATACAGGCTTATTTAAAATCAGTTTGAAAAATTGGTAGGTTCTTCAGAAATGTTGTGATACCTGTCAAATTGACTGGAATTGTCAAATATCCAGGGTGATTTATTATGAAAATAAGCAATTAATATTTAACATATTGAGGTGTTCTTTCAATTTAATGGAGTAAAACTTAAAAATAATTATTGTATTTTTCAGTATCTCAAAGCTGTTATTGGAGAAATCGGGGACAATGCCTATAAAATGTTTTTGCTACGTTGAATGTTTTGGAAATAAGAGGGAAAAACAAAGAAAAGAATTTACAGGATGACATTGCCCATTAACATTTTTTTATAAATCTCTGTGTGGGTGTGCATTTACGGAGAATTTATTATTACAATTTCATGAATATTTAGATTTACATACCATCCCGGTGAAGCCAAATTACTATAATTCTGCAACACATGAGTATTTATACTCAGTGGAAAAATAATACAATAGTCTGTTCCCTTTCGAATGTTAAGGTGAGAATAATTAGATAGACATCTATTGATAAGCACTTTAGGAGGGGGTATTATCTGTCTTCCCTGACCAAGATGCTGTGCATTGTACTTAGAATACAGCAAAGGTGGGACCTGAAGTCACTTTCCTCCATAAGCTAATTCCAGTATGCCAGCTTTCTAAGAAATTCTAAAACACTTTCCCATGTTTGTATCCATGTTTTAGTTTAGATCAGCAGCTAATTTTAAGCTTTCTAAATGTGTTTTATTTTTCTTTATGAAAGAGGAAGAACAATCATGTTGTTACAAGAAAACATGCTAATAACTTTTATATAGTCTAAAATGATATTTCGTTTTTCCAGGAATATCTAATGGATAACGTGCATACTCTAAAGGCCTTCGTTTCTCATTGCATGCAAGTACAAACAGCAGTTTCCAAGCAGATGAAAGAACGTGACAGTAAAGAGGTAACGTGCCGCACTGTGTTGTGTGCAAATTATAAAGTATATTAGGTATTAGTATATCTACACTTTAAGGGATGGCAAAAAATTAAGTTGTTATAACTGATGCTACTTTGAAATGTTTACATTTCCTTTTTTTATTCTTGCATAGTTCTTAACCTTATTTTCCACCAATTGGAGGGTTTAATCTCTACAAAGAGGCCACCGTCATTTTATGAGAAACCTGTCTTTCTACTCAGTTTTGAGTGTGCTATGTTGTATCACCTGGCTTCAGTGTTGTTGCTTCCATATTTCCAATTATTTTTTTCCTAAGACATAACATCATCATGTGTTTACATGCTGCAACTATCCAGATTTTAAATGTGTATCATCTCCTTATTTTTGAAGTCCAATTGTGTCTCTCCCAAGGTGTAAGAGAGTAAGTATAAAACCAATGTAAATCAGATACAGAAAAATGAGGGTTTGCTACTTTTCCACAGTGAGACAGATGTAGAATAGGATAAATAATACAAAGTACTTTCTGCATATATTTGATCTCATTTGGAACAAATTTCTTGTGAATATGCACACATCTTCCTTTGTATCTTGTTTAGGACAATTTTTCAGCAGTGGAGTTTTATTAGGGCCCATGTTCTTGCAGAAATCATATGCTAGTTTTAAACTAGCGTATATAAAATTTCATTCGGCTCAGTCACAATGAAGCAAGTAAATAGCTCAAATATATGGTGTGTTCATTCCCACCCTGTAATGAATAATAATCCAGAAAGATATCAATCTGTTTATCTTTAAATATCAAGTATTTCGGTGAAATAAGCACTCAGGAAATCAAAACCCAATGTTATGACCTTGTCAATGTAGCAAAGGAAAGTGAAATAACTGAATCAGCTTTCTGGGCTGGACTGGCTTTTTGCAATTCAAGTCTGTATGGCAACACTGGTTTTAAAAGAAAGGCATAGTGTACTGGTATAGCTTAAATCCTTAAATAATATATAAGATAGATTAATTAATAGTTCTAGGGAAAAGAAAAAGACAGAAGTTTCTTGGTCTCATGAAAACAGAGGTAAGCCAGAGCCTATCAAAGTCTGAGATGCCTTTCCACTGCAATTCAGATTATCTGCACGCGAGGTGTTGCTCTTAAACTGGACTGTAGACAAACAGCTTTTCTGAGCTGTGCCAGTGGTTGCTGCCTTCTGGTCCTTCCTGGGCCCGCTCCTGCTGAAGGATCCAGATAGCTGGTAGAGAGGCTGTGTGAACATGACCTATTTCACCTCACACAGAACGTCACGTTTTGCTGTTTTAATTTAATTGAACCGGAATGGCTTTCTCTCTGACAAAATTAGCAGGTGAGTGAACTGCTGTGCCAGAAGGTGAGCAGAAGGTGATCCTGTAGTGCTGAAGAGTAGTTGGAGAGTCTCTTGTGCAGCTGGCACCAGAGCGGTGCGTCCAGAGACCGCTCCCAGTGTTCAAAACAACAACCAAGGCCACCTTAGATCTGTAATTCTTGTGTGGACATTAGGACTTCCATTCTTCTTGAGACTGAAATAGGCCAGTCTACAAAGCTTTTTCTCTGTGAATAACAGAAAAATCTGCATTTGTCTTTTCTGGGCACATGTATTAAAATGAGGGAAGAATATGGAGGGCTATCAGCATGTGGACGGTACTAGCTGGTGTATCTCATATTCAGTAGTCACAGTAGCATCTGGCAAATGATGTAGTTGCCATTTAGCATACAGCCTTTATAGGCTGGCCAGTGGAGTACAACTATGGGTCGTGCCTGAGTTGGGATTGGCATAGCAGCAGCAAAAATGAATTGTTGCGGGAAAATGGAAACCTTGTGGTTACATGCTCAATAACAAGAGAATAAAACTCATCTTCTGTACCTGTCCTTAGCATCCAATGATCAATTCACTGCATTTCTGTTGTCTGTCATCTCAGCTAGTGTGAATCATGGAGTGATTTAGAAGAGCTATGCTGCTTTATACACAGTGTATGGATCTCTCCCCCTACTAGTCCCTTCGTGTTTTCTTTGCATAGTGGAGGTTAATACATATCTTAAACTTTCTGAGAATTTTACATGAAAGATGTTGATAAACTTTAAAATAGCATTACAAAATTAAATTTTCTGATATCACTCTCTCTAAAACCTAGGCTTAAAGCCCTCCCTTAATTTTGTTCTGGAAATAGGCTCTCATTCTCCAGAAAAAAAAAGATGAAGGTAAAATAATTGCAATGTCTTTCATTGCTACAAGATAAACTTAAAAGACCCAGCAAAGATTTAAACGGTGAGGATAGCTATGCACAAAAATGTTGAAAGATAAGATAGTCCAACTTCAGCAGCATGGTTAACATTTTCATTGACAAATGCTGATTCCCTATAAATACATTGCATAGAGTTCCAGAATACATTGGAAGAGACTAGAAACCTTTTCTCAGTGTGATAATCACACAAATCTTTAATGGCACTGAGAGCAACTCTAGCATAGTTATCTGTAGGAACCCATGCACTAGTAAATTGTGTTTTATAATGTGTTATTGTTTCGTGTATAAGGTTAAGGCTAAAGATCTAACCAGGTGCTTTCCTTTCACCTTACAACAAAGCGTGTAACTTAAGTACTTTCATTGTAAACTATATCAGGCATCCAATAAAACATCACTGGCCAAACAGTTTGCTGAATCAGAGGTTAATACCAGCTCAAATTATAACTAGAAGTAGAATGCCAGGTGAATAGCACTATAACTCTAATTATTAACGGAAATATCATCTGTATTCTTATGGTTGAATTGTCACACAGTGATTTCTACCCTTGTATGTTGTAGTGCTAGAAAAAATGGACAATACAAGCCTCCAGTATCCTCTGTAGATGAAATTTAAAAGGAAATAGAAATGCTTGACAAGAAGGATATTTCCCCATGTTTTCTGTATTTACTGGAAGAGGACTACTCAAACTACTGAACGTTTAAGAAATATATGGTCTAGAATACACTGCCTAGAATAGACTGTCTTAATCCATAATGACGAAGTGGGCCATGGACTTCTCTCTTTTCCTTTTGAAACTGGTGCAACTGGGAGTTGTTATTGCCATCAATAATTTTAGCATTTTAATCCATAAAATGCTAATATTCTATTGCCAACAGCTGATAGCCTAAAGTGGATCATAATGAACAGGCAGGAGAGCCAGTATTTATCAGCCAAGATGGGTATGATGGAACATTACCTAATAAACAATAATAGACAGTTAATAAGAAATAAAAATCAATATGCTGTCAAATAGGAAGCCAGTGCAATTCAGCTGGGTTGAAAAAATATGAGTCCTTTTTTTTTGTCTGAGTAAGTACCTAAGCTGTTGCATTCCAAATGAGTTACAATTTATGGCCAGCATTCTGGGAGAGACCTCTAAATACAGAATTGTAATAATCCCATCTGGACAGTAAAATCCATAGATCATGAGTGCGCTGCTTTTGTGACCATTTAAATGCAGGCTACTGAAGGTATTCATTTTGAGAAAAAAGCTTTTTTTGCCATAACTAGAATAAGGCTGGTAGGACAGCGTTCACAGTTCATAGCCTTCTACACCCATGTACCCATCCTTCTAAATGGAAAGTTTAGACAGTGTGTTGTAAAACAGCACTGACTAAAGGAAACCCACAGATTATTGTCCTCCTGCTCATGCCAATACGAAACAAAAATAATCTAGTAAAATCTAGATGTACTTTATTAGGTGTCTTCAACCCTATGTAAAATGATAGTTTCACAAAATACATCACTTCCTGATTTCAGGATCTTTTGAACAAACTTTTAAATAGATGGAAAGGCGCAGTGAAAGCATGGGTTTTTTTTCTGAAAAAAATCTTTCCGCAGAAAACTAATGGAATAGGTCTTCTGGAATAAGGAATAAGTCCTCTGGAAAGACTACTTTTTTTTTCTGTTTTTAATTTGTTGCCCCCTAAAGTTAAAGAAAATAACAAATAATTGTTTGAATGTAGATGAAAACTTGTAATAAAATACACGAAAAACTTTTGTAATAGTCTTGCAGTTGGGGAAGTAGAAATAAAAATCAAGAATGACTAAGGGAGAAAAGCAATATTCTCCTTTACCCTGTCTTTCCTAGTATTTCACAATTTCTTAATGAAAAAAACAAACTTTCCCAATGGGAATGTCCCACATCTACATTCTTGTAGATATTCTCGTGTGAGAGGTTTCCATTTTTATGACTGGCCTCACTGTATCTGTGAATCCACAAATCAAAGGCCAGTTTTGTTTCAAGAAGTATTGCAAGGACAACTTAAAATATATGCTTACTAAGCTTTAAGCCTTTTTTTCAGTATAAATACCAAGACTGAAAGAATCTTCCTCTGTTATTTTTACATTAAAAAACTTGAGGTTTCTCTGTGTGTGCTTTTTGACTGGAGTGGCTGCTACTCCAAACTCTGTAGAATTTTCCCGATATGACAGTGCTTCTTCCCAAGAAAGAGAGCAGGGGTACAGAGTGGGGACCCTTGTCCCAGTCCCATAAGCTTTGAATTTGCTTAATGCTTTTCACCCCTCCCATGAGGCTGAGGTGGTTTGGTCAAGAGGATATACTTTTTAGCCATCCTAAGAGGTGTTGAGAAGAAAAGTGTGTGTAATATGAATGACGTGTTTCTGATGAGCAACTAAGTTATAGGCACCATCTAATTACACAGGAACAATACCACAGGACTTAAACAGAGAGACACTGTACAATTTGTAAATGCCAAATGTCAGTTTTTACAAGCAAATGTACAATTCAGAATAGGCACTTAGTTGGAATATGTGTTTGTGTATATATGTCTGTTCAGTTGTGTCTCTTTTGTAAATGTTTGTGTTAATTAGGTGATATCACCCTCAGACTGGGAAAGAAAGGAAACCACTAAGGTTACTAGATACTATGATATTGGAAATTGCCTTATTGCAAGAGCTTGTATTGAATATATTACAAATATGTTATTCTGGTTACTTACTCTGTGTACCTCTCAGGCACCTATGCAATGTAAAATGATTAGTATAGTTTAAATACAGAATAAAAATGCAGGTAATACATATATATGCTAGTGACATGTCACTGTATTGGTAACTTAAAATGATACCGCCAACTGATCTTAACTCTAATGAGAAAAAGTGTAAACAGTAAACAGAAAAAGTCAGAATTTCAACCACTGTAGTGCTTTGTAAAGTCCGTTTTCCTTAATGGATTTTCAAATTATTTTCTCAAGGACTGAGGCACTTAGAATCCCTAAATAGCTACAAAATTTGAAGATTACATTAAATAGAGCCTGTAGTGATAAACAGGAACATCAGGTTATATTTGACTAGAGGTTGCTTCAAGCTGTGGAAATCAGAAATGGAACAAAACGTCACCAAATTCAGGATCTGTGGGCTTGCTTTCTTTGTTTCTCTCTCTCTCTGCCTCCTCCCCTTCATTTTCTCTTTCTCTCTTCCTTGCTTTCATTCTTTTCAGGTGCTATGACTTTGAATTAGGTTCTACAAAACTTCATGGAGGTCTTGAGCTGTTCTGTTGATTTATCCTGTCAGCTGTACTAACTGGGACTTATTAACAGAAACAAAGAAGTAATAAAGTCAGAGAAGACAAGCGTGGGCAAAGGGGAAACATAGCGTAAGGTGCATGCTTTAGATATGTTTGTTACCAAGAAGGCAATACAAGTCAAGGAAAGGGGTAGACGTAAATTCATTGTATAGTTAATTAAGATGGTGTTTGCACCATCATTTACATTTACTTTTTCTTGGAAGTTGTCACTTTATGTCTTTATACCTCAGTTTCTCCACTCTGTATGAGTAATGGCACTTGAAACTTCCCTTTCCTACAAAACACTTTTAATTCTGTTTTGAAAAGTTCACCATAAGTGATATTTTCTGTATATTATGTCTAGTGCATTTTCTGAGTTCTGTTTGCTAGAATAGTGATGATTTCTTTAAAAAAAAAAAATCTATTTATAGGTTTGGTAATCTGAAGCTAATTAGTATTTTTTATCTTTTCTTGAGGGAAAAAGCCTTAAAAATCCTTAAAATATCACATACAGGAAAACAGCATACTGGAAGAGCATTGTGCTATTCACTACTCAAACATCTATTGCAAAAATCTGACTTTGTATTCTTAGTTCCAAAGCTCATATTCAGGGATGTTCAAATGTGGACTTAGGCCTGCTAGAACCTGACAACTCTATTTTCAAAAAAACTGAACTTTTTCAAAATACGTATATTTCCATTATAAAAGGGTAATATGGTGACTTTCTGGTAGACAGGCGGAATATATCTAGGTCCAGGCTGCTGAGAAAAATTGACTAAGAAGTTCACCAAGTGGGGAAAGATTATTCTTCTGCAGAAGTTTAGGCCTTAATTATAGGAGGCCGTTCTTCATAATATGCCAGGGAAAGAGAGAGAGAGAGTGATTGGGGGCAGCAACCTAATGTGTAGTATACACTGTTGATGTGCTTATTCGTTTTCAATGACTGCAGAGAGAGTCCAGGCAATTAGTTGGTGAATGCAGATACCAGGTTTGAATATTTCCTTGGGTGTGGACTCTGAATGACCCCTGAAGGACTTATCTGTCTCCACTGTCTTTTCTGAGAGTGGAGGCAGACTAGTCTCCTAAATTAGGTGTGGATGTGTTGGTGCTGTTAATGCCTTTCATAGTCTGAAGACATTTTTTTTTTATATTTTCGAGTAGCAGGGGATGTTATCTGTGCAAAGTAGCTCAACCTTAGCCTATTCCTAGAAGTTGGGGCTCTCAGGCACTTCATTAGCTTCTTGAAGATATTTGCTGGTACGTAAGAAAAAAACCCTAGCAGCAGCTTTACTAGTTGTTTTGGAGAACAGGCAGTCCACCTGAAGAGATTTGACAATGATAATTTGTTCTGTGGCTTGTACACTTGCATAGATACAATGTGTTCATTAGAGAGGGAAAAGAAAGATTATCTAAAAATAGATGTGAAAGATCATCCAGTTGATCGTGTTGAAAAAAGCTCCTTTTTGTGCTTCACTGAAAAATTATGTTGACACTAATGATAATAAAGCAAGTGAAACCTTTGACAGATGTGTTCAGTTCTTTTCAATGCTGTTCTACTGTTTCAAGTGGTGTGTTTTCAGTGTTTACAATGAATATAAGAGATAAGATTGAATCAAAATGTGGAATACCAGAAAAATTTTGGATCTAGAATGAAATTTAATCTAACAGGGCCATTTGAAATTTTTTTAGCTCTAGCTCTAGCTCCAGCTCTAGCGCGCTCTCTCTCTCTATATATATGGTTATATCTATCTATCTATCTATCTATCTATCTATCTATCTATCTATTTTTGTAGTATTAAGGGCATAAAATGTCACGAATCAGACCATAGGGTATAAAGTCATGAAGTATTACGTTCACGTTAGTTTTAATTTTGCTATAAACTTCAGTGGTACAAGAAAGGAAACACTAAAGATAGACTTCATGTGGAAATGTAAAGCCTCTTTCCTCAGTAGAATCTCTTAAAAATTTTTAAAACAAGTCGATTCCATTTTTCTTCTCATAACTACCTTTATCTATGTATGAGATGCAAAATATTATAATAAATCTTAGAAGAGGCTATTACAGTTAAGTTGGTATTGATCGCAAGGAGTGAAATTGCTATATTACATGTTGTAAAACTTATTCATATCCACAAAAATATTACATTAAAAGTATAATAAATTGCAATACTTTAATCACTTGGCAAATGATTTGACTCTTTCTGTTCAATTTATAGTATCATTTCAGTAGCACCTGCTTCATAAAATGTGCATATTACTGATACTACTCTGATGGCTTTTATAGGAACGTTATTGGAATAATTTATACAATTGCTCTTTTTAACTAATAATTCTTCCCCCCCCCCCCCTTTCCCAGATAGCTCCACTTTTACTTTTTCAAAATCTTTTCTATTATCTTATTTCTCCTTATATTCACCACTTGCAGTTTTCGGGCTAATGAACTATCTTTTCTTCAGGTGGCTTAAACTTTCATTAGAAAAAAATCAGTTTTAATATTTCTACTACTTGCCTTAATTATAAATCACTCAAATATAAGTTTACAAAATGTTCTCTAAGATTACACTTGTGTTTCAGCTTTATGCTACTATATCTTTTATTTTTAATAATTTTTTTATTGAATTTTCCATTGAAGAGTAACAAACAAACCATAAGATGTGAATTATGCATGAGCTGAAACATTCTGCATTAGTCCAATGGAAAAAGAGTTCATACTTTTATTCAATATATATTTTTTCCTAAAGATTATAGATAGAATCCTATCTTAAAAAAAATATGATCTGTGCCACAATGTGTATTTATAATCCTGTCCTCTCATCCATATTCTGAGGCATGAAGAGAGAGGAGAGCATGATACAGAAAAAGGATCATAGGAACATAGAATGGCTAGAGTTGGAAGGGACCTTAAAGATCATCGAGTTCCAACCCCTCTGCCATGGGCAGGGACACCTCCCACTAGACCAGGTTGCTCCAAGCCCCATCCAGCCTGGCTTTGAACACCTCCAGGGATGGAGCTTCCACAACTTCCCGCGAAACCTGTTCCAGTGTCTCACTGCCCTCAGAATGAAAAATTTCTTCCTAATATCTAATCTAAATCTACCCTCTTTCAGTTTAAAGCCATTACTCCTTGTCCTATTGCTACACTCCCTGATTGAGTGTCCCTCCCCATCTTTCCTGCTGTGTGATTGCAGCCCAGAAGGCCAACAGGATCCTGGGCTGCATCAGAAGAAGTGTGGCCAGCAGGTCAAAGGGGGTGATTCTTCCCCTCTACTCCACTCTTGTGAGACCCCACCTGGAGTACTGCATCCAGCTCTGGAGTCCCCAACATAAGAAAGACATGGACCTAATGGAGCGTGTCCAGAGGAGAGCCACGAGGATGATCTGAGGGCTGGAGCACCTCTCCTATGAGGAGAGGCTGAAAGAGTAGGGGCTGTTCAGCCTGGAGAAAAGAAGGCTCCGGGGAGATCTTATTGCGGCCTTCCAGTACCTAAAGGGGGCCTACAGGAGAGCTGGGGAAGGACTTTTTACTAGGGCATGTAGTGATAGGATGAGGGGGAATGGCTTTAAACTGGAAGAGGGCAGGTTCAGATTAAACATTAGGAAGAAGTTTTTCACCTTGAGGGTGGTAAGGCACTGGAAGAGGTTGCCCAGAGAGGTTGTTGAAGCCCCATCCCTGGAGGTGTTCAAGGCCAGGCTGGACGTGGCCTTGGGCAACCTGGTCTAGTGAGAGGTGTCCATGCCTATGGCAGGGGGGTTGGAACTCGATGATCTTCAAGGTCCTTTCCAACCTAAACCATTCTATGATTCAGGTTTGATCATGGCCTTCTAGAATAACTTCAGCAACATGAATACCATAAAAACCCTGGAGACCAGTTGAAATAAAATTGTGCCAAAATCCAAATACCAGACCCAGAAAGAACTCAAATCTGGCAGGAGAGTACAAGATACTCTCCTGATCAGTGAGCACTTAATTTGCTCTTAAGAAAAGCAATAAAAAGTATATTTAATGTGGTGTGAAACTAGTATTTGTTTGAAATTATTTTAGTTGTCTGCAAAACAAATATCAGGACTAACGAAATACATACCTTTATTTTTAAATAATACAACCAATTTCAGTAAAGATAACATTTGAATATCCTTTTGTTCTTTCTTTTTCAACTATATTTCCTTGGAGGTGAGGTAGAGGACAGAGAGAAAGGAAAGAATGTGGTTAGGACACCACATTTTCACTATAATTCTCCTTATCTCTAAACACCTTCTCTTTGGAAATTATTATCTAAACAAAATTGGAGTGCATGACATGTACAAAAAGGTATCCCTTTTTATTAACCTGCCCTATTCAGATCCCCCACAAGTCAAAAAGAAGGAAATAAGTTCTTTTGTTCTACCTGTGAGTTTTCCTTTGCTCTGTCTACAGGACATCCAACAAGCTTCCGGTAATACGTGTTTTTTAATAGTTGAATGCAGGACCTAAAGGGAGAAACTCTTCCTTCTTAAGCTGCGAAGAAACAATGATTGGTACTGGAAACAAGGATTTTCAACCAAACTAAAAGCCAAAACTGCTCTCATTGTTATGAAAGGGAGAGTTTTCTTGAAAATGAGGACACTTGATTACACTCCTTAGCAAGGAATTAGAAGTACAATTTTAAGGAAGTGTAATTTTGAAAAAATTGCCCCTATAATGATCAGTTGCTATTATTTAGTGTGATAGAATTATACAGAGATGTGAGAAAGATATTTTGGCCTACCTAATTCTTTTTCCTGACACCATCTAATTATATTTTTCATTATAACTATATGAATACCTCAGGAGTGGTAATGCTCTTTGCCTTGACACACAATCAGCTCTGTCACTGCATTTAATAACATAAAAGGAAAGAAGAAAACATACCAAGTAATTAAATCACACATATTAGGCAGCCAAGCTGGAGTAATTGAATATTCCAATTAGTCACAGGAAACATGCAGAATATACCTCTGATGCTTAATCTAGTTGTGGGGGAGACACGAAGGGGAAATCTGAGGTTCACTAAAGGATATGGCTTTTACCATTTAGTCATTTAAATTAATGACCATTCAAGTAGTTAATTCAGCATGTGATAGATGCATATGTTAATAAAAAGCCTGATAACTATAGTCATATCTTACACATATAAGTCCATCTAGTACTAAAACTAGGCAAAAGTTCCCATTTTAAATACACTGTGAACATAAGCAGTTCCACTATAGCACTAGCTCTGTTCACATGTTTGAAAATGTTCACTAGGATAAAGAGTCATCAAAAGGAGGCTGATGAGTATAAACTATACTACCTTACAGTGCCATGCTTGACTGACAGCCTTACAGATACATTTTACTCAAAACTCAGTAATAGTATAATGCAAATACTTCAGTCACCTTCCTCTCAAGATGAATACACATATACCATACTGTTACCTACAAGTTAATAGATAAAATTAAACAGTTATTATTAGTGAATGGCAGAATACTGTTCTAAATAGTACTGACTACTAACACTTTGGCTTTACATAAAAAAAAAAATAATTGTGTTAACAAATTGTGGTAAAGCCTCAGCAGTTCTGTTATTTTTAAACACAGCTGGTCGTAGAAAAAGATGGCAGGAACAGACCTGTTGTGGTTTAGGCCAAATCAGCTACTGGGGACCTGGGGGACCCCAGATGGGACAGACAGATGCTCCCCTCTACCCCTCTTCAAAGAGAGAGGCAGAGGAGGAAAAAGAGACTTATGAGTTTAGAAGGAACTAAACTACTTTAGTGAAACATTAATAATAAAATAAAAAGAAATAATGAAATATATACAAAACTGTATCAAGCTCTCGAGATGACAATCACGTCACTGGCTGGCACTGGGGCATTCCCAGGCTGGACTCAGTAACAAACAGGAACTGGATTCCAGATGTGGATTCCGGATCGGGATCACAGGCAGATGAACAGAGTCCTCCTCAGACGTCGGCCATTGAAGGAAGAGAGAGAGTGACCCTCTGATGCCTCAGCTTTTATACTGAGCATGAGGCAGATGGGATGGAATACCCTGTTGGTCAGTTTTGGGTCACCTGTCCTGTCTGCTCCTCCTTGCAGGTGGGACCCCACTATGCTTTTCGCTTCCAACCCTCCAACGTGGCAAATAACAAAGTTGGTTGGCCTTGGCTGTTATAGCAATAAGTATAAGCAGGAGCCTCTCTGCATCCCATGCCTGGGCATCAGCTATAAACATTGGTCTTATCACTCTGAGAGAGTGAACACTGTCTGCACAATATGCAGTTAATTTCAGTAGTTAGAAGAGGCCCAGCTAAGAAGCGAAGTTACTGAACAAAATTGATTCTGTTTTACCTCAAACCAGGAAAAGACCTTAAGTAGTCCTTCAAAATAGCAGTAGTCAAAACTTGTAAAAAATTCTAAGGTTATGAAGTGCCTGGACCGCAAATCTTTAAAAGAGACAATTACCAACAAAGATGCTTGAGTACAGTCTGAAAATTCTGCCTCAAAAGAAGAGTTCAGCAACAGCTAATGAAAAATTTTGCTAGCAAAAATAATACATGAAGCTGGTGGTGGAAAACCAGCAAGTCAGGTAATATCAGAAAATGAAAGATGATGGCACTAGTACAGAAAGAGGGAACTATTCCTAGCAGGGCGAACGAGTGTGAAAAAAAAAGGAAAAAAAAGATGAGAATCTTCTAAAAATCAGAGAAGATGACAAACAAATAACAAGAGAGAGCTCTGAACAAGCTGTTCCCGTTCCATTATGAAAGAATGGAAAATGAGCCAGATTCCAGTTTGAGCACCTTCTGACATCAGTGAATTTATCTGGGTTTATGCTGATGGAAGTGAGATCAGCATTTGGTCCATCAAAACAGAAATACTTTTTTCCCTCTTGTGTGATAGAAACAATAGCATCCCAGACAAGACAGAACGTGTGTGCATTAACAAGGCCACAATTTAACAATTTAAGGCATTTGGGAAGTTACCTGGAATATGTCTCTCAATGTTAGTTACCTTTCCTTAATTAGCACTATATATCACCCTAACTACTTTTCAGTCTGTGTTGAGGGATTAATTGTTTGCACATAAGACTGTCTGGTTCTTCTGTGCTGGACTGTCCATATATGCTAATAACCAGGTAAAAAAAAGAGCTACCCACAGGGGCTGGTTCTTCTCTCATACTTTTTTTGCTAGCATAGTCCCAGTGGTATTTGTGAATTTAGAGCTTTTGATTTCTAAGAATGCAATGAGAAATTAAATTGAGAATATAGCTCCTTAAACTGAATTCTCAAGAAGATGGGTTATCCTTTTATTTCTTTTCTTCTCTTTCCTCATGTGAATGATTCGGGTGACAAAATTTGGAAACAGAACTGTCAGTCCAAAATGGGAGTCTTCTGAGCATCTTCCTTAGCAGAAGATAATTTGGATGATAACAGATTACAGAAAATGCTGGAATATGCATTCCAGTTCAGACATTTTAAAGACACACAATCAAACATGGCTCAATTTTTAGTGCAAAGAATGGGTGTCAATGATCAAGCTTTTCCCGAATTGCTTAAACCATCTCTGATTCTGCAGGAACTGTCAAGCAAAACTAAATACTAAAAGTATGCCAGTTTTGACATTTTTAAAGGTGAATAGGTAGACCTTTACACTACAGATAGCTCTGTCTCAGACTCTCACCTCTGTTACTGCAGATTGCAATGTCAGTTCTGACAGCAGTTTTGGTGATGGGTGAGTGATGACAACCGATGATGATGGGCTATAGCTGGGATGGAAATTCAGCTGAGTCCTGTAACACTAACACGACTCAAGTAACTCAAATGTCTTAGACTTATGTACTATGACTAACAAAATATATATCTGTGACTCAGGTTTGTGAATTATGTGGTAGGTGGGAGCTTGATATTTTAAATTTCATTTTTCCATAGACAAGCATCAAACCCAAATACCGTTTCCAATATTAAGAAAGCTAACACAATAAATGAGTAAACATAACACTTTTCTTTCTTTTTTTTTTTTTTTCCATCTCCTTAACACTGAATTACATTACAAAGGGTTTTTCTGTTCCTTTACATTTTTCTGGCTATCGATCCAGAACAGAACATGATAGAAGCTTTGGGCCTGACCCTACCTCAGTATGAATCATCAGAGTCCCATTGTCTCCATTAGCACTACGCTGATTTATGGGGCTGATGATTAGACTCTTCTTCCTAGAAGAAGAAAGAACTAGCAGAGCATTGTAGAATGTTACAGGGAGACTTTAAAGCAGAAGGACCCGTCACTTTGAATTTACTTCGAACTAAGGTTTTATTCTATCTCTAATAATAGCTAATTCTCTTACAGAGTTTGCTACGTGTGTTTCAGCTACACACTTGAAGTCTCCTATTTGGAAATTACCCTCATAAAAACCTGATGTTCCTGATCAGACAATGCAGAGAAAATGAGCAGTAATATCACAAAACAGGTAAGAATTTAGCTAGATTTTGTTCTGAAGCTCTAGTAAATCTCTGTGAAACAGAATGATTTTTTGTGATTATAGTGAGTATGATTTATAGTGAGTAAATGGGATTGATAAATATGAAGAAATAGGGTATTTTTTTTAAATGAGTCCTACTTTCCAGATGTAAGTTTACTTTTTATATTTTTTTTTCCCCAAGGCACTTTTCTGCTAATTCATTATTTCAATTGAATAGCAACTAAAATTCCTAACTTCAATATGGTTCTTTTTGCCTGGCTACTGTAGCTTGCTCCTTCCGATTGGTTGTTATAGTACTCTAAGATTTAATCCTTTTCTTTATTTTGTTGCTGTTCATCAGGAGAGTTTATAGCATTGTAGTTACCATTTGAATTATTTTTCTAGAACATTCACTTATAAACAAGCAAAAATTGCTTAATGAAAGCTTTTAACTATACTAAACTTTGGATTCCAGCTATACTCATTACTGGTCCTGACAAAAGAGCTTGCAAAACAAGAGAAGAAAATCATGGGGTTATGTGTTTTCTTCCACTCTACATAACTGAAAGGTTTAAGTGGATTACATAACTGAAGGTCACTGGATTACATAGCAGTCAATATCACATGATTCTGTCTTGAATGTTCATCTCAAGAAATGTCCGAGTAGTATCAGAAAAAAATGGCATTCCATCAACTGTAAAAGCAGTTTTGTCATACTAGTGTGGTTTGTTTCTTAGCCTGGAAGCTACTAAAATAAATATAACCTGTTGGAGTAGCTAGGAACTGATAACAATGAAGAAAACATGCCATCTAGTATTTCTAGCTATGCGACTTGACTTCAGTGTACTGTTTGGTGTAAAAAACTTATGACAAGATACTGTGATAATAGGAAAGGCTTGGGGGGGGAGAGGACAGGGAACACACGCACTTGAAAAAGTGTTAAAATTAAGCATCTTTACTATTGGGAAGACACCACAGACTTGGTGTCTGAAGCTGATGTCTATCCAACTCAAGGTCCAAGTGAAGACATCAGTCTAAGTGGAACTGAAATGGTGGGAAGTTCTGCTTGGGGTCTGGGTTGCAGTGCTAAGCTCAAGGTCTGTTCTCAGTTCAGCTGATGCTGAGTAAACTTACTGGTTGTCCTTTGGGATTCAGGGCAGTTTCAGCACTTCTGGCTATATTTCAAATTGTCATATATGAACTGTGCAAAAAGCAGGCAGACTTCTAAAAAATAAGGAGGGTGGAGGTTCTCTAACATTTCTGATGTTAAAATCTCACTCGTCTTTTACGTGCACCATTCTAAATAGTAATATACCCCCACAGAAAGTAAACCATCTTTTTTCTACAGTGCCCATTGGTTATTCTTGCAAATCTCAGCTGAAGAAAATTCATGTAATAAGAAAAAAAAGAGCAATCAGCCTTAAAACTAAATTAAGCAGAAACCATTTGTTCCTTAATCATAGCTATTTGTTCTGCGTAAAATGTCATATCTCCAGCAAGACACTAGGGCAATTTTTTATGAAAGCAAAACACAAAATATATTCTTGTTTAATGTTTTCTGGCTGTAACCCAGCTTGTGGCTGCATATATTATCTAGATATGTCACTCTGTTTACCATATTGAAAAAGAAAAAGCAGGTAAATTAATCACACTGGATTTGAACTGTACGCAGTCTGAGCTATTTCTTTACATCCCAGCACTCAAATGTGCTTAGGTGAGACTTTTGATTCACTGCTGGATAGAAATGGGGCTGTGTGAGTTTTAGGCTTCTTTACTGCTTTCCAAAACATACATCAAGACAATTCTTCTGTATGAAGTGATTTACTACGTAGTTCATCTCTGCATTTTGCTGAGAAGAGCACCTTAGAAAACTTCCATCTCCTGTTGAGAGCAGAGAGGCTACACGTTGTACTGATGAAGAGGTTGGGGTGCTCCACTGGTCTGTAGCTCACCAGGGGCATTCTCAGACCTGCTTATACTGCAAAATGGAGAACTGTGTAACAATAACTCAGCAAATAACCATTGGAACTAGCAAGTCCGTGCAACAGTTCAGGGAATAGTATTTTGGCCCCTATAGTAGCATATCTGTCTGGATTTCTGCATCAATGGACGTTACCTGGTGAGGTGCAAAGCTCTGGTGAAATAGCTATAGTGCTTCTGCTTCTGGAGTGGGCATGGCCTCAGGTTTCTTTAAAGTTTCTTGTCTCTGTTGCATATTCCTGCTATTTCATTATAATGCAGACAATGTCACGAGTGCTCTATATATTAGTAAAAAACCTGCCCTATATCTATATATATGTGTATGGCATTACACATGGAAGGTAATAAGCAATATAGAAAAAGACTTTCAAATAACTAAATAAACCTTAATTTTACCGATGGAGATGTTTCCTTTTTAATGTCATGTAAATATTTACACTCAAAATCAGTTTTATTCATGCATACTTACAACTTTACCTTTTACAAAAACCTTAGAAGTTAATCTATGTTTATTTTATCCCATGTAGGGTATAGCATACAGTAGATATGTGAATCAGTTGTGTTTTTTCCCAGCTTCCTCATCAATACAGATCACATTTCAAAAAAAACCCAAACCTATTCTAGTCCTCAGAGTTGCAGAGAGAAATGGCCTTGACATAAGTTAAAGTAGTCATTACTGCTTTAGTCAGTAATAACTGTAACTAAAAGTCATTACTGCTTTAGTCAGTAATAAATGTAACTAAAAGAGTGAGGAGATTTGCATCTGAAGTTTATGGAGGAAGGATGATAGTGCAGAAATATGCCTTCTGGAGCCCATTTCCCTGCTGCTGATGCTCTTCATTGGGAGAGGATGGCTGTGTGTGGCTTGTTCTGTCTGTGAACTGATATTTGTAATAGCATCCTGTGCCAGGGTGGCCCCAGCTGGTGGCCAAGTGTCCAACCAGCCACCCACTGCCCCCCACCATCCAGCAGGATGGAGGAGAAAATAGGAAGAGTAAGAGTGAGAAAACTTGTGGGTTGAAATAAAGGCAAATAAAGGTTGAAATAAAGGCAGGGAAATCAGTTGGCAAGTATTGCTGTGGACAAAACAGACTGGATCCGGGGAATTTAATTTAATTTATTGACAATTAGCATAAATATTTCATTACTGATTAGAGCATTGGGGGAAAAAAAAACAAACCCACAAACATTTAAAACACCTATTCCTTTACTGAATCTCAGCTTCACTTCGAGCACTTCCTTTTTATTATTGCGACAGGTTGGAACAGGCTGTCTGGCACAGGGCAGACTCTGGCCTTTTCCAATGGATGCCACCCCTGCAGAACCCCCACCTCGCCCACCACTACCAAAACTTTGACGCCCACATTCAGTACACTTCCTGAGCTCTACCTGCTGTCCTGGAGAATCTGAGGATTAGTGTCAAAAGAGTTTTATAATAATTACTTTATTAATTTTATTTTTTTCCCCAGATTTGCCATTCATTTTTTATGCTTTCATTGGGCTGGACCATTACTTATAAAATGGTATTTCATAGTCTGGTCTTAGAAAATAGAGGCCATATGACAGTTAAAAGAAGAAGAAAGCTTTGTGATTTGTAGGATCACATTATTTCTTCCCCTTTCTCTATTTCTTTTTTCCTGTCTATCTCTCTTCTCTCGAGTGATTTTCAGGTTTCATGTCTCCAAAAGGCAACAGTCTTCCAAGCTTGACATGAGGCTAACAGTTTCCCCCTCTTGTACCTTATATCGGTTTCTAGCCGGCTCAGGAAAATAGAAGCTTCACCCTAGCTGGTATTTATTCTGAAGGTACAGCATTAATGATGCTATGCTGCAGTGTATTTGGGCTACATGTAAAATTATCTTACTTTGGTTCAACACTATTTATACGAAATTTAAAGAACCACCACTGGTAACAGTGGATTTGAAATACTGCATTTAGTTCAAGTGTCATGTTTAAATTGTTTGCTGTCAGTGAGTGTTTTCCCTGAATATGACCCAAGTTCTAATCAGACTTGCACACTTTTATAACAAGAATCTAGAGCTCAGTGTTTCACCCACGATCTAATGTAACTCACTTTTCTATATTTGTATATAAATTTTATATGTGTGTGTATATATATGTATAGTTTCTGTATTTGGAATGGAAAGTAAAATGTAAACGGCATATTTGCAATGTTGCATTTGATCTGTGCTGAAGTATTAAATTATCTTTGTGTTTTCCAGGGGTTAATATGTCTTAGAATGTTTGAACATATAATAAGACATCCAGAGCAACAAACGAGTATGCGAGTGACAGAGCTAATTGTATGTATTTATTTTCTAATTTAGTCTTTTCAGTAACAGCTAGTTGATTAAAAAATCTACTAATATAATTTAAATACAAATGTGGTAAAAGTAATTCCTATATCTAATGTTCCTGTGTAAATACCAATTGCTAATCTTTAAACAGTTTTAGCTTAATCAAATTGCTTTTAGATTGATTTTGGATTATTCATTTCACCCCAAGCATGCTCTTCGGTTTTTATTCTAAATAATGTTATTGAATCCAAGTGATTGAATCCAAACATTTGACATAATTTGATTTAAATGTTGAACTGTAAATGAATCCAATAACTTTTCCCAGCTAACTAAACCAAATCTTGATTTCAAGACTGAAACAGTAGAAAGCAGCTATGTAAATATAAATTATCTTAAACCGAACTTGAATCTCAGTATCACACATCTAACCCATGAATGGAGAGTGTGAAAAGCACACTGAACTGATGGTGTTTTCCAGTCTTTACTTTGGCTGATACTCCTGTTTGGAAGATCAAGTTCTCAGTTGCTAATTACTCAATCCTGAGTTGAAATTTGGGTTGAAATTTTCTGTGCTGGCTGTCTGCAACAAGATGATTTTTGGGCAAGTTTCATCTAATTATTCAGATAGTTCTGATAACAGAATCATGAAACAGGAAAAAAATAACTTTGACTATGCTAAGAACAACTTATACAAGCTTTCACTAAACCCCCTTTTCTTTGAAGGAAAGATTTAAAATTTGACAGTGCATTAGGGTTCTGAATTTTATTGCTCCTGTCCAAACATTGAATTTATATGCATGTTTAAGTCTGGTCAAATGAAAAAAAATATCTGTCTGCACTGAGCATCATCCAGTCTAATATGGCTTTTACACATGAGTGTTCCGAACAAGCATTATATCCATGAAGTAACTGGGTATTCACCAGTTCAAGGCAGAAAGAGCTGAGCAGAATTTCCCAAGTAAGTTGCTATTTAGATTTGCCGTGGGCTGCTTGGGACACACAAAAAGAAGCTGAAAGAAAAAAGAAGAGAAAAATTGGCTGGCTTTTCTAAGAGAAGCTATGCTAGCTTGGCAGAAAGATAACTTGAAAGAAAACCAGTTTGGCTCTGCCACAGAAAACACAAGGAAGACAGTACTACAGTGTTAGGATGGAAATAATAGACTGTCACAGAAGTTCAGTCTAATAAGGACTGGGATTGTCATAGCAGTGTAAGGAGCAAAGCTCATGGGGAATTTGAATAGCAACAGCTGGTGGGGTGGGTGAGATTTAACAAGAAGCCAGGAAGAGAAGCTGTCCTGGACTGGACAGTCAAGACCAGCAGTAGCCCAACACTACTCAGTGGCAACTAAGTGCCCAAATTTTGTTCCTGAAGTGTAGCCCCAAGAATACCACCAGCATAGACTGAAGCAAGGATCCTGGCCTGGGTCCTTAGCCAGAAGCCCACATACTGACATTACCGCATTACAGTAGCTGGAACTAGAGTCCTGGTAGAAAGCTGGGAATTACTTTATAGTTAGATTTTTAGTCAGCTGTAATTAATTTTACTGACCTGTCACAAAACATGTTCAAAGACTTCAGCTTCTTCAAACATTAATTAATATTTTTTATGCTACAGTTAATTTTTCAAAGCTATCTATGCTCTGCCTAACATAAGTAATTTTGGAAATATGAGTTTGCATATCAATCCTTTCTGCGTTTCCTACTATTATTGACACCTTCCGCAGAACTCACTATTATAACATGTGAATGGACCTTTTCCTTGTACCCAAAAATGGAAGTAGCCTTACTTTTAGGAATTTCTATAAATGTGTTCAGATTTTTTGATAAATTGATAGAAAAGTGCATATATTAGAATGAAGGCGTATAAGGCAGAGAGTTTGCTTGGGCATGTGACTTTAGCACAGGCTTTGCTCAAGTCTCGTTATGTAAACTTTCGCAGAGGACTTATGACCCCAAACTCATGTAATGATGAGAGAGTTCAGAAAAGATCAGCATGGATCTATACATGCAAATATGCATCCAAACAAACTTATCAGTTTGGATTGGAAAATAGGACACAAAGGAAGTATAGGTCCAGAACAGCCATCCTAGACAATATACTTTGTCATTGCTTATTCTTTAACTGTTTCAAGCATTGGCCTTTTACAATAATTAAATTTCAAGCTATTTTTGTGCTTTCAAGGACCTGTCTTATCTACGGCTTATGATCTGCAGTTTGTTAGGATACCAAGGGGAACCTTTGACTGTGCAGATTTCATGCAGTGCAATAAGTTTTACCAGCAATAGTCCTGGCAGACCAGGGAAAACATCAGTCACTCAGCCTTAATTATCACCATGTAAGCTAAGTTAAGGTAAGGCAAGGCAAGGCAAGGTGCACATAGTTTGGGGTATCATCGGTTACAGAGAGGATAACAAGTTCCTGGAGGCATAAGCAAGACCCCAAGACTGTGGTTTGAGCAAACAAAGCAAATCTGATTTTGGGGCATCTAGGACCTTTTCTGCAGCTGTGTGGGTGATTGGCTGTTGGCTGGGGTCAACCTGCCACATGTCTTAATGCTGTATAAACATACACCTCTTCAAGGTGTTCATTGGCTTATTTGATAAAAACGAGAACATTGTGCCCACTTCTGCTTCAGATAATGTTTGTTCAGCTCTTGTACTGCAGAGATCTGCTATTAGTGATTATGGGACTTTGGCCCAGTACAGACGCTGATAATATTTTGGAGCAAAGGTTACCCTTTCCACCAGATAAACCAAGATGAGGTTAACTTTGATCAGACTGTGTCTCCATGGTTAGGAGAGCAAACTGGAAGCTTCATGAGCCCAGAGAAAGTGAAAAAGTTAGATAGGAAGTTAAGCTGAAGTTATTATTTTGCTGAGACCACTACATTTTTTGGTGGGGAAAGGGTGATCTGTTTTAGAAATCTAAGTGAAGTCTGCATGGGGAACACATATTACAGCTGTGCGTGTCCATGTTAAACCAGGTGAAGTGTCTGCAAAAGCTGCTGTTGGCGGTCTTGAAAAGGGAGGCACAGGAAAGGGTGTTACAACATCACTCTTGGTAACCTATGCCAGCATAACATACAGGAAACATATTTTTACACACAGAAAATGTGTTGCAGTGCTGAATCCTACTGAGGTCAAGGGAAGATTAGGTACATAGAAGATACATTGGAAAGGAGCCTAACATTGCCTTGGGACGCTCATGCAAACAGAGGTAACGTGGCCTGTACTTGTAAATGATCTTTCAACCACTGTAATGCAGCAAGAGCACACTGAATTCCCACCTTTCCCTGAGCTACCTTGGTGAGGAGATAATAGATACAGGTCCTCTGTGGGTTGGGAACAGAGACCAGAATGCATTCATTGGTGGGCTACGTTTATGATCATTGTAGGTTTTTTTTGTTTCTAAAGTCTGTTCACAGTACAAACAAGCACGTGGGAAAGAAAGAAAAGTTATATTTGCCAAAAATTGGAGGACCTATTTGGTTCAAGTGGATCACTGTCTAGATAACCCTCTTATAAAATTCAGAGTTCTTTCCATGTGCTCAAATGAAACTCAGAATGCTGGGGGGAGAAATATTTTTCCAACCTTTGAAAACATCAAAGACATTTTCTGCCTGATCTTCGAATATGAAAGCCCCAGTGAGAACTGCAAATGAAAGAAAACAAGTAAGAAAGCGCTGGGACAAGCACTGGGGAAGCCAGATTTGGACCATGAAATAGAATGATAGCTATAGATGGTTATTGATAAACTTGAATCCGACCATGTAAGAGAATCAAGATCGTAGGAACCTAAACAGACCTCAAAGGAAATAAAGCAGGTCAGGAAAAGGAAATGACAGCACTTTATTTTGTTCCCTTAGAAGTCCATGGATTTAAAACACACACTGAACAATTTATAGCAGCTAAAGGCTACTGTATCAAGAAGCTTGCTACTGAATCCTCATTGCTAGATTTGCTTCTTTTTCTCTTCCACAAAACAGTGATTAACACTTCCTCAGGTGCTGCATGAGAAAGAAGGAGCTAAAACACCTCTACCATTTTTCTTAAAAGGGCCTGGAAAAAAGAGTGGCCTGTCTTTGTGTACTGTCACTTGAAATACTCTGCAAATAGATAGGTATCTTTTTATTAGATCCAGGAGAATTATTTGCAGCAAACAAATCTGTTCATAAATACAGAGCTTTCTGCTATTCATGAATTGTAAGCAAATGATTACTTCTTCCCAGAATATCTTCATTCCTTGGAATTATTCAACAGCTATTTTATGTGAATATATTTCAACCTATAGATTACTGAGAAATTGTTTGCTAAGAGTATTGCTTTAAGTATTTTACATTTACAATTTAAAACCCAAGCTGTTTAGATTAGATACATACATCAGTGTTAAAATTCTGTTTAATAATTTTATGAGAGTAGATCTCAGAATCCGGTTCCTGCGTAACTTTAAAAATAACTCTACTTTAGGTATGGTCTAACAAAGAACACTGGAGAAGAGGAAGACTTTCATATCATGTTTTGTGTAAGGATGAAACATACTTTTCTTTGCTGAAGGGGTTTTTCACTGCACTAGTGGCAGAATAAATTCCAGAAAAAGGCTATCAGTAATAAAGTGACAGTCTATGATACACTACCAAAATACACTGTTTCCTAAGAGAAAATAACAGCGCAATATATTTCTAAGTGACTAATTTTCCTGCTAGGTGGTGTTTGTTAGTCTGTGAATTTCAATTAGAGATAAAAGCTAAAATTATATTCAGAGGTAGGCAATTAATTGTTTGTAGTTATTTAATTTTTTGAGGAAAAGAGAAAAACAATTTTTCTTATTTAACAACCTTGATAAATTTGCCTCTTATTTGTCAAAATGTAAGCTTTGTTCAGTAATGTGTATAGAAACAATCTTTCTAGTTCTTAAATACAGATTCAGTTTACATTAGTTTGGTTATCCATCCTGAGTTCAGCTACATGAATAACAGTGATTTGTGCACAGAAAATGCACAATTAATAGTTTTGCAAAGCAAAAGTCAAGGTCTGTGAAAACAAGCAAAACTAACCTTTTCTTATTTTCATTTGGGAAAAGGAAAGACACCAAAATCACTCTCATGTCACTGATGGCTGAGCGTTTTGACTATTCTGCCCACCATTTATATTTCTGGAAACAGCTGTAGACAGGCTCCAAAAGCAACTCATGTGCCTAGGAGCACTGGGTTGCAGAGCCGAATTCTTGGCTGTCTGGCCCCAGGGCACAACGTCAAACTCTGTAAATAAGTTGTCCAAATATCAGTGAAACCTGGGCTTTGGCCTGGTGACTCTCCTGAGCTGTGGTTGCTGTCCTCATGGGCCCTGGACCAATCTCAGCCAGCTGAGCACCCTGCTGGTGGTGCAGAAGTTGCTGGGGTAATGTCAGAGCTGAGAAATAGAGGGAAAGGGGGGAAAGAGAGCAAGCGGCCCCTTCTACTTCCTCCTCCTGCTCCCCCTCACACCTGCATGCGGTGCTATCTACACTTGCATGCCAAATGGGTTGGAGACAGCTTCTAAACTGCCAAAATTTGTCTCTTTTTGGCCCCGAAGGCACTAATATGGCTGTCTTGGAGCCCATGGTGCCCATTTCAGCTCAGGACAGGGCAGAATGTCCTGCCCTCAGCTATGCCGTCATTAGTTGGGGCACATCCCTGCCTCCTGGAGAGACCATCACTCACCCCAGCTCTGTGTGCCTGGCTCAGGCTTCAGGGGATGGCATCCAGTGGGTGAGGACATGGCCCATGCCCAGACCATCTGGGCTCCTGGCTGAGCTTCCCCCACGGAGATGCCCTGCTGGCCCTGCAACCTGATGTAGACTACGAAAAAGAGGTGACTAATCCTGACTTGCTGAGTTCAGGCTCCTGTGGCCCCTGAAAGATTCCAAGTCCTGAGTCAGAATATTAAAAACCTGTGAGTCAAGTTATGCTGAAACCCTAGCTCTGGCTTGGGTTTACCGCGCAATATGAACTCACCTGATGTCAAGATTCTAAATGGGCCGGTATGTCCCCAAGCAGGAGCTGCCTTATGTAAGCTCAGGAGGTTGGGTGACAACAAGGGTATACCTGCAGCTATGGGGACCTCCCAGCTCTGGCTGACTGAACCACTAACCTCTGTTAATGAAGCTCCATCTCTGCCAACCCAGCTTTACATGGAAGTGATGGCTGCAGCTGCAGTATGTGAAAAGACTCAGCATCCAAAGGGTCAGGTGTGCCCTGGCAATATGTGTCCTCAAGGGGGGCGTATCATGAAGAATGCTATCGTTCTGGAATAAAACTGGATTTCAAGAATGAACTCAATGCTTTACCGCATCAAGAATGGACATGTGCAAAGACACTAATTAGTCACCTGAATTTTAAATTCAAAAAATGAAGCACATACAGAATTTAGAAAGCAGCTGATCAGAGATTTTCATGGTTATAACTTTGGATTCCCTCAATCTCTCCCACTCTAGATAGCCCTCAGTGCATCCCCAAAACACGATCTGTCTGGTTCTTGGTAAACAAAGTGTATCGTAGCAAAAAGAGTTGGTACGAAACTTTGATCACTTGGCATAACACATCTAGCAACTATTGCTTTCCAGCCAGCTTGTTCAGCCAGGTAGTGGGAGGAATCCGACTGTCTGAACGAGCAGCTGAACCACAACTTTTTTTTTTATGTTTAACTGAATTCAGGGAAAAGTCCTCTGGCAAGCTTACATACAGTGATTAAAGTGAATATTTAAAACAACAACAAAAAAGTCATTCTTATCAATGACTGTTCTGTCAGCAAGAGATATCTGTTCCAAGAGTGAGGATTTAAAAAAAGCAATGATAGCTCCTTGGTAGTCTCTGCTATTTTTAAAGATGGAAGACATGAAGCATATTTTATGTCTTGCTGTAAGAGCATAGACATGACGCGTCATGGGTATGTTGTCGGGAGATGGTAAGGGTTCAGTTGTGAAGAGGAGGTCTTTGGCTCTTTGCAGATTGCGTGGGCTCAGGCTTCCATGTTGATCATTTAAAGTGTGACACTAAAAACTGTGAAAAGAGAAGGCACTTGCATTTTCCCACTTTTTTGTAGCATGTAAAGAGGTGTGGGTGAAGCAGAGAAGAGTGCAACAGAGCATCCACCATCTGAATGCACTTCAAGAGGAGAAAAAAAAAAAGTGGCTGTGAACAGAGGCAGCAAGCTGGGGGTAAGAGGACTCGAAAAAGATTAAAATACCATAGGAAAAAGCACCTCTGGGAAGAAAAAAGTAAATTTGGAACACAGAGCAAAATATAATTCAGAGGCAGGAGGAACAGGAAAAGAGGGAGCTAAAGGAAAATTTAGGCAGATAAGTTTGTAAACTACTATCTGTTCTGATAGGAGCATCAAGTGGGCACAGGTAAGAGATGAATTATAATGCAAACTACTTTCTGGGACAGGCTTACAGATGAGTAACAAAAGCGAAGGGAAGTATTATAACCAAAATTGCTT
This sequence comes from Vanellus vanellus, assembly GCF_965231255.1. Lineage (NCBI taxonomy): Eukaryota > Metazoa > Chordata > Aves > Charadriiformes > Charadriidae > Vanellus > Vanellus vanellus. Next base: position 96,059,804 of record NC_138906.1, on the reverse strand, counting down.
TCTAACATCACGGTCCTGGTGCTAATTTGTTATGTCTGCACAGACAATGAATGCAAGAGGTAGGATCACACGCTTTTGGCTTCCTTTCTCTTTCTGATTATGCCTAGGATAAGGCAAACATAATTTGCAGGGCAAATATTCTTAATGAGACTTTTAAAATCCTTCACTTAGTGCTTTCCAATGTTATATAAGAGGACTGAGCATATCTATACAGGTGAAAAAACCCAAACAATGGAAGTTCAGATGTGGTTTATTAATTGTTATATGACACAAAGGAAATAAAAACTTACCTCCCTTGAATCACTCCATCCAAATATCCTATAACTGTTTATAAGTAGTTATTAATTTTTCCTTTATTTTTCAAAATAATGCTGCAACATAACTGTTGATCTTTGACTATATTGCTAAATGTACTGGATAGCTCCTAAGATAAAAAGGAAAAAAGAAAAGGGAGTGGGTGATTGTCCTAACAAGAAGCAGAGATATCCAACGGGTTTCCAGAGATATGGTTCATTCTTCTATGTACAGATTTTTTTGAGGTTGGCATATATTTTCATCAAGGACTGTTTTGTAATTAGAAGTGACAACCAGCCCAGGGACTCTCACCACAAAATTCAGGAGCTGGAGAACAGCAGCGAACATTGTAAAAATTCCCCAGACAGGCAGCGCTGCAGTTTTGTGCAGACCTACTTTTGTATTTGTTCGTCGAGGTTTTGGAACAACATATGTACAGCAATTCGATCAGTTAAGACTTACTGGTAGTGTTTGATATCCTGGCTCTACTCCATCTGCAACAGCAGTATCACTGTAACCGTCTCACTACAGCACGGCTTTTCATATTTGTGGGAATAAGCATTACGCCTTTTCACAGTTAAGTCCCATGATTGCATGCAATAACCATTGCTCTTTTCTACTCCAGTATATGCAGAGCAACATTTTCAAACTGGGGTGCCAATAGCTGTACGCTGAAACTGTGGCACAAAGGCCCGGTTCACCACAGGGCTAAACACTTGCATTGGTGTGACTAGTCAGGTCTCAGCTGCTGCTTCTGCATCGGGAGTTTTCCACAAAGGAGATGTCATCTTGCCAGCAAGTCTTTCCCATTGCGTTGAGATAGAAGTGTCCAGATTGAGCAAAGCTCACTTGTCTAATCTCGTATACACTTTTCCACTGTGTGTAGCTTGTATTCTAGAAATCATTTACAGACTGACACCTTGAAGCAAGAAATCTATTTTCAGTTGGTGTGCCACAGTAGAGCAAAAGACACGTGTATTAAGTAGTGTATGGCAAAGGAAGAGAGGAAGAAAATCAGACTGGTTTTCATTGGAGGTGACCATTCCCAGTTTCAGTGTTTGTTCCTCTTTCAGAAGCTGAAGGCATTCTTTTTTTTTTCCAAAGGAGATGGAAGAAAAGCTGTGTACGTTGTCACCCATGTGAGAATGGGTCAGTAACTGTTGGAGGAACAAAGGAAAGACCATACTGACTTCAACATTCACAAAAACATGGATTTCTTCCTGGATCAGCAGAAGACAAATGGACAGATGTATATAGTGTATCACAGAAATTACTATCTCTTTCCCACAGAATTATATGCTATAGTTTTACACAGAAAAGTTTACAGAAATTTAAATACTACGTATTACAATAAAACCCACTATGAAATTACTTAGTGTCTTGTTAGCCACTTTTCAACTGAGTTAAATTTAATACAGGTGTTTTAACAACATGAGCAAATAGAAATTTTCTTTTGTCTGACTACTTTTAAAATTGATTTGCACAGGATTTAAATATCATATCAGATAGCTTTGGGTTTGTTCATACAAAACATCACTGCAGCTTTACTCTGAAGAACTGACACAGACATTAAGCCTATAATTGCATAAACAGAAGTGCAGTGCTAAAATATGCATGTGACAGATTTATCAGTTTCCTGTAGCATTTGTGCCATCTACATATAAAACTACACAAGAGTATTCCTAACCCATTAAAGGAACTGTTATGTAAAGTTCCTTTTTTAATTTGCTAATTACTGATTTTTAAAATGCTTTTCTGTAAGACTGATTCTGCCTTCAGGCCTAACCACCTATATTTCTGATGTTTTCTCTGGATAAAAGTAAGAGGAGAAACCAGCAGTGTTTATATCATAGGAATGCAGAAATAATCCTGCTGTATTACTTAGGAGAAAAAGAGATCTAATAACTTACCTGATGTCTTCCAATATATTTGTGTTCCTAAATGTCTGATGTATCAAATATATTTTGTGTTTGTTTGTATTAGGGGCTTTAGAAAATAGAGCTATGAGAGACTGGTGCATTGGGACTATATTAGTTTTGCTAATTCATGTAATTTTAAAACTGATTTCACTCATAATTCCTAATCCATTGTTAGCAGTCAATCAGCTCTTACGCTAAGTGGGATGTTCTGGCTCACCCAGGGAGTTGAAGCTTGCCTAAAATATGGTATTTATTTATTGAAATGCAATTTTCATTGTCGAATGCACACAGTGGGAAGATACGCAGCTGTATGAATACTAGATGACAATAGCATTGGAAGACATGTGAATATTGTATAAAAAAATATTGTAAGATGCAAAGAGAAGAAAAGCAAAATCCTTCTTATGAGGAAAGGAAGCTAAATAACTTTTTCTTGGCCAATTTGCCTCTTAGTGAGCTTTCTGGGATTTCTCTGTGTGTCCTGGACACATAGGAACTGAAGGGATTACAGCTGGAAGAACCAGTGCTGATAAAATAAGAACTGGCCTGAAATTTAAATCTAAAATTCAAACCAAACTCAAACCAGAACACTTTATATAAATAAGCAAAAAACATTTTTCATTATTCTTTATCCTGGATGTTCTGATTTTAATTGGAGTCAGAAGCAAAGATATTATTATTGTGCAAGTTTATCAGTTGTTGTTTTTCCGAACTGAACCAGAAGGTTTCCCAATAAAGCCCAAATGTCAATCTTTTTTAACACAATTTGCTACACAGAATTTGAACAAAGTGCCTGTAGAAAGGTGACCTCTGTTTGGCCCTTAAATGGATAGGAAGGCTGGACAAGCGTAGTCATGCTTTCTGCAGAAAAACAGAAAAATCAGTTTTCTTACCCAATGGCAAGTGTTGTACCTTAAAGAAGTTGCAGTGGAAATACGGTCTTATTCAATCCTTTCTCAATTAGGGCTCCATAAGGAGAACTAAACAATTTCTGGAGTAACAATCTTCCTCACTCTGTCGATCAATACTTATTCTTCAGTCTGTGAACTATGTTCTGCTTTATTTTTCCTCCCTTGAGAACTTTATTCCATTATTAAAATGCTGCGCTTTTTTTTTTTTATATATTTTTTTTCCCCTGTAGCTAGGAAGTAAGGGAAGGGGTGAACAAGAGGAGAAATAAAGAACCTTGTCTCTGATATGGAACTAATAATGCACATACCTGGTCTAGCTATTGCTGTTCCCGAACAAAAGGTTGTTTTTTTTTTAATTTGCAAAATAACCCAGCAATGTTTCATTAGTTATGAAGAAAGTACTCAAGATGGGGCAACACTGATACAAAAGGAATAATGAAGAACAATGAACAGCTCATATAAGCCATTAAGGTTACATTGACTTTGAGTGAAGCTATTATTTTTTTGGCATGTGAGTTTCATGGTATGGCCATTGAGTATGAGCACTATTGAAGGCAATGACATTTGTACCAGACAAGGAAAGCTCAGATCTATTCTTAAGGAGCTGAGCAAGGGACAGTGAAATCAGTTAGACCAACTAAGCACTGTGTGTAAAGCATAAGCTCAGTTCCCATAGTAGCCGCCTCAGCCCTTTGTGACTTTGGGCAAACTACTTAAAGATAGGACTCCTTTATTCAGGAATGTGACAATCACTGGATTTAACCCCAGAAACAAGGCAGTGTAGCTCACCCTGAGTTCTGTATTGATGTGAGTAACCTTTCCTTCAGTATCTGATCTAGCTCAGATACCTCTATTGTATGTTATAGGCTGTTATTTTAATGCGGGTTGTATAAATGTTGAATAGAAAGGAACAACTGGATCCTTTATGTCACTTTAAAACTTCTTGTGTTTCAGCTTTTATAAGGACACATAATCACAATGGGGAAAAAATATGCATCTTGACCAAGTACTAATATTGTAGTCGATGAAAAGAAATTGGAAGAAGTGTCTGAATCATTACTTACACTTTTAAGCACAGCCTTCCTCTTTCTTGTTCTACTCAGGCACAGGCTATTTTTTAAATGAAATGTCAGATACAAAGCCCTAGTGCTCTGCCACTTGAATTCAAGATGGTATAATACTATTCAGCACTCCCAGAATATTTGTTCTCAAAAGGATACCTCCATTTGTCATTTCAGAAACAACAATATGAGTGCTTCTCCTTATCTGTAAAATCATTATTTGAAACAATGGATGTGTAAATAATAGCCTAGGGAAACTGCTGACACACAGTTGACACTCTGAAGCAATTAAAAGTTGTTATTATCAACATATTTGGAGAGCCAGCAGTTCCCCGTTAGGCTTTTGCACTGATTCTCCACAGCATGGCTTGTGTTACCAAATTAGCCTCCATGCTTGAACATAGAGGACAAAGAAATAAGGATGTCAGGAAACACAAACACACACTTAGAATAAATTCACAACAGCATATATTATAGAGTTGAGGGATTTTGTCCTTTTGCTAATAATTATTTTGGGGGTGGGTAGCAGCAAGAGCACTTCAGTACTGAACATCAGGTTGGAGTTCAATAGCAGCACAAATCCATGTGGCTGCTAGTTGTAATGGTTCCTGCTTTACATTGACTCTGGGGGGCTCCCTTCCCACTTGGAGCTGAATCAGTGCACTAATCCATCAAACCCACCAGACAAAACAAAATGTTGAGATGGCTTGCCATGCTGGAAGGGGCTACACTGAAAAAAAAAAAAAAATGAGTGGCAGAGCTGGTGCAAAGGACAGGATAGGTTTGTGCTGCAAAGAGGAGAGCAAGGCTCTGGCAACCAGTAGTTAGACTGGTGTAGGCTACTGTGGAGTCAGCCTGGCTGGATGGGAGAATGGGAGGTGGAGAAGAAACTATCTGAAATGTCCAGGTAGGAATTTCATCCTTATTATTTACTATTTAGTCTCTAGCTGGAGCCAGCTGCTCCAGAAAACTTTTTTTTTTTTCCCCTAAATACTATGCATTAAAATAACATGTACATACTGTAAGTTAAAGTAACGTGCATACTGTGCACTACAGTCTTTTCTCCCTGGAGAAGAGACGGCTTAGGGGGGACCTCATCACAGTATTGCTGTACTTAAAGGACTGCTTCAAAGAGGACTGAGGCTCTCTCTTCACAAGGAATCACATGGAGAAGTGGCAACAGATAGAAGTTGCAATGGGAGCAGTTTCATCTCGATATAAGAAAATTTTTTTACAGTGAGAACAATCATTCACTTGAACAACCTCCCCAGAGATGTGGTGGAGTCCCCATCCCTGGAGGTTTTCAAGATGCCATGGGACAGAATGTCAGGTAACCTGATCTAGGCTGCCTTTCCCATGCAATTTTGGACCAGATCACAGAATCACAGAATGGTCAGGGTTGGAAGGGACCTGTGGAGATCATCTAGTCCAACCCCCCTGCCAGAGCAGGCTCACCTACAGCAGGTTGCACAGGGTGGCATCCAGGTGGGTTTTGAATGTCTCCAGTGTGGGAGACTCCACCACCTCTCTGGGCAGCCTGTTTTAGTGCTCTGCCACCCTCAAAGTAAAGATGTTCCTCCTCATGTTAAGATGGAACTTCCTATGTTCAAGTTTGTGCCCATTACCTCTTGTCCTATCACTGGGCACCACTGAGAAAAGACTGTTCCCATCCCCCTGGCACCCTCCTTTTAAGTATTTATAAGCATTGATAAGATCCCCCCTCAGTCGTCTTTTCTCCAGCCTAAAAAGACCCAAGACCCTCAGCCTTTCCTCATAAGAGAGACGTTCCAATCCCCTAATCATCTTTGTAGCCCTTTGCTGGACCCTCTCCAGCAGTTCCCTGTCCTTCTTGAACCGGGGAGCCCAGAACTGGACACAGTACTCCAGATGCGGCCTCACCAGGGCAGAGTAGAGGGGGAGGATGACCTCCCTCGACCTGCTGGTCACGATGTTCTTGATACACCCCAGGATGCCATTGGCCTTCTTGGCCACAAGGGCACATTACTGGCTCATGGTCATCGTGTTGTCAACCAGGAGTCCCAGGTCTCTTTCCACAGAGCTGCTCTCCAGAAGGTCAGCCACCAACCTGTACTGATGCATGGGGTTATTCCTCCCAGATGCAGTACCCTACACTTGCCCTCGTTGAACTTCCTAAGATTTCTCTCCGCCCAGTTCTCCAGCCTGTCCAGGTCATGCTGAATGGCGGCACAGCCTTCTGGCATGTCAACCACCCCTCCCAGTTTTATGTCATCAGCAAACTTGCTGATGGTACACTCTATCCCTTCATCCAAGTCATTGATGAATATGTTGAAGAGGACTGGACGCAGTAACTGACCCCTGGGGACACCACTTGTTACAGATCTCCAACTAGACTCTGTGCCACTAACTGCAACTCTCTGAGCTCTATCTGCCAGCCAGTTTTCAATCCACCCCACTGTCCATTCATCTAACCTACACTTCCTAAGCTTGCCTATGAGGATGATGTGGGAGATGGTGTCGAAAGCCTTGCTGAAGTAAAGGTAGACAACATCCACTGCCCTCCCCTCATTCACCCATCCAGTCACGTCATGATAGAAGGCTATCAGATTAGTCAGACATGACTTCCCCTTGATGAATCCATGTTGACTACTTCTTTTCCTTCAGATGCTTGGACATTATGTCCATAACAAGCTGTTTCATCAACTTTCCAGAGATGGAGGTGAGGCTGACTTGTGTGTAGTTTCCTGGGTGCACGTTCTTGCCCTTTTTGAAGACTGGAGTGACATTGGCTTTCCTCCAGTCCTCAGGCACCTCAACGGTTCTCTGGGACCTTTCAAAGGTGATGGAGAGTGGCCCAGCAATGACTTCTGCCAGCTTCCTCAGCACTCATAGGTGCATCCCATCAGGACCCACAGACTTGTGGGTATCCGATTTACTTAATTGTTCTCTAACTTGTTCCTTTTCAGTTAAGGGAAAGTCTTCCTTCCTCTAGACTTTCTCTGTTACCTGCAAAGTCTGGAACTCCTGAGGGCTGGCCCAAGCAGCAAAGATTGAAGCAGAGAAGGCATTCAGCAGCTCCACCTTCTCTGCATCATTTGTCACCACGGCACCTGTCTCGTTCAACAGCGGGCCTACATTTTCCCTAGTTTTCCTTTTGCCTCCTATGTACTTGAAGAAACCCTTCTTGTTGACCTTGATATCCCTTGCCAGATTTAGTTCCAAGGTGGCCTTGGCTTTCCTTGTTTCATCCCTGCATACCCTGACAGCATTGTTGTACTCTTCCCAAGTGGTCAGTCCCTTCTTCCACATACTGTAAACTTCCTTCTTCCACTTGAGCTTTTTCAGAAGCTCCCTGCTCAACCACGCAGGTGTCCTGCTTCCCTTGGCTGATTTCTTGCTCTTAGGGATGCACCGATTCTGAGCTTGGAGGGAGTGATACTTAAACATCAACCAGCTCTCTTGAGTCACTCTATCCTCCAGAGCCCTAACCCATGGGATTTCTCCAAGCAATTTCTTGAAGAGATCAAAGTTAGACCTCCTGAAGTCCAAGGTTTCAATCCTACTTGTTATTTTGTGCATACTGCACTTAATCTTGAACTCTGTCTTCTCATGAACATTACAGCCAAGGCTGTCCCCAATATTAATGTCCTCCACCAGTCCCTTTTTGTTCGTCAGTAACAGGTCCGGTAGAATACATCTCCTTGTGGGCTCCTCCACCACCTGAGACAAAAAATTATCATCAATGCACTGGAGGAACCTCCTGGACTGTACATGCCCAGCTGTGTCGCCTTCCCAGAAGATATCAAGGTGATTGAAGTATCCCATGAGAACCAAGGCCTGTGCTCGTGAGACGATTCTCAGCTGTCTGTAGAAGACCTCATCAACTTCCCCACCCTGATCAGGTGGCCTGTAATAAACACCCACAACAGTGTCTCTCATATTAGCCTGCTGCTTGATCCTTACCCACAAGCTCTCAACTTGCTCTTCATCCGCCCCCAGGGAGAGCTTGATACATTCCAGTTGCTCTTTCACATAAAGAGCAACACCACCACCTCGCAGTGCTGGCCTGTCTTTCTTAAACAGAACATAGCCATCTATGACAGTGTTCCGGTCATGTGAGCTATCCCACCATGTCTCTTTGGAGGTCCTTTCCAATCTGGGCTGTTCTATCATTCTATGATTCTCTGATTATTATGGTTTCTTAATATCTTTAAGTAGAGAAAAACAAAAGTGAAGAAATGAAAGAATACTTATACATGTTTCAGCAGGTATAATGAGACTTCTTATAGGCAGAGATCAAACAATATATTTTTCAAATAGACTATTTGTCTGTGGTAGAAGAACAGTTGGAGTTGCTTAGTTTTAATGCACCTTTAGTGTGCTTCTGATGTTTCCCATGTTTGTCTTTTTTGGATGCACGTTTGCAGCTTTTGAGATTATTTTTTTTTCCCAAATCCCCAGCTTCCAGATACTTTGGATTGCAGAAGAGACTTAGCTTTCACTTGAAAACCGTGACAGATAAAGCTCTAGCCTTGTGGTTTCTGCCAAGCAGACTAAAGTTTACCAGGAGAAGGGGAAGACTGTAAATAATGCCCTGGATTGCCCTTGCCTTGCTGGAGGGCTGACTTCATCGACTACCTCCTGCATCTTGTGCTTGCAGTCACATGGCAAAAAAGTTTTTCCATTGTTACAGCATCTTCTACCCTTCCCTTAGCTCAAAAGCCTTACGATATGCCTCATGTTTTTCTTTTAAGAACAAAGAAGCTTTATCTAAAACCCCTTCATGAATTCTAGATTTTAGAAAAGTGCAAACTATTCCCCAAGTCTTTCATAAGACTTGGCTTTTTATTTCTCCTTGCTCTGTATATTACATTGACAGTATTATCACATTTTCTTCAGGGTTACAGTTATCTTTGCTGTTTATCTATAATTCTTTTCATATTAGCCAGCAACACTACAAAACTCCCCAATAGGCTGTGTTTCATGGAGGCTTCAAAAGTTTGACAACTGCTGTTAAAGTTATTCTGAAGTTCCAGACCTATCCTTTCATCCTAATCATTTTCCCCCACGGGTCCTTTTGAAAAAAAAAAACAAAAAACAAAAAACAAAAAAACCCACAACCAAATTTGAAACGCAGCATTCAGGATACCCACTGAGACTAAATGTCCTGTTTCCATAGTAAAAAGCTGTTAAAGTTTATTTATTTTTCTTTAAACTTATAGTAATGAAACTATGAAGCTACAAAGATAATTTTACTCCCTCCTCTTTCCACACATTTGAATAGCTTTGGGGTAGATACCACAATGAGTTTTAAAATGAAATTACCTTTCATTTTCAGAAAAGAATAACTTCTAGCCATATCAGCCATCCAACATTACTTTTTTTTTTTTTTAGATGAAAATTGAATACGATAAAGAAAGAACAACAATGCCTGAAGAACAATACTGAAGACAAACAAATCATTGTGTCATTGGAGGAAATTACATATAATGTCTGGTTTGTAAGGTGAGATGTGCACTTTTGAAGCTGAAATACCCAAGACCAACTGAAAATTATTACATAAATGGTAGAAATAATGGGTGGTCACCATGCATTGAAGCTGTGAGACATTTTTCATTATAACAGATTCTTGTTTTGATTCCTGAGTTACTCCATTTTTTCAGTGATGCCCACAAGCCTTTGGGGTGGTTTTACTTTGTCACATGAAATTCCTTTCCTTCCGAGCTATGTAGCTATCCCCTCTGTCGCATGTATTACTGAGAAAAGAACATTATGCGAACAGCAGGCACAGATGTGCTGAATGGTCGGGCTCCATATTAGACTGCCACGACCTTTTCTAGTACAGCTTTCATGGCTGATAAATTTTGCTGCATTCACAGAGCAGGCAGAATGGGCACCTGAGGTCTGCAAGCTGACCCATCTCTTCTTCATGGTGAAGAATCACACATGGGACTGAGGTTGGAGAAAGGAGGTAGGAGAAAGGACAGCCTGAGGGCCTCCCTCACCACGGTGCTGCACATGGCGCTTCACCAGTACTGCCTACCCTTGTGTCTGGCCATACCCTCTCTAAGCCTGCAGACCCAAGAGGCCCATGCTGCTGTTGCTCTGAATCCAGTGCACAGTGTGAATATATTCTCCTCTCTAAAATAGCAGTCCTTCTGCAGCTAGTTAAAATAGCATGGCACACATGTCACTGCAGCTGTACATAATAGCTGTGCCTTTGTATTCTTGTGAAAATAAAAACTAGAAAGTGGCATAACTCTTCTTCTCCCCTGCAGAAAATTAAAACAATCCCACAGCAGTAACTGTGAAGAATGGCATTAAAAGAAAGTTGTGATAGGTCAAGTTCACATTCAGGCTCCTGCTTGCAGTCAGTTACCATGCATCAGCTGAGCCACAGTAGCTATATTCTTAGCTCAAGGGAAATAGAGGGTAATGGCACTTAATGTGGCCTGTGACAAAAGACAGTTGAGCTAAGTCACATTACCATTCATTTGCCATAGTGGAAGAACAAAAGACTCTCTGGCCTAGCTGACATCATAACTTTTAATTGGTGGAAGTTTCAAGCTGTACTTAAATCATTATTTTTCATTAACATACACTTGAAAGAGAATGCCAAGACTTTGCTTCCTATGTGCCCCTGCATACATTATGATATATTGCTTAATTGTGTAAATATTTTACAGAAGGACTTGGAGGTGTTGGTTGATGAGAAGCTCAACATGAGCCAGGAATGTGCACTTGCAGCCTGTATCCTGGGCTGCATCAAAAGAAGCGTGGCCAGAAGGTCAAGGGAGGTTATTCTGCCCCTCTGCTCTGGTGAGACCCCATCTGGAGTACTGCTTCCAGCTCTGGGGCCCAGCATAAGAAGGACGTGGACCTGTTGGAGCGAGTCCAGAGGAGAGCCACGAAGATGATCAGAGGGCTGGAGCACCCCTTGTATGAGGACAGGCTGAGAGAGTTGGGGTTGTTCAGCCTGGAGAAGTCTTTGGGGAGAACTTATTGCGGCCTTCCAGTACCTAAAGGGGGCCTACAAGAGGGCTGGAGAGGGACTTTTTACAAGGGCGTGTAGTGATAGGACGAGGGGTAATGGTTTTAAACTGGAAGAGCGTAGATTTAGATTAGATATCAGGAAGAAATTCTTTACTGTGAGGGTGGTGAGGCACTGGAACAGGTCGCTCAGGGAAGTTGTGGAGGCCCCATCACTGCAGGTGTTCAAGGTCAGGTTGGATGGGGCTTTGAGCAACCAGGTCTAGTGAGAGGTGTCCCTGCCTATGGCTGGGTGGTTGGAACTAGATGATCTTTAAGGTCTCTTCCAACCCAAACCATTCTATGATTTTATGATTCCATGATATTACTTTTCAGGCTTAGGGTCTCCCCTGTTTCAGTGGACAGAGCAAATCCGTAGTGCAGAATGAAGGCTTCAGACAGAATAAAGTTTTCTGCTTCACAGCTGGGGAACTCTGCTGGCTTAGGAAGGTGCAAAAACACATACTGGTTGCTCTTCCTAGCAGCTCCAGGGTAATTTTCACTCTTGGAAAAGTGCAAGGACTGTCACTTGTGGGTGGCCCATGTCAGACACTGTGTGAGGACTAAGCCTTAGTGGTGACAAAATGCAACAAGTTACTTTTACTTGTCAACAAAGGAGATAGAGAAATATTGCAAGCAAACACCATAGTCTCAAAATAAATTCTTCCATTCCCACTGCAATAAAACTGGTATTAAGTATTCATTTGTCAGACTCCACTTCCCAGTTTGTTACTACATTAGAGGTTTTTTATTTGTCTTATTTCCAGCACAAAGCCTATCATTAACTACCAGTACTGGTGTGTCAGAAATACTCTAGGGGGGAAACATTTGTAAACTTAGTGGGCATATTGCAGAACATAAATGTTCCAATAGGAGGAAAGATAATGACTACTCTGATGCAATACATAAAGTATACATGTATATATTACGGGCTGACTTTCATTATGATCTCTTTTTTTGCTTCACTTATCAGTTTTGAGAAACACAGTTTGTCTTGAGAGGCCAATTTTCATGTAGAGATGAAAAAAGATTTCTGGGTTGTGATATTGACTATCAGTATACAGTAAATTACCAAACTCTCTTATAAATAGAAAAGCTTTTGAAACTGTATGATATTCGCTCTATTTAATTAATGGTGGTTGCTATGGATAGTTCTTTTTCTATTTTTTTTTCTTTTCCATGAACTGCATTAGTTAAAAATAGGACACTTCATATGCTGGAACTCTTGAGTCTTTTCTGAAAGTCCCATATTTTTATCTACTTTCCATCTTTTATTCTCAGCAACATGAGAGACAGAACAGTAGGATTTAGGCCTGAAAACAGTTTGAAAAAGAAACACTGGATTTTTCAAAGGAGACTTTAGACTATAAGCACCCATATCTTATTTTGTTTTACTTTAATCCAGCTCTTTTAAAGTTATACCTTTAGGTGACAATCCTTTAAGTCAACACCAATTACATAAGTCATATCGTTGCTCTAATTTCAGTGAAAGATTTCACATTTAATAGTTTTCTAGAGTAGGAGAAAATATTTTTTTTTATCCTACAGAGGTATTGGCAATGTTTACACTTAAAATGAAACAACATTAAAGTCACTGGTTATTCACAGAAATTTTCTTAGTCGGATTACTTTAAGGTGCTTTAACTCCTTACAGCTGGAGTTCTTGCATGACCCATGGTAGAAATGTGTGTGTGTGTGTGTACATAGATTCAGAAACAGCCTTGAGCAATGTTCTTTCTGAAAGTATGAGCAATGCTTAAAAACATATTTTGCTCCCATTTGGATAGGTTGTTACTTTGATTTTGTGCTTGTCTGAGAATTTGAAAGGCACTCAAAGAAGCTACAGTATAAAATATTTAGTAGCTTAACTCTCAGATAGCTTCCTTATGTACCACCAGCAGGCTTTTTTGAATGATAGATGTCACTGTCCTAATTCAATAAGGAAGCAAACAGAATATTTTTACAATGATCTTAATTAATGAACGGACTCTGGACATTCCCAGAATTGGAGTAGCACAACCACTACACATCAGATCCACTATATCAGGAGGTTGCCTCCAAGTGCCTGTTTATTTTCTTCAGCTTTTCAGACATTAAAGAATCAGGCCATTGGCAAATTCACAGCAATATCTTAGCACAAATCAATTTCCTTCTGTAAAATGTCTTGTCTTGACATCAAGGTGGTATGTTGTTGTATCATAAGAGCATAAAAGTACTCTGCCTACACAGAAAATTCTTTTAAAACATTTGTTTATAACTCATTGATACGTTTTGAATCAAAAAAAAAAAAAAAAAAGGAATGCAAATAACCATATAAGTGGTAAACAGCGGGAAACAGAAATTAATAGGATCTAAGAAGGAAATGGGAATTTTGAGATAGCCAACAAACTACTGCTACTGTATTTTCTTCTGAAGTAAAGAAAGAAGATGAAACATTATAAATATGAGGAGAAAAGATAAGGATTGATTCTCATCTTATACCTGACTCAAAGGTTTAAGGTAAGCACTTAAAGATAATTTAATTGTGACCAGGTGAAATATTCCATTAATGCATTATTAAATGAGACAAGCCATATGATTAGAATTAACACATACTTAAACAATGTGTTGAATTAAGCTTAAAGTCTTAAATACATCGTAATTTAATTTAATAGTCACATTCAAAAGCAGAAAGCTTTGCTTGATGACAACCTGGAGGAAACCTGGAAGACACATTTCCTAATGGAAGCCAGGCAAAATTATATGGATGCCGGAAGCATAGTTCTACTTTCTAATTAGGGCCCCTAATTACTCAAACTGTTCTGCACAGTCATTTTCCTTTCCTTCCTATAGTGCTGGGAAGTCACAGGGGGATCTGCTCACATCCATCAGCTTGCTGCATTCACATCTAAAATATGGCATGGCATACAAAGAAAGACGATTCTTTCTGGTTTCTAATTAGTATAACAATTGGAGACATTAGATTTTTGCTCTTTTCCAACCCTGCTTCTGGCTTCAGATCATACTGCTAGAGTCAGCAATTGCTGCCAGAAAGCAATGCCAGGAGGTGTAAAAACAAGTATTGGGTAGCTAGTGAAGGAATAGAATAGCTGCTTTTTCAGGAAGATGAAGATTGCGGCCATGCTGCAGCACTAAATAGAAAAGGGTCCCTTCTGATAAAGGGGTTAACAGAAATTAAAGGAGGAACTTCTCACTCAGCAAGGTGAAGAAGTGACAGAGAGGACCTGGAAGTGGTGAGCAGACCCAGCTAATAACAGGGGCTGCAGCAAGAGGGAAATCTTCGTTTCTCTTTCATAGGTGTTTGACTCAGAGATTGTAGGTAAGTACCTGCTTTTGGTTGTTCTTGAAAGTTATAACCTAGAAGCCTCTTTTGCAGGTGACCACTTGCAGAACAGTGTCAGAAAATAATACTTTTTCTTCTTTTGTCCAATTTACATTTGAGTCTTCTCAGGAAGGTAGTTAGAGGTAGATGTTGAACCTGTGGTTCTAACTTCCCCTCTGATTTTCTGTGGCTGTGGGTACACACCCTGTGGAGTCCATTCTTCTGTGTCTTTGGTGCTAAGAATTACTATTTTGACTTCCTTGAGGAATTAGGTGGTAAAAGACCTTATTTTTTTAGTTTTAAGTTGGACTTAAATGTAAGCTGAGCATTGCACTGCTTATCAGTAAGAATGTGGTGCTCAAACCTGTCTGTATTCAGAGGCATAACTGTAGGTAATGAGGGAAAGCAAAGCACTTGCTGTGTCTGAGTGTCTCCTGAACTAGGGAGTAGTTGTATGAGGGCTTCTCAGTTTGCTTTTGACTTGATCTGTTAGCAGTAGTTGAAGTCCCAGGTTAGGTGCTGATGGCTTTCTGTCATTTCTAGAATATTCCCATGTTGTTTTTATCATATCAAGCTTGGTAGGTGGAATGTGCCTGATGCAACTTGCTACAGCGTGCTTGGCTAGCTGTATGTCACCACTGCAAGCTCAGAACGAGTTTGGGGGTGGTGTAGGCTGATCAAAACTGATGGACAAAGTTACAGGATAGGAAAAAGTTCAAACTAATAAATCGGGTCTAATAGTTTACATGTTTTTATCTCTGACTGCTATTGATGTTTTTTTTTAATTAATGCCATTGACTAGAAGTTTCTGTAAATTAATAGTCTATGTTTCATTGTTGTCTTTATTAATGACAATTTGTATATTAAAGCAAACATCTTTTGGGGTATCACCTCAATTAAAGTGGTAAATTCACAAAAAGATTCAGCTCCAATTATTTTGCTTTAAATGGTTCTCTCGTTCTGCACAACATTTCATTTACAATCAGTGAACAGACAATGTAGGTTGTTTCCATCCCACATATTGCTCTTAAAATGGCACCTCTCAAGAGTTACCACTGGCGCGCTACAATAACAGATGCAACAGATTTTACTGAAGTAATGGGTTTTGTCGGTTTTGAAGTGATGAAACTGAATTATTCTCAGCTAGGTTTTGTCAGTGTTTCTCTTTGACAGGTCAGTAATGCAGCAGCAGGAGCAGCAGTAATGGCATGTCTAACTTTCATTAAACACTGATGTACATGGTTACTGCCTTGCTCCCAGGATGCCAGAAATGGCAATTCACCTTTGTGCTGGAGAGACATGATGAGTGATCTGCTCCAGACGGGCAGTTTCCACTTCCTGTGTCAGAAACCTGGAGGCCTATCTGAAGGGTCTCTATTAGATATGTAAGCAAGTGTTCAAAGAGTCTTCACTTAGGATTATGGTGTGGCAAGGGCGTGCATTTTAAGGACTCCAAAAGGAATGGCAAGAAGAATGAGGGAATAATTCAGCCAAAGAGAGAAGGTAGCTGAACATGTTAACTAACATGTTCAAAAAAAATGGAGGTCTGGTCAAATCCTTTGTAAGATTTAATAACTAGAGGAAATCTCATGCTTACCTCGGATTAAATTCTTTTCAGGGTTAACAATTAGTTTTTACCACATCATTGTACACACTTTTGATTTCTTACTCCTAAAATACCTTGAATTGGTTTTATAAAAGCATTGGCCTATTATCTTTCCCTACAGTGCCAGAAAGCAATCCAAAGTTGACAGTAGCAGAGCAGTCAGGGAAATCAAGGAGGCGGACAGTTCATATTAATGAAGATCAGATTCACCCTGGGTGGGAAGATTATGAGAGGAGATCTACAAAGTACCATACGTTAGCATTATCAGCAAGTGTCAGTTAGTCAAAATTCAGGAGCAGGGTTTGTACAATGATATTTTACTGCTTTGATAGCAGTCATTAGCTGCCAATAAAGGCCAGCTCATTAAAAGAGGATATGACGATGGATATATAGGCCAACAGAACTACATCTTATAAACAGTGGCTTTCAAATCGACTGAAAGATAGTGTTTTCTTTTGCAATGTTCTCTCCAGGTTGCTGATCTGAATTGTTATTTTTCTGTCCACAACTATTTTCAACACTTTATTAAGCTTTTACTTTACCTATCAATGCCTTGATGTCCAAGTGGCAACCAGTCGCATTCCTCAGGGGTCCGTTTTGGGACTGGTGCTGTTCAACATCTTTGTCAGTGACCTGGACAGTGGGATTGAGTGCACCCTCAGCAAGCTTGTGGACAACACCAGGCTGTGTGGAGTGGTCGACATGCTGGAGGGAAGGGATGCCATCCAGAGGAACCTGGACAAGCTTCAGAGGTAGGCCCATGCAAACTTCATGAAATTCGGCAAGGTCAAGTGGAATGTCCTGCACCTGGGTCAGGGCAATCCCAAGCACAAATATAGGCTGGGCAGTGAATGGATTGAGAGAAGACCTGAGGAGAAGGACTTGGGGGTGTTGGTGGATGAGAACCTCAACATGAGCCAGAAATGTGTGCTCACAGCCCAGAAAGCCAACTGCATCCTAGTTTGCATCAAAAGAAGCATGGCCAACAGGTTGAGGGAAGTGATTTTTCCCCTCTACTCTGCTCTCATGAGGCTCCGCCTAGAATACTGCATCCAGCTGTGGAGCGCCCAACATAAGAAGGACATGAACCTGTTGGTGCAAGTACAGCTGAGGGCTGTGAAGATAAATAGAAGGCTGGAGCACCCCTCCTGTGAAGAGAGGCTGAGAGAGTTGGGGAAGCCTGTTGACAGCCTGGAGAAGAGAAGGCTCTGGCAAGACCTTATTGCGGCCTTTCATATATGGAGGGAAATGTATGGAGGGACTCTTTACCAGGGTGTGTCATGATAGGATGAGGGGTAATGGTTTTAAACTGGAAGAGGTTTAGATTAGATATCAGGAAGAAAGTTTTACGGTGAGGCTGGTGAGACCCTGGAACAGGTTGCCCAGGGAAGTTGTGGATGCCCCATCCCTGGAGGTGTTCAAAGCCAGGTTGGATGGGGCTTTGAGCAACCTGGTCTAGTGGGAGGTGTCCCTGGCCATGGCAGGAGGGTTGGAACTAGTTGATCTTTAAGGTCCCTTCCAACCAAAACAATTCTATGATTTTTAAAACTTTGTGCCCTTTAATTCCTGGTGTTTAATGCAGCAATGAGAGGAAAATAACTTGCTAGATTTCACTGTTGAAGTACAACTAGAAATATTCTGTTTTCAACGGAGTTGACTTTGAAATTTGGAAACTAGTATAAAACGAAATACAGAAGGTAAGTAGAAGTGTCCAAAAGTCCTTTCTGTTTTTGGAAGCAGTGATTCCATGTCCAGACTATCAAACTGTGTCTTCTGTCCCCTTCAAAAACAATGAAATACCAGTTTTGTGTACTAGCAATCTCTTTATTTTCACATGACACTCATTGGAAAGGGTAATATGCAACTGGCTAGTGAATAATTTTTCTTTTAAAAGAGAAAAAAGACATTCAGCTTCCACAGTAAGAGAGTAATGACATAATTGTGTGTTAATACCTGCATTGTAACTTCAGCCACTCACTAGTGAATACTTTGTAGGTAAATGTAGTAAAAAAAAAAAATAGGAATAGTTGGAATAATATCCATTTTAACTCAGTTTTGAAGCCCTAACTAGTGGGACATGTTCTCGCAAAATAAACCTGAAGTCACTATCATTCTGTGTGAAAGTTGGATAGCCTGTAAGCCTTGGTTTGAGCTCTGTCTGCGGCTACAGCATCCCAGCTGGCCACAGCTTGCTTGGAGGTGCTCCCTGCCTGCATAGCCTGGAGTTGAGACACAATCAAGAATCTGCTCCCTGGGAATATAATTGGACTGAAGTGCGCTTACGTGCTGTGCAGATTAATCTTTCATGATGGTTGCTGAAGTGCAGGACAAAGCGCTTGCTTCATTGATTTGACACAGGACATACTATTCTCATCACTGTATGACGCGTTCTATAAAATAAAGGATGGATGATTAGTCCTGGCAGGAGAGATGTTCACGAAGTGCCTTTCTTCCAGCCCCCTGCCTCATCCCTGCTTTTGAACTGAGTCTTCTCAGTGGCAACTGCATCACAGCAGCTCCTGCTAATGCAAGATTAGAGTCAGAAGGCCCCCTTTCTGCTGTCTAAGTGGGTCCTATATTCTGTCTGTACACAATCATTCAGTATACAGGAGCAGCTTCTCAAGTTCAAGTTGAATTTGGGAAACCATATTTTCCACTGCAGTCCTAATGTTATTTTTGTCAATTCTATTTCTTTAAATTTGATGCTTCCCAAAAGTCCATTGCAACTATACTTGAACAGATCTTTCTTTGCACCCTGTATAGTTCATTTTCACCTTTGTAAAATTGCCGATTTTGACAACATTGGTAAATAATGGGGGAGGGAGAGAAAAATATTCTTGTTGGGGAAAAGTTAGGAAAAAAAGACATTTTCTCTTAGTTAATTTATAAAAGTCAGCAGGAGTTTGTACCTTTTGAAAATCTACGTCTATGCTTTTCTTGTATTTGTTCATTATAAGTCTATTTTTAAAAGTTCTTATGGAAAAGTTTGAGATCATTTCGCCTACACAGAACTGGAAAATAAAAGGTCTAAATAAATATAACAAACTGCAAAGTAGTCACAGAGGCTAACTTTAGCTTAATGAACTAATCTTCTGTATATTCAGTAAGGAAGGAGTCAAAAAGGGAAGGTGTGTGTTGAGGGTGGTAGGGGAAAAGTTATATTTGTGTCGGGTTTTATTTTGTTGGGGTTTTTTGAGTTGCATCTAGGCTAAAAAAAAAACCTGACTAAACAAGAAAACCCCAAACAAAACAAAAATCCCAATAAACCAAACCCTGAACATACTTCTCTGTGGACTGTAGGGAAGCCAGAAAATCTTTGAGAGTCCTTGCCATATTGCCTTATTGCAAGACCAAATAAGTATGAAAGTAGTTATGGTACTGACTGTAAATTCACTTTCATAGGCATGACTGAACTTGAATATATGTTAGTGTGAAGAGTGTTTCTAGGGAAGCTTGGTCTCTGCAACGTTACCTACTTGTTACCCTTGAGTCTTCACTAAAAAAATAAACCAAGATGATTGAATACTTTTCTGTTGAAAGATGTTTAAAATGGGTTTTGTAACTGTCATGTTGAGATTTCTTATTGTACATGACTGATTTGAGATTTAATAATATTTCCAATGGCATAGCCAACAGGGAAGTAAAAAATGGTTTTGCGCATAAACTGAAAAATTGTATTTTGCTTCAAAGTGCTAAGTGTCTCTGTAATTGTATCAAATTGAAATACTGCTGCAGCTATAGTAAGATTGTGTAATGAAGCACAACTGATTATGCTATAGTTTTCCTAATATTAACATTATTATTCAAATGCAAATACTTGTGTATCTTGTGGGGTATGTAGTAATGAAACTGATTTCTTTTATCTTCTGAGTGCTGTGTCTTTTAATTCAACATTGGTATTAGATCACGTTTTCAGATGCCAGACAGAAAAGTGCCTCCTTTAAAGCAATAGATTTTAAGGTCAGAAAGGGACCATAGACTATTAACCAGCAGCTCCTGCATTCAAGCACAGAGGCTCAAAGAGAGGGATTATTTTCAATAGCTAGTCCTTACAGATCCAATCTAATGGAGAATTGAATAACTTCTTATCAGTTTTTATGCTAATTGCCTATGCATCCACTTTTTCTAGTCTTCTTGCTTCTTTGTGTGTGTATGTCCTTTTACCTAGAGATAGTTGTGTACCTCAATAATTCTCAGCTGTGAGGTTGGTGTCTAGAGGATATGTTTGTCAGTATTTGTGAACCTGAGATGTGATAGAAATGTAGCCATCTGAACAGTCAAATTTGTAAAAACTCCTACCCTAATACTAAGACTAGAGAAATGTCTCCATTGTGTTTTCACATGGTGGCTGAAAGACTTGGATAACCAGTAAATGCCATGTTTGCCTCAGTGTCAAACATGCTCCCAGAGCAGAGCTATGAAACCTTTGTGAGGCCACTGGTATCTCTGTTGTGGGGAAGGTGGGAAGAGTTCGGTGCTTTGGGGCAGGTGGATGAGTCGGATGCTGACAATGAGTCAGAACAATCCATTAGGGAAATAGCATGGGTGAGCCTCAGACACCTCGGGGTCAGGGTTTAATACAATCTCTCAAAATGGAGCACTGACTGAAACCAAGTGAGATCTGCCATTTTCTTGACAACTTTTTCAATTGACATTGCTTGAAGGTTTGAGGTTTTGGGGATTTTGATTAGAATATTTTTTTCTTTTTTTTTCTTTTTTTTTTCTTTTTTTTTTTTTGCTCTTGGTGGGTTGAAGGAGGATGGAGCCAGATTCTTTTCAGTGGTTCCCAGTGACAGGAGAAGGGGCAACGGGCACAAGTTGGAACATAGGAAGTTTCATTCAAGCACAAGAAAAAACTTCTTTACGGTTAGGGCGACAGAGCACTGGCACAGGCTGCCCAGGGAGGTTGTGGAGTCCCCTTCTCTGGAGATTTTCAAGACCCGCCTGGATGCAGTCCTGAGTAATGTGCTCTGGGCAACCCTGCTTTGGCAGGGGAGTTGGACTAGATGATCTCTAGAGGTCCCTTCCAACTCTGAAAATTCAGTGATTCCATGTTCTTGGGTTGTAAAGAAGGAAAATAAATAACTGTTTTGGTAATATAAATATTTACTTTTCTTCCTACTCACTGCTGTGCTTCTCTTCTTGAACATATACTTTCACATCCAGGCTTCCTCACTTGAAATGTGATCAACAGGATGACAACAAATTTTACTGCTGAACTGTTGGATTGCAGCAGTGAAAAAGTCCATTTTGCTCACCTCTTCCTTGCTGATGGGAAGAAGAGCTGGGACAATGTGGGCAAAAGTTAAAAAGAGAAAAAGTTATGGATAAAGACTTCTTAATAGAAAGGCAGCTGTTTGAAGAACCTTCATAGAAGAATGCATAAGGTGAGTTTTTCCTTCTAATCAGCTTTGCTAGAAATGCATTTCACAGCCAATATTATGGACTCTGTGTCAAGTGTCTGGATTTGCAGCTAAGACTTTAATAATCATGGCTGTGAGCAAATATGAAAAGAAGATCATGGAGCGGAATAGCTCAATATGGGTACTATAATGGAACTGAACTGTGAGTTTCTCTCCAGTACTGTTTAGTACTGCCACAAGATGAGAAATGAGGAAATATGCAGGCAATTCCAACAGCAGAAGGGCAGTCAAATTTCTGGACTATCCAGTCTTTGTTGATTATCTTGTTATAAAATATTACCGTAAAGACAGAAATCCTAACAAGACAAAAGAGGAAATAGGGAGTGAAATCTAGTGGGTAAGGGGGGAAGGCAGTGGGAGAAAAGGAAAGAACATGATGCTTCAGTATTTTTTTTCTACCTCACTGTCCTTTGCAGACCTCAAGAAATAATGATGCAATGATTAGGGAAGGCATCCACAGTATTTACTAAATGCAACAGTATTTAGAAATCAAAGTACTGGTACAAGAAAAAAATAAAGTTTATAAATTGGCAGTGTAAAGTTACTGATAACGTAGAGTTGCGAGATGAAGACTTAACAGTATAACAGACCAGAAAGTAGATAAATTAGATAAATAATAGGGCAAAGTTTGAGGAACGGCCAAACAACAATTAACCTCTACGTGGGTTGAAAGCAAGTACTGGAGGTACTTGGGAGAATAGATCCCCTAGCGTATATTGAATTTCAATAACTGGATTACCAACACTTAATATCATCTATAGTAGTCAACTGGGAATTAGTGAATATAAAAAAAAGGGCATTTGAGAGAATTTCTGGGATCAATTAATATAAATTAGATTGGTTAATCCAATGATTAATTAAAAAAAAAAAGAACTTGATAGGTAAGCTAAAAAAATTAGTAAATGGGAACAAAAATTTCAGCAAGTCGCAAGCACATTTTCCTGATGTGTAGGCTTAGAAGAGTAAAGATGACAGGGTAAATGGGAAAACATTGCCTTTATTATGATGCCTTTAAAGTAGAAATATAAAAGGGTAAATTTCATCATTAGCTGTAGGTATGTTACTGAAAACGTCTATTTTATTAATTTTTAAGGGTATATTGTAAGTTATTCATTATAGGAGCACTATATCATAGTTGCGATGAAAATGAAGTTCTTACTGACAATTTTCACATTCAACAAGTTTGATTCTTGAAGCATAAGTACATGAAATTTCTGCAGTAGTATAGCAGAGCTCATTAGAGAAATTAGGAGGATGGAGCCAGACTCTTTTCTGTGGTTCCCAGTGACAGGAGAAGGGGCAATGGGCATAAGCTGGAACACAGGAAGTTCTATTCAAGCACAAGAATAAACTTCTTTATGGTGAGGGTGACAGAGCACTGGCACAGGCTGCCCAAGGAGGTTGTGGAGTCCCCTTCTCTGGAGATTTTCAAAACCCACCTGGATGCAGTCCTGAGTAATGTGCTCTGGGCAATCCTGCTTTAGCAGGGGAGTTGGACTAGATGATCTCTAGAGGTCCCTTCCAACTCTGAAAACTCCGTGATTCCATGACTGTTTCTGTCGCAATACCTCAGCTGTTAAATTTGCACTTGAGTAGTGGGAGGAAAAAAAGATGCAGCTGTGGTGACACTGAAGCAGTTTTAAAGAAATTGAAGGCAATCCACGAGTTACCTGCTACAAGTCATGGGATGAAATGCCCTCCCAGCCTTTGACAGAAAATCTGTCCATCCAGGACAGAAGGGAGGCAGCACATAGCAGGTGGTGGAAACCAGCAGGGATTCTCAAAGGGCAAGCGATGCCATGTGTGACCTGAGAGCTTGCTTGGCTAGATTAGCAATACCAGGTACAAGGGCAGAGCGGGGAATGACAGAAGATGACTTGGAGGCACAGGAAGGACAAGGTGTCATCAGGGAACACCCAACACAGCTTTGCCAAGGACAAGTTGTGCCGGGACCAACATGAGCCTTGCTTTGAGGAGGTGACTGTCCTAGCAGGACAAGGGCAGAGCAGCGACTGCCATTTACTCTGCCTTTAGCACGGCCCGTGACACAGCCTCCCACGGTATCCAGATGGGTGAGGCATGGACAGGAGATGGGGGCTACACGATGGGAGGACCACTGCCTTGTGCTCAGCAGGACAAATGCCACCTGTGGGGCAGCTGCTAGTGGTGGTGTGCCTCAGGCCAGTGGTGGGTCTGATGCTGGTGAGGGTCTGAAGTTAGGGCCTGGGTGGCAGTGGTACAGGCCACCTTCTGCAAGGTTGTGGGTGTCCCTTGCCATCTGGGGAAGGCAGCAGCTTGATGGAAGCCAGGGCCTCTCCTCCCCTCTCCCTCGGGACTCGGTGCAGAAGAGAGGGGCGGGGGGGCAGGGATAGGAAAGAAGGGCCCATGCAACCCTTGACAATCAACAAAAGAAGTATTTATTGGTGGGATATGTTGCAGGTGAGCCTGTGGGATGTGTCCACAGAGTTCGTTTTCTCGCAGCTAATGTTGGGTGCAGGTGCTGGGCTGCTGGTAAGGAGCTGGTCAGGCACTCCCGTGAGGCCATTGGTGTGGACTCACAGAAGGAGCCAGGGTGCGCTGGTGTAGTGCCAGTTCACCCCTGTGGCAGGTGGACCCACTTGTATTGGTTCTTCTTAGTCTTGAGGTGAATGCACCTCCATGGGCTCCACGCTGCTGTCTGGCAGATTGGCAGCCATTAGCCACATGCCATCCCTTGATTGATTGACACCCCTGGGCTCCACATTGTTCTTCAGTGTGTTGACTGCCAGGTCACTCCTATGCCTGGGTCTCATACTGTTCCCTGGCAGGCAGACGTGCTTGGGCTCTGTGCCATTCCCTGGTGGGCTTACGACTTTGCGCTGCATGCTGTTGATTGCAGAAGCAAGGGCAATTGCACTTATGCCATGGGTGGTGATGTTCCTGTTCCTCCTCCTCCTCCGATTGCGCTTCCTCCTCCTGGGAGTTGCCTTCCTCCTCCATGGTTGCGGGAAGCGGCTCTGTGGCATCCCATGCCAAGCTGAGCAGCTATCTGCCTCACTGCGCCGGCTGCTCCCTGGCAGGCAGATGCGCCTGGGCTCCATGCCGTTCTCTCGTGGGCTTACAGCCATGTGCTGCGTGCTGTTGATTGCAGAAGCGAGGTCAGTCGCCACTGTGCCATGAAGAGTGACGTTCCTCCTCCGCTGATTGTGCTTTCTACTCCTGGGAGGTGCCTTCCTCCTCCATGGTTGCAGGGAGTGGCTCTGTGGTGTCCCATGCCAAAGTGGACAGCCATCTGCTTCACAGCTCTGGCTGTTCCCTGGCAGGCAGGTGCGCTTGGGCTCCACGCCGTCTCCTGGTGAGCTTATGGTCATGCGCTGTATGCCTCTGATTACAGAAGCGAGATCAGCCGCGCTCGTGCCATGAGGAGTGGTGTGCTGCCTCTGCTCATTGAGCTTCCTCCTTCTGGGATGAGCCTTCCTCCTCTGCTGTTGCGGGGAGTGGCTCTGCGGCATTCCACACAAAGGTGGGCAGCCATGCGCCTCGCTGCTCCAGCTCCTCTTCCTTCCAAGCATGCTTGGCATCCGAGGGCCTGGAAGCTCGGCAAACTGTGGGCCAGCTGCAGGGCCCCCTGCACTGCCTTCCCCCAGAGAACAGGCAGTGTGAGGTGGCTGATGACATCAGGAAGCTATTGTGATGTTGATTGTGAGTGTGGCTGATGCGTGTGGCCAAATATGGTATGTTTGGGCGTGGGGGGGCTGTGGCCTGAAATGTGCCCAAATGTGGGAAGAGGAGGAGGGTTGAGGGGGCTGAAAGCCTCTTTCCTGGGGCTTGCTCCTGCCTGCCATGTTGCTTGCCTGAGAGAAGGGCCACCCCTTGGGCATAGGGACCACCTTCCCGCTCCCCTCATGAGCTCTGGGCTCCAGCCATCTCCTCATTCATTCCATGGCTGGGGTCTCAACAAGATGGTGGCAACAGTGTTCCAGGAGGACTGGGTTCCTCAGTGACCTTCCACCAACCCAGTGCCCTGCAAGTGGTACAGCCCCCCATGCTCGATAGTGGCTGTTCATCTGAAGTAGGGGCCTGGGTGGTAGTGTGACAGGCTGCCTTCCACAAGGTTGTGGCTGTCGCTGCCCATCTGGGGAAGGCAGGACAGCTCATGTTTGAAGAACCACAGAAGCATA
The DNA here is from genome assembly GCF_965231255.1 of Vanellus vanellus. NCBI lineage: Eukaryota > Metazoa > Chordata > Aves > Charadriiformes > Charadriidae > Vanellus > Vanellus vanellus. The sequence continues at coordinate 96,034,100 of NC_138906.1, read as the reverse complement.
GAGGTTGGTAGAGACGCTTGGAGGTCTTCAGTCCAAGCTTCTGCTCAGAGCAGCCCCAGTTGGATCCCATTGCTTGGGTCTTAGCTCAGTCATGTTTGGGTACCCTCGACAGGCTTCACAACCCCTCTGGACCCTTGTGCTGTGTCTGAGGAGCCTCATGGTGACAATCTGTTCCTTTTTGTCTAGCTGGGATTTATTGTGGGCCTAGTGCCAAATGTTCAGCTGTAGTCACCAGTTGGGTCCACCCCGAGCCTCCTCTTCTTGAACGCAGACCAGAGGCAGCTCCCTCTGCCTGCCTCTTGTGTGCCCCTCACCATCCCAAAGGCTTTGGTCTGGGCCCACAGCAAGTCTTTTCTTGGGGTGTGGAAACCAGGAAGGGGACAGAAGAGTCCAGATGAAGTTTCCAAAGTGCCAAATAAGAGAGGAGGCATTTCAATAGGATTTTCTAGTGTTGTTTAATTGTCTGGGTTTTGTTTTAATGGTTTATTGCCCAGGCTTCTTCCATATTGTCAGTCACTTCTGTTGCTCTTTTACTTAAAATGTGTTCATGTAAAGCCCTGGGGAAATTGGATACAATCAAGGAAGTCTGTTCCTTTGTGTCCTTTGCCATTGATTTGTGAGGAGAAGAGCAAGGGGGAAAGGAGGACAATCAGCAAATGGTTTCGGTAGCTCAAGAAATCCCTTAACTTGAAGCTGTTATCCAGCAACCTAATCAAACCAAGACCTTTTCCCATTGCAGTTTCTCTCATTGGACCTGTGTTGTGCTTTTTATTGTCTGGACTATAAGTAGCTATAGATCCTATAAATATTTTTCCAGCTTCCCTGGTGATGAGTTTGCAAAGACAGTGACAGTTCTCTGTTCATGCACATTGATTTATGAGGAGAATTGGGGTAAGAACAGTTTTCCAGCCTATTTTGAACCAAGTGTTGAATCTGACTGTGGCCAGTAGGTCGAGGGAGGTCATTCTCCCCCTCTACTCTGCACTGGTGAGGCCACAACTGGAATACTGTGTCCAGTTCTGGGCTCCCCAGTTCAAGAGAGATGGGGGACTACTGGAGAGAGTTCAGCGTAGGGCAAGTGAGATGATTGAGGGACCGGAGCATCTCCCTTATGAGGAAAGGCTGAGAGAGCTGGGACTCTTTAGCCTGGAGAAGAGAAGGCTGAGGGGAGACCTTATTATTGCTTATAAGTATCTAAAGGGTGGGTTGAAGGAGGATGGAGCCAGACTCTTTTCAGTGGTTCCCAGTGACAGGACAAGGGGCAACAGGCACAAGTTGGAAGTTCCATTCAAATACAAGAAAAAAACCTTCTTTACAGTTAGCGTGATTGAGCACTGGAACAGGCTGCCCAGCGAGGTTGTGGAATCCCCTTCTCTGGAGATTTTCAAGACCCGCCTGGATGCAGTCCTGAGTAATGTGCTCTGGGCAATCCTGCTTTAGCTGGGGAGTTAGACTAGATGATCTTTAGAAGTCCCAACTCTGAAAATTCCATGATTCCATGTTTAAATATTCTGAATTATTGGCTCGCTGGCTTCATTCTTGAGATGGCATAACACTTTGTTCTTGTTTTTCTATCAGTAAAAGGAGAGAATAAAATTCAGTCTGTGTTGGGCAAAAGGGAGGAGTCCATGGAAAAGGGTGCGAAGTGGTTCCTTGATGCGGTGACCACTAAAAGCTGCCTCCCCCTCCATCTTCCTTTCCTTCTGAGCCATTTCACTTCACATAATGCTCTATCATCAAACAGAAGTTGTTCTTCAAAGCTAAGGCGCGATAAAAGAAAAATACATGGTGTCTTTCAAATGTGTTTATGGTTCCAGAAAGTCCAAGGGTACTCGGGCTTTCCTTTTATCATAGCTGATCTTGAAGATTCTACAGAAGTAAACTTTAACACAAAATTGAGGCACTCAATTGATAACTCACCCATCAAGTATCTATCTTTAACTATTTGTACCTGGCCTTACATCTTTCTCATTAGTGGCCTATTTCAGTAGGTTGGAACCGTGACACAGTCCTCTTTGTGTTTATGGGTTTTTTTAACCTTTAATAATTGCTGTGTTCATGGGGATGTGCATCAAATGAATTAAAAAATCCCACAGAGACCAAGGACGCATTTCTTCTCTAGAATAAAATGTAGAAATTGGAACATTGTATTTCAATGAAAGAAAATGTATTAATAAGCTGCACTCACATCTCACCTCCACAAGAGCTATGGAATTATTGTAGAGGAGGGAAATCCATAACTGGCAATCATTTATTTATTTATTTATTTACTTTTAGAAGAATTTATAGAGTACCCACTTACAGCTTTTTGGAGAATTTGCTTTAAAGGCTTCCAGTGTAGGATAGGTAGTTAAAACTGGTCATTTTCCCCATTTTTCAGCTTAAATGGAAGGCAAATATAAGTGTGGTAGGGACGATCTATGACTACTCTAGTGGGGAGTGGATGAGCAGATGTGATTCATATAGGAAAAGCAGAATCGTTTGCAGGTTTGTAGACTGTGGTAGCTCCACTAATGCAGGTACATCTTCTGGGGATCTGACAGGTGCAGGAGGAGTTGGTTTTGTAAACAAAGAAATGAAGGTGTTGACAGTTGAACAGAAGATGTACTAATATCTTAGAATAGCTGCAAAAGAGTACTGAACTTGGGGTTTTGCATGCTAAAAACAATTATGAAGACATTTTTTACTGAGAGCTTGTGCCAGTGTACAATAGATCATACAGCTTCTTTGTATTTATCATTAAGAAGTCAAGTGCAACTATAATCACTTTAATCATAAGCAGTAAGTGATAGCATAAACCAATTTGTTAGTGAATCTTCATCTGATTAACTTGTATCACCCTTGTCCAACATATTATGCTATATATAGATTCGGTGTTCTAAGATCATCACCAGCAACTGAGTCTTCACTATTAGTACCAGTAAGTGGCAAGTAGATGATATGTGCTAAAATGAGGCAATATGCTTCTGGCTTTTTCTTGAATATGCATATTTTGACACTCCTTTGAATTTTTGTAGTGCATCTACTGCTAATGCATCCTCTTCTTTTGCAAGTTATCAGTTATATGTACACAGTTCTATAATTCTTTTATCTTGGCTTATGCAGTGGGAGAGATATTAGATGTAAATATCTTGAGTTGTTGGAAACGTTTTTTGTCTTCTATAAACAGTGCCTTTCAGAAACATATTCATTCTTTTCTTTGTTCACTTTCAGTTCAACCTGTGTGACCTTTTGGTGTGGATAAGCTCATTGTAAATACATTTAAAATTCACTTCACTTTACAACTTTCAGATTTTTTTTTTTAGGCACTCTATTTCAAATTATTCAGAACACCCCTAGATTCTTTATACGAGTCTTTACGAATCTGACTTTTTTAAAATTTTCTTGACCTTTTGTCATTAGTAATTATATTGTCCTACCTCATCTCAGAGACTTTGCATCCTGGATATTTAGATTTATCTCTGTCCCCATGTCCTGCATTGCAATTAAAGCATTATTAGGAACTAGTATACTGCAGAACTGGATTGAGCTTCTCTTCTGGTAAATGTGCAGAGTGTATGCACATTAACGTTGTGGTTAGGATAAGAAGTATGGATTTTTTGGACGAATGTCTCCCTGTTGTCCCCTCTAAGCTGCAGGTTTTGTTTTGCATGGTGACTTAGTTCTGGGGTGAATGTGTTGGGTTACTTTTGCATGAAGCTAAATCAGAAGATGTCCTTCACGTTATGAAGGGGATTCAGTTCACAGGGCTAGAGTCTCTAGTGAAAAGTGAAACCCTCAAAATGCATATCATGTGGATTTTAGGTCCCCAGCTACAGCCATTTCATTCTTTCTCTGGACTCCCACTGCACTGTGCTAATGTAGACATATATTTGCACTCTTCTTGTTTCTACTTCATGACTGATGTTCAGTATTGACAATTTAGACTTTAGTTACCTGGAAGCACCCAAGTAGAGCTTTTGAATATTGTACTTTTAGAACTTAAGTGGTAATGAATATATTTGACGTTATATGGAAAGTCTGTCAGAGAAGAAAACTCAGTGCTCGTCTTTTTTCAGACAAAAGCAATAACAGAAATAGCAAGGGTATGAAAAGATAGAGCAAGAAAAATAGGCTCTTTGTTATGTTCCTGAAATTCAAATTCTCACTTGCACTTCTGATTTTATTATAGTTTTTCTTTAAATTTATGCTAGGTCATAAATTTTGCGACTATATAAAATGCAAAGGAAAATTTATAGAAGGAAGAATAAATGTGTGAAAAATTATTACTTATTGTTTCTCACTTTTGATCTGCCAGAAGAAAAACATCTGAAAGTTGGGTTGTTTCCTGGTACTTTACAGAAAGTTATCCACAAACGTTACACTAACCTCAAATACAGTACAGTGACGACATTGGAAGTAACTGAGGTATGTGTTTAACCTGCATTCCCCTCAATTTCTTTGAACAAAATGTTCCCTGTAACTTATTTCACAACAGTCTTCAGGCCAAAAATCTCTCTTCTTTCTAGATACGAGGCCTAATTTTACACTCAGATACATTCTAAGAGCCTTCTTTATTTTAATAAATGGTTTGCAGGTGTCTGGAAACAGATGTTTATCCTTAACATTTTAAAAATAGTCATATGGTCTATTGGCAAAGCGAGGAAACATTAGTTTGTAATTTTAAAAACAGTCCTGCACGTGCAGTGGATTGACTCTTTGTTTTGGATAAATCATTTAACTTTTACATGCATTGGTGAAAATGTCAAACTGCTTTTAAAAGACCACTTTTTAAGTTTAGCTAAATTCAGCTGTTATTTGACTACGTGAGGAGGCAAGCAAGGCGGCCAAGAAAAACCATGCTGTAATCTTGTAAATAAACATATTTTTTTACCAAACCTGAGGTGAAATTTCATTGACAAAATTGCTGTATTTGACAGCTTATTTAAAAAAAATCAAACCTGACATGACTCATCCCTGAATCTATAGTCTTAGTAAAGTTGAGCAAGCTTTTTAAGAGCTCAGACCTGTTCACTTGTGGGTCCAAATTAATCTTGCTTTCCTACTTCTTAGTCCATTCTTTAATTGTTTGTTTGTTTGCTTGTTTATTTGTTTTATAAATCAAGATAAAATTCTTTAGTGTGTTTTGTTTGTTTTGCATTCATCTGAAACCAGAGATCAGTCCTGTCTCTTTTGGCATTGGAAAAATTGGGTCATCTGAGCTGGAAATTTTAGGTTCTTCAAAACCCAATGCAAGGGACATAAAATGAAAGGCATATGTTGAAGTTTGAAAAAAACAGGATGTAGGATTGGTTAGGGCTGTAAAGTGTACAGTCCCCCTTTCCCATTTTTCTTTTGTTTCTCCTTCTTTTGTTTTGTTTGTTGTTGTTTGGGTTTTTTTTAAGAACATTTGACACTTCTTCCCCAAAGAAATAAGTTTTGAGATAATTTCAAACACTTAGTCCTTGGACACAATACATACTTATAGAAGAATTTGTTAAATGACTTGCTTTATGAAAATACAAAAAATCTGATAGATGTTATTTTACAGTTGATTCAATGTTATGCAGTCTATGAGACTTCCATCCTTTCTGGAAAACTGACATAGTATAAGAGTAGGTTGTCCCGTTAGATCCTTCATTTTCAAAAATTTTGTATGCTGTAGACTTGTCTAGTGTAAGTGATAAAATGGAGAAAAGTCTATTCTGGAAACCTATTCAGGAAGCTTCTTCAGCACATATGATTTTCTGCGCATGAACAATGAAAGAAAGAGTGATTTTGCAAACTAGTATCTCATTGACTATAAATCAGCTGCTCCAGATACTTAATCCCATAACCCTGTTTGCATAATCTTATGAACTTTCTTCACCAATTAAAGTTACTCATGCTTTCAAATGCCATACCAACCTTGGGCCTTGGTTGGGGTTTATTTTTACAATGTGCTGCTTCAAGATGCAGCTCTGTTGGTTTCTGTTGACATCCAGTGTGGTGGAGACTGTCCTGGGCTTTTCAGGATGAGCCTTTAATGAGAAAGGGAGCACTAGCACTGTCAATATAATGATATAATAGTCCTCACTAGAATGGAGGAAGGACTCTTCATGGAGCTATTTCTGACAAGATTTGAGACACATTTAGCAAGCAAAGTGAGTAGAAGATTTTTGGCACAGGATCTCTAAGCTCTCACCTGACATTGATATAAGGAGATAAGTAACGGCTCCTAACTGAAAAGTAATTTAGCATCTTTCTCTAGAGTAAAAGGGTGTTAAGTACATTCACCAGAAATCCTGCAAAAGGCACTACTTAATAAGAAGAAATTGATTTTGCAGAAATGCAAAATCTCTTTTACAATGACTTTAAGGTACTTATTGACACAGCAGGAAGAATTTGGCTTGATATGCAGAAGACAAACTCAATGCCAAGATCACTTAGTTGTTAATGAAACACTTGTTCAGAACAAGAATTGAGTTCCTAAAGGTTTTGTTCTGGCTGAACAAGGCGAATTTCACTTTTAGTTTCTGATATGCAGGCCCCATTCACACTCCTATGCTTCAGTATGTAAAGGTAACATCAGAGCTGGACTAGCGACAGGGAATCATTTACCCTACTCAACACAAAACAACTAAATCTGTTGTCTTAGCTCTCCCTGTTGGTAATGGAGATCAGCCTATCCAGGGCACCTCAGTGGGGTTTCTTCTGGCAGTCATGAGGGAAGGAATCTTGGGAGACTACACAGGTAGCTTGGCCAAGTTAGGCACCTCACATAAAATGTTAGGTGGTGTGAATAAGCTTAAAAGGTTCATCATTAATATAATAAACAGATGATTTTCTGGCACAGTAGGGGTTTTGTGTACATACGATAAAGCAGAGCTGGCTGCTGGGTTTGAGCCCAGGGATAACTGATACCTGTGAATCATAACTAAATTTTATAGCTAATTTCTTTGGTCAGGACAGTGCTTATTCAGCATAACATCTAAGACTACAAGGAGATCAGGAAAAATATTCTGAAAAACGAGTATGACAAAGAACTAGATACAAATTCATTAAACTGTCTCAAAAATTCTACATTTAATTTTTCCTAATATAGAAATAGCATTTAAATTCATTGCTTCTAAATATTTCATATGCTTCTAATAACCTAATCTACAAATACATACTGCGCAGTGCCACCTTTCTCACCCAGATACAGAAATGTCTGCCTGTTCTTTTTATTTTGGTCCTTCCTATTTTTACAGCATATGCTGTTATGTTCTTTTCCATAAACAAAACTGCTTTGAGCTGTTCTAGGGAAATTTTTACAAAGTTTTTATTTAAATTAAGACTTTTTTTTTTTTTTAACTACAGTGTATTCAACATTTGCACTCATGTCTTGTCCTCTATGTCTGGTTAGCTTCACGTTGTAGTAGTCTCCATAGATTATGCTAGATGAAGGAGGATTTGGCCTCATTCTGATCTGCTCCAAAGACCATAAAAATCATAGGAGAAAGCTTCCAGTGATGTGAATTGGCTTTAAATCGGTCTCTTTGAAGATTATTTTTTTATTTTGTCAGATGTTTTTTCAGATCAGTAAAATATTCTGATCTCTACTTCCTCCACTGTTTGGGATCTCAGAACCTGAAAATTATTTAAACCTTTGAAGACTTTCTTCTTCTGTATTGGTAATGTTTGTTGCAGAATTCTTTTTGTTCTCATTAAATCAGAGTCCTTTTTAACATTGTTTAACAAGCTATAATAGTAAATTAAACCTCTTTATCTTCTAGACCTTTGGTAATTTTAATTTCAAACTTCTTGGGCTTTTAAGTGGTCCTTAATGGTGAAATTTGAAGGCAAATGTTTATTGATTAGCATCAAACGTGTGCCTCTTGGCATTCTCGCTGTCAAGCTTCATCTGCCAAAACCCATGTGAAGCTTCCAGTTTGGGAATTCAGCAGACACCTTTATTCTACTCTAATGAGGAAAAATATGGTCATTAGGCTGGCTATCGTTTTTAATATTTAAACTTATTGTTGAAGGGATTGTTATTGCAGTATTATTCTTTATGACAGAAGCTACTGCTTAACTGGTTAATTGCTTCATCATTTTCATTTTCATTGATACATATTGCTTAAAAAATTCAAACAAGGGGTTGGTTGCAAATATTCTATTTATGCTATTTAAGTCTGCATTGCATGCAGACTTACTGCATTATTTAAAATTTTATCTTTGACCTTCTATTTTCAGACTCGTGTATGAAAATACTTGGTTTGTACTAAGTGATTTACCAAAACAATGGAAACTAATAGGCATTTTTAGGAAAATTAGGGAATTTACAGAAAAAACTGTACCTTGGAAGAACTGACCGTTTGTGATTTAGTTCTTTCAGCATGCAAGTCCATTATCTAAAACTGGATATAACTGAAACTTTCTGACCTTCTGAATAGCTCCCCAGGTGAAGAATTGCTTCTTACAGCTATTCAACAATATGTATGCATTACATCCAATGAAAAATATATTAGCTTTATTGAAAAAATATTGTAACTTAATGTACCATAACTATAATATAACTTACTGTCATTAAAATACAAGTTTGCTAGTATATCACTGGTACTGCATATCTAAGTTTTTTTAAAGACACTCTTCTAGTATAAATATTTGATGTTTGTTTTAATTCCCGTTCCAACATAAGCCAAAGGTATAGTTGCCTGTTTGAAAGCTAAATGGGGAACAAAACACATACAGAAAATCCTATATCCTCTGTTTTTGCTTAGTTACTAAGAAAATAGAAATTTTAAATTTGACTGTCTTCGCAATAGTCTTACAGCAGGGCAGGAAAGCCCATCAGCAGGCCTGATTCATTGTGATTGAGTTGAGATGAAAGTATATTATCCTGGATAATTCCATGGATCTAGTTTTGCTTTACAAACGTTAATGTTTACCTGCTTTGGAAATGGACTGCTATTACTCTGCAGCTGCAGTTATAGCTTTAAAGCTGGTGTGTGGGCATTGTGATCTGGAAGAGTTTGTAACATCTTACCAAATTAGCTTAGTTTAAAATCTGCTGATTTAAGAATCAAAATGTTGCTATAGATACAGAGATTTACACTAATATATTGTCTATAATAGCAGTTATATCAACTAATTACAATAGCATTGTGTTGGTTTTTTTTTTTTTTTCAGAAAATCCTTAGTTTATGGAAGAACCCACCTCTGATAAAAGCATCTCGCAAATTTTGCTTATAAGTGTCTATTCTAAAAGCCAATTTTTCCAATTATCAATAACCTACAGATCTCTACATATTCTGGAGACTAACTAGGGATCTGTTATGGCCAAACAGGAACCCACTTACCTATTCTATTGAATGTTTTATGTCAATGTATTTCAAGTCTGGGGAAGAATCTCATAAACATGATAAAATTTCTGAACTTACTCATTAAAAAAACAATAAATTGAAATCTTAAATTCTTGAATTGAGTACCTACTATGGCCATGCTAAAAATAGGTGTTTCTGTATGTCTTGTGAAGAACCTGCCATCAATTTTTTCTGTATTTGCTTTTCCTTATTTGATTTACAGGTTTCCCCCCTTTTTTTTTTTATTTTACTCCTTTTGAAAGTGAAACTTTTGCTTTTGGCCCTGTATTGTACTACTGCGTAAAATGTTTGACTAGTTGTTACAACCCCATCACCAACATTTCCTTGTGTTTTCTCACCTGTACGTTTGTACCTACTTGTCTCACAAACTGTATGCTTTTCTAGGTAAAAATACGAGTCATGCTTGAAAACTGACCAGTAAAATGAGTGTCTAGTCTCTCATTCAGACTTAGAAGCACTCCTACAATTCATATATATCAGTGATAAATGCTGTATGTAATTGAGAGAAACAAAAAATAGAAATGTTCCAAAAACTCTTAAAAAATTATGCAGTCGTGGAAACAGCAATGGCTTTGAACACCTAACAATGAACATAGGTGGATAGGGTTGGTCTCTACTTTAGGAATAGAGAAGGATGAAATATCTTTCCAAATCACTTGTGTGTAAGAGGGTATAGATGTCTTATTTAGCCTGAGGTTGGCTACTGGTGGTGTAATGATATAGTAATATAATATATGAACCACAAGTAGACTCATTTATGCATGATTCTAATTTGTATCTACAGTCCCAAGTTGATCTCAAGGAAACTCACACTTCTGGGCAAATATCAGACCAAGTGCACGATTTTTATATTCAGCTGACAAATATTGTGTGGGTTTTTTTGATTTTTTTTTTTGTATGTTATATATCTCATAAAACAGATGTAAGGTTTTTGTATGACTCTTCACATTTCCTCCCTCCTCTTTATGTATTAGCAAAACGTGTACGTGGCTGACTATACTCAGTATTGAGCCCCAGCAGTGTAAAATTTGTATTCAGCCTTTGTCTTTCTAAGCTAAATTCTAGTCACCAGAATGAGACGGTTTTGGCTTCCAGACAGAAATTGTTTCCAGGCAGGAATTTACAGCATTGCAATGTTGTTGGTTTACCTTCAGGGTAGAATCAATGTAGGGCAGTTTTAACTCTGCCGTGCTTAATACTCATTGAATATGGGGATGCATTTGTTACAGCAGGACTCCTTTAATCCTGAATATTAGCAATCTGCAGTATCTCCCCCTTTCACTAAGATTGTGTTTTATTGTCAAACTTGATAATATTACAAGGGGCACGGTTATTTATGACTATTCAGACATTTAAAATAGGATAACGCCTTGAGGTCTTTTCTTCGTTTTAAGTCATATATTCTTATTTTGTGGGAGAAGTAAAATTATTCTATTAAGCTGATTAGAGTGCAAAATACACACTTGGCAATAAAGCATATATGCCTATATACTCAGTAGCCCCAGGTGTTTGGCATTTCTTAATTAAGATGTAGGAAGGGTTTTCAGTGTATCCAAATATTTTATTAGGTGGACCAGCCAGGAAATGGTCTCATTTAATTTTGTTCTCAGCAGAAGTAACTCCAGATTTCAGTAGGACTGACTAGCTTATCCAGAAATTGAAGGATTCAGAAGGAAACAAAGAACGGTGAGGTGAATGTGGCTTGCCTACTGAGGAAAAAATATAATTTCTTTAGTTATCCTCTTAGCTGTGTGACTTCAGAATTTTTGTTTATAGAAGTATTCTGGAATGGTTCCCAGGATGTTATCCAAGAAAAGTTAGGGTTTGTATGTAAAGGAGCTCACAAAAAGGCTTAACTTGGTCATCCTTAGCTGCCCACATGAAAGGCAAGATCTTTCTTTGTAAGATCAAAGCCAGATGTAGATGGGAAGTTGTAGCAATAATTTTGGTGGGGGGTTTGGGCTTTGTTTCCCCACCCCCTTCAAATCCTTGTTCAATTTAAAGGGGTGAAAAAAAAATAGCTATAGCAGGTTACCTCAATGGATTCACTAAGAAAATAATTATTAAAAGTTAGCATGAGAATACAGGAGAAAGATGTAGAAGTATGTGCATCAGTCATGACAAAGGACACAGACGATACCAAGGAACACCATCCAAATTATAAACTTTACTACTTGGTTTGAATCCATCAATATGGTTAGGTCATCAAAAGACATGTTTGATAAATACAGACACAAAACTAAAGGCAGTTGTTATGCCTGAGCAGGAACTGTAAATTACTTATTCAAATCTGGTAATTGATGTAATTATGGGGAACCCTGCTCCTTACCTATCATACTACATACTGTATAAAGTGGATTGAATTACTGGAGGTACATACATTTGTATATTACATTATGACTGTGGTCACATAAGATTTGAGTCATAGTCTATAATAATTATGAAGTCAATAGTAATAGGTAAGGTATAGAATTCAATAGTTAAAGGTTGTGACACTCTTGTTTAGATATTAGTATTACTTGTTGGTTAGGTTCATCCATACTGGACCTGTTCACAGGGTGTTTTCTGAAGCCTGAATGTCATGAAATCAAAGCAATGTTTTGTCTAGGTAACTGTTGAAGGTTATCAGCCTGTTATCATCTAGCAGACCAGCTACAAATAACATAACTGCATTTGATCTTGTTTTCATTGACTGTTACAGGAGATTTGCCTTTGGTGTCATTGTGAAAGGGTCTGGGTTCTTGGAAATGTTGGTAGTTTCTACTTAGAAAGGAATGAAATAAAAATATCTTTAGTCAATATGCATTTTCTTTCAATGAACAATATCCTTTAGATTTTCAGCATGTTACTTAAAAGGGTGTTGATGATATCTTTCATGATATGGCTCTAGTTAATCACATACTTGCTGCACCACCTTTTTCTACAATAAACAACCTTCAGGATAGTCTAGTAGTTAGACCTTAGGGTAAATGATGCTGTAGATTGCACAAACTCTGTGGGACACAACCTCTTCCTGCATGTGTACAAACTCGATATGGAACAGGATTTTTCTTCTGTCTAAGGGCAACTGGATATTGTTATGCTTATTCATTTATCTACAAAAGAACACTCACCTAATCCACTCATAATGCCATGTTTATGCTGGAATGACTTGAAAAAAAATCCTCAGACGAATTCCCTAAAGTATCTACAGTAACTTAATTGTACTTCAAGGACTGATTTAAAAACCCAAGAATTTTCTTTTGATCTGTTCACAAACTCTTTCACTGTAAGAGTTCCAGTCCACTCCCTCTGAAAATAGTATTTTTCAAAAGGATATCTCAGTACTCTCTTAATAAAAGAGTATTTATCATTCCCAAAGTAGATCTATTTACTCTAAGAAACACTGTAAAATGATTCAATGGTACTGCTAATCCCCTGATCATCTAGATGACAAAACTCTCCATTCTCCATAGTTCTCCTTGTTTTCAATGTAGATCACCCATTTCACAGACTACTGGGATGACTACATGAGCTATTAATACTTCAACAAAATTAGACGGCTCATATTTCAAGAAATGTACAAAATCTGCATGTGAATAAAATCAAAGATGAAGAGTTTATAAGTGAATTAAGAAAAAGAAAAAAAAAAGGATCCTCTACTAGGAGGATCTAGCCATCTATTTGAAGGAGACAAAATAAAAATCATAGATAAGAAATTGACATTCATGCACTGCAGTGCCTAAGGAATTTTAGTAAATCCTTCTTAAACAATAAGCCATACTTGTTTCCTACTGGAGTGTTGAGAGAAATTACATTTCAGGGTGTCTGGATGTAAATTACCATGTGGTGGTGACGAAGGCTTTTCTTTGGATTACTGCTACCTTTCAAGATTTAGCAAAAGAGCTTTTCACTGATTCATGGGCCTATTTCTGTTATGAACTAACTGTTTAGCAAGTGTTTATTTCTCCTGATTTTTCCCAAGTGAGTAAATTAAAAGTCAGAAAGATGACAATGGCATCCGTAGATTATGGTTGCAAAGATGATATGCATGACATTTCTATTCTGCTTTTCAGTGGTCTTACATGCTTGGGAGAAGTGACAGCAAGGCTGTGGGGTTGCAGAAGAGAACACAATGTGACTACCAGCTGGATTTTTAGTGTTAAGCTTGGCCTTTGCTTCTGTGGTAACTGTCTCCATTTGTAGATTTTTACCACTCTGCTGCTTTGTCTCCTGAGGTATCAGGTAACCCCCAATGCTCTTTACTAAGGCATATAGATGGCTCCCAGAGACATCTGCAGGAAATACATGTCTAACTAGAGGAAATTTGACTTAACTCAGGAGGAGAATTCACTGACTGTATAAATTAAGGTTTCACAAAGTACGTTAATTTTTAGTTTAAAAACAAGCCAGTTAAGATATATTGGAGGCCCTGGAAATACAAATAGTGCAATTAGCATGTAAAGTCTTTATTGCTGTTTGTGTCTAATTTGAAATCTTTTTATGCAAAATATTCCTGGTTTATTATGGTTCATATGCTCATCTACTTGGGATTCAACACAGAATGTTGTTTAATACCTAAATTTTCCTGAAACGAGAAGGATGATAGAGTGCACTGTGCGGTATCACTTTGAGCCCATACGTTTCTTTTTCATACACTGAACATTGCCCTGAAATACTTATTCTTACATTACCATACATAATGCTCCCTGAGTGTCTTCCCAGTCACTTCTTCCATAAAACATTACAACTAATGCATTATTCTTTGACTGTTGATTATGGGTGATGTTATGACATGTCCCTTAGGGTTGTGCACAGCACTTTAATTTTTACATGAATTGGCTTTGCACTGAACATCTACATTCCTAGGCAATCTATTAGTCTTTGAGGATGACTGCCATGTTGTGAAGGAGAGTTCATGTTTCAGTTTTTATTCTGAAATACTCCTTGTGGGCGTATGTGCATACACGAGCACATACTCCCTGTTATCTTGGAGAATATTCAACATAGTAGAAGAGAACGAGAACAATTTGTATATAACCTGTGGAAAGGAAATGTAGACTATAACCTGAAGAGACATGAGAAATTCAGGACAAATCTGCTTTTGGCCTTTCTGTTTCTTCCACTATCCAGCCCATTTCTTGTGTCTCTTAGATCTTCTATGCCTGCTTTTGTTGCTTTTCACTCTTATACTCCCCAGGAAAAACATATCTCTGGCAGCCAATTCATTTTGCCAGCCTGATACCAGGGCAATAGAAGAAGAGCATCAAAAGTTCTGACCTGCTGAAGGTGTCAGCCGGAGTGATGTCTGGCTGGGAAAGGGTGTCTTCCAGCTATTCAGCGCAAGCCAAACTGTGCATTCATTTTGGCACTGACACCAGCATCTTTGGCAGAGAAAGTCTCTCTGTCTTCATGGAATCACATAATTTTCAGAGTTGGAAGGGACCTCTAGAGATCATCTAGTCCAACTCCCCTGCCAAAGCAGAATTGCCCAGAGCACATTACTCAGGACTGCATCCAGGCGGGTCTTGAAAATCTCCAGAGAAGGGGACTCCACAACCTCCCTGGGCAGCCTGTTCCAGTGCTCTGTCACCCTCACCGTAAAGAACTTATTCTGTGTATTGTCTTCCTTAGAGAAGGCTAGGTGTGCCAGTTATGCAAGGTAGCTGTGGGTAGCAGGGTTTCAGAAGACAAGCTTGTCCAAGGAAATCCCAGTCTCTACAGACTCCATCTACACAGAGGATGTGAAAATCAAGACCATGGGAGCACTTGGTGTGCAAGGACAGTGTTGCATTTCTGTGTTGATGCAAGAAGCTTGCTAGGCAATGAGGAATAAAAACTGGATTGGTTAAGGATGGATGGACGGATGCTGGCAAGGAAGAACTGTGTAATGTCTGGGAGGCTTGCAATGAAGAGTATGGATTTTTACACTTGAGAGACCCAGGAGAGCAGCTTAAGGGTGATATAAAAAAAAATTCAATGGCAATTCAGGAACTGGGTGCATATGTGCAAAATGAGAGGGCAGGATAAGCAAAAGGGAAGGACATGTTGTTAGAAAAAAGGTGTTGGGAAGGGAGAAGGGACAGTGAGTCAAAATGTTTTAGCATACCTGATATAGAACATACCATACATGCAAATGTGTCATGACTGGTTTGGAGTCTGCATAGAGCAAGGCATGCGGAGGCAGCCCTTTCTTCCTTCACATATCTTTGTATCTACTTTTATATCCTTAATAACTACATTAGTGTCCCACTCACTTCTAGAAATTGTGTAAGTATAATGTTTTCAGGTTTGATATCTTGGGTGAAAACAATCTATAAATCCTACATGCTACCAAAAGCAAAGTAGCTTTCATCATTTGGAAACAGGAGTTGAGGTGGTGCTCCAGACGCTTGCTGAAGGTTACTTCTTTGTCAGACCAGCTATAAATGCATTATTTTCTAAGCTGGGCCAGGTGATCATACGTGCTAGAGGTGGGCCTAGCTCACTGGTTTCTTGCATGCTATTTTGTGGATCTAATAAGCTATTTAGGCTCGATTTGGACCTTTATGGTGGGGTAGTATGACAAAGTTAGCTCTGCACTCCTTCAGACTGGGTTTCATAAGTTAAAAAGCTATGCAGATTTTAAGCTTGATTTCTGGAGAAGGGTAAGAATTGAGAATAACAGTGTAGCACATTAAATACTGTAAATAGTTCTTATTTGTAATAGACTGCTGTGAAACAGTCCTTTTTTAGACTGTGTTATTACAGCTAATTTGGGGTAAATATTGCAAACGTTTTATTTTCCCTCAGCAGACCAAAAACAAATTGCAAAAAGAATAAAACTTTATTGCTTTATTCTGAGAAACACTTAAAGCACTGAAATGAAAAAGAGGGGGAATACAGGCATCATATTTTAGTGTACCTAATGATACTTTATCTGAAAAACAAAAGTATGACCTGTTGATATCTTTTAAGATCTACACTTGGAGCAAGTGGGTTTTGTCTCTCTAAAGAGGGGAAGTATTGTAGAACAAAAGGAAGTAAAAATACTGTATTTCATCAGTCTTTCATATCCGCAAGTAGATTTTTTTCCTGGCATGAAGTTTATTGGCAGTGAGAGAGATACCCACAGTCAACAAAGAGTTAAGCAGAACATATTACTCTGTAGACATCCGAGGGGTGGTTGGAGGAGGAAGGATGAAAGCACCACCCAAGGTCTTTTAAAGCTGTTTTCTTTGTTCTTCTATTGTCTTGCAGTTCTAATCATATGACAGCAGCACTAGGGGGAAGGCGGATAGAGTGAAACACAGGAAAGAGGAGGAAAATGGATGTGGTGTTCTGCATCAGGAATGCAACGTGGTTCCCTGTGCCTTGCCTCAGGAAGGAAAGGAGGGTACCAGAGGAGCTGTCACCCTGAAAGGGAGGGAGACTGACTTCTGTGGATGCTGAGAGCTTTTAACAGCAGGGGCTCGCGTACTGGGGGGGATGGAGCCAAGTACTGAAATTGCATGATGTGTGTATGGTGCAGCTTCCTGTCTTCCTTCTCTAATTACATAGATGTGGCAGAAGCTCTAGCAATCTGTCGTTTCCCTTGATTTTCTGCTCACTGAAATGGATTTGTCTTGCCTTGAATGACTGACAATGGCTTCTCGGCCAACCATTACAGTTCTCAGCACCCCACAAAGTCCTGAGTGAGAAGTATTGGTGACATTTGGAAAAGTTTTTGTCTGGTGGAGTGTGCTTCTGGAATAGAAAGAAATGTTAGGGGAGGTGGCCAATGTGTGGAGGTGTGGGGTTTTTTTGTTTGTTTGTTTGTTTGTTTTTTTTCCTTCTTACAGTACGTTTGAAAGATGCAACAATTTGCACGTGTGAAAACATCCTTTTGAGTTAATAACTTTTCTTACAATTCTCTAAGTATATAGCCTCTTGCCTTAACTTGAATGCTCATGTATATTGTAATTGAAAGTTTGAATGTATTTCCATCAGTTCAAAAGAGAAATTTGCAGGTAAAGCTATGCTGTACATACCAAGGCTACTATTTCTTTAATGGCATTGAAACTGAGTTTCCAACCTCACTGTTCAAACCATGAAGTGCTATTGATACTGGCATATTTAATCCAGTTTACATAAGGCAGCTTCACAGCTGGATAGGTACAAATAACAACAGCAACTTATTTATTGTTACCCTTTCTACCTGCTTTCATGTTTGTTTAGGTAAACTGTTTTACTGTGTTTAAAGCAGATATTCACAGTTTAAGAGTACAAAATAATAATTGTCATCCAATACAATAGGTAATTAATTATTACCTATTAAATATTTATCAGATACGGGATAATTATTAATATGCTTGCAACTCTCCAATAAGTCACCTGACAAGTCTGGTTAACCTGGTAGTCATCAGTGAGAGGGGAAGATTGGTTTCCATTGATCCTGGGACAGGCTGAACATCACTGCTGCTATGGAGCAGTTTTCCAATTACCTTTTTTTTTTTTTTTCCTTAGCATTTTGTACCATTTGTGTTAGCTTTTACTCTGGAATCCTTGAAGTACTGACCACCTCTGTCTCAGCACTCTTGCATCTGTCTTTAATTTAACCTTTCTTACCTGGTGTGGCTCAACTCTATAGTTTTCTCACCACCCTTGCTTGCAATTTAGAAGTTTTTCACAGAATTCTGAACCAAGGTTACGCAGCTGTGCTGTATTGAAACTACACCTTGGATCCCAGAGACTGGAGTGACTGGGAAGAGAGTTGCACTATTTTCTGCAAGACTGGGGTCAGATGTCCTGTTGTGGTTGTAGCTGAGTGATGGTAGGTATTACTGCCTGCTCTCTTACTTGACATATCAAGGAACCTGGATGCACGGGTCTTTCCTGTCAGCCAGTGATCACCTTGCTATTGGGAGTGTGTATGTTCAGTTCTGATAGCTCGCTTCATGGAGGGGTCGGGGCAACTGTACCTGTGTTCACGCTGGATTATTAGGGTGGAGTGGTAACTTGAAAGGGAAGCGGTGGCAAGTCGATAAGTGGAAAGAGTATTGTCTAAACCCTGCTAAACCACAGCCAGAACAACACTGAGGACTTGCTTCAACTTTTCTAATTTCCTTAACATTTCTTACACTCCTAAATATTGCTAAAAGGATTTCTTTGTAGAACTGTCATGAGATAATTCAATAATATTCTTGTATGCGTTGCCTTTTAAATAATCAAGTGATTTGAAGAGATTATTCCAATAAATATGATTAAAATTTCAAATGTATTTTTATGTAGCCAATACCTGCAAGGCGCCTAAGAGCTTAGGAGATTTGAGGAGAGAATCTTATTTTATCTCATTTTGTCTGCTTACATGTAGCATGTTAGAAGTTTGTCCTTCTGGAGGTGAGAGAAACTCTTTTGGTCTGGAAGGTGTCTGTACTTATGTAGAAAGAAATTATCTAAAGAGAAAATTTGCCTGGCAAAGATCCCCCGCTTTTACCTAGCCTTGCTCACCGAGTCCACAGTAATTGCACTGTTCTGTGTAGGCCTGCTGATGTCAGTGAGAAATCATGAAATTGTTCCCCTCATCTTGTTTTTTTTTTTTAGAAGTATTTGCATTTCATTTTCTAATCACGGTTGCTAGCTTGAGCTTTGAACAGGAAAAAAAAAAAGGACACTCATGGTTTAATGCTAGAAATAATTTTACTCTCAAATCCAACCAAAACCTCTTGAGAAAGTGCATGATAAAACATCCATGGGCTAATCAGCATCAGGTTGACCAGGCTGGCCTTGCCCTACTTCCTTGATGAGTTACTTGATTAAAAGTTACTAATGTAATGAATAATGTAGAATCTTTTAACACCTCACTCTATGTGCACCTAAATATCTGCAATATCTGGGACTTGAAAATAGTCAGGGGGCTCACCTAGATGCAGGCTTTTGTGGGATGTGCTGTAGAGCTGCTGCACAGAGGGTGGAATGTAAAATAGAGAATTCCTTTTATTTTAGGGAGTCACAGCGCTGGTTGTGATTCACTGTGTGCTAGAGTTAAGATGCCACTTGTGGGTCCCCTTTTAAGGGATTGACAGAATTTTGTTTTTCTTCGAGGGTGGAGAAAAAAATTCTTCCTTTTATAATTTCCCTAGGAAAGAGAGAACATCAGTTGATACCAATTAATTTGGAAGACTATGCAAGATTGATCTAGCTGTGCTCTGACAGGAGGAGAGCTACAGACCTTGTGCATTTTTGTTTTTCTCATTTGCTTCTCCCAGCCCCTCCATTACATAAACCTAATTGTTATACACTGTAAATTAATAAGAAGTCTAAAACTTGTGCAGCAGTTGTATGGAGAATAATGTATCAAACGGAAGACTTTTGTAATATAATTAAAGGGAAAGAACCCTAATACAAAGGCTAGGATGCATGGCATATATGCTTGTGTTGAATTCTACTTTATTGATTCTTTTACTTCAGAATTAGATAAAGATGGTTTCTAAAGCAATTTACAGGATTTTAAATTTTTAATTTTTGTCCTATTATTCCCTCTTCTTTATCTTTCCCATCTTTGAACTGCACCTCTTTTCAGTAGCAAATTGAAAGAGGGAGGGAAAGAAGAGTTAGGGGAGCAAAGTGTTATAAAAGTGGAAGAGGTATTTCAGAAAAAGTTTAGTGAGAAAATGTAGGGGAATCAAATCCTTCTCAATTTTTTTATCAGCTCTAATGAATGTCAGAATTGCTGGTTTGACTTTCAATTTGTGTGCCTGTATGGTATGGTTGGGTTTTTTTGTTCGTTTATTTTTTTGGGGTTTTTTTTAAGAGTGTATGCACCGTTATAAGGTGACTGATATAGTTAGATTTCTGCAACATTTATGAGATTACTGTTCATGGTTGCTTCCAACAGAGGAATGATGCAGATTACCAGAGGCTGGTGGACCCAATATTAAAAAACATTTTTGGCATTGGCTGTATGAGCCCAGCAGTGAGATGTGGGGGCTGCGCTCATATCTACCGGGGCCCTTCTCCATGCTCAGACCCAAACACACAGCTCTGCTTCTCGTACACCTCTCCATGGGGGGCAAGGCTATTGCTCTGATCAGGTAATGCACAGAGTTGGCTATTGATTTCCCATTTAGTGAAAGATTATGTGTGGAGAGGATAGGCTTTTGGACCTCCATTGACACAAAAAAACATAGATCCATACAAACGATGAACTGTCTTAGTAAAGTTGAAGGTTTTGATACTGAAATTAATTGCAGTCATTGAACTTATTTTGAGCTGTGCGCTATTTTCATTATTTGAAAGACTTCTTTACTTAATAAAGAAAACAGATGAGCTAGCAGCAAATATATTGGAAAACCCCACTTCTTTATAACTTATGAATGCTTTTTCCACACATTATAAGTTCTGAAAGACTATTCTCATCCTATTCATTAGGTAAAGAAAACAACTAACCAAGTTAATGATTTTTCTTTAAAGTAGAAGAATTGTCTTAGGTGCTTTCTCCATGCAATATTGGTCTATGGGCTAAGAATGACATCTATAGTGTTATTATCTGTTTGGTTTTTTTTTAAATAACATCAGGAAAATTAAAAAAAAGCTAACAATTTAGATCATAGTACAGCTAAAGTATAATATGCATCAAAGCACACGTTTAGCAAATGGTGTACACTCAGCTGAAAGGAGTCTTTTGGTAGTGAACAGTAAATTGAGACTACAAGACCTGGATCCAGATTTATTAAGAATAATCGGTTGATTTAATGGTTATGAAAGTAATATTAAACGTAAGGTAAAGATAACATTTTGGGGATTTTTTCCCAATAGCACTGTAATATCAAGCAAATGACAGTGCCTCAGAAGACACAGGAAAATCAGTCTTGGGTGCAGCAGTTGAAAGAGTTTTCTGTTGCTGTTCATTTATTCTTCAGGTGTCATCCTCAATGCACATTTTGCATCACTTCTACAGGTACAGTGAAATGTTTATTCTCTTTTAATGAGGGATTTCTACCAATAAAGTATACAGCCCTTCTTTGTCACCAGCTAGGCATGGTGCAGAACTGATGGAGATTTTTGACCTTGTTGAAAAATAAGTGTTGCCAGTGTAAATGTCCTGTCATGAAAATGTCTGTTGCTGGGTTTTCAGATGTCAATTGCATAATTTATTATTGAAGTCTAATAAAAAAAATATCACTTTTGCCAAAGTCTTTGCTAAATCAGAGAAATAGGAAAGGAATGGAACAACATCCAAGGCTTTGTTCCCTTTAATGATTGTGATCGATTATTCTTACTGCATGTTCATAGAGAAACACTGGTTGAAGTTCAGATATGAAAACAAAGCATATGCAGACCTTTTGTGGGTCCATGGAGAATTTCAGTTGGATTGTCACACAAACGGTTTTGCTTTCAGAGACACAAAACCGAAAAATATTTAGTACAGATATTTTGTCATCTGAACATATTAGCTGACTAGCATCACCTTGTCAGGGGCTTTATGCTCTACTTGCTCTTAGAAGTGACATCAGTGGATGTGCCCAGGTAAGAGTCTAAAGAAATCATATGGGCACCCTTTCAAAAATTCTGCACTTCTGCGATGAGTAGAGAATTTCTGTCAGCAAGTGCAAAGATTGATGGCTTAGTTTAGCTGTGTTTGCGGAGTCTCCAATTGCAAGTGCAATTTGGAAGGATTTAAACTTCTTTACTCCTGGCTTTCCATGACTTATCCACCACATAATACAGTGCTTTTGTAATTTTTCATTAACAGATGTTAATGTTGGGACTTAAGAAAAAGAGAAAAAGAACTCATTATTTGTGTGTGTTTGTTTTCATGATTGGTTTCTGGTTTGTGGTTTTTTTTTGGTTTTGATTTTGTTTTTGTTTTGTTTTTTTTTTTTAGAAGGGAGTCTTGTAAAGATTTGTTCTGCAACACTTTCTAAAATGTCTTTTTGTTTGTTTGAATTACTGTTCATCTGAAATGTAAACAATAGAATTAGACTTCGGTGAGTTGTATGTTCAGTGCTTACAAATGATTAGCAGAACACTTTGGAAGCACAGTGTTTGACAGAGATGGATATTTCTGCTCAGTTGCTGTCCTGAATTCAGTTATTAGTAGGAATGCTTTAAAAAGTTTATTACTTGATGCTGATGTCTGTGGGTTATTTTATGTCAAAGCATACAGCTACTTTTCATCATCAGCCAAGTGTAAAGTTGAATTAAAGGAGTTTTTTGACCTTGTCAAAAATAAATAGATGGAAACACTGCAACAAACAAAAGCTTACCATCTTTCCAATCACTGTTTGTATAATGCACTGCTGGTCTGTCTAAAAGTCATATTACCGGTGTCAGTAAGAAAACACATTCTAAGTAGAGGAAGATAAAAATAAAATAATGAAGTGTGGTAAAAGTTCTACTGTGCACTTGCCCTCCTGTGTATTGCTGTTGAAATATATTTTGCCAGCATTATATTTTCATGTCTACTCTTATCCCTTTGATGACAAATGATCTCTGCCATCCAAATAATCCCAGAAATACTTTAAGGAAATGATAGATTTTAACATTATTGGTAGGCTATCTGAGATTTTGAATGTCATTTGGAAAGCAAATTAAGCATAAATAAGAAATTGGCAACGCTTATCTCAATGGTTGTAAAGAGTGTTTTCTCAGTTATTTTTGTCTTTGTCATGAGTGGATCCCCCTTCCTGCGGTTCTGAAATATAAAAAGGTTCGTATTGCAGTAGAAATGATTGTTAACAGAATTCACCATCTGCAGTAAATCACTTAAGTATGTCTCATAGGAGGACTTTCAGCTATTTTACTATTTTTATAATAAATGATATTCACTAGAGGGTATTAAAAAAAAAAAAAGTTGTTATTCATTTTGGTAAGGATAAGAGGAAATTTGCTTAGTGGTAGTTAATAGGTGTAGCAATTATGGAGGGGAGTGTAATTCATTTACCAGTTAAGAAGTACTGAATCACCACTATTTCTAATTTACAACTTACTTTTGTCTATAAAGCATTCCTAGATTTTTTGTGAAATATTTTGTACAGATACATGGCATCACATTTAAAATCACCAACTACAGAAATAAAGCTTACTAGATTTTTTTCAATCAGAAATTTAGTTGTATGAAAAATTGTCAAAAAGTGGGAGAGTACTCAGAGAGTTTTCTCACAAGACAGTGTTGTGCTTTGGTTTGAGAGTGCACGTCTTCTTTCTAATTGTTGAGTATCACATGACTTAAACTCTTCAGTCATTTTTCCTTCTTCTCTCACAGTTTGGGGAGAAAATTCATAAAGCCTATGAACTTTGAACTTTCCGGTAGTGTAAAGCACTTTTAAGCACACCTGCACTTGCTGTTAAACTTTGCTGCCTGCCTTACCTACAAAAGAAAAAATATAGTGAAACATAAGAGCAGGAACTGATTTTGGAGAAAAAGAAATTGCACGCTTTGTGAAGGATGTCACGCTTCTCCATCTTCTATTCTACATGTTCTTATTCAAAGTCTAATTGTTCTTCACCCATATTCCCTGTTTTCTCCTCCCTACTTCTCCTCCTCCCAGTATAGTTGGCAAATTAATTTCTGGGGTAAAACCTGCAGGAATATTTGTGCCCAGTAAATATTTTTAACATCTATTTGTTAGAAGCAGTAGTTAAAGGGGTTTTTGCTTTTTGCTATATGGCCTGATACAAATGGGAGGAAAAGAAGATTAAGTTGAGCTTAATAAAAATCTACTCGGGATGAAGGAAAATATCTCACGTTTTGTCTAGGCACTCTTAAATGGTCATGTCCCAGCTGATAACTCTGTATAAGTGGGTATATAAAGCTGAGATAAAGGGAAACTTCTATTTTTCTATTACTTTGTCAAGGCACAGCAAGGCTGACACCTCTGTGGGGACAGCTGAGGCTGGGCTGGGACATCAGCCTTTGGTGAGGGTCAGGATCAGGCCTAGTGAAGGGAACTGGGGTCAGGGACAACCCTGGGATGGCTGAGCAGGGCCACTGTGCCAGCCTGTGGGCCTGGCTTGGTGGGGCTCATGGCAGGCAGGGCTGTGGGGAGCTTGAGACCAGCCCTGCTCTGGTGCTGCTGGGGCATGAGGGTGGGTTGCTGGCTCATGTTCAACTTGTCCACCAGGATCTCTAGGTCCTTTTCTTCAAAGCTGTTTTCCAGTCATTTGGCTCCCAGCCTGTTCTCTGGTGCATGGAGGTTGTTTCTTTCCAGGTGCAAGTCTTGCATGAGGCTCCTTTTAGCCCATTTCTCCAACGTGTTGAGGTCCCTTTTAATGGCAGCACACCCATGTGATGTACCAGCCTCTCCTCCCAGGTTTTTATCATTTGTGACCTTGCTGAGGGTATTCTCTGTCCCATCATCAAGGTCATTAATGAAATCTTAAACAGCAATGGGCTCATTATTGAACTCTGGGACACGCAGCTGGTGACTGGCCTCCAGCTGAATTTGGTGCAGCTGATCACAATGCTTTGATCCTGGATGTTCAGCTGGTTTCAGTCCATCTCTCTGTCCACTTAGCTAGTCCATGCTTCATCAGTTAGTCCATAAAGATATTATGGGACACAGTGTCAAAAGCCTTACTAAAGCTTTCCTTTCTCTCCATAAAATGTCAAGAGGGATGTTGTAGAGGATGCACTATTTAAACTATGTTATGAGAAACTGATAGGGCTTGTTCTTGAGCCAAACACCTAAATTTTATCACTCCTTACCCACATCATGAGTATTACCGCTCAAGATTTTTCTTAGAGTGCTGTGTCACTCTGAATAGTTCCTTTGAAATTAAGATACAGCTTTTTTTTTTTTTTTTTTTAATGGTACAAATCCCATCCTTGGGAAAAGGATATGGTAATTTCTTTTGAGAAAGTCAAACCTTACTGTTTTTTGTAACTGTTACATGGCTTTGTACTGGTGGAACCAACCATACCATACACATCAATTGCCTCAGGACCCCAGTGGTTTAACCTGTTTGTCCACTCACCTCTGCAATAACACTATGCAGCTGAAGATGTATTTCGATGTTTGCCCACCTGTAGATTTTCAAATAGTCCCTCAGGGCAGCAGCCTCATGCTCTTGTGATACACCATGGTTACAGTATGCATAGTTCTCCATCGAAAAAGTGTCATTTAATTTGGGTTTGCACAGAACAAAATCTTTTTTTGTGTAAAGGTTTTTCACTGTACATTTCAGAGTGTTCTCATCTTTTAGGGTTGATGGGAAAAGAGAAGTTAAATTAAGCAAGTTGCTAGCACTTTAACTTCCTAAAGAAACATGTACCACTGAGTGGATTTTCACATTACACTGCCAGTAGGGACTTCACATCTTGTAAATGCTTCAGTTTAACAGATACGAAAAAGAGAACTCTATTCTTCTTTGCAGAACAAAACTGTTGCTCGGGTGTTATAGGAGTTGGTTTGATCTCTTTATTCTGCACATAAAATGAAAGATTAAGGAGTACTTGCCATTCCCAGATGCAGCTGCTTCTCTGACCTGGCTTTGGGTGAGAGAACATCTTTGCATAGCAGTCTTTTTAAAACTCTGGATTCTGGATGGTTGGGTTTCCCCCCCTGCCCCGCAAAGTTAGAATCCACCTCTTCTTTTTTGAAATGAATCCCAATCTCTGTCCTAAAAGAAAAAGAAAAAATCTTAATAAGGCTTACAGGTATTGTCCTGTAGTGTAAACTGGGTTTTGGGTGGTTGAGGATTTTTTTGTTTTAAGTGTTGATACTTTTGTCCATGGGTGCTCCACTTGCCTGCTCTTCAGTGGAGGCTTGCAGGTCTTCTGACACCATAACTTACCTCTTGTCCTCTCTCTAAGGCAAATCCACACCAAAATCATTAATGACAAAATAAAGGGCCTAATAAGTGAATAGAATAACTGCAGAGTTTCAGGCCCAATACAGAAGAGACAAAGGCCAGATAGTTCCCCAGAGTAGCACAACACTCATCCTGTATACAGATCATGGAACAGAGCTGGGACTTGTTCCAAAAGTCTTTAATACTTCAATTTCAAATGGCTGCTAGGGATATATCATGTGCAGTCCTAACTTGAGTAAAGCCAGAGTGTGAGAGATGACACACATAAAGTAAAAATAGAAAGGGGAGTGGAGGGGGAAATATGCTTTAGAAATAGTCTAGAATCTCTTAGGCATTTTTATTCATTGTAAACGAATGAAGAAGCAAGAAACAAATCGTTTAAAATCATTTTCAAGTCACCTTTAACAGTAACCGTAATATCATTACAATATATGAGCTGAAACATAAGAGAGAAAGATCTGTTCATTTTAAAAGCTAAAATAGAGCAATTAGCTGGAAAGGATGTGTCATGCCTTACAATAAAAGCTAAATTACAGTAAAATACTTCCTTGCAAAAATGCTGACCATGTGCCAAAGCCCACACATCAAACCACATTTTCTCCAATCATCTGCAGCACAGTAGTTCCCCCACCTGCCCAACTATACGAACATGAGGGACAATAAAGGGCCTGATTCTCTACTGTGCTATGACAGCTTGATACTTATTAGAAGTCATTGACTTTGCTGGAGTTGGTCTGTGAAACTGGACTATTGGAGTATGAGGATTTATGACTTCAAATAAATCTCCGGTCACCTAATGGTTCAGATAAGCTCTGAATGCTGCCGCCTGTCTTTGGTTGATAGTCATGCCAGTAGCTCTACATCTCTGATGAAAATGGTAGAGGGACTTTGTCCACTCCTAGCTCATTCACAATTTTCTTTTCAACTTTCCTATATTGTAACTTGTTTCACGCTTGCCTTCAACAGCCCATGTTTTTCTTGTGAGGTCTGTCAGAATCTCTCTTATCTAGCCAAAGACATGTGGAGATCTATGTATGGTCTCCTTTGCTTTACGTTCTTTACATGTTCCTGCAATTTTTTCTTGTACTTTAACTCCTATTTGCCTGCCTAAAAAGAGTACTATGTTGCGTATATTACATACGTCACTGTGTCAGGGCAGGAGCCATAACACAGCTCTTGGGTCAATTCCTAGTTCTTGAATTTTTGCCATCTGAATTGATCTCTACCTTGAAATCCTATCTACAGTAACAGTGCCAGACATGCAAATACTGGTTGGGGAATGCTAGGAGATACTCATACAACTATTTATTTATTTATTTATTTATTTTTATTTACTTAAGTAATATACTGAACAATTAAAAAAAAAAAAAAAAAGAAAGAAAAAGCCTACAGAAATACTGAACCCCATTAACTAAAACTTCCCTGAAGTTCACATTCTTGTTCTATTATTGCTAGAATTTGCACTTAGTCAACAAACACATTAAGCTCATTCTTAATAGAAACGTACTTCAATATACAGATATGTAGTGGAAGATCAAAAGGATGTAGTATGAAGTTTCATTTTGTAGTAGCTATCAGGCATTATCTCTCACTTCTCAAGGGATGACTTCCCAGAATTAATTTTATTGAAAAAGCAAACTGCAAGGTGCTTTTTATCTCTGTTATATGTATT
The DNA here is from genome assembly GCF_965231255.1 of Vanellus vanellus. Lineage (NCBI taxonomy): Eukaryota > Metazoa > Chordata > Aves > Charadriiformes > Charadriidae > Vanellus > Vanellus vanellus. The sequence continues at coordinate 96,006,350 of NC_138906.1, read as the reverse complement.
AAAAGAAACAATGGTTTGATACAGCCATCAAACTTCATTTCAGAATAAGAATTTCAGGCATTTAGGAAGCTGCATCACTTCTTAAGGTGAATATCATGAACCGGTCTGAGCCTGAAGAAAAGATTAATTAGGGGGGAAAACACCCAACATGCACCTGTGCTCCTAGGGGCCAAGAAGTCATGAAGATAAAAGACAAGACAGGTTATTCTACAAGTTCTTAAAAGAAAAAAAAAAAAAAGAAAAAGAAAGTCTGAAACATCTGGATGCCAGTAATAGCAATATATGGGAATATATGGAGCTTTTGTCTTATGGAAACTGAAAAATTGGCTTTATGCTTCATTCACTGTTCATATGATGTGCTGCTTTAAATGAAAAATTAAAAAGAATCGTGTCAGTGCTTATAGAAGGAATGTGGGATTTCTCCTTCTGTGGAAACAATTGCTAAGGGAGAGAGAGAAACTTTCACAGGCTGTAGAGGACACCCTCCTCAGAGGGGTCTGGAAACCTATGGAGTGAGAAATTTCTCAGACTGAGAAAAAGGGACTGCTGAGAGTTAGGGAGCCAGTTTTCACAAACAGGGAAAATAACCTTTCTAGGGACAAGAAAGGACTGTGTAGCATTTGCTGCAACTTGAAGTCATTGATTCATCCGAAATCAAGCCAGGAAACAAGGGCCCATTGGCAAGGACAAGGACAGTTATTCTCCATGTAGTTCTATTCTGTCTGAAAAAGCCACTTGAGATTTCTCGAGATAGAAAATTTATTCTTATTTCACATTAGCCTTTAAATAAAATTTTGTTCTTCTGGGGTTTAAAAGTTTTTTTGGTTGTCTTTTCAGATGTTATTATAGTGGTCTTTTACATGATGGGGGGGTTGGGTGCAAATTATAGATAGATCTACTTCAAAGTTTTAGCTGATTTGGTTCCTGTCATGAAGAAGAATTATTACTTCTCCATATTCTGTGTGGACACATCAAGTCTATAAAAATTGTGTGTGGTTATGGTGTGCAGTAGGTACATTTCTGTGCTCTCTTTCCCCAACTAAAAAAAAATGAACTCCTCTGAACTGTCTTCAGAGGTGAGGCTTTGATGAGATTTTAGTGCAACATAAACAGCTAGACATGTGACTTCCACTCTGAAACCAGTCCAGCTCTAAAGTTAGACAGCATTCAGGAGGTTCCTCTGTTTCTGAAATACTGAAAAATATTGCTAAGTATAACTATGTAGTTCTATTATGAGAACTCAGTGATAATAATATATTAAAAATAATTAATTTAGGATTTACACAGTAATGAAGATCAAGTGAGAGTGGTTGATATGACCAGAGCTCTTGCATCAATGGTGCACCCAAAGATTTTACCTGCTTTTGTTGCTGAGAGGGGTGCCAGCAGTTCCTGTAAGGACAAGGGTGGCAGGGCAAGTACTTGCATATTGCCTGTGGCTCGGAAGGACTTTGAAGATGCACCAATTCTTCTTATTTTTTAAGCAGATTAGCCCACAGATCCCTTTTAGAGATGGTATTGTCAACAATATTGTCTGCACTTCTCTGGGGGTGAGTCCTTCTCAGAGCATGGCAGTACAGGAAGAAGAGGAAATGAAATCTCGGAATCTTCCTTTAGTGTCTTGCAAACAATCCACTTACTAGGCTTGGAAACTTTATTTCCTATCTGAATATCGTAGGAGAGCTGTAATGAAAGAAATGTAATTTATCATCCCTCTGTATTCCGTGGGCAGCATTTAACAGTGATTTTGCTCACTTTATCTTATGATGTACTTTTCTCCCTTGTCAATTTCTTAATATCACACAGCTTACTCTATAGCTTACCTGGCTCCCGTGATTCCTGTGTAACATATTAATCCAGCATTTTATGATGGAATGAGAAAAATGCACTGTTTAACTGTTTACCATTTGCATGGATTTCTTTTTTTAAATTTTTTTTCTTATGTTGGAAGATGATACATGGTTAAGTTCATGCAAGTAATTTTGAGGGTGGCCGTAGAAGACAATATTTGAGTTTTTACTTCCATTCTTACAATGGACAAGCTCATGCCTTTCTGCAGCCTGTGGTGAAGAGCAGACACATTTGGTCTCTTGGGCAAATTATCAACCTATTATTTGTTACCCCCATCTGCGGAGCACCAAGCCATTTCCTTCCCAGAAATTTTGTCGTGTGCCTTGGATACTCTTACATGGAAGGCACGGGTGTGTCTGTACCTGCAGTACTCTTTCAACTTGTAGCTGTTTCACAGCACAGTTGGCATTGAAGCTCTGGGATTGAGGCAATGGAGAAGCTTTCTGGAACAGTTTTAAAAAATAAAATAAAATAAGAATCAAAAACCACCAAAAATTGGAGGGAGGACTTTGTTCAGCTTTTGCCTCTGTAGGCAGCAATGCCCAAATTCAGCAGCACTGCCCAAATTCAGCAGCACTGTGGTTTACAGCCACAGAAGAGGGAGAAATGTTCCCCTCCTTCATTCAGCTGTTTCTTCTGGAAGGAAGCGCAACTTTTCCTCTAGAAAGATCTGGTTTTGCTGCTCTTACTTCAGATGATGAAAATTTAACTGTGTGATTAGGCCTACTCATTTGCAAAGAGAAATGAAAGCCAACGTGAGTGGTCAGAGTTGGACATTATAAAATGAATGGGCAGTCCCTGGCATCTTGGAAGTCAAGTTGCATTTTTTGTCAGGGTGCTTATACATGCATCTAATAGTTTAACATAAGATGTTCATACTGGAGAGCCATGAAGCCACTTTTTGAATCAAAGGATGCTTTCATTTTCTTTACTGAGAGGATGTTAGGGAGGCGGCTCTTTTGTTTGCTGTTTTTCCCTATGATTTTGAGAGTGTTTCTGTCCTGTAATTACTGGATCTATCCACAGGATATTTGAAAATAAGCAAATAGATTCTGAACTCTGCAAGCAACAGAGGATTTTTTGAAAACAGTTCAAATTTACCAGTTCTTTGGCTCCCTTGCCAATTTAGTCAATTCAGTAGATTAAGGAAGATTAGTATCTTCTTACGGTTTCACTAATAATTGAGCCAATTCAATTACTCCTGCAGACTTTTTCATTTCCTCTTGTTTAGTAATGGGAAGTTAAATCTACTACACAACCGTTCTCAGGAGATGCATATGAAGGAACACTAGGCAGTTACATTTTCTGGATTTACTTTTTGATTCATAGTTATTTTTACCATGGGTGTTTTTATGTATTTCCTTGTACAAACATTTGAAAGAAACCATATTTCGGAGCTCTTAAAGAATTAATAGTCATGATATAAGTTAAACTCTGAATCACTAGTGAGAGTGTATTCAAGACTGAATTCCTTAGGAGCCGAGTGGCTACATCAGCAGCTGGTTTTAACTTTGACACTAGCTGAGAATCGGACCTCATGGGTATCTAGATGGTGACAGTAAAAATCATAAAAGATGATCTGCCTGCTCTCATGAAGTGAGGCATGCTGACTGTTGCGGTAATTCCTCATGCAAACAGCTTACTGAATTAAACCTATGTTCTTCAGTTCCACAAATGCTGAAATACGATTTATAGAGCAAAGGCCTGTATTGTGCCTGCTAGAATAGAAAATAAGGAAGAAAAGACAAGATTTTGTTCTCAGTTTGGCCATTCATTCACCACTAATGCATTGACCTTGGACCAAGCTCTTTGATGGTTCCTAGTGGTTAGTTGCTGTATTTGGAAACCTCAATTACAGTTACATTCGTTTAAACGCTTTGTCAGGTCCTTAAGAAATCCCCAGAGAAGTATGCGTGATAGTATCAGTAGTTCATAAAAACAGACAAACAAAACAAAAACCCCACCTTAAATTTAACCAATGAAACCACAGAACTTTACCTTGGTAACTTCCATATAGAAAATTTGGGCAGTGAATGCACCTGAGCAGATGCACAAACCTTTGTTCCTTTTACCATGCCATCTATTAGACAAACGTGACCAGATCCACGCTTTTGTTCTGGGTCCTCACTCGGTTATCTGCTGTTCCTGACAGCTAAGGGAGGGCCTGATTTGGGGCAATTCAAGGAGATCTGGTGCCAGCTAGGACACTTTAGGAAGAGAGGCTTGGCTAGGAGTTTGAGGGGTGAGAAGCACAGTTTATTCTATCTTTAATAACTTGTATCAGAACTAGACTAAGAAGGTCAGGTCTCCAGCCAAGAAAATGCAATCAGCTTTTTCATAATGTCTGTCTGCAGTGAAGAGACTCTAGACAAAAAGAGTGGTTTGAATGTGCTGAACTGCTACTCCTAGTCATTAGTTGGGTTTCTTGTTTTATGTGTTTGTAAACTGGCTTAGGGCACTGAAGGTAACTTTCTTTGGTAGAGGCAGTGTGCAACAAATCTATCATTATAAATAAAGATGAGCGTATATCATCAAAGCCTTGTGATATACTTCAGATTGCCAACTGCAAAAATAACTGCTTTAATTATTAAAAATCCATCTTCCCTTTTTGTTTTATTTTGCAACTACCTACAAAAACAGACTGCATAATCTCAGGTATTTCTTTGCAAGTTCCATTACTACATTGACCAATGACCTCAGTGTGGGTGAAATACCTCACAAGAATTGAATTTCCAGTTGTTTTTTTTTTCTTGCTGTGTTGCAGAAACAGCATCTACTTTAAGTACCATTTGCTAGAGACAAACACCATTTCTTGGTTGCTCAGCCAAATAACTGAGTTAATCTGTATATTATTGCATGTAGTCTTTTAACAAGGGGAATGCTATTCATCACTTGTTTTCTTCATGGCCTTAAAAAAAAGAAAAAGAAAAAAAGTAATTAAGTAGCCTAATTCTGGCTAAATAAACATACCTTAGTTTTAGTACGGAAATTATGTTAGCACCTGGAGGCTCCAAATAGGAATTAAGAGTACTTACTACATATTAGCCAATAACCAAACAACAAAATAGTTCCCCAAAAGTCACACAAGAAGCCTCTCCTTCCCAAAGAGGAGGAAATCAGCAGCTTAACACTTCTCATCTCAGTACAGCACTACGTGTTCGTGGCTGTCAAACCCAATAGTTCCTATTCTGTTGCCAGTGTCACTCTGGATATTGCTGTGTCGAGTCTCAGGACAGGGAACCTAGTGGCTTCCTCCTTTTCTCATGACTTTTTGTTTCGGATGAGCAATCTATAGGCAGTTTCCAGAGTTACCTATTGGTGTTTGTTGTCTGATAATGCCAATTATTTTGTCATGATACTGCAGCTTCAGTCCCTACGTAGTGAAAAATTGTAAGCTAAATACTTACAAAAAGTAAGTACTTTTGTACGAAATACTCGTTGGAGTGCTAAAAAGAATTCAGCACCACAATAGAGTTAATACATCATTATCCATTTGTTCACCCACTTGACTGCAGTGCAGCATTAGACATGGTCTCTCTTGATTCTAGCAATTACGCTGTTCCCATCACCTTCCTCCATTACAAGCTATTGATGGTGCAAGTACAGCTATGAGAAAAGATTTGATTTTTTTTTTTTTTTAACGGTAAAAAATTCTGAAAAGCGGGAAGACAGAGTATTATGGGTCACCTTGATGACTGGTCTACTACCACTTGCATTGGTAAGCTGTTATTTTGAACATCTGAGTACTCTGTATACATGCTGAATCTGCTTGCTGAGCTTTCAGGGGCGTTCTTCGAAGGAGCAATGAGAAATATGGGACTGATCACACACCTCGGGAATTACAGTGCTTTATAACGTAATATCTCTGAGAAATATGAAGTAAAAAAAATAACCTATTTTAGGGGGGAGGGGGAAGAGAGAGTTTTAAAGCTTATGTTTCTAAGAATAAGTGATTTTTTTTCCACAGAAAAAATGAATACTGACAAGGAAACCTCAAAAGGGTCAGAGATTTAATGTGAAAACACATGCAGTTCTCTCAAGCAACTTACCCACATCTGATTAATCTTCTAAATCCCAAGTAGACATTAGCAGCTAGAATTTTCTGCTAACTCATAAAATAGTCTTTAATTTTGAGCAGAAGAAAAGGTAAAACAAAGGATACATGGAGATGCACTTCAGAGGTACATGTCCTGTTATTTTAAGAAAAAGTGAAGATATGGATATAAACATCTTTATCACAGTGGCATTTGTGGTAATAAGGATGAAAGACCTTGTAGATGAAAGACGACACAGAAATAAAGTGCAGTAACAGTGTCTTCAGAATTAGGACCAAGAACTGTCAACCACTTCGTAAACTGATAGGACCATTTATTTATCGAAAGAAATACACCTGTTTTTAAATGAAAGGAGGTATTGGAGAGTATTGTGCAAGTCTGTGGGAGACTCTGTACTAACTGTCTCACAGAAGTTAACCCAAAGCATGCAAAATTCTCCCTCACCTCTTGTGGCTCAGAACTGATTAAACATTCTTAATATTTTGGGGTGCTATGTAGCTATTCTGTGTATCTCTAAAACTAACAGTTTCAACACTCAGATATACAGCTTTGAAATACTTAAGCTAGGAGAGAAGGGAAGATGTAGCAATTATAACTTGTATCGCAAAATAAGCAAATGAAGACTAGTGAGACTATGAAATAGGAAAGGCCAGAAGTAACTTGTGAACTGTTATTCCAGAAGAATTTTTTTTAACTACGTAGAAGCTTGCTGTTAGGTAAATCCTGGACAGGTTTTCAATTAAGCTTCCTTACCTGCTGTTAGAGTCAAGCTAAGGACAAAGCTCAACTTTATTGGTTTTAAAAGCCCAGCAAAACCTTTCCACTTCCTTAGAAATCCAGTTTCTTAGCAACAAGGGGTGCTTGCATACACAAGGCATTTGGACTGTGTTTTAACAAAAGGATTTATTTCAATTAGGAATTTTTCAAAACCTTATCAGTTTTCAGTTGCATGGGATAAGATTGAATTTACATCTCACATTCAAACCCTCTCTTTCAGATTTTAAAATGCTTTGGCTTCTCTATCTGTAATTCCTTCATGCTTCTTTAAACACAAATTTTTTATCTCTGTGTTAGTTTCTAATGATAATATGAAATTTTTCCCTTAAATGAAACTTGATCTCATCTTTTGAATATACCATAAGGAGAGAATGTTCCTTAAAATACCCATGGAAATATTATGAGCTACTGAACAATATCTGGTCCAGTTTCAAAGGAATACTGTTGCAGAAACGTAATCTGTTCTAACCTTAGAATTTCTGTGAATTTTGAAGAAAACACTATTAGATGATATATCTTGTTCTTTCCATTGGCTTGAGTTGACAGATAGCTGCGGCATGTTTTGTCAACTTTTGACTTTTTTAAATACAAAGGATTCTTAATATGTTGTATCTATAAGAAATGGTGCATTAGACCCTGTCAAAATAATCAGAGATGCTTATATGGAAAGGGCTACATGTCGGCCACTAGATGGGGTCTTTATTTAATTTCATTAACAATAGGTAACTTGACGTATGTGATGTTTATTAAGAAAGTCTGCGGAAAGAATCAGAGAAATGTATTGGCCAGTAATTTTTTATGTTGTTGTTTTCAAACAACTCTCCAATATCTATAGTTTAAAATATAGTAGTGTTTCATAGCTGGAGAACACTGTACACCAGGGAAGGCACAAAGGACATTCCTGAATGGATTGCCACCTACCCTTTATATTCCGTGCAGTGTTTTGATCAGCTGATAACAGCAACAGCATGAGAATCTCAGGAATAAATATATTTCTCTTTAAGACAATGCGGGTTTTATCAGAACTGTTGCAATAGGGGTTTTATTGATTTTTAAGGTTTTCCTGCCCAACAAATAAGAGGGAAGAACACAGCGTTCAGAGCAGAAAAGACACTGCTGACTTTTTTGCTATGGAGAGAAATTCATTGATAGGGAAAGAAGAAATATTTATAAATATATATTATGAGACAGGCAAGATTCCCCACCCACCCCACACCCCCACACTCCTGCCCACTGAAATCCACTGATCAAAAACAAAACAGAAAATCAGAAATGTTGAGGTCTTGGTGGGGAGGCAAGAAGGACATGTTCAGTCATCGCATGTGTTAATGTCAGATCTTTGAATTTTTGAGCTTAGGTCAGTTCTCTGTGTTTGAAGAGATGGGTTCAAGTTTGTGTCCATTAGAAATCAAAACTAGAAAGAGGAACCTAACTACTAACTGTAAGGCAAGCTTTAATGCCTTACATGGTATCATGATCCCAAGTAGATATAAATTTGGGAAATACAGAGAATGCAAAAGAAAAGTAGCCAGATTTTAATGAGCCATGCAACATTTCTTCAAGTATTGGGATTCTGGAGAGAGGAAGTACTTCTCAGCAGTGCTTTAGCAGAAGACTCCTCATTGGTTATTGTTAGACAATTAATTTTATTTTTTTTCTTAATTTATCTTTTATGATACTTAAATACACCTGGCTTTACCTATGCAGAAATGGGGAGGAAAAGTAAATAAGCATTACAAGAAGTAATGCTTCAAACTACCTTAAATGCTAAATTCCAAAAGGAATGCTGTTGTATATGAAGATTTTATTGGCATTCACTTAGAATGACCTGAATAATTTATTGGTGCCTTTCTGCTTATCTGCAATGCATTCTGATACACCCATAATAAAGCCTTAATGCCCTCATTGGAAATGGTAGTAGGAGTAAAAGTGTCTTTCTCATATTAAATATATAGTATGTTATAAAAAAATGAGAGTTTCATGAAAGTGGTTGTAAATTATGAGTTATGAAATGCAGACAGTTGATGACAAATGAAAATCAATGGTAAATTTTACAGCAAATAAGGATAAGGACAAGAAGAAGCATTTTATTATCTCCAGGAAAAAAAAGAGCTTAACTTTGATTTAGATAGGTTGCTAGAAGGGAAAGCAATGACTCAGAAGGCAGATATGTTTGAATAAATACTAATTTAGTGCTTGCAGAAAGGCTCTCGATGGTGTTTTCACATCTCCAAGTTGAGAGTACCTTCTAGTTCAAGAGTATCTAGAGTAGATATCAAAGAACAAAGAAACAAGATGTGTGTTTGGGGTATTTAATAAAAAGGACTTAAATGTAAAAGGAAGAATTACTTGGATTCAGGAGCCTCAAGACAAAAAACATGAAGGGGGGAAAGGGAGATTTCGTGTGCAGCAGCCGCCTTGTGTCTGTTCTGGCCACATCCCCTGTTAATGGCCTGTTTTTTTGGCCATGATCCCTGTTCCTTAAAGCATCATTTTGTGCATGTCATGCCTGGGTATGACCGCATGAGCAACTTATAGAAATGAACTGGTTATGAACTCGCATTGCAGCTGAGAGTCTGTGGCACGTGAGTGGCACCCGTCCATGGTCTGCAGTGTTTCCTCAGTGGCCTGCTCACCATGCTTCCTCCCTTTCTGACCTCCATCCATTGTTTAGGGAGCTTTGGACCAGGTTCTAGACCTGGCAGTGGGGGCTAAATTCAGAAAAGATGCTATGTGGTCAGTTTGTTTACCTTCAGATCTCAGGCCTCTAGCTTTTATTTAGCTACGAAAATAAAAAAAAAATAATTCTGAAGGAATTTTGCAGTCAAGGATCTCAAAAGAATGAACAAGGTAGTTCTCTGAGTTAGTGCTGCCAATGTATAAGATGTTCTACAATACTGATGATGTTCCAGTTAATGAGAAAAAAGCTCCAGCAAGCCAAAGAGCTGATGTCCCGAGATGCCTCTGTCACATTCTCTGCTTGTTGCCAAAATATGCTGACTCAGCAGAATCGGTATAGAAACAGGACAAGTTGCAATGTAATGTTACACAGTTTGTCTCTGGCCTTCTTTTTTTTTTTCTTTTCTAAGGGCCTAGTTTTATTAAAACTACATATTACCAATTTTGTGTTTTGTTAAATATAAATGATCTTTGACACAACTAGATGGCTACAGATAGCTTAGGAAATACAGCAAGTAATATTTCACAACCCTTTAGGCAAATGAAACTGTAAGGTCAAGGAGAAGAGTTGCAAGACATTGTGGAAAGACTGAATAAAATTGTAGCCATTACCCAGTGTGTTTTGTTTACGTATGCCTGAAAACCTTAAAAAGAAACAAAACCCACCACCACCAAAGTCCACTAAGCTTTTAAAATGTGTTAGGAGATGACTTCAGCTGTGATAGCTTTCAGTATTCAATTTAATTCTCTTCCAATGCAGTCTGTAAAGGTGCTGAGATCTGACTTGACAGGCACTATTGGGAAAAATAAGGCTTCTAAGAGTATTCAATTGTAAAAAAAAATATACCATTTTTGTCAAATGTTACAGGTTGCAGATAAGAAAAGACTTTTGCTATCGTAACATCTTATAGGATGAAGTCAATGTTCAACTTTAAATTAGCATTCTTAGTTAACTGTGGAAAAAAAACCCTTGATAAATGTATTCAAAGTATCTTCTAAAGGATATATGAAAAATGAATTGTAGTAGAATTCAGTTTTGCAATAGAAAGTTAATTAAAAAACAATTAACTACTGACTATACTTCAATTTAGTTAAAAAAAACCCAAAACACACAACTCAATACATGTCATTATTAAAGACTCACAAATGTGCAATTTGCACAGCTTTTTCTTATTAGTTGCTTCAGCATCCTGCAATAGATTGGAAGACAAGTAGATCTCCACCTGAGAGAAGAACTGAGTGCGTTTTAGATCACTGGAATTATGTAGAAATAAAACATTTTTGTTCTGAAGTATTGCATACATGAAAAGGGCAATCATTTCACAGAACTGTAGAAGAATCCACAGAAAAAAATACTTAAAAGCAAATTTTTATTTTGGGGGGGCTTTTTAACCAAAATTTTTAGAATTTTCAGGATCTGAGTGGTTTGAGATGGGTGACATCAAAAAAGAGTGGCTTTCTGTGAAATTTAGGAAAAAAAAGAGTGTTATTTTCATATACCACACCCATGAAGAAGGGTAACAATGTAATTTCATGGAAAAAAGAGAAAACACAATTGCAAGAACAAGGTTTAGCTGAGACTGTTGCACTTTGTAATTTAAACTATCCCGGCTATACAAGGAAAGTCAGACTGTAAAGAGCCTGGCAGACAGAAAAGAAAAAAGATTTTTTTCATTATTAAAAGCCTTATATATTTAATCTTCTTTCCCCAAAAGCAGCTGTAAAAGGAGACTGAGAAATGCTGGAAGAAGATATTTTATCTCTCTGGGGTGCAAGACGTGCATTGACGGTTATAGTAAATTCTATGTCAAGCAACAAATCAGGAAAGCATAACAATGTCCTGAGTTTGAAAAAGCTTAGATAGGAGTGCCATGGTTAGCTCTGACATACACAACACAATGTCAACACCTGGCATCACGTCTGTCCTCCTTTCAAGTGCAGAGCAAGAGACCTTCACTGTTTAGATAAAATGTGGCTGAAAGTTTATTAAAAATGGTGGTGTTTCTTAGAATTTTAGGAAATTGTTTTGTACAACTGCTTGGGGTGGTGGTTTTTGCTCTTTTTATATAGTTATGGCCTAAACATGTAAAGGATGTGTTACACAATAGCTTTAATCTAAATTAAATTGCCTTCTACAATTATGTAGAGCAGAAGACTGAATGAAAAGAAAAATAGGATCAGATGTTTTCCTTCCTTCTCATGCTGCTGGAAGTGTTGTCCTTCTGATTTCTGGAAACATCGTTATAATTCCAGTGGTATCTGCTATTGCTGAAGGTACTAGGAGCTGTCCTCAATTGTGCTGATGGTGCATAAAACCGGTTTCTGTTGGATCTAACATAATAGGGAATTAATTTAACAAAATCACTAATCAAAGTTGATTTCAAAGAAAAAAAAAAAAAAAAAAAAACAAACAACCAGCAGTTATTTTGCAACTAATTTTGAATTTTAAACAGCTAACTTTGGAGCATCATTCCCACTTCAATGTAAGTGTGAACATAGTGTTGGAAGGGGGGTGTGTGGGGTGTGTGGGGTGTGTGTTAGTGTCTTTTCCCAGCAATGGATGAGGTGGATTTTGATAATGAAATAGCAATCTGTCCAACTTGTGTACTGGCTTATGCTTTCTTAAGGTGACTGCTTCTTTCCATTATCTGGAAACTTATCTGGAATGTCTCCATTTCCAAGTGGTTGTTCTGCTGCCTGTTTCAGCTGAAGAGCTTAACTACCTTCAGTTGCCTTCCTTTGCTCTTTGCTGTGTTACACCTCTAGAGCAGAATCATCAGAAGAAATGGCATTTTCCCTGTAATTTCAGCATAGCGTTTTAATGTAAACTGAACTTTTTATACAGTTGAAATAAATATCCTGGTCTATGAACTGCAGCAGCAAAGTCTGACTGGAATTCTGCTCTGAAACCATAAATTATTCAAAAACTTGTTGTGATGAATGATTTTTAAAATACATGGATGACCGAGTGAGAATGCCAGTGGTTGATTATATACTTTAGATACAATGTTATGGGTATTGTAAACCCCTAAGTGTTCAGATATAAAATAGAAATATCAGACATTCTGGGAATCTTATTATTTTACTTTCAATTACCTGTAGCATATAATAGTCTGCTTGGAGAGCTGCAAATAGATCTTTCTGGAATGGAAATGTTTTCTAGTAATGTTTCCTCAATGCCCTTTACATGCAACCATTAATCATCGCTCTGAATTGCTCTTTTGGGAGACAAAAGAAATTTTGCTGTGCACACCCTGATTTCATCTCTATGCTTTAAATAGCTTCTGTTTTTCTTTTCTGAACATTGCTTAAAAATATGCTGAAGAACTATGTGATCACTGTGTTTCTCATATGTATGCAAGGTGAATTCTCAGGAGCATTTTGTATCTAGTTATAGAAGAAGCTAATGACAACATTTCTTACATTAAAAAAAAAAAACAAAAACCACCAACAAACTTGCTGTCTATAAAAGCCTCTCATTCTGTGTGTCATGGATTCTCTTTGGGTTTAATTGACAAATCACTAGAAAGAAGTCTTATTTCTATGAGGACCTAACACTACTTGTCAAGACACCTTTCCAACCACCGACTTTAAATAATGAGTTAGTGTGGTGCTTTAACAGTGTTCTGGCCTCGTTGTTGGAGGGGAAGGAAATTTAAAAAGTCTCTATTTGGTGCATAGGAGTCATTCAAAACATCATTTTAAAATGAATGTATGAATTCTAACAAACTGGAAAAGTACCCTACTTTGTCTAAAGTTAGATCTCTCTTATTGATGTCAGAGACCAATCATTTAGTAAACTATCAGGCTATGAAGTTTGCCATTTAAATTTGTGAAGTGTGAATCCTAAAAGTATCAAATTTAAGTAAAGAAGAAATCCTCTCTGCAATACAAAAAATGATTCTGCTTTCTATAGAAAAAAATCACCGTCCTTCCTTAAGCAATGAGTTCTCAGTCATTAAAGATTTTCTGATTTTTAAAGACAGAGTGAGTACACACCAGTTTTAAAATAAGAGTTAAGGTTTGCTGGAAAGTATGCTTTTACTCATCAGTCAAAGCTACTTAGGAATAGAAAACATACCACAACAAATTGACTAATTTTACACTACTATTCTCAGGGGAAGGATTAATTTGAATTTCACACGGTATTTTCAAAATTCACATAGTCGAGCTTCTTTCAAACTTCTCATAAGAAAAGATGAAAAGAAGCAGTAGTGGCATTTTGAGAACTGCCCAGACACCCAGCTCCAGTGGAAATGGACTTCAAACACAGACACAGAGAGAAGATAAAATAACCTATCCAATCACCACATATATTTTCAAAGATTATTGTTCAGTTTTGGCTAAATCACACTGTAGTACTCTTAACCAGAATAATGGAAAATATGGAAAATTTTCCTTACAGATAAACAAGTGTTTTTTCCAAACTTCAGTTTGGCCACAGATGACAATCCTTTTCACATTAACAAGATTCCTGTGCAAGCTCCTGTAATACCTTCTTGGTTAAGCTGGACCAAATTTAATTTTGCTGCAAGTTCGTTGACATCTGAAGATGGAAACTTTTTCTTCTCTGGATTGTGTTGGTCTTTCACTCAAAAAAAAAATATATATTTATTGAAAATTCAGTTGAACTTGGCAGAATACTGAAAAAAAAATTTAATAGTGATCACCTTGAGAAGGTTTGCAACTGCAAAAATTTGTGGACATCTATTACCTATTTTTTTCCTATCACAAAGAAATACATGGAGAACAATTTCTCCTGAAAGAGATTATAAGAAAGATTTCTGACTTTGTTTGACCTTGTGACAAACAAACCAACAATAACTTTTAAGTGTTGCATAAACTAGGTCAGCACAAGAAACAATAAGCCAGTGAGAAAGCTGCCCAGGGTGACTCCGTTTGTTGCAGAGGCCATATTTACCTATTTGTCATTGATTTACAATGCCTCCAACTAGACTCTGTGCCACTGTCTTTTCACCATCTTTCGTGTTGTAAACATGACACGGCTCTCCACACTCATCTATGTGTATATAAAGCGTAAGACCCACTGTGGTCTTTGGAGGTGTGCATTTTCAATCAAGTGCTGGCTGTACAGTCTCTACTTGTATAAATAATTCTATATAGCACTTTATTTCTTAAAATTTAACACTTTACTTTAAAATGCATTGTACTTTTGGGGATGGTGGGGAAGAGTAAAGTACTGATTGTTTCTTGTTTCCATGGTTTAAGTTGGAGTATATATTCCTGTTCTTTCCAGTGATTCTTACTACTTTTAAAAATTTTTAGGATTCAGGTTATTTTTCTAGTATAGCAGAGATCTTTTTTAAAGAATAAAAAGCTGGTATATATTCAATATTTATAAAGTTTATAGCAACAGCGGACTTCGTTGTTGAACTAAAGAATTAACAGTCAAGTAGGCGTTTTCCTCCTCCAGCAAAGAGAATTCTTGCAGACACCTGTGTTTAGTGCACTCTAAAGAGAGGGGGAAATAGCAGATGAATGACTTGCACTTTCTTTTTCTCCCACTTTTTCTTCTCTTTTTCTTCTTTCTAGTTGATTTGAATAGGAGGTGGAAAAAATATTATGGAGATATATATGATTAGGCTTTAATTGCTACTTATTTTTGACTATTGGAGATGTTATTAGGAATATAAAAGAACATATAAATACATTTCATCCAAGTTGCAAGAAGGTATAGCATTGGTAATACTCATTTTAGATTGAACGAGAAACTGAACTACATTTTAACTAAAGTAAAAGGAATTACATTGATGTTATTGAGAACAGAGAAAGCCTTAGTTCTCACAAGCCCCTAAATTCCCAGATTAACTGTGCCGATTTGTCACTAGATACCGTCTCTCATAAATGTGGATCAGACCACAACTGGAAAATTCCTGGAAAAAACTATACCAAGCTTGAGTCATTCATTACAGATGAACTGCATCCTTAGGGTGCAGGCAGCTGTGACCATTCAGTGCTCAGAAGAAGTAAAAACGCGTCTCACTCACCTCCCCCTCTTTCTTCCCAAGAGTGTACAGGTGCATTAAGAGATTTTTCTGATTCAGTGCACTGATACCATTTTTGCTCTCTTTTGACCAGGTCTGATGGAGCCTGTACTGCCTGTACTACCTCTGGAACGGCAGTTTGCACACTCAGCCTCCAACTGTTTACAGCATGCCACCAACTGCTTTTTTCGGCAGAAGTCAGACTATCCAAAGCCTGTACCGAGCCTGAAATCTTTCTGTGTGCATAATTCTCTTTATGCCAATGTTTTTTCTTTTTTTATGACACTAATCTAGACTTGGTTTGCACTAAGAGCTCTGTCTAACTGTTTTGGACAACAGTTGGCAGATGGGCTGTGCTTTTTTTTGTGTATTCAAGTAGGGAATATTCTGCCGGATACAACAGAATAAAGCATGCACACACATCAAAAGTATGCCATCCTCCATGTAGTGTGAAAACTGAGCTTCTTTTAAAGGTTGTTATGAACTCATATTAGGGCTGACACAAATATTTCATGTTCTCATTTGGTTAGTTAGATCAGATTCCTCTGTGTGGCAGCTGTTTTCAAAAAGTTGTTTTCTCTTTCTCATAATTTATAATAATGATAGAGTATTTCTTTCTAGATATACTTTGTTTTATTCACTGAAAGTTGCTTTTATATCTAGAAAAATGGAAAAGGTGCCATGACTTTACAGTTTAAACTATAGTGGTGTCCATCCCAGGGCAAATACCAATGTACTCAAATCAAATTTTCTTTACTGATTCTCAGTTACAAACAGTGGCTCTTCCCTGTGCTGACAGCTTTTATTGGAAATGTAAGGAGAAAAGGGTTCATGAAGTTGGTATTGTCCCTAGAAACTTAGTCACGTACAATCCAATCACTTACGTGCACCTTGCAGTGAATCACTGCTGCACTAATCTGTAGGTGTCGATGGAGAGGTTCAGAATGACTGCAGTGGGTCTTCAGCTCAAGATGTTTGTAGGGATAATTTATGTGACCAGTCAAGCAGACATAAGTGTTGGCTAGTAAAATGGGGGGAAAAACTCAGACCCTGACTGTAAAGCTTATTATAAAGAGCTCTTTGGCCTCTAGATGACACTGTGTACCTAATGCTGTACTCACTCGCTAAACCAGAAATTATGGTCCATCTCTCTCTTCCCTTCTCATTGTAATTAAGAGCAGTTGCTGCCTGTTTTAAATAAGCATTCATAACCCTGAAAGAAGTAAATGGAAGAATGTTGTTGTTATTCAAAACAATTAATACAAAAAGGTAAGACTGAAAAGTAAAAGCCGGGAGTGCCATTACCATGGCTATTTGAATGCTTTTTTACAGCTTTATCATCAAATTTGGGACTGCAGTAGTTCGTGCTTTGGTTGGCATTTCCTCACAATGTCTGAGATGACATGAGGATGGAGAGAAGGTTCTCTGAATGCACGTTTACAGTTGGGCTTTAAAAAAATCACTTCGAGCCAAAAGCTGGCATTCAGGAGCAAAGCATTATGTGTAAATATTCAAAACTCTTATTGAGAACAGATGGGCTTGGGGGGATTTTGCTTTTGAGTTTAGTTCATTTGTTTTTTCTAAGCCACTAGTTGAGAAAAAAGTAAAAAAAAAAAAAATCAAAAAAACCCTCAGTGTGAACTTCTTTTTTTTGTGGAATTTTTCTGTGTAGTTCGCAATAATTTCTATTTTTTCCCTATTGCACTAAAGATGCAGTCCCATGCAGTACTAGGACTGCTGCTTTGTACTTAACTTGTCAGTTATATCTGACAGAGATGGATTGCAGAGGGCAGCATTTAGGATTATCATTAAAGTGTAGTATAAATGGGATAAATCCTTACACCAGCACATTTCAATGATATCACAAGCAGAGATGCAAGTGGTAACCCTCACTGACACCTTCTGCAAGGAGCAAAGCAACAATAAATGAGAGAGTGATAACTCCAAACCTGAAAAAAAATGGTGGACTAGTGTATAATACAGACTTGGCTTATGAAGAGTAAAGTTACAGAGTTACTTTTGGGATAGTGACTATAAGTTTTCTAAGAAAATGAAAGAGTAAGTGTTCATTTACTCAACGTTACACCAGCTGTAGTTTTACCAGGGGGACTAACAAGTCTTAGATCTCTCCCTCTCTTTAAAGCTAGCTGGTACTAGCTTTAAAGCTAAGGTTTAAAGGTTCTTTTCCTTCCCTTCCCTTCCCTTCCCTTCCCTTCCCTTCCCTTCCCTTCCCTTCCCTTCCCTTCCCTTCCCTTCCCTTCCCTTCCCTTCCCTTCCCTTCCCTTCCCTTCCCTTCCCTTCCCTTCCCTTCCCTTCCCTTCCCTTCCCTTCCCTTCCCTTCCCTTCCCTTCCCTTCCCTTCCCTTCCCTTCCCTTCCCTTCCCTTCCCTTCCCTTCCCTTCCCTTCCCTTCCCTTCCCTTCCCTTCCCTTCCCTTCCCTTCCCTTCCCTTCCCTTCCCTTCCCTTCCCTTCCCTTCTCTTCTCCTGAGGAAGGGGAGGGATTCAAAAGGGCTTTAGACAGGTAGGATGAAATATGGAGACCTATTGTGAAATATTGATTAACAAATAAGAAAAGACCTGAAGGTGTTGAAAATTTGAACACACACAAATCAGCAGATCTGGATGACATAGATTTTATGATACTGAGACAACACATAATGAGTGTGCAGAATTACTGTGAAGCGTATTCACCAAGTAACAGAGAACTGGAATACTGAGACAGACTGTAAAGGGTGAGACAGAAATTAAAAAATGGAAATGCTGGTGTATTCAAGTAAAAAAAGATACCGAGATGTATGATCAATATTTTCCCTTCGTAAGGAAGATGATGGAACCAATAAGAAAACAAAAATGGGTAACCATCTCTGGGGTAAAAAGGCCCTAGAGTAAAAGGTTAATATAGTTTCATAAAATCTAAATTTTCCTTAGTAAGCTTATGGTGTGGCTTTACTGCTTATTTAGCTTTTTGCATAAAAGCAGCAATTTTTTAATTAAAGAGGAAATACCTTGATTTTTATCTTGGAATACTTTACAAAATTTTACTGTTTTTTTTTTCCATAGACCTTACTTTTTATATGGTATTTCTATTTGAAATGACCTTGGCATAATGGTGAAGAATGTTCTCATATTTGCATACTGAAAACAAAAGGCAGAGGCAGCAGAAAGGCTGTTGGAAAGGTTGTCAACATCTACAAAATCTCATATTAATAAGTTCTATTTGATATCCTTTTGAACGATTGGGAAAAAACAGCACATTTTGAATGGAATGCCTGCTAAATCAAGAGCCATTGAAAATATCACTGAGGACAAAACAGAATAAAAAGGATTTGGGGAGATCAGAAAGATGGGCAGGAAAACAACAAAATGAGATTCATCTCTTGAAAATGCAGACTGTGGGAAAGTGGCGCAATCTCAGTGGAAGGCAGGAACCTAGGGAACTACGGTGACAAATGAGATTTGTGGCTGGTAAGGGGCAGTAAATTAAATGCAACTTCACAATGAAATAGGTAGGCCTCCCTAGGAGGTGCTGGCATATTTTGCAATGTCATGGTGTAGGACAGTAGTAACTCTATAGGTCTTCTCCGCATTTCAAGTGAGGCTGGTAATTTGAATCCATTTAAATTGAGCCCCGAATGGGAAGGGGCACAACACTACCAGGTTTTCTTACAACGAATGATATATCCCCATAAAAATATCTTATAACTCCTGTGAAGTGCTTTTTTTTTTCCCTCTTCACTTCTTGATCTTTTTGAGTGATGGAACGTGGGGAAGAGGAGAGCAGCCTCATCGCATATCATCTTCCCCCCACCCTCTCATGTCATCTTAAATTTGTCACTCTTCCTTCAGTTATATTTTCAGTTTTACTACAGAGTCACTGACTATCAGCACTTCTAGTGATAGTCTTGTCAGACCTCTACAGTTCATATTTATGGCTCCTTCTTAGGACGTAATGTTTTACCTGATTGCACTGGCCATATTCCCTGTGGCTCTGCAGCACCTGGGGTTTGAATGCCAATGCAGTTCATCGGGGTCTGAATGCCAATGCCGGTGTTCATTGGTGCCCTCTAAGCTCGCACAGAGAAAGGCCCCGACCCCCCAAAAGACAACCTTAACGTGTCCCTTGCTGTGGCGATGCACAGGACAGAGAGGATGCAACTCTGAGGATGAGGTCAGTACACGCGTGCACGATGGAGAACAGCTGTTGGATGTGGGAAACAGGGCTTCTGGCTTTTCCTTCCAGTAATAATTTAATGTAATTTAAAGGATATTTGTATTTCCTTTTCTCTGTTTGTTGTTTTTGTTGGTTTTGGATCTTACTACTTTTTCAGGATTATTCACAGGTTTATAAAAGGATGTATTTTTATGTTAAGCTTGCCCAGTTCCCTTTACTGACTGTTAACAGTAAAACCTTACAGTTTTGAGGAAAATCTGTTGTCTTTTCAAGTTCCCATTCTCACCAACTCTAAGTTGTGTCCTACATAAAGTCATATTGAAACCTAAGTGTCATTTTATACAGGAATAACTGAAAATTCATAGGTTTATACTGTATAATGTGAAGCCAAATGTGTTTTAAAACTGTCCTGATATCCAGCCATTAAAAATCGAATAATGCTTAGAGGTTGCATAAGTTTAAAAGTTGTGTACCCTGTTTCTTGATTCTTCTGTTAAATGAAAGCTATTACACTGTTTCAGTTTGTCCCATGGAAAACCCTTGACCTCTTCATGCACACATACGGAGGAAAAAAAAAGAGTAAAAAAATAGGGGAGTGTGTGTGGAAACAAAGGTAACCATCAAGGTAGTTTTTGACTTGCAACTCTTGTATGAGATGGATTTCCTCTAAGCTTGTGTAAAGCATGCAACTACATAGCTCTCTGACTAAAATTCTATTAGAAAATGAGCATGGTGAGTGACAAAACGCCTCTGACATTTCTGGGGCTTGGGGGAGACTTTTAGTGGGGGAGACTTGCTCTACTTTTTGTGGATGAGTAGTGACGTTTTCTTACAAAATGTTAGTTTGAATTTTTTTTTTAAAGATAAATAAATTTTGTCTTTAAGAAAAATAAAGTGTTGCAGCTTTTCCAAAAAATGTGAGGTTTTAATATATATATATTTTAAAGAAGATTGAGTTTTATCTTGAGTGCTTGGTGCAACAAGTTTCTGGTAAGATCTCTGAATACCCTTAAAACACAAATCTGAATAATTTATACAACTATTTTGTAGCTACCCAAATTATCAATATGCCATGTGTCTCACTGTTATTACTGTTTAAAATTAGACTTTGAGCTTCCTTTTAATTGAGTTTTGGATTTTATCAGTAAGTCCAAATCTAAACTTCATTTAAACTGCATTGTTTCGTGAGAACTCTCTTGACAGACCATAATACGTTCTTCCTTTCATTTTCATTGCTGATTCCAATACAAGAAAAATAAAAATATTTATGCTAGTTCTTTCCTGACAAAATACTGAATTTGTATTTGCCTCTAAAAAAGATTCTGCCTTTGAAGAAAATTGTGACATATGACTATAATATCTTACCCACTCACATTTTTCAAACTGTTTTTTTGCATACACTGATTCATTAACATGTTTGTCTCCTTTTGAACAAATTTGTAAAATAGTAAGGAACCAGAGCTAAAGCCACACACAAGCCACATTTTGTTTGCCCTTTCCTACCTTTTCTGAATATTTGTTTAGACAACAGTAGCATATCCTTAAGGTATGACTTTACATCTTTCTTGTTCTTTAATTTCCAGTCTTTTCAATGAAAACAAACAGCACAGTAAGAATATAATTTTCAAATGAGTAAAATTCTGAAAATGATCCACATCATACTCAGTGTCAGTCTTCGAATTAGTTGCACAGTTGGACATCTGCAACTCAGGCTAATGGAGTAAATATGGCAGATAGCTGTAATAAGTCATCATCCTCTGTAAAGATGAGCTATTCACCTAGTCAGACGAAGCACACATTTTGCAAGGCAATTTGAAGCAGGGATGTTGTGAGTTGAGAGTCTCAGGTTGTACTCTCTGTTCTTTGGGAAATGCTTTTTAACAATAAAATCTTTCTGCATCCTCATCTCTTATTTTTTGCTCACCGTTGGGAATGGTGTCCCCAGTTCCCACACTGAATCCCTATCTGCTCTGCATACAGCTTCTTTATTTTCATCATCTTGTCTATTATAACAATCTCAACTCTTTTCCAGTCTGTCTCCTCACAACCTCCACTCATGTCGTTGTCTCTCAGTATCCTAATCCTGTTACCTTCTCATTGTCAAGGTACATAGCACCTCTTTTCCTATTTCTGAGCGTACGCTATATTCACCCTGTGTTGTCAGAGATTAATTATGGGGGAAATTGTCTCTTTGTCTCAGCCTTAAGAGGCACCATGCCCAATGCATATGGTTTCTACCTTTCCAGGGAGCCTGAGATGGGTAGTATTTATTTTTCTCTATATGTTCACTACTATGTTATATAACTTCAAGAGAAGAACATCCATGTTGTCCTGAAATGCTCGGTGGGAAGGAGATTACACAGCATCCTCTGATTCCTAGGGAGCTTCCTGTCCCTCGTCTTCTAGTGTCTGGCACTCTGCTCCTACCTCTGTACAGTGACTCCCAGCTCTATCTTTTCTACCTGATCGTCTTGTGACACCTTCTGTTTCTTGGGAGCTTTTCTGCCTACAACATTCTTGGCTACTCCCAGAAAATAAGCAACGTTTGCTCTGCAGGAAATCACAAATTTTACTGAAGCAAAGCTTAGAAACAAATACTCAGCTGCAAGGACATACTGGCCCCAGGGAGAACTGACTCTAAACCTGCCTCACTTCCCTGTATTCTCTTTCACCGTGTTGCTTTGAAGTATCTCTATTTAAAACCTAAGTGTGCCACTGTTTACATTCTAATAAAATCTAGATTTTTCTGTTATCTATGAGGAAATAAGTGTAAAAAGAATATCTAGGTAAGCTTACTTTACAGTTCTGACTGAATTAGGGTCCCATTACGGAGTCAAAATCTTGCATTGTGCATGTGGAAATAAAGTTTCAGTGGTTAGTAGCTAGGACAGACTTTCATAGGATCATGTGCCTCTTCAAGAGGAGGTTGAGGGCCCATGCTAAAATTAAATCTCCCTTGCAGGGTGTGAAGTGTCCACGCTTAGCAAACGAAGTCATTCTGAGAGCTGGACAGAACAAGATAAGTTTGCATCTGGACTGCCTTCTGCAGTGTGCCATGGTGTGCCCCAGGGAATCTGGAGACTGAGGGACTCTTTGAACGTGACGTCTCTTCTGTTCTTCTCCCTTTTGTATATTCCTTTTCTTTTGCATGGAAATCAGGGTATTGAGATAGGAGGAGAAAACAGCACTTTGCTGGGTTTCATCTTGAGTTATAGACATTGTGTGGGTATGCTGTGATAGCAGAGGGAATTGAGGCAGACATCTGGGTACGGAAGATTTGTCTCAGGTGGCTTAATTTACCAAGGTTTTACATGTATCTAAGAGTAGGATCTTATTAAGAGAGGGCAGGACATCTCCAACTGTTGACATTTTTACCTGCTTTCTCCATGCCTATTTACAGCCTCTAGGTGGGTATAAACTATGTAGTTGATTCAGGCAGAAGCTTGAACACATGCTTTTTAGGTGTGAAACACATGCTTTTTAGGTGTGTGAGTAACCCACCATTGATTTTGGTGAGACTCAAGACACTTGAACGCCTTTCTGGACTGGAGCCTGAGGTTAAAATCACAGTCTCGTTGAAGTGACTGTGAGTGCAGGCACAAGTATGCATCCATAACACATAGAAATAGAAGAGAACATAAAAAGACACTCAGAGAACTGAGAGGAAGGTTTGATTTTCCTATTTCAGCTGTTTTCAGCTACTTTATAACTGTTTCCTTGCTATCACTCTCTGGATGCTCTTTCCTTATTTATGAAATCTTGTTCTAAATAATATTTTAACAGTCATTTTTGACATTTAAGTCAAAAGACTGGAATTGAATCGATCAAGAGCTTCTGCCTTGTCTTCAAATCTAAGTAATTCTTAGATTCTGACAGAATGTGTCAATAAAACAGTACTTTTTGTCGTGAAAGAAGGTATTCTTATTTCTTTGCTAATTATCCTTTTTACTAGTATTCCTGTGTTCCATTGACTGCACACTGAGAAAAAAAAAAAAAAAGTGGTTTTATGGAGAAAACCAGGAAACAAACCCAACAAAACACCTGGAAAAAAACCCAACCAACCATCCAAAAAAACCACTACTGTCAAATAACAGAAGGAGATTCCAAAGCCAATTAGCACTTCACTGACAGAAGAAACCTGTAAGGTAAGATTAGCACCACCTACCTATGCTTACATGCTGGAAGGTAAAAAAGTCACTTTTAAAGGATCTTTCGGAAATTAGCAAGATATAGTATAAATTGTAATCAGGTGTCTTGTCTAACAGGAAATAATTATGATGCATTGGCTGGATTGAAAGCAGCATTTTTCTGTCGTAGTTTTCTGTGATGAGTATGAATAAAATGCCAACAACTCTAAAACACACAGGCAAAAATTTAACTTTCTAGCACAAGTTAATATGTCTAAAACTAATTAGCATGCTTCAAAGTGTTGTAAATGTTGTAGATCAGTAATCAGTTAATTCTTAATGTAACATATACATACAAATTTATTTTAGAGCAATAAGTACCAATTGGGTCATTGTTATGGTTTGAGAGACCCATAACAATTTGTTGTCATTTAGACAATCATTCTATCACCTGATGACCCCTCCCCACCTGGGAAAGGGAAATCAGGAAAAACAAGAAAACCCGAGAGCTGAAGTATAAACAGATTTAATAGAATAAGATTAGATAATTAACATTAACAGCACTAAAGAACTGATATTGATCCCGACACCAATACAGAATATGCAAAGATTATACTCAGCCAATTATATCAGTAGGAAGCTGTGCACTCCCAGCAGTGGACAGCAAATGTCGGACACTGCGAATGCTACAGCTTCAGAAGGAAGGGAAGGCCTCAGGGCTCCGGCACCAGGGCATGAAGTTGTCAGAATGGCAGCTATCAAGGGAGAGAGAGCACTTTGCAGCAAACTTTCTAATTTATAATGAGTGTGACGTTGATGGTATGAAATAATCCTGTTGGCCAGCTTGGGTCAAGTGCCCGGGTCTCGCTCCTCATCCCTGCACCTGGCTAGCTCAAAAACACTGGGACCTTGAGACCCACACACCATATCTGGCTGTAAAGTAAATATTTTCACAAATTCAGACACTGGAGTCTTCTAAAAGTGCAGTTTTCCCAAGCATTAGAAGAGAAATTAGTCCTGTGTCTCTCAAACCAGGACAGTCATAAAACATTATTATCAATTTTCATTATTTTCTTTATATTGCTGCTGTAAATCCAGAGGTACTGAGACATGAGCATCCTTAATTGAAGGTCAAGATCTGGACTATCAAAGTTAGCTGGAGAAACTTCCACCCACTCTAGCAAGGCCAAGTCTTCTCTCAGTATGTTTAATTTATGTTAGAACAAATTACTTGGCAATTTAGTCATGGCGATATATATATATTAATAATTTAAACAATCGCCCCTAAGCAGAATGATTTCTTGGTAATGCAAGTTTCTCTAATATAGAGCTACTCTGAATGCTGCATAGGCATGGTCTTAATAAGCTTTTACCACTTTACATGGAGTACCTATTCACTTTAAATAAAAGCATTGTATATTATAGAGCAAATTCACCTATTTTAAATTACCTAAAGTTACTTTAGGTGATTTAGATGGAGAGATGTATCTGTTTATGTCAACCGAGGATCTATGACTAGATTTATTTTTCCTCTCCCTATAACCAAACCATTTTAACAGAAAATCTTCATAGAAATAAAACTTATGAAAGTTTGTTACATTGCAACCAATAGGTAATGGGGTAAAAAAATGTGTAAACTCTGTAAGTAAACAAATAGAAAATGCAAAGCCACCTGTCCATGTGTGATTTATCTAGTAAGAGAGAAATAAAAACTTTGTATACATAAAATCCTAGGTATTGCTGTGATCTGTGATTTCCAATACAGTCTACAGTGTGTGGTTGCGTGATTTTTATTCCCTTTTTATAGTCTGCAAGTTCAGTTAATAAAGTCAGAAAAACTTCAATTAGAAAAACCTCCAAAATAATTACATAGCTGCAGTGTATAGATTCATTGTGATCATTTTGAGAGTCTTGACTTTTACTTATAGAATGAAAGAAAAGGAAACGATCACGATATGATTGTCATTGATACCCTCTCTCCTAGGGGTTCTGGTGAATTAGTTATCAAAAATGTTTATTGATAAGGTGCAGGCACCATAGCAGCTACTAAGCTTATTAATCTTCAGCTGCATAGCGGGTATTGTGCACAGCCAGGAGGGAATTAAAGCAGTCGCCTGTTGTGCATACACCTCTGGCCTGGCTCTGGGGATCCAAGCACTATTCTCACCCAAATGTCCGGTGTAGCGTCTATGTGAAAGGTGCACCTGAGTATCTCTCAAGTGTGTATGGGTTGGTTTTGATTCTTTATGGCTTTTTTTTTTTTTTTCTGATCTCACTGAGGGGAATGGCAACCTATGTAGGACAGGAAAAATACTTTTATGTATATTTGTGTAGCCTACACTCTAATAGGATTTATAGATGCACATACTTGCTATTATTAGAACAAGTGACGGAAGTAATACAAGCACCAAAGCTATTGAAGGCTGGTTACCGCTTCTCTCTGAGCCTCATGTGGCTGGGTTTTCTGATATCCCTGAAGGGGCAAGCACTGACAGAGATGTTACTGCTCATGAGTCATTCATGTGATGTCTTTCCATGGTGTCCAAGAAGGATGGCCTTCAGTTTTTCTTTCAGCAGTGGAACTGTTAGGGGATTTCTTGCCTTCTTTTGTCAAACTTGAGGTAACTTCATATCTTTGAGACCACAGCTGTTTATCTGATTTGATTGAAATCTGCTAACAGGCTGCAAAGTGATAAGCAGGACAATGACATGTAAGTATGTGCTTGCAAACGAGTGCAGAGAGAGTTAGAGGATTCATGGTCTCCAAAGCTTATGTAGTAAATCAGGTTTATAAATAAGCTAATGTCAATGTACCGCTTGTACCTGAGTCAGCATATTTTTGAATTTGTGGTATCTCAGAGGTAGATTTCACATTCATTGGCATACTTGTAAATGCTTGCCGGAGAATTTCTGGCTAAAATATCTGGTAACTCAGAATTTCTGTGTTTCATGGTTTCTATGTACTGAAACTATATTATCTCCTATGATTTCTGCAATGGGTTTTTTGGTTAGAAACTCTGCAGTTATTTCAGGTCCTAGGATATCGACCCAGTTGTTGCTTTTTTTTTTTTTTTTTTAAGAGAGAAACTGTCACTTTGAAGTGTTATGAGTTTTCCACATTGAAAAGGCTTCAAAGCAAAATGTTTAGACTAGTTCATGATTGCCATCTTACAGCCCTTGTTAGATGTAAAAGCAGACGACGCACTTCACTAGCAGACCACTTTAACTTTGCCTCATGAGGTATAGAGAAAACTGCTGTTCATCTGACCAGTTTGAGTCTAGATATAAAATGATAGTTCTTACCCCTAATAAAAACTTTCTTCAACATTAGCATCTTCCCACAATCAGACTGTGACTGAAGACAAAGAGCAGAAAGGAAGGAGGGATAGACAAGTAGAGAAAGGGGGAGGAAAGAAAAACAAACAAAAAAGCAATCCTCTCCTGCTACCCTCTCTCATCTCCTTTCATCTGAAGACCAGGAGAAAAATATTATACAAATATTATACAAATATAACTCCTACGGGCACAAACAATACATTTATTTTTTCTGTGGCAGTTAGGTAAAAAGATGAGTCTTTAGAAAGTTTTCCAGAGAAATAGCTCAATAAGGTTATGAGGGCATGGAGGAATGGTTAAAAAAGTAGAATTCTCAGTCAATTTTAACTTCAAGTATTTGAAAATCCTTTGTAGGATGCTGTGGCCTTCATATCAGAAGGAGGATGGGCACATGAAAGGAAATTGAGGCAAGAGCACTGTTGGAAGAATCCAGACTGGAAAAGGATTGGAGACCACACTTAGCAGGCAGAACGCTACGTTTTCAGAAAAGGTGCCATCATACCAGCAGGACCCTGTTCTGATTCAAAGATCCCAAAGATATATCTGTTGCCATCAGAGGCTCTGGATGAAACAAAAATAATAATAATGGGAAACCTGAAGTTAGATTCTGGTTCCACCATTCCAAGAAGCTCAAACAGGTGGGGGGAGCCGGGAGGAAGGGGGCAAGGAGAGAGAAAAATTAATCCCCCAAAGCAATGTAATTGCAAGAATATTTAGGTTTTTCTCAGAGGAAATGAGTAAGGCTGAGATAAGTGTACCAGGTCAAGATTAACTGTGCTTTATTGAATTGCAGTGTGCTCTGTAATGTGTGGAAAGAATGACAACCTGCTGAAATTTGAAAGGCATGCTTTCCTTTTGACTGTAAATAGCTCATGTTCACACGTGAATACATATAGAAGGAGAGGATGGGGAGATGACTTACGGAATGGAGGGACAGAGAAAAACCCCACCAAAATCTCCATTTACATTTTACTCCAGATGTTATTTACCACACAAAAGCTGCTTTTGATGGTATAAAAGTCTTTCATACAATCAAGTACTTAGGCAAACTGGTATATGTATAATGTTATCCAAATAGATAATTTCTGTTTTCACATATATTATTTTTCTTACTTTATTTTGCAGATATAAGATTAGTCATTTCACTTGATCTTGCCAGGGAGGGGGGGAGGAGAGAAAAAAATAGTCCCTGAGATTTCAGGTTAGATTAGGGAATATAGTAAAAGAGGCAACACGAAGTTTAGTGATGACATACCAGGTTTGCAAGACTGTCTTGAACTTCACCTGTAAGCCAACATGTAGGTTTAAAATAGGAAGAGGATTTTACATAATATGCAAGTGATTGAAGGCTGTACGTAAAAATACAGTGTATCATTGGTTTGTATAAACTTGCAGGCATTTCTCTGTGTATAAAATGCGAAACTTTGAGAAAATTTGAATATATTTTTCTGTTTATCCAAGTTTTGGAGAAGATGGGCTGAAAATGAATAGAATAGCTCATTTTAGAGAGGGTGTTATAATTACAGTAATATGAAGTGGTATTTTTCACTTCTCTGGCAGCACAAAAACATCAAAAGTTAAATTACTTCAGATGAACAGAAACATTATTTTCTATGATCCAAAAATGTTCTTTGCTATGTTTTGCATGTTTAAGAATAAGTGTATGTAAATTTAGTCTCAAAACATTCTGAAACAGCAGGTTAAAAGTTCACTTTAAGAAAGCTTCCCTCCCTGCAAAGCACCCCTCAAAAAACCCCCGAAAACTCCAAAAAAACCCAACACTAAATCCAAACTAAAACCAATAACCTAATCATGAAACTGGAAGGCTGAAAGACTGGTACATCAGAAATACTGACTACATTTGAACAGAGTGGCCCAGAGTAGTCTCTGACAAACTATATCTTATATTTTGGTGCAGGAGTGTTTTTCTCAGAATTTTTTTCCCTGTGTCTAGCCAGTGCTCTTGCAACCACATAAGGAGGAATAATTTATTGAATTAAAATCACAGTTAAATGAAGAATTGAAGGCACAAAAAAAGTAAAAACGTCCTTAGGATTATAAAGGAAAATTGAATTGCATTGTGATGGTTATATTAACACGTGTCTTAAGAAACACAAATGAGACAAATTAGCTGCCACCATTCTCCTCTATACTTTAAAGGAGAAATTAAGATGGGATCAGTCACTCTACATGTCTGGAGGCCCTGGGAAGAACCAGGGCTTGGAGGCACTTCTCAGAGTACTAACCAGGAAATATCAGGTGTTAACTCTACAGGGTGCATGCAAGTGTTGGAATTGAAGTGCGTGGGACAAGCTCTGTGTCTGAACAAAATGTGGTAGAGGTAGCTCTGAAGCTACCCTCCTATGTGCTGGACTCGCTCCAGCTTTCTGAGATAACATAATGCCAGACAGTAAATGGTCTTGGGAAGTGTCTGACTAAAGAAGAAGCGGCCAGTGTGATGAATTTGCTAAGGAGTGGTGGGTGAAGAGAAGGTAATATGGGGAATGTTACCAGGCTTGGTAACTGTGCAACTGTTCTGCTGCCCCATTACTTACTATACTGAAAGGATAAGAAGGGTTTACTGTGTTTGTTAGTGGTATCAGGCTCACAGGTGTCCGGAGGCTACAAAGAATTTAAAAGAAATTACTGTCTGGTATTTGGCAAAAATTAGCACTGCAAAGGGTTTTTAATGTAATATACTGATAGTATCTTCTACAGCCAAAATATTTTTTTGGATAAATGAAAGAGCTAAACACTAATTCATCTCACTGTGCCAGCGTGCTTCTGGCAGTGAAAGAATGGAGCCTTCTGCAATGCTAATTTAGGGAGACAAATCCTTGGACTTGGGTCTTGAACAATTAAAACTTCAAGGAAAGTTAAGGCTCTTGCAGTAGGTTCTGGTTTGGGCATAGTGTGCAACATTAACATAGTCATGGTGTGCTTTAGGAGACCTTATCACAGCATCCTGGCACATCAGAGCACCGCTGAGAAAATCATTTCATTAAATAGCTCAGATGAGAATGATCTGCTGATAAAGGTGAAGTGAGAGGCAGAGGAGAGGCTGTAACGGAGCTGCATGGTGAGAAGGAACATGGCAGGTATCATTTTAAATCAGAAGTCAGATGGTGGGTGATGAGTACTGCCGTAGGTACCCAATGATGCTGACAGAATGAATTTTTATAGTCTGATGCTTACATGGAGTTACTATAAAATTAATGTGAGAAATGTTGAGGTTTGAACTGGATTTCTGTGGTTTATTTCATTCTTGTGTCTTACGGATCTGCTTTTAGCTGTCAGAAACAGGGTATTGTTAGTGTGTGCCCCATTTAGTAGTGTAGAAGATTAAAATGGAAAAAGACACGTGCAGTGGTGTGAAGAGAGTTGGGTTTCACATCTAGATGATGTGCCATTGCTTATCATGCTAATCTAGGATTTGCAAGACTTGGTTTATTTCTGTGACTGGTTGTACGCTCTGCATATAAACAAATCACTATGGGTGATGTTCCATACAGAAATGTGGAGCCAAGATGCTTAGAACAGCTAATTAACCCTGCCTGAGTGCAGTACTAATGAAGCTTATCTGACCTGTAGTAATAAAGCCAGCTGCCATATCTTATCTGTAACTACCCTTCCCATCAGCCCACCCTTTCTGACTAGCAAGTCTCTCTATGGAGAGTGGAGTGCCAGTGGTGTTTTCTCTTTCTGTCTGTTCTCAATCCGTGGCATTCCCTTTCTCAAACTATCTTGTTTTCCACACACACCCCAACCTTTTTCATGCAGGCATCTGGATGTCTGATGAATCCTTTGCTTTGCAAACCTGCTCTTTACTCTTCTCCGGACACTCTACCTCATCAGCTAAGCATGTTGTCATGCTGGGAAAAAAACAAACCCCAAGCATGTTTTTATCATATCTTGTGCATGGTTGGGAACTCTCCCCCAAAACAACTACTTACTCCAGTGAGCATCCTTCATCCAGCTCTTTTGCTGTGGAGATTAGTGGGGCAAGCACAAGATAGGTGTGCTGTAGAGCTTCAGATGTATCCAGACAGATCTTGATGCAGCTTGTGAGTGATCTGGGTTCTCAGACTCCCACTGCTACCAGTTCTTCGTGTGCTCAGAAAGAAGCAGTAGCTCAGACATCACGTGCCAGGGGATTTGGCATGCCTATAGAAGGCTTTTCACAATTTAACTATTAGATACTTTGCTGAAATTCCTCAAAAGTCCTGTTTTGAGTTTGCCCAGCTTTGTTCCTCCCTTCTTTGTCTGTGAAAAGACATTATCTGTTATAATCTTTTACAGCAAAAGTTACAAAGTTGCAAAGCTAGGTAAAAAATTATTTTGTGCTTCACAGCTCTTTGCTTGATCTTGGGAAGGTGCAGATTTTTTGAAATGTATGGTTTGTTATGAATCTGGAACTGCTCAGTTGCTTAAAGCTCGTTTATGTTGTAATATATACTCCGTCGCACACGTTAAAAGAAACAAAAATCAGTGTACTATCATTTACTGATTTGTGCCAGCTGTACCTACAGTTAATGCTTGTCTACATGGGGAAGTTAGCCTCTTTAAAATGTTAGAGGAATACTGTTTGACCTCAAAATGTTCTTGAATTACTTTACTCTTTCTTCAAGGATGTCTTTTCATGAGACTTTAGTTCTAGTACTTCTTCGCTATTTACCATAGGAAAAAAATTGCTGTCTTCTTGTCATGTTTCCCCCTCTATCCTGGAGCAAATTAAAGATAACTTATGAGTTTTTCTGGCAAGATATGTTTGCCATTTCATCTTTGAGCATACTTCTTTACCACCACAACTCTTTTCTCATTTACAGACACTGCACTCTCTTTTTGAGAAATGTCCCAGGGTGGCATTCCTTTTCTCCCTAGTCATCTTTGTTTCTCTGTGTGTTTTCCTTAGAAAAATACAATTATGAAGAGGCTTAGGTAGGGATGGAATCTAGCCAATAATTTAAATCCCCAGAGGGGCTGCAGGGAGGTAACTATGGAATTAAACTGCCCAAAGCTCAGCATTATTCAGTCATGAGAATTTTGTACAGGATCGTCCATCTGCTCAAGAGCTTTTTTCCCCTTTATAGAGTGGTAAGTCACTAGAATTGCACCATTGTGAAACCACCTAAGATGAAAACAAAGCCTAGAAAAAAGTAGCATGTTTTCCATTTACATTGTGTACTTTATTTTCTCTTGCAACTTTTTGCTATTGTTGGTTTTCTTGTTTTAAACAAACGGAATTGTTAATTTTCATGTTTACTTCTGGAAATGTTTCTTGTTTCTAGGACAGGTATCCTAGGATACCTACACAGCACAGTTATCTCATGTTACATTATAAGTTCCTGAGCTGATGCTGAGCCATCAAGTAGATCTCTCTGTAGAGCATCAACGCACTGGGAAGAGATGCTTTCTCAGTCAGAGATTTCTATACAATCTGTACAGCCACATTAATTTGAGGGCTGCATTTATGAGGTGCAGGGCTAATTATGTCAGATGTAGACTTGCTGTCTATTCTCCACACTTCTTTCCATTAGGGGCTAGCTTGAAGTTCTTCAAGTAGCACTCCATTCTGCACTACATAGTGACTGAAAAAGGGAGGTGCTTGCTCTCCATCCACTCGTCTCCCAATTTATATTTGTGCTCATCATTACTTTGTCCTAGATGCAGAATCTGGCATTTGGACTTGTTAAATTTCATCCTATTAATCATTGCCCAGTGCTCCAATCTATCTAGATCACTCTGCAAGGGATCTTGTCCCTTAAGAGAGCCAACAGCACCTCCCAGTTTGGTATCATCAGGAAAATTGCTAATGGTGCATTCAACTCCTTTGTCCAGATTGTTGATGAATATATTGAACAGCTCTGGTCCTAGAACTGAACCCTGAGGAACACCACTGGCAACCGGCCACCAGCCAGATGTAACTCCATTCACTACAACCTTTTAAGCTCTGCCCTTCAGCCAGTTCTTCACCCAGCACATCATGAACCCACTCATCCCATAGTTGGACAACTTGTCCAGAAGGGTGCTGTGAGGGACAGTATCAAAAGCCTTACTAACATCCAGGAAATCTACATCCACCATGTTCCCTTCATCCAGTAGGCGGCTGACCCTATCACACAAGGACATCAAATTAGTTAAACTAATTAGGATTTTCCCTTTATGAACACACGTTGACTGTAGTCTATAGTCTGTGTTTATTTGTTTCTGCTGCTATATTGCACCAAAAACCTGCTTAACTTATTCCCCTTTTTCAATCCTGGATCTCTTTCATTAGGGGTATGGCCACAGAATGGGCACTGTAGAACAGAGAGCCTCTGAGATTTGGCATAAGATAAATGATTCCTGCGGCAGTTATGAAGTTGGATATGATATGAAGTTGTTAAAGATCCCAGTCTTTGGGGTGTCAGTTTTATTGCATTCCTTCAGTAAATTTTTGCAAAGCAGGCAATTATTCCTGTCAGCTTAGTAGTGACAGAAAATACCAATAAATGCTTTGGAAGCTGTTATTTGACCTCAAGTTGCACTTAGGTCTTATTGAATCACACAACTTTGCTGTTTTGCATGGTTTTTTACATGGATTTTATTCCGACTGAAAGAGTTAATAAGCAGCATATGCCATGAGCTGTGAGTACTGTGTAACATTGCTGAAGTTTCCCAAATCAATTGTCTTATTTCAGACTTTTTGTCTGAAATATCTTAAAAAGTAGTTACACTGATATGTAGGCATGGTCCAAAGTCTTAGCTTGGAGAGCTTTCTATGGCTCTTATGTTAATGCATGCATATTAGAACCAGAAACTGACTATATTTGTGAAGGCCAAACAGTCTTCAAGTAGTGTTTATGGAGACATTGTGGCAGAATTAGTATTATGGCATATTGTAGGATATATCAGGTTACTGCAGCTGAATGATTTTTCCTTACCTAGTTAGCAGTGACCACCTATCCTGTCTTTATAAGCGCTTTTATACTGTTTTACTGTGAAGTTAATGAGATTAACCTTAATCAAGAGTTTCAAACCACTTTCAACAGTGAGTTTAGGTAGCCTTTTTTTTTGCTGGATTTTAATAGGGAGAGTTCCTGCAGTCAGATGTGGCATCTCAGCTGGGTGGTGGTAATTAAGAGCCAAGAAAAGGATAGCTTCTTAAATAATTGTTCAGGCATAACTAACCTGTGGACCTAATTCATTTCAGTGCAGCTTAAAGGGTGCATAGGTTCTTGGTAAACATATATTTGTTTTACCGTAATAAACCAATATTTATGCTTTATTGCTGTAAATAATAAACATTTTTTGTTGTTTGACATGCTACGTATATATGACTACAATATAACTAAAGAAAAATACCAACATTTGTAGAAATTATTTGAGGTACACTATTTCACCAATGCAAGGATAGTACTTCAAAGATTTTCTTTAAGCTGTAGGCCAATTTTGGATTTCCTGCTTTTCCTGGACTGAAATGAGCAAAAATAAAAATTGCAGACAGTAATCATGCAACAATTTCTCAGAGTGACTATCAGAAAAATGGTATAATATATAGTACTCTAGCTTGTAGTGCATGTTAGAAGGATTAGGAAAAGGTGGGGAGGGAGAAGATAACTGAGGGGTGGAAATTGTGGAGAAGGTTTTCGATACTAACGTGATCTTTTAATGTTTATTCAAAGTAGACAAGCTCTTGATTTTGCCTATTAAACATTTTGCTACTTATTTTACTGACATCATGATTAGTTTTACTCTGATGCCAAATCTGAGCTTTCACTTCCTTGGAAAAAAGTAATTTAGCTCAGTTTCAGGTTTTCAGAAGATGATGAGTTGGAGAGAATTTCCTCAAAGCCTGTAGCATGAAATTACATTAGTCAAGGGAAATGATACTAGCAAAAGCATATTTTCTTGTATTGCTAAATTATTGGTCTTAAATTTGTTGTTTCTCCCCTTTTTTTCTCACACTTTGAGGAAATTGGGAGGTGGGGTGCTGGCAGGTTAAGAATTGTCTAAATTAAAAGAGGAAAAATATAAGCTTTGCCTGCGTACTGATAACTTGATAGGATTAATGAGTGATCATACCCATGAAAATTACTGTAAGAGAGAATTGCTTTCTTCTTAATCTCAACTGATGGAACTTAAAGTTGAATGTTCCAGGGCATGAGAGAGGTTGTTTTGCTGAGTAAGGTAACTTTAGGATGAAAGGCAAAAAAATTACTTGGAAGTTATACGTTGGCTTACATGCAGCTGTAAGCTGCTCTACTCACCCATACAGACACAGAGCAACAGGAAAAAAAATCTCTTCATGTATCGTGGGGTTGTCAGTATTGGAAATGACTGCTGACCCTGCTAATGCTAGGCTATTACCACAATGTAGAAAACCAGTAATTTAAAATTGATATTTTGTAAGGTAGATTGAATTTCTATTATTTTTCTCATTGCTTAGCTACTTCAGGCATAAGACTTTTTTTTTTCTCAAGAAGCTTCCAGCCTCTCCATGTCTGTCTCTCTCTCCCTCAAGCTGTCTCACACATACACACAAAATATTTGAAAAATGCTAGTACCACCATCAAGCCAAGGAGGCTGCAACACTTTAATTTGTAACCTGCTATCTTTTTCATACCAAAGACAGCGTTTAAAGTAAAAGAGCTGTCTATCGATTTTCCTGTTTCAACTTGCTTCTGAAATGAACTGCCAGTCTCCAGGACGGGTGCCCTATTTGCACAGCTGTCTTGTGAAGGAAACAGCACGATGGTCCCCATTTCAGCTATGGTGGAATCTTCTCTAATACAGAGGACTTTCACATCTGACTTGAGAAAATTTAGTTAAAATTGTGTTAGTATACAGGAAGATGTTCATATAACCTCCCCTCCAAAAGGAAAAGCTTTAAAAAAAATAAATCAAATCTTTTCCACCCCCACAACCCCTCCAAGAAAAACACAAGCCTGAGAAGAATTTAATTATCTAATGTGTACCAATGAAATCTGTTTCCTCATGTGTAATACTTTTAAAGGAAATTTAACTCTTCTGCAGTTTGAGCTTTGCTAAAATCTTAGAACCTAAATTTGTTTATTTATAAATAACCCTCACAACTCCCCCCCCCCCCCCCCCCCCGCTTAATCCTAAATGTACAGAAGACATAACTGGGAGTAACTGTACTGTACAGAAGACAGGCTGGGAGAAAAAATCAGATACAAACAGCTGTAATTTATTCTGTTGTAAAGGAAATAGTTGAAATTCTACTGTTGTAGTAAAATAAATATTAACTAAAAAATAAAAGAAATATGAAATGCAATTGAAGCAACCATGGAAACCTGCTACAGCTAAAAGTCCTCTATGCAGCCCCAACCCTATTTAATTATTTACCTAATATTAAATAGAGAAATAATAACTAGACATGATTTATCTAAGCTTTGATTAAGGAGCTAACCACTAGACAATGTAGCTTTGTTGATCAGTAGGATATTCCTGTCAAGAGAGTGATGAACTTTAGGACAGGTCAGCAAACTGAGAAAGCCACCTGGGACTGCCAAGATTAGAGAAGTAGGTAAAAGATAATTTCAGAAGGGGGAGATTGTGACCACTGACTCGTGGATTGCCTACCCAAATGATACCACTTACTCAAAAGAGAATAATGGAAGAAGACAGAGTCTGCACACTAATTTATATAGGAAGCAAAGAAATCTCGACCAATCATTAAAGAGAATAACAATGAATACGTATTAATTGTTTGAATGTGTAATAATCACTGTATAAAAATGGAAATATTTGAAACTAAGGTGTGCTGTCATTCTGGGGTGAGCACCCCATTTCTGTGCATTAATGGAATAAACTGGAAATACCTCTGCTCTTTGCGTTATTAACCAGGTAAAGAACCCAGATTTGGGACAACACTGTTATACTGGTAACAGATTATAAGTAAGTAATGGGGTTAATCCAGCTTTCTGGCTTTGTAACTAAATGCTAACTTTGGCTGCTATAGAAACGGGAGCACTGTGAGACTGCATAGACCAAAGGAAGTTTGGTGACAGTCCCTGGTCAGTGAAACCGGTCTAGTTTGCATAGCTGTAATCCAGCACAGTTTTGGTAGAGCCACACTGTTCCTGCTCTCCTCTTTACAGCTGCAAAATCCACACCCAATCCATAGTTCACAAATCAATTTAAATTAAAATGTTTCTTCTTTACACCTTTTCAAACTGCAGTCACCAAAAAAGTGACCTTTGAGAGTTCCTGCTGCTCTCTCATCTTATGAAAAGTCAGCAAATATTATGTCAGTTAATTTCTTACATAGATTATAATACTTTTGTGGTGAAAATTGTTTTATGCACTCGCTATGGCAATGTACGCAAATTGCTTAGAAAAAAATGAGAACTAGATCGGCTATGTAACCTGTTTTCACCAGCTCCATCTGAAACTTACTCAAACGTTCCAATAAGAAGAATGTCAGCTTTCTGTGAATCAGATATCATGTAGCAATCGGGCTACATCTTGTCTTCCTCAGATTGAAGAGTGTCAGCATGTGCCGTTAACTTAGCCCAATTCTACTAATTGTAATTGACTGAATTCCCACTCCCCATCCCCAATCTTTCTCTAGACTGTATACACACAACTTTTGAGAGAGAAGGTCTTGGCCCAGTTGCAAAGGACATGTCATCATTATCTTTGTCAGCACTCTGGGGAAAGGATTTACAAGAGAGTGAGTCAATGAAGGAGATCTCTTAAGAGTCAGGCATTGGCAAATGGCATGACACGTGTGGATTAAAACTTTTGCAACAATTTAAGTAAAGTATTGGAGAACGTACAATTTAGCTACTTAGCCATTATATTTGGAACTGATTAGTGCTATGCTGATGTGAAATACACTACATATTAATAGAATGCCATGGAAGGATAAGAAATTATGCAGAGTAGGTGGATAGGCGCTAAATAATATATTAGAAGTAGCTAAGGGCTATCTGAGGGGCAGATAAATTAAAATGTATGGTTTTAAGAGAATGTTTGAATAACTGATGGGAATAGATAGCTACTGCTTGTTAGGATGAGTTAGTAGAAACAGCAGGCAGGGGCTGAACTACACTGAAGTTTTCAGAGAGTGTGTATGCAGGGGTACCTCGAGAGACCTGGGGGAACTCCAGTCATAAAGGTTTGAGGATGGTAATTTTGTTCAAGATGAGTAATGTGTGGTGCAAAATGGGGATGGCTGGAGAAAAGCCACGTTGCCAGGAAAAGAAGATAAAAGGCACTTGGCAGGCTCCATGAGAAAAGGACATGTACCTGGGCAAGAGTCTAGACTGGCTGGAGAACTGGGGCAGACACCCTGCTGTCAGTAGAGGGTACAAGCAGGTAAGAGTGTGTAAGTGTAAGAAGCCGACCAGTTTACTGTGCAGAGAAGCCTGGGCCAATATTCAATATTTCTCAACTTGTGTCCCAGCTTTGTCCGCGTACACCTTCTCCTCCTAGATGCTTTTTGTCTGTCAAAATCAAAAGGGAAACAGTAAGGTCTGAACTCTCTGGCATTTTGGGGATGTCAGCGGTGAAAATGTAGGCCAGCAGCATGCCTGTCATTCTGTGCTAGTTGTCATAAAGGCAGATCAGCCTACATGCGTGAACACCCTGTGATGTGTCTGAGACCTAGAAACTTAGTCGTTGTTTTCTTACTTTATAAGTGGGTTTGTAACTGCTACGCTGTCAGCCTGAAGTGATTTTGAAAATGTCACCGTTGCAATTAGTAAGTAAAAAGGCATTTATTCAGCTTTGGTATCCACTTATTGTTCATGCAAAACATATAGCAAGCATCTGTAACTCTAATTTCAGATTCTTTTGATCTTGTGCGTGTGCGTGCATGCAAGGAAATGATGGAGACACACATTTTGCAATCTTTTTTGTGATTTGGGAAAAAAAAAAAAGTCCATTTAGAATGAAATACCCGAATAATAGCACCATTTTGAAACTGTGTGAGTTACATTATCAAACAATGGAAACCTGTAAACAATGGAAACTATGGTAACTTATAAAAAATGGAAAGGCTCCAAGAGAAACTTGGTATTATACTGTTTCTAACTGAGAAAATGAAAATGCAAAGAAATCCCTGGAGGGAAAAAAAACTTCTTAAAACAACAAAATTCAATGGTTTGTAAAGTATTATGCCTGTGTTTTCAAAGAGATCTCATAAATATGTAGCCAGAGTTCAAATACTGGTTCTCTATCATTTCTTAAGGGATGAGAAAGTACTAAGCTCCCAAGTCACTCGGGCCAGCTACTGCTAGCGAGTCATGACCATGTACTAGAAAGACTTTTCCATTGCTGTTACAAATTCATGATTTATCTCTCCTTAGCTTAGTCAAATCATTCATAAACTATCCTGAGCAAAAGGTGTTATAGAAAGCTGTGAAAAATATGTTATCAAAGACTTTATATGGACTTTTCAGGCAAATTAGCCTCATGTGTTGCCTAGGTCCTGAAAATACAAAGTTGTCAGCTTCAAATTATGAAATGTTTCTACCCAGCTTCACTTTCCTTCTCTGCTGATCAGATTGTTAATTAATAAGGTAGCAGGCATATAGTCCTGAAGTTGATATAAGGCAATATTTTTTAAAATTTTAATTTACTATCATGCGAGAACAATAAACCATTACTTTTATAGGAGGGGAAAGATGTACCAACAGGAATCTATATTTAATAATTAATAATTTGTGATATTTTTCAAGAGGTATAAATCAGTAAAGCTTTTTTGTAGTCTGACAGTGAACATTAGCTGAAAATGTGGCCCACTTTTAACTAGAGCAAAATAAAATGTATGGAAAAGACTGCAGTCTATAGACTATATTCCCTCTTTGAAATGCTGAAGAAACAAAAACAATGAAACACAAATTTCTGGATTGTTGTGAAGCCACAGATAATACATACAAGATAGTATAGCTGCATTTTTTATAACACTGCGTTGAAATTTTCAGCAATATATACTAATGCTATTAACCTAAAACGAATTTGTGGTTGATTTCTTAAGCCTTTCACTCATTATAACTTTTTGTGTCTTCTGTTTTTTGTATCTTCTGTTTCTCCTTTTTTTTTTTTTTCACATCTCTCTATAACCCTAGCTTTTTCACCAGTAGAAAAAGAACATTATTTCATGGTAGCATTGTTGGTAGGATGTAGACCCTGAGTAATTTTGGATAAATTAGTAAAAGTCTGTGGGAAGACCAGATAATATATTGCTCTTTTATCTTTATTTGCACACTGACTTGAATCTGTGCTGAAACCTTAGCTGTAAATTCTCATTTTTAGCATAAACCCAACAGAACTACTGGATTGAAAAAAAATAATGCAGCTGACTCACCTGGTACCAAATAACAAGCATATTAATTTTCAAGATTAAATGTTTTAAAGCAATCTAGGACTGATTGGTGGTTATTACAGCTGAGTTGATTTATAAACAAAAATCAATTAGGAAAGGCCAGATGCTTCCTACCTTTAGGTATATAAGTCTGGGAGGTGGGATTCCTGTGACTAAATGTTCCTTTCTCTATTGGAACTATTGACACTGAACTCTCTGTAGCTCACGACTGTCTAGTCAACAGAATCCAAGCTATGAGTTGCCTTGCCCTGAAGCAGACTTCTAAAACAGGCCAGATGAGCTATTCCTTAAATAAGGCTGGTTCTCCTTTTTTGTCTTTAAGGAAGACAAAGCTTGGCTACACTGGTTGTGGACATTTAGCTCAAGTGTTTAAATTAAGCTTAGGTGTGGAGAATGCTGTTCTTTCAGTGGGCGTATGATATGACAAATGTCCTTGTGTAGATACATATCTTTGCTCTCCCTAAACAGAAGCACTTTTGATGACCAGTTTTGTAAAGCAGGGTAGGTACTGAAATTCTACATCGCTGAAGATATGCACTTACTTTCTGGAACAAAAGGCACTATATTAGAAATGCAATCACTTTGTACAAAGGTGAATTCCACGCCATTGTTACAGGTTATATTTTTCCTTGAGTTCATGAAAATTATAACAACAGAGCTATTTTTTGTCCCATTTTGGCAACCGTGAGACCACAACAAATGAATTACTTGAAAAGGTGTTTTTAGGTCTCTTCTATTCCTGTCTTTGTTTCATCTTGTACTAGTATCAGTTGCGGTATGGGAAAAGATGTGGGACTGCAATTGAAGTGGATAGGATGATTCCCATTGATTTCAATGAGGCTTGGATCAGATATACTCTAGATTTGTATAAAAATAAATGCAGATTTCCACATGTTGTTTACCTACATCCTAAGGCAGGAGTTTCAACACCACTTCAGAGGCATTATCAAAATTAAATTGTATTTTTATTGGAGGTTGTCCTGGTTTCAGCTGGGATAGAGTTAATTTTTTTTTCTAGTAGCTGCTGTGTTTTGGATTTAGGAAGAGAATAATGTTGAAAACACATTGTTTTAGTTGTCTCTAAGTGATGTTTACATTAGTCAAGGACTTTTTCAGCTTCCCATAGAAGCTGAGGGGGAGTGTATGCAGGACAAGCTGGCCAAAGGCTGGGCAACTGGTCATTGGGTGGTGAGAGTGAGTTGTGTCGTATCACTTTATGTTGTATTTTCTTTATTTTTATTATTAATATTATTACTATTATTAATAATAATTTTCTTCTTCTTCTATTACTGTTCTATTAAACTGTCTTTATCTCAACCCATGAGGTTTTTTTCCCCCCTCCCTTTCTCCCTCCATACCCTACTGGTGAGCAGAGCGCAGCAGAGGGAGGGGAGTGATCAAGTGGTTTTGTGGTCCTAGTTACCTGCTAGGGTTAAACTACGACAGGTGTCCTTGAAGGGATGTTAATTACACTCACCTTGTGCAAGTCAAAAAAAGTTCAGTGAAGGTCCATTTGAAATGTCATAGTCTTCATGTAGAATTATCATATTAGTGAATATCCTGCAAGCACAATTAAGTTGTATTGTGTTTTAGAATAGAAACTCAGAAATATTAATACAGTGGCACAGCTTCACATTCTGACTTCATTGATATTGTTGTAAATCTTGAATGACAGTATAGCTATCAGTAGAGACTTTCATTAGTATAAGTGGGATTTGGGCCACTCTATAAAAATGGATACATAATGGGACTATTCATGCTTACTGCATGGAAACTGCTTATCAGGCTTAATTTAAATATTAGCTGGCAAGTCTGCACATCTAAGGCTGCGGAATTTGGTTTAACTCTTCAGAAAAGTAGTGGCAGGGACCTCACTGAGAACAAATGCGATTCTGGCCAGTGTACATGGAATATGACCAAGGATAAGGGTGAGGTACCTAATGCCTTCTTTGCCTCAGTCTTTAATACTAAGACCAGTTGTTCTCTGTGTACCCAGCCCCCTGAGCTGGAAAACAGGGATGGGGAGCAGAACGAAGCCCCCAAAATCCAAGAGTAAATGGCTAGAAAGCTACTACACCACTTAGATGCACAGAAGTCTATGGGGCCAGATGGGATCCACCCAAAGGTATTGAGGGAGCTGGCGGAAGTGCTCTCCAAGCAACTTTCCATCATTTATCAGCAGTCCTGGCTAACTGAGGAGGTCCTAGTTGACTGAAGGTTAGCAAATGTGTTGCCCATCTACAAGAAGGGCTGCAAGGTGGATCTGGGGAATTACAGACCTGTCAGCCTGACCTCAGTGCCTGGGAAAGTTATGGAGCAGATCATCTTGAGTGCCATCACACAGCACATATGGGACAACCGGACCCAATCAGCATGCCAAGAGCATCCTGGCTTTTATCAGGAATAATGTGGTGAGCAGGACTAGGGAAGTTATTG
Source organism: Vanellus vanellus (assembly GCF_965231255.1). Classification (NCBI taxonomy): domain Eukaryota; kingdom Metazoa; phylum Chordata; class Aves; order Charadriiformes; family Charadriidae; genus Vanellus; species Vanellus vanellus. The sequence goes on along the minus strand of NC_138906.1, from coordinate 95,963,578 downwards.
TCCCCCTGGACTCGACACTGGTGAGGCCACACCTCGAATACTGTATTCAGTTTTGGGTCCTGCACTACAAGAAAGAGTGTTCAGAGAAGGGCAACAAAGCTGGTGAGGAGTCTAGAGGACAAGTCTTATGAGGAGCAGCTGAGGGAACTGGAGTTGTTTAGTCTGGAGAAAAGGAGGCTGAGGGGAGACCTTATCAATCTCTACAACTACCTGAAAATAGGTTGTAGCGAGGTGGGAATCAACCTGTTCTGTCAAGTAACAGGTGACAGAACAAGAGGAAATGGCCTCAAGTTATGCCAGGGGAGATTTAGACTGGACATTAGCAAAAATTTCTTCTGCAAAAGGGTTATCAAACATTGGAACAGGCTGCCCAGGGAAGCGGTTGAGTCACCAACATATTTAAAAGATATGTAGATGTAGTGCTGAGGGAAATGGTTTAGTGGTAACTTGGCAGTGTTAGGTTGATGGCTTGGCTCTTCGAACCAAAACAATTCTATGATTCTGTATCAGCTAGAAAAGGGAGTGCCTAAAGGGCTGAGTTACTGAACAGCTGACAGCCTCCATGTATCTGTACTTTTGTTTTCCAGATTGCACAGTGAATGGCAATGATACTGAGTTCATCAAAGATTTCCTAAGGAAAAAAATTGCTGATGAGAAAAGCAGTGCTGAGAAAAACAAGGAAACAACCAAAAAAAAAAAAAAAAGATTACCTTTCCTGAGCTTCCTAGGCATCTTCTAAAGATGGGGGAGAGGGTTAGCCAGTGACTCTTGATTTCACACAGAAAGTAGTTGCTTTTGATGCTTACATAGCTCTTCTATGCCTCTTTCAAACTCCGCAACCAACATTATTTTTTTTTATCATGTCACCCAGAATTCTGTATTGAAAAGATTGCTTATATTACAGCAGAAATTTGTTTGAGGGTTTTTGTGTTTGTTTTTGGTTTTGTTTTTTTTTTTTGTTGTTGAGGATGTTGTTGTTACCAAGCAAACCCATCTTTTGTTCAATTTTTAATGAAATGAGCAGGACTCCCAAGCATTGTCTTTTCGTTTCTACTCACCTCCAAGGTTTTTCCTCTCAGCCTTGGCTCAGGGTAACACTTCACAGCATCTTGCTTATATCAGAGGCATAATTCATCTCTGCTTTACAGTTTTACGCAAGCATGCAAAGACACAGTAACAATAAATCAGGATTCTGAGTTCAAATTGCTGGACAATTTCTGTGACCACCACCTAACTCTAGCTCTTGAATGATGTTGTATATTCCTTGTTTTTTTAGGTTGTCTCTTTTCATCCATCTGTAAATTAATAAGTTCCTTCAGTTTCTCCCTGCATGAAAAAAACAGCACTTATGAACATTCAGCTCCATGAGGGTTTCTTAAAACTCACATATTATCTGTGCTTTTAAAAATTTGGACACAACTTCATTTTGCCCTTCATCTAGCAATGTTTCAACTAAGTTGAAGTCTTGTTTTGTCATGCAAGAAACTATGCTTTAAAGGAATACTGTTTGGGCATTGTTATGACCTAGAAGTTTATTTATTAGCCTTGTTAGCTGACTGTTTTTTATACAGATGCCCTGAGATACAATCCCTTTTCATAGCTGTTGAAATAAAATATAAAAATGTTAGACAGTTGGAAACGAGACCCTTAAAACTCCCCAACTGCATGACCTGCAGCAGCTATTCACAGTGTCACCAGTAATATTGCTAAAGATTGCAAAATATCATTGCCAAAATGAAATGCCGAGACTCTATGTCCCCTAAGATGAAACCGCACAACTATGACAGATGTTCACCAGCTGGAGGACATGATTTTGACATGTATCTGTTAAAAAAATAAGAACGTAAAGTTTTTTCCTAGTGGGATATTAATAAACATGGAGTGCTGAAACAATTTGCAGAGAAACATTAAAATTCTGCATCTTATAATTTATTTGAATTGTAATTCTTTTCTGATTCAAAGTCATTCAAAGATTAATATTTTCCAGTGCAATAATATATACAATTAAAATACAATCCTTTATTTGTTCAGATAATTTAGCAGGACTAAGGATTTTTTTTTTTTGATGCTATGTAGTGTTTAAGGAAATGAAACAACAATTATGTTAAAAATAATAGTAATAAACACAATAAGTCTTAGTGTCTTGTGGCAAATATCTTGAGTCATGTAAGTGGAAGAGCAGCACAGAACTCTTTAGACACAGCAAAAGTACATATGAAATAAAAAATGATTAGGAGTCTGGAGTCATTTGACCCAAAGTCTTAAGTGCATTAATAACAATTTCCCTTTGATTACTAGTGGAGACAGGCTTTTCAGCACCCTTTTTGCTTTTGTACAGTATCTCTTGGCTCTACAAGTCCTTTACAGCAGGATACTTCTGTACAACCCTGTGATGAAAGCTGTTATGCCAAATGGAAGTACCTACCCTCCGTGGAGAATCCTGAAGTCTTGAAAAGCAATTTCTTCCTGCAAGATCGGTGATACTTCAGAAACAATTTGCATCATTCAGCTGGTTGCTTGAATTGAACAAATGAATCTTTCTTACAGTTTGGCCATGACTAATACATTGTTCTTTTTCTCTTAATGTTGTGTATGTATGAATTTCCCAACCTGTGTTATTCTGTCTAGTTTATGAACTGGGTGTATTTTGTAGCCAGCATAAATTTTCTGTAATACAAAATCAGTATAATAAATTGAGAAGCCTGGAGCCAAGTTCTGGTGACCTTTGAGCCTTGGTATATGAGAGAATATGATTTAATTCAGCATTTAAATGTGCAATTGGTCTTAAGATGCCATAGCTGACCATATAAACATCCTAGAATAGCAGTAAGATAATGTGTATCTGTAAAGTTGTAGGGTGGACTGCTTTAAATTAAACCTCTACTACTGAAGTTTAAGCTAGCTTGTTTTTTACTTGCAAATGTACGCACAAAGATAGCTAAGGTGCCTTAAATTTTAAACAATAACTTATTATGCTGCTGTAGCTTGACTGCATTTCATCATATGCTAATAACCTTTTCCATACTGAAAGGCACAAGTGTCAATGTTATTTATTACTGAAATGGAAGGGCTCGCCACAAACCCTAATATGAAGGAGCCAAGCTCCCTCTATTGTGCCCTGAGTTAGGAGAAAATTCCATTTCCTTAAGCTTTGGCTTTCTATAGCTCTTTTTCTTGGCACTTTTTACATGAGTGGATTCAGGGAATTTTATCTTTATCAAAGATGGTCACTTCAGTGAAAGTTAGATACTAAGTTATAGTTAAACTCATCTAGTAGATTTGTGCTAAAGAAGAGCTGAAACCCACTCTCTTTAGTGTACTACTAGTGAAAAGATATCCAATGTGATTATGTTTAGTGCACAGTATTTTGTTCTCATTTACAATTTTATCACCTTGCAAACTCCTTCTTGTGTTTCATAAATTAAGGGTAAATATAATGCATTGTAATGAGTGAAGAAGGCAAAATGTATTTCATTTGTATTCTTTACATATCCTTGCATCTGCCTTCTGATTGTTCAGCAAGCTATCTTAATGAATAACTCTAAGGAAAAGATAAAAGTGCTTTGTGAATGCTGAGAGGGGGTGGCTGTACTGCCCTCCTGTCATTTCAATATCAGCCCATCTACCTCACTTGGATAACTCTCTGGGATTCAAAATAAACCTGTGGGAATTTAGTCCAGACTATGGTTTTATCTTCCAAAAGTGTCTATATTCAAAATGTACTTAACTCACCCAAATGATGTTTGAAAGGGTTAATCACTCTAATCCCTAGAAATCTCTTTTCTGTCAGGATTGGTTGTTAAATGCAATGTTTTCAATTTTTCTCACTTGCTACACCAAAAACTTAACACATAAACCCTGGAATGAATTCTGAAATGTAAATCTGATTTACATTTTATTATTCAGAGAATCATAATCTAGGTTCTGCCCTCGGTCAGAGCAAAGCTTCATTTGGGCCAATATGCTGTCTCTGACAGTGTCAGCTAGCAGGTGCAGATGTACCCCTGGTGCTTGTGCATCCCTTGGTATACTTTTCAAGGTTCTGGCAGTGATTTAAGCTGGAGGTTCCTTGGGTTACTGTACTTCACACTCCCAGTGGATCTGTCCTTGGGCATTTGATTAATGTCTTCTGAATCTGATTATAGAGTTGATCCCCACTATTTCCTGCAGCAATATGCTCCTCTGTTAAAAGGTGTTGCGTGCTGCATCAGTATGCTACAGCGTTATTCAAAGGTATGCAAATATTTTGTGTTTGATCATCACCCCTTTATTCAGGTAGTAATACCTGACTTTTCTGGGGACATGAAGTGGCCCTGCCAACTGAATTGGTATTTCAAGGAATTTGTGACAGTCACCCTGTCATCTCTTTCCTGAGTGGTAGTAGTTTAGATCTCCTGACTGCATATGTATGGTGTTTGTTTGTTTGGTTTTTTTTCCATGTGTTTCCCTATACAAAAAATGAGTTTCATTTTATCACCTAATCATTCTGAAATGTGAAATGTTCTGCAGTACCTCTGAGTGAAATTTGCTTTTGAATGTCTTGAACTTTTTTATGTCAGCTGCAAGTTTTGCCCCATTTTCTAGATAGTTTATGAATTTTTTTGAACACTGTAGGTGTCAGCATGAGTAACTGTGATCAATCCTGGGAATCAGCATCCATTATGGAAGCCGACTGTTTATTCCAACCACTTGTTTTCTGTATTTTGACCGATTTTTAATCTGTGAAGCATGCCTTTGCATTCCATCACAACTAACTTCCTTTAACAGTTTCTGGTGAAGCACTTCGTCAAAAGCATTTAGAAACTGTACTACATGATTAATTTTGTCCTTTCCCATCATGCTTTGCAATCTATTTAAAGGAACTCTAGTGGATTAATGACACAGACAAGCATTTCATTTAAAAAATAAAAAGCAAACTTGATTCATATTATATTACATTCATCCTTGTGTGCTAATTTCATTCTACATTATATTTTCATAATATGTTATATGTATATATGCACATAATATATATGTATAATAGATATTTTAATAATGAAGTTATGATATGGAAGTGAGAATTTCTCATTTCAGCTTCTTTCAAGGGTTGCTTCAAAAGCTTGCTTTTAAAATATGACTGTTGTGTCTGTTCATCTGCCCTTGGATCCACATTATGGAAGAGTTAGTATACACCATATCCCAGGGAGAGTGTCAACATGTAGGAACTACAGGTTAGTAAGCCTCGTCTCAATTCTTGGGAAGGCTGTGGAGCAGATCCTTCTGGAACTTAAATGACAAAAGGCAACTGGAAACAGCCAGCACAGATTTACCAAGAATAAACTGGTGCCTACCAATGTGATGACTTTCTATGATGAGGAAACTGGCTCTGCAAACGAAGGAGAAGGAATGGATGTGGCTTACTTTAACTTCAGCAAGGCCCATGGCAGGATTTCCCACAGTATCTTGTTGCAAGTTGGTGAGACATGGACTGGAAAGGTAGACTATGAATTGTGTGGAAAAAAAATATCTGATCAACTGGTCTCAAAGAGGTTATCAACAGCATCAAGTCTGTTCAGTGGCTGATTACTAGTGGCGTTCCCCATGTGTCAATATGGAGCCACTACTGGTTAACATTCTCCAGCCTGGGAATAAGTGGGCTTGGGGCAGCAGGGGGTGGGGGGGGAGTGGGGCTCTACTCAAAGGTATGCAGGGTCAGAGACAGCAAACATAAGTTGCAACCTGGGAAAAGCCAATTGAGTGTTATGAAATGAAATTTCAAAGTGAGAGTGGTCTAACACTTTAATAGGTTGTCCTGAGAGGTGGACAACCTGCTCTAAGCTGACCTGGTTTTGAGCTCCATTTTGGACTAGAAGGTCTCTGGAGGCCTCTTCCAAAGCAAATTAAGCTGTGGCTCTCCACCTCCCAAATTATGCTATGACTCTCCACCTCCATGAAGGGAAGTTGTGGTGTGGGATCTTCCTGGGGTTCTTTTGTAGCAAATTTCTGTACAAATAGCAGATTTATCTCTCTCTTTTGGCTTTATCTTCTTTGCACTCTCTTTTTGGTTCCCAATATGCTCACTGTCTCTCTTGGCAGAGTTTTGCTTTCCACTGTTTCCTCAAAAATATTTATGTCTTTGAAAAGTTACTTAGTGTTTGTGACTTTCTTTATTGACTTTTTACATTTCATCTTAATAAATTCTGAAATTTTTTTAAAAATTTGTAATAAAAGAAGTTGTAATCACACACTATTTCTGCTTTCAGAAGGATTTTTCAACTATTTTCTTCTATTCTGTAACTAGTGTGGATTTTTGAGGCACAGAAGTTTTATTTTTTTACAGATGACCTACATTTATTCTGATCATCCTATACAGGTTTTCCAAACAGTCCTCATAGCACCAGAAACTGTTATTTTTTATTAGTGTTTTACTTTTTCTGTTTTTCTTGTATTTGTTAAATATTATTGCTAAATAATGGTCAAAGAGCCCTTTTCATGGGGTAAGAGAGAGGGGAAATTTTATAATGAGGTTGAATTCAAATACAGTATGGTCTCATTGATAGTTACCTCTTAAACTAGATTTTAGACCTAATCCAAGATTCATAAATATATTTTTTTCAGTGTGCTGGTTGGAGGGGGGGGTGGGGAGAGGAGGGCAGGGAGAGCATGGAGAGAGGGAGAGAGGTCAGGCATCTTTAAACATTTTTTTTAAAGAAGCAATCCTGTCTGATCCCTAAAAATGTATGCTTTGCATCTACCACCTAATGTGGCATTCACTTAGTCTGCACAGAGATACTTGAAGCTTTCCTTAGTATTGTTTATTGCCCTTCTAATCTCTCTTAACTTTTCTGAGTTGTTTCCTTCAGCCCTGGAAGAATGGTTAGCCTTACATGATATTGACTTTAATTGAGATACAAAGTCAACTTTTCATTTCATCATTCTCGCAACACGTCTTTCTCGTAAGCTAATTCAAATCCATGTTTTGGGCTGGACTGGCCACTGAATGAATGACAGATGCTCTTTGTCTTCTCTCCCCTTCAGAGGAGAGGAGAGAAAATGAGAGAGATATATGTGTATGAGTTGAAAATAAATTAAACTAATGAAATATTAATAATAATAGAAGAAAGGTAATAATAAGAAAACATAAAATACATACAATATATACAAAACCAGTATTCAGCTCCCAGGATGACAATAACATCACCGACAGGCACTGGGAATGTCCCAGACTGGACTCAGTGACAGAGTGGAGCTGAACTCAGGAACTGGATTCAGGAATGCATGGATCAGGATCAAAGGCAGATGAGCAGTCCTCCTCGGATGCCGGCCATTAAAGAAAGAAGCCTCTGATCCCTCAGCTTTTATACTGAGCATGTTGTAGATGAGATGGAATACCCTGTTGGTCAGTTTTGGGTCACCTGTCCTGTCCACTCCTCCCCCACAGGTGGGAACCTTCTACGCTTCTCCGATTCTGACCCTCCAAGTTAATACATAATGAAGTTTTTTGGTCTTGGTTGTTATAGCAATAGGTATAAGCCAGAGCCTCTATGCATACCATTCCCTGGTATTAACTATAAACATCAGACCTTAACTGCGAGAAGCAGAAGCTGTCTGAAAAATATATCATTAGTTTCAGAGAGTTAGAAGAGGCTTAACTGAAAAGTAAAATTACTGGAAAGAAAATTGGTTCTGTTTTACCTCAAACCAGGACAGTGTTTTATATTTTACACAACTTAATTCCAGAATTTAATGAACTAACACTGTGGAAAATGGAATTGTATGGACTCCTGCAATTCACTTTAATGTACAGTTTCATTATGAGATCAAGCACACAGAAAGTGTGCTTTAGATAGATTTGGATTTCAGAAAGCAAGGTACAAAATGGTGCTTTAATATTTTTCAATAGGATCCTTGTTTAATTTACACTTCTAATGACTGACCATGGTTTGTCTTAGCTGGCATCTGTTAAAAGGGGCCAAACCCAGGGGAAACAATGAGAACATTTCCACATTAATTTCCTGGTATTAAATCTATACTTATGCAATCACTGTATTTTCTTTCTTATGTGCAACTTTTTTATGCCCAAAGTCAGAAATCTGGCAATGAATTCAGTTAACGTAGATCACAAAACAAGGAGAACAATTCTACCACCATAAATCTGAAATTTAAGTTTCTGCGTCATTTTCAAGATGCCACATTTCTAAGATGAACAGGATATATCATAAATATGTACAAGCTCTCTTTCTCTAAATTATTCTAAGCACTTAAAATTCTGTAGTGCTGAAGTGGATACAGGGGGAAAGATCCTGAAGGACCAGTGATTTATTGGCAGTGAAAAATGTAAGAGGGTTAAAAAATGTACATGTGCTTATGTTAACTAAGTCTTGGACATAAAGATAAGCTCCAATGTATTTTATTGAATTTGCATTTAATTCATTATGTTGTGGAAAACCTTTAATTTCTGAATAGTCTTTATAGAGCAGGAATGAGTGACCTGTGAGAGAGTGGAAGTAAAGGGAACAGACAGCCTGACCTCCTCTGTCTTATTAGCCAGTCCTTCATAACTGACTACTGATTTGAAGGAACCTTGATAATTTTAGAACCATCATGGCCCAGTATTACTAGAAACCGTACACAGGCTCTTTCATGCTTGTGACCAAACTCACCAGCCACTTTAAGCAAAGAACATCCTTTAAGTATTTCCTACAGATTAGATGTGGACTAGGCTAGAGAAACAGAAAAGGCATTCAACGTACGCAACTGAATCACAGTTTAGATATTGCCCAAACTGCCCATCCTGTGATAGTGCAGCAGATCTGTGGACTCCTGCAGAGCTGCGTGGCCATACAGTTTCAGACAAGATAAGAAACTCGGAAGTGCATTACTGCACAGCCCTCACTGGGTGCTGAGAGGGCCTTTTCGCTCCTACCTCCACTAGGACTTCCCTGAAGGATCAGCCTGCTTAGTCCCAAGGGCACAGCAGTACAGTGTTAGGATAAAGACATGCCTTCCTGAATGCTGTGGCTTGCCTTAGTTCCAAAAGATTTTTTCCAGCTTAACTCAGATCTGACCTGAAATATCTTAAAAATGAAGACATAATATGCAAAGAAGTTCTAGTGGCCTCACAGCTGGGTCTTGCTGACAGGGTAAATATGATACTATCCAGTGTGGCATGTAGTTTGAACTTTTGTGATGTAATGATGTCCACACCATCCGTCTTTTTAAGACGATGACTATATTTGGCCCTGTTCACCCTCAGCAGACCCACTGTTTCCACAGATGAGGCAAAAAAGAAAATAAATTTTTTAAAAAGTTCCCTTTTAAGCACCAACTAGTTTTTCTAATAAGACAATTTCAAACTGGAGAGCCTGATTTTTCCCTCATTACTCCAATCTCACTCTGGGGTAGACTTTTTGAGTTCTGAAGAGCTATTATTGATTCACACACCAGCATATATGAAGAAAAGCTAGGCCTAGAGATTGTTCTTTGCCAATGTCAGATAACATTTGAGCACCGCCACCAACTAATAATATGTGCTCACAAAAAGGCTCAGGCTGCTGGGATAATAGATAATTACAGCCACAATTGTCCAAGCGGAGAAATATCCAAATCTCCTGTAGAAAACTGTGAATACGGTGGGACCTATAAGTACAAAATTAACTGCCTGGCTTCAATAAATATGGAAAGAAAACTTCTTAAAAGTTTAGTATGTCATTAGCGTGGGATCTATTGAAGAATTTTTTCCTTCCACTTTCTCTAAAGCACACCTATTTAAGACTCAGAACAATCCAGGGGACTGCTACCACAGTGTGTGGGTAGAGTTCAGAATGCAAAAGCTCTCTTAATTTCACAATAGAAGAGGAAAATAGAATTTCTGATGATTTTTCAGCCATGGCACTTTCTTTTGGACAATGTATAAAGGTGAAAATATTACTTCAGCAGCTTTCCTTTTTTTACTTTTTAAATAGCCATGAAAAGGAATAATGATGGCTTCTACTTTCAAGGTGAATTGCATATAATCTTTTTGTTTTGTATTATAACTCAGATAGATCTGTTCATTATTTCAGCTTTCCTCAGGGTTCCTGAATTGATGTTTAACGTAATCAAAAGAACAGCAAAAAAAGCAACAAAAATGCAAAAAGGAGGTATAGAATCATAGGATAGGATTATAGAACATCCTGAGTCAGAAAGGACCTACGAAAATCGAGAATCGAGTCCAACTACTCACTCCACACAGTGCAACCTAAAAGTTAAACTGTATGTCTTAAAGCATTATCCAAATGTTTCTTGAACAACAGTAGCCTTGGGGCCATCACCACTTCCTTAGGGAGCTTGTTCCAGGCTGTGTCATAGGCCTTGCTAAAGTCAGAGTAAATGGCAGTCACTGCTCTTTCCTCAAAGCAAGGCTCGTATTGGTCGTGGCACAACTTGTCCTTGGTGAAGCTGTGCTGGATGTTCCCAGATGTCATCCTGTTCTTTGTGTGCTTGGAAGAGATCTTCTGGCAGATGTCTGAGAAATGCAAGAGCTTCTTTCTGGAAACCTGTTGGAAGGGTCCAGTTCAGGACCTGCTCCTGATTCTTCCAATAAAATAGGAGAGCTCTTGCTCAGAATGGGTAATCAAGAAACCACAAAAGCAGTGAGAAGCTTTGTCTTTCATACTAGCAAACAGAGCAAGGGTGCACCTCAGTCTGAACCCCCCACCACCTCCAGGCCCCAAGGACCTCCTTCAGTGGCCTCCGACAGGCTCCTTACATTCCACCAGCATGCAGCCCAAAGGACACCAAGCCCTCTCCTCCCCTCTCCCTTGGGGCTCTGTGCAGAAGAGATGGCACCTCTCCACGCTCCAGAGGCAGGCCCAGGGAAGAAGGGCCCATGGAACACTTGCTAATGGAGTGCTGGCAGACCTTGCACAGGCCGGCTGCACCTCCCTTTCCTGCCAGCAGGATGTCTGAATGCTTCACCTCATCACAGCCATTGCCAAGCACAGGGGACTGTGCCACTGGCAGGGTGCCAGGTCAGTGGGAGGTCACTGATGACCCCTGACCCTCCTGGAATGTTGTTGCCACCATCTCGTCCAAGGTACCCCGGGCATGGGATGAGGAGAGGGCTGGAGCCCAGGGCTCATGAGGGGAGGTGGAGGGCAGTCCCTGTGCCCAAGGGGCAACAGAAGGGCACTGGGGAGCGATCCCCAGGAAAGGGGCCCTCAGCCCCCCTGATCCTCATCTTTCTCCCACTTTAGGGTATCTTTCAGTCCACAGAAACCCAAATTCCCAAGCCAACCATAGTTGGCCACATGCATTGGTCACATTCACAGTCATCAATCTCAGTGGCCTCCTGCTGTCACAAGCCTCCTTACTGTCTTTTGGTCCAGGTAAGCCCTATAAAAACAAGGTCTCCAGCAACTGGCTGATAATTCAATGAGCTTTGAGGCACTCTGATGCCAGACATGTTTTGAAGGAAGAGCAGCTGGAGCAGCAAGGCAGGCAGGTGGCAGCCAGCCTTTGTGTGGGACAGCAGAGGGGTGGATCTTAGGAAAGGAACAGAGCAGAAAAACACTTCCCAGGAAGAGGAATTAGAATCAACAGAGGAAGAACACCACCCAAAATGGCATGAGAGTGATTGTGATTGCTTATATGACCACTGGCGTGCAGTACATGGATGTGGCTCTACAAGGGAACAGCATGGGACACAGGTGTGTCAATTCACCAAAAAATAGGTGGAGGAAGAACTCCACCTATGACATATGAATGATCGCCCATGCTTATGTGACTGATGGTGTGGAGTCCATGGATGGGGATCCACCAGGGAACAGTGCAGGGCCTAGTCGTGTCAATCTGCTAAGGAACGGTGTGAGGCCCAGGCATGTTAACCCACAAAAGAATGGCATGGATCCTATGCATGTTAATACACAAAAGCATGGCAAGGGACCCATGGGTGTCAATCTGCCACAGGGTGGTGTGGAGTCCACAGGGGCAGATCCACCTCAAGATGAAGAAGAAACGATGGAATTGGATACATCTGTGACAGGGCTGATCTGGCATGAGGCTAGCATGCCTGGGCTCCCTTCCATGAAATCGCACTAATGGCCATCAGAGGAGTTCCTGGCCAGCTCCCCACCAGCAGCCCAGCCTCCGCACCTGACATTAGCTGGGAGAGGACAAACTCTATGGACATCTGGCAGGCTCACCTGGAAGATCTCGCAGTAGTAAACAGTTCTTTTGATAACTGTCAAGGATTGCATGGGCCCTTCTTTCCCATCCCCCCCCCCCCAACCCTGCGTGAAGATCAGTTAGCTATATTGTACTTAATACACCCCAGGATATGGTTGGCCATTTTGAATACCATGGCACATTGTTGATTCATATTGAGCTTAGCATCAAACCCCAGATCCCTTTCTGCAGGGCTGCACTCCAGCGTCTTGTCCCCAGTCTATATGTACATCCAGGATTACACTGTTCCAGGTGCAGAATCTGGCTTTTGTTCTTCTTAAATCTTGTTGAAGAATTAAGACCTTCTGTGTTGCTCAACTAAGAGGAAAAATCTTGTAAGAGGGATAAATCATCCCCTTTTTCTTAAAATATTTCTATCTGTTTCTGGTATGTGGGAAACTGTGTTTACGTCTCTATTGCCTTTGGTAACTGGGCTTGAGTCGGTGTTCAGATATTCAGAGCTAAGAGATTTAGACAGTGACATCTTCAGATTTTGTCTGTGGCAATGGAAATGGGTGGGGACACACACCTGAGGCTTAAGCTACTTTGCCTGTCTAAGGGCGAGCTAGACAACTGAGATAAATACTTAATTTTGGAGGGATGAAGCTGAACCAGAAAGTTTCTGAGTTGATAACACTATTTGGGATCAATATGTCCACTTCCAACTTGCTTGTAAATCACTTTTGAAGGAGAAAATCTAAGTGGTAAAGACTCACCTGAACTTCTTTCAAAGTAACTTTTCAACATTTTGAAATAAATTTTAAAGGAATATATAAAACCTTTACCAGAAAAAAAGTTATTTTGTTTTGAAACAATAATCTTGTTCATAGTTACTCTACAGTAGTTACCAATATTTATTTTTATATATAAAGGAGGGTTTTTTTTTACATAGTAAATTATTTTCTACAGGGAACAGATATCAAATGCAATTGATAAAAAGTAATTGAGCTTAATGCAGAGATGAAGATGTCTTTTCTGCAAAAATATATTGCAGAATTATATGCTGAAAAATAATCAGCTTAAAGTTCATTTCAAATGCATGACATTTCTACATCGTTTTGGGGGTGTGTGTTTTTTTTGTTACACTGTTAATTTTTATTGCCATGTAGAAAAACAAGAGTGTGTTAGATTATTTTAGAGACAAGCATCCTGCAGTGACTGCCTGGGTGAAATTGTGTGACATCACACTAATATTTGTGAAACAGATGTCTCTGCTGAACGCTTGGTGGTGAGGAGGCAGTGTGCATCTCTGAGCGGGAGCTGGTTGTGTGGAGACTGTCAGGATTTTTTCAATCTGAAGTTGTCAGCTATATGTATGAGCAGCTGCAAATCCTGTCCTCTCTATGACTTCCTATAACTAGTTCATGTAAGAACACAGTACTTTTGTACTGACTTACCAGAGTTGTTTTGTGATGTGATAAATATCAGCACAGATCAAGCTTGAAATGACCATTCAAGTTTGCAACAGGGAAAAATTGAAACAATGATTGAAAAAATCTTGTGTTTGGAGATGGTTGGGAGGTGCTTAGATAGTGTGATTTATTCATTTCCTTTGTGTGTAACAAAGAAATGAAGACTTCTGCACTAGCTGAGAAAGATTTTTCTCCTCCACATCTTGAATTCCCCATGTTTTCATTACAACAAAAGAACTAGGAAGTGCCCAGGGAACTTGAACTGGGATCTTTTATGTAAAAGCACACGGCACTGTTAGAATCAGATAAATGGCTTATGGCTTTTGAGGACACCTTTGTTACTTTTTTAGATACCTTTGGCTGTTTAGATTCTGTTCTGCAGATTGATATTTCTAGATGAAGAGAACAGAGTTATCAAGAGGTAGGCTGATGCTCATATTTTTAGATTATGTGAATCCACTTTCAGATGTCCATTTTTGTTCATCACCCATAAAGATAATAGACATTAAGTCTTTTTCTTGTCCCCGCTATACTTTTGTCTCTTTATACAGATGCCTATTAATCAAGTAGTGCATGCAGCTCAATTTCAGTAAATGAGATTTTCCATATTTTGACCTGTCTTTCTAGTTATATGTGGTGACTTGAGGAAAATCTAACAGGACAGATGTGGAGGAACAGATTTTAGCATTTCTTGCAAAAATCACTACTTTTTAATAGCACCCTGTCAAATTTTGTTTTGAAATTGTCTGAAAAATATATTTTTCTTGAGTGTGCCCTCTGCAACCCTGTCACAACAAAATAGCAAGCACCATCAGGACGGTTGATACAAATTTCAAAAATGACTCCAACAGTGACAGGAATGTTGTTGGACAAACTGCTGAGAAAAAAGGATGTGCACATGAGTGTACGCAGTAAAGAACACCAGCATCGTTGCCCTTCCTGCCCCTCAGTGCAGGTTCCTCCCTAAAAGAGAGCACTGTAGGATATCCTGATAAGGTTGCATTTCCTGGTATAAGGTGCTGTTTGTATGAAAATACTCAAATTGCTGCAAAGCAGTTATAACATTGTGATGGTTATTCTGATTTTATTGTATTATTGTGATTGTTATTATGATTTTGTAGTGGTTTGCACTCAGTTTTACAGTACTGAATAAAAGGCAAATTCATTTGTCTTTCCTCACTAACGGTTAATTTTTACTTAAAATTATGGTTAAGATTGTGATATTAAAATTCTGTCTTAAGTTGTTTTGGAGCAAAAAGAATTCAGTGGAGTCCTTTTGTATAAAGGTAATGAAAAAAGCTTTTTTTTTCTTTCCACCCCCTTTCACTTCCAACACCATACATGTGGAAAATGGTAGGGCAAAATATGGTGTTTTAAGTAATCTAAGCATAGATATAGCCTTTCTGTGTGTGTGTGTGTGTGTGTATACACACACATACAGTAAGTTGTTGCTGTGTGTGCATATTGCTGTCATGCCTTCTTCTGTGATTTACCCTGTCTAAAAAATACAAAGGGAAGAAGATCTATTGTTTTTGTAGAGGATGCCTCTCATTTTCATGAAAGATAGAATAATGACTGGGAGAAGTATTTTCTAGTTCATAGAGAAAAAGATTTAATAAAGAAAAATGAAACAAGCACCCCGTTCCAGGAGGATCCCTGCAGTAAAATTTCAATGAGCAAGAAGATAAAAAGTCCTCCATTGCTTTCACAGAACATGACAGAGAAAGGAAAGGCTTGACTTATTTCCCATCTGTCCCACCAAGTATGTAGTAAATTGACCTTTTCCAGCCTTGTCAGGACTGGAGAAGGAGGAATCTGCTGTATAAGCTCTTACATGACGTATGTGTCAGAACCCTGAGGTTGTTGGGGAAAAAAAACATCCTAGAAGGGCAACTAAGAGGCTGACATCTGAAGCTGTGTTCAGGAATGCCTGTGCCAGTTCTGATATGAAGGGCTTCATAAGTTTAGGGTGGAAGAAAAGAAAGATTCAGTAAGACAAGACAATAAAGTTCTCTAACTTCCCCTGGAGTATGCTCAGGTTCAGATTCCTCCTCTGCATCTTCTTTCCCCTTGTTCGTTCAAGAGTCATTGAGAGACTTAAATCTCAGTCCTTCTCGCCATGCTATCATCTCTCATTATAAAGAAAAAAATGCTTTGAAAGAACAGGCTTATTCTGACATGAAATGGAGGGAGAGAAGAGGAAGACGTCTATCCTGCTTTCCTTTCAAACCAGAAAATCTGGGGTCAGATAACATCAGGATCTACAAAAAAGTCAAGCACTAAATGGATACTCTCTGCAGGCTGTTGAGCAAGGAGGAGGTTACAAAAGACGACATTTCTTATCACAAGCTGGGAAAGGACTTTCCTGATTGGGAATAAACACAGTATTTTCGAAGTTATTCTATGAAACATCATTATTGCTTCAGTGTGGGGTACCAATGAGTTAAAGAATTTCAAAAGAATGCTGTAAGAATGGCTGGCTGTGTTGGACCAAAGCCTGTCACTGTGTCTTTAACACTGGCCAAAAATGAATGCTTAATGTAAGAATGGGGCAAGCAGACACTGAAATGCTCCTGGAATGTTCTCCGAAGCAAATCCAATTCAAGGATCAATGTGAAAGGACTTTTAGAGAAAGAATTTTGTTTCTGTATTTTATAGCTTTCAAAAAATTTTATTTTGTGAATGTATTTTTTCCTTTGCTGACTAATAGAATAATGTCTGGTACTAAATTTGTGACAAGTATTTTTAATATGGAGAAAGAGAGGTCTAGCTAATGTTTTCCTACTTTTTTTTTTTTTCTGGTTGTAAGGAAGAAGAAAGGGGATTTTTTTTTTTTTTATAAATGTAGTCTGATTTCAGAATACTCGTTTCTAATTATTTATCTTCAGGAGAATTGATCTCAGAAGGCATTCTGTGCTTCTAAGCTGGAATTTTACTCCTCATTATAAATTAACTATGCTAGTTGTAAACTCTATTTGATAGTGTCATTCTCTGAACGTGTTGACTTAAAAGGTGTGGTAAAGCCTGCTGATTGTTAGAAGGGAGCATCATAGTCTGCCAAATTTATTAACATTGGTAACAGAAGGGAATAATGAAAGTTTCACATCTGAAAAGAAATGTACAGTTACATTTCATATATTAGAATAGTTTGGGTTCAACATATCTAGAAATTAAAATCTTTTGTTTATAGTTTTCTTGGACTTGTACCAGTCAGAACCTGAAAGTGAGGTATCACGAGCTAAATTTTCTGGTTTTCTTTCACTGGTAATTACATAGCTATATTCTCAAATCTGAGCAGGTTTATTTTATAATGAAGGCATTAGGGACTAAGAACGCACTATTTCATTGTAGCTGGTCAGTTTTTAGGCATTATTTTGTAAGGGAACAAATCCTTTCCTATAATATAATTTCTCATGCCCTAAGATCTAAGCTAGAATTTTATTTGTAGATTCAGCATATCCTGTGGATGCATTTTATAAAATATTTATTTTCATTCCTTCAAAAAAGCTCTGGCATAGATTTGATAATGCATGTGTTAGTTCAGCAGTTTGGACTGTTGCTTATATTTTCAGAAGTTGCTTCTTGAAGGGAATCAGTTTTATAGATCTGCAATCCATGTTGCTATAAATTAAGACAGGATTCCCATTAATTTAGTTTCACATTCAGATAGCAGACATAGTTGGACAAATGTAGTTCATATCAGTAGCTGTGCCCCACAAACTGTTTTTGCAACTGCAAGTGATGTGTGGGAACTGCATATTCTTGCAGTGGACATCTGAGCAATACATCTTTGATATAAGACTCAGTAAGTTCTGTACATCTATGATACGTATGGAGACAGAGGTCTGAGCTGTCATTTTTATCTTCCCAGCATTCCCAGCTGCTGGTGCTTGCTCACAAACAATGCAGATACCACAGTATGGAGCATGAATCTCGGGCTCAGAAATGGAACAGTTATTTCTTATTCTCATCTACTTCTATTACTCATGAAACAAATTCAAGCTATTTCACTAACAAGGGTTAAATGAATGGATTTTCAGCATAAGATGAGTAGATAGGTAGTAACAAAGGACCCTAACTGCGGATACACAATGAAACACTGAAAATCTTAGTTCAGACTGGTTAAAAAATTTTGGGATAATTAGAATAGATATCCCAACACCAAAGAATAAAAAGAACTTGTCACTTGAAACTGAACCCTTACTAAAGAAAAAACCCAACACAACTATTCCAGTCCCGTATTGATTTCAATACAAAAAAAGAAGAGGCAATCCAAAAAAAACAAAATATGCTTTCAAAAATTATTTATCCTGTGTATTATATAGTCATGCTGCATATATAATATATCATTATGTCACCTGTTCCACCTAGCTGTTAAACTGAGCATGATAGAGATTATAATCTTTGTATGTGGTATATTACAGTTATTGTTATTCATAAAACAAACACAAACAAAAAAATCCTACCTGGAAGGTATTTGGTGATCCCATGAAATGATTCTGAAAGATTATAATAATTAGAAAATTAGAAGAGTGTTGCAAGGCTTCACACAAAAAGAAAAAACTCCAGGCAGAAAGAAGAGACTAGTGTGACCTGTTTACTAGCTGGTTAAAAATAAGAGATGTGATTAGGAATGAAAGAAGTCCTATGGTACCCTTGCCATCAGCAGAATTTTCTATCCCAACCTTTTCAATATATTTAGCATGCATGAAAGGAAATGAGGAAAAGCAGAAACATATCTGGAACCTACCTATCATGATTTGAGCATTTAAGAGGAAATCAAAACAGCAACATAAGGACAGTAAGGCCAGTGAACTTTTAGGAGGAAACACCGGCCATTTTAGGAAGATTTAATGGGATGTTTCAGGGAATAGACAAAAAATCTGGACAGTTACATCATGAAAAAAAATCACTTCATGGCTAGACTCATAACATAGAGCAAATGAAATGAGCTGGACATGACCCTTGATGGGTCAGAGAGGGAGTGAAACAGTTCTCTTTGGAGATCTGCTAGATCAGCATGAATCACAGCTGTTCTCTGGTTTCCTTAGCTTGCACAATGTAACACCAAGACTGAAAGAGCAGAGAGTCTTTCAGTACCTTTCTTGTATTTTTCTGCTTTCCTCTCTCCCTCACTGAAGTGATATTAAGGTTTTCAAGTTAGGTCTATGTAAAGCCTCCAACAACTTGAAAAAAAAAGAGTTTGTTGGGGTAATCAAACAGAACTATGATGAGGTAGGTTCAGACAAACCAGAGGAGGTGGTTCTTCACACAGTGGGCAGTAGAGCTGTGGAACACTTCCAGAGGGTGTTACAGATGGTGAAAGATTACCTGGACCCAGAGGTTACTGGACAAAAGCATGAGAGATAAAGCCATTTAAGGATACTAAATATAAATCGGTACCATGCATTTCACAGAAATACTAAATATACATCCTACTGAATAAGTATGCCATATGGAAAATACCTGGAGCCTGGCAGATTGAACAAGTAAATGGGAAAACTGGTTGTGTTTTTACTCTCCTTTAATCATCTGCTTGTGACCAGTGTTTGAGACAGAATACCAAGCCAGTTAGACCTTTGTCTGATCTAGTACTTCTTATGTTCTTTTGAGTTTAATGCACCAAATTAGGCTACTTGGCTCCTTAGCACACAAAAATCTGTGGATGAGCATATAAAGAACTATGGGTGCCTGCAATACTCTCAGCTGTCCAGAGAAATAAAGCTTTTTTAGGCTCAAGTGAAATGGGGAGGACCTAAAGACCTCATATTTATGGCTTAACTCTCAAGATTTTCAAGGTCTTTTTTATTTTTTCTTTTTTTTTTTTTTTCAAAGGGATAGTGGTAGTGAAGACTGAAGGATAGGATGACAGCATGATCTTAGTGGTAACCTTTTTTAATGTTTACTATAAAATTTGTAAAATATATAGAAATGAAAGAAAATACTTATCAAGCATTCACAGGCTACAGTACTGTCTGGTGGAAGAGTTAAATTTCTGCCGAGTTACGTGGATTTACATTTGTATGTTCACTTTTGGAAAGCAGTATTCACGTCACTTCAAAGATGTGTATGCTCTTTCAATAAAAGTGATTGACAGAAAGGTCTGCAGTATTATTAGCTGTCTGCAAAATGAGTGGGAGCATCTCATGTATATCTAAGTAGAAGTAGGAAGTGTCGACAGAAGATATTGATTTAGAATACTTGGCTGGCTTGAGTAAACCCCAACAGTATGTGTGCCTGCTGTCCTGATTCATGAAAATTGCTCGAGACTGGGGCCAGGGTAAAAGTGTAGAGCACCTTATCAGTATGAAAGGTCATATATCTGATGCAGCAAAAATATATTTTCAGAAACCAGGAGTTTGAATTACTCAGAAAGCAACCAGAGATGGCAAAACTCACTAGATTACACAGCCACTTAGAAAGACTCTTTGCAGATGTTCTTATGGATGTAAGATTACTGGTAAAAGTAGGACAGAGTGCTTTCAGAAAATCAGAGAGAGGACATAAGGCAGTTATGTATGTGATTTCGCATCACTATCAGTGTGAACACAGCTGTGAAAGTGAGCCTCCCATTGATACCACGCAACACAGCAGAACTGCAGTCTTTGCTAGTGAACCTCCTAAGATGCAAAAGGTTCCCCTTCATAAAGAAATACATATATTGTCTGTTCTTCAAAAACCTGACTTCATGCAGAAGTGAAGAATATAACTCCAGTGTTTCTAGTGGTACACTAAATTTTATCCACAGCAGTAGTGGATTTTCCAGCAAGCAAAGAGCAAACATATTCCAAAGATCATATAATTAAAGAAAACGGAAAAAAACACCCAAAGCCCTATAGTAGCACAGCCACTCAGAAAGCTAATGACTTCACCTGTAGACTACCAAGAGCACAAGCAGAGAGAGAACTGCAGATGCTTCACTGTGTGCTCCTGGGGCATGCCTTATGGAGGGTTGATGAGGGAAAGAGTAAACCGGTTGTATGTCTTTCCTCAGTCCTAACAGAAACAGGTCAGCATGTTCACGTATGGGTCCAAAAACAGGGGAAAAGGACACATTGAGAGTGTGCAAAGCTCTAACTGTCATGCTCAGCAATAAATCAAGGTAAGGAGAAGAATGGGGTGGGGGTTTTGTCTTCCAAAGTGTCTGTTGCTCAGAGACTGGCTGGGTATCAATCTGCTTGGGGGAAGGGGTTTGCCTTTGCATCTCTTCCCCACCCTCCCCAATCTTTCTTTCACGTACTCAACTACCTTTATTTTGGCCTGCAATTTTTCTTGCTTTTTCTCTACCTGTTCTCTCCCCTGTCCTGCTGGAGGGAGCAGGGTAGTGAGCAAGTGGCTGTCTGGGTGCCTAATTGCTGACTGGGCTCAACTCATCACAATTTCATTAAGTTATTTAATATTATATGAATGTGTACTGTAGCTAACTTTATACCTAGATATGTATCTGTGGCTATATGCATTAAGGTAAAGACACTACTCGTGCCAAAGATACATGCCAAGACTTCCAGCTGTTAGATTTTAGCTTATTCAGTAACAAGTCCCTGCTGTTTTATTCTTAATTCCCATCCAGCTTCATTTAAATATCATGAATTATTACTATTAGTTTCTAGAATGGAGCTAACACAGTTTAAGGCACATTAACAAAACCCCAGAATTTACAGTTATTCTTAGGCTGACTGGATTAAAGCAAATTTTGTCCCATCTGGGAAATGGTACCTTTTCCCTCCTCTTTCTCCAGTCTAAGCATTTTTCATATTTCTTCTTTCAATAAAGCTAAAATTTGTGGGTTTCAATAGAAAAAGCTCCCACTGATTTTATTATTTTTTTTTTAAATACAATCACAAGTAATGAAGTACAGCTTTAGCAGTGCTATAGAGGTGCTGTTTTAAAAAAGGTCTATTAGGGCATATTTTCCAAAGTACAGTCTTGCATTAGAATTACTAGAATTACTTACTTCTATTAGGAATAATTTACCTGAACATTTGAATTTATGACTTAATATGTTTACATATCTCTGTCCAAAAAAGAGACTGCACCTTAGCAACTGGTAATACATTAAACAGTTATTACTTTATGTTCCATTCTCCCCTGCCTTAAAAGGAACACATCAGTGAATTTCTGTCAATGTTGTCTTCAAAATGCCACCAAAGAACACCACAACTATGACTTGGACTTTGAGTCAGGGTGAGAAATAACAGAGAATACCTGATTTCTTCTTCATTCATTAAAGCAATGTTACTTACTTTTCCCTTGCTACTTTTAGGGTGTAAATTCAGTTCCTCTTCTCTGTGACTGTATTTTTGCCAGTCCAAAGTACTTACCTAAAAAATATGAAGTTTTAACAGAGCATGGTGTATCACAGAACCTCCATGAAGTCATTTTAGTTCTAGTGCACTTGTATTAACACAATGAACTGATATAACAGGTACCAGATACTCAACTACCTTTCAGTGATTTCTGACGTTTTTTTGAACCCAAGATTATTGTGTTATCTGGCATACATACAGCTCAAAAATGAAACGTGTTCTTGTTTTCTTTAAAGATTATATAATTAAGTGATAATTATTCTCCTTTCATCCACATTTCTAAGCAGCCTTTGCAAACATCGAACAGCCTGGGAAAGTAACTAAACATTGTTTCTCCAATCCCTAATCTTGTCAAGTTGTGTGGTAAGATATGTGGAAGGCTCACTAACAAAGGAGGAAATAATCACTTATTTTATTACAAATTTTAAACAGCCAACATGTTTACAAAAACAAAGCTCCAAAGTCATCTGTAAGTTTATAGAGTACTAAGCGTTGGCTTACAAAAACAGTGCATTCACCTAAGCTGAAACAGTTCTAAATTAATTCTCCTTGTTATCTTTATGTTGTCCATTTCTAGTCAACAGCAAATAAAAGGACTTTAAAAAGTTTTTCTTCTTTTTTCACAAAGTACATTGACAACCTCTAAGAAAACATTTCTGTGCTTGACACAGTCTTTTGGTTCTTTTCCCAGGGATAGGAAAAATCTTCTCTCTCCTTTCATATTTTGCCTTGCTATGTCCTCAGCTCAGGATAGTTACATTAATGTTATGGGGCTGGGAGGGAAAGATGACAAATCACAGTTAACTTGGTGGTGCTGTGGGGACATTTGGTATCTGAGTTCTCTATTTTAATATTTTTTTTTTCCTGGTTTGAGGTAAAACAAGACCAATTTTCTTTCCAGTAATTTTACTTTTCAGTTAAGCCTCTTCTAACTCTGAAATTGCCAGCGTATTTTTCAGATAGCATACGCTGCTAGCAGATAAGGTCTGATGTTTATAGTTAATACCAAGGAAAGGTATGCAGAGAGGCTCTGGCTTATACTTACTGCTATAACAACCAAGGTCAGCTAAGTTTGTTCTGCATCAACTTGGAAGGTCAGAAGTAGAAAAGCATAGAAGTGTCCCACCTGCAGGAGGAGCAGACAGGACAGGTGACCCAAAACTGACCAAGAGGGTATTGCATCCCATCTGCCTCATGCTCAGTATAAAGCTGAGGGATCAAAGGTGTCAGCCTCTTTCATCAATGGCTGATGTCCGAGGAGAACTCAGTCTGTTCATCTGCCTTTGATCCCGGTCCACGTATATCTGAAACCAGTTCCTCAGTTCAGCTCCACTCCGTCACTGAGTCCAGTCTGGGACGTTCCCAGTGCCTGTTGGTGATGTGATTGTCATCCTGGGAGCTGAATACTGGTTTTGTATATATTGTATATATTTCATTTTTTCTTATTAATATTATTATCATCTTTCTATTATTATTATTTTATTAATAATATTTCATTAAAGTAGTTTAGTTTCTTTTCAACTTATATATCTCTCTGTCTCTCATTTTCTCTCCTCTCTGAAGGGGAAAGAGGTAAAAGAGAGCATCTGTCATTTGTTTTAGTGGCCAGCCCAGCCCTAACTGCAACAATTTTAAAGCTTTCTTAAACCAGATTTTTCAAGATGAACACTGGTAATTTGATCAGCCACAAGGAGATTGGAGGATTGGAGGAGATTTTTGCTGGCCAGCAAAAAATGCATCCAGTCACTAATTGCTAAGAAAAATACCTGCTGTAATATGTTCTGCTTCTGAGGGCCTTTAAGGAATAAAGCTACATGAAGAATGAACAGGAGAGCCTGAGTATATGTTATGGTGCCACATCTCAATTATATTCACCACTGCATTTAGTTTGCCAGGGCATATTCTGCAAGCAGAGAGTAGCTAGTTAAGTAATCTTCAAAAGCAGAAATATTATTAAACTAAACTGCAAGAGTGATTACGTAACATGGTCTACTTGGCTCAAGTTATTCTGGTTTTACACCGGTTTTAAGTGTGAACTAATGCAAATTTCAAGTCTCTTAAGTCTTAGTGCTTATCCTACAAACACAGTTTATATAAATTTCTCAGGTCACAGGCTGGACTTGCTGGCTTTAGGCACCTGAAGTGCTGAAGTTAAGGATCTTCTGCACTGGTAATCAGAGCAGAAGTTTAGATCCACCTGCAGAGACTGATGAGCAAGATCTGGAGAGGACAGAGGCAGAGGAAGCCCAGCACCTTGGCTAGTGATGGGACTCCTCTGGCAGTCTGGGAGTCAGATGACTGCTATAAACCAGCTGCATAGGTTCACTTGCAATGAAGGGAAATCAACAGGCACCCCTGGACATTCATACCAGTGGGTGGAACAGAGGAAATGTAGGGCTTACCTCTCTGAACAGACCGTATCAGGAACGGGCAGCCAGGTTAGGTCCGGTGCCTGGCTTAATGCCTACCTATGGGGTAGGTAGAGTCTGCATGAAGAACTGCAGACTCCTATTAATCCTCTGCTACAAGGGTGGCATAGTGCAGTGCCTGTGCATTGTTTCCTCGGTCTCTATTTAAAGACCTGTAATTTACTGGAAAATATATTCCTGAATATTACTGTAATAACCCTCTTGAGTCTCTTATATCACTGGCCTCAATCGAAAGGGCAGATCTTGAGCTACTGTAAATCATGCTGGCTCCATTGATTTCAGTGGAGCTATATTGATTTACTGCTGCAGAGGATCTGGTCTGAAATATTTCTGTGGTAGCGTGTGCATTTAGAGTTAGAAGATTTACGAGTTGTATAACAAAGCTAAGAAGCCTCAGCATAACCGTTCTCAATGGCCAATGTATTTCTTTGTCTTAGAGAGTATATAAACAATTAATTTTAGCAGCCCTAGTGGCGTAAAGTAGAAAAATGTATATCTGGGTCAGTGCATTGGTGCTAGCTGCTATGAAACATCTTAATCAATGCTAATAGGAAAATATTTCTTCATTTATGCCTATTATACTGACATATTCAGGATATAGGGTCATACTGCAACTGTCTGGGCCTCAGAACTGGAAGGAAAAAGACACACTTCAGTGACATGCCTTCTAATCAGCTGCATTGCATACAGCTTTTTGCACTTCAGAGTAAATGCTTTTAATGATAATTAGAAAAGTTATTTGTGGAAAAAAAAAAGCTGGATGTAGTGAGAGGAATGAAACTTTAAGTGTTCATAACTGGTTCACTAACAATTTTGAAAGGTCATTTCAAGTGCCATAATGAATTCTGCTTAAAAGCTTGTTTGAGTGTATTCTTTTCTTTTTCTCTGCAGATGGAAAGAACGATAGTAATCGTTGTACAGAACAGCAGTGCACCAGGCTATTTTATCAGTACTTTAAAACAATTGGAGTGCAGATGAGAAGGTGTTAGTCACAGCTGCCTAAGACCACAGGTAGGTATCTTGTGAAAGTGCATTAATTTTAGATACATGAAATAGTTGCAATTTCCATTGGCTTTACTTGGATAAGATCTGGATAACTTTTATATGCACATATGTAGGGTGGCGAGACAAGAAAAGCTTAGCCAATGTTGTCCTGGTTTCAACTGGGATAGAGTTAATTTTCTTACTAGCAACTGGTATAGTGCTGTATTTTGCATTTAGGATGAGAATAAAGTTGATAACGCACTAATATTTTAGTTGTTGCTAAGCCATCAAGGACTTTTTAGCTTCTCATACTGGCCTGCCAAAAAGAAGGCAGGGGGCACCCAAGAAGCTGGGAGGGGACACAGCAGGGGCAGCTGTGTCCACTGGGGCAGGGGATCGGGGGAAGTGGAAAATGAGCAAGCGGCTGCATGGTGTTTAGTTGCCAGCTGGGGTTAAACCGTTACCTGCAGAACAGGTGGTACTGCCCTATACCCTGTCTTTCCCCTCCTGATCCTGACCAAATAGTCTCTTCCCTTTCCCCCTTTTTTATGGTTCCTTTATGTTTCTGGAGTGCTTAATATGCGTGCCAGTTCAGCGCGCTAAGCTGACAGAAAACTCAGTGGGTGGGAGGAGGAGAGCAAATAATTTTCTTTTGGCTTAGTTGAGGTGTCAGAATGGCAGAAGTAGCTAAAATGTGTGGGAGAAGATGACAAAGCTGGGAAGAGAGACAAGGCCCACCTTCTTTAGCAGAAATTAACTGCCAGATAAGCTCAGTCATTTTATCTAAATCTGGCATCCTTATGCAGTATATCCTAAATGTACTAGAAGGCATGCTGACAAAGCACTATTTTTTTTTTTGTGGCTCTGAATGAATATGCACACTTAATGTTCCTGTTGGCTTAGAACATATGAGTAGTTGCAGAAATATATTTAAAATAATTTGGACTAGGAAAAAAAATGTCAGAACTGGATTTCATGTTGTTCCATGTACGGTGTTTCATGAGAGCATGGGAAATATCTGTATGTAAGCATATGATATTATCATGGGCAATGATGGTCCTTGCCAGCTGTTGTAATACAGGTGTCCAAACAGCAAGAATTCAATTTTTTTCTTACCTTTATAGAAATTTGGATGTTCGTAGAAATGAACTCTAATAGTTCATTTTAACTTCAGCATTACTAACTTGAAAGTAAACAAGTCTTATGTTTTATCACCTGAAATGACCTCTGCTGATCCCACTTGCTCATTAGACTTCAAATATCTTTGTCCTGAAATTTAACTACCTTAGATTGTCCTACTGTACAAAACATGTCATTGAAGATAGCTACCTGTTGGAAGGAGGACAAAGAAGAAAATGCAAAATTAATCTGAATGTAAGCAGTAAAAGCAGAAAATTTCTAGGAGGCCATAAGATGATACTTGCAAAATATAAAAGAAAAATTACAATATATATTCTCAGAGCATTATAGCTCTCAACAGATGAACTATCTAGATGGCTAAGTCAGATAATCTAGCCCTCAAGCTAGAAGAAAAAAGTAAGTGTAACTTCCAAGATAATTAGACTACTGCCTGTATTGTTCTGTAATGTATTGTCACTTTGACTGCAGTATGGGTGAGAATTCAGATGCAGTAGTTTGTTGGTTTTCACTTATTAGAACAATAGCTGTCTAGTTGCTCATAAGTTGAACAACGTTCTTATGAAATGTGAATAGCAATGAGTGCTTTTCTGGACGATGTTTATGTAAAAATCCTTTAATGACTGATGTCTTAATTTAAAGGTCTTAGTATTTGGGTAAAGAGCATCATATCCTGTGTCCTGTGAATGGAATTTTAGTAGCAAATGTGCCATCACAATGTGTGATAAGTAACATGAGGGCAATGAATGAGTTTTAGCTGATGACAAAGGTGCAAAACAGTACAGTGAAATAATGATTTAGAACAGAACAGAACTGGATTTTCTATTTTATGAGATACTCTGCAATTTCATATACAGATTTTACTTCTACAATGGGACAAAAAAATACAGGAAAAAATCTGAATTGCTTTGGGTTAATAGGAAAAACTGTGGTAAAACTGAAGGATCTCATTCTCATGTGGGCCTTTGTATTTTTGTCTTTATATTTATATGCATATAAATATATATTTTTTGGTATGTATATACGCAAGTATATATATATATAAAATGCATATTTTCTTGAAAAGTCTCCCAACTGCAAAAATTGAAATGCTTCTTTCTGAAAGGTGAGTAGTTTATAGGAATGAAATATGTCAAGTGCATTTAAAAACAATTCGGAAAATCAGTTAATGATTCATTGGTCCAAAATATGTTAGTAAAAAATAGAAATCTGAGTGTTTTGAATAATGATAAAATGAAGAAAAGTTGTCATCATGGGAGCAGGCTTTCCCTTATTTTCCCCTCTAACCTGCCTCCTAAAAGTCTTTGTATGGCTGTTGAGACAATCTGGTATAAAGATAATAACATTCAGAAATTTGCAAGATAGCACATTAAACTTAAAAACTGTATTGTTTTCATTGCCTGAGCTACTGATTCATCTGAGGAAATGTGAATGTCATAAGTTTTGTTTGTCAGTAATTCTTTCATACTGCACTTTTGGGCCAATATCGCTCCATGGAAGTTGCTGCCCATACAACTCCATGGATCCATAAAGTATGCTAGTTTTTTTTCTGCAGCCCGGTTTGAACAACTTCCCATCACTTCCTTGTTTGCTACTTCAGGAACATGGAAGTGAAGGTACACGTCCCTCCCTGCCCTATCATAGAATCATAGAAACATAGAATGGTTTGGGTTGGAAAGGACCTTAAAGATATAGTTCCAACCCCACTGCCATGGGCAGGGACAACTTCCACTAGACCAGGTTGCTCAAAGCCCCATCCAGTCTGGCCGTGAACACCTCCAGGGATGGGGAATACACAGCTTCTCTGGGCAACCTCTTCCAGTGCCTCAACACCCTCACACTAAAAAATTTCATTCAAAGATCTCATCTAAATCTACCTTCTTTCAGTTTATAACCACTACTGCACTACACTATCGCTGCACTCCCTGATAAAGTGTCCCTCCCCATCTTTCCTGTAGGCCCCCTTTAGGTACTAGAAGGCTGCTATAAGGTCTCCCCAGAGCCTTCTCTTCTCCAGGCTGAACAACCCCAACTCTCACAGCCTGTCTTCATAGGTGAGGTGCTCCAGCCCACTAATCATCTTTGCGGCCCTCCTCTGGACTCGCTCCGAGAGGTCCACGTCCTTCTTATGTTGGGGACTCCAGAGCTGGATGCATTACTGCAGGTGGGGTCTCACCAGAGTGGAGTAGAGGTGAAGAATGACCTCACGTGGCCTACTGGCCACGCTTCTTTTGATGTAGCCCAAGATGCGGCTGGCTTTCTGGGCCGCAAGCACACAGTGCCTGCTCATGTGAGCTGCTCATCCCAAGTCCTTCTCTTCAATGTTGCTTTCAAGCCATTCTGCACCCAGTCTATATTTCTGCTCAGGATTTCCCCAACCCATGTGCATGACCTTGCTCTTGGCCTTGTTGAACTTCGCTTATTTTTCTTTGACAGCTCAGTTTGCACATGGCATTACCATTTTACTGTGAATGCTGGGCCAGCTGTTTGGTGTCTACATCATTCTTTCGGAGCAGTGTGCATCAAGCTTTGCAAGGTGTTGGGATTTTTTCCCCCAAGGAAAAATTGAAAATATATATGATTTTGCATAAGTTTTATGCAGTGGTTTTGGTTTTGTCCTATCTTTAAATAAATAAATAACTTACAGAACTGTGAAACACATTTGCATTTTTCTAACCAATGCTGAAGAAGGACAAAAAAATAGATTTGTACATTGCATATGAATGTAATCCATTGTGCAAATATTGGCTATATCTGCCACGTAGTCATATCTTCACCAGCACCTTGCGTGTTGAGTCAAGGCTACTAATGTGTGCTGGTCCTAATCCTACACTACTGAAGGCAAAATATCTTAACTGAGGCCTAAAGGAAGTTGAAGGAACATTTGGAAAATTTCACTGTGAAGCTATCATTAATATTGTCCTGCTCCTTGTTTTCCGTTATAATATTAGCCTGAAATTACAATAGGCTTTTCTCTTTACTTCTAAATTGTGTTTTCCCACACAGTGATTCCCAAATTTTGCTCTTCATGATTTGTACTGCTATGGAAAGTGGTCTAGCTGGCTCATGAAGTTTAAAAGAAAAATCTGCAAACTGTCAATCTCAGTGACCGTGTTGATCTTGCAAGAAAAGTAGGTGCTTGAAAATAATTCTGGGATTGGAAAATCTGGGAACCACTACATTAAAAGGCAGGAATAAAAAATCCATAGAGCAACAGGTTAAAATTTTTAATACATCAAGAAACCCTTTCATTCCTTACCCAGAAACAACAACTATACAAGAAACTCTCAGGTGCCTGTAATAATGTTCCCGGTTGCATTGCTGAATATCTTAAGAATAAAAATTGTTGATATCTCTTTTGAGGGGAAGAAGTGGGGAGGAGGGGGAGAGGGAAAGGCTGCTGTATAACTTAACAACAATTTTTCTATCTCAAAATAATTTTTTTCCTTTTTCAATTCTGCAGCCAAGAGCTGGCATTTTATCATTTTGGCATGTCATATTGTTACATTGTGTAATGATGTGATGCATTGAACTGTCAGTTTCACCTAAAAATTGAAAGTTATGCCACACACCCTTTTTCGGCTAATAAGATGGCTGTTAGTTCATATAGCAGGTTTCCAAGGCAATATGAAGAGATCAGCTTGTCTGAGTACTGTTATGTATCATTCACATATCTCAAAATATGCCTAGTTTGCCTTCATAAGTTTGGAATTCAATTCTTCCTAGATTGAAAATTTTTAAAGGTTTATTTTTTTCCTCATAAAAAAAGTAATGGCATGTGTGTTTGTGTACTTAATCTATTAAAATTATTTTGTCTCAGTTCAGAATAAATGAAGGTGCTTTCTCCATGGTTGAATTGTTCTATATTTTACAGCCTAGTAAACAGGCATATGAATTGCTCCTTAATATTTATCTCCTGGAGTTGCTTAATAAATGCAGAAAGTGACATTGCGTGATGACGTCTCATCGAATTCTGTGTATGCTGGAAACGAGGTTTGAACAGAACAGTATTTGTGGAAGTGCTGGAAAATCCTTTCCCTGGCAGCCTCCTTCATCTTTTTTCCTTTCCTTAGGGCTAAGCTGTGTGAGGGCTCACCAGGAACTGGGGCAACCCCAACCATTTATCACTCAAATGTTGAGAGCCAAGAATGAAATACATCTATAGCAGTTTTGATAAAAGGGAGTATGTAAAGCATGAAGGTTTCAGTTGTACTTCTTCATGGCCCTAACAGTTTCTAAACTCATTCAAGGAAGAGTATGACTAATAAATCTGCACCATTCCTCATAGTTTTTATTAGACTCAGTGCTAAGAATGTATCAGTTCAGTTTGGTCTAGGCTTTTGAATAAACTAAGATTATTTAATACCTCTGAAAATTATTGTGCAACTTTCTTGCAAATATTCTTCAGTGATATGTGTTGTGAGTACTGGAATAACTAAACAAATTCCAAAATCTCCAAAAATCTGTCTTTCAGTGCTGCAATACAAAGGGAAAGGAGAGAGAATGGAGATTGTAACACAGCTCAAACCCTGGATAAAAAGCTATAGATACTCCCTTCTGCAGACTGACTGAAGACTTGCATTTTCTCCTGGTGTTTGTGAGTAACTTGGCATTTTTGTTTCTAAAAACTTTACTTTGACTATCTTTCTTTTTCCTATATAATAATATGCTCTTTTGTTGAACTGAGAGAATTAATTAATTTCCTTAAGATAGTAGTAGTGAATTGAAATAGAATGGTTTCATGTATCTGAGTTCTTTTAGCATTATAAAGTGTCTTGGTTTTTACTTCTTTTTCAGTGAAAATTTTTTTGACTTCTTCCACAAACTTTCACCACTGGTTTTTGGGGTGGTAAGAGAGGGAGTGGGGGTGGCAGATTCAGTGAGAAAAAAAGTAAGACCTACTGATTGCATGGAATGTTTCTTAGTCAGTGTTTTAGAATGCCATGTTGCAGAAATATAAAAATTCTATTCTATTCTATTCTATTCTATTCTATTCTATTCTATTCTATTCTATTCTATTCTATTCTATCCTATCCTATCCTATCCTATCCTATCCTATCCTATTGTATTCTACTATTTTTTTCCCCTGGAAGGAGTCATGTATGATACAAGGTTAAGTACACACACTACCCATATGTTTGGATCTCTTCACTACTGTAGAGCACAACCCACGCAAATCAGTCCGTAGAACTGGCACTTTACGGTAAGGTTCTTTTCAAAATCATATACATAATGCATATATACATTTTGTCTGAGACCACTGAAAACTGTGTGTCTATGCCTTTGTTATACAGATAAGATTCTGAAGATTAGATTTGGAAAAAGAGTTTCCACATAAATGTCAGGACCCCTTTTATATTGCATTGTCTCTCCATGCGGTTTTCGTCTGAGATTTTTGGATGGGTAACTGCTTTAATTTTATATGTTGGTTTTTTGTAGGTTTTTTTCAATGAAACTGGAGAGAACACGCAGGTTATTCTGTATTGTTTATCGGTTGTTTTGCACATTGCAGCCCTGTACAGAGATGTAGGATATGGACCTTCATAAAAGATTTTCTTACACCTGTATTTCAACTTGGTGTTATCTTATTCCAAATAATGCCTTACTGAACTTTGCATGGACTAGGATACTACTGGAAATGAACAAAACACCGCAGTCTGTTTCTGTGCCGCTTAGTCTTCAGTCAGAGCTTATGAGGGGAAAAAAAAGAATTGCTGTTTTACAGACCGTCCTGGGTTGTGGAGGCTTTGGTTTGTTTTACATTGGAATGAAATGTCAGCAGTCTGGAATCTCTGGCAAAGGCGAATGGTCCGTTTTGGCCCAATCTGTCTGCTGGAGATCCCAAACAGCAGATGGGCTCCTGGGTAGCCGGGGAGCTGGAGAGCAAGCTCAAACCGTTCTACCAGCCGGCCGGGCAGGCAGAGTGCGGAGCAGCAGCAAATCAAGCAGCCAGCAGAAGGATAAGGCACCCGGCCAGGGGGAGAATGGTGGAGGCTGTCAGGAAGCTGGGAGCTGGGCAGCAGGCAAGCTGGGCAGGAGCCAGCGGTGCTCTTGGCCAGCTGGCCAGAATCCCTCCTTGCCGGCTTGATATCTCGCCAGATGATCACTTGTCATCCCGCTAAATGTCATGAGGCCGTCTTTGCAGTTTAGGAAAACTGTGGGGAAAAAGGTCTTATTTTGGGTTATTTGTTTTATTGTTCTTGAAGGGCTAAACAGGGAATTTTCCAGCTTTTCCTCACTATTACGAAACTTAGAGATTTGCTAACTTTTTTAAAACAGCAATTAAGAGTGTGATGTTGTCCCAGAGCCACAACTTTGAGGAATCATCTTCATTTTAAGTCATGTAGAACTGGGCAGCTGTAAATAAATTTCAGATAAGTTAGTTCGTTTTGCAGATCTAACTGCAAAATAGCTTGCAAAATACAACCACAGATAACGGCTTAAATCAGCTATCTTTCTAAGTACTTTCTGCTTGTAAATTCTGAATATGGGCTAAATGTAAATTTGAAAACTCTGTCATGAAGACAGAAAATAGAAACGTACCTGAAAATTTATGCAGTATTTTCATATTTCTGTTCTTTTTGGGGTAGTTCTGCTTTCTGGGAATATTTACATAAAATCACTGGTTGGGAAATATTTGTAAGTGGCAGCTTTTTTAATTTGATGTAATGGATAGAGTGAGGAAAAAAGGTTATAAGCCTTTCTTAAGGTGTAAAATAGAATCAGTAACCTTCAAAGGTAAATACAATTTTAAATCCAGCAGCATGATTCAGGATAAGCATTAATTGGCCATATTCAGCTACTTGAACTTTTGTGGAGAACACACTCGAAAAGCTGCAAACTCAGCTGAAGTGAAATCACATACACTTCCTATCTGCAAAATGGTTTTGGTAGTACTTGGCAAATTCCATTTAAGAGTTTTCTTAGAATATTAGATCTTAGCTCAGCCTCATGCCTGGAGAGTGCAGCTACAGCTCTACCTAGGTCGTTCTGTATGCATGGGAAAGGTTAGAGTGAGGCAGATGGAGATTTCTTTTGAGTGTACAACCCAGATCTTAGAGAGCTGTGGCAAGTTTGATTAATCACTCTGCATCCTACTTCATAACCAATACTTATGGTTTAAGAATAACCGTTTTCCTTTGTTGCTGCTGCAGACTGGAATATAAAGATATGTGGTGGTGCATGCTGTGCATGCAAGGACAGTTTCTGTTTTTACCCTCTGCATGTGTCTGCAGGTTCTTTTCAAGATATAACAACCTCAAGGACAAGCAGATGCCAGACCGCAGATTGTAGCTTTGCTGCCGTGATAGTAAGAGCTTATAGAGTTAATATTATTGTGGTATTTATCATCTATTAGTGTTCAATTTCATTATTATGGTGATGCGTAAAATTCATAATGGGTTTACTTGTGTCCTATTTGTGCTAGTAGTTTTATATATTCTTCACATGAAACAGGAAAAAAAAGAGATCTAACCCTGTTCAAATCTGGAGCCCAGCAATGCAGATCAGTCATTTGCAGCTAACGACTCAAAACAAGTCTGCTGTCCTAGCATGGATGATGATAATCTTTGTGTCCGGTTTGGTAGCTATACTAGCCTGATCAGAGCCATCTGCCAGAATGATTGATGTGAGCAGTTTCTTAGGGCAGCAAAAGAGCCCTGCTTGCTTTGTCTCTGCCAGAGCCTTGGAAAGTCAACTTTCTTGCTGCCAGGAGAGGCAGAGAGCCTGTGGGAGCAGTAGATATTGTTTTACCAACAAGGGGAAACGTATCCCAGTCATGGTTCTGTGTGCAGGACCAGCAGGCAGGAACAGGTTTGACTTTCCAGGACTCACATTTTGACTCAGGAACAGTGTTTTCCTCCTTCTCCTTTTCTCTCTGACCTCATATTTCGGATGGCAACGTTCTGCTTTGCCCCTTCTGAGAAGTTGTGATATGGCCTTGAGTTCAATCATGACAAAACCAGCTGATTGACCTATGAATAACTGTTACTGAGTTGAGTTATACTGTTGAGTATATGGCTGAGTTAGGCTTTGTCTATATGACTCCTTTAAGATAAAAATGACTGCTGTGTATTTTGACCTGTTAGGTTGCTAATGGCAGTGCTGTAATAGTTGGTAAAATTACAAAGTGTGATTTCTTCATCTTGTCTATGTTTTAGACTAATGTAGTAAGAAACAGCTCACACTATTGCAGGTAGAGGAGTAGTCTGGATAAATGTTCTTTTAAGTCTTTGAAAACATCTGAAATATCTTTCTAATCAAGAGAAAAATACGTTAGCTGGACTGGAAGCAGTTTATGGCTTATTTGACTTAAGAATGCAGGCATTAACATGCAAATGAAATACATTAACCTTCCTTTTGCTATTAGCACAAATGGTATATTGGGTTTAGTTACAATGAAGTGGCACAGCAAAGATAAAAATTTTGTAGTGTGTTTTAAATAACATTTACCGTATTAAACATAATAAGATAAAACGCAGCATATATAAATATGAGTAGGGATTGGCAGGGTTAAATGAGGTAAACCAAAGTTCAGATGACAGGCAGATATTTGACATCCCAAGGTAGAGGTTTATGGTTGACTCATTTCTATTCTAATCTATGCCTGTGAAATCCTTCCTGGAACTGCAGTACAAGGCATGAAAAAAAAGCTAACGCAAAATTAGTCCAGTACTGTGTATGTTCTTCCTAACATGTTCTATGGCATTGTTTTGAGTGTTTCTTTTTTAAACTGCTTAAGGTATATGCTGTTTAAATAAAAAATGATACAATCTAACATAATAAAAGTGAAATCCAGAAAAATCCAGGTATGTTTTTCAAAGCTGGCTACAAACCTTTGTAGAAGTGAGTTCAGGCAGTGCAGAAACTTCTGACTGGGGCCTCCTACTAGTTCAGTATCAGGTGTGTTATGTATAAGAAATCAATATTTTGTATGTATTTCAAGTTCTAAATTAAAAAAAGCCCAAAAGAACCCTATTGCCCATCCAGGAACCTGAATATAAATGATAAGTTCCTGTTGTTTATGTGGCTTTTTGAATTAAAGATTATAAGTGACAAAACAAAAAAGCAGGTTGCTTTCAGCTCTGGTCTTGACATTTCAATACTCGTATCTGTTTTCATTCAGCACCTGTTTTCTTAACACCTATTTGTGGTTATTTTGTATTGAGCAGGTGCTGG
This sequence comes from Vanellus vanellus, assembly GCF_965231255.1. Taxonomy (NCBI): domain Eukaryota; kingdom Metazoa; phylum Chordata; class Aves; order Charadriiformes; family Charadriidae; genus Vanellus; species Vanellus vanellus. The sequence goes on along the minus strand of NC_138906.1, from coordinate 95,927,947 downwards.
TTCTTTCAGTAAGAAAAGCACTATCACTCAAAGCTGGGTAACTAATTTATTGACTAAATGATGGAAACTATAGAAAAGGTGATAGCAATCTTACGTCCCTTCTGATGCTGGGAACCCCTGTTGCAGCATTGGATGAGTTGTTCCATGTGGATCATGGCACACTGCACAGGGTTCCCCACCCCAGCTCAAAGTTCTGTACTCTTGTAGGATCTTGCTCATGACAGAGATTGATTGGTGACTGACAGCAGTCAAATGTGAGCTTAGAGAAGCCGTTGGACAATGTGCTCCTGCGGCCTTACCTCAAAACAGGTGTAGTTCCTAAACAAATGCATACAGTATTTCAAATGGACAAGAAAATGCACTATTATGTTTAATTATGGTTGAGCGTGTACTGAATACATGCACTTTGCTTGACTATGCACTGATTACTTCTACAAGGATTAATTCTTGTATAGAGCAGTTGCACAGTATCCATGGTATGAAGGCATGCACTTGAGTAATTGTGAATACTCTGCTATAGCTGGTTGGTAAGTCCTCATAGGCTATTTGACATGAAATCTATGTAGATGAGAAGGAGGCAAACATGTAGATCACAAACTCTTCATTCAGTAGTCTTCTGGCTGCACCACTACACTGGTGACTTGGGAATTTGGGAATATTTGGGGTTGAGTAAGGAAAAGAATTACAAAATTAAAAGAATCCCAAGGAAAGTAATTTGTCAGAAGTGTCCTTCCTGCTACAATGTAGTTCATTTTAGGATATATCTATTTTCCTGCAAAAGAAAAGTAGCTATTCTGATGAATATACAATAATTTAAGACTTAATCGGAGAAATTCGATGTCTTAAATTCACACTGTTTCAGCAAATGAATTACAGACTTTGCATCACTCATTATGATAATGGAAAACAAAAATGATTAGATTTGCATCTAGCTTTTGCGATATGATGGTATTTAACATACATTAGCTATCATCCATTGCATTAGAAAGTACTGCTGTTTTGTGTGGGATCAAAGGCATGACCTCTACATTGTAGTACAGCTACAGAACATATTTATTATATTGTAGCTGAACTGATATTTTTCTTTTCTTTAATCTATTATTTAAATGTGGATGATACTCTCCATTCTGAAACATACGTAAAAATGAAGAAAAAAGCACAGTCAGTACATAAAGCTGAAGTCACCAAAACTTTGCAAAGTCTGTGATCTTTGTATCATTAACTGTGAAAGCTTTCTAATCTTGAGATTATTTATGACATAATCCTTGTGTGGGGCTATTGAATTGTTTTTGCATGATTAGTTTTAAGTACATGTTTTCAAGATTTGTTCTTTATTCTGTTTGTAGAGTCAGGTTATTTGCTTGTTGATTGTAGTGACACAAGCAGTAGTTTGACTAAAACATTTTTATTGACTTTGGTCCATTCATCTGTGAATTCATTTCAGTAGTGTACATGTCTTATTTAGTAATCAGGGAGCACTAGAGTAGTTTTATAGTGCACTGATTAATTCATCAAGGACAGTACTCTATAATTGAGACCTAATGGAGCAGTGAGAACCCAGTTCTGCGCAGCATATGAGCAACTTGCATTTGACTTGAGCAAAAATCATGAACATTCATCACTTCTCAATATCTTATCATGAGGGAACATCTCATGATTTCAAGGGCAGCACCTCTTCTCCTCCCCACTGCATTTTTTGATGTTACCTCATTTAACCAGAATATATCATATGGACAGATGTAAATTAAAGACCCCAATTTAGTCTACATAATAGGAAAATGACTGTACGGTGGATTATATGGTGAGGTACTACTCACAGCCAGAGGCTTCTTTAGCACAAAGCTCATGCTTCTATATGCTGGAATGGTGCAACAGCTCGTTGTAGACTTCCTGAACCCACAAAGTGGGAATGCCAACCCAGCACAGGGAGAGGTGCTGCAATGGTGGTAGAAAGTATGACATGCCATAAGACTCCAAGAAGGGAAAGTTAATGGAGCAGGGGACACACCTCACTTAGTTGTTCTTCCCAGTAAGGAAACAAAAGTATGAAGTCCGGTATAAAGTCAAGTGTATGTGTATGCTTGTGGAATTTGCGCTGTGCAGATTAGTTTAATCTATCAAATATCTGTGTTAAGGTAAAAAGAGGGAAAACCCCCATTATTGCAGATGCACTCTATGCCTGTACAGAGGAACAGTACAAGACATGTATCTTACCCATAAATCTGAATGACACACATGTCTTTTAAGGTTTTTTTTGTATATTGAGAGACACATAAAAAAAGAGCATAAACTCAAACCTGGAATTTGGCCAGGAACACAAGCCAATGATACTTCTGAAATATGATGCATTTTTGCTGTCATTTGGTTTTAATGCAGATGTAGAACTATCTGCAGGATGTTTAAACTTCAGTTTAAGCTTCTTTTTCAGCTAAAGTACAGTATTTCTAAAAGCAGCTACTAGATTTAATTATGTTCATTAAAATAAAATTCAGAACTATAATTCTAAGAGTTATGACAATTCTTCAACTTTTTTACATGTTTGGTTTTATGATGCAATTAAACATTGGTTGTGAAGTTTATTGTCATCTCATGTAATGTTTTTGTCATTTTAAAACAAGTTTGTAATTAATGTGGGAGTAAAAACATGTGAAGTAGATGAGCAAATATGCAACATTGTACCTATAAATCTGAAGGTGTTTACCATCTGCAAGCATATCTGTACTATTTCTCTAGTTAGATGTATATTACATATACTGGTTTTTGGATATGTTGAACACAACTAGTAGTTCATATAATATGCAAAATAGCACAGTATCTGGACTCGTAAAAAGCCCATGTTTCAAAAGAAGGTTTAATGACTATTAATTTTTAAGAGACAGTGGTGTAGGTGTCTGTATGTTTTCACATATTAAATGGAAAATATTATTTTTTTGTATGAACTTAGTATGCAAATATTTTAGGAGTTCAAGAATTTACAAAGACAGATTTAGTATGTCTACCTTGTGTGAAGATTCTCTACTGTCAAATAATGGTGGGCTCAGGCTGAAACTGTTCTTTTTGTTAGGGCATTTGCTTGACTATCTGTTTTTTCTTTGGTTTTGGTGTTTGTTTTTGTTTCCTGATGCTAGCAAGGACTTTTAAAGCTCTATCCTGATATCAAACAGCTAAAATTGGCCAACAAAGCTGAAAGCTAAAGGAAAAATGGATGACAGAGCTATGATCTGTATGACTACCTAAGCTTTTACTCTGTTTGTCTCAGTGCGTAGCGGAGACATTAATGATAGCTTTCACATTTCTTGAGCTTCCTCATCCAATCCTCCTTTGCTTGTGTATCTGTGCGTACATAGTTTCTCAGTGTGACAATGGTTAACACAGGGGAATGCTTTTAGCTCCACTGAAACTCATGTGGCTTAGTGTGAGGTCCTGTTTACATACAGCTTCCTGCAGACCTGCCTTTCCATTCTTTCAAGTACCCACTGACTTCAGTTTCATCTTTCTTTTTTTTCTCCTGTTGCATTCGCAGATTGTCACATCATTCAGTTATTGATCTCTCCTGTGCTATGAATTCACTCAATGCTACCATCCCTGCCTGAAAATGATTTCCATGGGGGAATCTTGAATCTATTGCTTTGAACTTAATCGACTTTTAAATTGAACTGAAGGAAGGAGTAAAGTACCATTTCTATTCTATTTGGGCTAAAAGGAGAAAAATAATTTCTGTCGTCAAAACCAGGCAGGCATGATGCTGAATGCACACAGACCATGTTTTCAAATGCATAGGTTATATTTTACAATTTCTTCATCCTAATGTTGCTCTGCCCCTACTTGTTCAAAGGTACAAGTTGTTTAGGAAGTTTGGTAGTTTCTTTGTTGAATTTTCCGCTATTGCTTCGCAACTCTGTTCAGAAGGTCACACTGTATGTCTGAAGTCCTACAGCGTGTGGCATGAGTAATTTCCCTCTTGGATACAGTGGGGTTTCTAGGTACAACTACCTTCTCTTGGGCTTTCCTAAAGGGAAAAGGCCAGAGCACTGCAAAGGTTAAGTGAGCTGACCTTTGGGGCACAGCAGGAAGATTTCCAGTCTGTGTTTGTCTGTTAACTTCTGTCAAAAATAGTCCTGCCCCCTGTTCTTGTTAGCTTTGCATTCCTCAAAGTTCCAAAGAACTGTTTGTACTTCAGGCACAGATATGTGTGTGTTAACATGACAGACAAGCATTTAAAGTAGCTGTCCGATTGGCTGAGGTGGCATTGATTACATGCTCTGTTGATACCAGAAATTACAAATTTAAGAACCTTACTCTAAGTTGCTAGCCATTTTGGCTATTAGCCATATCCTGCCTGCTTGTACAAAGCACCATCTGGTGATCATTTCAGTAGTCCTTCAAGTTGAGGCATTCGCTTTTCATAAAAAGAACTCTAAACATCTAGCTGCTTTGCAAATTGCACCTTGGTTTCTGTGGAGATAGCACAATTCAGTTATGGCAAGTAATTATGGTGGCAAAATTATAGGTATGTAGTGACTGTTGTATTAAGAGGCTAAAACACTTCCTTCTTTTTAACATTTCTTTTCACTGCCTTTAGCATTTCTGTGGAAGGAATACCTGAAAGAGCATGTTCTGGACTGGACTGCGAAACTGGCAGTAGCTTCCACAGCAATGGAATCCAAAATTCACCTGACTGGCCCCCTTTGGTGGTCAGATTTATTCATCTGCTATGCTAGGAGGTTTTCAGTCTTTTATCCGTGGTATGCAGGAATCTGTAGGCCATGTTCAAAGTTTTCAGTTGTATTACATTTGCAGAACTAGATTCCACACTTGTCTTGGAAAACATTTAAAGGTCTGTAAGGTGAAAAAGGTTGAAAACCATCTCTTCACAAGTGCAACTCCATAATATGGGAGAAACCCATCATTGAGTAGAGACCAATCGGACTGATCTCCTTTTCTACTGACAGAAATCATAGAATCATTTAGGTTGGAAAAGACCCTTAATATCATTGAATCCAACTGTAAACCTAACACTGCCAAGTCTGCCACTAAACCATGCCCTTAAGCACCACGTCTACATGTCTTCAGGGATGGTGACTCACCCACTTCTCTGGGTAGCCTGTTCCAGTGCTTGATAACCATTTCAGTGAAGAGATTTTTCCTAACATCCAATCGAAACCTCCCTTGGCACAACTTGAGGCCATTTTCTCTCATCCTATCACTTGTTACGTGGGAAAAGAGACCAGCCCCCACCTCACTACAACCTCCTTTCAGGTAGTTGTAGTGAGCGATGAGATCTCCCTTCAGCCTCCTTTTCTCAAGAGTAAACAACCCCAGTTCCCTCAGCTGCTCTTCGTAAGGCTTGTTCTGAACATGGATTACTTTATTTTGTATGCCATAGCACATGTCAACATATTTTATATATCCTAGGTGGTACCTATAAACAGAAATGTAATCAATATGTTAATTCTACTATTATGATAATGAATACTCGATGAAAAGGAGAGATGCAGTAAAGTGCAGTTTTCTTTTCATTTTGACCTTTATCTGTTTGGTTGATTGACATTTATAAATAGAGACAGAAAAATGACAATAATAAAATCTAAGATAGGTCCATCAAAATAAACAATGGCACTACTAGTATGGTATGAGCTGCAAATAATCAAGACCAGCATCTGTAAAGATAAGCTGGTACTATCCATGACAAGGGAAAAGAAAAAAGATTACTAAAAATTAAGGATGGATTTTTTTTTCTTCTCTTTTACTTAGTGTTGCCAATAAGTGGTAATATCAGCAAAAGTTAGCTGAGTGCTTTTTATTCACTAATTATGTCTGACAGTTATTCTTTGCAGCAGCTGATGAGGTGGTGAGACAGTTCATGAAATAATGAGCTTGACGTTTAAGAAAATGATCACGAACCCCACAGAAGTGAAGGGAGAATTAATTGCTGGGTATTCAGAACAATTTTTAGGACAATATAGGTATAAAAAACCCAATCAGATCACAATCTATATAATATAGCAAAGTCAGAAAAAAAAAAAAGAATTCTCTTGTGAAACTGGCAGAAAAATGGATGGTGGGAAAAGAAGTGATAGATATACCAGGAGCGGCATCAGGCTTACTTTAGTGGAATAAGTACAAATTTAGATCCAAGGCTTTGTATGGTGCTTCTGATGTTTGCTGCAGATACACACCACTATATGATTAAGAGGTCAGTGGAATCTCTCTTCTTTTCATAACTACCTTGCCCTTCCTATCCTCTGTCTTAATTATTTAGTCTTCACACTTCTTTAGACTTCTCCCTTGTTCCCCTATATTCCTGCCTCTAAAATCCTTTCTTTGCTTCAGAAAACTCACTAGGCACATTAGACATGCATGCACCATTTGCTTGCATCCTCAGTAAGTGCCTTGGAAGCCAAAATAAGATGGATGAGAACTGAAAAGGGTACTGAAAAGGATTTAGAATTGAATTTAAGCTTTCTGATACAAAGCTGAATAAGCCTCCGGTTGTTCATGGTCCAAAAACCTCTGTAGTTTTCTCCAGTATGTACTTTTTATGGCATCTAAAACTCTGTAGAAAGGAAGATGGTAAACATCAACTGTTATCTTCTTTGACAGGTCTTCCTGCCCTTCAATGTGCCCCTCTCCCCACTCCCACCCCCCATCTTAAGATGTGAGGAACAAACCCAACTTCCTGGTGCTCTCACGAAGTGCAAGAGGGTCACTGGGAGGCAGCTGCTAACACCAGGGTTTAAAAGCACTGGGACTGGGAGAAAAAAACACAGAAAGGAGCATTTCTTGTCCTTCTTTGTCCTGTTTCTCAGAATCTTTGCAGACGGATGGTTTCTATCCCAGCAATTACTGCCTCTGGGCTTTTTGTTTTCCAGTCGTAGCTCTGGAACTGCTGATGAGCCAAAATCTTCCTAGCTGCTCCCAGTAATGCAATCTGTTGTTTATATTTAAAATGATTTTAATTGTCTAATTAGCATTTAATCACCTAAACTTTGCTCTGGTGTTCTGGGCTTTGATGAGTGGTGTATATTCAGTTTTGCTCTCACTTTCCTTCTGGTCTTTCTTTTCCCTACATATAGGCTGAGAAAGTGTTTAAAATATGCTGAAAACTTCTGTTTCCTTTTAAAACCATTTAAATTTCTTCAGCTACTTACTGAATTTAGAATTTTGGTAATAGTATTGGTTTTGAACACATCATAATCAGATCTGAATTGGAAAACATCAGCTTATTAATGCAGTAATAATATAACATTAGTAGTTTGGTCATGGTTAGATAGTTAGTAGTTTGGTTATAGTTGAAGTTAAAAAAAAAAAAAGGAAAGGCTGTGAGGAAGTATCTTTCCAAAGCCAACTGACAAGAGCTAACAAGCTTTGGCTGTAGGAGTTTGTCTGAAGAAGGGTAGCTTGCCACAGAGCACCTCTGTATTTTCCAGTTATATAATTCAGCCTAATAGTTCTGGTAACATATTGAGTATGCATCCCATTGGGACAAAAACAATTCAAATGCTGTTTCTTGGTTTTGGACAAATAAAAGTCAGAGAAAGAAAGATACCATAAACCCAAGAATTATTTTTTTTTTAATTGAAATAATGTACTTTAGCTTTCTGGGGGGTTTTACTGCTCTTGGTCCAGATTATACATCCGAGCTGTAATCAAACTGGTGGAACACAACAGTTTCCTCACCAACCAACTGTGCAGAAATGACTGTAGGGAAAGGTCAGGCTGTGGCTGGAGCCTTTGCTGGTGCTGGGAACTACTGTCCATGTGCCCAGGTAACATGCTTAGAGACCCAGGTCACCGTGACTTCACCATTATACCCCTGAATCTCACAGGGCTTTCAGTGTCACAGAAAAAAGAGTTTGCAAAAGCCGCCTCCTGTCTGAGCTGAGGGGTGGTGCTGCTTATAGTCCTAACACAAGTGCTGCCTGTTGATGGGTGATGCTCCTCTATGGTTTCAGTTCAAAGCTAAGTAGGCTAACCTGCCTTTGATTTAGAGTGACATAGTTTTAGACCAAAAGCACACAGAGAAGGAAGCTCACCCAGTTACTGTTACTCCTGGCTGGGAGGCAGTAATACCAAATGAGAGCTGAGTCCCTGTCTGTCCCTGCCTGCCCCTCTTCCTCTTACGCTCCCTCCCTCCCTCCTTCCCTCCTTCCCTCCCTCCTCTTGGGTTCCTGCTTTTGTCTGGTCTGACACTGCAGAGGGAGAGAGTTACCAGAGGCAAGATCAAACTGGTCATTGCACATGGAATTTAGACATTATCATATGTATGTTGCCATGACCATTCTTTGACATGACAGGTATTTGCTATTATTAAAAAATAATAATAACTGTAAGGGCCTAAAAGGATGTTTTTTTTAGTTGAGTGATCTAGTGGAAGGAGGAAAAACAAGTGTATCTAGTGAAATGCTAAGGCACATAGAAAATAAGGAGGTGGTTGGTGGCAGCCAGCACGGCTTCACCAAGGGCAAGTCATGCCTGACAAATTTGGTGGCCTTCTACGAAGGGTTACAGCAGCAGTGGACAAGGGAAGAGCAACCAGTGTCATCTACCTGGACTTGTGCAAAGCGTTTGACGCTATCCCACACAAACTCCTGGTCTCTAAATTGGAGAAACATGGATTCGACAAATGGACCACTTGGTGGATAAAGAACTGGCTGGATGGTCACACTCAAAGAGTTGCGGTCAATGGCTCAATGTCCAAGTGGAGACCAGTGACAAGTGGCGTTCCTCAGGGGTCGGTACTGGAGCCTGTACTGTTCAACATCTTTGTCAGGGGGATGGACAGTGGGGTTGAGTGCGCCCTCAGCAAGTTTGCCAATGATATCAAGCTGTTTGGTGAGGTGGACACGCTGGAGGGGAGGGATGCCATTCAGGGGGACCTAGACAGGTTGGAGAGGTGGGCCCAAGCCAACCTCATGCAGTTCAACAAGGCCAAGTGCAAGGTCCTACATCTGGGTCAGGGCAATCCCAAACACAAACACAGGCTCGATGGGGAATGGCTGGAGAGCAGCCCTGAGGAGAAGGACCTGGGTGTGCTGATTGACGAGAAGCTCAACATGAGCCAGCAATGTGCAATTGCAGCCCAGAAGGCCAACCGTATCCTGGGCTGCATCAGAAGAAGTGTGGCCAGCAGGTCAAAGGAGGTGATTCTGCCCCTTTACTCCACTCTTGTGAGACCCCACCTGGAGTACTGCATCCAGCTCTGGAGTCCCCAACATAAGAAAGACACAGACCTGCTGGATCGTGTCCAGAGGAGAGCCACGAGGATGATCCGAGGGCTGGAGCAGCTCTCCTATGAGGAGAGGCTGAAAGAGTTGAGGCTGTTCAGTCTGGAGAAGAGAAGGCTGGATGTGGCCTTGGGCAACCTGGTCTAGTGCGAGGTGTCCCTGCCTATGGCAGGGGGGGTTGGAGCTCGATGATCTTCAAGGGTCCTTTCCAACCAAAACCATTCTATGATTCTATGAAATATACTGAAAGCTATCATGCAATGCCTAAGGCCACTGTTATTTCACTACCTGTAATAGCAATTGCAGTTTGTAATCATTATCTCAGCAGAATAACTCGCTTGTTACTCAGTATAATTGGTTATTGGTCATAAACTGTACCATAAACTAGCACTCTGAAAGCATCTAGAAGAAAGATAGTGTTGACAGTTGCTGGGCAACTTACTATTAAATTCAAATAACCAATGAAAGCAGTAAAGGAACAATAAAGCATGTTTACTAAATGAGAATAAGAAGGGTGCTGATTAAAGTTTATGACTATCAAACCTGTTAAGCTTTTCTTAGTGACAGACTTTGTCTTAGTCATACTGGAGTGAATCAATTGAACTAAAAAGAGCAACTTTGAATTAAAATCAGTGCAAGGATTTGATTCTTCAATGTTAAGTGTTAATACTAACACCACCGAGCCTGTTTGCATATTGTCTGGGATTCCCTTTTCCCATTTTGTAAGACGTAATTTTGAAAGGTTTGGAAAATAAAAAAAAGTGAAATTTTTCTTATAGTCCAGAACATTTCTTAGATTTTACTGCTTATAACGATTTTAGAAAGATGGGATATCAGAATATGTTAATCCCAGTTTTAAAAGCAGTAGCCATTGTGGCCATTTGTATGCAAACTCAGAGTTGCTACATAGAATAATATATTGATATCAAAATGGTGGTAGGAAGAAATAGTATTATTATCCTTTTAGATCTGATTGTAGACAGAGAAGGTTCCTTTAATACAAACAAAGTTATTAAAATCAGTCTTTCAGTAGATTTAGTCTTAGCACAGAAACTTGAACTTAACACAAAATTTGGCGCTTAATCATCTCTCATAGTGATTTGGAGCTTAGTATCAACATACATCTTGTACAAATTTCACATTTCATTATACATTATTAAAGATAACTAGTTTTTTGGTTTTTGTTTTTTTTTTCTTTTTACTTTAATGCTGGCAAAGCTTTCCCCTGCAGGACCCTTCACAAGCTTCTGGGTTGTTGTTTTTGTTTGTTTATTTTAAGCTGCTGCATGAATGCCCAAGTTATCTGTATCAAGAGCAGCATTCAGGTATTGAATCTAGCTCTGTGTCTGTAGGCATCCTCTTAATCTGTGGGTCCACTGTGTCACTCCCTTCCCAGTACTGGAAAAGTGATGCAAACACTTATATCTTGTGACTAATATTGGTTTCAAAAGTCTCAATATCTGATGGGCAGGCTGGGTTTGGTTTATGCCAAAATTTATGGTATGGTTTATGTCTGGGTTTGGTATACGAATTGAAATATAGACTTTACAAATATTTGAAATTCAATCACCATTTTGGGGCCGTGAGGGGAGGAGGGGAGGAATTCCAGAAATATGAGAACAGAACACTTATATAGGTATTTTTGCTGAGAAAGCGTATCATGCTTGGCCACTCAAAAGGTCATGGAGTCTTCTCAACCTCTTGCAGTTTTATCTGCTTCACATGTTTCCCCCAACTCTTTCAGTTTCTTCTTAAAACAGATTTTTTTTTTGTCTGTACACAGCTAGTCCTATGCTTAAATAATGTCAAGTAGTACCTTTTCTTTTGAGCCCAAGTATGTTTTGTTCCTTTGAGTCCCTTGAGCATTTATATTCTGACACTACTATTTGATGTATTTGCCTTGTTCTTGGGAAAAGTCAATTTCATCAAATCCCTGTGAAGCAGTAAGAGGAAACTGGTTTTACTCCTTGTGTTGCCTTTTTGCTTCTCCTCCTACTTGCTGGCCAGGTATACTCAAATACTGACAGATTTTAACTGACTTCCCAATAGTCTATGCACATGCTTATAGATATATTTGCACTGCTTCCTTCTCACTTTTGTAAAATGACTTAGAGATAGCAGAGTAATAATGCAAGAATTGCAAAATCAAACCAGAATATCTAAACGGTACATATTTTAAAAGCATTTAGTATGCAATGAAGATTTAAATATCATATATCACCTTTAAGTGTAATACAGCCTTCTTTCCTCATTTCCCTTCCCCCATCAAGTTCAGGAACAGCTTATTAGAAAGGAAGCAACATGTGTAAAACTCAGTAATACAGTCAAATATCAATGCATGAGCTGAACAAAGAGAACAGCCCGGTGAGTATACTTACAAGTAAATTAAAATAAGAACATTGTGCAATTTTAACCAAAATGGTTATTTTAGATGCCTGAGATCTGTGAAAATTGCAATGGGAGGTAATCCAGCTCCAAATTATGTCATCTTTCATGCAGAATGTGCTGTTAATTATAGCAGCACCTGTTAGACTGTACTTACTGTTATGTCAGCATTTCAAATGAGCACACTATATTTAAATGAATTCTTTCATGGCTGAAAACTACAACCTGATTGTAATTTTACTGTGGTTTTGACACAAATATTTTCGCTATTACTGTTTGTTGAAGCAAAATATACACTTTTTACAAACTCATTGCATTCAGGACCAGAAGGGCCCTTTGGATCATACAGTCTGCTATTGTGGTCTCTCACCCAAATATTCTTATGTCTAACCTGTTACTTTTGGTTATATCTTCTAGAAAATAATTTAAAAGGCATAAAGACTTCACCCAGAGGGGAACCTAAGAGATTAATTAGAAATAAAATAGTTATTTACTTAATTTAAAATGTTAGTCTTGCTTCTGGTCTGAGTGTGCCTGGGCTCAGCCATTGGATCTTGCAGTTTATTTGCTTGTGTGCTTGTAGGCTCTTTACTTACCAACATATTTTCTTCCGCTTGTTTGCACATCCAGATTCAAACACCGTATGTTTCACAATGCAGATTTCCAGATATGAATCATCATTTCAACTCTTATATCCACACCCCAGGCATGTGCCCCCTTTTAAGTTTCCTCACGTTACTCTTAAAAGTTGTAGGTCAGAGTGTGAGAAAGTATCACAGTAATGACACAGCTCAGTGATCCTCAAGGAGCTACAAAAGTCCTTGTGAGCAGTAAACAGGGGACATCATATTTGTGAGTGCATTTGTTGTAGTTTCATACGTTTGCCCCTGCAAATGTTCCTGAAAGAAGCCCTCCTTGCTGAACAACAGTTTAAACCACCTTCTTACTTCTGTTCCACATTCCCTTTGCATATATCTAAGATTGTAATTTTGAAAAGGATGCACAGATTTTGGTAGCTTTTTAATCTTTAATTATTGGAAAATAAAAGAATTCATTGCTTCTTTTAAAGTGTGAATACATCACCTGATCTCTTACAACACAACGTCTATTGAATACTCCATCATTAATACCTAACAGTTTTACCTTGCTCTGGCAAGCCTATAACATTAATAAAGCAAAGATGATATAATATAAGAATGTATTTTCAGAATTTCACTTTTAAAAGCATCTCTCTCTTCCATAGTGCTGAAGATTGTGTAGACATTGCAAAGCAAGATGTGAAATGTGAATAATTGTATTTCTCATCCAAGTTTTACCTTGAAATGTCTTAAAGTGCTATAAGGTGTGATACTATAATAAAAAGTATTATTCAAACATTATTAAGTTTCTGTGAAGTAAAATATTTTTTGAGACTTAAGTCTAATTCTTCTAATGTCTTAGAAAAAGATGTGGGTCTTATGAAGCAGAAATTTTTAAGAAGCCTTCTGGAACAAGGCTGGAATAGAGTTGCAATTTGGAAACTCCTATATTACTTTTTTTGAACACACCAGTTGATTGTCCAGTACTAGATATATTTAGCTTGGCACCATAATTAAAGATTGTGTCCCATCTATGTATTTTCCTGGTAGGAAAATCACTGAACCACAAATCAAGAAGCATTTTTTTGTCTTGCTTGATTTTATTTCTGAATGGATTTTCAAGGTTATACACTTTTTTTTTTTTTCACATGAATATCCAAGAAAATGGGTTAATTTGTGGACCCATGCAAACAGGACAAAATAAAACACCTAAATGAGAAAAGTAGAATTCTTTTGTTGTTGTCTTTTTGGCTTTGTCAGCCTTCAACTCCAGGACTTGTATTGTACAAGTACAGGCTCCAATAGCACTGCACAGGCTCTGCCCTTTTGTTTAGCATTTACTGAGGATGATGCATATGATTCTGTCTACCTAACGGCTGCCCAGAGGGAGTTTTCTGGAAGCTTGATGAGGTGATACTGTTTTACCTGCATGTTTTTCCCAATAAATTTTTTTTGTCACATTATGCAATCTATACTCCAGATTTATCATCTGTGGAACTGGACAAGAGCCACTGCTGGGCATCTGTATGTACTTGCTACTGCTTATAGGCACTTATCTCTCAAGAGGCCATCAAGTCTCATGTTGTGACTAAATAAACACAAGGGAGGTCAGAAATTCTCAGTCATTAACACTTAATTTATATGAGAGTGTGCTTGAAGTTAAAATAAAATTTTAGGGGAAAATGCTGTCTGGATCTGGCTGAATTTAAGACAATATGAGGCCATTTAGTTGAATAGTTCAAGGATTTAGGAGTGTCATCCTCTGATCAAGCAATTAATTCAGCTCACAGGCTTCTCCTGAGCACCCTCTCTCCTGAATAGCTCTTGAGCAGGGTCAGTCCAGAGGCTTGGGTGGCAGCAGTCTGCTCCTGACTGCCACAGCAGGGCTGCCTGCGGTTTCTGGTGTGGTCAAGTGGCTGAAGTAACTGTGAACGGGGACTGATCACAGGTGCATGCACCCCTCTCATGCTGGGGCAGCAAGTCTCATGCTTTTTTGGCATGCATTCTCCTTGCTGTGCCTGCTCAATGCAGTCAGCCTGGCACCCAGCCAAACAGGTAACCCTAACCCTTGGGCTCCCGTGGACCTGATCATAAGAAGGTGGTCACAGCACATCCCTTCCTGCTACTAACCAAGTTGTGTTTCTGACCTTGCCGGGAAACTTGGATGCCACTAATCTAGTATGACACTCCATATAAATAAGAAATGGTTTAGATCTACTCAGTGTTCACATATTGAATCCGGCATATAGTGCCTGAAATCGAGATAACATATATTATATTGTATTATGCAAATATATTTCCATCATGGTCTCATATTCATTTTCATCTTCCCTCAGTAGTTCTTTTTTAGTAGTTATCACATGTGTTTTTATAAAGTGTATATAATGTTTTGTTTTCTTTTAATTCTTCTGTTTGAAACTGCCAGCTGCTTCTTTGACACAGTTAGGAGCACTTTAGGACCCAAGATTCCCCTGTGAAATGTAATTTTCTAGTCATCTTTAGAGGGTTTTTCCTGCCATATAAAATGAGATCCTTAAGTGACTCGTTTTAGGCTACCTTTTCTCTTTTGCAACATTCTCTTTGTAGCGTGGAACCCATTCACAGCATTTGAATGCGGGTCCCACATATGGTCTTGCTCCTACCCACTGACTCGGTTGTGTGTCATTAACCATATTTCCCACAGTACCACACTTGCCTCTATGTTCAGTGGCTTCTCTGCTATAATCTCCAGGTTCTTTTCACAACTACAGGTTTCCAGGAAACAATCAGTTCTCCTGTTCGTAAGTGTAGCCCGACTTCTTTGTTTGCAGATGAATGACTTATGGCTTATGTTACATCAGTAATTAAATAGATAAAAATGTTGTCAGTCTTGCAAGAAGGCTGCTAAAAACTCCCACATTTGGTTATGATTCCTTACTGCTGATTCCATTTTGAAAAATTTGTAAGTTTAATAATATATATGACAGCAATTCCTAAAGGGGTAAACAAATAATAAGCTTCCCTTTTTGTTAGGTGGTATATAAACACAGACAGTTTTTCCCAAAGAGCTTATTGCAGAAATAGACTGTTACAGGAAAGAACGGAGTATCACACAACAAATATTAGTATGAGTGAGGAGATGTAATTGTTACAGAGTATAGTTAGGAAAGGTGAAGTTTTATAGAAAAAAGTTTGAGGACGTCTAGATAGAGGAGGGAATGGTAATGTGACATAGATTTACAATTCTTAAAGTTTTTTGAAATTTCTCAAAATTCTAATATTGTAATTAAAGTTACCATCAACGGACTATTTTAAGGGCTTTTGTGAGGATTTCTTGGCAATTATTATAATTAACATTTCCATCTGATCTGCTAAGATTACTGGTATCCTAACTTACTAAATTTCCATATACGTAGCCCGTGTCACTTACCATCAAATTAACAAGGCATCCCCTAAACAAAGTGTATCAGTCTCTGACACACTAAGTAAACCCCCCTAATCCTTTACTTTTCTTACTTTCTTGAAAAAAAAAAACCCAAACACATTTACATGCATATACATATACACACATCTATATGCTATCTTTCTGTCCTCCCTTAGTGTAAGTTCAAAATCACAGTGCTGAAATTTGGTCATTCCTCAACATTCCTTGTCATTTGGTAGGAAGCTGAGAGAGGTGCTAATGATAGCATTTCCATCTTACTATGCATTCCTGTATCATTATTCCTATATCTAACTAAGAAGGGAGAAGCTCAGTATACTTAAATTGCTATAAAATATCTAAATTATTATTGTCTGTGAGAATAGGTATGTAAAGAAAAGTGTACTGAAATAAAAGAATACTTATATCATTATGGCTTCTTGAACTGAACTAAAAACTTCAAGGGATTTCAAGCTGAGAGTGACTTTCAGGTGTGCCCAGTGCATTTACAGTGCCTGAGATGTAACTTGATATTTCTGCAGTTTATAAAGCCATTTTTAGCTGATGGTTACTATTCTGAAGACTGGAAAGATTGAAGATAAAATAATTTGATCTTTACAAAGTAGTTCTGTTTTCAGTCAATCTTGTCTTATCTGAATATCTAAATAGTTCCTGTGTTGTGGAGATTTTGGAAAGGAACTTAAAACATTAATATGGGTCAAAACATTTCTAGTCTTTTGAGGCACTAATGTAGATGTTTATTTAAACAGAACCTGTATTTCAGTGTTATAAGAGACAGGTTAAAATATTGAACTGTGTTATGTAATAATAGAATGATGCACATCAATTTGCCTCATTTCTGTGTAATACTGCTGTATATTTTTTTCACAATCTAAATGGTGGCATTAAGATCTACTTAGACGGAAAATAATCACTACAGAACAGTGGGCATTTCTAATGTTTTTAAGTCTGAACTGAATTATTGACCTGATATGTTCCTGGGAAATGGGTTAAGGAATTGTACTATAGCAGATCCACACAGAATACCTGCATTTTAAATAAAATGTTCTATTGTTTGTAATTCTTAAAACCTTATGGATATTTAAGACAGCACTTACAGTATTTATTTTCTGTTAAATAGGGTTGTATATGTTTTCCTATAGTCAACGAAAAGGCACGAGGTGATTGGTGACAGCAAACATGGCTTCATTAAGGGCAAATTGTGCCTTCTACGATGGCATTACAGCATTGGTGGGTAAGGGAAGAGCAACTGACATCATCTCTCTGGCCTTGTACAAAGCATTTAGCACTGTCCCACATGACATCCTTGTCTCTAAATTGGAGAGACATGGATTTGATGGATGGACCCCTCGGTGGATAAGGAATTGGCTGGATGGTTGCACTCAAAGTGTTGCAGTCCATGGCTCCATGTCCAAGTGACAAGCAGTGACAAGTGGCATTCCTTAGGGGTCGGTACTGGGACAGGTACCAATTAATATCTCTGTTGGTCACAAGGACAGTGGGACTGAGTGCACCCTCAGCAAGTTTGCTGATAACACCAAGCTGTGTAGAGCCATTGACACGCTGGAGGGAAGGGATGCCATCCAGGGGGACCTGGACAGGCTTGAGAAGTGGGTCCATGCCGTCTTCATGAAGTTCAGCAAGGCCAAGTGCAAGGTCCTGCATGTGGTTTACGGCAATCCCAAGCACAAATATAGGGTGGGTGGAGAATGGATTGAGAGTAGCCCTGAGGAGGTATTGATTAATGAGAAGCTCAACATGAGCCGTCAATGTGCACTCACAGCCCAGAGAGCCAACTGTATTCTTCTTTCAAAAGAAGTGTGGCCACCAGGTTGAGGGAGGTGATTCTGCTCCCCTACTTCAGTCTCATGAGACCCCACGTGGAATATCATGTTCAGCTCTAGGGTCCCTGATATAAGAAGGACAGGGACTTATTAGAGTGAGTCCAGAGGAGGGCCACAAAGATGATCAGAGGGCTGGAGCACCTTTCCTATGAAGACAGGCTGGAAGAGCTGGGGTTGTTCAGCCTGGAGAAGAGAAGGCTCCTGGGAGACCTTATAGCAGCCTTTCAGTTCTTAAAGGGGGCCTACAGGAAAGATGAGGAGGGTCTCTTTGACAGGGAGTGTAGAGATAGGATGAGCAGTAATGGTTTTAAGCTGAAAGAAGGTAGATTTAGATGAGATCTTTGAATGAAATTTTTTAGTGTGAGGGTGCTGAGGCACTGGAAGAAGTTGCCCAGAGAAGCTGTGTATTCCCCATCCCTGGAAGTGTTCAAGGCCAGGCTGGATGGGGCTTTGAGCAACCTGGTCTAGTGGGAGGTGTCCTTGGCCACGGCAGGGGGTTTGGAACTAGGTGATCTTTAAGGTCCTTTCCAACACAAACAATTCTATGATTCTAAAAGAAGTAGGCTTTTCCAGCCTGTGGCTTAGTGGTAGTCTGGAAGCTATTGGAGGTAGTTTGTGAAGTGTGTGTGTGTGTGTGTGTAAATCTTTTACTGATTGTATTTGATAAATACTGACAGTTGCAGTTACTGTCGTGGTTTAGGCCAAAATCCACCACTGGGGACCTGAGGGACCCCAGCTGGGACAGACAGATGCTCCCCTCTACCCCTCTTCAAAGAGAGAGGCAGAGGAGGAAAAAGAGACTTATGAGTTTAGAAGAAACTAAATTACTTTAATAAAATATTAATAATAAAATAAAAATAAACAATGAAAAATATATACAAAACCGTATCAAGCTCCCGAGATGACAATCACGACACCGGCTGGCACTGGGGCAGTCCCAGGCTGGACTCAGTGATGGACGGGAACTGGATTCCGGATCTGGATTCAGAATCGGGATCACAGGCAAACGAACAGAGTCCTCCTCAGGCATCGGCCATTGGAGGAAGAGTGCTGACCCTTTGATCCCTCAGCTTTTATCCTGAGCATGAGGCAGATGGGATGGAATACCCTGTTGGTCAGTTTTGGGTCACCTGTCCTGTCCGCTCCTCCCTGCAGGTGGGACCTCACTGTGCTTTTCTGCTTCCGACCCTCCAACGGGGCAAATAACAAAGTTGGTTGGCCTTGGCTGTTATAGCAATAAGTATAAACAAGAGCCTCTCTGCATCCCATGCCTGGGTATCAGCTCTAAACATTGGTCTTATCACTCTGAGAGAGTGAATACTGTCTGCACAATATGCTGTTAATTTCAGTAGTTAGAAGAGGCCCAGCTAAGAAGTGAAGTTACTGAACAAAATCGCTTCTGTTTTACCTCAAACCAGGATGGTTGCATAGATACAGCCTTAAGCATAAAAAAGAATCAAGATTAGCTGGTAACATGACTTTAAAACCTTTAATCTTTAACGAATAAAATTTGTATACCAGAATCACTAGTAATTAATAATTTTCTTGACTGGGAGGACTTATATTACCTCAATTTCCCATGTTGCCATTAAGTGATAATTGTAAATCACAGCAAAATCCATGTTGATGATTATCTTTCCTTCAATTTTTGTTATTTTATGAGAAATTTCAAATGGTAATGGCATATTGCTGAGGTAGAAGGATGTAAAAGTGTTTCTCATGTCAGGCATGATAATGGCAAAGTACCCAAAGGTCAAGAAGAGCATTGGCTGTATTAATGTTGAAAGGTAGCCATAACCTAAACCATTATCCAAGCATTGTCCAAGCGATGAGAGAATATGCCACTTTAAGCCAGGCACAATCTATAAGTCTTCAAAGGACTGATATAATCATAAAAGTTTAGGTCTGGAAAGGACCCAGGAGGTCATGCAGTTCTTAACTCTGCTCTGAAAAAAAGCTGGCTGCTTGGAAACCCTCTGCAGAGATGCTGATCTTATCCATTCTTAAAATAGATACAAAGAACAGCATAAAAATTTCTATTATTACTAGCTACTGTGTATAGAGAGTAGTAATTGGAATATCCTATTGTTGCCTAGCCTGCTTCTTCTCTCTGTATCTCACTGGAAAAGGCAAGAGGTGCCTACAAGGGCACTATGTTACAGACAGTAATAACCTGCAAAAGAAAACCAAGGTAGGAACTAAATAAGTCTGTCCTAATCTAACCAAGTTTCTACTTCTATGAGCCTGAAAAGGCTGGGGAGTAGGGCCAGGGACTCTATGTTGAATTATTTCATCGTACTCTGATATTTGACTAATTCCTTAATCCTTTGCTCTGTTTCTTATAGAAAGACCAATTTTCTTTCCTAGCTGTATTCTCTGACATAATCTTTTCTTGCTGATCATCCAATTCCAGGCTTATTTCTGAAGTCTCTCAATTAAATATTTCAGGGGTCTTTCTTCTTTATAAAGCAGATGAGATATGGACAAATTTGTGAAGAAAGTTTTCTTTGTAATCTAGAATTTGGGCTGTTATCTGAATAGACATGTGTAGATTGTAGTGAAATTTGTTATTCATATTGATATTTTAATTTTTGGTGCCTCAAAAAAAGTAGTGTTTCTTCCAAACCAGGTAAAGCCAGGAAATCCATCATATCCCAAACTATACAATCTGTGTATTGCATCTTTAAATTGTGTCATAATGTGACAACATTTCCCATATTGCAAAACCAAGACTCAGAAGGTCTCCTTCTGATGCACAAGAGATATAATATAGTCCTATTGCCTATCCAGGTGAAGAAAGAGGTCAAGATTCTTAAAGGTGGCAAGCACTTACAGATTTTCTTATTAATTAGTTCAGGAAGATGAACAAACCCCACAGGGCTGTTTTATTGTGTGGTGATTGTGTTTGATAAGCAAGAAAACAATGGGATTTGAACATAACAGAGTATAGTGCTGGAAATGAGCTTCACTGGAAACTATTTAACCTGGGTAAGAACTTAATCCGAGACCTACACTCAATCATCTCATTCAAACAGTTAAAGTTATAATCCTGCATTGTATTGTTTATAAATCCTCAGCATAGCTAGTGTTCAGTACTCAGCTCTCTTGCCTCGTTTAAGTGGGAGATGTGAGTAGGTGGTGAAGACCATTGTACAGCCGGTAGAGAGATTTCCAAAGTGTTGTTCACTTGCCTTTTGTTTCAGCTGATTCCAGGTTACAGGAAGATGGGAAGAAGATGATGGGGCCTCTGTTACCTCACTGCAAGATGGCATCTTCGAAGGTCAAAGAAACAGATCATCTTGCTGTCTTCTATTATATATATCCCCGCCAGCTAAATCTTGATCACTGTTTAGAACATGGATCATGCCTTCATGAAGCTATTTCCCCACTCCTGAGTCCTCATTCTTTTTTTCTCCCTTCTGTTCTGTCTTTGTTCCTCCCTTATTTATTTCAGAACTTGGGTTACCTGGCCAAAACTTTCTCATGTTTACTAGGAACTGATGGCCAAAAAAGCAACTGGCAAACAGAACTTCAACAGGCTGACATGCGTGAAAATTGGCAAAGTTCAAATTAACTCCTCTGACTGTGTGCTGTGCCTGTATTTCTTCCAGATAGTACAATGACAGAAAGGGTCAGGATCAAGGATAACATTAAGGACAGGATTTCTTATTCGACTGTTCTATTTAATCTTTTCCCTCCTTTGTGTTAAAATAGGATAAGACTTAAGCAGCAGCAGAAGCTACAATAGCACTCTTTCACCATGCTTTTGCTTTTGCTAAAAGAAGGACACACTGTATCACTTCTAAAAATCTTAACAGTTTCAGATGTCAATCATTACATGGGAATAAAGATGCAAACCTTCTAAGCCTTGTTTAACAGTTCACTATTACCTAGTGATAGGACCATGTTACTAACTTTGTGCTGATCTATTTTATCACGGTTCCTGTAATGATGGCTGTTGAAGGTGTAGTAGACATTTTAAGAGAAGACTTTGAAGTGAGTTTGCATCCTTACAAAACCACTGTTTTTCCAGGGGGCTCTTGAACTTTACTTTGCTAAAGAGTATTCCAGTGGAAATATTCAGTATGCTCATTAAACTGTTTATTATATTCTTCACTAGGCATTCGATATAGGCTAATATCAGAAATGGATATAGTTAGATGAGTCTCTGTCAATGTACCATGGCTTCTCTTATTTATCTTCTAAAGTTGGGCTTGTTTTTTTTCTCTCTTAACTATTAAACTCTCTATAGTTCATAACCCCCCCTCCACTTTCCCCAAATTTGTAGAGTGACATGCTTGTTTTTTAAAAAATATCCTGAGAAACAAGCAAATTAACTTAAATGAAATTATGTGGTACATCAGCTAATCTGCTACTTTTTACAATTTACTTTAGTCTAGACTTAACTGCCTCTGTCCCTCTTTGCAGTATTTATTATGCTTCAAATGTATTATAATCTACATGTACTCAGAAATTTTCAGTACTGCTTGGACTTAAAAAGGATTATAAGCTTCTAGATAACTTTTAAACTTGAAAGATTTTTAACATGAATGTTTTTCATCAACAGATGTTTGTTTTCATAATATATTATTCCTCTTTCCACAAGAAATAAGACTGCTTTGCAGGAAGTGATGATCTGCAATTTCTACTAAATTTCTTTTTTTAAATGTTTGTTTTTCTTTTTTCCAGTTAGAATTCCATTTGCTAAATGCCCTTCAGGAATAAAGGATTTTTGTTTTGTCATCTTACTTCTAGACAGTGAAATCTAAAATAAATAAACTTTTTTTCTCTGCGGCTCATCTAAAAATCAGTTTTACCACTGGTTAACTAGAAGTAATTTATATACTGTAATGTCATTGTGTTTCAAATAATTATCCAAAAGGAATGTAAATAGCATTCATGAAAATTACTTTTTAAAACAGTTTCTCCTTCACAGCTTTCCTTTACTTAGAGGAAAACAACAAAGTTTTTGTTATTGTAGTAACAAAAATAAGTAAAAGAACAAAGAACAGAAACTACTGACACTTATAGCCATATTAATTTCTTTTCATATTAAAAGAAGCCCCAAACCAGAACAAAACAATATGTTTCATTTTGGAGCAGAATAGTAGAACAGAAACTAGTCAATTCACAGTAGCAGAGCATGATCGAAGCATCTAAAGGTGCGTGTTAGAAGGGAATAGGTAGGTGCTATTTCTATTATGAGAAGTAGGAGTTCATTCTGTACCAATTTCCCAAACAATTAAACAATTCCCCCCACATTAAGTGATCTAAGTTGCAAGCCGTGCCTTTGAGTCATATCTAATTATCACCTTTACTTTCATCTTTAATATTTGCGTTACTCCACCATTTACCAGATCTCCTTTTGAATTATAGCAGTATGTATGTCAATAGATTCAGGACGTTTTTTTCTAGGGCTTTTAGGATATTCAGTCCTCCTCATCTTCTCTTTAGGAGGGGAACAGATGGTGTCAGAAATTCCCCTGGACTGGAGTCAACATGTCGTGAATAACACTGTGATCTTACTAAGACTTACTCCCATGCTTAAAGGCACTGACCTCAGTGTGGCAAATGATGTGTTTGAAATTAAGCATGTGAACAAGGCTTTGCAGCAGTAAACCCGCAAACCAGGACAGAATGCTGAAACCAAAGGAGAATGGAGGATGAGATTTGTATTCTTATTTTATTTCAAGAAAGATAAAACCCACGTTTTCTTCTCCAGATTAATAACTGTACAAAGAACAATTCCACTATTGGTCTCCCTATGTTTCTTTGCATGGTGCACTTTCATCATTGACACATTACATACTAATTAATCATGGAAATTGCTTATTTTGATAATATATGCAGCTTTACAAACTCACTTTGGAATAACAGTTTACAAAAAAAAATTAAAAAAAAAACCCTAATGTTGTTTGTTTGGAATTGGCTGTTGAATGCTTGCAAGATTTTTAGAACCATAAAAAATTACAATGATACTCACTAGAGAGGGCTTATGAAAGGTGATCATGTAAGATAATTTTTACATGGGGAAATACTAAAAGAAGTTTATAAAAAAGAGCAACAGACCGCAATATGTAATTCTCTTAAGCAATAATAAATTGCCCATATAGAATTAATGATCTCCAGACATTTCTTTTAAAAGACTTGAAAAGAACTAATTAATGTAGCACATTTCAAGCTAAGCAAATTGCAATGATAAATGGGATTACTGGAAGCTACAAATGCAATTTGTATCTGAAGGAAAAGAGCAAAACATCACTCAGAACATTAAGGAATGCAATTAAGCAAAACATTTGGAAGTACTTAATTACATCTGCAGAGGATAGTTAAGTGAGATCTGGTGCTTTGCATTAGTAGCAATATCAAACCTTCAGAAGGTTGCTTAAGCATAAAGTAAGTAGACCATTTGCTGTCAGGATAATATCTGATTTGACATGCAAGAAAAATAGTTCTTTATTGATAAATTGTGTAAACATCTGAAAAACAAGAAGATTTTTAGTAATGACAAAGTTTGATTTACAGGAAGAAAAGAGAGGTAAGTAATAAGTACACACTTTCTTGTTCATCTAAATGTCTTTTGGTATAATGAATGTATACCAAAATAAAAAATATGCCAGAAAATGGTGTGGACTGTAAATCAGCTGGAGCTTAATTCTGCAAATTGCAAAACTATATGATCCTAATTAAGCAAAACCCTTACAAACTTGTATGCTTCCCTAGATTTCTCTTCCCTTGTCATAACATTCTTCACTGGAGTTTGAACCTACGATGTTGATCTAACAGATGAAACTCCTAAAGGCAGGTGTTAAACCACACACTCTCTCTTTCATAGAAAAATAAAAGCTGTCTTTGTGAAAGTACCAGGGAGTGAAAAACCCTTGGGAATGGCTGGTGTGGATTGGCTCATGTTCATGCTGTTCAGGACAAGCATCCTCTGGAGCAGAAAGGCAGTGTTGAGTGTGCATATCAACCAGTAGAGCTCTGGTGTTTTTTGCATTTCTGCTGCTTGTGGGTAGCAGGCCATCAGTTGGGCCATCTCTCTGGTGGAGAGATCCACCAATTCAACCACACCTATGTGTCCTCCTCTAAGAAGGTTTTTTGATCTCTCCATACAGCTCAGGAGTGAAGTGACAAGTATTTGAAGGACAAACCAAGCTCACAATATAGCTAGATTCTCCTTGCTATCCTTAGGCTTATTCCTGATGAACAGGCTGGCTGTAGGACCTTGTCCCCTGCTCCACTTTTCCTGTTCTTCTTGACCTGTTTTCTTGTAGTTGTTATGATTTCAGCAATGAGATGCTTATAGCTGAGTGTATGCTTGGGAATGTCATAACTGGGGTATTACCATGCATCTATAGAATCACAAGTCTAGATTCACTGCTTAGAAACCGGATTGTCAATCAAGGGCCAAAAATGTTGAGTTGTGTCCCTTTTACTTTCTGAAACAGTAAAATTGCATTTAAAAATGATGCCTATTCAAAACTTTGTTGACACATTTTTAGTATCCAATATATATGTCTGTGTATTCTATAGCTGTCTTCTGGTTACTACTGGTACGGGTGGAATATTGTTGAATAATAAACAAAATCACAAATAAGGATGTTTCCCCCTTTCCTTGCAACCCCAAAATTAGTCTAGAATTATTTTTATTACACTATGAAGCAAGCTGGGCAGTTACTAGTGAATGTTTTAATATTTTATATTTATATCTCCATAGCTTTCAGTGCACAATGGTTTTAATGTCTTTTGGGGAATATCTAATATAACTGCTTTTATGTGTCTGTTCCATTGATCACATGGATAACATTACCATTTTTAGTGTTCACGTTAGGACAAAACACTGCTGAATAAGTGATGAAGTCTATGTTTACTGTAATATATAAATGTGTTTAGATTTAATTTTAATTCTTCTTCATAGAAATTGTTGTGACTGCTTATATTGCATTTTATCTTCTGCTGCAAATGTTAAAATTAAATAAGTAAAATAAAAGGGGAACTAATTGAAAAATAGGAATATCTCAGAAGTACAGCTGGTGAAATAACATCTTAAAACTAAGAAGTATTTAAAAGAGTAATAAATATTACAGAAAAAAATCAAAGATTACATGAATAGAGGAAACTTAAAGGTAAGTTGAGAATATTAAGGTTTGATTAAAACAGTTCAGGGTGGGAAAAACCTTTCTCTATTTCTTATCTGTGTATGTGTAGGTTTTTTGCTGCTCTCACCTCAAAGAGAACTTCCACAGTTGTTTGTTAGGAATGACTGAAGTGATGTAAAAAGTGACTTTTTATTATTGTAATACAATAATTTAGCGAGGAGTTTGAATGACATTTTGTGATCAAAAAATGAAAGGAGAAAGCAGCTTGGCTTTCTTCTGTTTTTTTTTTGTTGTGGGGTTTTTTTTTTTGGTTTTGTTTTTTTTTTTTTCCTGAGAAGCCTGTTTTCCTGACCAAGTATATAGTCCGTCTTTGAGACCACTATGTGATTAACCCTTGGATACCACATAAAAGTATGTCAGTGCTCTGAACTGCCTTTTAGAGGCCCTTTCATGTCTCCTGACTCCTTTGATCTCAGATTTCTCAGGTCATTTCCCACTGCAGCAGCCTCTTAGAGATGAGGGCTTAAGATATCACCACACATTGTAACATCGCCTATTCTTTCTCCTATGCTTCTGTATCTCAGCTGCACTGTACTGGATAACTGATCTGGAGCACACAAAACAAAGAGTCCACCTGTTTTTTTTCTGGATCGTTTTTAAGCCTGTCCAATCCCCCACTCTAGTTTGAAGTATGGTAGTCTGGTTTGTGGTTTGCAGGGAGGGGAGAGAAGCAGCAGTGCTTTACTGCACCTCCCTTGACTGGTCTTGGACACTGAGCTCTCAGGGGCTTTGTAGCTCTGCCCCCTGTGGTTCTCATCGAGGTCTCCTTTACAGGAAAACTTGCGATATGGTCACCAAGAAGCTCGTCTATCAGTATTGGTGGTTAGAAAAACTTCCCTAGACAGCTACAGAGGTAGACACAGGACTATGCATTGGTAGCAGTGAAACGGTGATTTTTACTCAAAAAAAAACACAAAACACCTAAGCCTGCCCAAAAAAGGGAGGAGGAATTGATTTCAGGAGCTCCTTTTGGCTAGATTGTAGAGAAATTTCCTCTGCCTAAAATACATTAAGTTAAAATATTCTTCCTGCTACAAACATAGTGACTGGCGTAACAGCAGAGGAATGTTCCTCACTTTTGTTGGAAGGTGACAGGTTTACAAAGGAGTAAATATAAAGGCTGTTGAATTTGTTAGCTGTTTACTATCCAGATTTCCAGATGTTAGAGGCTCTATCCTAAGATCAGTCTTAGCTACAAATGAGATTACTCATGTGTAGAATTTACAAGTAGCTTTTCTAAAAAGAAAATGGGGAAAAAAATGCAGATTAATGTCTCCTGTTTGCTAACACGTACTCTTTCAGGCATAAGTAGAAGTTTACATGAAAAGCTCAGCATGCAAAGGTTTGGCCACTTCCAGGAATGGTTAGCTGAAGAAAAGGAGATAAGATCTCAGAAATACAATGTTTGCAGTGACAAGCTGCTTCAACTGTATTGAGATGATCAAAGGAAGACAATCAGTTGGCTGCGTCTTTACAAGCTCAGGGAGTTTTTGTAAGCATTCCAAGTCCTCAGAGTTGTTCACACATTCAAGACCATGTATCCTAAATTTAAGGGGGATTCTGGATGTAGCGCATGGGATCAAACTGGGACAGGATTATGGGGTGTAATGTAGTACTAGTTAGGTATCCCTAACCTAATTAAGAGCAGGTGGGACCCTTGTAGACATGTGTAACTCAGGTCCTGAGTGTGACAAAACTTCCATGTTAATTATTCCTGCCTCAAAATGACATTGCAATATTTATCCTATGACTTTTGCTTTACTCTACTGTAATGTCTTAGCTTTTCTCTACCCTTCATACTCTGGGGTATTGACACATTTGCACTTTTTTTTTCCCCTCACTTTTTAAAAAGAGTAGAGGAAAAATGTGGTGTAAACCTTAAAGGACTTTTGACATAAGCTGCAAAGCCCAGATAACCAGAGCTTTTCCTGAGGCTATATCAGTAGGTTAAGTTCAAAATGCTACTATGTCACTACTGCTACAGCAGATATTACAGTAATTAAAACACTTGAATGAGTACTGCTGTGAATGCATTTCATAGGGCCCACAAAGGGCTAAATGCACACCAATAACTATTTATAAAAACTGTGCATTTGGTTTTTTGTGACTCAGTATGGGGCTCTCTGGACTTATTTGGAACTGGAGAAAAACGGATGGCAGAGTTGTGCTTTTTATTTCAATCTATGTAATGCAAGCAGATGGGAGTCAAGTTGATGATTCATTTTAATGATTTAGTTGGCTAATTTGTCCCAGATTTGCTCATCCCCTTAGCTTTCGTTCATGGTTTGAAGAACCTGCAAGTATTTTCCCTTTGTGCAGTGAAGTGTACCAAAAGTTGTAGTTGGGTCAGCCTGGTATTTCTTTGAATTTTGTCTTTAATACCAGCTATCACTAGCAAAGAATTCATTCTCTCCTGCAGTCACATTTATAGAACTGGAGTTTAGTTGTCTGCTTTGTCTAATTGGCATTATAATTCACAGACAGACAGCATATTAGTGTTCGTTTCCCATTTAAAATCATGACACAACACACATAACTATAATGGGCTGAAAGTTTTATGTTTCAACAATTATATTTTGTAATGCCTAACTAACAATGATTATTCTCTCAAAAGAGATCATTTACACGGGACAAAATTGCCGATAATAAGTTGGATATTTTCCCATAAGGGAAAAAGACCTTTAAAATTCGTCCAAAACCTCAAACTGATATTGTCTGGCTCTCCTTTGTGGCCAGCCCTTTCTTCCCCACTGTGTTCTGTTTTCTTCCTCTCCATTCATTCAGTTAAAGACTAGCTGTTAGTATTTTCTTCTGCTTTCCCTCCTCTGTCCCCTTTTGGCTGTCCCCATTCTTCACCGTCTAGTCCAAGCTGCTGCTTCTCGGTCAGTCAAACTATATGTAACTCTGCACTGGTCTCTATCTCTTCTTTGGTAGTTACTTTACTCTCCTTGCTCTCCAATTAAACCTGTTCTTCTCTTTCTTCACGGAGTATAAGATCTACTTTTTCTGGAACAGGTAGTATTATATATGCTGGAGCACTTGACTCCAGACTGATTTTGAAGAAAGTGCTGAAGTCTTCCCTATTCCATGAGACATTCCTGTACCATAAAAGCCACTATCCAGTCACTGTACTGACTTTTTTCCCCTTATTTGTTCTTTCTTCATCACATCAGCTATTTGGGAAAGGAATCTTTTCTCCTCAGACCGTTTTCTTAGCACCATGTGCATCTGCAGTGCTCTAGAAACGAATGTCTCTATAACTAAACATGAGTTTACCTTTCCAGGATTAAGTCAGTATCGTCAAGGGTTGTATATAGAAGGTAAAGTATAAAGTTATCCGTGTTTCAAGCTGCAGTGTGCCTTATCATTAAGGGAAGAATATGTTCTGAGTAACTGTTACTCTGTGCATGTATACACTTATGAAATAGAATACACACTTATATTTCCATTCAAAACCAAACACAAGGAAACTTGTCAAACTGAAGTATGTGACCTGGAAAACAAAGGCAAACACCAATAACCGTTTCTTTAAGCATTATTTAGTCCACGTGAAGTGTATCAGACTGACAGATGGAAAGTGAGATTTCCTATCTACATCTCTGGTCTGGCACAAGCAGGTAGTTAATTCTTCTTCGGGAAGAAGATGTTATAATCGCTATTAGACCTCTATTCCCTGTGCTAAGAAGGGTAACAATTTAACAGTGATGTGTCTGCGCACTCAGTAGGAAATCTGAGGCAACCACATCATCACCAGTTAAATCAGTAAACAGTTTTGGTCTTAAACAGGAAGGTGTGATACAGAATCCCTTCCATGTGCTCAATGGACAAGCCATGACAAAGTAACAATAAATGTATGTTTTCTCTATAACACATCTTCTAGCAAATTATCCTGATGCCCAATGATGTATTCAGGGTGTCAACAGCTCTGCCTGGTACTGCCATGAAGAGGATGAAGGTTATTTCTGCATATTGTGAGAGAATGCTTTTCATTTTTTCAAATCAGTGTCTTCTCAAAAATGAATCAGAATGAAATGAAAAAGGAAAAAAGACTGAGTAAAAAGCAAGACCTAGCTATTAATTAAATTTTGCACAACTTTATAAAGGTGATCTTTTGTCTTGTTTGAATAAGAAAGAAGCATTTTTTTAATTACTTTATGGTTTAGAACTCTCTTTCAGGAGCTCTGCTTGAAAAAATAGCATTTATTGAAAGTTAAAACATTTTGTAGGGATGTTATTAGTACAATTAATTATCATAAGCTTTTTTTTCTTTAAGTGATACGAGTCAGATCTTTCCCGCTGTTACCCTGTTGTTAGCCTGGAATAATGAATGAAACTTATTTCCTCTCACCTTATAGTAACTGTGTGCGTATATGTTTCACATATAAATCTGATTTATTTTGGCTGATAATATTTTTTACTCTTTTAGTACTTAAGAGGATTTCTTTTATATCTTTTATGCATGTTTTCTTTCCTTTTTCATTCCTTCCTTTCTTCTTTTCTTTCACCATTTTCTTGAAAAAAAAACCCAAACATAACTTCTGTGTTGAGTCACTTGGGGTTTTTTTGTCTTACTAGTGGTCTGTTTCTGCCCTCATTAAATTAATTGGAAAAATAGCAATTAATTTCAGATGCACAGGATGTGAAATTGATGCTGAACATGTCCTGAAGGTTGTCTGACTCCTCGTCTGCCACTGCCAGGGCCAAGTCTAACTAAACACTCAAGCACCTTGTTTTGTTGTTAATTCTTGGTCTATAATGTTGGTGTCTTACAACTCCCACGCCATTCACGGGCTAAAGGAGTTGGAGTGATTAAGCACTGGAGTGCCTCAGTATCCCATGGGTTATCCCACTATTCTCTTCATGGCAAATATCAACGGGAAAAGTGAAATCCAAGGAAGAGGTGGGTAACGAAGCAGGACCAGACTAACAAACAGAAGCTGGTAAACCTGGTTGGTTGTTCAACAGCTTCTACTCCAAAATAATGAGCTTCAAGTTTGAAGAATGTTTCTGTGGCGTGTGCAGTTGTTGCAGTGACTGCTCAGCGGCTTGTTCAGAAGAACTGAGATGAAGCCTGCTTTCTCAGTATTTGGAGATTTACTTTTTTCACATACATGGTCCCAAGCCAGAAAGTGTATTGTTAATTTTTATAACTTGTGAAATCATGTTTTGCTTTCTGTTTGGTAAATATGCCTTTTCTTGTGCAGGACGTATCAGACCACCAGTACCTCCAAGTTTAAACCAAAGATGACACTCATATTTCTGTTGGCATTTTAGACTCGAGTTAATTAACATTTTTATAGGAGCAATAATTAACATTTTATGAGCTGGATTCCTCATCCCTTGAACCTACTTTGGCTCCACTTCATACTGGAACATATAAGTGAGTAAGGTTACAAAATGCTAATGTTCAATTTGGGTTTAAGGGCAAAATGAACATCATAAATGCTGCTGAATTGCAGTAATAGCACAGAGCTCCATTTGAAGGAAAAGAAATGGCAGGAAGCCCTTAGCACCAGTCCAAGATGCTAAGCTAACACTGAATGATAATTATTCTATAAATGTTATTCTGTTTGCTGTTATGCTGGCTAATATTGTCTTAGTGATATGATAGTCCCTCAACTATCTCAATCTGTGTTGGTTTATATTTAGATTGCAAACAAACAGGGACAGGCCTCTGTGGTCTCCTGGCACTCCTAGGAGAACAGGGCTTGGAGTAAGGTGCTGAAGGGCTGTCCCAGGAAAAAATTTTAATTGTAATAAATGTTCCACCAGATCATTTGAGGAGATGTCTAGGGAAGCAGCAGGTTTTAATGCCATGTCTAAATTAGTTGCTCTCAGTAGCCCTCCAAAGTTTAATTTCTTTTTGACTGCGATAGCACTTTGGACAACTGCAGATACAAGGACCCAGATTTCCAACAATAATAGCAACATGCATATCAGTGCCTTTTAGACACAGTTTCTTGCATTATATGGAAAATGCAATAAAGTAGATATCTCTTATATTTAATTCTGTTTCTGCGGTGTCTGTTCTTTGAATAAGTGTTTTTTTCATGTAAGGTGTCCCATTAATTTACAAAAAGCAATTATTATCATTAGTTCTATTATTAAAGAATGGTGCTGATGATGTAACCCAGATGAAATACTTGGTTTCCTGTATCAAAACACAGGAGAAATGAGACAGAAATGTATATCAAAGGGCAACAATGTTATGTTCTTAAAATTTTTATGGTCCAAATAACTTATTTTTTTAAGATTTCATATCCGTAACTTATAGCTATTTTCTCTTAAATGTTCTTCTTTACAAGTATAGTATTCCAGTGCCAGTTCTTTCAGCTCCCTGGATCTTGCTTTACTTGTGATAATTGATCTCATGTAAGTGTTGCACAATATATCTTTTCTTGCCACACTTGAGAGAAGTATCTCGTTAAGGAAAAATCTTATTTTTTCACCTTGAGATTTTTTAAATAATTTAAGTTAAATTATTGCAGAATTAAACTAAAAAATACTTGTTAAAGGTTTATCCGCTCAAGGTTTAAGTCCTTCCTCTTGCATTTTGTAGGAAACTTAGAGAAATACTGGAGGTTTGCTCAGCTACGTTGAGTTTTGCAGCAAACGTCTCTTGCAATCTGTATTACCTGCCTCCTGATACTGTTTGAAGTAACAGGAAGCCTATGTGTATAGAAAAATGCACAGACTGTGGCATGGTTGAAAACAGTGTTATCTGTATTATCTGCTGGAGAGATCACATAGAATGGAGCATTATGTCATTTAATATGCATGGGTTTAAGGCATTTTCTTGGTTCCAGCTGGTGAGGACAAATGTTCTCTTTCAAAGTCCCCTTGCCTAAGAAACCCCAAGGGGGTTAAATGGGACAGCAAAGAAAGGCAACTGCGATGTATGAATGTACGACCTTGTTTATAGTCCAAGTGTTGTGGACTGAAAATCAATGTAGTTTCTGCAACATTACTTCATGTGCAAACTTCGGATAATTTGTTATCTGAAAAATAAAGTAATAGGTGTGATTGCTGATGATACTGGGGCAAATTGGTGATTCACAAGCATTGACGAGCAATTGAAAATTTCAAAAGCCAAGCTCTTCAATCTTCTTCCCCTGAGTCGTCATGTCATCTTAAAATGTAACTTTTAATGTTACACCTTTGACATACGACATAGTGTCAGAGGTAAATACATCAATGCCAATAATGAGTAACAGCATGCATTTTGAAAAGAATGTTAAATGTTTTGCAGAATAAAGAGAAAATACTATGAGTCACAAATAATTTAAAAAAAAAGTTCAAGAAGGAAAAAGACACCCTTTTCTAATAAGGTTTAATGAATTCCCTAGATGGCTATTTGCAGCTTAGCATAACAATCTTGATTATTTGCCAGCAAGTAATGATGTAAATTGAAATCTAGTAATTTTCTACATATTTTCATGACAGAAAAGAGATGTAAAGCTATATTTATGCAGGTTGAAGTTATCAAAACACACCTGTTTCAAGATCTAGAATTCTAAAATCCAGGAGCAATTGAAAAGATACAGTATACATAGTTTCTTGTTTTGGTTTAATCTTTTAGTGCTATTGTAATGCCTATAGCATTAAGTTACCATAAAAGAATAAAAAAAAAAAATCCATTTATTTATCATTAACACTTTTATAGATTTCTTCTGGGAAGGTAACTATTCTCTCAGGAGAGTAAACACTAGTACCAGAGCTGGCCTAAATGGCTATTGCTGTTACAGCTGTTCAGTCTGCCAGTTACAATCCAGTTACAATTTTCTCTTTTGCAATTTGCTCAATAGATTCCACAAAGTATGATCTTAAAAAATTATTTCAGCATTTAGGATGGGCAAATAATCATTCTCCTTTTCCATCTCTGTGGGAAACCTCGGCTGGTCCGAGGGATCAGAATGTGAGTTTAACATTGACCTTGAGCAGATATCCGTGTACCCTTGAAGAGACTGGGGAGTCCTGAGAAGAGCTGAGTAAAAAGATAAGGGTTGGCAAACATCCTGGCTTTGACCAGAGCATGAACAGCGTGTGATCAACAATTGTATTGGCTGGCCGGCGTGTCATGTGAAAGCGTATTGGGCAAAAGTAGAATGGTAGAATATATGCATAGATAAGCACCCGAGTAAAAGGATATAAAAAAGCACTGCTTGTTAAATAAAGAATTGGATTGCTGCAACTTGATGTTCAGTGTCGTGTCCGTCCCAACAACGACACATCTCCAGCTTGTGATTTTAGTTTGAGCATGTGCTCTACGTATTCAAACATGATTTAACTGAATTTTATAAGATCAGCCCTTCCACATAGATTTCTGTGCCAATTTAATGCTGGTACAAGAGAGGGCTCCAACCAGCTGCCATTGTGACTGGTACACAGGTTGGCTGAGTTCAAATGGACCACAGGAAATAGGATAAGGATGTTGCTCTAAGTGGCTCTACTGAACGTGAATTTGAAAGTGCGCTATCCATGTTAAATCGGTTACGTTGTCATTCCCCACAGTGTGGGATAAGATGTAGGATACCTGACAATGGAAGAAGCCAATCACAAGGCATCTCCAGATGGAAAGTCTGGAGGCTTTACCTAAGGTGTGTATAAATTAGGTAGAAAGTCTGTGATGAACATGGGAATTATTTTCTTATTTCCCATGTTTCAGGTTAGAGCTTCTCTCAGGAGTGCAGAACAGCACCCTTGTCATTTTCCTTACTGTACTCTGAATTCATTGCAAATGAATGCAGTGCAGGAGCTGCAAAAGCATTAATAATGTCCCTTTCAATCAGTAGAAGAATAAAGTCCACTGGAAGAAGTGTATATCCTGCCAAGTTGATGCCTGTTTTTTCAGTCTGTCTGAATAGATCATTATTGTATCACAGAGTTTTCAGAGAACCACAGAAGGTAGAAAGGTTCTCTGGAGGTCATGTAGTCCAAAATCCTTGTCAGCTTTCCAAAAGTGGATCAGCTCAGCTGTAGTTTCATCCTTCCAAGTCTTGAAAACCTCCAAGATGGACATTCTTCATCTCTGCACCTGATTCAGTGCTACACTGCTCATAAAGAAGCGTTTACCTATGTCCTATCTTAACATTCCAATTGACTATTTGTGACCATTGCTCCTTGCACACCAAGCTGGGAAAGAAAGCTGTCAGGAACATGCTCTGTGGTGGATGAATTTTCTATATTCTGTGATCTGTGGACTGTCGATTGAGAATCTCTGCCCTAGGCCAGGAAGGATGTTGTACTGAACAGAAACTCAAGTTGTGACATCCGAACTAGGTGGATTATTGTTTATCAGAAATGAGGGTAAAGTCTGGAGAAGTTCATCAGGAATATAGGCTGAATGGTTAGGAGTGGATTTTCTCTACAATGTGTCCTGTCGGCCCCAGTGGTATTTCTGGAGTTTAATGTAAAGATCAGATAGCAATGTGATTTTCTTTCTAACTGAAGAAAACATCATGAATTTTCCTCAAACCATACTTTTGTATCTCTAATGCACCAGTTCTTAAGCTGGAAGGGAGAGTGCAAAGCACAAATACAATGTGGATATGTGGCTGGGAGGTAGCGAGAGTCAGTGATGTGACTGCATCTTTGCACAGACTTAGATTTGATATTCACAGCGATCAGTTTGAAGTGTCTTGTGGGACACCTGTGCTGTGTTTCATAGGACTCACATGCTTAAGACATTCCTAGAATCAATGGGGGAGATGATGTGTTTGTTCATGTTTTATGGAGTAAGATTTAGTTCAGCTAGTATTGTAAAGACATACTAACTTTGAAAATAGGATTTACATTTTTTTGTAAGTGTATGTAAAAACACATGCACACACATGTGCGTGTACAGTCAGCAGTTACCATTAATCAAACTTAATTTTCCAGATTTATTGTACATACCTGATGTTTATATAAGAAATATATATATGTATTTGAAATATGTTTCTTCATCTATGAATCTGGCCAACTATCTGTCTGTCATTTCACTGTAACATTCTGTCATTTGCTGGTAACAGCTGTGT
The DNA here is from genome assembly GCF_965231255.1 of Vanellus vanellus. NCBI lineage: Eukaryota > Metazoa > Chordata > Aves > Charadriiformes > Charadriidae > Vanellus > Vanellus vanellus. The sequence goes on along the minus strand of NC_138906.1, from coordinate 95,892,314 downwards.
CTTTAGTTCTTCCCTGAGGTGAGTCTGTAGACTGAATGCCCTTTAAACTAAAAATTACTTGCAAAGTTTAGGGGAGAAAATACATTACCTTGGTTTTATAGATCTATATTTGACTGTCTCCAGGAGTTAGTATTCTTGTAAACGGGGTGCGTTGTTCAGTAAATGCATGTTTAATATGAAGTTGGCTATTACTGTGGCAGCTAAGGAAGCTCTCCCTTTTGTCCCTTTATGGGAGCTAGAGCAATACCAGAAACAGTTCTCAATTCATTAAATCGAGATACGCCTTAATGGTTTTTAAAGCCATGCCCCTAGTAATAGTAATAACATTGCAGTGCATCTTATACATTGTTGCTAGTTAACTGTAAATGAACCTACTGCTGTTAGCTCTATGTACAATTACGTTTCTTAATTTGCATTCAGTTTTAATATTTAGATAAATTCCCTGATCAAGTTAAATAATTTATAGTAAATAATGTCAGGAGCACACAAAACAGATCAGCCTACTGGCAAGAATGTGTTTTGAGGCTTTCTTTTTCTTGGTTTCTTCCTCGGAGAAGGAATGGAGAGAGAGCATATTGTATTTGCTGAAACTATCATAAATAACCAAAGGATAATATTAATAGGAATAAAGCCCTATATTAAATTCTTTTCTGATCTATATATATACATATAAAAGGGATAACCATATTAGCTATTTGTTTTTCAAAGAGAAAACCCCTAACTTTTTATTCTGGTGATTATTTTGCTCTTCATCAATGCTGATTTTACAAAATTACAGAGCAAACACTATTAGAAAAACAGCTGTCTTTAGTGCTACTCCATCAAATTAGTTGTTTCTTAGGTTTTGAAGTTCAAGAATACCAAAAGAGTGCATGTGCTATATATTAAAGTACTGCATAATATCCATAGGACACAAAAAAAAAATCTGCTTTGAACCTCATGGATTAAGAGGAAATAATGAATGCATCCTGATTAGAACAAATGTTTTCCAGAAGGGCATTATTTCAGGAATATTGCAAGGACTACTATCACATACTGGTTTATCAGAATAGCTACAAAAGTCTTATTTAGCTGTCTCCAGGTAACTGGACAAAATTAAATCCTGACTGTTTCCTTTCACGGGCTTTGAAGACAGTTCAGCTGGTTTGCATAAATTAAATACTTCTGCAAGACTTGCAGCTACAGTCACAGGACACAGCATTAGGAACTTTATTCTCATAGTATCGTATGTGCCTATCTTTACTTCAAAAGAATCCAAATACCTATTGCTTCAAGGGCAAGAACTGTCTTATACAATCAATGAAATGATTGCTGAAAGTAAGGGGGGAGGAGAGGTCCTAACTGGACAATGAAAAATTGAATTGCTAAATTGAGCTTATCTGGAGGTGATTCCTTAAACTAAGAAGTGATCTGTTAGGATTGACGTGAAAAACCTGATATACAATTATTTGGGGGTTTTTATGAGTTGCTCACTTAAGCAAACTAAATCTCTCTTTGGAAAATATATTTTTTTTTTTTAAATCTTAGTACAGTCATTAGTATGTGTCATATTTCTAATACATCAGACTACTTAAAATACTGCTTTATCCATAGGTATCTTATCTTGTTTCTCATTAATATCTCCAAATCCCTCTGAACGTTACAGAGAGGGGTCTGAAAAAGCCAACTACTTGTGCTGTGTTTTTTATGTGCTCTTGCAGTTGCAGTGCTTTGTGTGGAGGTACAGAGGTTGTTGCTTTCCCTTGTTTCTTATAGCATTTTAGCATAAAAATTACAATGGGATAACCTGCTCCAAAATATACTTTATACTGCAAGAAAATGTTTTATTTCTACACACTACATAGACTATACCATTTCCCTGCCTTCCTACAGCATATGTGGAACACTGCTGTAAAAAAAAGAAAACACAACCTTTTTTTCTTTCCCTTATGAGGTAACTCCGAGCAACTCTGGTATCATCCCTGGTATGGCATCAGGGTACCAGAGATGGGAGGCACTGCCCAGGCTCACGCTGATCAAACTCCAGAGCAAGTGAACCTGGGTTTAAATGCATATAAAATGTTCTGCCTTCTGTGATCAGCGATCCAAGAACCCTGACATTTATCCTGCCACTCTTTGGGCAGGAATCCTCAAAAATCATCGTAGTGGTTAAAAAAAAATATATGCTGCTGAGTATTACAGCATGGCTTTGAGAACAAAGTTGCTTGACAGTAAGATATAGTGCATCATTTTTAATGAATTAATTTAGAAAAACCTAAATATTTGTCATCCATCTCCAAAAAACCTAAACCCAAACTCTCAAGAAAACCCCAGCTCTTGCTTTTCTTATTATCCTCCTGAAATTTTTGCTTGTTTATTTGCTGAGCAGTACATCTTACATACTACTTTCAACTGATAAAAGCATAAAAAACCAAACCAAAATTACAGTCCAATTAACCTACTAATATTATAATAATCAATGTGATTCATGGATGTAAATTCCTGGTGTTTGCCCTGAAAAACTCTTCACATTAATTCTGCCTGCTCTCTTGAAGCAAGTTGATGGTAACTCCTGTTGTTTTAAAAAAAATGTTAGACGGTTTTTAATACTGTTTTGAAATGGCAAGAATTTAGGAAAATTGAATATTCAGTGTAGAATAAACAAATCTTTAAAATACATGAATGGATACCAGTGCCATGCCTTTGATCCCTGAAGCCTTCTGTCTGAAGATGTAGTTAACATGCTGTTATCTCCTGCTCTTTGCCAATGTAGTGCTCTTTTTAACTGTATTTCCTGCTCTGACTTCATGGGTTTTGTCACCATTTGTAATTTATGAGCCATTAAAGATGTTGTTTGATGTAGGTGCAGCACAGAACAGAGTAACTACTGCTGTAAAACACAAGTTTTGGCAGTGTCAATCAAAGTATGGTTTCTGCATAGTAATGTGAGTTTTAATGATATCTGTGAGAAATTGTTTAACTCATTACCCCTGTGAATGCCAAATAACCCTATAACTAAGATACAGGTAATTGTGCTGAAAATCAGAACTTTGATTCTCATCAGCTGTCAAGAAACAGGCTGTGACTGTGTAGGTTATGAGCCTCTGATGAAAACACTCGCTTCAAACTCTAGCTGTTGTCTTGATCCTGACAATCGTCAGAGTTGGGAATTATCAGAGGACTTCCTCAATAATACACAACACCAGCTCGTCAAAATCAAGACAATTTGCTACCAACAAATAGTTTTTAAAAGGAGACTGTTTCAAGCCCAGGGTGTTGTTTTGGTAGAGGAAAGAGCAGAAAAGGAGAGTGGAAGTGGACAATTACGTCGTAGAGATGACACTGTCTGTTTCCTAACAGAAGCAGGAACTTGCACCTACACCGACTGGTTCCTGAGTAACCATTTGCTAGTCTAGGCTCAATCTATTTCTTTTTCACCAACTTTATTGAAAAACCCTGGGTTTTGCCAAACACGTCTATATAGAGGTTGTATTTCAGTGAGAAATAGTTAGAGCTGATCAGGTGAAATCAGATACCACAGGGACTGCTGTCTTTTTCCTCTGTTCTGTGTGCACTTATCTGCCATTTCATCAGTGACATTACTGTTTTATCCTTTAAAATCTCTTATTTTTCCTGTATTCTGATGTGTCATAGGCAGCAGGTGGCTCTTTTTTTTTTTTTCCCCAGAAAAGAAATTAATTTGAACATATTCAAAACTAATGTGTCGGGCTTTTAAATATAGGCTTGGGGGAGGCGAAGGCCCATAGGTTTCAATCAAGAAGAAAAACTCTTCGCTTTCTTAATGCTTATATTATGACACACTGTTAAAAAATGTGTAATGGGATTCAGATTAAAGCCTGGTTGTGCCACTCCAGTCCCATCTATGAAAAAATTACTAGCAATAAAAATATTTCTTAGAAGGAGCTCTTAATATTTCTTTTTTATGCCCTCTATAAGTGTAGCTACTTTCATCATACCATCTGAGAATACAATAAAGAACCTTAATTTACTCTGTGTGACCCTTTCCTCTTTTGCATATTACTTATTTAAAAATTATATCTTGAGTGATAATAACAAGAAAAATAAACAACCCCCCCAAATACTAAGTGGTGCCTGAATAGGCCAGAGCTAAGGATTCCTTTTTACACTGTCCCATGAAGATCATAGCATCTCTCAAGCAAACGTAAAAGGCTAAGTCACTCTTTAAAATACAGTTTCAGCAGAGGATCAGCGGGAAAGGTGCCTACAAATATTCTGCTTAGATTCTGCATGCCGTGCTCTCTCTAAATCAGTCTTTTGGGTCAGTCCAGAGGTGCTGTAGATTCCTGGCTGTATCTTTATACAGTGCCCACTCTTCTTCAAAAGCCCGGCTGAGATATCGGCACAAGATCAGAGCAGGGCTGGGGCTGCCTGACCCACCCGGCCTTGGTCCCTGCAGAGGGACGTGAAGGTCACAGTGGCCGCCGCAGCAGATTAATGCAGCCAAGGCGTTGCGTCTTGCTGTCAGTGACCATTGTCAGGAACCACAGAGAGGGAGGCTGTAGCAAATCCCGAGTAGAAGAATGAAGCAGGCTACTCATAGGGAGATAGCGCTTCTCATCCCTTTTGTTAAGAGGTTGAAAAGTCAGATGTGGTCCTTTGAATGTATTTTTTGTTCCAATGCTCTCACTACGGTCCAACCTTTTTTCTGAATCCTTCTAAGCTTTTACATAACTTTTGCATTTGCTTCTTTTCAGTTGCAGAAAACACATTTTCTGGTGTATAAATATAACTTTCAAAATTCAAGCATATAGAGTCATGTATCAGATGGTTCATGAAGTGTGCATTAGCTTTGTGCAAGCTGAAGTCATTGGTAAATTGTTGGTTTATCATTTATCAAAACAATAATGGACAGCAGTTTTAAATAGATCTTCTATCTGCATTGCTTGATGTGTCTTGGAAAAACATCGTTGCCATCTAAATTGCTGTAATGTATTTTAAGCATCTCTTCCTATGCATCCTGTATTTCAGGTGGAAAAAGAAAGTGTTCAGCAATTAATTTTCCATAATATCAATGTATATAAAATACTTACAGTATATTGTAGTTTCCTTGATGAGAAGCTAGTTCCTTTATAATTGCTGCAAAGGACTCTGTTCTAATTGGATTTATTCTCAATAAACTTGATCTTTCTACTCATTTCATATTTTTCTGCACCTTAAGTATCCTAATTATCCTTTTCTGCTAGTGGTCGTTTCTTTTCTTGTTTTATGCAGTCTGTTTCATCATACTTACTTTTTTATTACTTTTGAACAAACTACAGCACACACAGTTTGCCATCTGTTATGATATTTTTCTTAGAAAAACATTTTTTCTTCACAATTTTCTGATTGCTCTTACTTTCTGCTAGGAAACTCATTATTTTACGTATCTGTTTCAAGCCTAAGAAAAAGGGCTCAGTTTGATAGTCCCTCCCTCTATCCCTTTCCTCCTTCCTCTCTCCCTTCCTCGTCCCCTCCCACTCTCAATTTTGTGTGTGCATGTGTAGAAATTGCCCTCTCTTTTCAGCTGTTCAGTTGAACTGTGCCGTCTTTGCCATGTTTCCAATCCTCTTGACAACCTAGAATATGAGACAGAACACAGCTAATGGGCAGAAGTTTCAAATTCTTATAGTCCATCCAGTATTTTTCATGCTCTAAATGGGACTAGAAGCTGACCTAAAACATTTCTAAGACAAAACTGTGAGTGGCAGCTGTAGCTCTTCCACTTACTGCAGCCCTTTTCCCAGGGTCTCCACTCCCTGTAAGGGAAGCATATAGTCCAGAAACTGCTAAGATTTCTTTCTATATTTTTTTTTTTAAATTAAAAGAAACATGACATTAAAATTTGTTAAAGTAAAAAATGAATCTTTTGTTAGAAGTCATGGAACAAGCTTCTACTATTGATCAAACATCTGATGATCCTTTAAGCATAATTCTCATAAAATCATTCATGTTCTCTTTTAGGGAAAAAACTTCAACCATCACATCTATTTGTCCATTTTTCATGATAATATTAAACAAATATTCTTTTGTATGTTTTTAGGCTAAATTCTTTCACCAAATTATACAAGACTGAAATCTACGTGTAAGCACACTGAGGCCTGACTCAAAGCCAGTGGTCAATGCCTGCAATTCTATTCTAGAGGAGGCCTATAACCTCTCTTCAGTTACAAGTTAGGGAGTCAAACAACTTAGAAAATATTAATCTTAGCGGTTTCTAGAATGAGAGAGCATTTCATTGCCCAGCCCTCATTCAGGACGGTTCTGTTTGTAAGTGATGTAGCACTTGTATCCTTGCACAAGTCTGGACAGAAGACACAGCCACAAAAAGCAGCTTGGAGGATGGATTTGGAGCTATTCTTGTCTTACCAGAAAGTTTTAAGTGTTAGAGGACGAGGAAATTGGTCAGGTTTGCTGCTGATAATCTAACTGCGACTGAGAAATAATGCTAATTTTTGCTCATTTTTACTGCATATGCATAGAATCGTAGAATTGTCTAGGTTGGAAAGGACCTTTAAGATCATTGAGTCCAACCATCAACCTAATACTGCCAAAACCACCACTAAACCATGTCCCTAAGCACCACGTCTACCTGTCTTTTAAGTACCTCCAGGGATGGCGATTCCACCACTTCCTGGGGCAGCCTGTTCCGGTGTTTGACAACCCTTTTGGTGAAGAAATTTTTCCTAATATCCAATCTAAACCTCCCCTGGTGCAACTTGAGGCCATTTCCTCTTGTCCTAAAATATTCCAGCAGTGCATAGTATGCACTCAGGTTCTAGTGAACTATATACTAAGTCCCATGGCTGTTGTGCAAAGTATAATTTATTATCCCCATTTTACAGATGGGAAGACTGAAGTATGGAGTGCTGACAGCAAATAAGTCCCTCAGTGCTGTAGCCAAGACGAGAGCTCAGACCTCCCAAGTCACGTCTGTGCTTTCACCTTGACACACAGTGACAGGTACGTCACGTTCCTGTCACTGATTTAAGCAACAACACAGCTGTGAATATCTGGCACAGTGGAGCTGAACCTCCCTGCACTTACTACTTAGCTGCTTCTTTGAAATATTATCCAGAGGCATCAAAGGTGTTCGTAGTTATTGCTGAGAAACCGAACAAAAGGCATGGATATTTTAATTCTTGTTGTGAGAACGTTCACAGCTGTCAAACCTGTTTGAGCCTTCCTGGAGAACATTTAAATTTGGTTTGCTTCTGAGTGCTTGCCATTATGATTATCAAACACTTTGTCATTTACAGTTGATTGATGAAGCAGTTGCTTCCTTGAGCATAGCTCTTGATAGAGACCAGGGCTATAAAACATCCCTCTCTCCTCTGTTCCTGGGGGGCTTTCTCCGCGGAAGCAAAGCTCCGGTGAGCAAATTATATTCCAGTGTGCAAGCACTAGGTGGCACGAGTAATTTTATGGGCACTTCAGTATTTCAGCTAACTCCATCTGTTCAGTACACTGATTACAAATTCAGCCACAAACACTGTTTAGAGGCACATCATAAAAAGTTAGCTGGGAGTGATTTGTTTCCATGTATACTGTATGTTCTTTATTCTGCACACCATGCAGCTGTTACATTTGATGATTGTTCCAGGCTCAAACTGGGGCAAAATAGTGATTTTCACGAGGCTGTTTACTGTAATAAGTCCCATGGTTTGTGTGGTTATACAAAGACACGGTGTCTCCACATTTAGGGCACTGTTTGAAGCACAGAACTGAAAAGGGATATTGCATTAATACGAGCTTGAAAACATCCAAGGCCTAGATAATTCTATATAAACATATCTAAAAAGCTTGTAAATATTACTCCTAACATTTTCAGGAATAATTTGTTTAATAATCCTTATATGTGGGTGAGGATTAAGGGACAGGCTGGCAGGGGTGACACTGTTGTGGGTGTCTATTACAGGCCACCAGATCAGGGGGAGGAAGTTGATGAGGCCTTCTATGGGCAGCTGAGAGTGGCCTCACAGTCACAGGCCCTGGTTGTCGTGGGGGATTTTAACTTTCCGGATGTTTGCTGGAAGGACTACACAGCCAGCCAGCCTCAGTCTAGGAGGTTCCTCCAATGCATTGATGACAACTTTCTGATGCAAATGGTGGAGGAGCCGACTAGGAGAGGTGCACTGCTGGATCTCGTCCTCACTAACAAGGAGGGTCTGGTGCAAGGAGTAAAGGTTGAAGGCTGCCTTGGCTGCAGCGACCATGAGATGGTGGAGTTCATGATCTCGGCTGGTGGAAGCAGAATAGCAAGCAGAATTGCAACCCTGGACTTCAGCAGGGCAAACTTTGGCCTTTTCAAACAATTACTAGGGGAAATCCCGTGGACAAAGCTGTTTGAAGGTAAAGGTGCCCAGGATAGCTGGTCAGCATTCAGGGACTGCTTCTACCAAGCTCAAGATCAGAGCATCCCGACACGTAGGAAGTCAAGGAAGGGAGCCAGGAGACCTGTGTGGCTAAACAGGGAACTGCTTGGCAAGCTCAAGTGTAAGAAGAGAGTTTATAGATCATGGAAGGAGGGGCTGACCACTTGGGAGGAGTACAGGGCTGCTGTCAGGGGATGTAGAGAGGCAACTAGGAAAGCTAAGGCCTCCTTAGAGTTAAACCTGGCAAGAGGGGTCAAAGACAACAGGAAGAGCTTTTTCAAATACATGGCAGATAAAACTAACACCAGAGGCAATGTAGGCCCACTACTGAATGGGGTGGGTGCCCTGGTGACAGAAGATACAGAGAAGGCAGAACTATTGAATGCCTTCTTTGTCTCTGTCTACTCTGTCGGGGGCTGTCCTGAGGAGTCCTGTTCTGCTGAGACCCCAGATGAAGATGAAGTCAAGTCAATGGATGGGTTTGCCTTAGTTGATGAGGACTGGGTCAGAGACCAGTTAAGCAACCTGGACATCCATAAATCCATGGGTCCAGATGGGATGCACTCGCGGGTGCTGAAGGAGCTGTCTGAAGTCATTGCTGGACCACTCTCCACCATCTTTACCAAGTCTTGGGAAACGGGCGAGGTGCCTGAGGACTGGAGGAAAGCAAATGTCACTCCAGTCTTCAAAAAGGGCAAGAAGGAGGACCCGGGTAACTATAGACCGGTCAGCCTCACCTCCATCCCTGGGAAACTGATGGAGCAGCTTATCCTTGGTGCCCTCTCAAGGCATATCAAGGATAAGAGGGTTATTAGGGGCAGTCAGCATGGCTTTTCCAAGGGGAAGTCATGCTTGACCAACCTCATAGCCTTTTATGAGGAAATAACGAGGTGGTTGGATGATGGCAGAGCGGTGGATGTGGTCTACCTTGACTTCAGTAAAGCATTTGACGCGGTCTCCCACAGCATCCTCATGGCTAAACTGAGGAAGTGTGGACTGGATGACCGGATAATTAGGTGGACTGCGAACTGGCTGAAGGAGAGAAGCCAGAGAGTCGTAGTCAATGGGGCAGAGTCCAGTTGGAGGCCGGTAACCAGCGGAGTGCCTCAAGGGTCGGTACTGGGGCCCATATTATTCAATATATTCATTAATGATTTAGATGAGGGAATTGAGTGTACTATCAGCAAGTTTGCTGATGACACTAAGCTAGGAGGAGTGGCTGACACGCCAGAGGGCTGTGCTGCCATCCAGAGAGACTTGGACAGGCTGGAGATTTGGGCAGGGAATAACTTAATGAAATACAACAAGGGAAAGTGTAGGGTCCTACATCTGGGCAGAAACAACCCCAGGTTCCAGTATAGGATGGGGAGCTACCTGTTAGAGAGCAGTGTAGAGGAAAGGGACCTGGGGGTCCTGGTGGACAGCAGGATGACCATGAGCCAGCACTGTGCCCTTGTGGCCAAGAAGGCCAATGGCATCCTGGGCTGTATTAGAAGGGGGGTGGTTAGCAGATCGAGAGAGGTCCTCCTTCCCCTCTACTCTGCCCTGGTGAGACCGCATCTGGAATATTGTGTCCAGTTCTGGGCCCCTCAGTTCAAGAAGGACAGAGAGCTGCTGGAGAGAGTCCAGCGTAGGGCAACTAAGATGATTAAGGGAGTGGAGCATCTCCCTTATGAGGAAAGACTGAGGGAGCTGGGTCTCTTTAGTTTGGAGAAGAGGAGACTGAGGGGTGATCTTATTAGCGTTTATAAAGATATAAAGGGGGAATGTCATGAGGATGGAGCCAGGCTCTTCTCAGTGGCGACCAGTGATAGGACAAGGGGTAATGGATTCAAGCTGGAACACAAGAGGTTCCACTTAAATTTGAGAAAAAACTTCTTCTCAGTGAGGGTGACAGAGCACTGGAACAGGCTGCCCAGGGAGGTTGTGGAGTCTCCTTCTCTGGAGACATTCAAAACTCGCCTGGACACCTTCCTGTGCAACCTCGTCTAGGTGTTCCTGCTCCGACAGGGGGATTGGACTAGATGATCTTTTGAGGTCCCTTCCAATCCCTAGCATACTGTGATACTGTGATACTGTGATATGTGGAAATTAGGTAAATTCACAACAATGCAATTTTTTCCATTGTAAGGATTACAATTTTTGATGAAGACAGAGGTAAACTTGCAATTTGTAGACTGATATAGGTACATATGTCTGCCCAAAGCAGTCCAGTGGACAATATTTTTTCATTCCTCAAGAATCGTTTCTTTTTTTATCTGTCGACTACTTCTTGGAAAACACAGAAGCAATTCTTTGAATAGAGCTTGTAATTCACATCTTCAACTCTTACCACTTATTTAAACAGTAGATAAGAGAATTTTGTCCCTTCCTTCTATCTATCCCACTCAGCCAGTGAGATCTTGACTGACAGCTGCAACACAAAATATTTGATAATATTTGATATTTCTTTACCCCCTCTCCTACCCTACACATTTATACCCATGCCCTTTAACAGTAGAAAGGTGTGGGCTGGACACATTTGCCCAGGAAAGGATCTGACATTGAATCCCACAGGGAGGGAATGTCCTGGTTTGAGGTAGCCTGCATAAAGTACCTGGACCCTGTAGAGCAGCTGGATTTGTAAGGCATGTCTTACTTCTCAGTATGCCTCTGTTTCTTGGCTCTAGCAGGCTTCCATTTGGCTTTCTAAGCATCCTGGTTCACACTCAGATGTGTTTAGCCCTTCCTGTAGGCACTGCAGGGGGTTTGGATACCCGGTGCAAGATTGTGCAGCTGCGTACAGGTATTGAAGAGTCCAGACACAGACAATCTTTTTTTTTTTTTTCTTATTCACCAGTGGATGTCTAAGCTAGCTCACTTTTTTGTTTGAAAGCTGGTGGCAATATTTCTTTTCTCATGTACAAGTGATGTGGCATGCCCATTTTTCTTCTGCCTAACATTGCACCAAGCTTTCAAACATATGACTCCCACCTTTTAGGTGAAGGTCTCTGTGTCTACTTTACAAGGTATTCCAGAACAGAGCTTGCTAGATGTCTCTTAAGTTTCTCAGCTTGAAGGCATTCTGAGGCCCAGTAAATATTGCAATGTTTCACGTCTAAACTGAAAATATTAACTTCAGAGGGGGACGGTGGTACAGCCACTTTAACATGCACTGCTCAAAATTACCAAGTGAGTCAAAGGTTGAACTTGTCATTTCCCATCCCCTGCCTCATGAATATTCAATCAGTGATGTGTTCCTTTAAAAAAGCTGCAGTTTTTTAAAGAGCGTTATACTCCAGCTCATGTTGCATCCCCTACTTTTTTTCCTAACACTTGTTTGTGAGGATAAAGCATTTTATGACTCATTATTTACTCGGTTGCACAACACATCACTATTTTAACTTCACAGTATTGGTGCAAAGAATTTCAATTATTGATTTAAGGATATGTTTGTGGTAATATGCGAACGTTTTTTTACAGGTCCTCAGGCTGATCCTTTATATTTTCATCCAAGTTTGCAAGAAACACATCATTGCAAGAAATTAACCTTTATCTTGGAAAGAAAAAAGTAGTTCTTTGACTCATTACATTTGGATGAGCTAAATTACCTAATAGAAGAGTCCCAAATGTTAAAACAGATTTTTATATAAAATGGGAATGGTTCTCTTGGAAACCTTCAAAATTCTATCTTCCATTTGGCCTCTTGAGCTATCTGCTTGGTATAGTGCCATGGCATGAAGCACTAGAGGGAAGAAGGGCCCAAGAAAGTTGGTTAATATTCAAGGACTTCCTCCTCCAAGCTCAGGGGCAATGCATCCCTACAAAGAAGAAAGTGGGCAGAAAAGCCAGGAGGCCTGCATGGATGAACAAGGAGCTCCTAGACATGACCAAAAGGAAAAAAGAGGTCTATAGGGAGTGGAAACAAGAGCAGGTAGCCTGGGAGGTATACAGAGGAATTATTCGAGCAGCCAGAGATCAGGTTAGACATGTTAAAGCCTAGATAAAACTAAATCTGGCCAGGTACACCAAGACAAACAAAAAATCCTTCTCTAAGTATGTCAGCAAGAAAAGAAAGACTAGGGAAACTGTGGGCCCTCTCCGGAAGGAAACGCAAGAACTGGTTACCCGTGACGGAGACAGAGCTGAGGTACTCAATGACTTCTTTGCCTCAGTCTTCACTGGCAAGGACTGCAGCCACACTGCCCATGATGCAGAATGCAAAGGAGAGGATTGGGAAAATGGAGAACTGCCCACTGTAGGTGAAGATCAAGTATGAGACCACTTGAGGAACATGAAGGTGCACAAGTCCATGGGACCTGATGAGATACATCTGCGGGTCCTGAGGTTACTTATTAAATGCCTGGCTGGCTTGGTGGGGGAGTTGTGAATAATTGTCACAGGAGCACTTCAGGTGAAAATTTCAGATAGTCCTGTAGATTCCCCAAGGCATCTCCTGCTGTCCACAGGACAATTGACAGGCATTATTTATATGCTTAAATGTGCTGATTAACATCCTGGGTAGAGGATCTGGCTGTCGTGGAGACTTCCCCAGGCAGTTCCTACTGTAGAACTGACCAAATAGTACACAGAAAAGCTGAAAAAATCACTAGAACCAACAGTTAGGGAAGTCTTTCCCTGTCTGGCTAAGGACCCGTAAAATGGACTCCCATCACCACCTGGACAATCACTGACCAACTTGTTGGAAATTTGATTCCCAACCTGAGTATCATCCTATGCAAAAGATCCCAAACAAGTAGTGGTTTGGGTTTTTTAATTGTCTAGGGATTTTTTTGTTTGGTTGGTTGTTGTTGGTTTGTTGTTGTTTTTTTTTTTTTTTTTTTAAACTGCCTGTCTGCAATTGGCTGTGCAATAGTATGTTCCCCTGACCTCCTTCCAAACTCTTTCTGGGATTAAACGCAGTCATGTACTTTCTCCTTTGCCTATGCTTTGATTTTTGTAGGGAAGAAACCTGAACTTTAAGCTAGAAGAAGTCAAGGTGCTCTTCAATGAGTATTGACATGTAGATAACCAAGAAACAAGATGCTGAGGTATGCTGCAGAGCATAATTGCCTCCACAGCATCAACTGTCTCTAAAGGCAGATGTAATATACATGGAGAGAGAAAGACAAGACACCTGCACAGGGTAGCACAGATAAATGGATATACAGCTCGCTTAATCAGATCAGCACAGAATGGGTCCTACTGCTAAGAGAATATTTAATATGTTTGGGATGGGACAGGGATGAGCAGGGAGCAGAAATAGTGACTCCTGTTGACAGTGGGTGGAAAAGGCAAAAGAAAATTTTCTGTCTTCTTGAGTCAGCAAAATTTGGTTTTGCCTACTGCCAGTAGAGCATGGAGCATGGGCTGGCAGTCTCTGAATCAAAGTGTCTGATCAAAGAGGCTGAAAATATGTGAGTTGAACCAATGCTTTATTTAACTTAAGGTGATATCCCATCCTGAGGCAAATAACAGTATATTCCCTCCATTGGAACCTACTAATTTGTGGCAGGAAAACCTGAAGAGCCTCTGCCTACATGAGACAGATGATGGTGGGAGAACTGTTGAGACCCCAAAAGAAGACATTTTGTTTAGGAAAGAGCTAATCAAATTAAGATAAGTGCTTCACAAACATTTTCTCAAAGAAAAATGCCTCTGTTTTGGGTATTTTTTTATAAGTTGCTTTAGTATTTTTAAAATGTTGATGATTTCAAAGAGAAAAGAAGTCTGGAATAAACAGTAACTTAATAAGAAACTCATTTTGAGTTTCAAGAATTCTGAATATCGAGAAAGGAGAAAAGCAATGTCATATGACCAAAAGCAATCAATAGTGAACTGTCAAAGTTGACATTTCATGGACAATCATAAGATGGTATTTATATTAATAAACTACTTAGAAAATATTTACTCATATATCCACAGAAGTCAGAATGGATTTATTAATCATATGCAAACAGAAGATAAAAGCTACATTAACACTGTGTAGTATATTTTGACTAGCTCTAAAATAAACATTGATTTCTAGGAGGTTTTGGAAGAGATTTATTATGAAAAACCAGAAAGAAAAATCTCTTAGAGTGATTGAATTTCTTGTAGGCAAAAGAAAAGTAGGATTTCAGGTTAAATATTGTACTAATGCCCAGCCTGGCCCCAATGCCATAATTATAGTAATCAAACACTATTTATTTATATCATGTCTCTTTTGTACTAGTCTCATGCATACAAAATATTTACAATTCAGTCTGCAGTTTGTAGCTTCACATTGGCAGCAGCTTTTTAAAATATTTAATAAACTGCTCCACTTAGCAGCTTATGTATCATTTGGGAATAATGCAACAGAATTGCTGGCAAGTTATACCACCTCCTAGGGTGCTTCTTCATTCCACAACAAACCTGACTGTTACTACTGTAATCAGTTTTACAATCTTGTATGACATCAGAGTTCACATTGAACCATGTTACTCATAGCACTGTATTCCAAGTCTGAGATCCTTATTCTGATATACTTGTGCATGGTTTGGAAATGGCTATTTGGTCTGATCCATGATTACTATTCTTTTTCTGAAACAAATGTGGACTGTGTTTTTATTAGAAGAGACAAGACCCAGCCTTACACCTGGCCTGTATCTTTAAAACAAGATTCAGCAATATTTCAGTGTAGATTCTCTTGAGTCTTAACTTTGTGTGTAGAACCTTGAGCTTTGCAAAATTTAGAGACTTTATT
The DNA here is from genome assembly GCF_965231255.1 of Vanellus vanellus. Taxonomy (NCBI): domain Eukaryota; kingdom Metazoa; phylum Chordata; class Aves; order Charadriiformes; family Charadriidae; genus Vanellus; species Vanellus vanellus. The sequence continues at coordinate 95,877,236 of NC_138906.1, read as the reverse complement.
AATTGAGCAATTACAATAAGTTTTAACCAGAAAGAAGAACTTGCTAAACTCTTGAATCCCGTTAGATTGCTCACTGTTAATAATTTCTTTTCTAGGGCTGCAGCATGGGTTGAAACATGCAAAGGGACACAGCCCCATATGCAGTAATCTAACGGCATAAAAGCACCTGTCCTCTTCCTTGCTGTTCAGAACAGCTGAATTGTAAGACCGGAAAATCATCCAATTCTCAGTACTTGCTAATTGACTGAGCATTTGACTCCTGGTCCACAGGAACAACAACAACAACAAAAAAAAAAGGCAGGGAAAAAAAGACTACACAGAAAAGGCATGTGCAAATCAGCTGCAGCCTTTAATTTGCTGGAAGTAGAAATGATAATGCTTGTGTGGTATCAGCTCTACGGTATTCTAACTGCGCTTTTGCAGCTGTGAATTGGTTTTGCCCTGAAACCAATTCAAAATGCAATGTTTGTTTTGGATAAGGCCAAATCGCTGCAGAAATCTGTGGTCCTCTGCCTGCATGGGAGGGGAGGGGTTGAGGCTGCAGATAATTTGTGTTTACCAGTCCGTGGAGGAAGTAGTCTTGAAATGTAGAATAACAATGAAAAACAGAATTGTAGACTTTTAAGAGTAAACAGGCTTGATCTAGCCATTCTTACACATGTTGAAAGTTGGGCTTTTTTTCATCTGAAAGACTATTTTGCTTCAGGCTCTCTTTAATAAGTCATGTTGAATATTTAATGATGTTTCTTAAAAATGTCCACATTAACTAACCATGACCCCTTATCTAGGGCAAGAAAAGAGAACACTTCTGTTAATGACCCAATGCCTAGGGAACTCTATTTTCTTTAAAGTACAGAATAAGTAAGGACATTTATAGATCTGGTGGGAGATAATAAAAAGTGCCCAATTTGCATTGAAAGTCAACAGGAGTCCTCTTTGGACCTTTAAAAAACTCCCCTTTTGTCAAATAATGGGAGTGCACACAGGTTATGTCATAAAGTTAAGTGCAGAGATAAAGGCATTAGGGAGGAAAAAACCTATCCTGGAATCTTCATAGGCAAATTTTGACTTAGATGAATCATTTTCTGCTGCTATAAAAAGCTCCATCAGTTGTCAATAGAGTAATTTAAGGTTGCTCCATTTGTGTCCTGAGAGGGTAGGTGGCATGGCTAATCGCTACTGCCTTTCCCAGCAGTTCAACTCCTCGGTCTGGTCTTTGTGCAAAAAAAAAGGTGGTATTTTTGAGGGGACAGCTAACAACCTGGTTCTTTTGGGCTACAGGCAGCCTTTCTTTTCATGAGGCACTGTTCTCCTCACCCTGTATTGCTCCCACTTCCCTTTAGGCACTGCATGAAGAAGTCCAAGCTAGAAGTCTGGTTGCCCTATAGCTATTGTCTATAGGCACTATTGTCTATAGACAGAGAGGCCCCTCAAGGGACAGCAGAGCCCGCTGGTGAGTTGTATCATCTTTTATGAACACCTTTCACTCTGGCTTGGTGATAGAGGACTCTATTGTGGCAATGGTCATGAGGATAACTGAGTTCAGTGTACAATGTGGCATGACTCTGGGCTTGCAATTCCTCTCGTGAATGACTACAGAGAAAGGTGGGAAATATTGTGAGTGATTCATCTTCCTGATGAACTTTTGGCTTTTATATTTTCAAAGCCATTTTTGCAGGTAAGAGCAAGAGTTTAATGGAAATTTACTTTAAAGGCATAATACTGCAACTCTGCTTCTTGCTAGAAAGCATTGAGTAAAACTAATGTTAGCAGTGGAAAAAATAGCAACCTTTTCTGATTTTTTTTTTCTCATAGAAAACATGCTTCCTTTTCTGTTTGTCTCTTGTGAAGCATTTTTAACTCATTCCACTAATGATTTTGAATACAGTTAGATGCAAATTATTGCAAATTCCCTTTCCTTGCAATAACTTTATAAAAAAAAAATCTCATTCTTCATTATAGACAACTTTTAAGATTGTAGTTAACTTATTCAGGAGCAATGTGATTTCTAAATGCTTGTGAAACTTTTGGAAGGTATCGATGACCTCCCTGGAGGTGTTTAAAAAAAGGGTAGATGTGGTACTTAGGGACATGATTTAGAAGTGGTTTTGTCAGGGTAGGCTAATGGTTGGAGTCGATCTTAAAGGTCCCTTCCAACCTCAGCAATTCTACGATTCTATAATTATATAAAAAATCACAAGCACAAGTATGGTCAAGAATATTTGAACTGTCTCATAATAACTTTGTTGATGAAGGGCAACAAGAAACAAACATAAAACAATTGAGGGATTTCTCTTCATCTTTATGATCCTGGCAAGGTCTATAAATCCATTAATGCACAAGTTCAATAACCTCTTTTGGATACAATGCATTGAAAGGTAATTTAGCAGGGCAGAATTCTTTATTTAAGACATATATAAGTTTTTCAGTTTTTTTCCCATACAGAGAACAGATGTTTTCAGGCAGGAACAGAATGTTGAGTTTCATTAGAGACCCATCCAATAACTAAGCTGTTTCAAAGAAGTAATTCTTAGCCAAATTGACCATGTGTCTCTTGCTGTGGCAATGAGACATTTGGGGGTATGATTTTGAAAACATCTTTAAAAAAATAAAAAAAATCGTTAGAAGGACATGCTTTCTGTTTTGTCAGGACAATTATTCCCTTTCTAATAGTTCATTTTCAGTCAATTATGGGTCCACTTTTCTGACCAAAAGGTATTAATTTAAAACTTTGTGAAAGCCATTTCTTCTAAATGAGAAGACAATTTGCAAGGGAATGGGCAAGTATTTGTCAGTTTTTCATGAACATGAAATTTCAAAGCCAGATCTCAAAATTCTTTTCTGTCTCTATTCAAGCAGTTGATCTCAACCCATTACACACACGTACATGTTTGTATGTCCTCCATATATGCTAAGACGCATGTATATGATATATATGTTGTCCAAATACGTTATACATACCACACTTGGACCAGTCTCCAAGGTTTAGAGTCAGGGTTATAATTAGCACCTTAATGCTCTGTGTTTGAACCACTTAAAAAAATGTAATATGGTCCTTGGTTTTCACTTCCATTCCATAAATTGGCTCACACTTACTCCAATGATCATAATACTAGCCAGCATCCATGGAATTTAGAATTTCCTTTAATAAGGCCTGTTTGAACTTTCAGTATTTCCTTCTCTATCCCTTTCTCTCCTGTTTTGTATTCCTTTGAAGAGAACATGGATATAACAATGTATGCAACTTGAATGATGCAGAGTTGCAAAACCTGTAGGAGAAGCTTTGGTGAGTCAGACCAAAAACTCATTCATTTTCTTTGGTATCTTACCTCTGACAGTGGCCATAAATAGAGGTCAAAGAAAAAATAATAAAAGGGCAAGACTATGGTAAAAAAAATTCTAAATGCTTTCTCAGCCTCCGTCTATGTGTCTCAAGATTGCGATGTCTTTAATAATTTCCAATAGCTTTCGCGTCTCTGAATCTGCCTATCTCCCTGCTACCCACATACAATTTTAGCAACTGCTGTATCGGTGGCAAAGGAGTACCAGATTCATTTCATGTTAGGTTATATACATTTTGCAGGTGTGTTCAGCCCTTCTCTGTGGACAGTCAGTAATTTCATTCGCAAGGGCAACCAGGTAGTATGTAGTATTTTGGAAAGTCTTATATTATGTAGATAATCAACATGTCTTTCAGAAAACAGCTGGAGTTCAAGTCAGGCTTTATATTCTGAGGTAATCAATAACAGGGTGTTTCACTGAAATGTAATGGGTTTGAAATTTTATAACTGCATTAATGAATTAATATGACTTACAAATTCAGTAACTAGCTTTTTCTTCATTTACAGGCCTTTAAGCATAATTTCATCCATTCCATTTACTAACATTTAAAAGAATACATATGGAAGATGACAATACACTAAGAAAAAAGTGCAAATTCAACTAGATGAGGCATAATGTAATTATACCATTTACCTATTGCTTTTTTGTTCCTTTGTGTCCCTTTACCTATTCTTCTACTTTTCAGCTTAGAAATTAAACACATTTTCACTCGTTTTCATACTAATACTCTGGACCAAGTTAAACAGCGGGATGTAACATATTGATAAATTTATGAAAATTAGAGGAAAAAAGTGTAGGATTGCCTGGGGAAATCTAAAGAGAGTATAAAGGGAGTTTAGATTAGTGCAATATGCATAATAATGAGTCAGAATAAGGTACCCATTTATATCATTCCAACGTCTTCAATCCATTTCTGAAGTTGGTCCCTGGTGAGGAGACTTAATTTAAGACACAGAAATGCTCTCCAAGTTCCTGAACTCAAAGAGAATGCAATTAACATCACTTACCAAATGAGTCCACTGCTTTTTTTGAGACTGTGGGTAGGAGCACAGATGCTTATGCTGAATCTGTGAGATGAGACCACACCGGAAAGGGTCCTGTCCTTCACTCTTTGTCACCACAATTCTCATTTGTAGATGTTTAGCTCTTATATGTAAACTATGAAGTACATAAAATATTTGCTAATATGTTAAATATGAAAAAGCAGCACTAATGTTTTCATTCAAACAAACAAAAATCGCCCGCACTAAAATTTTTAGTGATCACTACTATAATTATAAAATAATGGTTTACATCTTAACCAGTGGTGATCCCATAGTTATTTCCTAGGCTGAGAATAGATGGAAGTGTTGTGTCCTTGTTTAAATATAACTATTGGCAAATGTTGACGTTGTAATACTGACTTCTGTCCCTACATTATGGAAATTTTTCATTTAAATTGGAACAAAATTCCTTGTACTGGGAAACTAGTAATGGAATAAGTTTTTCTTTTCATCTTTTTGTTCCCACTTTCAACCCAATTCATAATCTTACTAATTAAAAGTAAGTTTGTGCTGCAGTTCGAATGCCCTGTATAAATGAAGTTTTAGTTCATTTAAAGATGGTGAAAATAACTTTTTTTTTCTAGAATATTTCTTCCAGAACATTTTTCTGACTTGAATTGAGGAAGATCAGTTGTTATTCAGAACATAGTTTTGCATGTGAGTTTAAGATAACTCTAGATGAGAACAGGCATTTATACTCTGCGATCCAAGTAGTTTCTCTTCAGTTTACCTGAGATTTCAGTCATTTGATCAAGTAGCAGAAATAATGCCCTGATTTAGGTAGGTGGTTACCTAGGTTCAGTTCTAGTTTTGCCATCTGTCATGTAATGTCTCCGTGGCAGCTGTCTCTCTTCAGTTTCCTTTACAGTGAGGAGAAATATGTATTCACTTTTAGCAGTGACACCATCTTGAGGTTAAGGTAAGATATGCACTAGCCTCTGATGGCTGCCTAAGTATAATAAATAGATATCTGTACAGACCTACATTTATTCGTCCTAGCCATATTATTACAAGCACTGTTGAAATGAGTGGTTTGTCATGTTTGCTAGACTGAAAACTTATTTGCCTGATGTGTTTAAAAAGTTATACTTGATAGTTTCAGAGAAGTCAATATTTGTTGCAGGATAATTTGAAAAAATGAAATGAGATTAAATTAAATTGGTTGAAATGCTAACATAAAGTTTCTGCACATCCCCAGCACTATCATTTGAACTGGTAACAATCAAGAATCTCAGAACAGATATGAAGGACAGTATAGATATAGATTAAAGCTTACGCTGCTTTCTGTAGCAGTGATTCCTTTTCTTCAGGTTTAATGCATACTGGAGGATTAAGTGAGTTTGCAGACTAACTGTCTTTGCATTAATTATGTTAACGTCCTTCATGTCATTATGAGTCATCATGTAACCTTTCCTGTACAATACCATCTCTTTTCTTAAATCCTCTCTTTTGTCTTGTGCAACATTTCAACCCTTAGCTTGTTTTTGTTTTTTACTTAGCTTACCATGTGTGTCATGTCTGAGGTGAGAGAAGTCTTTTTGTTCCCATACCTTTACACTGAAAAGCCTGTTTTCTATTTTGTACTTGGCTCACTTCACAGAAATATTTATAAATAACATTTTTGCAAATTTTTATTTATTTTTTTATTTCTGCCAACTGGAACACTGTTTAACCAAAAGGTTTGAGGTATGACTTTGAAACAAAACATGTCCATAAAATGTAAAAGTTTATCTGAGGCGCCCCAGAGTGCTAGTGAAATGAAAGAAGGTCGGTGCCAACTTTGGAAATAAATACAGGAACATACTTTTTTTTTTTTTTTGTGGTTTGTTGGATTTTTTGGGTTTTTGTTCGTTTGTTTGTTTGTTTGTTTTAATTTATCTATGCTCAGTTAACTGGTGAATAGTTCATATAGCAATCATACTACAAGTTGAAAGAAATTGATAGATCAAAGATTGCGCAGATAAGGCTTCCCCAGTCCCAGATAACCTAAATTGTTTGTAACTTGGTAAGCAAAGCTAGTAGCTTGTTTTTTGAGCAGGCAATGAAGCCTGGTTTGCACTGTTTTTCTCTTTTACACGCTCTCTGATTTCTAATAAAGAACAAGCAGGTCAGGCTTTCCTTTATTGGGGGCATGAAGTAGTTATGCCCTCAAAGTGCCTATCAGTTTTTACAAAACTCTTACAGAGATTTTGTCCTTTATATAAAAAGGAGTTGTGCTGAACCCTCTGGAGTCACCAGGGGGCTCAGGATTACTGTGGGAGGAGGCAATAGGAGAGAAAGACATGTGGTATCTTAAACCACTTTCACTCTGGGAAACTGGCCTCAAATATTTATCACTTCTTTTAAAAGGCAGTGATCAGATTAAGCTGCAAAATTTTGAGTCTTGGTAAGAGCTGGCAATTTCAAAGAAATAAGTTTTGACCAGGAATAAAATGTAATTATAGGTGTACTTAGTTTTGGTTGGGTTTTTCTGTTTGTTTGTTTTGTTTGATTTGGGTTTTTTTCACAGAAAACATTTTATAAGCTAATGATTAACAGGCACAAACTTGAATGTAGGAAGTTCCATCTTAATACGAGGAGGAACTTCTTTACTTTGAAGATGGCAGAGCACTGGAACAGGCTGCCCAGATGAGGTGGCGGAGTCTCCCACTCTGGAGACATTCAAAACCTGCCTGGATGCCATCCTGTGCAACCTGCTATAGGTGACCCTGTTCGGGCAGGAGGGTTGGACTAGATGATCTCCAGAGGTCCCTTCCAACCCTGACCATTCTGTGATTCTGTGATTCTGAGTGTGCTGTTTTGGAGTGACCATAATGGATTTTGAACTATGTTAAATAGTAGGTTCACCTTAAAATGAAAGGTTCTGTATACATTTCAGAAAAAGCTTGCAACTATGAGAATTTTAAAATGAAACATTGATTTTTAGTTTTAAATGACACATTGTCTCAGAAAATTGTAAAATATTTCTTGTAAAATTAAATAGCTCAGTTGAACTGATTTTTTCTTCTTTTTCTATACTCAAATAAAAACAAAAGTCATTGGAAACTGACCCAAAACATCAACTGTTAACAGGCTGTAGTCAGGAGTGTGTGGTACAGCTATGTTACTAGAAACACAGATCTTTAGACTGTATTTTGAGTTATGTGATCATATTTTCAAAAGGAGAATACTACATTTTAATCCAGAGTTTATCACATAAGTATGGGGGTTTATTTTTAAAAATATTAAATGTTGAGGCTGGTGGATTTTGAGGATTTTTTAAAAAATGTAGAAGTAATTTTGCCTTGCAGGTTTTCTGTATATCTTTAAATTATGGAAATACTGGGTCTTCGCATACCTGGGACATACTGTTATATTACCCTCCAAATGCCAGTCCTATTTTGCTGCCATGTCTTTACAATTCTCATGTTAATAAAATCCTGTTCTTAATTGCATTAGACTTGTGAGATGTATCATGTAAATACTTTTCCATAATAATTTACTGCATTAAAAATATGTTGCTCTGTACACTGTGTCTGTCTCCTCAAAATTTTGAGCCCTATCCATATTTATGGTAAGGAAATAATAAAAAAAAAAAAAAATAAGAAAAAAATCAGCGCATTTACAGTAATAGATTGTCTTCTTAGGGAACTGCATCAGGATTCCTGGATCCAGATCCTACCTTCTTCACCAGTATTGAGTGGCTTTGGCGTGTCTTGAAGTCAGATAGCTCGTGTTTCTTTCCAAAGTGCCAGATGGTTTTGATCTCTTTGTCATGCAGAGGTGTCAATGTGGTCGTGCAAGGGGAGAAGACAGCCTTTACTGCAGCTCAGGCATCTGGCCACAAATAGAAGAGGCCTTTTCTTCACGGGGCCCAATATGTGACACAGAGACAAGACGCACTGTGGCTAATGTAGAGTGCTATGTCGTCTCCCATGGCTTTGTGGCCTTGTGCACACACCGAGCAGGCAGCAGAGAAGCTGTGGCACTGGCTGCCCAAGTGGGTAAGGGATGCTCCTTGCCTCAGAGGACTGCAACATCAGAGGCCAGCTCCATGTGCCTGATGCTCAAGGTGTGAGGCTGGGCAGTTCTGCCTGGTTTGGCATGAACTGCAAGTTCTTAGTTTGTAAAACAAGGATGATCTTCACTTGCTAAGTTGCTCTGGGGAGATGAAATGCTTCCCTGGCTAAAATTTGGTTTCAAATGGGAGTTCATTTTCAGCATTTTTCTGCTATTTCTTGTTAATTTTTCGTGTAAGGAACAAGTAGGTATTATTTGTCTAAATTTAAATTAATATAACAGTAAGTTGTCAAAACACATTGAAGGCATTTAGAAATGCGTCCTTTCATTATGAAGCGCACACACCCACTGCAACATTGCTTTGAGAAGCTTCTGATAAGAAGTTGTAGTAGCGCAGAGGTGGAAGTATGATTTAAAGTATGACAGGTCTAACAAGGTTCTTTGTGCTGAAGGAAATTATTATTTTGATAGCTAAGCTTAAAAACATACCACAATAATAGTGTTTTTGTCAGTAATTCTCAGTGAAAATCACTTCTATGCTTCTTTGGACTGGGTGATCTGCTAACAATCACTGAGTCTAATGGTGATGCTGCAGTGCCATGTAGCTATACCCAAACTAGACTTTGATAAAATAGCACAGGTCCTTGAAACAGTATAGCCATGTTAGAATAACTCTCTGTGGGCTGTTTAGTCCTGCTGAGAAGCAGGGTTTATCAGCCTGGACAGAGCACAGTCACTGTTTCCAAGACCTCATTCATCTCCTTCAGCTTCACCGGGAATGTGCCAAATAAACATCCAGCTATGCAACTCTATAAGAAAACTGGTCCCATCCTTAAGAGAAAATTTTAAATGTACGTAGTGTGTAATTCACTGTTGAAAAGTATCCAAAAATATGTGTGTATGAACCACAGCTAGCTGAAGATAATGTAGGGTTTCATTCTGAAAATACTGATTTATCAAAGGGATTTGGTTAGGGGTAAGGAAGTGGAAAATATGTGACTTCAAGATTTTTGTTAGTTACTCTGGGAGCTTGCTTCCTACTTCAGTGCAGCTTGAAAGCCCTATTGTCACTAATCCCTGCAAAACTTTCAGAGAGTTTTATCTTTATTACCACAGTATTATTGCTGGGAACCTGGAGCTAAGCTCCAACCTTTTCAGTGTTGATCATTGCTCCAGGGATTTTGGGCTTTTCCATATCAGCAAAGCAAAAAAGGAGCGAAAGCCCTGGAAGCAAAGGCTGTCATATCTGAATTGAGTGCTTCAGATGTTGGGCTCAGCTGTGTAGGGCCATTAGGTATCTGTCTTAAGGATGAGAAGAAATGTCTACCAAAATGCAGTACAGAAATGCAGACCTTCCCAAATGCATATCAGGAGTTAATATTGAGCCTTTACCTGTGACTAATCTGGAAGCACTCTAAGAACCCAATAGACAATAAGGATGTGCAGTATCTTCTGTAGCTTTCCAGGATAAGTGGTTACCACAAACTCAGTCCCGTAGTTCAACATCACGAGAATTTCACATGACCTACCTAATGGTCCACAATACACATAAGCTACTTAATCATCCACAACGATGTGCACAGCTCTGTCTAAAGAAGTGACAAATAAATAATAACTATTTGTAGACATGAAATTTGATTCAGTCTAATAATTTTAGATCACTAATATTAGAATGATGATGAGGAGAGAGTTTTTAACAGCATCCTAGGTTTACAGGTTCTCTTATGATAATTTGCATGTCCAACAGGTACATTTATGTGTAATTGCATATGTGTAATTATTTATAAATCTTTAAATTCTCTTTCTATATATTTTTTTAATATTCTTTGAATATCTTCTATCAGCTACACTGCTAAGGGTTCTTAAACTGATTTGTCCTGGTGTAATCCTGGGGATTGAGGTAAAAGTTCTACTTGACTTCTTTTGGGGCTGAGTAATGGAATTGGAATATTGGAATATTTCAATATGTTCTTGATATCCCTTTTATAAAACCTAATTTCTTTACTTTAAGTAGGGCCTGCCAATAATTTCGGGTTTTGCTCCAGAGGAAACCGGGGGGGCAGTATAAAAGACATTTTATTAAAAGGAAATAATCTAACATTTTTAAGTCATTTCAGATACAAAAGTGTAACTTAAACAAAAATATTTTAATTGTTCAAATTTCAATGACAATACATCTTTTGGGGAAAAGATTCTGTCTGATGTTTTCAGCCAAGCACTAACTGCAGAAGGGAAGAAACAATTTTTGCAAGTTAATTTATCAATAAGAATATGTGAACATATGGTCATATTATTACTTACAGCTTTGAGTCACACTGGCACTATATTAAAAAGTAATCTAGTTGACTAATGCACGTTAATATGTTTTCAGTGGTGTAGTGGGTTGAGCTTGACTGGATGCCAGGTGCCCACCAATCCATTCTATCACTCCCCTTCTCAGGAGGACAGGAAGGGAGAAAATAAGATGTGGGTCAAGACAAAAGCAGTTTAATAAAGCAAAAGTGAAGACTGCTCATGGAAGCAAAGGCAAACAAAAGATTTTAATCTCTACTTCCCATCAGCAGGCAATGTCCAGTCACTTCCTGGGAAGCAGAGCTTCAGTACCTGTAGCGGTTGCTCTGGAAGATAGATGTTGTAAACAACAAATGCCCCCTTTTGTCCTCCTTTCTCTTAGCTTTTATTGCTGAGGAGACATCATATGGTATGGAATATCCCTTTGGTCAGTTTGGGTCAGCTGTCCTGGTTATGTCCTCTCCCAAGGTCTTGCCCACACCCAGCCCACCTGTGAGGGGGGGAATGTTGGAGAGACAGGCTTGATGCCATCTCAGCCAGACCCAATACAGATGATCTCTAAAAAAAAAAAACCAAACCAAAACAAACAACAAAACAAAACCACAAACCAAAAAGCAAACCCATATGAAACAATTAAAAGGTATTATTAGTCTAATAACAAAGTTTCATTTTGGGTGATCACAAATCTATTCAACCAAATCAGAAATAATAATGGCATATTAAATGGTACACTGTGTCAAAAAGAAAAGCAAAGACAAGAGAAATCTAAAGTAGACAAATAGATTAGTATCTCAGCTTTTTATGTAGAATAGTGGGAATTATGCTGTGAAAAACTGAGTCTATTTGCAAGTTTTACTAAGTATTAGAAAAGCACAAATAAGAAAAGAATTTCCAAGTGGAATATGGGTTTTTAGTCAAATAAGTCCCACTAAAATCAGTTGAATCTGGTAGTTACAGCTCCTCATTTTTTCCTTTGGTCAGATTCAGTGAGGTTAGCAAACCTCTGGTCTCTGTATACCAGCAGGTCTTTGAAGTAAAGGTGTTATAACTGCACAAATAGGGATTTGTAAGCAAAATGCACTGTTTTATCACAGCATGACAATGCTATGGATAACCTGAAGCAATGCTATATGAGGGCGATATTCTCCTCTCATCAGAAGAGTACTTTTGATTTTGTTTTAGGTCTATTTTTTTAGGTGGAGGAAAAACATTGCACAGAATGTAGACCCACTGCCTTGCCCTCAGTGAGATGGATACCCTTCCTAAACGCCCTCTAGGGATACAAGCATTAGTTTCCAGGAGGATCTGCTCCATGATCTTACTGGGCACAGAGGTGAGACTGACCAGCCCAAGCTCCCAAGTGACCAGTCTTGTCGTAACATTGCAATAAAATCTGAGGGCCAGATGTGTCTTTAAACAGATATTCTGAACTTTGATACCCAGCATTACTAACTGACTGAAAACTCTCACAGCTTCTTGAATTTATGTAAATTCACTGTTTATTACTGCACACTCTTCGTAAACAGTGTGCAGTGATCACAGGGTGCATGTCCTTCAAATTTATTGTAGTCTGTAGAACTGAATGAAAAACTGGCATACCTGTGAACTACTGAGAAACTGACAGACATCTTAATTCTCTTCCTATCTCTGTTATCACTTGGATAATTTAGGTGACCTCTCAACTTCTTCAGAAAAGGATGCACAGAGTGCGGAAGGTGGAATAAAAAGCCTATAGGTACGTCATCGCTGCAAATATCAGAGGTGGTTTCCAGGCTAATAATAATTTGTTTCATTAATTAAAGTAAATCTTTAAGCTCACAGAATACCAAAATGCTGAGACTTACAAAGTCAGCTTGATAATAGATAATAGTCCTTGATCTGCCTCCCTGCATAAGACAGTACACATGCAGTATTCAAGGAGCTCCTAAAACAAAGTGCAGGCAGAACTGCTGTGGCTGCTGTGCAGATGGATGGGTTGTATTTACCAAGAGAAATGAAATTATTTATTTTGAGTTTCTGGCAGACAAACCACAGAATGCTACTGCACCATTTCTGGCAAGAGCACTTGATGATGCAAACGAGGTCTGTTTTAATGAGCTGCTGGCCAAGAGGAGGCAGAAGAATTTAATCTTAAGACTTATGTCTTCTTGAACATATGGTGCTAAACGAGCATCTTTCACAGCCCAACTAGTAATGAGAACTAATCTGAATTGGGCTAGCAGTAATCCACAGCAGACCAAATAAGAGAATCATATTTCTTATTTTCAGTGAAGAGTTAATTGCATCTTTTAAATTTTAAGTACTTTATTTTATTGACATGGAAATTAATTTCAAGAGGTAGATATAAACCAATGAAATTTCAAGTCCACACTTTGTCATAAAACCAAGGAAGGGTCAGAAGGGGTCAACCAGTAGAAGGTTTTAGTATAATAAACATTACCATAATACTTTTGCTTATGTATCACTTCACATGTGCTCATCCTTATCATGACCACCACGGCATAATCAAAAATCTGTTTCTAATGTATTCTGGAAGCCCTTACAACATCTGCATCTTGCATATAGCCTTCCATTGAGACTCAAATGCAAAGGCTGAATGGAATGAAATCAGCTAATATTGCAATTCTTATATGAATATTTAGAACCCTGCACATATAGAAAGAAAGGAATGATGAAGGAAAGGAGGAAAGCAAAGAGGGAGGAAAGGAAGAATTAATTGGTATACACACTAAAGCTGAGCAAATTCCGTGCCCTTAAAGGTGCTTCAAAAAAGTAGGAGTGCCTGACACCTAAATGGCATGTATACAGTATTTTACTCAAGTGTTGTTTGTAAGCACAGATACTTGTCAAAACATTGCTCAAAGATAAGACCTGGAATATAGTCAAAAATTGTACTCTAAAGGACTGGAAGTAAAGCCATGCTGACATTAAATCAAGTATTTTGTAGACAGCCAGTGTAAAATACTAAATATTTGCACGGAACATATGCCTAATCTTTGTGTTGCAGTTGCAGTTGCAGACCAGGTGTGGTACTGCGCTCTGCGCTGACTGCAAACAGCAGCTAAGTACTGAGAGCCATGCTCTTAAAATATTTTATCCTGGAGATTATGAGGACTGGAAGTATTTCTGCTATGACTTGATTGCAGGAACATCATAGAACCAATAAAGGCATAACTAGGCAAACTGCAGAGGTGCCAACATTCGTATAAATATACAATGATATTCTGGATGTGTTAGAATGGCAAGTATCTAATATCTTGGGTGAGTGGAAGAAATACACACATGCTTTTTTTTTTTATATATATATATATATACACACACATACTTTTTGGACCAGATAAGTTCCACTATTTGCAAAATGTCTGTCTTCCTACTTGAAATTAAAGCAGTTCTAGATAAATTTCTGGGTACGATCGGACTTATTTAGAGTATTTATTTATGTCTTTAACAGACTTTGAAAAAAAAATCAAGACATTAATTTTGCATTTTCTTTACTTGCATGGTAAAGTGAAGGGAAAAGCATTCTCAACAACTTCCTTTCTAAAATGCAAGCCAAATTGTGCACTTATTGTGGTGATTTCGTACTGCTGAGATAAAATAGAAAATAAGAAAAGATTAATACTGTGCTAGATGTTAGATCAAAATGAAAGCGGTGACAGAAAAAGGGATGAATTAGATATATATTATTACCATATTATCCCTTTCTCCACAGAAATCTTGTGTGCTTGCTATTTAAAATATATACACAATTCATTTAAGACATTGCTCAACTAACTGCTTAAAAACTGTAGCATTTAGATAGCACAAATTCCTTGTTTGCCTTGGTTGTTTTTTTTTTTTATTATTATTACTGACTAGCTCAGGATCCTTGGGTCTGCTTGGCTAATAGAAAATATTACCCTTTAAAATGTATTACCCTTTAAAAATGTTAAGTATAATGTCATTCAAAGTATATGAATATTCTTGTTCATATAAGTAGCTGAGCTGGACCCATAGTGTTTAAATATGGTGAAATCCATTCAGTAAGAAATTCGTAAGCATAGGACATCAACATTAGAAAAAAGTACTTTTTTACTACATTCTTTTGGCCTTCCAACCTATGCTTATCTTTTCTTTTCGTAAGTTTATTTCTGCATTGAAAGGTATTTACTGATAAGCACATATAAGAATTATGAATCTGTTACACACATTGTCTCCTACGCAAGTGCAGGGAAGGAAAATGGGGTGCATGTGTGTATGCATTTGTAAGTACTATATGGATTCTTTTATTGTTAACAATATGTTGAGATACAGTTTAGTGCTAGGCAACATTATCTTGTCCCAGTAGGACCAGGCCCTGTGACCTTATCCAAATACCACAGGCGCCTTGCTGGCTGTCCCTTAGAGGATTCTTATATCATTTTTATCCAAGCAAATGTATTTTAATTTGGAAACATTCCAGGGAGGCAATTAAAGAAATGCATAACTTTTGGTGTATTTTAATTTGTTCTTCAAAGCAGCACTTGCTGATGTGGACTAATCAGCTTTTATGTGCCAGTGAAAGCACAGAACATGATGACAGATGGTAAGCCAGAAAAATTCTTGTAGCTAAATACCCACTGTCATTGTTAACTTAGAGAGTGACAACTTCGGTGTCTTTTCGTACAGGATGTGAGAGTTTTCTTTTAGCTATAGCTAAGTGCTCAAAATATCATGGAGTGCCTGTAGCATGGTGTATTTGAACATGAAAACATCCAACTGACATATCAATGAGATAGCCCTGATGAATGCTGCAAGTTCAGTTAGGCGAGACATGTTTGTGGCAGTGTTACCATGCAATGTCTAACTTCCTAATCAGTGCATCTGTCTTTTCTTATCCTCTCATAATGTCCATCAGTAGCCAGTTAATCAGATTAAACTTGGGGGAGATATTTCAGCTGTCTAATTAATAGCGTAGGGGGAAAAAAACCAACCAAACAAGTTCTGCTGATATTTTTGCTCAATATTTTGATGGATCTACAATAGATATGCTATGTTTCATTTCAACTAAGAAATATGTGCCTAAGAACCCTTTCAAACAATCAAGATCTTAGTATCAGGAACATAAAAAGAGAAATGCACTTCAAATTCATGTGCCTCCATAAAACCAGAATTTAATGCAACTGCACACATTCTAAATTGAGATCTCTGAAGTACAAATAGAATGCTACTCTAAGAATTAAAATACTTGCAGTTTCATTTTTAAAAGACTGTTTTACTGTTGTGATGTTCTAATTGTACTTTAGTTTATAGATCGTATCATTTATCATATAACGATGGGGAAACACTTATTTGTCAATATTTTCAAGAAAGAACATTAAGACTTAAGGTGAGAGGGTGGGAAAGAGGAAGGTACTATAATTTCAAAACAAAGCCAGTCTGAACACCCATCTTTCACTCAGACTACCAGAGTTATATTCCACACTCAGATACACGGTGCCTAAACACACATGATCATACTTGGCACGTTGGATCTGTCTGACAGCACTTTCTGGTAACTCTGATGATGAAGTTTATTTTGACGGTGAGGTTGTTTTCCGCTTGCAAGGGTGAACATTTCATAGGGTGGTGTAGAGAACCCCTTTGCTTCACTGAATGTGTTGTGATTTTTTTATTATTAGGGAACATTTGATCTTTTTGGAGCTTTTTGACCAGCTCTTTCTCTCAGGCACTGTTTCCCCAAATGCTTCCTTGCCTCAACCCACAAAAGACAAAAAGCTTCCAAAAGAAATCATGTATGTAATTAAAGCTAGTTAAATATACGAACAGTTTGTAATTCTTATGAGGTGAAAAGTTTCAAAGGAAAATAACTTCATGCATTCTAAGATCTTTGAAATTCAAAAAATTTAAGCTTGATACATAAAGCATTTATTCAGTCCATATTGAGGAAAACAGAAAATGCAGACAACTGCTTAATCTTCTCACCTTATTCTGTGCACCTGATGAAAGTAGAAGCAAGAACAATAGCAGCTAAAATTCCCTGCGATTAATCCAAAAGGGTTTTCTGATTTTCTCATTGATGGAATTCTGTGCAGCAGGTAAGGAAGTACCCTTTATCACAGAATCACAGAATCACAGAATGGTAGGGGTTGGAAGGGACCTTTTGAGATCAGCTAGTCCAATTCCCCTGCTAAAACAGGTTCACCTAGAGCAGGTTGCACATGATTATGCCTAGGAGGGTTTTCAATATTTCCACAGAAGGAGATTCTACAACCTCTTTGGGCAGCCTATTCCAGTGCTCTGTCACCCTCAAAGTAAAGAAGTTTTTCCTCATGTTCAGATGGAATTTCCCATGTTCCAGTTTGTGCCCGTTGCCCCTTGTGCTGTCCCTGGGCACCACTGAAAAGTGTCTGGCCCCATATTCTTGACAACCGCCCTTTAGATTTTTATAAGCATTGATAGATCTCCTCTCAGTCTTCTCTTCTCCAGGCTGAACAGACATACAAGTAGTATGCCCTCATACGAGCAGTATTTCCTCATATGAGCAGTGCTGCATTCCCTTTGTCATCTTTGTAGCCCTCTGTTGGACTCTGTACAGTAGTTCCCTGTCTTTCTTGAACTGTGGAGCACAGAACTGGACACAGTACTTCAGACGTGGCGTCACCAGGGCAGAGTAGAGGGGGAGGACAACCTCCCTCGACCTGCTGGCCATGCTTTTTTTAATGCACCCCAGGATACCATTGGCCTTCTTGTCCACAAGGGCACATTTCTGGCTCATGGTCATCTTGTTGCCCACTAGGACTCCAAAGTCCTTCTCCGCAGAGCTGCTTTCCAGCAGGCCAGCCCCTAACTTGTACTGGTGCATGGGGTTATTCCTCCCTATGTTTGCTGTTGTTGAACTTCATTAGGTTCTTCTCCACCAAACTCTCTAGCCTGTCCAGGTCATGCTGTACGGCAGCACAGCCTTCTGGCATGTCATCCTCTCCTCCCAGTTTTGTGTTATCAGCAAACTTGCTGAGGATACACTGTGTCCCCTCATCCAGATCATTGATGAATATGTTGAATAAGTCTGGACCCAGTACTGACTCCTGGGGAACACCGTTAGTTACAGGCCTTCAACTAGACTCTGTGCCACTGATCACAACCCTCTGAGCTCTGCCATTCAGCCAGTTTTCAATCACCCCACTATCTACTCATCTAACCCACACTTCCCAAGTGTACCTATGAGGATGTTATGGGAGACAGTGTCAAAAGCCTTGCTAAAGTCAAGGCAGACAACATTCACTGTTCTCCCCTCATTTACCCAGCCAGTCATGGCATCATAGAATGCTATCAGATTGGTCAAGCATGATTTCCCCTTGATGAATTCATGTTGACTACTCCCAATAACCTTCTCTTCCTCTACATGCTTAGAGAGGACATGCAGAACGAGCTGTTCCATCACCTTTCCAGGGGTGGACGTGAGGCTGACTGGCCTGTAGCTTCCCAGGTCCTCCATCTTGCCCTTTTTGAAGACTGACCTGACATTAGCTTTCCTCCAGTCCTCAGGTACCTCTCCTGTTCTCCATGACCGTTCAAAGATGATGGAGAGTAGCTTCACAACAACATCTGCCAGCTACCTCAGCACTTTTGGGTGCATCCCATCGGGGCCCATGGATTTGTGGGTGTCAAGTTTGCCTAAAAGACCTCTAACCCGATCCTCCTCAACCAAGGAAAAGTTTTCCTTGCTTCAGACCTTTTCTCTTACCTCCAGGGTCTGGGATTCCTGAGGGCCGGCCTTAGCAGTAAAGACTGAAGCAAAGAAGGCATTCAGTAACTCCGCCTTCTCTGCATCCTTCATCACCAGGGCACCCACCTCATTCAGCAGCAGGCCCCCATTTTCCCTAGTCTTCTTTTTGCTACTGATAACATTCCTATATTCCTCCCAAGTGATCAGTCCCTTTTTCCACATCCTGTAAACTTCCTTCTTCCATTTGAGTTATTCAGAAGCTCCTTGCTCATCCATGCAGGTCTCCTGCCTCCTTTGCTTGATTTCTTACTCATAGGGATGCACCAATCTTCAGCTTGGAGGAAGTGGTGCTTGAATATTAACCAGCTACCTTGGACCCCCCTAAATTCTATAGCCCTAACCCATGGGGTTCCTCCAAGTAGCTCTTTGAAGAGGCCAAAGTTAGCTCTCCTGAAGTCCAGGGTTTTAATCCTATTTATTGCCCTGCTTCTTTCACACAGGATCTCGACTTCACCATCTCATGGTCACTGCAGCCAAGGCTGTCAGCAACCTTCACATCCTCAACCAGTCCTTCTTTGTTTTTTTATTACAAGGTCCAGCAGCACACCTCTCCTCTTTGGCTCTCCTCCGGCACCTGTGTCAAAAAGATCTTCAACGGTCTGCAGAAACCTCCTGCACTGTGCGTGCCTGGCTGTTTTGTCTTTCCAGCAAATATCAGCGTAGTTGAAGTCCCCCATGAGAACCACGGCCTCTGATTGTGAGGCTACTTCCAGCTGTCTGTAGAAGCCCTAATCAATTTCCTCTTCCTGATCAGGTGGCCTATAGCAAACACCCACAACATTGTCACCTGTATCAGCCTGCCCCTTAATTCTTACACATAAGCTCTTTATCTGTGCTTTTTAATTGCAGAGTATGCTAAGTGGGAGAAGAGAAAAGGAGCATCTTGCAGGCTTTGCTTATAGACTCTGCTCTTCCAGCTTAAGTCTCCAAAATAAGGTTTCCCTCATTTTCATATATAAAATATCTTCATGCATTCTGCGTGGAGATACTGTTGTATTTTCTTTCAATACGTCTTGGATTGTCTCATCCCTTTTGTAGGGCTCAGGTGGCAACCCTGTATTCAACCATTTCATGTCAGAAAATTTCCTGGCTGGAAGATTTCCATCACTTGCACGTTGACCTAAGGACATCTGACATATTCCCTACCACCTAGCTTACACTATGTCTTTTTATTAAGCTCCAGCTGAGTGCTGTACTTCTGCCTGTTCAGCTATTTCTGAACAATACATATTAGCAGCTCGAATTCTCACATTTGGGACTGACTGCCAAGATACTCCCAATCCCTAGACACTACTGGATTGCCACAGCACTTTTTATGCTTTGCTTAATGCATGTTTTGTTTGTTTGTTTTTAAATGTGTGCAATTGCCTGGAGGGTTCTTTTTTACAGTTCACAGTAGAGTTCACACACAGTTCACACACACAAACTTAATGCAGCCAACCAACAGTAAAAAGAGGCAAGCTACAAGACAGTAAGTAATTGCAAAGTAAAATACAGAAACCGGTTCCCAAACATTTCAAACAGATTGTCTGTATGGGTAAAATACTCTTCTCTAACTCTTCGTCATTCTGTAATGTATTACAGGTCCATCCAAAATACTACCTTGGACAGGAAAGAGAAGACATGCAAAGATGGGTAGAAATGTTGCACCGAGCAATTTAATTCTACCACTTTAAGGATCTTCATGTTTTCATGATAAAATAATAAAACACTCCCAACTAATCCCCTGCTGTTACTACGTGTACCATTTGGTATCTCCAAAATGACCAGGCTTGCATAAAGGAGGAAGCTCCAGAAATCTCAGCAAAAGAGAGGAAGAGTCTGTAATGAGCAGAACTGGGGGGAAAGGAAAGCGATAGAGAAGCAATATAGACAGTGTACTGCAAATGAAGACTGATTTGATATTTTAAATGACATCTAGAGCTGAACATTTTGTCATGTGTTTGGCCTGCTGGCATGCTTACCAGCATGCTGTTTTCTGAGAAGGATCATATCCAGGTTTGCAGCTTGACAGTCTGACGCCTCTTTCTTTGGAAGTGGCAGTTCACTTGAGCTGCCAGCCCAGTTAACATGGCCAATGGCCTCTTTGAGAAACTTGGTAACATGATACTGGATGAGTGTGGATATTTAACCCTAGTGAGCCTGAGTTTTCATTACATGAGATTACCTTACTGATCGTTTCTGTTTCTCAGCAAAATTCTAGGTTGTGCATCAGTTCCTTCAATCCATGGGCCTGAGCCTGACTTTGTGTCCTGATCCTCACTTCTGCCTCCCTTCCCCCTCAGTTAATTAACTTTAGCTCCTCCTGATCTTAGATTCTTTTCATGGTGCGGGGACCTGACCATCAGCCCAACTCCAACTTCATTTTTGCTTTGATTTTGCAGCTAGTACAATCCTCAGCTGGTTCACTCTCATCTCAAACTGAGTGTGATTGTAATCTGCTGTCTTCACCCTCTACATTTCTCCATCTCAATTTACCTTCTACAGTCATATAACACAAAACAGACCTCTGAAAAACTGATCTGCTGACTTCAGAGATCTTCATAATGTATTCATCCTTCCAGGATTTGAGAATTGCAAGTGGATTTCAAGAAAATGTTGAACACAATGTAAGGTGTTGTAGAAGAAATATCCTTTGTTTTCCTCACTGTCGTGGTTTAACCCCAGCCAGCAACTAAACACCACTCACTCACTCTCCCCCAGTGGGATGGGTGAAAGAAGCAAAAGAGTAAAAGTGAAAAAACTCGCGGGTAAAGATAAAGGTAGTTTAATAGGTAAAGCAAAAGCTTCACTCACAAGCAAAGCAAAACAAGGAATTGATTCACTGCTTCCCATGGGCAGGCAGGTGTCCAGCCATCTCCAGGAAAGCAGGGCTCCATCACACGTAATGGTTATTTGAGAAGACAAATGCCGTAACTCAGAACTTCTCCCCCTTCCTTCTTCTTCCCCCAGCTTTATATGCTGAGCATGATGCCATATGGTATGGAATATCCCTCTGGTCAGTTGGGGTCAACTCTCCCAGCTGTGTCCCCTCCAAATTTCTTGTGCACCCCCGGCCTACTCGCTGGTGGGGTGGTGTGAGGAGCAGAAAAAGTCTTGACTCTGTGTAAGTGCTGCTCAACAACAGCGAAAACATCCCTGCATTATTGACACTGTTTTCAGCATAAATCCAAAACAGCCCCATACTAGATGCTATGAAGAAAATTAACGTTATTCTAGCCAAAATCAGCACACTCACAAATGAATTTAGAATTCCATAACTATAACAAGCAAAAGGTGAGGGCATCCGAGGAACAACCGTTATGATATACATCAAAAATTTCAAGTGTCTTCTCTACTTTTACTCAAATTATCGAGCAGTGATATGCTAGTTTGGAGGATTAATCAAAGACTTATCACAAATTGGAGAAAAAGTTTATGTTTGGTTTTTTTTTTTTTCCTTCATTTTGATGGGAATAACCTTCTGGATACTTCTAAATCATCTCTGCTCAAGGTTGACCTTTAAAATGAAAAACTGCTTTGGTGTAAGAGCATTGTCCTGGAGGTGATTTTGTGAATCATCTGGCCCCATTTCCCTGCTATTGCAAACTAACACATTGTGGTATGAAGTGCAACAATGGCAAAACATCTTTGTCCCTGTGATGACTGAGAATTCAGTTTTCCCTCTGTTTTGAGAGAAATGAAGGAAGAGTGGGCATACCTAAGGAATACCAGAAGCATCAAACCAAATGATTTTTCTCAAGAACAACGTGTTTTAGTAATCATTTGAATATATGGGTTGAACATGTGGGTGCCATGTCCACACAAAGGAAAAGGTTACGGGCAGTTGCCTTTCTATAGAAACAAGTAACTTGAGTTTTAGATTCAGTGGACCTTTTTGTATGTGTTTGGTATAGTCCAGGAAAATGTACTTTATCAACTACTGGCATTCTAGCTTTTAAAGAAAAGCAATAAATATACTGGTTTCTGAAGGAATGAAATGT
This sequence comes from Vanellus vanellus, assembly GCF_965231255.1. Lineage (NCBI taxonomy): Eukaryota > Metazoa > Chordata > Aves > Charadriiformes > Charadriidae > Vanellus > Vanellus vanellus. Next base: position 95,854,830 of record NC_138906.1, on the reverse strand, counting down.
TTTCCTCTTAATCATCCAAAAATAACAACTCAGATTGAAGACATGAGGGCACTTGACTCAGACCTTTTTTCTTCCTGATGACTTTTGGTTTTTACGGGTTACTTAATCTGCTACAACCTGAAAAATCAATATCTTCATATTTTACCTTAGCTACTCAGTGCTTTCCTCTATATATCTTCCTGTCAGATAGAAGGCTGAGAAGGTGATAAAGAATCTTGAACTTGGATTAGTACATTTCACAATGTAGATGTGTTATAAAAAAAAATGACACACCATGTCAATCAGTTTCCTGCTGAGAATTGAATTGCATGTAATTTTGAATTTGGCAAGACCTTGAGCTGGCCAGTGTGGTGGGACAAACTAGCCTGGGTTCTCACTTTTGTACATGAATGAAAAAGTTGACCAAAACCAAGATGACAGTGTTTATTGAACTTCACTGCAGATAGATTTATATTTTAGATAATTGAATAGAGTTTCAAAGGTAATGGAAAAGTAATGATCACAGTGTGTGATCTGGCCCATGTGATTGTGCAAGAATTTCCTGTGTCTTTCCCTCCATCCTCCTTCATTACAAAAGCAGTAACAACAGCCACTGAAGAGAAAACATGACAAAACATCTTCTCAGACTACTCTGTGCTGTTTGTACAGCCGTGCTTTTGTATACAGGCTTTATCTATGTCTGATAGCCCAAAGATAATCTGTGTTATATTTTGAAAGTACAAGTACTGTGTTCCAGGGAATATATATGATTGCCACAATCTCAAGATCAACAAAATGAGATCTGAATGTTTAAACTTACTTAGTTTCAAGATTCTATCAATCAGGCTGTAATTTTAAGGGAAGAGGGAACTTGTGTTCAATGCTAGCACACAAAATAATAGCGGATATGGGTATCTGAGGAATATCATAGATTATAATAGTATAGTATATTGCTATAGCTATGTTGCTATAAAGTGAGTTAAGGACCAAAAAAAAGCTATTAATGCTTTATAGAACTAATTATTTAGGTTCACTTCCTATCATTTAGCTTGGCAGTGTTTGAGGTGGGGATTAGATATAAATCCAAATTATTTGCTTATTACTTTGCCAGTTTGTATAGAATCTACTAGTAAGAATGCTAAGTTATTTCCCAAAAGTGTTCTTATTCTAATTAATTTTATTTTTGTTCTCATAACTGCAGTAAATCTTCCCTTATTTTGAATAGCAATCAGTGATCTGATCCAAGCCATTTTTCCTGAAATATGAAAAATTTTTGATATCTTAACTATGTCTTTCTCAGCCTCTGTGATTTTGTAAATACAGGTCTCCTCTTAGCAAATTAAGCACCTCTGAATAGTCACTTTCAATCATAGGACTCACCATTTCTTCTTAGATATATAAATCTTATACACAGTTCTCACGGTAGGAGCCTGAAGCAGAGGCCACATGTAATACAGAAGTTAAGGCATTCATTGCTTGGTTATCTTAAGCTTAATATACACTGAAAGATTTGTTAATGTTTAGCCCTATTAAAAGCTGGTCTTTTTTATTAATTTCCTGTCTATTGATTTAGTTTACAATAGATTTAGTATGGATTTTAGTGGAGCAAACATGTCACCCTTGCAATGGGTTACTCGTACCAACTGGTTTAAAGATGACATGCCTACCTGTTGTCTTGTCATATCTTCAAATTTTGCATTGGCTGAAACTGCCTGCAGCTTCAAATATAAATATGCAAATCTAGATGTACTCACGTAAAAGGTTATTGCTTATAGTACTAGTTTGGGCAAACAGCTACTGTTATATTTCTGAGGTTTTTCTTTAAATTTTCAAAATATTCAATATTTTAAATGCTTCAGTGAATATTCCAGGGAAATGATTGACAACTCTTTGTTATTCCTTTGTTAATCTATAGGTGTTGATAATTAGAATTCAGAATTTACAAAGCGGTTTTGTGGCAGGGAGGATAGGGAAAAGAATTGGCTCCTCTGCTGGATGAACAGAGATTTCTACATGAACTCTCTCTATATATACTTAAAATATTCAATTTTAATCATCCAGCTCCCATATGCAGTCTCATATCCACAAATAGTCACAACCTGGAACTCAACTGTAGTATTGTTTTGCTCTTTTTAATGTCTAGAAGGAAGTAGGATTCATCAAAATTACAAAATCAAAACTATTTCCTCTAATCTGGAGTACATTAACAGATTGATAACGTATTTCAGATAAAATTAGGCTTATGTCCTTGATCTTAAAAAATTACCTCTGGAGACAATTTCTTGCCTATTAGCAACTGCTGACCTCTCCAGAAGATTTGTGCATAGGTATATTTGCATGTCTGTATTGGCAGCAATCTTGAAAAAGCCTACAAGATTTTAATGAGTAATTTTAGAAGAAGTGGAAAAAAATAACACTGTAAATATTTTTTAATCCTGTGAATCACAACTATAACCAGTATCTCATTTCTTGTACAAAACTTATCTTTAAAAAAAGATTAAGTATTTTTCTTCCATTTCTAATGAATTTTTCATCTTCTAGCCTTTATACTCAAATATCACGGCTTGTTTTTTTTCTGCATCCCTAAACTAAAATTATAATCGCCACCCTTGTGCTCCAGCCAAGTGGATAAGAGCTTTATAGAATCATCCACCACCTGAAAACCTTAAAAAATATTTAAAAAACATTCAGGTTGTATCATAAACCTGCTTTAACAGCATATTGCTTTGTTAATATTTTTGCAAGAGATGGTTTTTCTTTTCTAATTTTAGATGCAGCTCCATGTTATACAGATGCTGCACTCTTGTCTTCCTCTGAAACACAAGTTTGAGGGCTCTTTGTGGTCTAGGTTATTTTTTTTTTAAGGAAAAATGTCTTTTTCCTGCCCAACAACCAACAGGTGCTACTGTAGAAATGCAGCCAAATGAAGTTCCTGCTGTTTTAAAGATAGTTTTACAGGTATATTGTGCCTTTTCATGACATGATTAATTCTTCTAAATGACATTTTTATGGCTGTTTGTTTGGATTCCATGTTTATATTTTCATGCATTTAAATTTTGTCCATATTTTGTTTTTCTGTTTCAATTATAAACGATTATAATTTTTGATATAATTTTATACAGAAAAATATCAAAATGTTAACACCTTTCATCTAATAATCTCAAACTGTTTTGTAAGTATTAATGAATGCTACTTCACAGCATTTTTCTGTTATCAATAATCCTTCTCATTTCAAAGCATTTAGCAGACCGGAAAATAGATGTACAGTAGGATTAAGCAACTTGCTGAAGATTAAACAATGAGTTGCAAAGCTACTTTTATGCGAGTAGGAGGAGCACAGCTAGATATACTTCCTCTGTGTGTGTGAAGGGAGTAATTTATGCATCAGATGAGTACAGGATTGACAGTGTGCTTTTTTGTCTGTAGTCTTTAATGGGTATCTGTAAACCACCAGTGATTGGTAGATTGTAGCCTGGCATCCATGAATTCAGGGTATGTTTACACCACAGGTAGTGGAATGACTGAAGCTTGCATTGGCAGATGTAAATTTGAATTACCTGGCTGGGCCACTATACAGCAGTATAGCTATAGCAACAAGGAGCTCAGCATGGCTGGCTATGGAGATGCGGAACACGTTTATGGATGATGCTGACCTCTGTCCTGTGGTATGTCCACAGCTGGGAATGTGAGGATTTGACACAAACTACTGCATGTGTGTATATATTGGGAGCAGTCATTTCACAGAATCAGATAATGGTCAAGGTCGGAAGGGACCTCTGGAGATCACCTAATCCAACTCCTCCCCCCTCCCCCCCCCCCCCCCCCCCCCGCCAGAGCAGGGTCACCTACAGCAAGTTGCACAGGACGGTGTCCAGGCAGGTTTTGAATGTCTCCAGAGTGAGATACTCGACAACCTCTCTGGGCAGCCTGTTCCAGTGCTCTGCCACCCTCAAAGTAAAGATGTTCCTCCTCGTGTTAAGATGGAACTTCCTATGTTCAAGTTTGTGCCCATTACCTCTTGTCCTATCACTGTGCACCACTGAAAAAAGACTGTTCCCACCCCCCTGGCACCCTCCCTTTAAATATTTGTAAGCATTAATAAGATCCCCCCTCAATCTTCTTTTCTCTAGACTGAAAAGACCCAAGTCCCTCAGTCTTTCCTCACAAGAGAGGTGTTCTAATCCCCTAATCATCTTTGTAGCCCTTTGCTGGACCCTCTCCAGCAGATCTGTCTTTCTTGAACTGGGGAGCCCAGAACTGGACACAGTACTCCAGATGTGGCTTCACCAGGGCAGAGTAGAGGGGGAGGATGACCTCCCTCGACCTGCTGGCCACACTCTTCTTGATGCACCCCAGGATGCCATTGGCCTTCTTGGCCACCAGGGCACATTGCTGGCTCATGGTCATTGTGTTGTCAACCAGTACTCCCAGGTCCCTTTCCACAGAGCTGCTCTCCAGGAGGTCAGCCCCCGACCTGTACCCATGTGTGGGGTTATTCCTTCCCAGGTACAGTACCCTACACTTGCCCTTGTTGAATTTCATAAGGTTTCTCTCTGCCCAACTCTCCAGCCTGTCTAGGTCACGCTGTAAGGCAGCACAGCCTTCTGGCGTGTCAGCCACTCCTCCCAGTTTTATGTCATCATTTCTTAGACTGCAGAGAAGAGGGACCTTTGGGGATTGTCTTTCAGCTCTTAGACCTTGTGCTCTGGGAAGACCCAGAAGCTGCCCCCTTCTGAAACTCCCACCCTGCTACAGAGAAATAAAGCAAGACTACAACAAAGTATTGTGGTTTGTCAGTACAATTTGCATCCCTGCCCTCCCTCCACTTTCATATTTAGACATCAGCATGGCCAATGTTATAAAGATACCCCAGTGAACAAGTGCTAAATATACTGGCACTAAGTCAAGAAGCAACACCGTGGTGCATAAGCATAGATACAAGTTACTTTTTGGATCCTTTTGTTGTGTTTCCTTCTATGTGTAAATTTTTGTCTTTGAGATCCCAATTGTAATGCTAAAATGTTATTCTTCTTTTGGTTTCAAGAGTATTTGAATCAAGTCTGAAGCTAAGTGAGAATAACTATTATTGTAGTTTCAACAAGAAATGCACTGAGATACAAATAGAAGCTCATGTATGGGTGGACACCTATGATTTTCTTATCTCTTATGACTTCTGATGTTTGGCAAACTGTAATTACGGAGGACACACTAGTTATTTTTATAGGAGGAATTTTCTTATTTCTGTTTATATTATACACCTCTCCAGAGATCCATGGCCTGACATTCTCTTATGGGGTGAAATCAAGATCCAAATTTGAGACTTTCTTCTTCTGTGAAATCTAAATACCTATTTTTTTTCCATTCATTTTTAGCATTGTTTTGAAGAGAGAAATATACAGGAGTAACGAAAGTGTTTATTCAGAAAGACTTAAAAGAGGATACAGATCATTAGGAAACACTGCCTTGTGATTCGTTACATAATTATGATGCTGTCCTACAGAAATGGATGGTGATGGAAGCGAAAAAGGAATTTTCCCGTGGCTGTAGGACAAAGTAATCATGTACTGAAATGAAGATTTCTGGCTTCAAATCACCTGCACTTATTGTCTGGCAGAACTGGCCTAGCTGCAGCACCCATTTGCCTAGGATGGGTACCCAGTCAGTTGGAAGCACCTGCTGTCCTCTCAAATTCTTCACTTTACACCACTTTCCTGCCTCTAAAATTTGTGTCTGCTGTTACAGGAAAAACAAAATCTTTTTGCATAAGGATCTTTCCTCTTAGCAGCATCTGGATACTAATTCCAACATTTGCTCCTCACTTTCATGCAAAGAGCAGGCTAGTATGTCTCTCAGTACTTGATCATCAGCCACTGGAGCAGCTGTTGATTGAAAATATATATAAGAATAGTTCCTCTGAAAGTCTTTCAGCATTACTTCTGTCTTAATTTTTGAGGTTTTCCAGTGTTATTAGCATATTTATCTGTGAGAGACTGCAAGTCAAGTCAATAAAGAGGTTGAACAACAATGCAAAACCCAGAGGTTTTCTTGAAAGAAAAGTTGAATTATTTCTGCCCTCTGGTCCTGTAAATAGGATGCCTAGGACTGAAAGGATGGATGACTAGACACAGGCATTGCAATGGACAGAATCCGTTATATAAACCAGGGAGACTTTGCTCTAGAAAGGTAAGAATTTGTGGCATGTTTCCGCGAACCCTTGAGCATTATGCATTTGTAGTGCAGGGAGAGTAGAGCTGTGAAAATAAGCTAATTTTTTATCTATGATTCATCAGAATATTTTAATGCTGGTCTAAAGGATTGCATAAATGTTGCACATCTCTTAAATATACAGTGTATATTATATGAGTTGCTCAGTGAATTAAAACCAGACCAAGCTGCTTCAGGCTTTAATATAAATTCTGTTTAAAACTTAAGCCTCAGATGCAGTCAATCTAACTTTATGTATTAAGTGAAGTACTTCACAAAGGACCCTCATCACCCTGGGCTATCCCTCTAATAAGTGCACTTCCACATGATGAGTGTGATGGCCTGAATTACCTGGAGGAAGAGCTTTCTTCTCTCCACTGACTCCAGAGAGACCCTGTGGGAGCCAAGGATCTCAATTAAATGCCTAGAGTTAGATGAGAGCAACTTAAACTTGAATGCACCAAAAATTTGCATATGTCTTGGATGCTTAGTGTATAACTGACTTCCTCATCCTCTTCAGACATCTTTTTAAGACAGGGACTGGGTAGACTTCCAGTCCCTTTCTATACAGCAAAACTAGATGCCCTCTCAGCATCTCATCTCATCGCCATGATAATCTATTTTTGTCCCGGAGCTAGTCAGTATCAGGCAATGGAATTCTAAATGGTGAAGGCAGATGCCTTTTCCACTTTCATGGTATGATTTATTACTGATTAAAACTGTGCTACACATGGCTTTTGATTAAGAACTCCACATGGCAATATTTCCCCATTTTGTATTTCTCAAGCTTTGCAGTTCCAATATTTTTCTTCCAATACATGCATTTCCTTGAAGGAAGGATTTGTAATCTACCAGTCTTTTCCACTCCGCTAGGTAGTTTCTGCCTTTGTCTTCAAGACATCAAAGAAGACCTCAATCATAGAATCACAGTTGGAAGGGACCTTCACAGATCATCTAGTCCCCCCCCACCCTCCACCAAAACAGGTTCACCTAGAACAGGTTGCACAGGAATGAATCCAGGCGGTTTTTTAATATCTCCAGAGAAGGAGATTCCACAACCTCTCTGTTGTGGTGCTCCATCACCCTCAAAGTAAAGAAGTTTTTCCTCATGTTCAGATGGAATTTCCTGTGTTCCAGTTTGTGCCCATTGCCCCTGTCCTGTCACTGGGCACCACTGAAAAGATACTGGCCCCATTCTCTTGACACTCACCCTTGAGATATTTATAAGCATCTATGAGGTGCCCTCTCATTCTTCTCCAGGCTAAACAGACCCAGGTCTCTCAGCCTTCTCTCATACGAGCAGTGCTCCATTCCCTTTATCATCTTTGTAGCCCTCCATTGGACTCTGTCCAGTAGTTCCTTGTCTTTCCTGAACTGGGGAGCACAGAACTGGACACAGTACTTCAGACGTGGCGTCACCAGGGCAGAGTAGAGGGGGAGGACAACCTCCCTCGACCTGCTGGCAACACTTTTTTTAATGCACCCCAGGATACCATTGGCCTTCTTGTCCACAAGGGCACATTTCTGGCTCAAGGTCATCCTGCTGTCCACTAGGACTCTGAAGTCCTTCTCCGCAGAGCTGCTTTCCAGCAGGTCAACCCCTAACGTTTACCGGTGCATGTGGTTATTCCTCCCTAGTTGCAGGACCCTACACTTGCCCTTGTTGAATTTCATTATGTTCCTTTACACCCAACACTTGAGCCTGTCCAGGTTTCACTGCATGGCAGCACAGCCTTCTGTGTCTATGTCTTATTTTAGGAAGGCTTATTCCATTTTGGATAGTTCCTTGGTGCACTGTTAGCCAGTGCATGTGGTCTGACCAGAAGTACATCAACTATTTTTTATTACTATTATTATTATTATTATTTTTATTATGTAATTTCAGCACTTAGAGCCCCAATTCAACCCTAAAATTAGAAATTTGATGGGCAAGATCTTAATTGGGTGGTTCAGGATCTAAAATAGATATATATTCAGTTGGCCCTAGTTAATTTCCAAAATTTGGCAAAGATTCAGGTTTCTTTTTTTTTTAGCTGAAATAACTTAGTCTTTCCTGTATTCTAGAGCGAAAACCTTTTCCTTATTCTTCTTGTTAAACAACATGTGTGTGTGTGCGTGCACAGCTATGTTCTCCTACCGCCAAGAAGCTCCTGTATTGCTTTCCATATGATCTCTCCAGCTTCTTGGGTCATTCTTTGACTGTTTGTATCAAGCTTCACTCTGCTTGTGTTGGAAGTACTTCTGAACGAACATACATACATGTGCACTGAAAACACTGCCAAAACCACACTCAGAGTTCCATAAGAACCAAGGCAAACCAGGATGGGATGCATAAATCCACAGAAATGTCAGCAACGAAACACAGTCTGTGGACAAAAAGCTGTAATATCATGCAACTTCTATTTTGTTCAATAAAATTCTACTCTGCGCTCTGTGTTCTTCTTGGAGATTTAGATATCTTTAGAGAAATGCTGATGATACACCTTACTGCTGTAACTTTCCCAAAGGTTAAAGCAAGTTTGTTTTAATCTGAAGAATGAACAATTTTTCAGCTAATTGTTGATTCACTAGAGTTATTTTTTCATCCAGCACTAAAACTTTGATACAGGTGACTGAGCAGTGGAAAGGAAACAAGAATTATGGAATTAGTTTTAATTTTGTTTAGATTCAAGCCACTGTCTTCCATTGGAAATTAGAGGAAAATATGAAATATATGATAACCTGGATAATTTCAAGCGCTTGTTTCAATTAAATTGATTAAAAGAGTAATTTTTAACAACTCCTAAAGCAGAGTGTAGTGTGTTTAGAGTTCATCTAAATAAGCCTTGATCTGATAAACATGGTACATTTTTTTCCATTAAATTCAGTGTTTATAAATAAGAAATTATTCTTGTCATCTAATTGAAGCTTATAAAAAAGCGCATCATTTTCTTCTGAATTAATCTTATCAAGGTTTTTATTTTTCTTCATAAAAAAACAGTTTCTAGGGTTTCTAACAAAATTAGAAAAATTTGGTCATTATATTATGTAGCAGAAGTAGCAACGAAAGGCAACGGAGAATAAGGAGAAATTAAATTAACTTAATAGCTATTTACATCAAAGAATGCCCTATTTGCTGTAGAAGCACTCACAGGTCAGCAGCTTCTCAAGGCAAATCAGATATTTGAACACAAACATAAGAAACTCATAGGTATATGTGAATGGGATAAACTCTGTTCAGACCTGCAACCAGTTCCTGATCCAGACTTCTCCTACCATGTGTGTTAAAACACTTGAGCACAGGGCCACATAAAATACTTGTCTACAGCATGTTCATGTTTAGATAATCATTAGAGATCGTGTTCCAGCCTGTCTTCCAGCCATCATCAGAGGCGTAAAGGGGCAAAAGGCACTTCTTTTGTCTTGAGTACATAAATCTTCCCAGAATGCAGAAGAACCATGGAGGTTTGTCCTGGAAATAACTAAGCAATATGGAAAGTAAAATACAATACCAAAAAATCTCATAGGAGATGAAGAACTTCTCTTGCTTACTGCAGTTGATAGGTGCCCAGACAGTAGGATGATAAATACAAAATATGAACCTAAACCAGAGTGTGAATATACATTCAGTATCATTAAAATTTGATGGATTGAGTAAATAACATAACATATACTCCATTTGTTTTTACTAATGTAGCAAAATTCTGAGTAAACAAATTTGAATAAAGCACGCCATTTCAAGTCTGTGACTAATCAGTGTACTCAGTTTTGTATATTTGGTGAAAATTATATTGGTACAGTATACCATATACATATACAGCCAACATGAAATCAAATATCTTTAGATCTATTGTTTTGCTTATGTATAGTATGACAGAAAGCTCATATACAGTAGGAAGACAACTGATTCTAGAAAGCAGCTTGACACCTTTCAAAGAATGCTTAGACAAGGAAAATTAAATGTCATTTGTCATTGGAGTAATATAGTGATCAGTGCAGAAACACTGAGTAGGGGGAAATCCTTCTTTACCTTTGTTTGTAAAGACTTTGAACATTTGCCAGGACCTGTCTCTTGGGAGCGAAGTACTCTCCCAGAGCTAAAGTAACATGCTTCGGACTTGATCCAGGCCTGACTGAAAATAGCTGCTATTGAATTTGTATAGAACTTGTAGATTAGGTTCATGCTGAAGCAAAGGTGAATACAATGAGTACTCTTTCTTTATTCATTGACTGCCAGTCTTTCCACCTCTCACAGAAGTAGTTATTTGCTCTTTGCAGTGGCTAATGTTTTGTCAAACGAACCTCAAAATTACAATTCCTGCTTCTTTTCCTCTACCAAAAAGATTAGGAAAAAGCAGTGGAAATGGAGTCTGCGCACACAGTGATGGACAGCAGTTCGGGTCTGAAGGAACTAGTCTCTGAAAGTGCTGCTTACTGAATGCCTTCCTTGCAGTCTACTTAGCCTTGATGCGATATCATACTCCTGGTAGTACTAAGGGCGTTTAAGTGTACACTAACAAGAAGATAAGCTTCTTGTCTTTGGATAGAAGGAATAAGTGAATGTGGCCCAGTGAGGAAAAAGTGTCTATCATGACTGCCGGTCCTGTTACGTATCTCCCCAATGTGACTATGCAACCTAATTAAATTATCAAAGTCAGATGAGCCAACAGCTGTCAGGGTACCCGCATCAGCTTTTAATGGTGAAACTAATCACCATGCAAACATCATATTTGTTTTGTGATTTGGTTGATGATTAGGAGCGTTGGTGGTACTTGGATGACTTGTCAGTGGCTCAGAGGTTGAGGAGAACTGAATGGGTCTGTTCTTTGGCTATGAACTGGTAGTACAAAGGAGAAGAATTGAAAAAGATAAGCATTTTCCTGAGCTCTCCTACAGCAATTAGTGGGTATAGACCTTAGAACATTTTACAAAAGAAAATAGCTATAAGACCTCAGTTTGATTGTTTCCTAGTGAAATCTTTTCCCTTAAAAAGAAGAGGAAATAATTTCAATGGAATAATAAAGAAGAGGGAGAAAAAGAGAAAAAAACCCTGTACTTTATACTGGTCTTATTGAGTTACTTTGGGCACTTATTTTGACTAGTCACAATGTTTCTTTGGGGTTTTGTTTTGTTTTGTTTTGTTTTGTTTTTAATGAAAGAACACATTTAATAGTTACACTAAATAATTTTCTGAATCTTTGTGAAATACTTTGTCTCAAGATGACAGGATCTTTGTTTAATTTTTAACTGTTCCTAGGAACACGGAAAAATACTGTTTAGTGGTAACATGGAATACTGTTTCTGTACTTCTCTACATGAAACAAACATGTACACAACCCTGGTAAATATTAATATTACATGTAAATATTAAGTATTTAAATAACTTATTTAATATTTAATATATATATTAGTTTTACAGTTAAGTTCAATGAGGATCAGAGAGGTGATTTATCCTGAGTTATATCATGGTTAAGACAAAATAAAGGCTTAATATTTTCATCTAACTTCTACCTTTTGCCATCTTGTTATGGCAAAATGTGGAGGTAGATAACAAAAGTGGAAACAGAGACAGTAATAAAATCTAGGGAAGCCGCTGTTGGATGGTTTGTTTTCCAGAGGCACACTAATTCTTTCAAGAGCTACCTTAAGCAAGCTAAAATAAAATGTAAGTAGTTAATTCCTAACGGTGAGTGATTCCTAAATCTGTGTCCTGTGTAATAGCACTGTGGGACTATGGAGACATCTGACAGACCTTTTTCCATACCTGTTTCTCTGGAAATGGCACTTCTAAAGTTCTTAAATATTTACAGTGTTTTAACAATGTAGATTTTGTCTTCTGTTATATTTACACACGTTTAAGGAGCAGTATAGCTACTATAACTAGTATACACTGGACTATATAACCATTATACAACTGGACTATAACTAGTATAAACTAGAGCTGACTGGAAACGGTCAAGGTTTCCTTAATGTGTGTTGAAACAGAGACATACCCTTATTAGAGTAGATTCTAATTAGATCCTTAGTTGTTGTGGTTTTTGAAGTGACTTGAAAATGTCTGCATTTGGAAGGAGTAAAGCAAGAAGTATCAATAATTACAACTGTATTTGGCAGAGGAGGCTTGGTTTTGTTATGAAAAATAGCGGTCTGGAGAGAACAAAGAGAAAGAAAAAGAAGAAGGCAGAGGAAGGACAACTTAAAAATAGTCCCTCAAATGTTATGTTTTCCACAATATCGGAATATTTTCTGAAAGAACACATTTGTAAAGACAATTGTATTTTTGCGTCAGAGAGCAACAAAGACTCTGTACTTTCTGTGTGAACATCACTCAAAGATTGTTCCCAATCACATAATTAGGTAGTTGCTATGAAAGTGTGCTGACCCTTATTTGCATTACCAAGGGACCATCAGCCCTTGAGACTTATTTAGCTTCATTTTGAAATGTATGTGTTCGCACTTAAATCAATTAGTTGGATTACTGAAAGATTTCCTAATTAGAAAAAAGACCTTGGAATCTTTTCTTTTTAAGCTGCTTTCTTAGATATTGTTTGGATACCTCTTCAAAGAACCTTTTAGACTAAAAAAAAAAAAATAATTGTGAGAATAAGAACTCTGAAAATGTTTATTCGAAGCAATAAGTGAACTCCTGAATCAATTCAGGACACAGACAATGAGAATCGCATGTAACACACTGGGGAGCACTGCTGCTAATTGTCTACTTATCTAGTACCACAACAAGCCAGGACTGCTTGAAGAGAACTGAGAAAAATAACTGAGCCATTGGCTATGTAATAGAACAAAAGAAAAAAATGACACGATACATGAAATTGAAAGTGAAATTTCTGAATGTTGGCTTGCCCAAAATGTCTGAAAAGAGAGAATAAAATTCTCCAGAAATTTGAGACTGGTATGGCATGGCATGGCATGGCATGGCATGACATGCTATAATTCGATTCCCCTGCAAAGTTACCTCACAGAGCTTTTTCTCCAGATGGGTTTGTTCACTGTTTTGCTCTGTTGACCCAAATGGCACTTTCATTGGGCCTCCTTTAGACCATATAGTCACTATACAGGGGCATTTAGGAACATGGGCTTTTACAGTTGTATTCAAAATAAGTAGTTGAAACACTGAATGAGACCAGGATTTAGTTACAGTAGTATCAACATCCGGTATCAATTACTACTTTTAAGATTATATTCATGTGTTTCAATATATCTTAGGGCCCAATTTGCAGGTGCTGCAGCCTGTTAAATGAATGTTTTCTGTCTCAGAAAAGCAGTAAAAAGAGTAGTGAAGACCAAGGGCAACTCTATCACGCCAAAATGTGTAAGTCAGAAATGTATGGACTAGGCACGTTCTTTTACAAGAGTGGCTTGACTGCGTGACTAATATGAGAAATACCTAAGACATGCATCATTGATTGTGATTAAGTTACTAAAGCTAGAGGAATTGATCTCAGTCACTTTCTTGTGGCTACTTTCGGAATTATCCATTGACAGTAGTTTAATTAAAGTGGGATGCTAGGCTTCTAGGAATGTCTGAGTTTAGGGACATAACACGTTTCATCTGTAAACTTCTCTGTCAGTAGAGAATAGAATACTTGAGTCAAGATCTTATTCTTTTCTGCCAGTGACAGTAATATAATCTGAAATTAATGAAACCTTACAAAGAAAACATATGAAGACATTTGCCTTTAGTCAACCATAATCGCAGTACCAATCTGGATAAAACATTAGAAACATTACAGCTATTTTACTACAGTAAACAAACACATCTCTTGTGTTTCATTTATGCTTCCTGATCAGTACATCGGGTCCATGGTTAGGATGAGGCCAGAAAGAAACACAGAAAGGCCTTTAGACAGTGGCGATAATTTAGACATTGCATTTCCAAGTTTAGGAGTAATCTAAGTCAAATAAGATGAAAAAGGTTTTTAGTGAAAAGACGAATATTATGAACCTTATTTGTGTACCTCCAAATAGCAAACTGCAAACAAATACATAGTGCTAGTTCTACTGATACAGTCTTCCAGCAACAGATTGTCAGATTCATCCATAAATGTGGGGGGGAATTTTGTTTCAAATGAAAACGTAACTGAGATATTTCTTTTTCTTTTTTAGATATTTCCTGTTTTATAACTTCTATTGCATCATGATGTGGGATAAGAAAGTAGATGTCACTTAAATGATGTAGTCATGTTAGATTTCAGTTAGCTATATATGTTAGAGAACTAAATATAGCCTGGGAAGCACAAGGAGCATTCTTTATGTCACTGCCAAACTTCAGTGACAGGGATAAATTTGTTGCATATATTCAGTGATGATAACCAATAGTGTACCAGTGTTCAGACTAGAAAGGCTTATGAGATTTTTTCCCAATAGTAGAAAGTTTATGAGAAATGAAAGTTTACCTAGTCCTATTTTGGGGGATGAGAGATATTTGACCTAGCTGCTGTTCCAAAGTGCAAAGTTCTTCTGGGAGTTCTGGGTCTTATTTGTCAGCCCCATACCTATACCTCAGATACTTTAGGGCGTCTCAGATGACACCAGATATTAAGCAATTGAATCCCACCTCATTGTTGGTGGTTCTGTTGAATGCATTTATCAATCCAAACTTTATTTAACCTTGAATGAAACAAGATTTTCAACTTTTTTTTTTTTCATAATCAATATTTTGCGTGGCAAATATTGCATCTATTAATAGAACAGGTAATTCAGCAATGTTTATGAAACCCATGCACAGACTGATTAATACATTAACATGTTTACAAAAAGCTGACAAAAGGGAGGATAATAAATGTCTGATGAAAATGTTCAGCTGCAACAATCAGTGTGATTATTTCAACTTCATTAGATTATTGTTTTTCTTCATATGCTTAGTACCTGAATACCCAAATAATTTAAGTGCAAATTTTGTTTCTGATTAATAAGGGAAATATTTTAAATAGCTTAAATGATATTCTTTGCTTGCTTCTTATGAAAGGAAGGAAGGAAGGAAGAAAGAAAGAAAGGTCATCTGAAAGAACAAACGTTTTCTTTTAGGGAAACTTATAAGGTGGTGAAACATTTGAACTTTGAGCAAAAAGAGGGAACTGAAAACTGCTGGGACAAAGAAAAACATCATACACTGTGTGGACTGTGTAGAAAAGTAATATCTGCACTCAATGTATTTGTCATAAACAGTGCAGCTCCAGAGGTAGATGGATCTCTTGGCTGGATTTTGCCTAATAAATTCTGCTGTGGTAAAAAAGCTTTAGAAAATAACATGTGTATTTGACCTATACTGAATGTTCTTCTTTTTTATTAGCTAAACAATCTTAAGGCCCTCAAGGTTTGCTTTGCAGCTGTAGGTACCTGTATATTTTTATTCGTGTTCATGGTCTCATTAAAGTCAAGACATAATTTAGATTCAGAAAAGCCACTGAAATGCTTGATGTTACACCTTAAATTGTTATGATTTCAGTCTAATATAAACTCACAGAAAACAACAGGGATTATAGCTTACGTTTTCTAATCAAAGACATTTGACACATCTGGTACTGATTATTATATCAGCAAATATAATTATATTTTCTTAAAGTTAAGTGAAAAACAGTACCAGAATTATAATGCCACAGTAATAAAAATGTACTTTTCCATTTTCTTAATGAAAGTCACCTTGTACTGGATAAGAATAGGAGTAAACTACCAATTGATACTTTGAGTTGTTTCTACTAAAAAGAGACTCATTATGTAAAATCATCTGCTGGGAACTGCATAATACAGTGGCTGCACTTAAAATGTTACTCTTGAACTGAAAGATTTTACTGTTTTGAGAAATATTTCCTCAATTGTCTCAATTTGCCAAGGCCCAAATGTGGAGCAGAATGTGTAATAAAAAATGAAAATGAGAGATATAAAACAATTACAAGCACAAGAAACATAAAACATTGAGAATCGTTAGTTTCGTACAAATACCACCATTCTTATCACCTCAGTTTCATGAATCTTTATCTCTGCTGTGAAGAATTCTCTACAGTGAATGTTAAGGGCCATCAAGTTGGCCAAGAGACCAGAATAATTTTGAGAATGCAATGAGGGATGTGATATATGTAAGACAATTTTCTTTAAGTTGGAAAAATGTAGACATACAACTGGTTAGACCAGAAAACTAAAGGACTTATCAAGATATGCCCACTTAAAAAAAAATCTCTCTTGTTTTCCTCAGATTTGTTCCAAAGATGTGACAGTCCAGCCTTCTTTCATGGCTAAATAAATGCTGGGCAGCTAATAAAAGGCTCCACTGTTTGAAGGCAAAGCCTAGTCTACATAATGCACTACTATGTATCAGCCACAGAAAATTCTTTGATTTGACAATATCGTTTTAAAGATAAAGATTATTCAGAACTTCTGTGTGTTCCCGCATTCTTGGCTCTGAAGAGTGAGCACAATGCTATGAATAAAAGGTATCTGACTAGAAAGTACAACATTAATGCAATTTAATATATACCTGTCTGGAAAGTTATCAAAGAACTATGCTGTGGAGGCTGTGAAATGTATGCCACTCTAATTAGATTTGTCAAATATTGAAGTTTGACTCAAAGAGTTTGAAAGTATTGACAAGCGTCCAGGCTAGAGAGTAACTCAGAGCAGTGAAAAGCAGGTGAAGGCCAGAATCATGCAGCTGCAGCATGGCTTACGTGCAAGCAGGATTCTCCCATTTACTAACAGGGTTGGACCATCAGGCTGGTTTGCTGGCCACTTCCACCCCAACCCAGTGAGGAGGCACATGTGCTGTACTATAGAGACTTACTCATTTGTCAGGAGACAGACTTTCCACATGAACAGTTCACCCATAGTAGGGCAGGACTCATGCTGTTTGTGTTTCAGTCCAGGCAGAACCGGTAAACATAACTTTGTCAGATTTGAGGAGGGTTTGCTGCCCTGAAGATGTCTCCACAACATCAATAATCATTCTAGTTGAGAAATATGTCACGAAAGACCAAAAAAACAGTCTCATTGGTATAAAGTTTTCTTTGACTTTGAAATGGTGTTGAAGGAACAGGGAAATGAATTCTTTCAGTAGGAAATGAAGCATGCACTTATCAATAGTTGATCACCCCATTATAAGAAAGGGAAATTATTTTACTCAGGGAAATAACGTGCTGTTGTCATGAAAATTTGTGGTTTTGACAACCATTTCACTTGTCTAAAAGGAGAGCACTAGACCATATACCCTGAGTTACTGTGCCCATTGTGTGAAGTAAATGCATCCTCATTGGATGTAATGATGTAAATGTATGAAAGAATAGAAACAGAGAAGAAAATATCTTCAACTTTACAAGCATGAGAGATCCCAATTTGGATGTTCAAGATAAGGGTTTATGAAGCCTAAAATGCTAAGTGAGTAAGGAAATAATACGGCACAGCTGCATGAACACCTCAAATAACTTGTAGGAAATGTCCTTAATTACCAGCGTTGAAGAGAGACAGTTATAACCCAAGGATTTTGGCATTCTTTCATTTGGATGAAGAAGAATTTTGGCTGCTGTCATTTTTTGCCTTGTTTTTAATTGTATAATAGTTTTGTGGCCACAGAACTATTTTTTTATGTTGTAGTAGTAGTAATACCTGTTTGAGCTGTCCAAAGAACAGTTCTGTTTTCTTCTCTTCACTCTACAGAGATACATATATATACACATACTTTCATACATGTATATATGTATGGATATAGATATGTATGCCCATACATACACACGTACACTTTTTTCTACTGGAACACAGATGTCATATCAAATTTGGAAAGTGTGTTTATATTATCACAAAGGAAAAAGTTTCTAAGTTGATTGATGCTCAAAAAATAGAGAAAATAGCAGAACATGTTGTGAGTAGGCACAATGTGTCCTTACACATATGTTTAGGGAAACAGTAAATACTGGAACAACTTGCAATAGTTGTTAGAAAACCTCAGTACTTCAACTCCTAAACTTCCTTCACATGCAACTTTTTACTGTGATCTGTGTATGCTGGGTTGCCACTTTAACCTCAAATAATACATTATTTATCTATAACACATGAAGGTTCAATACTGGGTTTCCTGATAGAATTGTTCCTGATTTCCGGTTTTACTGCAAACCATAATGTGTCTGGTGTTTCTTCAGAGATGCCAGTCATATAGTTGTGGAGCTTACTTCTTCCAGTAAAAACAACTTCTTCATCCCCTCCACAAAATGTACAGTTTCTGGACCCTCCTGTCTAAATGTGTGACAGTGCCAATCAACTAAGAAACCTTTTTCCATAGATTTTCTTGTCAATAGGAGTGTGTGTGTGTGCGTGTAGGTTTTCTGACCATTGCAGATTTCAGAAGATCACCAACAATTGTTCCCATAAGGCTGTCTCTCTAAGCCTTTAATGACAGCTTTAATTATATGATTCGAAGACATCTTCTAGGGACTTCTCTAGCATTCATTCAGTTTCTTATCAGAACCTCAAGAGTAAACGCTGCCTACTGCAAGGCAGCTCATGTTGCTATGGAAGATCTATCTGCATGCATCTCAGTGCACGTGTTAGTATCTCAGTATGAGATCCACATGTATCTCATCTATTTGCACATGTACCTCAGTGCATGTACCCCTCTGTTTTTCTGCAGGCATTATCTGTTTAGAAAATAAGTATGGGAGGGTTTGCACCAAGGATCAACAAAGTCAATAAGAAGCAGCCCTTAATTTTAATGGTATACTTTATGTTACATATTCATAATTATTATTTATTCGCTAATTGGAAACCATTTTCACTTGTTAAACAGCAACGAATTCTAGACAACTGCGATACTACTGATGACAGAGTTTGCTGATGCCTTGATCCTTGTGTTGATGTTTAGTCAATGAAGTCTTATAAGTCTTTCATGCACCAAAGACTGCTG